>NC_082692.2:48339870-49629270 GCF_949987515.2 Delphinus delphis | reverse complement strand
CCACAGGTAATTTTATACCAGCTATGGTAGAAAGTACTTAGTTATCTACACAGTATACATTCTCCCTTTCTTTTTTTTTTTTTCCCCTCTCCCTTTCTTCTTAACTGACAAAAAAAGAAAAAAAAAAAAACCAAAACACCTGATTTTCTTCATGGCAGCAACATACCTTTCTAAACCCTTGCATTTCCCAGCATCCTTTACAGGTAGGTTGGCCAAATGACAGTGTTTAGCCAATGAGGAGCAAGCCAAAAGGTTATGGTATTTTTCCAAGAGTTGTCCTCTCTAGCTTTGGGAATGAATTTTCTTTGCTTTTCCTTTTTTTTTTCCCAGCCTGAACCACAGATAGGAGGTTTGATACACAGGATAGTGGAGAAAAAAGCTGAGATATATAATTAATTAGGATAATACCGTTAAAACACTACACTTTAAAAGCTACTAGAAGCTAAGTTTCAAGAGGATAGGAACCATATGTTTCTTGTTCAGTGTTCATCCCCAAGGCCTAGAACATTGCAGACACAGACCAAATGCTTAGAAATATCTGTTGAGTGAATACGATGATTGATTAATTAATTCATGTGACAGTAGTGACGTGAAAGATGGGAAAAGTAGTAAAGATGAGGGTCAGGGAGATATGAGCAACTCCTCAAGTCAGCCCTTATGGCCCCTGTAAGGATGCTGGCTTTTATCCTGAGTGAGAGGGGGATCCCTTGATTGGCTTTTTGCAGCTGGGGGCCATGATCTGACCTAACAGTTTTAAAGGAACTCTGTCTCCTGTATTGAGAAAACAGAGAAGAAGGAAGAGCAAGAAGCAGGGGGAACAACCAGGAGGCGTAGCAATCTGGGTCAACATAAGGTTGGCTCATGCTAGAATTTTACCTGTAGAGAGGGTGAGAAGTGGTCAAATTTGGAATATATTTTGAAGTTAGGGACATGAGGATTTCCTAATGGGCTAGAGGTGAATTGTGAGGGGGAAAGTTGATAAATCAAGGATATTTCCAAAGTTTTGGGTCTAAGAAATAAAAAGAATGGAGCTGCCATCATTGAAATGGGAAAGGCTGCAGAATGAGCAGGTTTGTAGGGGGAGACCAGGGGTTCAGCTCTGACATTTTGAACTTGAAATGTCTGACAGACATCCAAGTGCAGATGTCAAGTAAGCAGTGGTGCCCAAAAGACTGGCATTTGAGACAGGTTCCATATGGAGATATAATTATTGGGTGTCAGTGGCATACAGATATTGAAAGCCATAAACCTGGATCATATCACTATAGTAGTGAGTGTAGGAGCCTCTGAAGATTCTCAAATGCTGGGACCATGCAACTAATAGATGATAAGTAAAACCTGTCTGGCAGTGGTTTTCAAGACTATCTGAAGGTATAAAAGCTGGAAGTAGAAACTCCGGTTAAAATACTGCTGCAGTAACCCACGCATACATGGAAGGAGACCATAACTGGTGTACTGTGGCAAGGTGAACTCACCATGCAAATATTAGTGATGAGTTGAATAGGGAGCACGGGGAAGGAAGGAAATGGTGAGGTCTTGGAAGAACTCTCATTCTTTCACCTAAATGAACAGGTTGTATTGGAAAAGACTATTATCTTGTTTAGGGTTCCCCCAGAAACAGAGTCTGAGACAAGGATGTAAGTACAAGTAGATGAATTGGGAGGTGAAACCAGGAAACACCTATCAGAGGTAGGGGATGAAAATCAGGCAAGGAAAGGGAGTCAATAAAAAGTACATTATCAAGCGAGTCACCACTCTGAGAAACTGGGGAGCTCTGGGACTTGGTATAGAACACATGTCTGAGAATAGTCCCAAAGTAGGTCTGAGTCTTTACTTACCTGTTCCCCATTTGTTAGTGACTGAGGGTTACTGATTCCAGGGGAAAAGTCTGCAGGTGGAGAGGTATGTGCAGAAAGCTGCCTACGGTGTACAGAGAAAAAAGACAAGGTATAGATAAAGCACCAGCAGTGCCTGCTAGGTTGCTAAACTGCAGAAAAAGAAGGGAAATTTGGTTGATGAAGGTACCCCAT
This sequence comes from Delphinus delphis, assembly GCF_949987515.2. Taxonomy (NCBI): domain Eukaryota; kingdom Metazoa; phylum Chordata; class Mammalia; order Artiodactyla; family Delphinidae; genus Delphinus; species Delphinus delphis. Next base: position 49,627,240 of record NC_082692.2, on the reverse strand, counting down.
GATCTCTCTTCTAGGTGAGAAAAGTGTCTGCGTTAACAAGGGCAATTACACATAATATGCTTCTGCATATTAAAGCAATTCCATTAGTGGGACAAATTGCTATATACCCAAACGTCAGCTAGTAAAAAGCCACCTCAAAAAGAGCAGCATCAAAGAAAGAATGTATCTTTCTCCCTCTTTTGTACCCCGACAATGACTAAGACAATGCTAAAACACTGTTGGTGATTACCTATTAGACCATTTGATATTAGTTATTCTGGTGATATAGACATCTTGCTTTGTCAGAGACAATTAATACTGTAGGTATTAAAACACTGCTATGAAATTTACTTATGAGATATTAGCAGGTTAGTTGTCTCCATTTTGCCAATGCTCTTGTAAGAAAAACAAATGAGATTATTGAGTGGGAAAACTGATATCTTTGGATCCTGAGAGCTATTAATATTCAGCAGATAAAATGTGGATTGGGAGTCAGAAACCATTGTGTCCAATCTCCATTCAGCCAGGAAATCAGCCAAAAGTACAAGCTGGATTTTTCGTCTGATTATAGGAATGTGGCAGGGACTTGGGGTACTCATCTGTGGATTCATCTTTCTCCCTCTGCTCCAGGGAACTCGGCAAGAATTCTCCCTCTACTTGCACTCTGAGTAGGAGATCTATGGCTCAAGGCACTTTTCGGGTCAGAATCAAGTTTCTGCATTGGCCAATCCAGCAACTGCTCAAGAAAAAACAATTTGGAAACCCAAAAAATATCCTTTGGTGGTTTACAACACTGAGCAAAAATAGCAAAATGGTATCCAGATGCCCGAGATAGTAGTAAACTTGTATTTAGCACTAATTTTGTTTCTGGATTTCAAAAGACAAGACACTGGAAAGGAAACAGTAATATTATATTAGGTAAAAATAATTTAGTATGCTATAATCCTACCATCCAAACTCTACCACTATTATCTAGAGGAGATATGAAGTATAATGTCTTCTGCCTACTCTATTTATTTTCCTGCTATTGTCCAACTGCATTTTTTCCTGTAGAACAGATAACTCCCTTGAGAAGGTTATCTGTAGGTTAAGTAGAAAACTGGAATAAAGGTGTATTTCTAAATCTGACCACGAGTTTCAAGGAGAAAACTGACTTTTATTTCTTCCATCTTGAACCTTTGAATTTTTAGACAGCCACACAGAAATTTCATTTTTTGGTGATTTGACACAAGGGGGTGAAAGTAGCTGCTATTGTCTGAATGTCTGTGACCTCCCTGCCCTCAAATTCATATGTTGAAATACTAATGCCCCATGTGATGGTATTAGGAGGAGTGGCCTTTGGAAAGTGCTTTGGTCATGACGGTGAACCCTCCCTGAATAGGATTAGTGCCCTTATAAAAGAGACCCCACGGGGCTCTCTAGCCTCCTCTGCACAGGCTACGAACAAGGAAAAGAGCCCGCAGTGGAATGAGACCATGCTGGTGCCTTGATCTCGGAACTCCAAGCCACCAGAACTGTGAGACATTAATTTCTATTTTTTATCAGCTACCCAGTCTGTGGTGTTTTGTTATAGCAGCTCAAATGGACTGAAACAATAGCTATGGATAAGTGGATATCATGAATATGGATAAGAAGCAGAGGCAGAGATCATGCTTTAGCAAGATGAGTACAGTGAAAACCTGTAACATTTCCCTGGAATGTCTTCCAGTATGATTTATAGAAACACAGTATAAGATTTGCTTGGAGATCTTTATAAAATTGCTTTTAGCACACCGTAAATCTCATTGGAATAAAAATAAAAACAGTTACGTCAGTTATTCATAAGAAAATAAAAAGTGTCATTAGAAACTACAATAAGGTATTGGGGAATCAGCAGAAGAGAAAAATCCACAGCTTTGTTCTTATATTGTCCAGAGAAAACCTCTTAAATTCAATGTTGGGAAGAATGCACATAAAGATCCATTCTTTGCTTATTAAGCTTTATACATTCATAAATCTCATTTTAGAGAAGTTACCTTGCAATGTCTTGAAAATGAGCAAAGACCCACTTAATCATTTCCCCTGGCTTTTGGATAGCAAAATGCTATTTACAGCACTGAGTATTTTTAAAGCCATGACAAAATCCTCTTAACAATTATCATCAAAAATCCTAGCCACGGGCTTCCCTGGTGGCGCAGTGGTCGAGAGTCCGCCTGCCGATGCAGGGGACACGGGTTCATGCCCCGGTCCGGGAAGATCCCACATGACGCAGAGTGGCTGGGCCCGTGAGCCATGGCCGCTAGGCCTGTGCGTCCGGAGCCTGTGCTCCGCAACGGGAGAGGTCACGTCAGTGAGAGGCCCACGTACCACCAAAAAAAAAAAAAAAAAAAAAATCCTAGCCACACTCCATAAGAGAAGAACAGAATTCTCAAATTCCAAGATACTCAAGTGCCCAAGTGTCTAGCAGTTCTCAGTTTTGAAATGAAAGACAGAATTCGAAGACTCTATATTATGTCAGTTAAAAAAGATAACGTCATCATCAACCAATAAATCTTAAAAAACTATAAGCATATTCCGTTGCAAACATTAAGACCTTCTCTATTTTTCTTAGTCTCTTCTCCCACTAAGACTATTAAGGAAATTTACTAACACGAACACAAGAAGCAATGCAGAACAAAGGTAATTCCATGAAAGATCAAAATTTGTATTTCTCATACTGGGTGAATTCTCATACTATTAAATGATCAATAGTCTTGGGAAAGCTGCTAACTCCTTGGATCCTCAGTGCCTCCATCTATGCAAAATTTGGCTAATGTGGAATTTTAATCTACCGGAATTATTTTGGGAAAAATCTCATCAAAGCACATGCTCAGGGTCTGAACTGAAGCAGCTCCAGAGAGAAATAGAACAGACACCAGGCTGTACAGGATCAAGAGAGCATCTTATCTAATTGCTAGTCTTTTGCAAGGAGGTATTGTGAACAGACTTTCCTTCTCACCCACTTGCTCTTCTGGGTGGCATGTGCATGTGTGTGTCTGTATCTGTTGTTCTTCTCTGTGGCTTAGAAGTTTTTTTGGGGGTGGGGGAGTGGGAATGTTGTTGGTAGGGACGGAGGAGCATCATAGGATGATTGCCTCTTGCTTACCATTCACCCAGTGTAAAGAAGTTTTGCCTCTCCTTGCCTCTCTTTGCCTCTCCTCTCCTTTACTGTTTAATTTGCACAGATCATTAGCAAGTAAAAGGTGCTCGGCAAACAGAACAAAATAGGTTTTTAGATAGGCAAATAGTGATTTACAAGGACTAGATAAACGACGTTCAAACTGGGCTATTCATTGCAGAAAATCTCATTATAAATAAATCAATGAGCCACTCATGATACAGGACACGTGTGATTATTTTGGTTATGATCAATCTTTGTTCTAGTGGGATTCTGGTGTTTGACCTATGGTGGATCAGCATGCCTTACTGAGAGAAAGTAATAATATTCCAAAACTACTGGAAAAGATCTCTACTTATAGTTATACAAATGTTAAGCAAAATCTTATGTGGGAATTTGAACCTCTTATTTCCTCTGTGATTAAGCAATCAGGTCACTCAATAATGTTTATAATACTATTTATAGTAGTATTTATAATGCTATTTATAATAGTATTTATAAGGCTTTATCTGATGCAGACCCTAATAATAACAGAGAGAAGCAGTTAGAGACGAAATGGTGGTACCAAAGTTGTATGTGTCTGGGGACAGAAACATACACAAATAGAGCTTGGCAAGGTGACTATGCCATCTATCACACTGCAATGAAGAGCTGTTACCAAGTAGAGCCTTAAGGAATGTTCTCATTTTTATGTGATCATATCTATTTATGTTATTTTAAAATAATTTCTTATTATTTATTATCTGTACAGTAATAGGTATAATATGATTAGCATATAGAAAAAGTTTTTGACTTTCTGAATCACTTCTCTGAATCAATAACCATTTAACTCCTTTTAAAAATACTCAGGTTCCTAAGCACTGGAGAATATTAGGTCCTCAGATAAGGATAAAATTGAATGTTTTTCTGCTGCCTGATGAGAAAGAATAGAGAACTCAGGAAGAAGAGTAAAATGATGGTTTGGGAACCAAGCTTAAAACAAGGAAACTCCCTCCCCAATCATTTTGCTGCCCAGTACCACATTTCCATGCCCCTAATTCTACACTGGTCTGAAATGAATCATAATTTATTTTATCAACTTAAGCAAATTAAAAAAAATATGATCATCCTTCAGTATTTAAAAAAATTGCCTCAGCATTAAGAGTGATGATTATGAGTTACAGATTTCCAAGGCTTGATCTTGAGGATTTGGATTCAGTGGGCCTGGGGTGGGGCTCAAGAATCATTTCTAACCACAAATTCAGGTGATGGTACACATGATTAAGCAGTTGCTTTGCCCTACTGGTGAGATTCAGAAAGAATTCAAGAATATTCTCTGAATAGCTAATTGCCTCTCTCTTCTATTTCCCATCCTATTCTTACTAATTTTCTTGACAGGGAATAAGAATTACTAAATGCCTGATGCATGGTAGGCCTGAACTAGGCGCTGGGGGAAGCTGACAGTGAATCTGTATCAAACCCTTGGTTCTAGATTGCTCATTGCCTATTCTAGGAATGATAAAAACTGACAGCACAATAAAATGCATGTGAATCAATGATGCTAAAGTCCATTTCTCCAAAATTCTCTCAACTTGAACAGTAGCTGTCAGTGACTATAAGGACATTCACCAGCTTGTCTATCCCAGGAGACAGAAGACAAACAAAACGAAGATGGTGCTCAACCTAAGTCCGACTTTATATTTTATGAAGGAAACTAGAACCTGTGCCTTGCTCTATGGAAAATGAGATGCTTTTTCCAGATTCTTCAGGTGTTGGCAAGATGAAGAAGCAACAGAAATCAGGAAGAAAAATAAAAACGCCAAGGTTAGCCAGTGGCTCCCAAGTTTTAGTCACCTCCTGGGAGAAGCCATATACTGCTTTTAGTTTCTTCCTTCCTATCCTTTTCTGTTTCATAAAATGAGAAAGATGATTTCCTGCAACCTACTATGAATTTAATACAGAATTATCACCAGGAATGAGAATACTAATTCTTCAATTTGAATTTTCAAGCTGTGTACTGGAGGTAACATGTATCTCCTAGCATTGCACTAGGAGATACATGTTAGTGTCAAATAGATAACAGCCTTAGCAGGTCAACTGGATATTAAACCATGTCTCCGAGTTAACATTTAACAGCTGGACTGAAAATGGGTAGAGGAGAAAGAATAAAATCAAGTCTTTGACCTATTGCTGATTCAATATTTGACCTCAGCCAAAATTCAAATTCTTGATAGGAGGAATTTAAAAAATTGACAACACAACCATGGATGGGTTCTCTGTTAAGTGAAATATGTTACAAACCGAGGTATCTGAATATGCCCTTCATCTTCAAAAAGTAACCAATTCATTATTTCTTTTTTTTTTAATTTTTAACTTTTTAAATTAATTAATTTATTTATTGACTTTTGGCTGCGTTGGGTCTTCGTTGCTGCACATGGGCTTTCTCTAGTTGTGGTGAGCAGGGGCTACTCTTCATTGCGGTGTGCAGGCTTCTCATTGCGGTGGCTTCTCTTGTTGCAGAGCATGGGCTCTAGGCGTGCGGGCTTCAGTAGTTGTGACTCACGGGCTGTAGAGCACAGGCTTAGTAGCTGTGGCACATGGGCTTAGTCACTCCACGGCATGTGGGATTTTCCCACACCAGGTATCGAACCTGTGTCTCCTGCACTGGCAGGCGGATTCTTAACCACTGTGCCACCACGGAAGTCCCCCAATTCATTATTAAGACATAACTACTTTACCCATTTTAGCAATTTCAATCTGGAAACGTCACATACAAAAGGTTCAAATGCAGTGAAAACACCAGTTTAAGCTCTTGTTTCACGGAAAGAAGAGAATATATTTTTGTATAACTACTTAGGGCAAGGAGGTCTATTTATATTTATTATCTCCAATAAATATAATCTTTAAGACAAGGTTTACAGATGAGGAGACAGACTTGGAGAAGTTAAATAATTTGCCCTCATTACAACAGCCACTAGACAGAGGAATATGAACCCAGCTCTGGCTCTAACACTTATGTACTTTCCACTCTGAATTTTGTCACATTTTTAAAGTAGAAAGAAGACAGTTCTCATCATTAAGGTGTGAATTACTTATTTCATCAATTCTAAAATGCACATTTTTTCATATCTTAATGGCTCTGAAATTAGGATCCTTCTTAAAGTAGTTGTCAGCCATGTACAATCAGGATGCAACCATTTTTGCCCATGTGTGAACTTCGAAAGGTGCAGGATTGGTGACTTAGAAGAGAGGACATCAGAGAAGCACCCTTCTAAGCAATGCTGTGTCACCAGTGCTCTTGATGGCAGACAGGAGCATGCTGTGTGGGGCAAAACATGGGATATGACAATTCTCAACCATAAAGTCATTCAGAGTTAGATGAGGATTGTGAACAACTGTTTAAAACAACTTAAACAGTTTAATTTACTTATATTTTCCTTTTTATGAATGCACAAGAATGATTTTTTTTAAAATCTACATTTAAATAAGTCTGAAGAGTCATATGAAAATAATCTATATTATAAGATAGTGTTGTCACCTTAAAAGGTATGCTTTTTCTTTCCTTGTGGTATATGAAATAATGATCTCTATTAAACTAGATGAAATACATTAATCAGACTCTTTAAGTCCTTAAATACAGAGGGTTTAGGGAGAGATGCTAGTGCATTTAAGTTCTCGGTACCCTTTGATGGCTGGGATATGAAAGCACCATCTCCCTAGAGAGACCACAGGCCCCTCTCAAGTTCATCCCCACTGAGGTCCATTCTGAAAGGCGGGTGGAGACACTAGTCTGAGGAGAGAATCACTAACATACCCAGCTCTGTGTGAGGAGAACCTCAGTCCTTCCCTTTCTCTGGGAATAAATGTTCCAATTGTATCGACATGGACTGTGGACTTCAGCACATTTTTTTAAATTGTTGTTTTGATAGAAACATGGACTCATGGAATAGCTGAGGCAGCCCCTGCATTTCATCTTGCTGGTGAGCATTAATCCAGCAACGACGGTTGAGCTATGCTGGGAGTTCCCTCATAAAATATGTGCTACTCCCTGAACATCCCTCCAAAACAAGGGCTGCTTCCAGGTTCTGCTCTGTCCTATCCAGGGATAGGACGTGTCTCAGAGGACTGATGCTCATGTAACAACAATGGGCCAGGTTTCTTGCAGAAGTTGGGCCTCTCCTGGGAGTAAATGGAGGGCTTGGCTCTGCACATTAACTCCTCAGGAACCTAGTTACCCCTGCATCTCTGGCACATCAGTGGGCCCGGAAAGGTATGCAATGGATGTTAGACAACATCCCATTTTCCAGATGAAAAAACAGAGACGAGATAGACTAAGTGACTCCTTCAGGAATCCTAATTAGTGCCATGGCCAGATCATATACCTGTCATCCATCCTTCCTCCCCTCCTCTCCTTTCCCCTCCCTCCTCCTCTCCCTCCCTCCCTCCCTCCCTTTCTGACTTCCTTCAACAAATATGCGATAGTACCTACTATGTAGAACCAATGGTGAGAAAGACACAATTCCTGGCCAGAATAAACTTCCAGTCCATAGGGGGATATGGATAAGTAAATGGGTAATTATGATACAAAGTCAACAATTATCTGGAGATGTACATTCATGAACACAACAGGAGAGACCATAATGGATGCCCAGGAATGCTTTCTGGAGGCAGTGGCATCTGAACAATGCTTGAGAGCAGTGATTCTCAGTTGGGGGTGATTTTGCCTCACAGGGGATACTCAGGAAAGTCTGGACACATTTTTACAGGTGAGATGTGCATACGTGGGGAGGGGTGGCTAACACTGCAAGGAGCACTTTACTAAAAGTTACTGCAGTAAATGTTAAAAAAAAATTAAAATTAAAAAACAACAACAACTCCTGACACGTGATTAGTTCCTGAAAACTATAATGCAGTTGAGGGTACATTATCCCATTCAATTTTTCAGAATGAGAGAGGTAAATCTTCTTATTACCATTTTTTTCAGATAAAGAGGTTGAGACTCAGAGAAAGAAGTGGCAGAACTAGGGTAGCAGCCCGGGCTTTTTTATTCTCTACAATAGCAATGAGACAGCCAACTCTTTCCTGTGTGTTAGGAACTGTTCCAGGCACTTTGCATGTATTAACTTACAAAGTTCCATTAGTGTTCCCATTTATACATATAAAGACACTGAGACACAGAAAGCTAAGTAGCATCATCCCTGGTTCAGTTAGTGGTGAAGCTGGTGTATCAGATGCTCCGGCTCCAGGGTTTATCCCCTTCATCTCAACACCACACCCTTGCTCTGGTCACTGTTTTCCTCTTGGTGACATTTATTAAACATTGGCACTGACATCCAGACCTACTGATACTGCAGATGCTTTGTGTTTTATACTCCTCATACTGATGTTACTATTAGGATGTTTGTATATTCACATCTTACTGCTCAGTGATTACCAAACAAGAATGGTCAAAATACCATTCATAACTAACAGTAAATCTGCTTGACCACTACTTTGGGTAAAGGATTATTTTCTAATGTCTTAGATGTAGGTCACCTGCAAGACTCACACTTCAAATTGTATCTCCCATGGGCTAATACAGGTTTCCCCCTCTATCTCAAGGTAGAGCATTCCTATGAAACCATTCATAAGCCAAAATGACATAAAGCGAAGAAGCAATTACCTTAGGACACATCTTGCTAAGGGTGCACAATATCGATTGAGATCAAGCACAGATGCTTAGAGACACAGTTCAAAGCTATGGTAGTAGTTTGATGCTGAGACGCTGAGTGTAGTTCCCAGGAAGGAGCTTAGTGGGGCCATTCTCACTGCTAGGGGAGTGGGTGGGTGGCTGCCTCTGTAAAAGCTCCCTGCAAAACAAATGCTGAAGGATATTTTCGCTTTCTGCCCTTTTCCATAAAAGCAAAAATCTTCTTTGGATTTCTTTTGGTTAGCAAAAAGTAGGTATTAATGTAGGTCTTTCGTAAAAGCGAAGCGGCATAAAGAGAATTTTCGCAAAGTGGGGGAGACCTGTATTGATGTCTAGGCTTGAGAGAGCTTGATCACGTTTTGTCAAAATCCAAAGGTTTTTACTTTCAAGCAGAAATTACTGACTTTTATGTCTTCTGTGATTTTTACCCTCACGTTCTTTCTTCTTGGAACTACACATAAATTTTTGAGAGGGGAGTAGGCCAAACATTAGTCTTTTCATTTTACCAATACCCTGAAACTCAGAGTTTGACTTATCCAAGAGCAAATAGCTAGGTGATGGAAGGGCTGCTCAGCCTGGTTTACATTGCACCACACCAAGATATACATGCAAAGTGCCTGGAACAGTTCCTAACGCACAGGAAAGAGTTGGCTGTCTCATTGCTATTGTAGAGAATAAATCATCATGCGATTTAAGCACAGACGTAGGAAGGCACCCAATACACGTACACTATTATATTTTTAAGGGCTTTCTCTTGCTGCTTATCACTAAAATCTGTAATTAAACGATTCTCTTCCCAATGACTTGGGGTGGGGGAACATATCCCAGGATGGCTGTCTTCTTGTATCTCAGCCAATGAACTGGTTTGCTGACCTTCTTAACACCTGGGTAGCATATTTGCAGTTCTGAAAGAGTTTACACTCTATAGATTAAGAAGAGATTATTGGCCATAGATCACCGAAAGCTGTCAAAGCTGATGAATGGTGGGTCTACGGAGGTGTCACCAAGAAAACGTCTTGTATCAAATTGTCTTCCCCAAGGATCAAAGGTTTTGCTTACACTTGTTTTAAGTTGGTTCCACGGGGTCCATTACACAAATACCATAAAAATTTTGAAAATAAAGAAAACCAAAAACCACTGTGTTCAGTAGTGCCACAGTTTGCCTTAAGTGCTGAGAAATTTACATAATCTGTAGTCAACATTCTAAGCCAAGGGAATTCCTGATGGGACCAGGAAATATATTCTTTTCCGTCAAAAGATATCATCATACACTGAACATTTTTGGGGAATCAAGAGAATATGTTCCTATTTATTTATGCTCATATATGTGCTCCTTTTATTTTTCTAAGTTTTTCTATTTATCTTTAAATTTTTAAATGGAGATAAGAGATATGAAACCATCAGAAACAAAAATGGATGGTAGCCCACTGGGTCTCTTGGCTTCTTATATTGTCCCTTTCTCTCACCTCCCTCCTCTTCCCAGTAGTCAGAGTAAGAATTTAAAACATAATACTAAAACCTAGTAAGAGGAAGAGAAAGGGAATCTGGCCAGTCAAGGTTAATGGATGTTTACAGGCTCTATTTTCAGAATATTCAAAAACAAATTTTCAGTAACTACCCTCCGCAAAATTAATTTACCAGGCATATCACATAAAAGCATCGATTTGTTACAGCAGTAACATCCTTCATTCTCACTGTACAGCCCACTCTCCTCCATCCACCCGTCCGACACACCACTGGCACCCACCACCAAGCAAGCGTTCCATTTTCCAATAAGGTGATGAAGGGCATTTGGGTTATTTTTCCTCTAGGTGGAGTTTTCATTGTTTTCTCCAGCATAACTCATTTGCTTTGAACACAGCCTTTCAAAAAATGACTTGTGTTAACGTAGGTCATTGTGGAAGGAGGGAAAAAGAGAACTGACTTCTATAATGTTTATTCATTGTCTAGTATTCAGTGCATAATTAAGGGTAGTGATTTTATTACGTTAGGACCAGCTTAAAATTAAATATATTAAAATAGGATAATAATAATAAAAGATTCCCTAAAATAGTAGATTACCCTATTAATCCCCATAGCAACTTTATAGACTAGGGGCTACTCTTTAACTCCGTTTTACACATGAGGATACTGAAACACAGGAAAATGAAGTAATTTGCCTAACTTTCCATAGTAAATGGTAGAGCTGGAATGTGAACTTGAGTGTTCTGGCTCCGTAATCGGTGCTCTACGTCACGATCCATGGATTCTCTGTGGTCAGTGATGCTCTGATGGTACATATTATTTATTTAAGCTTTAGGTTCCATCCTAGGCACTTGCTAATTTTTTACACTTTGGATGTTTCTATGATGTGAGGCAGAGAGGTTAACAGGTCAATTTCACTGCACACTGCAGCTGATATAAGATTGTTCTACTGGATAATATGTGTGAGCCCAATATTTAAAGCTGTCTCCCAATACGTCTTGATGCGTTTATTGTATGAACGGTATTTAGATTCTATATTATGAAACTAACTGCATATGCACACTCTCAACATCACCTTGCCTTCTGAGCTCTGTTCTGATAATACACATAGCTCTCCCAGGCACTACCATGTCATTCTATGTGCTTCTGTTACTTCACTGAGTTATTACTCCCTGGAATTATACTTTGTTTACTTTTTTCAGGTTCTGTCTCCTTCCTCAGATGTAAGCCATTCTCTGTCTTGTTCACCCCATCACCAGTACCTACAGCACAATTGCTAAATCATAATAAACATTTGTAGAAAGAATAAATGAACATATTCATTGATTTTTACATAGAACATCAGAGCTGGAAGCATGTAGAGATCATCAGATTCTTTCATTTTATGAATGAAGGAACTATGTTCTGGTAAATAAAGAACATGAAAGGTGTATCTTAGTTTTTACTTTATCTCTAGGATCCTGTACAGTGCCTGGCACAAGATAGGTGTTCTATAAATGTATTCACATTTAACTATGGTAAAGCCAAAGCTAAATCAAGGGTCCCAACTTCAAGACTGGAACTAATTCCATAAAGTACATTTTCTATTTTTCACAGGTACATGATGTTTTTTCAGTCAGGATTTCCTCTGTTATCTGACAGATTTTCTTTCTTTCTTTTAAAAATGGCACAGGGCATACTTTTTACTGCCGCAACAAAGTAAAATGCTTGAATCAGGCAACCTTAATCTTGGCCAAAACAAATATTATTCTCACTCCAGAACTAGACGGTAAGTTGTCAGAAGACTTTTCTGATAGGTTAAAATTTGTCCTTCCTAGTGAATGGACGTAAAACTCTAGTCAAGTTTACTAAAGAGTTTAACACAAAATACTATAGGCTTTCTATAGATACAACCCCTACCTTTCTGTTTATTATTTTATTAATGACATAAAGACCATCAAAATGAATCTACAGCCTTCACGACAGTCAGTAGCCTCCATCTTTCCCACTGATGCCGGAGCATCCTTCTGAAATGGAGACTATTTAAATTGTCTAAAGTTCAGCATTTATAACTACATGAGTACCTACAGATTTATGTTTCCATTCCAGCCTCTGCAATGAGTTTGGAGTATGCAAGGGTTTGAAATTCCACTCCACTATGTGTTACATCAGTTACATTTTAAAGAGACAGAATTAACATGCTCTCTTTCACCCAATAGAAGCATAAGGAAGCAGGCATTTGGAGTAAGGTGACATGAATAAATAACCACAGGCAGCTTACCAGGACAAGGACCAGAGTTTCAGGGACACGATACTGGACTCTCATGTGGGCCAGCATTTTCCAGCAGCCCATGACAGCTGTGGGTCCCTGGGTATATTTGTGGGGTATCGGAGGGAGCACTTCGTTTAAAAATAAGTACTGTTAGACTTCTTAGACTTAATAGACACATTTGAATATTTTAGAAAATTGATATGTGTTTTACCACAATTAAAAATAATAATAATACTGAAATAATTGGTTCATTGCAGTATTTTAATTATCAGTAAAGCCACCCAATTTAATTCCCTAAAATAGCAGTCCCAACCAATTTTTGGCACCAAAAAGGGACTGGTTTCATGGAAGACAATTTTTCCACAGACCAGGGGTGGGGTGATGGTTTCGGGATGATTCAAGTGCGTTATATTTTATTGTGCACTTTATTTCTATTATTATTACATCACCTCCACCTCAGATCATCAGGCATTAGATCCTGGAGGCTGGGGACCCCTGCCCTAAAACAATTACCTTTTTAAAAAGGGTAAACCGGTGGCTTTAGATTACTGAGAAAAAGCAATTCAAAATAGCCAGGGACTGGCTCCTAGGATGACCTGTTAACAAACATCTCTAGGAAAAAGGTTAATTAAGGACCTTTATTTCTCCTAAATGAAAGTCCTTTTAAGAATGTTAAAGTTAGAGAGACCTTCAACATGGTGGAGGAGCAAGATGTGGAGATCACCTGCCTCCCCACAAATACATCAGAAATACATCTACATGTGGAGTAACTCCTACAGAACACCTAACGAATGCTGGCAGAAGACCTTAGACTTCCCCAAAGGCAAGAAACTCCCCACGCACCTGGGTAGGGTAAAAGAAAAAAGAAAAAACAGAGACAAAAGAATAGGGATGGGGCCAGCACCTCTGGGAGGGAGCTGTGAAGGAGGAAAAGTTTCCACACATTAGGAAGTCCCTTCACTGGTGGAAACGGGGGGTGGCGGGGGGGAAAGCTTTGGAGCCACGGAGGAGAGCACAGCAATAGGGGTGCAGAGGGCAAAGCGGAGAGATTCCCACACAGATGATTGGTGCCGACCAGCACTCACCAGCCTAAGAGCCTTGTCTGCTCACCCACTGGGGCGGGTGAGGGCTGGAAGCTGAGGCTCAGGCTTCGGAGGTCAGATCCCAGGGAGAGGACTGGGGTTGGATGCGTGAACACAGCCTGGAGGGGGCTAGTGCACCACAGCTAGCAGGGAGGGAGTCTGGGCAAAAGGCTGGACCTGCCTAAGAGGCAAGAGACCATTGTTTCAGGTAGAACGAGGAGAGGGTATTCAGAGCACCTCCTAAACGAGCTCCAGAGATGGGCATGAGCCGCAGCTATCAGCGCGGACACCATAGACGGGCATGAGATGCTAAGGCTGCTGCTGCAGCCACCAAGAAGCCTGTGTGCGAGCACAGCTCACCATCCACACCTCTCCTCCCGGGAGCCTGTGCAGCCCGCCACTGCCAGGGTCCCGCGATACAGGGACAATTTCCCCAGGAGAACACACAGCGCGCCTCAGGCTGTTGCAACGTCACGCCAGCCTCTGCCGCCGCAGGCTCGCCCCGCATCCGTACCCCTCCCTCCCACAGGCCTGAGTGAGCCAGAGCCCCCAAATCAGCTGCTACTTTAACCCTGTCCTGTCTGAGCAAAGAAAAGACACCAGAGGGCGGCCTACATGCAGAGGCGGGGGCAAAATCCAAAGCAGAACCCCAGGAGCTGCGCGAACAAAGAAGAGAAAAGGAAATCTCTCCCAGCAGCCTCAGGAGCAGCGGATTAAATCTCCACAATCAACTTGATGTACCCTGCATCTGTGGAATACCCGAATAGACAATGAATCATTCCAAAATTGAGGCGGTGAACTTTGGGAGCAACTGTAGACTTGGGGTTTGATCTCTGCGTCTAATTTGTTTCTGGTCTTATGTTTATCTTGGTTTAGTATTTAGAGTTTATCATAATTGGTAGATTTGTTTATTGATTGGTTGCTCTCTTCCTTTTTTTTAAAATATATATATATAATATATATATTTTTCCTTTTCCTCTTTTTGTGAGTGTGTATGTGTATGCTTCTTTGTGTGATTTTGTCTGTATAGCTTTGCTTTCACCATTTGTCCTAGGGTTCTGTCTGTCCATTTTTTTTGTTTGTTTTTGGTTCTGTTCAGTATAGCTTTTAGTGCTTGTTATCAATGGTGGATTTGTTTTTTGGTTTGGTTGCTCTCTTCCTTCTTTCTTTTCTTAAATTACTTTCCAATTTTTAAATTTTTTTTATGCTTTAACTTTTATATTAGATTTGCTTCTAATTACATACTTAGTACAGACAACCTGGAAAATATTTTTAAGAAAGAAAAATTTGTATAATTCCATCACCAAATATACATTTAACTCCAGTTGCCTTCCAGTTTTTTTATATACATAAATATTTTGTTTATAAAAGTATACCACACTATTTTGTAGCATAATTTGTAAATACAAACATTTTTTAAATAACTTTCTTTTCTTTTCTCCCTCCCTTCCTTCCTCCCTTCCTCCCTTCGTCCCTTCCTTCCTTCCTTTCTTTTTTCTTCTGGGCTGTGTGGCTGACAGGGTCTTCATGCTCCAGCCAGGTGTCAGGCCTCTCTGAGGTGAGAGAGCCGAGCTCGGAACATTGGTCCACGAGAGACCTCCCGGTCCCACATAATATCAAACAGCGAAAGCTCTCCCAGAGATCTCCCTCTCAACGTTAAGACGCAGCTCCACTCAATGACCAGCAAGCTACAATGCTGGACACCCTATGACAAACAACTACCAAGACAGGAACACAACCACACCCATTAGCAGAGAGGCTGCCGAAAGTCATAAGTTCACAGACACCCTAAAACACACCACCGGACGTGGTCCTGCCCACCAGAAAGACAAGATCTATCCTCATCCAACAGAACACAGGCACTAGTCCCCTCCACCAGGAAGCCTACACAACCCACTGAACTAACCTTACCTACTGGGTGCAGACACCAAAAACAACAGGAACTACAAATCTGCAGCGGGAGAAAATGAGACCCCAAACACAGTAAGTTAAGCAAAATGAGAAGACAGAGAAACACACAGTAGATGAAGGAGCAAGGTAAAACCCACCAGACCTAACAAATGAAGAGGAAATAGGCAGTCTACCTGAAAAAGAATTCAGAGTAACAATAGTAAAGATGATCCAAAATCTTGGAAATAGAATGGAGAAAATACAAGAAATGTTTAACAGGGACCTAGAAGAACTAATAAAGAGCAAACAAACAATGATGAACAACACAATAAATGAAGCTAAATATTCTCTAGAAGGAATCAATAGCAGAATAACTGAGGTAGAAGAACGGATAAGTGACCTGTAAGATAAAACAGTGGAAATAACTACTGCAGAGCAGAATAAAGAAAAAAGAATGAAAAGAATTGAGGACAGTCTCAGAAACCTCTGGGACAACATTAAACGCACCAACATTTGAATTACAGTGGTGCCAGAAGAAGAAGACAAAAAGAAACAGATTGAGAAAATATTTGAAGAGATTATAGTTGAAAACTTCCCTAATATGGGAAAGGAAATAGTCATTCAAGTCCAGGAAGCACAGAGAGCCCAGAAAGGATAAATCCAAGGAGAAACATGCCAAGCCAATATTGATCAAACTATCAAAAATTAGATACAAACAAAAAATTTTAAAAGCAGCAAGGGAATAACAACAAACAACATACAAGGGAATCCCCATAAGGTTAACAGCTGATCTTTCAGCAGAAACTCTGCAAGCCAGAAGGGACTGGCAGAACATATTTAAAGTGATGAAAGGGAAAAACCTACAACCAAGATTACCCTGCCCAGCAACACTCTCATGCAGATTCGACAGAGAAATTAAAACCTTTAAAGACAAGCAAAATCTAAGAGAATTCAGTACCACCAAACCAGCTTTACAACAAATGCTAAAGGAACTTCTTTGGGCAGGAAACACAAGAGAAGGAAAAGACCTACAATAACAAACCCAAAACAATTAAGAAAATGGTAATATGAACACACATATCGATAACTACCTTATATGTAAATGGATTAAATGCTCCAACCAAAAGACATAGACAGGCTGAATGGATACAAAAACAAGATGCATATATATGCTGTCTACAAGAGACCCACTTCAGACTCAGGGACACATACAGACTGAAAGTGGGGGGATGGAAAAAGATATTCCACGTAAAGGGAAATCAAAAGAAAGCTGGAGTAGCAATTCTCGTATCAGACAAAATAGACTACCACATAAAGAGCATTACAAAAGACAAAGAAGGACACTACATAATGATCAGGGACCAATCCAAGAAAAAGATATAACAATTGTAAATATTTATGCACCCAACATAGGAGCACCTCAATACATAAGGCAAATGCTAACTGCCATAAAAGGGGAAACTGACAGTAACACAATCATAGTAGGGGACTTTAACACCCCACTTTCACCAATGGACAGATCATCAAAGATGAAAATAAATAAGGAAGCATAAGCTTTAAATGACACATTAAACAAGATGGACTTAATTGATATTTATAGGACATTCCATCCAAAAACAACAGAATACGCTTTCTTCTCAAGTGCTCATGGAACATACTCCAGGATAGATCATATGCTGGGTCACAAATCAAGCCTTGGTAAATTTAAGAAAATTGAAATCATATCAAATACCTTTTCTGACCACAACGCTATGGGACTAGATATCAATTACAAGAAAAAATCTGTAACAAATACATATACATGGAAGCGAAACAATACACCACCAAATAACCAAGAGATCACTGAAGAACTCAAAGAGGAAATCAAAAATTACCTACAAACAAATGACAATGAAAACACGATGACCCAAAACCTACGGGATACAGCAAAAGCAGTCCTAAGAGGGAAGTTTATAGCAATACAATCCTACCTCAAGAAACAATAAAAATCTCAAATAAACAACCTAACCTTACACATAAAGAAATTAGAGAAAGCAGAACAAAAAATGCCCAAAGTTAGCAGAAGAAATCATAAAGACCAAATCAGAAATAAATGAAAAATAAATAAAGGAAACAATAGCAAAGATCAATAAAACTAAAAGCTGGTTCTTTGA
The DNA here is from genome assembly GCF_949987515.2 of Delphinus delphis. NCBI lineage: Eukaryota > Metazoa > Chordata > Mammalia > Artiodactyla > Delphinidae > Delphinus > Delphinus delphis. The sequence continues at coordinate 49,609,617 of NC_082692.2, read as the reverse complement.
GAAGATAAACAAAATTGATAAACCATTAGCCAGACTGATCAAGAAAAATAGGGAGAAGACTCAAGTCAACAGAATTAGAAATGAAAAAGGAGAAGTAACAACTGACACTGCAGAAATAAAAAGGATCATGAGATTACTCTAAGCAACTCTATGCCAATAAAATGGACAACCTGGAAGAAATGGACAAATTCTTAGAAAAGCACAACCTTCTGAGACTGAACCAAGAAGAAACAGAAAATAGGAACAGACCAATCAGAAGCACTGAAATTGAAACTGTGATTAAAAATCTTCCAACAAACAAAAGCCCAGGACCAGATAGCTTCACAGGAGAATTCTATCAAACATTTAGAGAACAGGGCTTCCCTGGTCGCACAGTGGTTGAGAGTCCGCCTGCCGATGCAGGGGAAACGGGTTCGTGCCCTGGTCAGGGAAGATCCCACATGCCGCGGAGCGGCTGGGCCCATGAGCCATGGCCGCTGAGCCTGCGCGTCCGGAGCCTGTGCTCCGCAACGGGAGAGGCCACAACAGTGAGAGGCCCGCATACCGCAAAAAAACAAAAACAAAAACATTTAGAGAACAGCTAACACCTATCCTTCTCAAACTCTTCCAAAATATAGCAGAGGGAGGAACACTCCCAAACTCATTCTATGAGGCCACCATCACCATGATACCAAAACCAGACAAAGATGTCACAAAGAAAGAAAGCTACAGGCCAATATCACTGATGAACATAGATGCAAATATCCTCAACAAAATACTAGCAATCAGAATCCAACAGCTCATTAAAAGGATCATACACCATGATCAAGTGGGGTTTACCCCAGAAATGCAAGGATTCTTCAATATACGCAAATCAATCAACGTGATAAAATGTATTAACAAATTGAAGGACAAAAACCATATGATCATCTCAATAGATGCAGAAAAATTTTTCAACAAAATTCAACATCCATTTATGACATAAACCCTCCAGAAGGTAGGCACAGAGGGAACTTACCACAACATAATAAAGGGCATATATGACAAACTCACAGCCAACATTATTCTCAATGGTGAAAAACTGAAATCATTTCCTCTAATATCAGGAACAAGACAAAGTTGCCTACTCTTATTCAACATAGTTTTGGAAGTCTTAGCAACAGCAAACAGAGAAGAAAACGAAATAAAAGGAATTCAAATTGGAAAAGAAGAAGTAAAACTGTCACTGTTTGTAGATGACATGATACTATACATAGAGAATCCTAAAGATGCTACCAGAAAACTACTAGAGCTAATCAATGAATTTGGTAAAGTAGCAGGATACAAAATTAACGCACAGAAATCTCTTGCATTCCTATATACTAATGATGAAAAATCTGAAAGAGAAATTAAGGAAACACTCCCATTTACTATTGCAACAAAAAGAATAAAATACCTAGGAATAAACCTACCTAAGGAGACAGAAGACCTGTATGCAGAAAACCATAAGACGCTAATGAAAGAAATTAAAGATAACACAAATAGACGGAGAAATATACCATGTTCTTGGATTGGAAGAATCAACATTGTGAAAATAACTATACTATCCAAAGAATCTACAGATTCAATGCAATCCCTATCAAACTACCAATGGCATTTTTCCCAGAACTAGAACAAAAAATTTCACAATTTGTATGGAAACACGAAAGACCCTGAATAGCCAAAGCAATCTGGACAAAGAAAAACGGAGCTGAAGGAATTAGGCCCCCGGCCTTCAGACTATACTACAAAGCTACAGTAATCAAGACAGTATGGTACTGGCACAAAAACAGAAATATACATCCCTGAAACAGGATAGAAAGCCCAGAGATAAACCCACACACATATGGTCACCTTATTTTTGATAAAGGAGGCAAGATTATGTAATGGAGAAAAGACAGCCTCTTCAATAAGTGCTCCTGGGAAAAGTGGACAGCTACATTTAAAAGAATAAAATTAGAACAGTCCCTAACACCATACACAAAAATAAACTCAAAATGGATTAAAGACCTAAATGTAGGATCAGACACTATAAAACTCTTAGAGGAAAACATAGGCAGAACACTCTATGACATACATCACAGCAAGACCCTTTTTGACCCACCTCCTAGAGAAATGGAAATAAAAACAAAAATAAACAAATGGGACCTAATGAAACTTAAAAGCTTTTACACAGGAAAGGAAACCATAAACAAGATGAAAACACAACCCTCAGAATGGGAGAAAATATTTGCAAATGAAGCAACTGACAAAGGATTAATCTCTTAAATATACAGGCAGCTCATGCAGCTCAATATCCAAAATACAAACAACTCAATCCAAAAATGGGAAGAAGATCTAAATAGACATTTCTCCAAAGAAGATATACAGACTGCCAACAAACACATGAAAGGATGCTCAACATCACTAATCATTAGAGAAATGCAAATCAAAAGTACAATGAGGTATCACCTCACACCGGTCAGAATGGCCATCATCAAAAAATCTATGAACAATAAATGCTGGAGAGGGTGTGGAGAAAAGGGAACCCTCTTGCACTGGTGGTGGAATGTAAATTGATACAACCACTATGGGGAACAGTATGGAGGTCCCTTAAAAAACTAAAAATAAAACTACCATATGACCCAGAAATCCCACTACTGGGCATATACCCTGAGAAAACCATAATTCAGAAAGAGTCATGTACCACAGTGTTCATTGCAGCTCTATTTACAATAGCCAGGACATGGAAGCAACCTAAGTGTCCACTGACAGATGAATGGATAAAGAAGATGTGGCATATATATACAATGGAATATTACTCAGCCATTAAAGAAACCAAATTGAGTTATTTGTAGTGAGGTGGATGGACCTAGAGACTGTCATACACAGTGAAATAATTCAGAAAGAGAAAAACAAATACCATATGCTAACACATATATATGGAATCTAAAAAAAAAAGAATGGTTTTGAACAACACAGGGGCAACACAGGAATAAAGATGCAGACATGGAGAACAGACTTGAGGATATGGGGAGGGGGAAGGGTAAGCTAGGACGCAGTGAGAGAGTGGCATGGACATGTATACACTACCAAATGTAAAATAGATAGCTAGTGGGAAGCAGCTGTATAGCACAGTGAGATCAGCTCGGTGCTCTGTGACCGCCTAGGGGTACGGAGTACAGAGGATGGGAGGGAGACGCAAGAGGGAGGATATATGGGGATATATGTATATGTATAGCTAATTCACTTTGTTATAAAGCAGAAACTAACACACCATTGTAAAGCAATTTTACTCCAATGAAGATGTTAAAAAAAATAGAATGCTAAAGTTTACTTATACATTTGTCAAAAAATTTTTTAAGTCACACTGTGTTTTAAATGCAGATATGGAAATCAAGTACACAAAGATAATACACTTACAATTTTTTTCTGTTAATTGATTTTTTACAGCATTATACTGTAGGCAGCCCACCGCAGTTAAAGAACAAAGGCCTATGTCACATGAACTTTATCCTAATGATAGCCTATAAAATTGTTTTTTACTATGACTCAGGGTAACTGGTGACACCCGCCTGGCTTCAGCAGAAAGTAAGATGTAAGCTGTAAACTTGAATATATGAACGAGAAGTCATTCGTAGCAAGAGTAAAAACTTTTTCAAAAATAATACAAAGAAGTCATTGGAAGATAGCTGATCACATGAAACAGGAAATTCCGAATGTATGAAAACCTTTGCTTTACACCCTACAATTCTTAATAAGGGGCACATATATGAATATCAATAAAAATAAGAATGATGACCTACAAATCTTACTACTAAAGGGCCCAATTTAGGAGATAAAATTTCATGGTGTTGAAAAAAGTTATAAAATTCACTCTTGCCATTGGCATACTCAGCATTTTCATATTTTTTTTGGAATCATTAAATCTCTCTTCACCATTATTCAGCCTTATTTTAACTTACAGCAAAATTTTCTCAGGGCTCCAAGCATTTGTAAGTTTATTTTCCTATGTTCAGTTTTCATTTTCTAAGATCCAGTGTTCACAGGCTTTTAATAAATACAACTCAGTATACCACAGTTTCTTGGGAGTTTAAAACATTCAACAGATGATATTCAGGAAGGCAATCAGGAAGGCAAGAATAAACAGTCTCAAGTGCAAAAACACTTCACTGTACCAGAATATACTACATTTAACAATTTAACCTTAAATTGGATACATAATCCAAAGGGGTCTGTGAAAGGTGGTATCAAACGTTAAACTTTGCTTTATTAATAATATCATCCAGAAGCAAAATTCCCTTTTACCAAATCTTCCAGCATGGAAATTTTGGAGTATTCAACTGAATCAAGTGAGTTGTATTTTATAACTGACAGAGGTTAATTAGAGCAATGTGCCCATCATATGGATGGGTAAACTGAGGCCTGATGAGATGAGAAACTGGCCCAGGTCAGCACAGAGAGGTTCCTTCTTCACCCCCTGCTTTCTTCTTTGCCACGCAGCCCATCTGGTCTTCATAGGGAATCTCCCTACTATATGCCTCTGTCTGTACTAGCAGGGGCACAAAAGAAATAAAAAACATGGTCCTCACCATCACAAAGTGAGAATGTCTGTCATTGTGATTGTAAGCAATTGACAACTATCCCCCATCTTAATAAGTATGTCACAATTTTTTGAAGGAATTTTTTTCCCTGAAAACTATGTTTGTGCTTTCAGACTCTTGCTTCCCTATCCTTTTCAAAGTATAATGTAAAAAATTATTTACATGTGCATTTTCCTTCTCACATACTTTCCTACACACTTTACAATAAGATCTTGAAAAGTGTTTTCTCCTCATCATTCTTTCCCTATCTAATTTTGTTTGGGCTTGGAAGGAATCACCACTCCTCTAGCAGACACTACTCTGAGTTAATTGTTGTCATGTTCTTGCTGGGAAAGGAGGGAAAGAAAGTAACTTCAAGCAGCATCCAGCTGCTGGCTATAGACTGCAATGGTAGGTAATCGCTAAAATTATTGTGGTATTTAAAAATGCTTGGTAAGTTAACTGATGCGAATAGAAATTCCTAGAAATCAACATATTTCTGGTAATAGTATGGATCACAGGAAAAGAAGCCTTTATTTTATGGCTAAAAGTTGATTTTTTGGACTAGAGAACCTTAGATGTCTTATCATCATGCTATCACCCAATCCCTTATCACCAAGGACCTATAGAGAAATGAAAAGGTGGGGAAACTTGGGCTTAAATCTGTGATATTTTAAAAAATGTATTTAATTTCCTAATTAGCTAACACATTTATATACTTTAAAAATTAATAATAGGAGATGCTGTACTGCAGAAATTAATGCAACATTGTAAATCAGCTATACTCTAATAAAAATTTTTAAAAAATAAGTAATAGGAGATATACTGTGTAAAACCCTCCACCCTCATCTTCCATCTCCCCACCCCAAACAGTAACCAGTACACTTTTTAAAAATCATTTCTGAGGGAGTTTTACAGCATCCTACAAGAAAATGTGAATATCTCCTTCCTGCCCTTACTAACATAAAAAAGTGGCTTGTATCATTTAAGTAATGGATACACACACACACACACACACACACACACACACACACACTCACACACACTCACACATGACTACCCCCCAGATGAAAAACAGGACATTATCAGTGACCCAGAAGCCTCTGTGCTCCTTCCTAGTTATCACGCTCCACCCAAAGGTGGCACCTATTGACTGCCATCATCATAGCTCAGTGTTGGTTGTTTTTCAGCTTAATATATACAGAAATCATAATGTATATTCTTTTTTGTGTCTGACTTATTCTAACTTCTTAAAGTGTATGATCTCGTTTAATTCTTAAACCAACCCCACAACATTGATAATATCATTCCCATTTTAAAAATCACAGAAATGAAGTTCAACAAGGTTGAAAAAAGGGACTATGTCATGATACACCAGTGTTGGAGTTGGCACTAAAATCTGGGTTTCCCCAGCTCTAAACCTATGTCATTACCAGGCAGCATAGTCATACAAGAACATTCTCCAGCTCCTCAGTTTTGAAATTACTACCTGATGTGGTCTCCCCTGGCCTTCTACCTTCCTTCTTTCTGCCATCTACCCATATTTCCTTCCATTTAGTGACCCACGCTCCCCCCACCCCTCCCTCCACCCTTGGACATGCACTACAGGGAAATGAAAATGACTTTCACTCCTGACAGACCTGCAGGAATCCGAGAGCTATCGTTTAAAAATTGGTCTTCCTGGGACTTCTCCATCTGTATATTTTCCCCATATATCAGCTTGGATTTTGCAGAGTAAACCTAGTTTTTTGGCTTTACTATTGCACATTCAAAATTTTGAATATTGTTTCTTGTACATAATTGTTTTTAATTATTAAATAAAGTTGGCTAATTAACTATAAAATATATTCTATTTTTCCAGGAATATAGAGAGAAAATACAGTTATTTAAGCTAACACACCATTGTAAAACAATTATACTCCACTAAAGATGTTAAAAAAAAACAAACATATTAAAAAATAAAATAAACCATAATAAATGTCAAAAAAAAAGTCTCTAAGGAAACATAGCAGATAAGCTTATTTGGGGATATAGGAAGAGGTATGATCAGGCTGCAAGGCTCCGGTCCTGGTGGGCAGCTGTGGCCCCTCAGCGACGGGGATGGGCTGCAGAAGCCCATCTGTGAGTGAGAGAAGGCCCTGAGCCCTGCATGACTGTGGGGCTGCCTCACAGTTGTACACACCTATCAAAACACATGGCTTTGTACATTTCCAAGGGATGCAGTTTGTTGTACATAAATTATACTTCACAAAAGTTGACTTTAAGAAAGAAAATTGGAAGAGCAGAGAACAAGGTCAATTTTCCTACACTTCCCTCCTTTGAAGGCCTCTCATTTTCTCCTTGCCTGGTCAACTCATCCCGAACACTGAAAAGAACCAGGGTTCCTACAGCTGCTCTATCTCTCTTTCCTCAGCCAAAGCTGCTTTAGTTCCCTAAACCCTCACTTTGAAAATCCCCAAAGCTAGTACTTCTATTGCTCATTTTGAACATTATTGTTTTCTCCCATCATTCTATTGCTCTTAAAATTCTAACAAGCCACAAGTAAAGACACAAGACAGACTTCTCATTTATATGAGGAAGTGGTAAAAGAAAATAAGAATTGATTTTGGTTCTCATGAGTTTTCCTGTTGCCCATCGCTGGGTCAAGTAGGACGGAATTCAGAAAGACGGAACTCTGTGTTCATTGCTAAAGATGACAATGAACTCAATGTAGTCCAAATACCTACTTTACAACAATGCCACGGTTTTTGAATAAAAATTCTCATAACCTTCATGGGTGATCCAATATTCAACACTTGAACAATCACTCTGGGACTCAGTTTTCTCACTTATAAATGAAGATTCTGGAATAAATAATCTATACTGTCTTTTACTGTAATAAAAAAGCATCCTAAAGAAAATGCTGTGACCCCCTAAGCATAGGTTCTTTGTCCAGCAGCTCAATGTCATGTGAGTCGACTGATATTCTGTTCATCCAACATAATACTGCTGTAGGGAAGTTAATATATTACACATATTCTAAAATGTCAGTCAAACATGGTAATTTAAAGCTAATTCAGTTGTGTATTTTTTACAGTATCTTAACATTATTAATCCAAATGCACCCACTATTATACACTGTGATAAAACCAGAAATTTATAATTCAGTGCATCTTTTCATTTGTTTACCCCAGACTTATCAGATATATTATTAAAACCATAAAATTTTATTTAAAATACATCTGTCCTACTGTATTATACCAATAAAATGTATGAAAATCCATTTATATGAAACATTTTTTTGGCTTCTTTATTATTATTTTTTTGCTCTGACCATGGCTCAGGTTCTTCATAGATAATCTCATTTAGTCTTAAAAATGTTCTATAACATAGGTTTTATTATCATTTTACCATCAAGAAAGTCAAACTCAGAGATGCTCTCAAGGGCTAAAGGTCACAGGGTTCAGGCTTTGAAGCCAAGTAGTCTAATTCCAGGATTTGAGCAGGTCTCCTCTTCCATAGCTATTTAGAAAATCCATGTTTAATTGATTTTGATTTCTCTATCAGGTGGAGAACCCAATCATGGAATATTATTGTGGCAACTGCCTGCAATTAGAACCATTTATCAAAATGTGGAAGAAAAATCTGGACTGGGAAAGGAGGAGAAGGTGGGAACACCAACTCAACAGTTCAAGTTCAGGATCAGTTAGTGAGGTCAGTGTCATTGAACACAAGTATTAAACTTGCCTGAGCTTCAGTTTTGTTGCTAAATTGGGATTATCAGGCAATTAGATCTCTAAAGTATACATCATCAGCGCAAAATAAGCAACTTCCCATTTGACCTAACACTTCGCATGGAAAAATACTTCTGTCTGTGTTTAGTGAAATTCTACCACAGCCTTACAGGATATGCATTTATATAAATGCAAGGCATTTTTACTATTCAGAAAATAAGATCCCTTTGAATTAGACCTGTATCAAAGTCTCATTCATAATTATTTTCTCAGAGCTCTATATCAGACATTTGGCTGACGTCCTGTTAGACACTGCATCTTCTCAGAAATAAGGCATGAGCACAACTGTGTGGCATTTCCCAACAGACAAACAAATATACTGTGTGTCAACTCAGCCAGCCTAATTAACAGAGAATTTAATTATTGCTCACCAAGACCAGCTATATAATTTGTGGGACCCAGTGCAAAATGAACATATGTGGTCCCTTGTTCAAAAACTGTGAAGAATTTCAAGATGGAGACAATAGAGTGTCAACCTTGCATGGGGACCTACTGAGCATGGGGTCCTGTGTGTTTCTACAGGTCTACACAGCCATGGAGGGGGCTTTGGTGCTAATAAGGTTAATAAGAGGAGTGCATGAAATTGATTTGGCTCAAATTTCATATTAATTACAATAATTACATTGTGAAACTAATCTGATCATTTACTATATAATTTCAAAATAAGATTATAAAAATTGTTGGCAATATTTCTTTTAGAATTCAATAAAGTTGTATTTTTGGACTGTAATTCTTTACTTCATGTTTGGTTTATGATATGTGACTACTGGTCAAAAAAGCAAAAGCTACCTGCTACCAATTAAACCATTTTTGTCAACTCCAGTGGAGTGCCTTTTATCTTGGTGTCTCTTTCATGGGTTTTTTTTTTTTTTTTTTAAAGATTCGGCCCTAAATAGAGAGTCTTCAAAACATTTCCCTTACAATGACAACTTCCTTATCTTGCTAGTAGAAGAAAAGCTTGGCAAAATTTTGCAGTACATTTGTCATTGACTACCAATATTTTAAATGTGAATGTTCTCAAGCCAACCTTCATCCATTTATCCTATAGATAATGTTTTATAAGAACACAATCATATACAAACAAATCTGCTATGACAACATTGTTCATAGCACAGGACTGGAATAAATCAGAATCTCTATCAATAGAGGACTCATAAATTAATTACAGTATATCCATGAAATAGAATTCTATACAGTGATTAGAAACAAACCTTTATATATATATTAACATGACAATGTGTCCAAGATATATGCCAAACAGTGTGTACAGGAAGACATTGTACAGATATGAAAAAATATACGCAAGTATCTATTTACATACATATATGCCATGCTCATTCTTTTGATTTAAATAGATATTAAATTTTTATTCGTAATAATAACAAACATAATCAACAGTTAAATTTGAAAGCTTCTTCAATAAGACAGATGCTCTTCTAAGCTTAAAATACCAGTTAATCCTCAAGTGTATGACACAGGTACTATAATCATCCTAAAATTACAAGGGAGGAAATGAGGAAATTGAGGGGAAGAAAGCTACACTGCCTCTCAGGTGTATACACTGCAGAGGGTAGAGGGTACACCTGCGCTTGAATACACACAGGAAATGTCTGGATGTATATATGGGACCTCTTAAGAGTGATCACCTCTCGGGATGGATGAGGAATCAGAGCTTACTTTATATTTCACACTTTACGGAACTTCAATTTTTTTATGTTGAAAATGCACTCCCTAAAAATATACTTTAATGTACAATATGTGTTAACACTTCTGGTTTTCGACCCTGAAACCTCAATTGCAGAAATTTAAAAGTTGCCCAAGAGTGTAGGGCTTTCTAGTGCCAGCCTGGAAAGACTAACGTGAAGATTCTTTGATTTACTCAATCCTTAGATTCTTCTAGTGCATAAGATTGACTTTTTACTGCTTTGTAGAGTATGCAATTTCATAAAATACACAACAAACTCATCCAAATAGCCAGTTATTTAGCTGTCTATGTGGTGTACTTATGCATTCTGTCATATACTGTGAACAAAATACAGCTGAATTTGATCAGCCTGTTTATAGTTTAAGACAGGGACCTCTAAATGACTCTTCTTTGGTATGTTTCTGGAAAGGTCAGGCACCAATGTGTTTTACCAAATAAAACTCAGGTTTGAAGAACATGCCTTCGAAACTGATTTTTACTACCTGAACTATAAGTTTTACAGGGCTTCTTTGTTAAACTTCCCTGACAATTTCCATTTCCAGTTGCTTCAATCATATTAACAGAAGGTAAAGTTCACAAATAGTAAAATACGTCATTGCACTGCACTTGGTTTTCGGAAATAGATCACACAAATGACAAACACATAAGACATCATATTTGGTGTTCCAATTCGTGTTTGGGTTGGCATATCTCACGTGGGGCAGGACAAGATGTCCTACCACAAACAGAAGCATCTCATTACTCAGGAAATAAAACATGTCTGCACCCAAGACTTGACAAATCCCATTAAATATACAAAAAGAATACGGGATTTTTTTTTCCTGAAAGATACACAGAAAGGTCAGGGAGGTAGGGTAGAAAATATCTGCATAAGAACATTAGTTCTTAAAAAGGTTTAAAAATATATGTGTAGAATTCCACCAGAATGCAGGAATTCTTTACAGAATCATTTCTCCTTCCAAAATACGATGCCATGCTCTATTGCAGGGAGTGTTTTCTAGGAAATTAAAATAAGACTGCTTGGTTTCTGAATGTTCATTAAGACATCGACAATCTATTGTTTATTTTATGAGTCAGCATCTATTTCTTGAGCCCCTACATGCCAGACATGAGGCTAATACTATGGGAGAGATCAGAAGTAAAGAGCCAGTGTCCAATGTTTTAGTCACTTGACAGGATAATTATAGGAGGCTGGAAAGACTCGAGGAAGGGACATATAACTAAAGATGGGTGGAGGCACTGTTCATCAAAGTGGTTCTGAAAGAAGTGTCATCTACCTTGGGATCTGAAAAACGGTTTTATATTACTTCACCAAGGAGGGGTGGGTGGTAAGAGTGGATGGTGAGAGAAAATCTGATGCATAACTCAGGACTTGAGAAAGAACACGACAAATTGTGGTGACTGCTGTATAAAATCTAATTCTTGTGGGCATTTAGCCTTATATTACTTTGTCCCTGTTCTCTAGCTGATGTGTATATATTAATCTGTCATTTCCATTCTAGAATGTACATGTGTTAATGATTGAGTCCTCACGTATTTTGTACCCACCTTCATCAGTTAACATTCCATACCCACCTCGGTGGTTGTTCTCAAATAAAGAAAATACATCATCTAGAAAATACTTCAAGTTTTAAAAATAACTTCATTTAGAATATCTCTTGAGTCAAAGTCAACGTGATTTTTTACAATGAAAATTTCTACTTATGAGAAGAAAGCCAAATTGTTACAGCTGCAAACATGCAATTAGGATGAGGTCATGTAAAGAGACAAGCTCCATGTGAGCTCAAACCAAAAGTGCACTAAGGATTCTTTGATTTGGACATGGGTTCCCAAATGATCCATGCCCCTTTTTCGTGTGTGTGCTTAGGCCCTGATACATCTAATTAGAAAGAAATTAGATGTCCCTGCATGCCCTGAAATTGACATACACACATCTTATCTTGGTGTCTGAATTACCATTAATACAAACTTTAAAGGAGAAGTGTTTCTTCCACAAACCTCATTCAATCAGTCACCCATTCACTAAACACATGTGTACCATCATCTACTATGTGATGACGGGACCAATAGGTACTGACAAGGTTTGCGTTTGGTTACACTGGTTGTTAAAGTATTGGAATACTGCCATGACTCCCAGAAAACAGTTTCTTACTGAACCTCCCCACCCCAGCCTTGACAAGTTTTACCCAGACTCCCTGGTTACCCTGACTCTTCTTCCAGGATCCTTAGAATAATCTCGCAATCCAGTTAAAACCTGGTACAGATAAGGGGGCATCCAGGACGCCTCTCCAGGCCTTTGGCTGGGGTCTGGGCTTGCTGGTCAGTGACAGTGCCATACTGGCAGTTCAATACTATGACTGTCACAATACAGTCCAGTTTGCAGACTAGGGCCACAACACAAAATGTTTGCTACTTGTCTGAGAAGAGGTAAGGAACAAAAATGTAGACTAAGCTTTTAAAACCTTACAACAATTTATCCCACTCCTGGGCATGCACCTGGACAAAACTATAATTCAAAAAGATACATGCACCCCAGCGTTCATAGCAGCACTATTCACAATAGCCAAAACACGGAAACAACCTAAATGTCCACTCACAGATGAATGGATAAAGCAGAGGTGGTACATATATATACAATGGAATACTATTCGGCCATTAAAAAGCACAAAATAATGCCATTTGCGGAAACATGGATGGACCTAGAGATTATCAGACTAAGTGAAGTAAGTCAGAAAGAGAAAGACAAATATCATATGGTAACACTTATATATGGAATCTAAAATCTGACACAAATGAACCTATCTACAAAACAGAAACAGACTCACAGACACAGAGAACAGAATTGTGGTTGTCAAGGGTGAGGGGGAAAAGTGAGAGGGACCGACTGGGAATTTGGGGTTGGTAGATGCAAACTACTACATTTAGAAAGGATAAACACCATGGTCCTACTGTATAACACAGGGAACTATATCCAGGCTCCTGGGATAAACCATAATGGAAAAGAATATTTTAAAAAGAATGTATATATATGTAAAACTGAGCCACATTGCTCTACAGCAGAGATTGTCACAACACTGTAAATCAACTATACGTCAATAAAATTTTTAAAAAAAGAAAAAACTTACAGCAATTTGACAAACTAGTTTTATATATGTTAAAACTAATTAATAATAATAATAAAATGGGGTTTGTATTTTGTCTCTGCTTTCTTTTATTTCATTTTTCTGAATTCATTTTTATTATATTTTACAAAAGCATCAATCCACAGCAGGTTTGAAATAAACACCATGGGTCCTGAAATATACAGAGTACTTTTGAGAAGCAAGTACTCTGCTAATACCAACACTGCAGTGAATGTTACATGTAAAGAATATGAATGAAACACATAACACACAATCCAAGCATTCTATTAGCACACGAGAAGAATCCTGGCTGCTCTCTAATGTTCTCCCCTAGCCAAGCAAGGAAGACCGAAGAGAGACATGTACACACTGAATCTCTACACTGGTTCAGGAAACATTTGGACCTTCTGCCTCTCAGCTGTTCTGGTTAAAGTGTAATTAAGCAGTGCTCTCCCTAAACAGTTTTGGTGAATATATTCAACCATTCTTGCCTTGACCACATTCTTCTAGTCTTAGCAGTTTATATATATAAAAAAACATGTATACAACTTAGGTGAGTGATACATGTAAGTGACAGAGAACATCCTCTCATCTAAACAATAGCACAGAAGAACTAAAACACCCACCCCAAGGGGATTAGCCTGGGAAGTTTTCTGCAAAATCGTATAGTCTTGACAGTTAAGCAGCATATGACTCAGAAACAATGAAGCTAAGAATTTGAGACGAAATATATCCTGCCTTATCCTTTAATATTCCATTAGCATTATTACATTTAGTTTTAAGTCATTTCTTTCCAGATAATTCTCAATTATTTTGTTGGAAAGATTTAAATTTGATTTTAACTGAGAGCACCCTATCAAATGTATTAAAATATTTCCACAAAAATTAAAACAGCTTTTAAAAAATAGCTCATTCAGGAGTAGTTTCATGAGTATATACAAATCCTCAGCTGGTAGAGGTAAATGGTGAAATATTTAGAGATAACCTGATATGATGTCTGGGACGTGATCTAGTGGTGTGAGGAAACTGAGAAAGCTTGGATGGAATAGGACTGACAGTAGGAGAAACGCTGTAGTTAGGGGATGAACACGTTAAGGCTCCTTATACCAAATTATTATACTATTTTCTCTGCATTTGTGTATCTTCTGAGGAATTCTAAAATAAAGGTGAAAATACATAAAATATTTGTAGGCATATTTTTTCAACAAGGTTTATTTTTCCTATGAAACCAGCAGCAAGGAATTAATATCATAAATAAATGATAAACTAAAATTTATGAGTACAATATTTAAAACCATTAATGAATTTTTATAAATTTCAGTTTTAATATAATGTGATTGGTAACCTCAGGCACAGAAAGATGTGAAAAATACAAGAGTAAGATATGAATTTTCTGAAAGTGGAGTAAAAATGTAAAGTGCTTAAATTTTCTTTATTTCTTTACGAAAAGGTGTTTGGGAAAAACTTCAAAATCCAGAAAACTAAAAATAGGCAATCTTTTTTTGCCAATTGTATAGCAAATAAAATGGGACCTTGAAATTAAATTTAAATTTAATGAAAATTTTAATGGTTTACCATTTACATCTTCTACTCATAAACATCTCATGAATATCTAAAACTTGTAATAAATTGACAAGTTAAATTTACAGTATCTTGAAAATGTATCAAATACAGCAATTCTGGAATCCCAAATAGGATGGTTGCTGTTTTCCAAAACATCTTACCACACAGACTTTAACAGAATACTTAATGTTGAGTCAAGCTGTGAAAAAGAATGTTCTTTTTTTCTTTCAGATTTTTAAAAATTATTGTATCTTGTATTATTTGTCATTGCTTGGATTGAATATTATGGAAAAGTTGTGTTTCACGTGAAAGAATTCTGCTCTCCATTGATATAGTGAAGATTATTTTCCCAATTTAAAGAAAAATAGTACAATTTAAAGAAAAAATGGATAGAACGTTTCTCCCCATGTATTTTTCTTAAACATTGGCATTAGCAACATTTGTCTGCAAGTGAGCTCTAGAAGATGAAAGAATAAATAAACAAGTAGAAAAGGAATAGTAAAGAAAAAGTCAGAAACAGATGTGAACGTTTAATCTGGCTGCTGGTTTTTCTCACGTCCACTGATGCCGAGTTGTGATTTTAGATTGCATACATACAACATAGTCGTATGTTCTGCTTATAAAATCAACCTGAGTTATAAGAAATTACACATGGCAGCTTCTCATAGATGCTTTGTACTCTGAGAGTCTGAGGAAAGATTCTTATGATATGAGCAAACCATCCCCTGCTCTAGCTCTGATGCAAGAGTCTGTGGGTTACTGAATACTCTGGGTACTCTGGGCTCCAGGAAGATTTACGTTGATGATCTAAGGAAGTTAAACACACTTAAACACCCCTGAGAAGAAAACTCTTTGGTGTGAAAAATGACCTGGCTAGAATGTCTACCAATTTGTAAGCCAAGCCCTGATACATTTTGTTTTTTGGGTTTTTTTTTTTTTTGATGTGGACAATATATTTTAAAGTCTTTATTGAATATGTTACAATATTGCTTCTTTTCTATGTTTTGGTTTTTTGGCCACGAGGCACATGGGATCTTAGCTCTCCGACCAGGGATCGAACCCGCACCCCCTGCATTGGAAGGCGAAGTTTTAACCACTAGACTGCCACGGAAGTCCCTGGAAATGTTTTGTATCTTGAATATTTTTTTAAATATGGGTGGTGGTCACACGGGTTTCGTTTTCACTGTGGGTTCTTCCCTGACTTTGGACTTTGGCATGATTTTTTTTTTTATTTATTTTTGGCTGCGTTGCATCTTCGTTGCTGTGCATGGGCTTTCTCTAGTTGCGGCGAGCAGGAGCTAGTCTTCGTTGAGGTGCGAAGGCTTCTCACTGTGGTGGCTTCTCTTGTTGTGGAGCATGGGCTCTAGGCACGCGGGCTTCAGTAGTTGTGACATACAGGCTTCAGTAGTTGTGTCTCGCAGGGTCTAGAGTGCAGGCTCAGTAGCTGTGGCACACGGGCTTAGTTGCTCCACGGCATGTGGGATCTTCCCAGACCAGGGCTCGAACCCATGACCCCTGCATTGGCAGGCAGATTCTTAACCACTGCACCACCAGGGGAGTCCCTGATCCATTTATATTTGCACACGCCTTGTTGTGAGTCAGATCCCAACAAAACAGTCTTTAACCATCAATTACACAGCCACCCAAAAGGTGTGTTATAAGACCACTGAGTTTGTGTTGAACAAAAACTAGTAGTGAGAAAAGACAGTCATCTGTGATCTAATTTATCATTGTACAACTCAAAGATAGTAGAGACAGGTAATTCACAACTTCATAGTATTGACGCACATGCACAAATCAACAAAATTCCTACTTAGCAATAGCTTTAGTAAGTCGGAAACTGAAAATTGTGAGTTTCACCAAAGCTAGTATCTTAACTCCTAAGATACCTACAAGCAGCAAAAAGGAAACCTGCCTTGTTTCACACCTTAACAAAACCAAGAAGAGGGGCAAACAGCAAGAAGACCATATAACACACCTAACTTGCTATAGCAGACCAGCTCCTAACTAGTTATTACAAAATCTTTGGAAGTGCAATGACCATGTTAGCTGTATTAGTGTGAAAGGACATAAGTCACTGGAGTCTGCAGGAGACACACACATTATGTCCACCCATTAAAATCAAATTAGGGAGAATATGGAAAAGGAATCAGAAAGCTGTACCGTTTTTTCCCCTTGCAGAATTTGAACTGCCGAGACCAAGGCTAAGAGACATCCATGATTTATTTTTGTTAGTTCATCAACTTGTGAAGAAATGTTATATCTTATCTCACTTCTATTTTCTCTATATTCTTCTTGGATAACCCTTGTTATCTGCATCCCATCTCAACCCCACTTCCTCTTCTACGAGGGTCTGCCATGAAGTACACGAGGTACAATGATGATTCCCCAATCCATGCTATAATTAGGAATCATCAGTGTTAAGAGGAACTCAGAGCTTTTATGAATTCATTTAGAATTCTGGAAAATGCAAAGGAATCCCTATAAAATTACACATTATTATCCTGTCGATTGAAATGTACAACAGTCTAGAGGTGGGGACTTGTCTATATTAAAAACTCTTCAACCTTATGCTGGTGCATTGACCTTTTTACCACCACATCAATGTCATTAACAATAAACATTTGTAGTGCTTTTTTTTTTCCTTCAGCTTAAATATTTATATCCTGTATAGCTGCCCCACTTAATCCACAATGTGTTTTTCAGGTTGTATTTTAAAGAAGAAAAAGTAAATGAGGATAAACAATTTACAAAAATATAAGCAGAATGTAAGTATTACACTAAAAATACTTAGAGAAGAAACAGAATCATCATCTTCAATGCAAGTTATAAAAACCAGCTATGGGAAAGTTGTAGTGCCTGCACAGAGGGGAAAAAAATCTCAAAATCAAGTTATCAACGTGAAAGTAAAAAGGAAATAAAATCATTATATGGTTTATTTTTGCTTTATTTTGGGAGAGTATGTCAGCATAACCGATATGCCAAAATATATCTGAAAGCACCTGAATTTTAATTAATCATCATTTTCTATCCTTTTTAAAAGGACATGCTGACAGGCAAATGTCAATCAAATTTCAACTCTTCTAGTGGTCTACCCCTGAAGGAAAATGAATGATCTCCAACAAATAAGATGGATCTTAAAAAATAAAGAAACAGAGGCATTTCCTGAAAAAAATTCTAACATTCAGAGCATGTTATCCAGAAGGAGCTTAATCATATGTGACTTCAGAATCCTAACTGAAAGAATTTTTAGTGATCAAAAATTTCTTATGTGGGCCCATTTGCAGGTACTACAGTATAGTAAGTATTTTAATCCATTGATCTCTACTTTTTAGTAGACTTAATTGTTCAGCCTCTCCAAGAGAATTAACTGGTGTGCCGTTTTCCAATAAAAAATTTGAAAGCCCACCATGAGGGAAATATGAAGAGTGAATCAAACACGGACTCTGGCCTCAAGAAAGAGTGTGGTCATAGAACTAGACTAAAAATGGAAGTGCCATAGAGGATTAAGATTGGACTGTGATAGAAATTAAAAAGGAAGGGGTATGATCAATTATTATTAAGTATGATATATCATTAAAGATATTAAAATTTTAATTTTCCATTAAGTAATCACATAGTTTCCCATCACTTATAAGATGAAAAGTCATAGATGATGACTAGATAGATAGATACTATTTTACTGCCAACTGCAACTTAGAAAAATATTGAGGGCAACAAAATTAAGTTGGATTTTAAAAATGTAGTGATGACATCACAATGACCTGGCATTATCATTCTAAAAGAGGATTTCTCAACCTCAACCCTATTGATATCTTGGACCAAATAATTCCTTGTTGTGTGTATGTACTGGGGGGGGGGGGTGAGGTAATGTTCCACGCACTGTAGCATGTTTAGCAGCAACCCTAGCCTATACCTACCCTTTAGATACTATAGCAACCCCTCACCACAACTGTGACCCCCCAAAATTTTCTAGAAATTGCCGTTGAGAACCATTTCTCTAAATCATCCTTTAGACATTAGCTTAGATGTTACTTTTTCTGGGAGAGCAATGTTGTCTCCACTATGTGCCACTGTATGTACCTCTAGATAACTGTTTACCACATATGATAATTACCTATTCACTTATCTGCAATTCTCTATAGACCGTTAAGTTTACTTTCATCTGGAACTGTGTTTTATTCACCATTGGTTCTCCACATACCAATAAGCCTAGGCAAATATGTTGAGTAAATCAATGAAGAAGGAAGAAAGGAAGAAGGTAGGTAGCTGAAGAGGCCAATGCAGAGGGGAGGGGCCTTTTCCTGCACCATAGGACACCAGTAGATCCTGGCAGCACCCTTGCCCTGAGTTGTGACAACTGGCAACATCTTCAGACATCACCAGATGGTCCCTGTGGGTGAAAAGTTGTCTCTAGCTGAGAATCAGTGCTCTAAAAGACTATACAAAGAAGTGGTAAATATTTAATAAAGTTCAGTTTTGATACAAAAAGCAAATAGATTTTGCAGTGCTTTCAGTGTCCTACTCAATCAAAAAAACTCTGATGCACTAATGGTTGTATGACTTTGGTTAAGTTAAATTTTTGAGCTTTAATTTCTTCACTTGTAAAACCCAAATAATGATAACCCCACATAGTTCTTTCATTCAACAAATGTTTACTATTCTGTGCTATCTGCTGGACAGATGCTGTGCAATGGTGGCACTTTTATGGTCTTTGCCCCCATGAATTTTATACTCTGGGTGGCAAAGGGACTGTATCCAACTATCTCCCATATAAGACTTAAATTACAAATTGTGAACATAGAGTCTATGAAGCTGAACACGGTTCTATGAAAACATATAAAAAGATTAGGGTGTCATTAGGATTTCCCGAGGAGCTAGCCCTTGAACTATGGCTTGAGGGAAATGTGAATGCTGACTATGAAAGGGGGGCAGAAAGAGAAGGGTAGGAAGATTAAATGAGATGATATGAACATGAAAACATAGGTTATGAGGCTGGCCTGATGCTCTGTAGAAAATCAATGAATGCAAACAATGGATTATAAATAATCAGCACCATCACTGACAAAACGAACAGACAGGAATAGGACATTAAGCAAAGTGACATCTGATTTAATACCTTTCTCACAACTAAACAATATTCATGATTCATTTTACAGAATTTTAAACTAATTAAGAAAACCATGTGACAAGAAAACTATGATAATAGTAGGGTTAAAATAAAAAGGTCCTTTTTGAGTATAGAATGTTGGCGCCTTTAACACCTTGACTAGGTATACAGTTTCCCATTGTGTTGGATATGAGGGTAAAATTCTTCAATCAGGGAAAAACAAGGATTAGCACATAGTCCGGTTAATAAAGTCCTACTATTCCACTTTGCTAACAGTTCCTATGAGAACTCTAGCCATCAGTTAAACAAATCATTTGGCTGGGAACAGAGCGTTTACCATATGCACGAGTTACTAATTTCCTGGACATTATCAGCCATTAGCTGGTTTCCTGTGTCCCAGCAAAGGCTGAGGTGAGCCTTGATTGCCAAAATTGCACATTGCAGACATTAATCCATGGACCATTTCCTCCACCTAAGATATAATAACTCTCTATCTGTAGTTCTTTTGTCAAATACATATGAGAAAGGGTCAGAAAGTTCAAGTGAAGGGAAGTGTGTAAAAAAGGAAAGCTAACAGTGTACTAGTGTAATTATGCTGGTGAAACTATTAAAATTTTGGGAACTTAGAGCAGTATGGAACAGAACAAATCACCAAAGAGCTTTTACACAGCATTTTGGGATTTCTTTAGAACTCAGAGTGTGTTTCTCTTAAGATTAAATATGCTTCAAAAATACCATTTTAGTAGATGAATTACAGGTTTGCTATAACCTATTAAACCACTATTCTACAAAGACTATGTCTACCACAATTATTCTCGGCTATTTGAGATCATCCAAATTTTTCACACTTAAAATTATTTCTACAATAGGTCTTGGTCTGCATGTTGTATTATTTTAAAGCTAGATTTCTAGAAGGAAATGAATAGGTCAAACTCAACAAAGTAATTTCTGGAAAAGTCAGACCAATTTGCATGTCAACAATTAGTAACTTTGCCAAAATATGATACTTTTATTTGTTTTAATCACTGCAAATTTGATAATAAAAATATCTTATTTTTATTTATATTTCTTTTATTACTAGTAATATTTATGATTATTTTTAACGTTATTGTCCATGTATATTTCACCTGTGACTTGTCAGCTCATGTCTTTTCTTATTTGCTAAATTTGAATTTAAGAATATTTATGAAGTGAGGTAATCACTATGTATATTAAGAAGATCAGCTTTACACTTCAACTAGATAGTGTTTCTGTGGCTTCATTTAGAAGACTGAATATATAATTTTGTGGTCTTACCTCCAACAGTAAGTAATCATTACTCCATTGTCTCCTGATTTTTAGCCTCATAGTAAATATGTAAAAAGGGCTAATTTTTTTTTAAATTTACTTTTTTTTAAATTATATTTGGCTGCATTGGGTCTTCGTTGCTGTGCGTGGGCTTTCTCTAGTTGCAGCGAGTAGGGGCTACTCTTGGTTGTGGTGCGCGGGCTTCTCATTGCGGTGGCTTCTCTTGATGTGGAGCATGGGCTCTAGGCGTGCGGGCTTCAGTAATTGTGGCAAACGGGCTCTAGAGTACAGGCCCAGTAGTTGTGGTGCACGGGCTTGGTTGCTCCGCGGCATGTGGGATCTTCCCAGACCAGGGCTCGAACCCGTGTCCCCTGCATTGGTAGGTGGATTCTTAACCACTGCGCCACCAAGAAAGCCCAAAAGGAGCTAATTTTTGTGCCCTTTTTAGGTAACCACGGTTTTCCCCCTGCATGGATGTATGTACATTTAAAATACTTTATTTAACTGTTTAAATGATCCCAAAATATCTATAGCTATTATGTCTTTTCATTTTGCTTGGAATTTTTTCAATTCTTTCAATCTCCATGAAAGGATGCATCAGCTCTGGAAAGATGGCTTCAATTGACATATTGGGCTATTGCTTCTGTTTCAGCTTATTTCTCCTTCTGGATGATATGCTGGCTGTTACATTGGATCTCCACCCTCTACCCTCCATGCATATCATATTCTCTCTCATTTTTCCAAAAATTTGACAATTTTGTTTTTCTGCATACTGGGAGAGCTTCTTTAATCAAATCTTCAAGACAGACTTAATTTTCTATGGTGTCAACTCTGTCCCTAAGTACCACCAGTATGGAATCTAATTCTGTTAATGCACTCTTTTCTTTGTAATATTTCTTCAGTTCACTAAGTTCCTTTTTCTCCATAGCTTAATGTTTCTGGATTTTGTCCTATTGAATTTGGACTCAAACTTTTCCAATCCTTGTAGATTTTTGGTCCTTTGCACATTTTGCATCTTCTAGAGAGGTTGATCACAAATATGGTGAACCTTCAGAATTACCGAAGAAACATTTTAAAAATACACATTCCCAGATTCTGCTTTTAGATACTCTTTATTGAAAACATAAAAAGAATGAAAAAAATCTCCTCAGATGAATATGATGCTCAGCAAGGACAATCAAAATAGAAGATGCTGGTATTTGACAACATGCTGTGT
The DNA here is from genome assembly GCF_949987515.2 of Delphinus delphis. Classification (NCBI taxonomy): domain Eukaryota; kingdom Metazoa; phylum Chordata; class Mammalia; order Artiodactyla; family Delphinidae; genus Delphinus; species Delphinus delphis. The sequence continues at coordinate 49,587,282 of NC_082692.2, read as the reverse complement.
GTGATGTGGGCTTGTTTGTGTGTTTGCATGTAATATCTTCTTCTAGCAGCTAAGCAAGGAGAGAACCAAGGAAAACTAGACTTAGTTGTATAAACTAATTAATAATAAGGTAGTGGGGTGTTAAGAATCTCAATTCTGCTCCAAGGTGTCAGTATTGAATATGGTATTCTTGAGTGTTTCTAGAAATTTGTTTTCTGTTAATCTTGGTTTTTCAAAGTTATGTATTGGTTATTTTTTCCTCTATCTTGTATATTTCATGGGAGAATTTAGAGTAGCTACTTCAGGGATTATGAAACCAGAACTGGGTAGATACTTTGAATGACTTCCACATTAGTAAATCAGAATTTTTATTTTCTGGAAGTTTAGAATACAGACTTTTGTGTGTTGTATTCAACACCAAAGTATTCTTCAACAAGAATACTCTTATTTTGTTTGACATTGTATCTTTAAAAATTGGTGTAATTTCTTACACAAATAACTGACCAGCGTTCCTTCTAAAGCCAGATCCCTAAGAATATATATGTGAATGTCAGTACCCCTACAATATGCCATTATTCTTATAGAATATGAATTATATTTTTGAATAACAATAATTTCAGCAAAGTCTATCACCTCTCAAGCAATTTACCTTCAAATTAGTAAATATCTTTATGTAAAATTCCTTTTGCACTGGGCTTATCAAGCAGTTCTCTTCAATTATCTTAAATGTAAATAACAGGGAAGATAGTCTATGTCTGACATAAAAATATTATTACCAAATGGATCCTAAAAGCTAAAGTCTTTCAGCAGTATTAGAAAAAAAAAGGATAAAAGTTATTTTTTAAAAATTTATTTATTTTTGTGGTACGCGGGCCTCTCACTGTTGTGGCCTCTCCCATTGCGGGGCACAGGCTCCGGATGCGCAGGCTCAGTGGCCATGGCTCACGGGCCCAGCCTCTCCGCGGCATGTGGGATCTTCCTGGACCGGGGCACAAACCCGTGTCCCCTGCATCGGCAGGCAGACTCTCAACCACTGCGTCACCAGGGAAGCCCCAGGATAAAAGTTATTTATCAGTATAAGAAAATAGCCCTTAGTATCGCTTCACCTAAAAGTGTCTTTTATTGAAAGGCACGAGAAGTTGCGTAAGTCACTTTTCCAGAGATATTAAGAGAAAAAAAAAAGAATTTCAGTAGGGAAAGAAAGTCTGTATTTGTTTTGAATTTCACCATTTTCCTGAAGTTGAACATTTCCTTTTTGTTTGGAATATTTCTTAGATATATATGGAGCATGAGCAGATGTGCTCACGTAGTTGGAATGTCAACCCCAACTGATTTGGCCAGGAGACCCTGAGTTTCATGGTGTGGTTGATTAATTCAAGTAGTGGGTAAAATGTGTGTCCTGGAGTTGCGGGGGAAGGAGTCCAGCTGGATATGATGCTAGCTCACTCACAACACTCAAATTTCTATCTCTCCCCTGTGTAATGCTTTCATGAATAGTTCCCATAAATATTGAAGTGATTCAACTCATGTGATGCACAGAAAATCAGAGATTGCAGAGGCCTATTATTTAATTTTGTTATTACTTAACTTTAAGCTCCACTTTCAAGCAAAGGGTAGACAGGCTGTGAAGCTGTCAAATATTTTTGTATTTATTGAGTAATTGCATGGGAAAATGATGTTAATTAAACATCTTTAGGATCAGCTCGGTGCTTTGTGACCACCTAGAGGGGTGGGATAGGGAGGGTAGGGGGGAGATGCAAGAGGGAGGAGATATGGGGATATATGTATAGCTGATTCACTTTGTTATAAAGCAGAAACTAACACACCATTGTAAATCCAATAAAGATGTTAAAAAAATAAAAATAAATATTTTGTAGATGTATGTATGTGCACGCATGTATGCATATGCAACTGCATACCCAATTTCCTTAAGGTTTTTAAAATGTAAGAGCTATTCATCATCATTTTCAAATCCCTGGCATATATCTTCTTAAGAAACAAACATGTCCATCATATCCAATAAACACCATCACCCCCAATCCATAGTTGGAATGATTACCTCAAACCATTTTTGGTGAACTCAGGAATTACGTCCTCCCAGATAACTGGTTGGGAAATGAATTAAAGGAATATTCCAGAGCAAAAGTTAGTTCAAGGTCACAAGGATTTATCAGAGTTGAAAATTATTATAATAAACAACACTGGTTATTCATTTGTTCATTCATTCATTCCTTCATTCAAAAAAATTCATTAAGTTACTACTATGTAAGTCAGAAACTCTAAAAGACTCAGAAGTCCACTGCATTAATGATTTTTGTCCAGTCTGCTTTTTCACTTTAGAAATTAAATAGCCAGAGAGTGACGTCACAACATGACCAAGTAAGATATCCCCCACCCATATCACCCTCTCAACAACAATTTGGCATCCATCCACAGACAAAAGTGCCTTTGCAGGAGCTGTGGGATCCAGCAAAGGACCTGAAAGGAGTCTCACACAGCTCTGCATCAGGTAATAGGAATACAGAGCCCAATCCCAGCTGCAGATGCTGCAGGGGCTCATGAACTGGCACCAGTCCCTCTCAGCTATAGTCCTGGAGCCCCTGAGAACAATGTCTTAGACAATCACTCATGAATGAGAGAGCCTTTATTGAAGTCCAGGTTTCTAGTTGAAAAGTTACAGCACACAGTTGGAGCCAAATAATACAAGTTTGGATGTACTGGAGAGGGTGAGAAAAAAAATTTGACTTTACTCATGCCAGTCTTCCCCCAAGGTGGCACAGTTTAGTGCCAAGAGAGACCATCTTGCCCTGCGATTTCACCCAAGAAGGAGGATGAGCATGCGTGTGAATGCCCAGCTTCCCCAGCTGTGGGGGACACTACATTTCTCCTTGTCACATCCAGATTATTGAGCTGCATGACTGGGGTGTGAAAGAGGCTGGGAAAGTGGCAGATAGGAATTTCAAACGGTGTTAAAAGGGATGAGGATCCTACTAACGGCACTGTGAACTCCATCAAAAGTCCACTTGCAAGGCACTAGGGACACCCTGCCTGGCCCATAACTCTGAGTGTCTCAGCCACCCCCACCCCCACACTGTGCACTCCTGGTGGTGATAACAGTGAGTTTTGGAAAATGGCTAGTGAGCACACATGGAAAGTAAACCTGAACCTGCAGGCCAGGAAGACACCACAGACTTGAGTTTTAGCCTCACACTGGAGAAAGCAAAAGAGAGGATGTCAGCACCCAGGTAGTGTGCTGTAGGATCAAAAGAAGGCAACAAGCTTGCGAGCTCTGCCAAAAGAGGGAGCAAGAAGCATGGGCAGGTATATCCACAGAAAGTCCAAAAAAGCCTCAGAATCCCTAGCAGGGCTGAGGGAATGTACTTCTCTCCCATAATCAGACAGTAAAGACTAGAGGAGGTGACCGCCACTTCAAATGCAAAGACAGCAGTAGACAACATCAAGGAACATGAGAAATCCAGGAAACATGACGTCACTAAAGGGTCACAATAATCTCCAATCCCAACAATATGTACATCTGCAATCTACCCAATAAAAAATTCAAAATAGCTCTTTTAAAGAAGATCAATGATCCAAAAGAAAACACAGAAAGACAATTAAGTGAAATCTGGAAAATAATACATGAACAAAATGAGAAAACAAAGATATAGAAACCACTTAAAAAGAACCAAACAGAAATTCTGGAGTTGAAGAATACAATAAATTAAATGAAATGCAGCTGAGACTACCAGCAGCAGAATGCGTCAAGCAGAAGAAAGAATCTGTGAAATTGAACTGTGAATTACACAAGACTTGTGAAATTATCCAGGAGAAGAAAGAAAAAAGACTAAAAAGTAAAGATGGAATAAGTGAACAGTGGATTACCATCAAGAAAAACAATCTGCAAGTTATTGAAGTTCCAGAAGGAGAAGAGAGGGAGAAGGAGGCAGAAAGCTTATTCAAAGAAGTAATGATGGAGAGATTGGTTCAAGACGGCGGAGTGGAAGGACGTGCTCTCACTCCCTGCGAGAGCACCAGAATCACAACTAACTGCTGAACAATCATCAATAGGAAGACACTGGAACTCACCAAAAAAGATACCCCACATACAAATACGAAGGAGAAGCCACAATGAGATGGTAGGAGGGGTGCAATGACAGTAAAGTCAAGCCCTATAACTGCTGGGTGGGTGACTCACAAAATGGAGAACACTTATACCACAGAAGCCCACCCACTGGAGTGAAGGTTCTGAGCCCCACGTCAGGCTTCCCAACCTGGGGGTCCAACAACAGGAGGACGAATTCCTAGAGAATCAGACTTTGAAGGCTGGCTGGATTTGATTGCAGGACTTAGACAGGACTGGGGGAAACAGAGACTCCACTCTTGGAGGGCACACTCAAAGTACTGTGTGCATCAGGACCCAGGGAAAGGAGCAGTGACCCCATAGGAGACTGAACCACCTACCTGCTAGTGTTGGAGGGTCTCCTGCAGAGGCGGGGGGTGGCTATGCCTCACCAGGAGGACAAGGACACTGGCAACAGGAGTTCTGGGAAGTATTCCTTGGCGTGAGCCCTCCCAGAGTCTGCCATTAGCCCCACCAAAGAACCCAGGTAGGCTCCAATGTTGGGTAGCCTCAGGCCAAACAACCAACAGGGAGGAAACCCAGCCCCACCCATCAGCAGACAAGTGGATTATAGTTTTACTGAGCTCTCCCCACCAGAGCAACAGCCAGCTCTACCCACCACAAGTCCCTCCCTCAGGAAACTTGCTGAAGCCTCTTAGATAGCCTCATCCACCAGAGGGCAGACAGCAAAAGCAAAAACAACTACAATCCTGCAGCCTGTGGCACAAAAACCACATTCACAGAAAGATAGACAAGATGAAAAGGCAGAGGTCTATGTAACAGATGAAGGAACACAATAAAACCCCAGAAAAACAACCAAATGAAGTGGAGATAGGTAACCTTCCAGAAAAAGAATTCAGAATAAGGATAGTGAAGATGATCCAGGACCTCAGAAATACAATGGAGGCAAAAATCGATAAGATGCAAGGAATGTTTAACAAAGAACTAGAAGAATGAAAGAACAAATAAACAGAGATGAACAATACAATAACTGAAATGAAAAATACACTAGAAGGAATCAGTAGCAGAATTACAGAGGCAGAAGAACAGATAAGTGACCTGGAAGACAGAATGATGGAATTCATTGCTGTGGAACAGAATAAAGAAAAGAGAATGAAAAGAAAGGAAGACAGCCTAAGATACCTCTGGGACAACATTAAACACTCCAACATTTGCATTACAGGGGTCCCAGAAGGAGAAGAGGGAGAGAAAGGACCTGAGAAAATATTTGAAGAGATTATAGTCGAAAACTTCCCTAACATGATAAAGGAAATAGCCACCCAAGTCCAGGAAGTGCAGAGAGTCCCATACAGGATAAACCAAAGGAGAACCATGCTGAGACACAAAGTAATCAAATTGGTAAAAATTAAAGAAAAAGAAAAATTACTGAAAGCAGCAAGGGAAAAACTACAAATAACATACAAGGGAACTCCCATAAGGTTAACAGCTGATTTCTCAGAAGAAACTCTACAAGCCAGAAGGGAGTGGCATGATATATTTAAAGTGATGAAAGGCAAAAACCTACAACCAAGATTACTCTACCCGGCAAGGATCTCATTCATTCGATGCAGACATCAAAAGCTTTACAGACAAGCAAAAGCTAAGAGAATTCAGCACCCACAAACCAGTTCTACAACAAATGCTAAAGGAACTTCTCTAAGTGGGAAACACAAGAGAAGAAAAGGACCTACAAAAACAAACCCAAAACAATTAAGAAAATGGTCATAGGAACATACATATCGATAATCAACTTAAACGTGAATGGCTTAAATGCTCCAACCAAAAGACACAGGCTCTCTGAATGGATACAAAACCAAGACCCATACATATATTGTCTACAAGAGACCCACTTCAGACCTACGGATACATACAGACTGAAAGTGAGAGGATGGAAAAAGATATTCCACGCAAATGGAAATCACAAGAAAGCTGGAGGAGCAATACTCATATCAGATAAAATAGAATTTAAAATAAAGAATGTTACAAGAGGGCATCCCTGGTGGCGCAGTGGTTGAGAGTCCGCCTGCCGATGCAGGGGACACGGGTTCGTGCCCTGGTCTGGGAAGATCCCACATGCCGCAGAGAGGCTGGGCCCGTGAGCCATGGCCGCTGAGCCTGCGCGTCCGGAGCCTGTGCCCCGCAACAGAAGAGGCCACAACAGTGAGAGGCCCGCGTAACACACACACAAAAAAAATGTTACAAGAGACAAGGAAGGACACTAAATAATGATCAAGGGATCGATCCAAGAAGAAGATATAACAAGTATAAATATTTATGCACCCAACATAGGAGCACCTCAATTCATAAGGCAACTGTTAACAGCTATAAAAGAGGAAATCGACAGTAACACAATAATAGTGAGGGACTTTAACACCTCACTTACACCAGTGGACAGATCACCCAGACAGAAAATTAATAAAGAAACACAAGCTTTAAATGACACAATAGACCACATAGATTTAATTGATAGTTATAGGACATTCCATCCAAAAACAGCATATTATACTTTCTTCTCAAGAGCGCATGGAACATTCTCCAGGATAGATCACATCTTGGGTCACAAATCAAGCCTTAGTAAATTTAAGAAAACTGAAATCATATCAAGCATTTTTTCTGACCACAATGCTATGAGATTAGAAATCCATTACAGGGGAAAAAATGTAAAAAAAAAAAAACACATGGAGGCTAAACAATACATTACAAAATAACAAAGAGATCACTGAAGAAATCAAAGAGGAAATCAAAAAATACCTAGAGACAAGTGACAATGAAAACACGATGATCCAAAACCTATGGGATGCAGCAAAAGCAGTTCTAAGAGGGAAGTTTAGAGCAATACAATCCTACCTCAAGAAACAACAAACATCTCAAATAAACCATCTAACCTTACACCTAAAGGAACTAGAGAAAGAAGAACAAACAAAACACAAAGTTAGTAGAAGGGAGGAAATCATAAAGATCAGAGCAGAAATAAATGAAATAGAAACAAAGAAAACAATAGCAAAGATCAATAAAACTAAAGCTGGTTCTTCGAGAAGATAAACAAAATTGATGAACCATTAGCCAGACTCATCAAGAAAAAGAGGGAGAGGACTCAAATCCATAAAATTAGAAATGAAAAAGGAGAAGTTACAACAGATACCACAGAAATACAAAGCATGCTAAGACACTACTACAAGCAACTATATGCCAATAAAATGGACGACCTCGAAGAAATGGACAAATTCTTAGAAAGGTATAACCTTCCAAGACTGAACCAGGAAGAAATAGAAAATATGAACAGACCAATCACAGGTAATGAAATTGAAACTGTGATTAAAAATCTTTCAACAAACAAAAGTCCAGGACCAGATGACTTCACAGGTGAATTCTATCAAACATTTAGAGAAGAGTTAACGCCATCTTTCTCAAACTCTTCCAAAAAATTGCAGAGGAAGGACCACTCCCTAACTCATTCTATGAGGCTACCATCACCCTGATACCAAAACCAGACAAAGATACTACAAAAAAAGAAATTAACAGACCAATATCACTCATGAATATAAATGTAAAAATCCTCAACAAAATACTAGCAAATAGAATTCAACAACACATTAAAAGGATCATACACCATCGTCAAGTGGGATTTATCTCAGGGATGCAAAGATTCTTCAATATACCCAAATCCATCAATGTGATACACCATATTAACTAATTGAAGAATAAAAACCATATGATCATCTCAATAGATGCAGAAAAAGCTTTTGACAAAATTCAACACCAATTTATGATAAAAACTCACCAAAAAGTGGGCATAGAGGGAACCTACCTCAACAAAATAAATGCCATATACGACAAACCCACAGTAAACATCATTCTCAATGGTGAAAAACTGAAATCATTTCTTCTAAGATCAGGAACAAGACAAGGATGTCCACTCTCACCACTATTATTCAACATAGTTTTGGAAGTCCTAGCCATGGCAATCAGAGAAGAAAAAGAAATAAAAGGAATTCAAATTGGAAAAGAAGTAAAACCGTCACTGTTTGCACATGACATGATACTATATACATAGAGAATCCTAAAGATGCCACCAGAAAACTACTAGAACTAATCAATGAATTTGGTAAAGTTGCAGGATACAAAATTAATGCACAGAAATCTCTTGCATTCCTATACAGTAATGATGAAAAATCTGAAAAAGAAATTAAGGAAACACTCCCATTTACCAATGCAACAAAAAGAATAAAATACCTAGGAATAAAAGTACCTAGGGAGACAAAAGACCTGTAGGCAGGTAACTATAAGACACTGAAGAAAGAAATTAAAGGTGATACAAACAGATGGAGAGATATACCATATTCCTGGATTGGAAGAATCAATATTGTTAAAATTACTCTACTACCCAAAGCAATCTACATATTCAATGCAATCCCTATCAAACTGTCAATGGCATTTTTTACAGAACTAGGACAAAAACTCTTAAAATTGGTATGGAGACACAAAAGACCCTGAAGAGCCAAAGCAATCTTGAGGGAAAAAAAAGGAGCTGGAGGAATCAGACTATCTGACTTCAGACTATACTACAAAGCTACAGTAATCTAGACAATATGGTACTGGCACAAAAACAGAAATGTAGATAAATGGAACAGGATAGAAAGCCCAGAGGTAAACCCACACACCTATGGTCAACTAATCTATAACAAAGGAGGCAAGGATACACAATGGAGAAAAGACAGTCTCTTCAATAAGTGGTGCTGGGAAAACTGGACAGCTACATGTAAAAGAATGAAATTAGAACACTCCCTAACACCATATACAAAAATAAACTCAATATGGATTAGAGACCTAAACGTAAGACTGGACACTATAAAACCCTTAGAGGAAAACATACGAAGAACAATCTTTCACATAAATCACAGCAAGATCTTTTGATCCACCTCCTAGAGTAAAGGAAATAAAAACAAAAATAAACAAATGGGACCTAATGAAACTTCAATGCTTTTGCACAGCAAAGGAAACTACAAACTAGACGAAAAGACAACCCTCAGAATGGGTGAAAATATTTGCAAGCAAATCAACGGTCAAAGGGTTAATCCCCAAAATATATAAACAGCTCACGCAGCTCAATATTAAAAAAACAAACAACCCAAAAATGGGCAGAAGACCTAAACAGACATTTCTCCAAAGAAGAAATACAGATGGCCAAGAAGCACATGAAAAGCTGCTCAACATCACTAATTATTAGAGAAATGCAAATCAAAACTACAATGAGGTATCACCTCACACCAGTTAGAATGGGCATCATCAAAAAAATCTACAAACAACAAATGCTGGAGAGAGTGTGGAGAAAAGGGAACCTTCGTGCACTGTTGGTGGGAATGTAAATTGATACAGCTGCTATGGAGAACAGTATAGAGGTTCCTTAAAAAACTAAAAATAGAATTACCACATGACCCAGCAATCCCACTACCAGGCATATACCCAGAGAAAACCATAATTCAAAAAGACACATGCACCCCAATGTTCATTGTGGCACTATTTCCAATAGCCAGGACATGGAAGCAACCTAAATACCCACTGACAGATGAATGGTTAAAGATGTGGTACATATATATAATGGAATATTACTCAGCCATAAAAATGAATGAAATTGAGTCATTTGTAGAGACGTGGATGGATCTACAGACTGACATACAGAGTGAAGTAAGTCAGAAAAAGAAAAACATATATCATATATTAACACATATATGTGGAACCTAGAAAAATGGTACAGATGAAATGGTTTGCAGGGCAGGAATTGAGACACAGATGTAGAGAACAAACAAACGTATGGACACCAAAGGGGGAAAGTGGCAGGGGTGGTGGTGGTGTGATGAATTGGGAGTTTGGGATTGACATATATACACTAATATGTATAAAATGGATAACTAATAAGAACCTGCTGTACAAAAAAATAAATAAAATAAAATTCAAAAAAAAAAGAAAGAATGATGGAGACCTCCCCAAATCTGAGGACAGATTTGGATACTCAAGTTCATGAAGCTCATAGGTCACCGAACAAACTTAACTTAAAAGATCTTCTCTAAGACCATTTAATGAAACTGTCAAAAATCAAAGACAAAGAGAACCTTAAAAGCAGAAAGAAAAAAGAATCTTGTAATTTACAGGGTAACCCTGATAAGGCTATCGGCAAATTTCTCAGTAGGAATCTTATAGGCCAGGAGAGAGAAGGAAAATATATTCAAAGCAGTAAAAGAAATAAAAACCTGCCAGTCAAGAATACTCTATACTGGCAAAGTTCTCTTTTGGAAATGAAAGAGAGATAAAGATTTTCCTCACAAAATAAAGCTGAGGGGGTTCATCATTACTAGACTTGTCTTTCAATAAATGCACAAAGGGGTTCTTCAAGCTGAAATGAAAGTAGCATGAAAACATATGAATATATACACTGCACTGGTAAAAGTAAGCATATAGTCAAATTTAGAATAATACTATAATATGGTGGTGTGTTAACCACTTCACTCTAGTATAAAAGTCAAAGAACAAAGGTATTAAAAACATCTATATCTATAGTAATTTCTTAACGAATACACCATATAAAAAGAGGTAAATTGTGACATCAAAAATATAAAAGGAAGTGAGAAGAAGTTTTTGTGTGCAAGTGAGGTTAAGTTGTTATCAGGATAAAGTAGACTATTATAAGATATTTTATGTAAGCTTCAAAGCAAAGCAAAACCTACAGTAGATATACAAAAGATAAAGAAAAGGGAATCAAAACATACCACTACAGGTAATCATCAATTCACAAAGGAAGGCAACAAGAGAAGAAGAAAGGAACAAGGGCACTACAAAACAGCTAGAACAATTAATAAGATGACAGTAAGTCCTTACCTATCAATAATTACTATAAATGTACATGGTTTAAATTCTCTAATCAAAGGGCATAGAGTGGCTGGCTGGATTAAAAGACCTAGCTAACTGCTGCCTACAAGAGATTCATTTCAATTTTAAGGACACACATACTCTCAAAGTGCAGGGATGGAAAAATATATTTGATGCAAGTGAAATCAAGAGAACAGGAATACCTATACTTATGCCAGACAAAGTAAACTTTAAGTCAAAAATAGTAACAGGAGACAAAGAAGGTCATTGTATAATGATAAATAGGGGTCAATTCATCAAGGATATGTAACAATCATGAATATATATGCATTGACATCAAAGCACCAACATTATATTAAGCAAATCCTAATTTCTGAAGGGAGAAATAGGTACAATACCATAATAGTAGGGGACTATATTATCCCACTTTCAACAACAAATAGATCATCCAAACAGAAAATCAATAAGGAAACACTGAATTAAAGTATACCTTAGTCCAAATGGACCTAAAAGACAAATATAGAAAAAATATATTCCATCTGACAGCAGCAGAATACACATTCTTCTCGAGCACACAAGAAACATTCTCTAGGATACGTCAGATAAAAAAATAAATCTAAGCAAATTTAAGAAAACTGAAATCATACCAAGTATATTTTTCAACTACAGTGTTATGAAACTAGAAGTCAGTAATTGAAGGAAAACTGAAAAATTCACAAATATGAGGAAATTAAACAACATACTCCTGAAAAATCAATGGGTCAAAGAAGAAATCAAAAGTAGAATAAAAAAATATATCTTGAAAAAAACTGGAAGAGAAACACAGCATGCCAAAACTCAATGGATGCAAAAAAAGCAGTTCTAAGAGAAGTTTATAGCAATAATAACAAAATACACATCCTTTCATGGCAAACTCTAAACAAATTAGGTATAGGAGGAACATACTTCAACATAATAAAGGTCATATATGACAAGCCCACTGCTAACATCATACTCAATGATAAAGGTTCAAAGTTTTTCCTTTAAGATCAGGAAAAAGACACAGGTGGGCACACTCACCACTATTCTTGAACACAGTGCTGGAAGTCCTAGACAGAGCAATTAGGCAAGAAAAAGAAAAGGCATCCAAATTGGAAAGGAACGAGTAAAACTGTCTTTGTTTACAGATGATATGATGTTATATACAGAAATCCCTAAGACTCCACTAAAAAACTGTTTGAACTAATAAATGACTTCAGTAAAGTTGCAGGATACAAAATCAACATATAGAAATCAGTTGTTTTTCTATACACTGACAATAAAATAGCTGAAAAAGAAAGAAGGAAAACAATCCCATTCACATCAAAGAGAATGCAATACTTAGGAATAAATAAAATGTATTGATTGACTATTCCACCCAGTCACAGGAAGCAACATCTTCCATGGTTACTAAAATTTCCCTTGAACAATGCCTCTCTCCTTCGTACGTGAAAGCCTTTGAGAAATTTCCTTGTTTTGCTGGTTTACCAGCAGGTCCCACCAATGTAGTGATCCCTGGACATCAAATAGCCTTCTTACTCTCATATACCTGGAAATGATAAAAGCCAAGCAATAAAACCAGAGTAAAAGCAATATTATTATTGTCATAGGCCGAAAGAGTCTGGCTGAGGAAGCCTGGTATGTGCCTCTACATTCAGAAGAGTAGCTTTGATAGACAACATCATGAGGCTAGTGGTTGAACTTCAGAAAAAAAGTCTAGAATATTCTATGGAATAGGTCCTTCTTTCATTAGCTAAAATTCTCCTACTGGAATATAACTGTTAGGACTCCACAGAAGTGATGCATTTTAAAAAATTAATTGTATGCATACACATATTTGAATTTACAGAATTTATTTTCCTATATTCATTGATTTTTTTTAATGATCTCTTCTGATCTCAAATTAAATGATTTTTTCCCCCAAAAGAACTATGATTAAGGTCACTGATTTATAAAAAAGAATTCCTTTACTCTGGTACCAATCTGGTTCGCTACAATGGTTGACACGGTATTATTTTATTATCCTAATGGTTGACACAATGTCTTTATATTATTTCCGATGGTCCGAAATCCTCTTGGATACTTGGTCTCTTTGGTGATCATTTAACTTTGATTTCTTCTACATATACCACAGTGGAATGAACCACCGTTAGTGACTGGAATGTCGGTCTTTGTTGTAGACCTGATAAAGCCTTATCTAAAGGCCCTGAGGAGGGGGTGACTCCTTCCCTGCAGGGGAAAGAGATGTGTTCTGTTTTCTCATGCTTGGAATTGACAGAAAGCAAATAAGAAAGAGGCCTGCTAAGCCTGAGGTTACTCAAGGCTTGGCTGGTGATAATTGGTGACTGTGGAGCCATTCCAGAGCCTCCAAATTTACATCCAGAAAAACTCAGTTTCTAAAACTATGCAGCCCTCCAGGGAGGCCACCATGAGACCCTGGGGGATAGTGGGCAAGGAAGACCCATCTGAATGGCAGACATGGGTGATGCAACTGGTTAACCAAGGAACATCCTACACTGACAAACCAAGAATTCTACTCCTGCCCAGCAGAATTTGATATGTATTAGTATCAGTGATTTCTGTTTGTTTTCCATTCTCTCTATTCCCAAGTGGTAGTTTTCCCTTGGATTCATGCTTCCTGTTGTTTCTCTGTCGTTCTATATCGTGGGAGTACAGACAGATAACTTGTTTTTTAAAGCTATGAGTTGCTAAGCCAAGAGGAGCAGCTGAGTCTGGGTCTGATGGAGATGATGTCATCCCCAGATGTGGTCACAGGGTGAGGCTTTGAGGTGGGCTCCCTTCAGGAAAGAATGAATGCATGTCACCCAAAATGTATAAATGGGAAGAACGGGTTTGTGTACGTTGGAGAGCCAGGGAGATAAATGACCCTTAATTTTCTCTACTATAGGCCAAGAAGCTAAAATGCTCATCATCCTAGAATCTCTTGCAGCTAAGGGGGAAACCATATGACTCAGTTTTGGCCATTGAGATGTAAACATAAGTTCCTGAGCTAGGATTCTGGAAAAGCTTTTAAAACTTCAGAATCAGCCTTATGATTCTTCAGCCTTTTGCCCTTTTCTTTTTCCTGGCTTAAATGTGGATATAATAAGTGGTACTTTAGAAAAGAACATGTAAATGTACGGATGAAAGCCACATATAAAGAATCACAGAGCAGCCTCGACCCTTGATGGCACCCAAAACATTTTGCCCTTCATTGCTTATCTACAGCTTTCTTAATGAGTAAAATAAACACCTACAAGGTAAGCTATCGTTAGTTGGTTTTTCTCAGCTCTTTTCCTTTTATGCTTGAGACATATTCCTTGGCAAATGACTATCTTTTAAATCCCCTAAAATTGGCAAGAGTAGCAACAACCAATATTTTTAATCCAGAGCTGTAGCAATCCCAGGAGATAAATCATATGCTGAAAATCCAGAATAAGAAAGCAGTTTTATTCAGTGTTGATTCTCCAACACCTAGCACAGTGCCTGGCACTTAGCAAGCAATAAAAATGTTTGTCCGGGGCTTCCCTGGTGGCGCAGTGGTTGAGAGTCCGCCTGCCGATGCAGGGGACACAGGTTCGTGTCCTGGTCCGGGAAGATCCCACATGCTGCAGATTGGCTGTGCCCGTGAGCCATGACCACTGAGCCTGCACGTCCGGAGCCTGTGCTCCTCAATGGGAGAGGCCACAACAGTGAAAGGCCCACGTACTCCAAAAAAAAAAAAAAAAAAAAAAAAAAATTCTTAGGGCTTCCCTGATGGCGCAGTGGTTGAGAGTCCGCCTGCCGATGCAGGGGACGCGGGTTCGTGCCCCGGTCCGGGAAGATCCCACATGCAGTGGAGCGGTTGGGCCCGTGAGCCATGGCCGCTGAGCCTGCGCATCCAGAGCCTGTGCTCCGCAACTGGAGAGGCCACAACAGTGAGAGGCCTGCGTACCACAAAAAAAAAAAAAAAAAAAAAAAAAAAAAAAAATGTTTGTCCGTTGATCCTATTGATTGTATATTTCAGAAAACTTTTTAAATAAAGTAACACTTAAAGCATATATCAGGATTTATAGAAAGTTCAGTAACAAATTTGAATTTAGTGCATAACAATATTTATTGAATAATTAACATGTATTGAATTGTAATCTAAACACTATACTAAATTCTTTGTGTTTATTTTTAGTTAATTTTCACAGCAGTCCTATAAACTAAGTATTATTATTGGAGAATTTCAGAGGTATTTAAATAAGTTAGACAAGGTCACACAGCCAGGTGGTATGAGAGCCAGGATTCAAGGCCAAGTATATCTCCCTCCAAACATATGCTCTTAATCACTATGTATTAATAAAATATTTTAAATCTGCTCTCCTAAAAGAAACACCCTTTGATCCCTAAAAACCCTTTCTGGCAGAACAGCAAGTACACAGAAAATGTCAGTCTATGTTAATGGCTATACATTATTAATCAATTACCACTTACTGGATGAGTTATTAATTCCTCCTTGTTGACAAATCAGTTGACTATTTCATATGCACACATTGGAGTAAGTTAGCTAAATAAAGTGATTCACTTGGAGCATTTCATGTTTGCTCCAGGTTGCTATTGGGAACCTCGGTTATTTGTGGCATTTTTGCTCAAAAATCCTGGAGTTATTAAAATCTGGCCCCACAGACTGCAGAGTAGGATATTGATAAGAACAAGGATGCAGGTGGCAATTCAGTAGATACTTAAACGGCAAAAAATGTAGTGCAAGTTTCCCACACCTTGCAGACTGCAGGTTTATATGATAATAAACAATTATCACCAGGGGATAAGGCCATGAAATCCAATAGCGCAGTGAGAAATCTACTAATACAGGTGGTCAAGCTTGTTCCATTTCATTGTCAAAGGGAGGCTATTTACTTGCTTCCAGTAGTTCAATTACAGAGTCATTTACTGCTGAAAGTTTTCCAGTAGGCAGATGTAGATCTACAGCTCTGGGCTTTACATTCAAAATCAGTGAGGAAAAAGGGAATAAGAATCTCCTCCACAGACAGCATAGTTGATAAGGTAGAGATCTGTAAGCAACTCCAGAAATAAAATAAGTGCCTTTAAGCATCCCAGTTGGAATCTCCTTACTGTGTATAGTGGGCATGGGGAAGGGTCAAGATGCTGACTATAATTACTGATTTTTTAGAAGCTCTTTAAAATATTTTCCCTTTGATAGTTTTCTGTCTAGATGAGATACCAGTGGTTGGTGTGTGTGTGTGTATGTGAAAAATAAAGAGAGAGAGAGAGAGAGAGATTCCTTGTGTACCAAAATGCTCAGAAACAGAGGGAAAATATTCACAATGGATCCTCAGTAGTTATAAAATCAAAGACAACTTTCTTTTCCTCTTGCGCAAGATAAAAGTGGTTTTTATCCAACAAATAACACTATGTGTGTGTGTGTGTGTGTGTGTGTGTGTGTGTGTTCTGAGGACATTTGAAACAGTGGAGATTATACAGACTGTAATCATTATTTCTAAACTGCCACAATCTAGCAATTTCCAAAATTTGGCAGTGTATCCATAGACTAGATCAAAGATATGTCAATAACAAGGGTTTTTCTTGAGCATGTTTTTCATCATTTTCTTGTCAATAGGTTCTGCCTTTCAGTTGAAATTCAATTTATATTTTGCATACACCTAACCACTGTAATTTTATCACTTGTTTGCTGGGCATAAGAAGCCACAGCTTAAGTGGCCAAGTAACTTGACTCTTGTCAAGTAACCTTTAAACCAAGACACGTATGTAATTCCCTTATTAATTACAAAGATTAACTTCATCAATCTTAGTTCATGACCAAATTCAAAACTTCCAGGCACAATCATGATAAGAAATACACAGCTGAAAGATTTTAAATTCTAATTTATCCCACCTTGAAAAACAATTAAGGTGTCATAAAGGGCAATGAGTCCACCAAAGTAATCTCTACGGGAAGTGACCCACAACAAAAGGTTAACAGATAGGGGAGGTATCAGCTTGCTAGAAGACAACTGAAGATGAAGAAAACCAAATATACCACCTCTAGTTATTGGATGCTGAAATTGGAAAATGTCATCAGAGAATTTTAGCAATGATAATAAAATCCAAATGACCAAAAATTTGACAACTTAGTCAATATAACTCAGCTCTCTGTGGGAATAGTTAAGAGTAAGTGTATACATAAATATGGCATAAAAGCATTAGATCAGGATTTCAAGATCTATTGGCTTTTCTACCTAACTTTTGAGAATCCAAAGATCAACACATTCACTGGTAGTAATCAGAAAACTTAAGTTGCATGTGAATAATTAATGGTCCAAAATGACCATTATTTTAAAACAAATATGTACCAAGCATCCCTATGCTATAACTAATTTTTTAAACTTTTTATTTGGAAATAATCATAGATTTACAGGACGATAGTATAGAGAGATCCCCTGTACCCTCCACCCAGTTTCCTCAAAGGTTATATCTTACATAATTTTAGTACAATATCGAAACCAGGAAGTTGACATTGTGTGCACAATATGTGTGCATGTCACTTTTATCATATCTGTAGATTCTTGTATTTACCACTTCAATCAGGATACAAAACTATTATAAATGATTTTATTTGTTTTCTTGAATATAAAAGTGCATTATAATGTCAGGTAGAAAGTTCCAAACTACTTGTTTTACAAAACAATCACAGCATATTGAAAATGATTAATATTTAGGAAATTATTATCTAAGAAAACTCTATTTATAACGGCCGAAGTGAAATTCTAGCAATACAGACAACATACATTTGTGTTAAACTTATCTCCCTGCACAGATTAGACCACCCCATCATTCAGCGATTGGCTCTCCGCAGCATGAGAGTGAGGGAGTTTTCAACACGTAGTTTATCAAAGACATCTTACTGAGAACTGTACTCCTCCAAAACTGTTTACTGGTGAAAGCCCCAGATACACACATGCGTATACACACACCGCTCTGGTCTGGGGTAAAACAGAGCACTTCACAAGTGCCTTTAAATCACTAATAAAGTTACTATAATAAAGGAGAACATTAATAAATATATACAAAGAATTAATGAAATAAACTAGCCAGATTCTTCCAAGCCAAGGCTATCATGGGGTTTCTTATTTTCCCTAACAAGTAAACATAATCCAAATTGTTGCAAACTCCAATTCGATTCAGCTCATGGCAGTGGAAAAATATATGATCACAAAAGAAAAAAAAGTCAGAATCGAAACACCATTCTTACCTTGGCCATTTGTGCCTGCACGCCATTTGCCTTGAGAGACGCTACCGCTTTCTGTGCAGCTGCCGGACTGTCAAAATCTACAAAACCATACCCTGTGAAAACACAAAGACCCTGGTTAGTATTGAACCATAGACCTCAATCTATGGCCCTTAACATGTCAGGAAAGATACCACAATATCATTCAACATAAAATAGTCACTCGCTTATTTTCTAGAGGTTGCTTTTGATATTGGTTATGTAATCAGCAAGCTGATTTAGACTAATTTGGTGAGTAAGGTAATATATTATTTAACCATGTTCTTCTTTCTTCAGTGGATTTGCTGCAAGAATGAGGAACACAAAATGCTGAAAAATAAAGAGAAGTTTATCTCGAAAGTTAATTTTCAAAAAAAAAAAGTTAGTTTTCAAAACAACTGACGGTAATAAAAGCCATGATAGAACCAGCATGAAGTTAGTACAAGCAACCTCAACAGTTTCTGGTATTCAGTAGGCATTCAATAAATGCATGTTGACTACATGAACGAATGAAGGTTATGAATGAGTCCAGGGAGGTTTGAAACTAGTTCCAGTTGATTTCCAAGCTTGTGTTAAGTCATTACAGACCTCGTTTCTCTCAAACATAACATCCTAAATAAACGATTTGACTGTTAAGGAACCTGTGATAAAGAGTGAGTAAATACAGAAATATTCAAGCGTCTTTTAAAAATAAGAAACAAAGACCCATGTCACATATTTGTTACTTAAGTATAATCTGAAAAGGGTACAAGAGTTGCCTATACTGTTCTCTGATTGTGTGCCTGTGTGTGTGTGTGTGTGTGTGTGTGTGTGTGTGTGTGTGTGTACAGAGTGAGGCCAAAGAAACAGCCAGTAAAACAGAATAAATGAAAAGGGGATTTTGCATACCCATAAAATAGCTGATATTAGTTCAGGACTTAGCCTAACAGTAATTTCAGCTGCCAAGGATATTTCAAAATAAAAATGCTCAAGAATGAGTGTTTGGCACTCAGTGCCCACCATACGTATCCTGCTCCTCTCCTCAGCTGTCAGGCAGGGATTTGCTCTGTATTCCAATATTTTTCTCATTTAGAAGTTTTGAGGGGAACTGCTAAGGCAAACCTACTAACCATGCACTGTGACCATGCCCCCCCCACTACTAAAATAAACCAAAGAGTGAAAGGGAATTCAATTACCAAGTTGTTTCTTGTAATTAACTTTTTAATTTTCTCCCCTTGAATCTCTTCTTCTTCTTCTCCCTCCCAGCATGTTAACCTAAAATGAACTTGTTACACATCAGTGTACCATCAAATGCTCTTGAAAAGCTGGGCAGAGAAACTGGGAAATTTGTATTTCGAATCCAAAAGGAAGCCTGCTCTGTCAGTATTGCTAATTCCTTTCTTCCCACAAAATTCAAACTATGTGACTAATATGAGTATTACCACCCACTAAGATGAGTAAGATGAGGGAAAAAGCAGAAAGAAAAAGAGGAAAAAGAACAAAATACGTCAAGAAGTAGAGTTAGAGGGAGAGGAAGATAAAACTAAAATGCAGACTTTATCTCCTATGTTCCAGCAACTGCCCTGAGTGGGTGATGTGTTGACACCTGATGAAATGATAATAATACATGTACTACTGTCCTGCCTGTTCACGTATATAAATAGAGAAACTGAAGCTTAAGCCAGGGGACAAGACTGGTCCCAAATCACGAGCTGCTTAATCAGTAGAGCCAGGATGTGAAGCAAGGCCCTTTCCAAATATACTGTACTATGAACTGCTTTATAATCTTATTTTGCAAACTATTTCTAGAAGCCCCTGAAACCCACCAGAGAGAGGACACAATTCTTGAAAATCCCTTAGACTCTGAGGTTAGCACATGAAATAAAACAATCCCGTAAAAGAATTCAACCCAGCTCATTCAGTCAGTACACTTATTCATGGAGTGGTTGAGTTCTCAGCAGAACGGGCTACATAAGGTTTGACAAGGCACCCCTCCCACCTCATGCTTTGGTCAGTCTTCCTCATCTGTTTGCAGGCTCATTCTTTCATTCAATAAGGAAATTCTATGTCAGGCATTTTGCCAGGTACAGGGTATAGAGTAGTGAAAAAAAAAAAAACCCAGTTCCCACCCTTACGCAGCTTATAGTTGAGTTGGGAGATGGACATAAAACAAATAACCATACAAATGAATCTATAATTACAAATCGGTATGCCTTCCCTGAAAGTAAATGAGATCATATACCACAGAATCTGATGATTGATTGTTCATTATTGAAAGTTTTAAGGAAGCAGTGCCATGGGATGACCTGCATTTCTTAAACTATCACTCTAGCTGGCTTGTCTTAAAGATGGTATTGGTTTTGGGGGAGGCAGGTAGCAAGAGTGGAATCAGGGAGATAACTTAGGGGCTATTACAGCAATCTGAACAAATGACAGCTGGCCATGAAATGGACAGGATGCAATGGATGGTCTGAGTTACATTCTGGAGGCAGAATTAACAGGACCCAGTGATGGATGGACTGGGTGGGAGTAGGGGAGATACAGGCGACAAGGATTACTACAGCTTTTTCAGCATAAGCCAATGGGTGGGTGGAGATGTGATCTATAGAAATGGGGAGCTGGGAGGAGGAACAAACAGGGGAGAGGGAAAATTAAAATATTGGTTTGAGGCATGGTGAGCCACAAATGCCTGTGAGACATCTAAGTAAAAATGTCAAATAGCAGCTGGATATATTAGGCTGGTTCTCAGAAAAGGGAATAAGATTGGAAATATAAACTAGGAGATCAACAGCATGAAGATATGATTTACAGAAACAGAAAAAGACAAAAGTGCCTGGTGTAAGTAGAAACAAAGAGCCCAGGTTTGGAGCTGAACTTCACCACTGACGTGTCAGATAGGAAAATGAGATTGCAAAGGAGGCTGAAGGAGAATCAGAGGGAAAGAAGGAAATACAAAGGGAATAAGATGTCTCATAGCCAAGGTAAGAAAGCTTCCCAAGCAGGACAGAGAGACTGACGGTGTCAAATGCCACTGAGAGTGAGAGCAAGATGGGAGCTTGAGAGACCCAATGTTTCAGGAGCATGGACTTCTTTATTTAACTAGAGTTGATTTATAATATTGTGTTAGTTTCAGGTGTACAGCTTCAGATTCTTTTCCATTATAGGCCATTACAAGACACTGTGATGTATAGTTCCCTGTGCTATAGGTAGGTCTTTGTTGTTTATTTTATATACAGTAGTGTATATCATGGACTTCTTTTCATGCTTGGCTACAGGCCAGTGGAGGCGACTGAAGTCTGCTTGAGTAGTTGAAGAGCAAGACTAAGGGAGGTAAAGAGTGTTTACAGTCTGCTTTGCCATTATGCTGCTGGGAAGGAGAATTAATAGCCAGCTTTAGCTCGAGGGGGATATGAAGTCAAAGGAGCTATTTGTGTTCGTTGGTTTTAAGATAGGAGATGCTATGGTTTTCAACCTTCGCTGCATGCTAGATGCACTTCGGGAGCTAAAAGAATGACCAATGCTCACTTCTCACCCCCAGGAAAATGAAATCAGTGTCTTTGGGAATGTGGCCAAGGTGTTTGCACACACACATGTGTGTCTATTCCCCGGGTGGTTTCAGTGTGAAGCCAGGGTACAGTACTGCTGAATATTCATTCAAGTTATTCAACAAATATTTATTTGTTGCCCCTACTATGAGATAGATACTGTTCTTGGCACTTTTGAATGTTGATAAGAAAGATCAAGCAGAAGTCAAGAGATTAAAGCTTCAGGCAGAGAAGGGGATAATTTATAGGGCAATGTTCCTGAGAAGGTGGAAGTGTGAGGGGTTCTAGAACATGAATGAAGTGCTATCCTTTGCTAAAAGAGGGACTTTGCCCTTGGCCCATTGTAACTGGAAGGAAGAAAAAAAGAGCAGTCTCGATTACCAGGTGTTATTTCTTTGTATATCTTTGTTTCTGGGACATAGCCTGAGCTTAATAAACATTTGTCGAAATTAATTGAAACCATGTTTAAAAGATGCTAAGTTACTTCATGGGACTACAGTGGAGATTAACTAATAAAAATGTCTGTTAATACATTTTGACTCTAAAGAACAATATAAATGCCAAGCAGCCAGGGCTCTGGCTTAGCCACGTTGCCACCCAGTGACGCCACCAAGGATTTCATGACTCTCGGCCTCTATCACAGTGTGGCTTCCTCCATTTTTTCCACTACACACATCACACAGGATATTACAAAATCAAGATGCTGTTCTCCAGGGCTGAACTCCAATCCAAACAGAAGAAATCCTTGTGAGGGCAGGAGACACCCTGAGCCTTGTCTGAATTGGGGAAGTTATGGGTGAACTTCGAGAAGAGTGTCTTTCCAAAGAGCCATCATGCCAGCAAGAAGAGAGGCCCCTAAGTGCAAAATATCTCCTCTCCTGAAGGCTCCTGGGAAGCAAAGTTATAAATAAAGAATAAACGTTTCACTGAGTTCTGTGTTTTTCATACAAACTTACTTTCACCAATTAAAATGAACAAGCAGAGGTAAAATGTCTCAAGCACCACCCCCCAAAAAAACACACCACAATTCTGGAAATAAACATTGCATTCTTGACTCTTATGTGACAGCATATACTACATCGCAATCAGAAAGGAACAAAATTAAATACGAAGCTGCCCCTAGAGAATAATGATGCCTTTACGAAGGAATAAAGCAACTCCAATTTGGTTTCAATTTGCTTTCCTTAACTACAAATCATCAAGCCCGGGAACAGAAACCTCTGTACCTACATCTGGTGAGAGGCAGGGTAGGGAGATTAGTTCAGCTCCAGCTAATAATGCTTTATGGTAACTGCTAAAATCCTCCATAAAATGGGACCCATTGGAAACACCAGCCCCAGTGACTGAAAGGCCATTGGTCTCCCTCAATTACATAATTAAGCTTGGCAGCAGGTTCAAATGAATGAAAACTGAATGTCACTGTTTTCTCCACACACCCCTGTACTTGTTTTCCTTCCTTGTCGGGGGACAAGGCCAGCAGTTCTGCAATTAGCAGGAAGCAGAGAGCAGCAAGAAAGAACCATCTCCATGCTAATTAGGTCATTCACCAAATGCACCCACTCCATTGGCAGAGCTAATCAATACTTTCCCGAAATGCTTCAAACTTGGTGTGTTAATTTAAAGTTTTGTTATTTTTATTGCACTATAAGCCTGGTGACTTTATAAAAAGAAGAAAAAATATATATATTAAGAAATTATGACAGAGTTCTACAAACAATGGTACTGCCAGAGCGTTTTGTTTTTGTTTCTTCAGTGTTATCTGTAAGCAGCTTCTCTGTGACCTTTGCCATTCAGCTGGACCCCTGTGTGACAATTCATTTGAATTTTGTTAAAAGTCTCTTTATCATCTTTTTTAAAATTTAATTTTTATTTTACATTGGAGTATAGTTGATTTACAATGTTGTGCTAGTTTCAGGTGTATAGCAAAGTGATTCAGTTATACATATACGTATACCCATTCTCTTTCAGATTCTTTTCCCATATAGGTTATTACAGAATATTGAGTAGAGTTCCCTGTGCTATACAGTAGGTCCTTGTTGGTTATCTACTTTATATATATTAGTGTGTGTAGGTTAATCCCAAATGCCTAATTTATCCCTCCCCCACATTTCCCCTTTGGTATCATCTTTATCATCTTTAACAGTTAATTTTATACTTCTGTGTTGCAACTGGATCCTTAAATTCTCTATGTAAACTGCTTACATATTTACCAACTTTGGATGGTTCTTTATGTGGGGGAAATGATACAAACCAGAATTCCTGGTTCAGATGTGTGGTGGCATGAGCCGAGTGAGACTCGCTCTCAGAGTGTAATCTCACACGACATTTCATATTTCTGCAGAATGACTGTCATAAAAGCCCACTTGAAACACAGATGGCTTGATGTTAACACCCAACTTCCTTCAAAGACGATCCAGATGTGAGTCAAATACGATTTTTAAACAGAAGTGAACACTTTGTCTAGGAATCACAGGTTCCACTGAAGTTCCACTCATATTTAACAGCTGAAGATGTTTAAGAATCGCCCTTCCATAAATCCCCCCTCTTTCTACTTAGGCTTAAGAATATTCTGCGGCTGTCATCTGAGCTCAGAGCACGGAGAGAAGGTGGCCTGCAGGAAGGAAAGAGTGATTTGCAGGCTTCCTGGAAGTCTGCTGGACTCAAGGCTGCCTCCAGGCATCTGTATTTCGATTTTTTTGTACATCCCTAAACTGTTGAATGACTGCCAAATGTCTGCTCTTATTATTGGATTTCCTAGTTCGCTGCATTATGTTGATCAAAGGAGGTAGTTGAAGGACAGCACTGATAAATTCTTTGCTACATGTATGCTTGTAAAACCAAACTAACAAGGAAACCCAATCATTTCTTCAGTATTTCCTTTCGCACTGATGTCCTGTGACTGACCATTACAATGAAGCAAGGATGCTACAATGCAATAGCCCTGCAGCCTAACTTACATGTGTGGGAAAAAAAAAAAAAAAAGGCAAAAGACAAATCCTGCTAGAAAGCAGAGGCCAAAGACAAGAGTGCTCATTTTGAGGAAAAGAATCCAAACCATTAAAATCTGAAATGACCTCCACTTTGAAGCATCTTTGGAAAAAGGATGGAACCATTTTATACAGAAAAGAACAGTGTCTGTACTTATGCAAAGGGCTGCAGCCTTCACACTTAGCAAACAGAGGCAAATAAGGTGGGTAACAGGGTCCACAATACAGGAAACAGATTGCTCCATTCTCTTCCCCTGACTTCTGAGCTTAATTACCTAAACATTCTGATATTCTAGTGCCAGGAACACTAAAATAAGACATCAGTTTTTGGAATAGAATTGACCTGTTTATATGGGACACTTTTGAACCATGATGTGACTTTCCTATTATTATTATTTAATCTTAATTTTATTTTATATTTTTAAATTTTTATTATTTTTAAATTGAAATATAGTTGATTTACAATGTTATGTTAGTTTCAGGTGTACAGCAAAGTAATTCAGAATATATATATTCTGAATATATATACCTTTATAGTTTATTACAGAATACTGAATATAGTTCCCTGTGCTATACAATAGGTCCTTGTTGTTTACCTATTTTATATATAGTAGTTTGTATCTGCTAATCCCAAACTCCTAATTTATCCCTCCTCCATCCCCTTCTCCTCTGGTAACTATAAGTTTGTTTTCTATGTCTGTGAGTCTGTTTCTCTTTTGTAAATAAGTTCATTTGTATCACTGTTTTAGATTCCACATATAAGTGATATCATATGGTATTTGTCTTTCTCTTTCTGACTTACTTCACTTAGTATGATCATCTCTAGGTCCATCCATGTTGCTGCACATGGCATTATTTCATTCTTTTTTATGGCTGAGTAATGGTCCATTGTATAAAGACGATGTGGTATATATTACTATTACTTAATTTACTAAACATCTACTCTGTGCAAAGAAGATAGTGTGTTCGATGCTGCAGGGAAAACCAAGATACTCTGACATGGCCCTTCCTGTCAGGGAGTTTATGGTCTAGTAGGATAGATAAAGACATTTAAATACAGTGGTGGGTCCTCTTATGCATGGGGTTACGTCAGTGAGCATATGCAAAATGGCATGTTTTCATTGAGTATAATATGCATGGTTTTGTGTGCACAGCTCTGCTCATCAGAGCTGAATACCTGAGTCAGGTCCCTTCTCATTGAGCAGCATGATGGTAAAACTATCCACATTCTACATTTATGTGTGCATTAGTCTATCTTTCTGTTTTCCTGTTTTTGTGCATAATAGAAACGCATTAAGTTAAATACAAAATATAGGGAGGAATTAGTATCACATAAAAGGTGAAAAGAAAGTGCTAGTGTTCTAAGATAGCAAATATTTCTTCCAGGTGGGGGCAAACTCAGTACACTTTGAGAGCAAACGACAAAAGTGAGGACTAGGGAAAAAAACTTAGGTCCCAAGTGGCATTTCCCTGCAGAATAAGACAATTACAAAAGACACGATGAATTTAGGAAGCAACATACTTAGTGGAATGCCGCTTGAAAATGGGACGCTTCTTATTCCAGTTATGGTGCACAGAGAGTCTTATTAAACCAAACACAAATTCAAAACCCAAAACTCACTTCCCTTGTCACCCTGTTCAAATGATTTTTAAATGAGAGAAATTGCTTCTTTCTACTGAATAAAGTCAAAATTAGGATCAGGATCATTATTTAATGGGCTTAGAGAGATCATTATGCTTTACTGAAATTAAAGAAACTCACTGATTTGTCAAGGTTTTCAACTAAACCAGCCATGATTTTATTATAATATTGTAGAAATTAAGGGAGCAGTCTGCTTGGCTGTAAATGGATAGATTAACCTCTGTGAATCATCTTGCAAAGTTTTCCTTTCCTTTGTTCAAGGACACATATAAAATATATGTCTCATGTGAACCTTTGGTCCTAAGTGTCTCTGCCATCAACAGCAGTGGGATGTGTAAGTGTATAATGCATTGTGGCCGCAGGAGCAGGCCAGGGTATTGATATAACAATTCCACTGAGTCTGTAAGTATGATGGAAGCAAGCTGTATCTGAATACTCTAATTACAGCTCTGCAATCCTAGCCCACAGTAGGCAAAACTATGGTTTTATTCCTGGGTGCCCATCTTTCCTCCCCTCTCTTTGCTCTGGCCTTACAGGCAGGTAAAACTGTAAACTATTCCTCCATCAGAAGAGCAGAGTTGATGGCCTCAGTGTGTGAGGATCAATGGAAGAACAATCTCCCCTTCCCCCCCCCCCCACAAGTACTTTAATCCACACTCACTCAATGCCTCCAGCCAATGGCCTGGAAAGCATGTCTGTAGTCTTACACATCCTTCTACAGCAGAGACATCTCCTGCCCTATGGCACATTCACCTTTAGAGGGTGGACACCGTAGTGCAACTAGGTAAGCACCCAGAAGGATGCATTAAGCAGCTCACTGCAAGAAGGAAGGAAGAGAAAGTGAATCCTACATACAGGTAACCCTTTGAAGAGGCATGCGCACCTGTGTACCTTTGTTTTTGTTACAGTCTACAATCTAGCTAGTCCCTCCACAGACTTGTCAATCCATCTCTATTTCTGTACCAAGCCCTGGGTCCCTCTGAACACCATTATTTTCCTGGGAAAGGGTTCCATCCATGATTTCCTACTTCCAAATCTTTGACAAAACTCACTTTGAAACCCTCGGGAAGCTTCTGTCTAATAAGTCATGCATTTCCTAACATATACCCATGTTTTACTGGAAACAGTCTTCAGTCACATATTTATATGCCAAATTCCAAATATTTAAAATAAATGTCCACAAGTACTGTCTCTGTCACTATAAGTGGTGGCTTTGACATCCTCTTGGACCCTAAATTACTTCTCTCCAACCCACCTGACATACCAAATACAATTCTAGTTTTGTATTAGAATCTAGAAAACAAAGAAACTTAAATGTACATGTAGGCAACTGAAAATAACACATGCATGTGATTAAAAAGATTAAAAATAAAGTATAAAAATCATGCCAAACAAAACATTATTCAATGAAATGAAATTTCTTTTCTACCTAGACCTTAATGCTCTGGTCCAACTTCCCAAGAAATTGTCCAATGAGTCCGTCTGTGTTCTAACTTGAAAAAACAACTAGAACTAATTCTTGAGCTCTTACTTTTGTATGTATTAGAAGCACTTAGGGATTTATATAGAAATAAAATAATTTCTGCTATTAAAAATCATGAAATGAAAAACATTTGTAAGATTTTGTAAATGGCTCCACAATTGTCCATTTTCCCTTAAAAATAAATAGGAGTCTTGTTTTCTTTTAATTTTAAAAGTCATACAATTTTATTGGAAATTTCAGTTGATATGGAGAAAAATTAGCCATGATGCCACCTCCTAAAGCTAAGTAAATTGTTACCTTATTTTTTCCTTTATTTTTAACCAAAATGGTGCCACTTTATACACACATTTTTATGGTTTTTTTTCTCTTAATAACACATGTGGCTACATTTCCTGGTCGATAAATGTGGATCTCTAAAATACCATTAATCTCTTATTTTCAGCATCCCAATTGACAAACTCTTTCTTAAAGATTTCTGAGCTCTACATTATGCCTCAGCCAAATGTTTCCTACTTTGCAAAACTGATTTTATTCCAATATTTTGAAAGATTTTAATTAATAAAATAGTAATAGGCAATATTTTCAAAGCCTCCTAGACTTTAGAGAGTGGTTTTTCTTAAGTGTTTTGATTCTTTCAAAGATGTTTCAAAGAAAGACCCGTAGGCATTACAAACCAAAGATATCAGAAAACAGTCAAATCAAATTCAAACGATACCCTCCTGAAATATAGGGACTGGAAGCCCGTTTTCTTTCTCATTGCAATTAAGTTGGATCTATCTCAAAGGAATTTTGGAAATATATCAGGATCTTGCGAGGCAAAATTACAGCTCTGTGATTCAGAAAGGATGCCAAGAGTTTGAATAGTCATGCCATTATACTCATGACTGCACATTCATTTATAAGTTGAAAGTGAAATCTTTTTCAACAATCAAAGACATGTTTTTCCCAAGGTAATTTGACCGTAATTTGTAAATTGGTACAGTAGCTGATTGCACCAACTCTTTTGAATCCCTCTGATAGCTGGTGATCCATGACTTACAGCTGAGGTCTTTCCTCTTACAGGCAGAGCCTGCTGGAAGAATCCTGGTTGTCTAAAGAAACTAGGATTTCATGATCCTAGAAGATGCTGGTTGAGATGCAATTTAGGGAACAGTGACTACAATATAAAATGGTCCTAAGTAGGATCAGAACGTGGATCACTAGGGAAGTGGCTCTACAAGCAGACCCAGAGTGGCCTTCCATGAGAGGTTTCCTTTATTTTTTTTTAATTTATTTTTTTTATACAGCAAGTTCTTATTAGTTACCTATATTGTACATATTACTGTATATATGTCAATCCCAATCTCCTAATTCATCCCACCACCACCACCCCCTTTCCCTCCTCGGGGTCCATACATTTGTTCTCTTCATCTGTGTCTCTATTTCTGCCTTGCAAAGCAGTTCATCTGTACCATTTTTCTAGATTCCACATATATGTGCTAATATATGATATTTTTTTGTCTCTTTCTGACATACTTCACTTTGTATGACAGTCTCTAGGTCCATCCATGTCTCTACAAATGACCCAATTTCGTTCCTTTTTATGGCTGAGTAATATTCCATTATATATATGTACCACATCTTCCTTATCCATTCGTCAATGGACATTTAGGTTGCTTCCATGACCTGGCTATTGTAAATAGTGCTGCAATGAATGTTCGGGTACATGTGTCTTTTTGAATTATGCTTTTCTTTGGATATGTCCAGTAGTCGGATTGCTGGGTCATATGGTAATTCTATTTTTAGTTTTTTAAGGAACCTCCATATTGTTCTCCATAGTGGCTGTATCAATTTACATTGCCACCAACAGTGCAAGAGGGTTCCCTTTTCTCCACACCCTCTACAGCTTTGTTGTTTATAGATTTTCTGATGATATCCATTCTAACTGCTGTGAGGTGATACCTCATTGTAGTTTTCACTTGCATTTCTCTAATAATTAGTGATGTTGAGCAGCTTTTCATGTGCCTCTTGGCCATCTGTATGTCTTCTTTGGCGAAATGTCTATTTAGGTCTTCTGCCCTTTTATGATTAGGTTTTTTTTTTAATATTGAGCTGCATGAGCTGCTTATATATTTTGGAGATTAATCCTTTGTCCGTTGATTTGCTTGCAAATATTTTCTCCCATTCTGAGTGTTGTCTTTTCATCTTGTTTAGAGTTTCCTTTGCTGTGCAAAAGCTATTAAGTTTCATTAGGTCCCATTTGTTTATTTTGTTTTTACTTCCATTACTCTAGGAGGTAGGTCAAAAGATCTTGCTATGATGTATGTCAAAGAGTGTTCTTCCTATGATTTCCCCTAAGAGTTTTATAGTGTCCAGTCTTACATTTAGGTCTTTAACCCATTTTGAGTTTATTTTTGTGTATGGTGTTAGGGATTTCATTCTTTTACATGTAGCTGTCCAGTTTTCCCAGCACCAATTATTGAAGAGACTGTCTTTTCTACATTGTATATCCTTGCCTCCTTTGTCATAGATTAGTTGACCATAGGTGCGTAGGTTTATCTCTGGGCTTTCTATCCTCTTCCATTGATCTATATTTCAGTTTTTGTGCCAGTACCATATTGTCTTGATTACTGTAGCTTTGTAGTATAGTCTGAAGTCAGATAGTCTGATTCCTCCAGCTCCACTTTTTTCCCCTCAAGATTGCTTTGGTTATTCGGGGTCTTTTCTGTCTCCACACAAATTTTAAGATTTTTTTGTTCTAGTTCTGTGAAAAATGCCATTGGTAATTTGATAGAGATTGCACTGAATCTATAGATTGCTTTGGGTAGAATAGTAATTTTCACAGTACTGATTCTTCCAACCCAAGAACATGGTATATCTCTCCATGTGTTTGTGTCATCTTTGGTTTCTTTCATCAGTGTCTTATACTTTTCTGAGTACAGGTCTTTTACCTACTTAGGTAGGTTTATTCCTAAGTATTTTATTCTTTTTGTTGCAATGATGAATGGGATTGTTTCCTCAACTTCTCTTTCTGATTTTTTGTTGTTAGTGCATAGAAATGCAAGAGATTTCTGTGCATTAATTTTGTATCTTGCAACTTTATCAAATTCATTGATTAGATCTAGTAGTTTTCTGGTGGCATCTTTAGGATTCTCTATGTATAGTATCATGTCATCTGCAAACAGTGAAACTTTAACTTTTTCTTTTCCAATTTGGATTCCTTTTATTTCTTTTTCTTCTCTGATTGCCGTGGCTAGGACTTCCAAAACTATGTTGAATAATAGTGGTGAGAGTGGACATCCTTGTCTCGTTCCTGATCTTAGAGGAAATGCTTTCAGTTTTTCACCATGGAGAATGATGGTGCTGTGGGTTTGTCATATATGGTGTTTATTATGTTGAGGTAGGTTCCCTCTATGTCCACTTTCTGGAGAGTCTTTATCATAAATGGGTGTTGAATTTTGTCAAAAGCTTTTTCTGCATCTATTGAGATGATCATATGGGTTTTTTTCTTCAATTTGTTAATATGGTGTATCACATTGATGGATTTGGGTATACTGAAGAATCCTTGCATCCCTGGGATAAATCCCACTTGATCACAGTGTATGATCCTTTTAATGTGCTGTTGCATTCTCTTGCTAGTATTTTGTTGAGGATTTTTCCATCTATATTCATCAGTGATATTGGTCTGTAATTTTCTTTTTTTGTAGTATCTTTGTCTGGTTTTGGTATCAGCGTGATGGTGGCCTCATAGAATGAGTTTGGGAGTGTTCCTTTCTCTGCAATTTTTTGGAAGAGTTTGAGAAGGATTGGTGTTAGCTCTTCTCTAAATGTTTTATAGAATTCACCTGTGAAGCCATCTGGCCCTGGACTTTTGTTTGTCGGAAGATTTTTAATCACAGTTTCAATTTCATTACCTGTGATTGGTCTGTTCATATTTTCTATTTCTTCCTGGTTCAGTCTTGGAAGGTTATACCTTTCTAAGAATTTGTCCATTTTTTTCAGGTTGTCCATTTTATTGGCATATAGTTGCTTGCAGTAGTCTCTTAGGATGCTTCGTATTTCTGCGCTGTGTGTTGCAACTTCTCCTTTTTCGTTTCTAATTTTATTGATTTGAGTCCTTTCCCTATTTTTCTTGATGAGTCTGGCTAATAGTTTATCAATTTTGCTTATCTACTCAAAGAACCAGTTTTTAGTTTTATTGATCTTTGCTATTGTTTTCTTTGTTTCTATTTCATTTATTTCTGCTCTGATCTTTATGATTTCTTTCCCTCTACTAACTTTGGGTTTTGTTTGTTCTTCTTTCTCTAGTTCTTCTAGGTGTAAGGTTAGATTGTTTACTTGAGATTTTTCTTGTTTCTTGAGGTAGGACTGTATTGCTATAAACTTCCCTCTTAGAACTGCTTTTGCTGCATCACATAGGTTTTGGATTGTCATGTTTTCATTGCCATTTCTCTCTAGGTATTTTTTTAATTCCTCTTTGATTTCTTCAGTGATCTCTTGGTTATTTAATAATGCATTGTTTAGCCTCATGTGTGTGTGTTTTTTACATATTTTTTCCCGTAATTTATTTCTAATCTCATAGCATTGTAGTTAGAAAAGATGTTTGATATGATTTCAATTTTCTTGAATTTACCGAGTCTTGATTTGTGATCCAGGATGTGATCTCTCCTGGAGAATGTTCCATGTGCACTTGAGAACAAAGTGTAATATGCTGTTTTTGGATGGAATGTCCTACAAATATCAATTGAATCTATGTGGTCTATTGTGTCATTTAAAGCTTGTGTTTCCTGATTAATTTTCTATCTGGATGACCTGTCCATTGGTGTAAGTGAGGTGTTGAAGTCCCTCACTATTATTGTGTTATTATAGATTTCCTCTTTTATAGCAGTTAACGTTTGCTTTATGTGTTCAGGTGCTCCTATGTTGGGTCCATATATATTTATAATTGCTATATCTTTCCTTGGATTGATCCCTTGATCATTATGTAGTGTCCTTCCTTGTCTCTTGTAACATTTTTATTTTAACGTCTATTTTATCTGGCATGAGTATTGCTACTCCAGCTTTCTTGTGATTTCCATTTGCATGGAATATCTTTTTCCATCCCCTCACTTTCAGTCTGTATGTGTCCCTAGGTCTGAAGTGGGTCTCTTGTAGACAGCATATAGATGGGTCTTGTTTTTGTATCCATTCAGCAAGCCTGTGTCTTTTGGTTGGAGCGTTTAATCCATTCACGTTTAAGGTAATTATCAATATGCATGTTCCTATGACCATTTTCTTAATTGTTTTGGGTTTGTTTTTGTAGATCCTTTTCTTCTTTTGTGTTTCCCACTTAGAGAAGTTCCTTTAGCATTTGTTCCTTTAGCTGGTTTGGTGGTGCTGAATTCTCTTAGCTTTTGCTTGTCTGTAAAGCTTTTGATTTCTCCATCAAATCTGAATGAGATCCTTGCCAGGTAGAGTAACCTTGGTTGTAGGTTCTTCCCTTACATCACTTTAAGTATATCATGCCACTCCCTTCTGGCTTGTAGTGTTTCTGCTGAGAAATGAGCTGTTAACCTTATGGGAGTTCCCTTGTATGTTATTTTTCATTTTTCCCTTTCAATAATATTCCTTGTCTTTAATTTTTGCCAATTTGGTTACTATGTGTCTCGGCATGTTTCTCCTGGGTTTATCCTGTATGGGACTCGCTGCGCTTCCTGGACATGGGTGGCTATTTCTTTTCCCATGTTAGGGAAGTTTTTGACTATAATCTCTTCAGATATTTTCTCTGCTCCTTTCTCTCTCTCTTCTCCTTCTGGGACCCCTGTAATGCAAATGTTGGTGGGTTTAATGTTGTCCCAGAGGTATCTTAGGCTGTCTTCCTTTCTTTTCATTCTTTTTTCTTTATTCTCTTCCACGGCAGTGAATTCCACTCTTCTGTCTTCCAGGTCACTTATCTGTTCTTCTGCCTTGGTGATTCTGCTATTGATTCCTTCTAGTGTATTTTTCATTTCATTTACTGTATTGTTCATGTCTGTTTGTTTGTTCTTTAATTCTTCTATGTGTTTGTCTTTAATTCTTCTAGGTCTTTGTTAAACATTTCTTGCATCTTCTCGATATTTGCCTCCGTTCTTTTTCTGAAGTCCTGGATCATCTTCACTATCATTATTTTGAATTCTTTTTCTGGAATGTTGCCTATTTCCACTTCATTTAGTTGTTTTTCTGGGGTTTTATCTTGTTCCTTCATCTGGTATATAGTCCTCTGCCTTTTCATTTTGTCTGTCTTTCTGTGAATGTGGTTTTTGTTCCATAGGCTGCAGAATCATAGTTCCTTTTGCTTCTGCTGTCTACCCTCTGGTGGATGAGGTTATCTAAGAGCTTGATAGAGGCTATCTATCAAGCTCTCTGATGGGAGGGACTGGTGGTGGGTAGAGCTGGGTGTTGCTCTGGTGAGCAGAGCTCAGTAAAACTTTAATTCACTTGTTTGTTGATGGGTGGGGCTGAGTTCCCTCCTTGTTGGCTGTTTGGCCTGAGGCGACCCAGCACTGAAGCCTACAGGCCCTCTGGTGGGGCTAATGGCAGACCCCAGGAGGGCTCACACCAAGCAGTACTTCCTAGAACTTCTGTTGCCAGTGTCCTTGTCCCTGCAGTGAGCCACATCCACCCCCCACCTCTGCAGGAGACCCTCTAACACTGGCAGGTAGGTCTGGTTCTGTCTTCTATAGGGTCACTGCTCCTTCCCCCTCAGCCCTGATGTGCACATTACTTTGTGTGTGCCCTCCAAGAGTGGAGTCTGTGTTTCCCCCAGGCTGTCAAAGTCTTGCAATCAAATCCTACTAGCCTTTAAAATCCGATTCTCCGGGAATTCTTCCTCCTGTTGCTGGACCCTCAGGTTGGGAAGCCTGACATAGGGCTCAGAACTTTCACTCCAGTGGGTGGACTTCTGTTGTATAAGTGTTCTCCAGTTTGTGAGTCACCCACCCAGCAGTTATGGGATTTGATTTTATTGTGATTGCACCCTTCCTACCATCTCACTGTGGCTTCCCTTTGTCTTTGGATGTGGGATATCCTTTTTGGTGAGTTCCAATGTCTTCCTGTCAATGACTGTCCAGCAGTTGGTTGTGATTATGCTGCTCTTGCAAGAGGGAGTGAGCACACATCCTTCTACTCCGCCAACTTCAACCTGCCCCGTGAGAGGTTTTCTACTTTGCTACTCTACTTGGGATCTGAGGACCAGCAGCAACGACATCACTTAGGAGTTTGTCAGAAATCAGAACGTCAGGCCCATCCTGGAGCTACTAAATCAGGCTTTACATGTTGACAAGATCTCCAGGTACCTGAATGCACATCAAAGACCGAGATACCCAGGACTTCCCTGGCAGTCCAGTAGTTAAGACTCTGTGCTTCCAATGCAAGGGGCACGGTTTCGATCCCTGGTTGGGGAACCAAGATTCCATGTGCTGTGTGGTGGCACAGCAAAAAAAAAGACAAAGAAAAAACGACTGAGACACCCTGGTCTGCAACCAGCCACTGGTCAAGTCAGGACTGCACACACCATTCTCATAAAATGGAAGAAAACGGGGATCATCTCATCCACCTCTACTTAATCTTCAAATATGCTATGTGATAGCACTGAGTCCAAAGGCACAGAACACACAACCAAAATTAAGGTTAATAATAATATTACCTTAATTAAATGTTGGCTCTGGGAACTGAATAAATTTAAATGCCTTTAAAGCATCTGGCCTACTGCCTAAGCATCCTCTCTCTCCAACGCCCTCACCTTCTCAGACTGTGCTGAAATCTGCATGCTGATTTAATCCACTCGCCTTAAATACATTCTAAGACACAAGCCCGGCAGGTGTATTACATTTTCCACATAACATTTTTTTATATTTTTAAAGACAGCAATGCTGCCCCTGCTTATATTTGTAAAATGAATATTCGAAAATATAGGATTGGGGCTATTTTTATATAACAACCATGTTCAGCACAACTGCATGCCCTCCCTCTCTCTCCCATATATTTGTCCTTCAGAGATATACTTAATTCTGTTCAGTTACAAAGTTCAAATTGGCCCTACATTAATATATTCCCTTAAAAAGTACTGTTCATTTGAAGAAGCAGGTAACCAATGTGAAGAGTGATTATACAATAAATGTATTATGCAAATTCCAGTGAACATTTTATGCACACTGGATAAAGAATCAAATTAAAGTCTCATAACCCTTGGAAAATTAGAGTTAGCAAGCACAGAGGTTGATTTGCCCTTGAACACAAAAACTGCTAAGAGCAGACATTCCTCCATCATTTCCACAAAACTGAACCATTTTGGAAGGTTTCAGATTAAAATAAGAAATCCCCCAGGAGTCATAAAGATCAGCTATTTTTACAGGAATAATTTGGAGTCACAATTTTAAAGTGTTATGAGTTGGAAGGAATGGGTGAACTTCTGTGTCACATTTTGAAAAGCTAATATTCCAGGTTATCAGCCAGTTTGGAACACCAAAAATTGCACAAGGAGAGGGGAAGTGGGAAGGGGAAAAGATTTCTGAAGAATGAGCACAGGAGGGCTGACTTAAGAGCTTTCCCCATAACAACCCAAGTGGCAGCTCTGTGACAGACCACATGCTCCTTCAATTACCCTTCACTCGATGTAATAATGGGACATAATAGCTCTCTTCCTATTATACTGTCGTGTCCACTCTGTGCCGCTTGCCAACACTGATTCTACAACTGGACTCTCCGAAGAGGAATAATGGACCATTAAGAAGCATAATGCAGACAGTCAACACAGCACTTACCTACTGGAGGACAGAGAAGCCGTCACAAGCATCTCACTAAATCAATAAGCAAGTACGGGTGTGAAGAAGGTGAGTCGAATACCCATTATGCCCCTAATTTTTACACATGGAGCCAGGATGTGGGCTCCAGCCCATCCATTCATCAACCCCTGGAAATCAGTTTTGTTTTCTGTTCATCCTTTTTAGGAACTAGGCAGGACTTAAATATGAAAATTTTGCTATTGATTGACCAAGTGTTCAGTGAGGTCCTCTTCTGAGTTCCGAGGAAGGTGATATGAGGAGAAAAAGACAAACAAGATGCAGATTCTCTCCTAAGGGGACAAGCAAGCCCAAAGGAGAACCAGCTTGTGTGACACCCCAATACTCCTTAAGGGCTGTACGTGGTGTGTGTATCAAAGCACAAAAACCTATGGCACACAGCACGGTGCTGGAGGGAAAGGAAAGCTTATTTCTGAGGGGAGAGACAAGGGAGATGGAATTGGAGCTTTTTAATACCTTCCTTTTTCTTACTTTATAACTTCTTACTCAACTTTATTGAAGTATAATTTACATATGATAAATGCCCATTTCAGTGTACAGTTTGATGAGTTTTGACAAATACTTTCACCTGTATAACCACCATAACAATCAAGATTCAGCACTTTCCTCATCCCCCAAAGTTCCCCTTTCCCCCTTATAGTCACCCCTCCCCAGCTGCCAGCCTCCCAAACACTGATCTGCTTCCTGTCAGTAGAGATGAATGGTGCCTCTCCCAGCATCTCATACAAACAGAGTCACAAGTGTGTACCCTTTTTTCTGTTTTTGTTTTTTGCTCAGCATAATGAAAACATTTAGAGATGAGAAGGAAAGGGCATTCTAGTTTGAGCAAAGATTTGGAGCCAGGTAAGTAAAGGGTGAGTTCAACAACTTTTCTGGGACTGCTAACATAGACCAAAGAGGAGGGGTTCGGGAAGGAGCTGCGTGAATGAATGATCTGACCTTGCACAGCCTGGAACCTCTGAACAATTTTACACCAACTTCATGCCCTCTCATGATAGTCGGGCCATGCTGCCTCAGGGTCTTTGAACCTGCTGTTCCCGCTGGCTGGAATGCTCCTCTCCTAGACTGTACATACCTGGATTCTCCCTCTCCTCCATAAGCCTCTATCACCACATGCTGTTAAAGTCCTTCGCTGTGCTGGACACAATCTGTGGATTTCTTTATTTGTGTATTTTATCCTAATAGACTGTTAGGGACAAGATAATAGAGAACAGGATGGTTCTGCTCATAACTGGACAAATCACCAAGACTTGGGACACTTTCTGGTTCAGATTAGCCACTGAAAAAATGAGGAAATGAGTGAGTGAAAGAATGAATGGTAAATTCATACAAATTAAATACCTCTGCTTTCACCAATCACCGCAATGAGAAGCCCACACACTGCAATGCAGGGTAGCCCCTGCTCGCCGCAACTAGAGAAGGCCCGTGCAGCAACAAAGACCCAACACAGCCAAAAATAAATAATAAATAAATAAATTTATTAAAAATAAATAAATAAAATGCCGTTTCATCATTATATAATTTAAAAGCAACAGAGTCTTGTAAATTTGCCACACCAACCCCCAAATGGCAGCACTGGCCTGATCTGTGTTTATGCATTTGGGGGCAACAAGACAAAATATTTAACTTCCAGAAAGACCTGGAAGATGCTGGATGTCAAAGTCACCATGACTAAAAAGAGCTATTATTATTATCATAATAAGGTAGGGTTCTCTTTTCTAATTATGTCCAAAGTGACCTGAAAACAGGACTGAAGTGTTTTGGTGTTAATGCTTTGGCTGTTTTTGAGGAACTGAAGTTTTGTGCTCTAGGATTTTAAGGTGAGGTGAGACAAGTGCTGTTTTCAAATCAATAAACGACTTAGTGTCACGGGCCTGCTGGTTGCTCACCTCGTTTACTGTGACTTAACAAAAGGGCCCAGGAAAAATACTGCTCAGCAGAAGGAAAAAAAGTGAACTGATGGCTCATCTGAAGGAACCAAGAAACACCAAGACCAGTGATGTCCACAAAGAAGTGCAGCTGAGAGGCTATCAGAACCCGCACTGAAGCAGGACCATGGTGAAGGTAGTGAAATAACTGTTTTCAAGTCCTGCTCTAAGAAACTTGACCTTGAAAATGTTCTCAAAAATTCACAAACTGTGGCACAAGACAGAAACATTTTTATTTTTTCTTTCTGACACAGTAATACTACAATAAGAACTCATTTTCTATAAGCTTCTAAAAGCTTTCCTTTCCCTGTACCCTAAGGTCCTCTAGCCATTCAACAAATACCACATACGAGGTAAATAAATGTTTGGGGACATAATTTAAGTTTCCTTTCCCAAACCGCTGGTGAGGGGAGAATACATTTCCCTCTTCTTCATTTTGTATCAATTTCTTCTGCAAATGAACAGGAAGCTTTGAATTCCTCTGGGCTTCAAATACACATGGAAAAAACACACAAAGATTGACCTAAGAGAGCTTGCTTTCTATCTGTATGAAGAAGGAAAGGATGAAAAAAAAAACTACAGGAAATTCCTGTTGCCCAAAGCACCCTTTTCTAGGAAGTGAAGCAGCGACAGTTTCAGTAACATCAGATATTTTAAGATTGATTTTTGAAAGATATTCTTTTCTTGGAAATGATAGAGTTGACTTGTATCTAGATCCAAGCTGATAGCATTGTCTTTCTAGAAGCTGACTTGCCCAGCTGACAATACATTACAGAGGGTGACTTCCATCCTAGAATATAAAAAGTGGGGCTGGAGAGTAGTAGTGAGGCAGGTGATAGCTGGGCCCCAGGCTGAGCAGCTGCAGTCTCCTGTTGACACTCAAGATAAAGATAACGACAGGAGCAGAGCTCTGCTTGAATAAAAGATAAGGGAGACCACATTTTTCTCATTCTTGTGGTCAAGGAGACCTCCAGACCACACATGTACAAAAGAGATCCTGGGGGTTCAGCACCAGCCCCTAATATGTCCTCCCAACCTCCCAGAAACCCTTGTGCTGGAATCCATCTTGGCTGAAAGATGCACCTGCACACGGGAGAGGGCCCTGCGTCAGACCAAATGTGGGCACAAGCAGGATGACTGGCCAGAGGGCACCCAGAAAACTGCCACCATATAAGCAATTTTATCCACCCCTATTGGAGCGACTCACTCTGAGTCTGCCCGTGTGTTCTTCCATGAGGACCTTGCCTCTAATAAATGCTTTATTTGCTTCATACTCTCTGTCTCTTTGCTGAATTCTTTCTTGAGAGAAGACAAGGACTAAGGTCCTGTTTCAAGCTGCCACATCCCACAGACCTCCAAGATCAGTGGTCCACCTCTTTCCTCTGGCAAGTTCTGGAGGGTGGTTTAAACCTCCTGAATTAAAGAAACACTACAATGTCCAAAATATACATATCAAAATTTACATAATAATAAAAAGAAAAACTGCATACTCTGTGCTGTGCACAGCATTAAGTTTTTCTGTTTGTTTGTTTGTTTGTTTTGTGGTACGTGGGCCTCTCACTGCTGTGGCCTCTCCTGCCACGGAGCACAGGCTCCGGACGCGCAAGCTCAGTGGCCATGGCCCATGGACGCAGCCGCCCCGTGGCATGTGGGACCCTCCTGGACCGGGGCACGAACCTGCGTCCCCTGCATCGGCAGGTGGACTCTCAACCACTGCGCCACCAGGGAAGCCCAGCATTAAGGTTTTTTTCACAGTTTACCTCAGGAAAATCTCCCAACACTTTCTAAGTTCAGTATCACGGCTCCTATTTTGCACACGAGGTGACCTAGTCTCGGTGAGCAGAAATGTTCTCATTATCACATAAATGAGTTGCATAAGAATCCTGAAGTTGTGCAGCAGGGTTTCTGTGTAATAGATATATTTTTTTTAAGTAACAACCATAAAGTCAGAAACATTTTATAGGAAATGTGCTTCAATTATAATACTTATACATGACACATTCAAGGATTTTTTAAAAAATTCATCCATTGGTCAACAATGTCTAGTTTGGGATTAACATATACACACTACTATATGTAAAATAAATAACCAACAAGGACCTACTGTACAGCACAGGGAACTACACTCAATATTTTGTAATAACCTATAAGGGAAAATAATCTGAAAAAGAATAGATATGCACATATGTATAACTGAATCACTTTGCTATACACCTGAAACTAACACAACATTGTAAACCAACTATACTTCGATAATATATATATAAATTGAAAAAATGAGTGAAAATATGACATTAAAATATTTTTTTCTTGTGTAATTGTGCCAGAGGCTCCCCCTGTAGTAATGAAGATTAAAGATGTGAGAATTTCCTACTGATATATCCTGGCTGAGGGTTCAGTTAGGTGTGGGTTTCCTACAATATCCTCACCCCTGCAGGGATGTGACAGTCACTCGAGAAACATCGATTGCATAAATGAACTAATGAATGACCCTCGAAAGGGTAAAAGAGACAGACACAGGATGGTCACCAGGCATTCGGGATAATTGGCAGTAGGTTAAAGCATGGAATCCCGGAGAGTTTTAAGAGGGCATTTTATCGTTTGATATGTCTCTTTCCTCCTCTACATCTTTCAAAGTAGCAGGCATAGTCCTGGCTCAGATGTACAAATCGACAGCATTCCTTCCTGTAGACCTGTAGGTTCATTTCCAAGAAGCCTTCCAGGAATGGGAAAGAGGAGAGATTATTAATGGAAAAAGGGGTCCTCTACAAGGATCTGCTCTTCTAGAGGTTTATCTGATCACCTCCTATAGGAGACCTGGTGCTGTACTATCTCTCTTGGATCAAACTGTAAAATCAACAACATTATGAACCCCTTGATTTGTTTCTTCTGGTTCTTTTTTCCCCCTCTCTTCTACGTTTTTCTTCAAGAAATGTCTCCATCCTCCAGTTCTTTAAGGCACATCTTTAAGCCCAAATCACAAATGAAACTATCTAGGTAAGTTGTAGAAATCTCAAGAGTGGCTTCCCTGAAGGAACGCTATTTGTAACATGGGATGATTTTCCCTAGAAAATGATTTGGTGTTTTATTCAAAGGTGGCCCATGCCCATGATGGGGGAGCATGGGTTAGCAGAGGATAGAGCTGAGCTGGAATATTTTTACAAAGTAAAATCTATGGAGAAAGAGGGATGCAGAAAGACCTTCCTTGCATTGAAAGTTCTAACATTATATGTGAAATTCTGTACCCAAAGCAACCTTACACCAAGTAGTATAAGGTAGATTGAATGGGGAAAATAGTTCCTTGGTTGTGTGGAGAGGGATAGAGAAGTGGTTCAGGCAAGCTTCTGCAACATCCCCACAGGGAACAAGTCACCACTTCACACACTTGGCTCCACAATCGACATCACAACTTCCTCCGTACTGACTAGTGCCAGTCCAGGGAAGTGATTTCTTTGAGTTGCTCTGTTTCTAATGTTTTTTTAAAATTCATTTAGTTCATTGCAGTATGTTTTCCAACTTGAGTTATTTCAGATAAGAATCAGATTTTTCAGCTTCTCTTTAATAATCAGAAGACTGGGCAGCACTGGATTTGTGTGAAAACAGTTAACTGCCAGCTTCTTTAGTTTGGTCATGATTGCATCCATTTTCCACAGTGCCCATCTAGCCACACTTCCTTCCACTTACTGTACTTCCATGTCTTGCCTGGAACACTTCTGGCTGATGCCAACAAACAAAAATTAGTCCAAAAGTTGGATTTCTGATATTCAAATGCCTCCAGCTCATAAAATTAAGAATAACTGAATCATGTTCAAGAAGAAAAGGAACTTTACACAGACTTCTCTTTTTTATCAGTTGATAATACACCATCCTCCCCATGCACTGGGTCAATCTATTTTATAGGAGTAGTATTCGTGGATTTCAATTTCTTGCCCAAATACATATATATCACTGTTTGAGAAACAACCAGCAGAGCAGCCCAGTTAAGCACTGGCACTCAGTCCAGAAGATGTGGTGTCAAATCCTCATTATCAATCTCTGAATCTCCATTTCCTCATCAGAAAATGAAGATAATCACAGTACCTATCTACAATTCACTACACTGTTGTAAAGATTAAATGAATTAATATATGTAAGTCACCTAAAATAGTGCCTGACATGTTGTTAAAATAAGCAATCAATTATTATTTTTGTCAGTAAAGACCTCAAATGTTGTTGATTAAAAGCCATATTTTTAATGACTTTCTCAACTACAGAGAGGTGTGGCCCAAGACAGTGATGCTTGTGTTGACATATCAACATATCAAGACCAGTATTTATGCACATGAGCAGACAGTCAGCTCAACTGTACTCTCTTCTCTTCTAATTCACTGAGTGATCTTGATCTTCACTCTAAACCTACTGGGGCTATGTTTTATTTTTTACATTTATTAAAGGAAGATAGTCATGTTTTAAAAGTGTCTGATTGTTTTAAGCATGGCATTCCATATTAAAATATTTGGTTTTCCTCATCTCATTATAGGGGAAGTGTTTGTACTCACTAAGACATTTTAAATAGGGTTGGCCAAAAAAGTTCATTTGGGTTTTCCCATAAGATGTTATGGAATAGATACATTAAATAAATAAATAAATAAATATATATATATATTTTTTATATATATATATAAATATATATATATATATATATATTTTCTCTCTCTTTAGATTAGATTCTCTCTCTTTCCCTTTCAAAATCACAACATCTTTTAATTCTGAGCATGAACAAACTATTCTGGGGCACTTGCCATATATGCAGCATTGAGGGAAAGCATTCTGCAATCCTCACATGAAAATAACAAATTTAAATTTTATGACTGATTTTTCCCTTCTTTCAGATATTTTTGTTTCCACTTTTTGTTTTTGGTGATATGTGTATGTGTGCTGGGAAGCTTACTGTTTATACGTGAGTACATTTCATACTATTTTCATTGCTAAGTTACCAAGTATTTCCAAACATTTTTGCATATTTTTATATAACTCATATAATTGCAAAACATAAAGAGCTATAAATAATCCCATAATCTAAGGTACTAATAGGATGGAATGTAGCCATTGCAGAAGAAAAAAAATTCTTAGGCACAGAAAATAATTAATTATAAAATACAGATGGGTTCTTATTTTTGGCATACGATATTTGTTTGGAAAGACAGTGTCATCCACTTTCAAAAAGCAGGAAACTCCATCTGGTATTTG
Organism: Delphinus delphis; assembly: GCF_949987515.2. NCBI lineage: Eukaryota > Metazoa > Chordata > Mammalia > Artiodactyla > Delphinidae > Delphinus > Delphinus delphis. The sequence goes on along the minus strand of NC_082692.2, from coordinate 49,543,458 downwards.
TACTTTTCTTTGAGAGGATGCTTGGATTCTCCCATTGTCGTTTTAACTCATATTGAATGAAATTCTCACTGTTGGTTAAATTTAAATAATAATCATGTAGATATACAATCAACTATGAAAAGTGACTTAAATATTTTTGAAGGCTGGGATATGTGAAGAAATAGTGAATTAATACTGGGCTGAGATCTGACCATGTAAAATATACCTTTGCATGTCACAGGGTGCCTTGCACCCATTAGGCAATTTATAAAGTTTGTTGAGTTAAGACCTAGAGAATTTGAAGTTTAAGTACATATAAATTAAAATGCTAATGGCCTTTGAAAGAACACTCTGAGTTTAGGTTCACCCCTTGGAAAAATATTAATAAGTAACATATTAGCCAATAATTCATTGATTCATTGATTTCATCCATTTATTCAATAAATGGCAAAGAGTTGCTAATGCCACTGTGTGGACCATTTATTCTTGAGAACAGTAATAGATGTTCTGCACTGCTCTATGGACAAATATGTTTGGAAAATCCTGAAGTAAATGATATTAAGGGTTTTTTTAAACATTGAGACATTTCAGAGCCTTTAAAAATGCTAATGTGCATAGCCAGTTTTTAATGAATGACATAAAGGTGATGAATGCTTTCAGGAGGTGCTGACAGAAGAATTCACAGATGGCATTCCGATGAGGGCTGGTGGGAGCTTTACCAAAAGTCAACATTTGAACTAGGACTTTGGGGGGAGTTATTTTCCTTTTTCTCAACATAAAATTAATGTATATTCATTTAGAAAATACAGAAAGCTATAAAGATGAAAATAAAAATTAACTATTAAGGACATGGCCTAGAGAGAATCTCTATTAACTAGTTTTGAAATTCCTGACAATCTGTTTGACACCTACCTCTTCCATTTTAACCGTATCCTTTATATAAAGAACATGGTATATGCATTTTTTATGCTGACTTTATGCAGAACTGTAATGTTGGGATTTTTCTACAGCATTGAATAATCTTCAAAAACTATTTCAGCAACTACAGCTATGTAATCATTCCAAGGCAGCTGAACATTTTTGTTATTTTCCTTCCCAAATTCCAGTTAATATAAATCAGTGGTTCTTGACGTGTGGTTCCTGGACCAGCTACATCAGTATCTAGTAGGAACTTCTTAGAAATGCAAATTATTGGGACTTACCTGTGACCTACTGAATCAGAAATTCCAGGAGGAGAGCTCAGTGTATAAATCACTTTGAAGATTATAGCTTTACATAAGCCTTTGAATGTAATTGTGATGATCAATTATTTTTAATTCCATACAAGGATCATTTCAGGTTATAAACATAATTTTATTTTCAGTATCTAACACAATGCTAGACACATAGTAGGAGCATACTATTTTCTAAATAAGTGAATTAAAGGACAGCTTCCCTAAAGTTGCTTCATCATCCTTTGAAATTTTGTGATGCAAATAACTCTATGGGGCCAAACTAATATTAATTCCTTTAGAGATAACCTGCATTTTTCTTCTGGTTGTTTGTCAGTTTTTCTCTTTGTAATTTAAAAATATATTAGAAGGGGGAGGAGGGTGGGTGAGGGAAAGAGTAGGAATTTGGGATTAGCAGAGGCAAACTATTGTACATAGGATGGATAAACAACAAAGTCCTACTGTAGAGCACAAGGAACTATATTCAATATCCTGTAATAAACCATAATGGAAAATAAAAATAAATAAAAATATACCAGGATATGTGTCTAATTATTTAAATTTTGCCTGGATTATGGCAAACTTCTGTCATCTGCATCTCTAGCCACCCCCTTTCCTCCCAACCCCCCAGCTTTGAGGAGGGTCCTTTAATTGTGACTTTTCCAAATAATCTAGTTTGCTTCCAGAACACTTATTCTGAGTTTGTATCTTCTCCTTTATCCTGTATAACTTTCACTTCATCTAACATCATTTTCTTCCGTTCTTCTCTATGCTGTGATGGGCTCCGTGTGTGTGGAGCGCCGACTCCAGTGTGGTTTTAATTTTGAAGTTCTTGTTCTGGCCTCCACGTGCTCCTCCTTCATCTCACCAGGCTCCCATCCCATCCTGGCTTGTTTCTTTGCCCTCACATCCTGTCCTCTCTTCATTTCATCCTGTTGTCCCTTCATCTCAGCTTATTCTATTTTGTGGCTTTCTTTTCCTGTTTACCAAAGGCGATGTCTTCTGAAATCAGATTAAGTAAGACAAATAGTCTTCTAAAGTTTTTCTGGTTCCTGTTATAAACGGTGCTCAGAGGTCTGCTCTTCCTCTGGTTTTCAGGGTCATTTCTGCCACAGGATCATTCTTGTAGGTGACATTTTTGCTGCTGACCCAAAAGAAGGAGACAATTACCCACATTTTGTGTTTATAAATAGAGTTAGTGGATTTCCCTTGCTTCATGGTTATTTTTAAAATATCTGGGTTAAAATCCCAATCAGATCTGTAGTTGGACTCCAGCTGGACAACCCTGGTGTCTAACAGTCGGTCTTTGTAAGTGTCCTGGGCAGAGGTGGGCTCATCCACCCTCTGCTGTTCATCAGGGTCTCTGAACTCATCAAACACACTAAAATCTTTAGTTCCCAGGATGCCTTGTACGACTGCTCCCTTTCTTCTTCCTACCTACAGCATCCTACTTATGGGAACTGGTTTCCAGCCAGAGCTTGGTCTCAGCAGCTCTTTCTGCATTTTGCAATTACAACCATTGTTTGGATGTAGAAAGAACAAGGTTGGTAGAAATAGCCACAAGTGCCTTGGGTACCACAAAAAGCAAATTCCACATAGGCAACTGTTTTTTTTTTTATTTCTGTAAATCCTGGTTACGGAATCTATACACCACTTCAGATGATAGGGAATGCTCTGTTTCATTATACTTAACTTTGTCAGGGTTATATGTACAACTGAGAGGATGTATTAACCCAGAATACATCTCTAAAAGGTGGACTATAGGAAAGAGATGCTTTACACAGAAGCACTATCTTCAACTTCCCTAGAAGTATACTCTAGGACAAATCTTTATAGGAAAGTTGTTTATTAAGGAAGCACTCCCAGGCAATCCTGTTTTGGAGTGATAGAAGCAGACAAAGGAGAAGAAACCGAGCAAGTATACGATTTCAGACAAAGTTTTATGAAAGGTAACATCAGCCTAACCCTGCAGGGGATTTCTGGAGCGTAAGTTACACCTCGGCGTTGTCCTAACCCAAGCCAAGGGAGCTGGGCTTTCATATTCAGACAGCAGATAGGCATTGGGTATGAGCCCCTGGGGGGGAAGGGGGCCTCTCTGATGTCCAGGCACTTGGCTTGTGCACCTGCAGGCAAAGCAGCTCGAGTAGCCTCAGGGCCACAGCAGCGAGGAGAGTCAGAGACGCAGTTGGAAATAAGCACACCCAAGTCTGGGGAGATGTGTGAGAACAGAGAAAAGGGAGCCAGGGGGATGGGCCAAGCACTGACAGTGTCCTGTCTAAACACTTTGCCAATTTCAATTTGCTCCTTACCTACACCCACCCCACCCCACCAGGGATATAGGAAGCTAACCATACCAACCCAAAGGTTGCTAACTCCTGCCTCAAACCATCAAGCAACAGTTCATTGATTAAAGGATGGTACCTGAGATATAATTTTGTCCTCTGAAAGCAGAAGATCTTTTACCTGATGATAAGCTTTTTCTTGATTTAAGTTTATATTAGCTGACAGACAACTTCTGATTGTGGAAGAATCATATAATGCCTATTTGGAAATCTCTAATGTAAGTAATGACTTTCAACATGTTTTCACAAATGATACATTTCAAGTGTAATCTGGTTTTATCTTTCTTATATTTTATCAAGCACTCGATGGAGCCATAATAGGTAATGTGTAAATAAGACTTAATTACTATGATTACATTAGCTCTGAAAAAGGTTTTGGAAAATATGTCTTGTCCTCGTAAACAAAGCATTTTTCTTTAGAGCAGTGGCTCATCTGTGAGTATGAAATCTAAGTGATGCAGTAACCACAGCCTGGTATCACGGTGTGTGCCTGATTGAGAGCAAGGTTGAGGGCAACCCGCAGTGGGGAAGGGCGGGGAAGGACCAAAGCCTTCCTGCTGTGTGCAACAGCAGTGTTAAAATGCAGGGTGGCGGGCTTCCCTGGTGGCGCAGTGGTTAGGAGTCTGCCTGCCGATGCAGGGGACACGGGTTCGTGCCCCGGTCCGGGAAGATCCCACATGCTGTGGAGCGGCTAGGCCCGTGAGCCATGGCCACTGAGCCTGCACGTCCGGAGCCTGTGCTCCACAACGGGAGAGGCCACAACAGTGAGAGGCCCGTGTACCACAAAAAAAAAAAAAAAAAAAAAAAAAATGCAGGGTGGCATCTCAAAGCCCTGGATTTTTCACAGAAGTGAGAATGTCCCCAAAACTCAGGAAACTAACATAAAATATTTCAAGGTATTCTAATTCCTCCTGACCCCCAAAGAGCCAGATGACTTGGCCTGTGTATTGTTTTATTTGAGTTTGGATTTTGCTTCTCTGTGTGTAGACTGAGGAGAAAATATGGGAGAACAGAGTGATCCATTGTCTCTTCAAGAGTCAGGATGAAGCATCATTTAGAAAGTCCATCTCATCTCCTCTGTGGAATGGTACTTGGTGAGAACTTCAGTGTTCTCTTCATATTGCTAATATGACAGCCTATAATCACCTAATGTGATGCCCTATTCACAACCCGGCTGAGAACTCAAGTTTAAGGTTTGAGATGAATTCAGCTCTGACTACCCCTTTTCCACAAAGTAGGCTCTCAAGTCGTATTTGTTGGGTGAATGTACAATTTTAAATAGATCTTGATCTGTATTCTAACAGTCCCAGCCCTAACAGCCTGGAAGGTGATTATATATTCATGAATTATGAATGAATGAAGGAAAGAAAAAAATGCAAGAAGAAGTTAGTAAACTTTCCTTGAATTAGTGCAATATCGTCCCACCTGGGATGTGAGTCTCCTGTCAACATCTCCCACTAGTTCTTACTTCCTGTTAGCGCCATGTACCTGGAATACATGACTCTAAATGATCTTTTCCATCACATTTTCATCTTTTTTTTTTTTTTTTTGAGGTACGTGGGCCTCTCACTGTTGTGGCCTCTCCCGTTGTGGAGCACAGGCTCCGGACGCGCAGGCTCAGTGGCCATGGCTCACGGGCCCAGCCACTCCGCGGCATGCGGGATCTTCCCGAACCGGGGCACAAACCCGTGTCCCCTGCATCGGCAGGCGGACTCTCAACCACTGCGCCACCAGGGAAGCCCCACATTTTCATCTTTTAAAAGTCACCATCCCAGATGACTCACAGTTCCTTATATTCATACATTACTTTCACATCTTTCCTTCGCTGTTACTTTTCTTTTAACTTAAAACATCCTAATCATTTTTTTCCCTTGTCTAAATTTTACTTTTCCTGCAAAGCCTAGCTTAAAATCCTCCTCTTCTATGAATCTTTCCCTCCTACACAGTTAGAAATCATCACTCCTGTCTCTTCTCCACTGCGTCACTGGCTACGTACGTTTTATTCTGTGCCTACTCCTTTATATGACTGGACCACACTTTCATCCCTAAACTGTTTCCAGGTGCAGATTGAGTATCGTCATTGTTATAACTGCCCTTTAACACAAGTCAGCATCGACCGTGACTGTTTACTTAATTGAAATGATTTGCTAAGTTCAGAATTTTATAATTTATAGAATGATTTGAAAGGGAAAACCTGGAATAAAGCTGAAAGCCAAACAATTTACAATACAGTGACTTACAGTATAGCGTTTCTCATTACTATGTACTTCTCATTACTAAACCTACAGTATGGTTTCGCATTAGAAACCTGTTTCTATTACATTATAATTGTGAAAATGACTAGCTACATGAAGATATTTATACTGCAATGTTAAGTTAAAGAAAAAAAAGATAATGAAAAATATAGACCTACCATAAATAGGCTGATGTAAAATACATTTGCATATTAGGAGGGATAATATGGCAATTCGAAAAAAATAAATACAGCTGATATTCTTAGTATGGAATAATGATGGGTACATTTAAAATCTCCTTCGTTTTTCTTATAATGCGATTAATGCCATGGAAATGAAAACAAAAAGCGCATAGTGAACTAGGTTTGCAAGAAGATTATAATAATTCTAAAATGTTCAAACATTACTTACAAACTCAACTGTATCTATACTATAACAAGATGACAAGTTGAAACATCGAAATTCACAGGGTGAATTTTCAGGTTATAAAGAAACAAGTGCCTGGGGGGAAATGTTATTTTTCATTAAATTAGTTAGTTATTTGGTATTCGAAAATTACTTTCCATTATTCTCAATCTGAGCATGCAAGGTTTATATTCAAGCAAATTAAGACACTGGTGACATGAAAATATGAATATTACAATGCACACATGGTGGCTGTAGTGGTCACTTGATGGTGCTTCAAGACTGTGGAGGCGCCCCTCTTTTGGTGACTGCCAGCTACCAGGTGAGTCACTCTCAGCCCAAAAGAGCCACCTGGCTCGAGATGAGGTCATGTCCCCTCCCCTGCAGAGCAGGTCTGCATTCAAGGACTCCTCAGTGTGAAGGGATGTACAAGGGCCTGGTTGCCTCTCTGCAAACTGGGACAACCTGGAGGACCATTCCAGCTCTAGAACTTACTTCCCTGAGACCCAGGTGCTGGCCAGGTCCTGTGACCTGCTCTTCTGCCTGTTCCTGCTTCCTTCACTCCCCACTATCATTGATCCCCAGGCCACCCCGTAACAACCTTATGCCTGCAAATCTCCACTTCATAACCTCTTTCCCAGGAAACTTGGCCTGCCTTTGTCATTAAATCAGCCTAAAACCTAGAACACTGGAAATAGTCAGATATAAACAAAATATATTCTGTGAGATGTTCTTTAGTCTTTTGTAAATAAAAGCAATATTCTTTCATATTTTCTAAGAACTTACAAGCAAGGCACAGTGAGTGCCACACATTTCACAGATATTAACATATTAAATGCCCACAGTAACCCTAGGAGGCTGATCCTATTCCCTATCAGACCTATTTGCAGATGAGAAAGTGAGTCCTAGAATCGTGAGTTTACCTGCCTAAGAGCTACTTAGTGGAAGAACTCGGGCATGTAAGCTTGAGCTTCTACCCTATGCTATGCATTGAGCGTGGTGCCCTAAGAAACTGAACACGCAAAAGAAATCATAGATTTCCCTTTCCCATTTGGTGTCACGACCACCTAGAAATAAACAACATCCTTCAGCTTTGAGATGTTGAGCAGTGGGATTTTTTATTCTTTTCTTCAGACAATATAGAATAAAAATTGTAAGGGAGGAAAGATTCAAAGCAAAACCATTAGAACAACACTACTGCTATTCACTTTTTGCTTAGAGATGACTATTGTTGCATTTTATTACCAGCTGACTTTATTCTTGGTATGCTTTAAAAAGAAATAAAACAGTTCCTCTGCCGGCTTCAGGGATTGCAAAAATCAGGTGAAAAGAAGACCGGGCCATTTTCAGAGTCATGCTGCAAGGAAGATTCTAGAGTACAAATCTTTTCATTAACATATGTCTTTTTTTTTTTTTTTTTTTTTTTTTAATGCATGCCCTGACTATGGATGCCTAGTTAGGAAGGGTGAGTAGAGCAATTTAGAGCTTACAGCAAACCTCCTGAGACTTTGGAATAATAACTCTAGCTTCCAAAAAGGACAGGAATGTGAAACATTGAGATAACATGGTCCTGAGTAGAGAAGTATGCTTTCTCATGATGTTCTGACCAGACTTGTCCACTAACCTTAGCATGAGTAAACATTCCTTTCCTTCCCCAAAGCCATGGTGTGCTGTGTCAAGATTTTGATTTTCAGTTCTGATATTCAGAATCTCAAAAATTTACCCCTGAAATGTACTCACCATTACAATTTGGCTCCCAAAGCTAGAAGCAAATCTGTCATACAGTGTTTCATTTTTTTTTTCTTTATGGACTTGAACAATTTTTTATTTGAGGATATTGCAAATATATCTCATTAAAGCAAACTAACAGTTTTAAGTACTGAGTGTGCAATAGTGAATGGGAATCAAAATCTTTCTGTCTTTTCCAGAAGCAAAGAGCTTATTTTTTATCATAAAGATAAAAATCTTTATGATTTTTAAAGCATCTATCCAAAACTTCCAGAAGCTTTAGATTTCTTAATATGACAAGATCTTCTCTTGTTCTTATAGACAGAACTATAAGCTAATCATGTAATTTGAGGATTTACCATCTAATTTTATTTGTTATATAGGGCCACTCTCTAAGCAAATGTGCCCATAATCCACATCCCTCTTTCTGTCCAGTTTTTCTGATCATCTTCATAGGATATCATGTATCAATTTAAAATTAAATCCTCTTTTTAATAAGGTAAGAATAGGGATGATGGACAAACTTGAGAGATCTATATGCTAATCAAAGTGTGACCAGTAGAACAGTGTCAACTTCATCTCCTTTATGCTCTGGCTTTCTTACCTCCATGGTAATGTTTATGCTGTTTTGCTCATAAAATGCCCTTTTACTTCTCTCTATGTGCCCATCAAGACTCAGGTTAGATTCCATCTCCAATATGGCACTCCCAGGTGAAAGAGATTGTTCATTCCGTTAACTGCCCACAGTATTTCCAGAGCCCTCTACTGCTATGTAATCATCCTTTTGGCTTCACTGATACACAAGTATTATCATTGGGTGAATACAACAGAGCCCTTAGTGGTCATCAATTATCCATGAGCCATCCTCGACTCCCAGTCTCCATTGCAGTCAAATTGACACCATGTGATGGGTTCTGGCCAATAGACTGTGAGCAGAAATGATGCGTGTTACTTCCAGGCCAAAAAGATAAAGCTCCAGGGATGCCCTCCATTTATTTCTTCTCCTGGCTGCTATCACCTTGGATGGCATTTGCTGAAATGTGCAGGGTTGCCAGACAATGTACAGGACTCTAATTTAAACTTAAATTTCAGAAAAATTGTTAACAATTTTTCACGTAAGTATGTCCCAAATATTGCATGGGGCATACTTAAACTAAAATTATTATACAAAATTATTATTCTATTGAATATTATACTGTAAATTATCTACTCTATACATCCATAGTACTATAATACTATACAAAATATGTTATACACTATATGCTAAGTTATTATACTATTATGCTATTTCTGTTTGGATACTGAAAACATATACTATTATTGTACTAATTTTTTTCTAAAATATTGAACTTCAGATAAAAAGAAAATACTTTTTAGTGTAACTATGTGCCAAGTATTGCATGGGACATACTTATACGAAAGGAAGGAAGGAAGGAAGGAAGGAAGGAAAGAAGGGAGGAAGGAAGGGAGGGAGGGAGGGAGGGAGGGAAGGGAAGGGAGAATGAAAGAAAGAACACGTCTGAAGTAATGCATAGCAGCATTTTCTGTGACAAGGCAGAGATTTAACTAAGTGTTTTAGGGTCTTTTTACTTCTTTGATAAATATAAATTGTCATATCATACGTGATTTTTTTTCCAAAAGACATTCTAAACTGTTTAAGGATTGTGGATTTTGTTAGCCCTTTTATATTGCTTCATAGTTTTCTTTTCTGTTTTTACTTCAAACTGAGTTCAGAAAATGTCAACTTTTGCCTAGTACGTGCAGCAGGACTTTGGTTTATCTTTTGATAGTAACACTCAGCTCTAATCCAGAGCTTGACAGACACGCCTCTCAGAGATCCAGGAAAAACGTGGTTTTAAACCTGTTTGTTCCCCTCCTGCCATGTGGTGGATTATCTCCGAAACTCTCCAACACCCAGAGGCGGGATATTGCCCAGAGGATTCTTTCTCACCATGACCATACTGAAGCTTTATCATTTTTCTTAAACTTGAATCATTTAAAAATATTTTGATTGCTTCTGAAAATTCTTATTATTAAATTTTACCTTTACCAAAGATGGTGAATGGTATTTTATACATGACTTAAGAGATTCTCTGATCTTTTTATAAAAGGCAAGAAAAGAAGCTAGTCTTTGACATAAATGCCCCTCAGGAATGGTAAAATAAGAGGAAGAGAGAATTATTCAAACATTACAACTAACTGTCAGCCAACCTAGAAATGGCTCAACACTTATTAGAGGGAACAGAGTGGTTACCAGGGAGAAAACTGTCACCTCTCTTGCCATGTAAAAATCGGGTATGTTAATTCCTGATTTTGGGCAAAGAATACCACCTACTTATTAGAGTAAGTGACAGGCAGTTGGCTAGGTGAGGCTGCACTTTTAGGGATCTGAGCTGAGAATACATTTTTGTAAGTTTTTCGCATTTGGGTGGTACTTAAAGCCACATTTTATATTCATTTGGTGCTTAGCAGTATGAAATTTAAGCCCACCCACTTAAAGCAAGTACAGGTAAACTTGGGGGTAAATATGGGGGTAAACTTGGTCAGGCAATGTTCATGTCCCTGCAAGCACAAAACTATGTAGTTTTCTATCTGTTTCCCAGCTCATTTCCCTGAGATCATGGGCAAGAGCAGGCAAATGAGGGGAGATCAGTTGCTGGAATTTGCATTAGAGTAATAATGCAATTTGGCGTAGTAGGGAAACACTTCCGAGAAACTTCACAGATTGTGAAGAAACTGATCTCTATGGCAAATGGAGATGAGCCCAAGTCTGCACCTCTACTGCTTCTGAAAGAAATATTATGGGTGTGGATAGAAGCTTTCTGCTCCCAGGCATCAACCCCAGACCATGGTCCTGTGTAAGTGTACTGCCATGAAGAGTGCTGTTGGTGGAAATGTAAACTGGTGCAGCCACTATGGAGAACAGTAGATGGAGGTTCCTCAAAAAAATAAAAATTGAGCTACCATATGATCCAGCAATTCCACTCCTGGGCATACCTGAAGAAAACCGTAACTCAAAAAGATACATGTCCCACAGTGTTCACAGCAGCACTATTTACAATAGCCAAGACATGGAAGGAACCTAAATATCCATCAACAGAGGAATGGATAAAGAAGATGTGTATATATATACAATGGAATATTACTCGGCCATCAAAAAGAATGAAATAATGACATTTGTGGCAACATAGATGGACCTAGAGATTATCATACTAAGTGAAGTAGGCCAAAGACAGATATCATATGATATTGCTCATATGTAGAATCTAAAAATAAAAAATGATACAAACGGACTTATATACAAAACAGAAATAGACCCACAGACATAGAAGATAAACTTACGTTTACCAAAAGGGAAATGGGGGAGGAGAAGGGATAAATTAGGAGTTTGGGATTAACATATACACACTACTATATATAAAAGAGATAACCAACAAGGACCTACTGTATAGCACAGGGAACTCTATTCAATATTTTGTAATAACCTATAAGGGAAAAGAATCTGAAAAAAACAGATATATAGGTATGTATATCTGAATCACTTTGCTGTACACCTGCAACTAACACAACATTGTAAGTCAACTACACTTCAAATAAAAAAAAGTCCACCCTGCCTGCATACAATTCTGGTTCACAGGTCTACCAGCTCAGCAGTCTCCAACCTTTTTGGCACCAGGGACCGGTTTCATGGAAGACAATTTTTCCCCGGACTGGGGTGAGGGGATGGTTTTGGGATGATTCAAGCACATTACATTTACTGTGCACTTTATTTCTATTATTATTACATTGTAATATATAATGAAATAATTATACAACTCACCATAATGCAGAATCAGTGGGAGCCCTGAGCTTGTTTTCACTTGCCACTCACTGATAGGGGTTTGATATGAGTCTGCAAACAACTGATTTATTGTGGTCTCTGTGCAGTCAAACCTCTCTGCTTATGATAATCTGTATCTGCAGCCACTCCCCAGCGCTAGCATCACCACCTCAGCTCCATCTCAGGTCATCAGGCATTAGATTCTCATAAGGAGCACGCAACCTAGATCCCTCACATGCGCAGTTCACAGTAGGGTTCCTGCTCCTATGAGAGTAACGCCGCTGCTGATCTGACAGGAGGCAGAGCTCAGGTGGTAATGTGAGTGACGGGGAGCGACTGTAAATACAGATGAAACTTTGCTTGCTAGCTCACCTCCTGCTGTGCAGCCCGGTTCCTAACAGGGGGTTGGGGACCCCTGTACTAGCTGACTGAGGCAAGTAACTTAACTTCCCCAGCCTCGGTTTTCTCATCTGTAAAGTGAGGATTATAACTTTATGTGTCAAAGAGTTATGATGGAGCTATACGAGATCATGTGTGTGAAGTCTTGCTCCTAGAAGTCAGGGCAGATTAGGAGCACAATAAATGTCAGCTAGTAGATCTGATAGTAGCATTCTAGATACTACTCAACGTGTTACAGACAAAACAGAAAGATTAGGTGGAACTACTGATTGTTAACAAACAAATGTGGTGCAGAACACAGAGTCAAATAGTGGAGTCAAAGGAAAAGAAGTAAATTAACTGCCTAATGGGAACTTCAATAAAGGTGGTACATAACCAAATTAAAGAAAGAGAAAATTCTGTGGTCATATATATCAGAGAAAGTATAAAGCAAAGCTCTCCTTCCAGTTTGTCATGTGGGAAGCACTTATTCCTGTTTCTAGTCACTTTATCTTTAAGGAATAATGGAAATAAAAATATCCCCTTTGCAATGTACTAGGAACTATGGCCTATGGACACGGAAATATTTAAATGTAATTTAGCTGAAATGAAGACTCAAACTTTAAGGTATTTAAAAGTTAATTTAAAATACTTGAGTAGTTGTTTTAGAATGTTTTTTCTTTTCACTGTGAATGAAACCCAAAGAAAAAAGACAGAGGCATGCGGGTGAGACAAAGGGAGGCTGCTTGAAGGATGAGTGTGGCTAAACCTTGGACCACACCTACAGAGAAGAAGATGAAGTTTCCCTCCCTCAAACTCTTTAAGGAATAAACAATTACCTCTTGTGAATAATTCCAAAGGAAACCTGAGAAAAGGTCTGTGATTCTCCATTAGCAAATATAACTGAACAGTCAAGTATTCAAGAATTTTAATGACTTTGAACTTTGGGCATGTGTGGCATTCCCAAGGTCTTGTCATTTTTGATAACACTTGGAGAAATCAGAGTAACATTTCACTTTCCAGAACACAGTGTAAACCAGCAATTAAATCAAAAGGAGCTCCAAGGAACTAAAAGACAAGGCACAGAGTTCATGTATAAAAACCCAGGTACTTGATACCTAGATGACCAGATTCTATTTATTCTTATTCTACTCAAAGTTAAAATGAGCTTTGATTATCTGATTTTCAAATCCTGAGCAGATTAGATGTCATGAATTAGAAGGAGATCAAGGGGCCACAAGGCTGGTAAAAGGAACAGATTCCAAATGCCCAGGAGGCTGGAGCTCCTTGTGTAGGACAAACATTCCAATGACCACAAAGCCCCCCAGAGTTAGCCTTGTATTAAAGCAGAATAAAGTCTAATAATCCTAAATCGCTCTGAGAGTTTATTTTTATTTGGCATATTCACTTTTAAAAAGCAATCCAATTTGAGAAAGATTTTCATTATGAATAGTTAACTTTATTGTTTGAAACAATAGTATGTTTTGTTCCCAAAAGGGTAGACCCATAGCTTTGGAAGCCCACGTATCCATAATAATTCACTTCCTGCAAGTCCCAAGTAACTATAGCATTGACTGCCGAATAGAACTACCCGAGTCAGTTATAATTTCTGTGACGATACTCATTTTTTGTGTAACATACTCCTCAATTATGAAAGTGAAAATTATTGACCAGTTGGAAAGCACAAAAAATGAGGAAAATATATACTTTTATTTTTAGCATCAATGTTTGAGACAGTACTATGGCAATCTTAGATTTTTTAGATCTATTTTCTCATGAATCTCAATAACCATGCAATTTAACATTTTTATTTTATAGATGGAAGAAAACCCGGAAGGTAACAGAGGTCACAGAACTTGACCAAGGATACAAAGCTAGGTACGAATCCAGGTTGGCGGGAACTGCTCTGCCTCCCGGTCAACCTGCGCCTCTACTGACCACAGGGACAAAGTCGACCAGAGTGAACCACCTGCTACTTATTTTCCTCTTTCTAATATGACATTTATCAAAGTAATACTGAAAAAACCCAAAGCTTGTAATTTGGAAATATAAATCTACCCAGAGTACTGTTTTTAACCACCAAATTCAAACTTGCTGGCTTCTAAGCTCCACTAAGTAAATTAAGAACATTTCTTCTAGAATTTTCTGCCAGAAAAAACTCTGGCCTCTCCCAAGGAGCTTCCTCAGTTGGAATAAGGATAAGGATGTCCCTTATTTGCGTCCCTTTCTGTTTGGGTTACCAGGCAGCTTAGCATTCAATAGTAGTCTACACTTCTTTCCACTTCCTGTCAACGCTCTTGGTTTTTCTATTTCTAGTTCAAGTTTATTCTATTCATTGTAAAGCATTTTTTTTTTGCAAGTCACCTCAAATCTTTTATGGGAAAATCCTGGGTACATCATTGTACAGAGGTTGAGACAGTTTATGTGTCCGTGTACTTGACTGAACATAAATGCTCCAGTACCTGGTTGGCTATCTATGAATTCACGTTTATCTGTATTCACCTTCCTCAAGTAACACCCAAGCATTTATAAGGGGTTAACATCATAGGTACAGCCTATTTTCCTAAGTATCATAGATCTTAAGTATCACAGAGCCTAAGTATCACAGATATCATAATCATCTGCCCCCTGATTTTCAAATGTTGTAAAACTTTGATACATACACACAAATACACAAACCAAACAGAAGACTTGAAACACTTGCCAATGCGATGTGTTCACAGCCAGTCATGACTTGTGATGTGAAGATGAAAACAGAAAAAGATTCAAACTCAATAGTGTGAGAGGCACGCTTTGTTTTTATGAGGGCTCCTGAGTATTCCTGAGAAGATGGTACAAGACTTTCTGGAAACAACTTTCATCCAAGAAATTTAGTTTAAGGTATTTTGGTAACTTCTTAGGATTTCACTGTATTCACTAGCATACACTGACTTGAAATTGCTGTTGCCAAGAGGTCAGATTTGGAAGCCAGAATGTTCTTCTATTAAAATACTTATTCTTTCCAAGTACAATAAAATAGTATTTCACCTAGTAAACAGCCTTTGGGCCCAAAGTTAAGGTCCTGATAAACCATTTCAAATTCCACTTGAAATGAAAACATGCCAGTGGTCCACTCTGCCAACTTAAATATATTTTCAAATTGGGAAAAAGAGAAATTATTTGCAAATGTTACAGGGATAGTGATTCAGTGATGAATAATCTAGACACTTCATCTTTTTACTAGAAAAGCTGTCACTTTCCACCTGTGTCAGTTTTGTCTTTCTTACCTCTTATCCTGTTCTCCCCTCAGCAAAGGATCTAGAAACACCTTTTTAAATTAATACAATATCTAATCCAAATCTATTTGGAAAAATAATTTGAAAAATTTAGGAAAGCTGTCATTCCTTGTGTTTCCAAGAAAGGAAGTACATATTATAACAAGTATGAAATAAGAATTATTTTCCTTTTCCCTGCCTTTTAGCGTTATGGACTGCATGTTTGTATCCCCCCAAAATTCCTATGTGATAGTCCTAAGCCCCAATGGGATGGTATTAGGAGATAGTGTCTTTGGGGTATAATTAGGTCACGATGAGGTCATGAGGGTGGAGCCCCCATGATGGGAATTAGCATCCTTTTAAGAAGAGAAAGAGGCTAGAGCCAGCTGTCTCTGCCACGTGAGGACACACCAGAAGACAGCCACCTGCAATCCAGGAAGAGTTCTCTTACCAGACGCCAAATCCACCAGTACCCTGACCTTGGGCTTTATAGCCTCTAGAAATGTGAGAAATAAATGTCTGTTGTTTAAGCCACCCAGTCTATGGTATTTTTGTTATAGTAGCCCAATCTGACAAGGACGAATACTCTTTCCGGAACCTACAGGTTGTGAAAGTGTTGGTACAATACTTTTAAAGTCATTTCACACTGAATCTCTGAGATACACTGACCAATACCTTTGAGTCCAGCCCAATCCTCATATTCCTGATGAGCACCTGGACTCAGGGGAGAAACTGCTTTTTTCATTCTAAGTGGTAAGAGAGGCAGGTGCAGAACACGACGGTTCATTTTCTCTCTCTTTCTATGGCAATTCAGGGTGGCATCACGGTGAGGTTAACAAATTGACCTGACCAGAGAGCACATCATTCACACACTCTGGGCTGCTTGGAGTATGCAGCTCACTTCTGCAGCACAGCTGGGCAGCCCCTAATGTATGAGGCTGGGAAGCTCTTCTGACACAGCTCCAAGGCTTCCTAAGCCCTTGCAAGGTCACAGTGGTGAAATATGACAGAGATCGTGGCACAGTTAAACCAGCATATGTTCCAAATCAGTGACTATCAGAACAGAACATGTAACTACAACAAAACTGACACAACATGTGGTGCAAATGCTGAGAAAAGTAAAGAGAAGCAATATTAATGATCAGTCAGTAATCCTGGAAGAGATTCTTTTTTTGGTGGCTAGTCTGAAAAAATTAAATATGCCAATCTAGCATATTGTAAAAGTTAGTGTCACTCAGTTGTTGAAACACACACACACACACACACATACACACACACACAACTTCTTTCCCTTAAATGCCATACTTCCTATTAATGAGATTACCATAATGACTGCCTAGATCCTACTCTGTGTGTGTGCATGCCTACCAAGAGATTTGTGGCATTGCCAGTTGCAGATATTCTCTATTTGGGAAAGTAATACAAATCAGAAAGAAATTTGAGACTACCAATGATGTTAACTGTTCAGGTCTTTTGTTCCCACTTGTTAAGAGGTTCGGAGGTCATTCCTTGGCAGGACTATTTATGTCTAGCTAATTCTGTAGTAATTCCAAACTTCAGATGAGAATTAAAGAGGAATAAGATTAGTACACTTTGGAAACTATTAGAGCAACTACTTGTTGCTTATTATCAAAGGTTTATAATCAAACGTTGCTGATACGTCAAACCAGTATACTACATATAAACCAGAAGTAGATCACTTTGCTAATCCAAGAGAAATAACTCAGTAGAATCCTTCTTTGGATTTTAAATCAGCTCATCAGATGAGTCATGCAATCCAAACCCACCACACTGGATACCTCTTGATCAGTTGCAATTCAACTGCTATTTACTAGAAATAAATTTTAAAAAAAAGAGCAATGACATCAACCATTAATCTTATACCTAAATGCCTTATTAGATATGCATCTGTTTTATGGGGCCACGAATGCTTTTGCCTAGAGCATCAAGGGAAAGGTTGTGGAAGGAACAAGGATATAGACTAGGTTTGTCAAAGTTCAGCTCTGAGGACTCCAGATCTGAAGAAATGCCATTATCCTGAATCTTCAGAGATCTCCAGAGGATAGAAAAAGCTAACCAGAAGAACTGCATATTCAAAGGGCAAAATGAACTTACTGGAGATGGCATTTAGTTCCTCTTTAACCATTGCCAAAGAATTTTAACAGTGTCATGCAATGAAATGCTTTTAATGGAAGTGATCTTAAGATTCAGCAAATGAGATTACAGAGTGATACATTTACAGTCATGAGAACAAATTGTCAACATGAAAACAATCATTCAGTGACACTTGTAAAATCAGGATATTCTCATCCTCATCTAGAAAACAAATATCTTTGCTATATAAAGAGGATGTGTTTTATTGCTTAAATTCAAAATTGCTCTGAAAACCCCTAAGGAAAGTTAGCAAAATGTATGAACCCCTTTGTCTGATAATGAAATGTCCTTAATAGGGAATCACTAGGTAAATGATCTTGTACGTTGTGTGCTAAATTGCTTCATTATTTGCAGTCAGTTTCATTCATAGGAATAAAATACACCTTTGATATTTAGTTTGGCAGTTTCCATAACATCAGCTGCCAACATACATCATCATGTTGACCGGATTTTTATTTTCTCAATTTGTGCTGGGCTTTCTTTTCTTCAAATACTTCCACTGAATCAATAATCCCTCTCATCAAAAAACTTTTAACTAATTAAAGTATTACAGTTATAATTCTTCACCAAGTTTGCCTGATGACATATAATATGAATGAATAATATGTCAACTGTACTGCTAAAAGCCCTGGAACCATACTCAAAGGGTGATGGATAATCAAGTCTTGTTTAAAGTATAATTAATTTGTCACCACCTAGAAGATTTGAAATAAATTCTTCTAAATTCCCAGTGCTAAATATCTTCATGATCCAAGAGGTTAAACTCATTCCAGCAAAATCTATAAAACTGAAATTAGTCATCTAAAATCTCTTAATGCTAATTCAAGATGCACAGAATCTTTAGAAAACATGTTCTCACATTGAACAGATGTGGGTCATCTCCCACCTATGACATGTCTATAAGAAAGACAACATTTACATTGTTTTTTCCCTATTACGGAGTATGAACTTATATGTAATTACAAAATGAGATATTTTGTAAAAGGAGGTGAACTCGTGGCCTTGTTTCACTGAGCCACTTCTTAGTTGCCCACTTTGTGAGACACAGGGATCCAGCCAGACTTTCCTTTCTGTCTGCAGAAACTTTAGATTTCTTGTTTAAAGATAATCAGTTGGGTTCAAAAGTAGAATGTGCTGCTATTTACAACAGCCAAGACATGGAAGCAACCTAAATGCCCATCAACAGATGAATGGATAAAGAAGATGTGGTACACATATACAATGGAATATTACTCAGCCATAAAAAAGAATGAAATAATGCCATTGGCAGCAACATGGACAAATCTAGAGATTATCATACTAAATCAAGTAAGTCAGACAGAAAAAGACAAATATCACGTATCACTTATATGTGGAATCTAAAAATTGATACAAATGAACTTATTTACAAAACAGAAACATACTCACAGACTTAGAAAACACACTTATGGTTACCAAAGGGGAAAGGTGGGTGAGAAGGATAAATTAGGAGTTTGGGATTAACAGATACACACTACTATATATAAAATAATCAACAAGGACCTACTGTGTAGTACAGGGAACTCTACTCAATATTCTGTAATAAACCTAAATGGGAAAAGAATTTGAAAAAAGAATAGATATACATATATGTATAACTGAGTCACTTTGCTGTACACCTGAAACTAACACAACATTGTAAATCAACTATACTTCAATGTAAAATAAAAATTAAAAAGTAGAATGTGCTGGCGGGTAAAAGCTTGCTAAGGGTGTGGATGGACAATGACCTTTGTCCCCAGACAGGGCAACATGTGCTGCGTCTACAGTTGACAGGTGATATTATGTGAAGATGGATCATATCATGGTAAGATAGGAAACAAAACTCCAAGGTCCAAGGACAGTGGCCCGGTCTCTTCTTAATTTAAGACCTGGAGTTAACTGCTCTTCCATTGACATCCCCACCAAAAAATAAAAATAAAAAACATGAAAGTATAGCACATATGAGAGACCTAAAGAATGACCCATAATGTTTATCAAGAAACCCTTGGTAAATACTTGCTTGGGGTTTTAATCACAGGACATAGAATGCTCGACAGAACGAATAGATTAGAAACAGATTTTTTAAATCTCCATAGTGAGAACTGAGCAAAAGTAGAAGCTCCAAAAGGGGTATTTAATAGATGATAGTAGTTTAAAAAAAAAACTGCATAAAATGATACTGGTATGAGGATATCTCATCCAACCACACGGGCCTAAATGTTTCCAGCATGGAGTGACTTCATGATTGACTGGCATAAAATACAACCATTTAAAAACTCAAAATCAGACAAAGGCACCTGAGAGAAAAGTAATCATCAGAAGCCTTCAAGGTAGTAACTTTTAAAATAAAATCTAAATAGAAGTCCCCAAATCCGGAGAGCAAACTTGTATAGGTAACCAGTGACTTAATTCACACAAAATATTTTTAGGAGCCATGCTTCTCTGGTTTTTGTCATGGCACAATGTGAAATCTAGAAGGTCATAGACAAAATGCACTTTATTACTTCCCATTAGAGTGACACTGATGTGCTGCGCACTATCAATTATTTTTATTTCTTACAGGATCACACTCATTTTTTAAGAGCTTCGAAATTTTTCTCAATAAAAATTTTATGAAGAAATATAGTACATACAGTAGGTACAGGGGACCCAGTGCCAAAAACAGGGAGCCTGGACCCCCTACCCTCAGCTTCCCTGGATGAAGAATGGCACTAAGGCACCTCCATCAAAGCCGGAGCCCAAGCGATGCTTCTCTCAGGATGGATCAGCCTGAAAAGCATGAATTTTCTGTATAGAGATTGTCTTTCAGTATAAATCTTATTTTGTAGATGAGGAAAATGCAAGCTGAAAGAGCTAAGTAGTACCTCAAAGTCCTATATCTAACTATTAATAATAAGAGAAAGAGGGAAATGATCTAACATTTATTGAAAGCCTGCAACATTAGCAGGCACAGTACCAGCAGGCCTACTGAGACTCAGAATGGTACTCTTTCTGCTATTCCAAGGAATATAGTAAACAGATTGGAGACCAAAATAGTCTGTGGACCAAGCTTCTACAAGAATGGACAAGCAATAGAAAAAGAGGAAAAATAGTAGGGAATTGCTACGTGACCAGAGACAATTTGCAATGGTCCCCCAATGAGCTCACCGGGCTGAGTTCAGACTCTAGTGGTCCAAGTTCTATTTTAGTTCCTAAAGTTTGTGTCCAAATTTGATAAATGCTGAGAGGCACAGAGACTTAGCATCATATTCATTACCAGGACGACATCCTGCACAAGCACAGAACTGCATTTTCCTTGCTGCCTCAGCAAGAACACTTGAGATGCTCAAACACCAAGGGAAGGACACTTATTAACAACAAAAACATCAGAAGCTGAAACAGAGGATGCGTGGAACACTGGCATCCCTTATTCTATAAATATCCTGGTAAAGAAAATTCAGCTCCAAGAGACATCACAGGTTTTCTTTTCAAATTACATTATGTCCTAAATGAAGTGGAAAAGAGAACAAATGAAGAACAAAAGACGTATCCCTTTGTACAAGCATAAAGGTGAGTGGTGTCACCATGCAGTCTGTAGTTTTAAACAAACTAATGAAAACAATCCAGGTAGAGCCCATAGTTGAAGCCTGTCTGATGAAGCATTAGAACAGACTAGTGCTTCTCAAATTTTAACGTGCATGTGCATCATATAGGGACCTGGTTAAAATGCAGATTCTGATTCTGGAGCTTTAGTTTGGTACTAAGATTTTGCATTTCTGGCAAGCCCCAGGATGATGCCATGGCTGCTGGTTTTTAGACCACACTTTGAGTAGCAAGAGAATGGAACACATTCCCCAGATAATGGACACAAAATACTCAGCGTTCTTCTCTTAGTGGGATGGTGATTAAGGTTAAATTTTCATTTTGTTAAATTCTTAAAATTTAAACTTTGAGTTCCACAAAAATAGTAGGCCAATAAAACGGAAAACCTAGAAGAAATGGATAAATTCTTAGGAATGTACAATCTCTCAAGACTGAATCAGGTAGAAACAGAAAATATGAACAGACCAATTACTACAAATGAAATTGAATCAGTAATCAAAAACTCCCAACACACAAAAGTCCAGGACTGGCTAGCTTCACAGGTGGAGTCTACCAAATATTTAAACAGTTAACACCTATACTACTCAAACTATTCCAAAAAATTGAATAGGAAGGAATGCTTCCAAACTCATTCTACAAAGTCAGCATTATTTTGATACCAAAACCAGGCAAAGACACCACACCCACACCCACCCACCCCCCACCCTCCACACACATACAAATTACAGGCCAATATCACTGAGGAACATAGATGCAAAAATTCTCAATGAAATATTAGCAAACCAAATTCAACAATACATTAAAAGGATCATACACCATGATCAACTGGGATTTATCCCAGGGATGCATGGATGTTTCAATATCTGTAAATCAATCAATGTAATATATTACATTAACAAATTGAGGAATAGAAATCACATTATCATCTCAATAGATACAGGAAAAGCTTTTGACAAAAGTCAACATCCATCTATGATTAAAAACCCTTTACAAAATGGGTACATAGGAATATACCTCAACATAATAAAGCCCATATACAAAAAGCCCACAGGTAACACCACACTCAACAGTGAAAAGCTGAAATAATTTCTTCTGAGATCAGGAACAAGACAAGGATGACTACTCTTGCTACCTTTATTGAACATAATATTGGAAGTCCTAGCCACAGCAATCAGACAAGAAAAAGAAATAAAAGGAATCCAAATTGAAAAGGAAGAAGTTACTGTTTGCAGATGACATGATACTGTATATAGAAAATCCTAAAGGAAACACCAAAAACTATTAGAAATAGTAAATAATTTCAGTAAATTGCAGGATGAAAAATTAACCCATATATAAATCTGTTGTGTTTCTGTATGCTAACAATGAACTATCAGAAAGAGAAATGAAGAAAACAGTCCCATTTACAACTGCATCAAGAAGCACTGAACACCTAGGAATAAATCTAACCAAAGAGGTAAAAGACTTGTACTCTGAAAACTATAAGAAATTGATGACAGAAACTGGAAGTGACACAAACAATGGAAATATCTATCGCGCTCATGTATTATCATGGAATTATATATCAAGATCATGGAAGAATTAATATTGTTAAAATGACCATACTACCCAAGGCAATCCACAGATTCAATGCAATCCTCATTAAAATACCAAAGACATTTTTCACAGAACTAGAACAAATAATTCTAAAGTTTGTACAGAAACACAAAGACCCTGTACAGACAAAGCAACCTTGAGAAAGAAGAATAAATCTGGAGGTATGATATGCCCTGATTTCAAACTATATAACAAAGCTACAGTAATAACAACAGTAAGGTACTGGCACAAAAATAGACATATAGATCAACAGAACAGAATAGAGAGCCCAGAAAAAAACCCATGCACCTATGGTCAATTAGTTTATGACAAAGGAAGCAAGAGTATACAGTGGGGAAAAGACAACTTCTTCAATAAATGCTTTTGGGAAAACTGGACAGCTATATGCAAAAGAATCAAACTGGAGAACTTTCTCACACCATATACAAAAAATAAACTCAAAATGGATTAAAACTTAAATGTAATCCTAAAACCATATATCAAACATAGACAGTATGTGCTTTGACATTGGTCTCAGCAATATTTTTTTAGATCTGTCTTCTCAGGTAAAGGAAACAGAAGCAAAAATAATCAAATGGGACTATATCAGACTAAAAAGCTTTTGCACTGTGAACAAAACTAGCAGCAAGACATAAAGGCCTCCTACTGAATGGGAGAAGATATTTTCAAATGATATATCTGATAAGGGGATAATATCCAAAATATACAAAGAATTCATAAAACTCAACACTGAAAAAACAAACAACTTGATTAAAAAAATGGAGAGAGGGCCTGAATAGACATTTTTCCAAAACAGACATACAGATGGCTACCAGGCACCTAAAAAGATGCTCAACATCACTAATCATCAGGGTAATATAAATTAAATCCACAAAGAGTTACAACCTCACACCTGTCAGAATGGCTACTATCAAAACAATAACAAATAACATGTGGGTGAGGATTCAGAGAAAAGGGAACCCTCCTGCATTGCTTGTGCGATTGCAAATTGGTGCATCTACTATGGAAAACAGTATGGAGCTTCCTTAAAAAATTAAAAATTGAACTACAAAGGATCCAACAAAATCACTTCTGATATGCACCTGAATAAAATAAAAACATGAATTAGAAAAGATACATGCAGACTGATGTTCATTGTAACGTTATTCACAACAGCCAAGATCTGGAAGCAACCTAAGTGTCCACTGATAGATGAATGGACAAAGAAGATGTGCTATATACACACAAAGGAATATTACTCAGCCATAAAAGTGAGATATTGCCGTTTGTGACAACATGAACGGTCCTTGAGGATATTATGCTAAGTGAAGTAAGTCAGAAAGAGAAAGACAAATACTGTAAGATCTCACTTGCATGTGGAATCTAGCAAAACAAAGAAACAAACAAAACAAAATGAAAGCAGGCTCACAGACACAGAGAATGCTGATACTCCTCACACCCACTGAGCCCCCTGTTTTTACTCCACCTACTGATGACTGTGTGGAACAATAATGCCACTCTCTGGATCCTCCTGGACGTGGTGGCCAGGTAGCCTCCAGGAGGGTGCTGGGAACAGTTCAGAGTCAGCAGTTGCATCTTTGTCTTTGTTCCACAGTCCAAAAAAAAAAAAAAAAAAAACCCTGTAATTCTCTACAAACACATACAATAAATATACTTACTGATACATCTCATGGAATGTTATATATATTACATCCCATTTTACACAACATATCTTCAGAGAAACTGGACATCCAGAGTCCATTAGTGAGACAGTAATAATTATGGTTGACAAATGTGGAAAGCAGGCAAGGTAAGGAACAATAGAAAATCTACTTAGCATGAAAAGAGATAAGAGGGGAGGGATATAGAGCAAGTGGGTAGAAACCAATAAAAGAGAGAGGATGAGAGACAGAGAAAGAGAGACAAAGAATAGGGATGAGAAACAGGTTAGTTATCTTCAACTATTTGAAAGGTTAGATTAGACCTATTCTGTTTGCTCTAAAGAGAAGAAATAAGGTCTAAGTGTGGAAATCACAAGGAGGCAGAGTTCAGCTCTCCAATAATTCTTGCAAAAGTGACATCCCTATTATTGGAAGTGATCAAAAGAGATTGGAAAACCCCTCACAGGACTGCTTACAAGATGCGTTTGAAGTGTGGATCTGGGCCAAACTTTAAAGATTTTCAAACTTTAATTTGCATAGGAAGCACTGGGGGGTCTTGAGAAAATGCAGATTCTGGGCAGCAGATCTGGGGTGATGCTAAGATTGAATATTTCTACCAAGCCCCGGGAGATGCTCACGCTGCTTCTGTGTGGACACACATTGAGTCACTAGAGAACAGATGATACTTAAGGTGCCTTCTCACTGAAACTACTGTGTTTCCTTGGTCAGGTAGTGACATAAAAGAAATCAAGAAAATCACAAGTCAAGTGTTAGCGACACTACATGCTCAAATTTCACCGATAAAATAGCTAAACGACCCTGTCTTTCTAGAGGCAGAAAATAGCTGAAAAACAACACTTCCAGAGATAATAACATAAGCACTGAGATGATACTAAAATGCCCTCAAAGAAAATTGGCAGCAGTGTCAGATTCATACGCAGCGTAGACAACTGTGAGGACCTTGAAACTGAATGGAACTGCTAATATTGAAACTGGACCCTGCCAGCTAATAGCATGTTCATACAAGCCGGTGTTTAGGGGATGAAGATGGGAGATTGAAGGATTCCTTGAGGAGATGGGCATGGGAACGGATTGCATTACTGAGCCCTCATGAGCGTGGAATTACCAACCAACACACTGCACTGCTCTGTCTTCCTTTTGACCTTTGGACTCAAGCAAACCCAGAAAGGAAAGAGAATTGGCATTTTGGTTGCATCTCATGCTCCTTTTTATCAGCTGGATGATCTTGCTGCCCTGGAGAACACTGCTCCCTATTCTGTGCGGACAGCTTGACCACGGGCCAGCGGAAGGGCTGTCACGGGGTCAACAGGAAGTGAGGCTGGACAAAAGGTCCAAGTTTAGGAATGCCTCTCTGGATTTTCTTTGGATTCAGAACCTAGTCAAACTCAGTTCCTGCAGCCAGAGTCAGAATAAAAATGTGCTCACAGGCTAACTGTGGGCTTTTTAAAATATATTTTTAAAGTCATAGTTCCCCATAATAGTCATACACAGAAATCCAACTGGAAGAAAGGCCAGAAGAAAGACAAGGATGTGAATGCCTCAATTAAAGGACTTGCCCATTATTAAAACAGATGCTTATTTAGGTTTTGCTCACTAAAAGAAATCCATTCTTCAGGTACTTTCTTCTGTGGCTGGTGGTCACAAGAGGTCATTGTTAAGAAGTAGAGGCCAGGCCTTCCCTGGTGGTCCAGTGGTTAAGACTCTGCGCTTCCACCACAGGGGTCACAGGTTCAATCCCTAGCTGGGGAACTAAGATCCCGCATGCCACGCTACACGGCCAAAAAAAATTTTTTTTTTTTTTTTGTGGTACGCGGGCCTCTCACCGTTGTGGCCTCTCCCGTTGCGGAGCACAGGCTCCGGACGCGCAGGCTGAGCGGCCATGGCTCACGGGCCCAGCCACTCCGCGGCATGTGGGATCTTCCCAGACCGGGGCACGAACGTCCCCTGCATCAGCAGGCGGACTCTCAACCACTGTGCCACCAGAGAAGCCCCCCCCAAATTTTTTTTTTAAGTTAAAATTGTTTTTTAAAAGTGAAAAAGAAATTCCCTTAAAAAAAAAAAGTAAAGGCCATCTTTTCCAGGCCTAAATGTTTTATGAAATCAGTGTACAGCATGTGCTTTCTAAAGGTGCATCCACATTCCTCAGGCATCAGAAGGAGCATCTGCATATCCTTCAACCCCTTCATCCCTGTGTGCTTTCATTTTGTATGGGATTGTGTGTCATCACTGAAACCTTTAGTTCTGTACTGGACGGATACGGTTCAAATCCCCTTTCTGCTGCTAACTGGGTGTGACCCCTGAGTCTGAGTTTCCTCATCTTGAAATGTCCTCATATTGAAACTGGACATGATTATAGTGGAAAAAGAACAGGTAACAAATAAGGATGCAAAATAAAGGCACTGGAAAATTTTATCAGAATGCTCACAGGGTTGCCATGTGCATTAAAGACGATCATGTATGTGAAGCTTCTTAAGTACAGTAAGTCAGCAATGGCAGACTGATAAATAGAAAGCAGCTGTTGTAAGAGTTTTGCCTCATCAGAGTTCACTTTCCAGGAATCAAACTGATTATGTTCCCAAGAATGTGGTTTATAACACTGGAGAACTCTAAAGAAGATATCTCTGGATATCTGACCCCAGAAATTTGCTTTCCAGAAAATAACATGCAGTTGTGGAGATGAGAAAGCACAGGACGATTAGACTACGGGAGATGAGACTACTGAAATGTAAAAAACAAAGGAAATAACAATTTGAAAAACAAACCAACCCATATGATTATAAAAGTTAAGAATCTAAGTGATTACTATGTAGTAGTAAAATCAGGAAATTATTTTTCAAATGCGTTCTTAATGAGTCCCTGCTTCATGCAGAGCCCTGCACTAGATGCTCAGGAACTAGAACAGCAGGAACCTTGAGAGGCAGAGGAGTGTGGTGTTAAGAGAATGCACATTGAAGCTGGACAGCCTGGAGTGGAATCCAGGTTCTGTCACTTACTATGCAATGCTGGGGAGTTACTGTGCCTCAGTTTCCCCATCTGGAAAATGGGGATGATGGTTTGCTTACTCTATAGGGCTCTTTTGAGGGTAGAGCGGAGTTGCTGTGTGAACAGCACTTAACAACAGTGCTGTACGTAATAATACATAATAGATAGTACAACAGTGTACCACAGCGCTGTACTAAGCTAACATCTATTATGCCTCTACCACAAAAGAGGAAAGGTTTATTACCTTATTGGGCCGTGGGAGCTCTGACGTCAGAGGACACCTAATGTGTCCGGGTCAATTGCCTGTTGGCCGGCAGATTATCCTTCTGCTCTGTATCCTTAGAAACTACACTTCCCAGGCTCCTTTGCCAACTATGTTCCGGTAGGCTTGGCCAATGGGAGGCCCTGGCAGAAGAATAGGCAGCAGAGGAGAATACAATGCATTTCTGCTACTGTGTCTCCTCCTGGCTCAGCTCCCACCAGGTAGCCCTTCTGTAGTCCTAGTTTTCACTGTATGGCCCGATTTCTGGTTATGGTAACACCAGCTTCCCCCTCTCTCCCTCCAGACCTGGATGTGCTGGCAGTTCCCTGCTGTCCTCACCTCTGGGTTCCCCCGTAGGCTGTGTTCAGCTTCTTGGCTCTTCCATCTCTATGCAAACAATCCCTCTTTCTGAACAGCCTAGAGGCATGGCCGTTTTCCTGACTGGCCCAGATTTTACAGTATGCTTAGTCTTGTACAATGGGTAAGACTGGGTTACGCTAAGATGGAGATGAAGAGCATTCCAAACTAACATCGCGCCCAAACCAGAAGAAACAACTTGGGATCTTAAACTTCACGGGAGAGGTAAACAGTAGTTTTATTTTGGTTAGCTGCATCGACCTTAGGTATCGGGTTGTTAAAACATCCTGGAGCCTTTCCTTGCCTCAGTGTCCTCATCTGAAAAAATGAGGGTAAGAATAGCACTGGTGTTACAGTGAGGATAACTGAGTTCATCCACATGAAGAGCTGAGAACTGGCCACCCCCGTGCAAAGTAAGTGACCCATATTTTGTTGATTCCATTAAAAATTAGCAAACAAATTTGTCAGCATAGATCGATACATCATGAACTCAATTATCTGGCACTTCAGTTCAAAAAGGAAGCTTAAAACCATTGAGATTGAGATTGTTCCCAGGAAGCAAGCTTGCTGAGGGGTGGAGCTCTGGCTCCACGAATTCGACTGTATTCTTGGCAGCTATTATGTGCCTGACTCAGTGTAGGAGCCCCACAGGAGGAAGTGAGGGAGCAGAGATCCAGGAGCGGTGTTGCTGACTTCCAAAGTGCGGAAGGCCATTCAAACTTGGTTTCTGACATATCAACAAGTTATTAAATAACAAGGAACAAGAAGAAATAGACGTACTAGGAAATATCAGAAAGCCACAGATCACAGCCCCCCTACTTATGACCCAGGCACTATTCTAGGCTCTGCGGATACTGCAGTAAACAATTTTGCCATCATGAAGCTTTATGCTAGTTGGGAGGACAGAAAGTAATATACACTACTTAAAACAATTTAAAATCTTCAGTACTATGAAGGATGGGATGAAATAAAATAGAATCCCAGTGTTACAAACAAGATAAAGTGTGTAAGCACGAGAAACTGAAAGGGTACATCTCCATCTCAGATAATACTGTCACGGGAGGCCTTCTTGAACAGATGACATTTTAGCAGAGACCTAACACAGTAAGGACTGACCCAGGGGCTCTCTGCAAAGTACGATACAGGCAGATGGAACAGTTAATATTAGTTTTGACATGAACCTTGACCTCAGTAGGTAATACCTTGTGATTCCTTCCAAATTTTGATGTCTGTGTTATGAGTCTCTAACTTCACTGGATAGAATTAAACACCAATGAGTTATAGTGAACTCCCTGGGGAAAGGCTGCATTGTATCATTGAAGTTACAGAGAAATCAGCACTTTCAGTGTTTTGCTGAGAAACAGCAATAAAGTATAACACCCTTTCTATTAATTTGTGCAGAGTACATATGCATCCACTGATATGAACTGTTTATCAAATCCAACTACTTTCACCAACATGAAGATATATTCTCATTTTTCTCACTTGACTTTGGCTAGGTGTGTTTTGCATAAATCTTGTACTACTTTCATTCAGCCTACTCTGCTGATAGTATTTATTTGGCTTCTTGGAAATATCTTCTGCAAAACAGCTAAAAACCAGAATTTCCTCCAGGCCTAGAAAATCAGTACTGCCCAACTGAAATCTAATGTATGTCACAAGTGTAATTGTAAACTTTCTAGTAGCCACATTAATAAAAGTAAAAGAAACTGGTGAAATTAATTTTAATATATTTTATTGAACCCAACCTATCCGAAGTGGTATCATCTCCACATTTAATCAATATTGAAATTATTAATGAAGTACTTTCATT
The DNA here is from genome assembly GCF_949987515.2 of Delphinus delphis. NCBI lineage: Eukaryota > Metazoa > Chordata > Mammalia > Artiodactyla > Delphinidae > Delphinus > Delphinus delphis. The sequence continues at coordinate 49,513,700 of NC_082692.2, read as the reverse complement.
CCTTTTTAATGCTAGGTCTTCACAACCTAGTGTGTACTTTACACTCACAGCATATCTCAATGTGGACGAGCCACATTTCAAGTGCTCAGGTGTCACATCTGGCCAGTGGCTGTTGCCACTAGGTCTCCACATTAGAATGAAAGTAACTTCTTAGTATTGAGACTAAGCTGCCAGATTTAGCAAAGAAAACACCACGATGTCCAATTCAATTTGAATTTCAGATGAAGAGTGAAAAATTATATGGGACATATACTAAAAATGCATATACTAAAAAAATGCATATACTAAACATATTTATATTAAAATGTATTTGTTGGTTATTTGAAATTCAAATTTAGCTGGAGCGTCTATATGTTATCTGGCAACTCTGATTAGAACAGAAGGGTCAAACAAATGAACCCATCTATGAAACAGAAACGGACCCACAACCAGGGGACAGACTTGTTGCCAAGGAGGAGGGGTGGGGAAGGAGGGATGAATTGGGAGTTTGGGATGAGCAGATACAAACTATTATGTATAGAATGGATAACTAACAAGGTCCCACTACTGTACAGCACAGGGGACTATATTCAATATCCTGTGATAAACCATAAGAGAAAAGAATATAAAAAATAATGTACATATGTATAACTGAATCACTCTGCTATACAGCAGAAATTAACACAACATTGTAAATCAACTACACTTCAATTAAAAAAAAAAGAACAAAAGGGTCAAACTTTTGGCCATTCACTCAATAAATCACAGAAAAAGTTATCATCAAATACACAAAAAAACAACAAGAGCAACAACAACAAAAAAACCATACCTTAGAATGCATTGTAAAACTTCCATTGTAATAACAATACAGCAGTTTGATAGCATTTGGGGGGATAAATTAGGTCCAAGTTTGGGATTGCAGCTGTAAAATCTACCCCATAAACCCATCCTAACTGATCTAGCTGACAGAAAGTGTGAAGGCAAAGGAGGAAATTTTCAGATAGAAACCAAAGGGCCGAAAAACAGCCAGCCTCACAGTTCAACTGATTCGATTTGAGTTCTGTTGGTTGACCTCTGAGTTTCACACCCTCATCTGAGGAGAAAAGCATAGACTGAGTGGTTTTCCAACTGTGGTCCTCACCTAAGGGATAAGGGAAGTACTTGGGACGGGGTGGGGGTGGGGGGATGGGAAGCTGGGAAGAAAAAGGCGTATAGATTCTCTGCAAATCTTCAAGTAATGGTGTTCCATCTCTATTTGTTTCAGATATGCTCTGTCTGTCCATCTAAACTTTTACTTCATTAAATACAAAGCTTTAAAAATCACTAGTTTCTAAGAACACTCCTCAACTTCATAACTCTACAGCAACGTGCAGGTTAAATGTATGAATGCTCTCAAGTTACTCTTGTTGCACAAATATAGTAAAAATAGTATTAAGAGCAAATGAAAGAAAGCATTTTCATCATCCTACCACCCATTCAAATTACAATATTTTCATTTTTTATCTCCATCTAGTCCTTGTCCTTATGAATATAAACTATAATCATGGCAGTGATGTATTTCACTCTCATTTTTTACTTAATGTTATGAGAATTTTCCCAAGATACAACACAGTCCTCACAATGATTACTATGTATTAGTATCCCATTCTAAATATATTTTTACTTCTTTGTTGGGTTGCTTCCCAATGACCACTTATGACTTCCAAATCTATGTCTCTAGCCTGGATATCTTCTAATCCCAGACCTGTTTTTGTTTGTTTGTTTGTTTGTTTATGTCTACTCAGCATCTTTGTCACACAGACCTTTCAAATGCAACAGTACTCAATGCAAACCCTGGGTAACCCTTCTAGTATGTTTTTCTGCTTGTGTATTTTGTTTCTAAATGAGTGAGCTAAGACAGCTGACCGAGTCTGAAACCTCCAAGGTCATTCTAGTCTCTCTCTTCTTCTTCACCTTCCTACCCTCCACTCATCCCCTCCATCACCCGACTAGGTCAAACTGACCTTCTAACACTTCCTGAATCTCTTACATCTTCTCCATTCTCAAAGCCCTTGCCTTATTCAGCTTTCATAATTTCTCATTTTTAGTTTTCAGGTGACTTTCTTCTCTTGGATTAATTTCTGTCCCAAGATTAGTTCCCAGTAGTATAAATGCTGAGGTAATATACATAAGGGCCTGAAACTTACGGACAAATTGCTTTCTAGAAGAGTTGTACCGATGTACTTTGCAACTATCGATAAAAGCTATGGCAATTTCCCTACAACACTGCCAGTTTAGGCTATTATTTAGGGAACATAGAAATATAGGTAAGGCGTATGTAAGGCAACCTCTCCATTCCCACCTCTCCACCCCAGTCCCCCATCAACCTTGCTCACATAGGTTAGGTACCCCTAACATTCTCTGTTTGGTTTGTGTGTTTGTAAATATCATAATAAATTCCTTAAGGAAGAACTGAATACTTTATTCGTTGAGACACCAAATTAAAATGTCATCTTTTCCACCTTGTAACACACAGTGTATAAGTGGACCCCTGCCTTCAGCGAATTACGAACTGTGAATGAGCTTACAAACTCTTACTGATTTTGAAAGACGAACAAACCAAGTGGTATGAAGTGTGTTCATGAGATGAAAATGGTCACTTAAACTTTAGACATATCCTGCTAAGGTGAAAAAAGAGTTGCCCCTGAAAACTATAAATGTTTTCATACTCATCTCTGTTAAAGGATACATCTTTAATCATGGCCTTCTCAGGCTTCCCTGGTGGTGCAGTGGTTGAGAGTCCGCCTGCCGAGGCAGGGGACACGGGTTCGTGCCCCGGTCCGGAAAGATCCCACATGCCACGGAGCCGCTGGACACGTGAGCCATGGCCGCTGAGCCTGCCGTCCGGAGCCTGTGCTCCGCAACGGGAGAGGCCACAACAGTGAGAGGCCCGCGTACCGCAAAAAAAAAAAAAAAAAAAAAAAAATCATGGCCTTCTCTTGCGATGGAAGAGGTCATACACATTATTAACAACAGAATCTTTCTGTATTTTTCCTGAGGTATTTGCATTACTTGCATGTGTCCATGCATGGAGGTGGCTACTTTATAGCCTAAAACAAGAAATGGATATAGCAGTTTGATAGCCAGGAGATGCATGAGATGGTGCCCAATACCATGATATGATAACTCATAAGACAATGGTTGTTCTATCTTTAAAATTCAAAGAAGAACTCATTTCTAAGTGGCTGTGGGTCCACGTAAGAAAAGTAGACATGTGTCTAGTATTTCTCAGAAATGATCTACAATGAGTCTGACTGAGTCACCCATAATGTTGGTGCAGGCAGACACAGGATGGTCACTCAGCACACACCATGGACGCATGGATTAAGAGCCCTGCATTCAGAAAGAGATAAGAGGCAAGCACTATTTTAAAATGTAAGCATTGCAAGTTATTTTGACTTATGCACAACAGGCTTGCTTTCTGCCCTTTTAGTTACCCCAAATGTTCTACAAGTCACAGCTTTCAAAAGCTGCAAAAATGGGTGTTTAGCAGCTCATTCAACTCAACAGCAACAACAAAAAAACCCAGTCAAATGAATGGGCAGAAGACCTAAAAAGACATTTCTCCAAAGAAGAAATACAGATGGCCGATAGGCACATGAAAAGATGTTCGACATTGCTAATTATTAGGGAAATGCAAATCAAAACTACAATGAGGTTCCACCTCATGCCAATCAGAATGCCCATCATTAAAAAGTCTACAAATAACAAATGCTGAAGAGGGTGTGGAGAAAAGGGAACCCTCCTGCACTGTTGGTGGGAATGTAAGTTGGTGCAGCCACTGTGGAAAACAGTATGGAGCGTCCTCAGAAAACTAAAAATACAATTACCATATGACCCAGCAATCCCACTCCTGGACAAAACTCTAATTAAAAAAGATACATGCACCCCAATGCTCAAAGCAGTGCTATTCACAACAGCCAAAACATGGGAACAACCTAAATGTCCATTGACAGATGAAGGAATAAAGAAGATGTGGTACACATATACAATGGAGTATTACTCAGCCATAAAAAGAATGAAATAATGCCATTTGCAGAAACATGGATGGACCTAGAGATTATCATACTAAGTGAAGTAAGTCAGAAAGATAAAGACAAATACCATACAATATAATTTATATGTGGAATCTAAAATATGATACAAATGAACCTATCGATAAAACAGAAACATAATCAGGGACATAGAGAATAGACTGGTGGTTGCTAAGGAAGGGGGGGTGGGAGAGGGATGGATTGGGAGTTTGGGATTAGCAGAGGCAAACTGGTATACATAGAATGGATAACAACAAGGTCCTACTGTATAGCACAGGGAACTATATTCAATACCCTGTGAAAAACCATAATGGAAAAGAATATGAAAAAGAAAGTATATATATGTATGTATATATATATATATATATATATATGACTGTACAGCAGCAATTAACACATTGTAAATCACTATACTTCAATTAAAAAAAACTAAAAATGTGGGTGTTTAGAAAAAAAACTGGGGCACGTAGGATTTAAGAAAGAAATAAAGTATAAAATTAAATGTTTTCACTTGAACTTAACTTGTGGAAGGTGCCCATATTTCCTTGATGTTTCCTATCCCCTAACACCATTTTGGATCTGCCTTGACTTCTGTGTGATTTCTTCTCTAAACACAGCTAGTCCCTGAAAGAATATGAAATCAACCTACATACAAAGTTAAGAAGTGTATGTATTAATATACTTATTTTTTCAACATTTGTTGAACACTAATAATGACCTAATTGCCGACAATATCTTCTTTGCAGTCTGGCATCTTCAAGGTACTCAACACTGCTGAGCATCTCTTTTTAGAAATGCTGTTCTTTGCTTTTATGGCATTACACCCTGTCTGTTTCCCTGAGTTTTTCTGCTTGCCCTTAAAGAGTTCCTCTCCTTGGTCTTGTGCTATCTGCCATCCCATTCAGTCTGCTTAGGTGATTTAATCAGCTGCTGTGGTTTAGATGACCTGACACCCATCTCATCATCTCCTGAACTTTAGGTCCATTTACAGCAACTTACCAAATTTTTCACAAGATGTCCCAGTGCTATATCCAACTCAATATATCTGAATCACATGTATTACTTTGTCCATAAAACTAATCTTTCTTTATTCTCCCCATCTCAGTTAAAACCATTATTACTGACCCAGTTGCCAAAGTCAGAAACTACAGCATCTTCCTTGATGCCTTCCGGTCCCTAGCCTGCCTCATCTTATTAGTACCTGGGTCTTCTGGATTCTCACCCATAAAATTTCTCCACTTAACCTTTTCTATTCCCAAAGCTCCTCACCCATCCTTCTCAAATTATTTCAAAAAATTGAAGAGGAATGAATGCTTCTGAACTTATTCTATGAGGCCAGCAACAACCCTAATATCAAAACTAGACAAAGGGGACTTCCTTGGAGGTCCAGTGGCTAAGACTTCACCTTCCAATGCAGGGGGCTGCAGGTTCAATCCCTGATCAGGGAGCTAAGATCCCACATGCCTCGGGGCCAAAAAATCGAAATATAAAGCAGAAGCAATATTGTAACAAATTCAATAAAGACTTTAAAAATGGTCCACATCCAAAAAAAACTTAAAAAAAAAAAACTAGACAAAGACATCACAGAAAAAGAAAAATAAAGGCCAATATCACTGATGAATATGATGCAAAATTCCTCAATAAAATATGGAGATTAGAAACCAAATTCAACAATACATTAAAATAATCATACACAATGGTCAAATCTGCAAATCAATCTATGTGATACACTACATTAACAAATTGAAAAACAAAAATCATATGACCATCTCAATAAATGCAGAAAAAGCTTTTGACAAAATTCAACATCCGCTTATGATAAAAAAAAAAAAGGGTCTCAACAAAGTGGGTATAAAGAGAACATATTTAAAAAAAAAAAACCCTCACACAGACAACTGTAATATCCACTCTGAAAGAATTCTCTTCCTACCAGCACTCTATTTATCAATGGCTGGCAATGTGCCTAGCTATAGAACTACAATTTCCAGCCTCACCTGAGTATCCTGCACCCATGACTGTGTTACAGTCTGGGGCCAATGACACATAAGGGAAAACTCTTGAACAAAGACACACTCAGCTGTCACTTATCCTTTGCCCTTCAGCCCTGTCATTCTTCCTGTTTGAAATGCAAATATGGAATGCAAAGTGGAAGGGGGGAGGTCTGCAACCACAGGCGAAAGGCTTGAAGATAAGAGTCACAAGCCAAGGACAGGTTCCTAATGATGGAGTCTCCGTATTGTCTCTGGGTTCCCATCTTCCTTCAGCCTTCGCCTTATGCTGTGGAGAAACACAGCTTACATCCCTGTTCAGCCATATTTTCTGTTGCCAGGAGATGAATGCAAGGGAAAGGATCCATCCACCTGTGCTCCTGCATCTAGCTGTCATCTTCTCTCATCCCCAATTCTTTTGCTAGAACTGACTTTCCAAAAGATAGCTCTGACCACATTATTTTCCTCTACCTATAAATCTCTTTGGTCCCCACTGCCTTTGTAATAGTTTCTTGTCTCAAGCTTTTACAAAAAACCTTCCAAATAAGACTTGAGCTTGCATTTCAGGTTATATCGCTTCCTGTTTTCATACACGCAAGCACTGAACTTTTAAGCCATCAGAATACACCATGCTCTTCTACAGCTTTTGGCCTTTGCCAGGTCTTTCCTGTTCCAGGTAAATCTCTCTCTGCCATTTCTGCTGCATAAACTCCCAATCACTCTTTGGAGTCAAGCTCAACTATCACATCCTCCCTGAAGCTTTCCTGTTTCCTGTGTGCCTTTTCTAAACTGAAGGGAAATGTAACCATTTCCTCATTTTTGCCTAAGAGCACTCTAGTTGTAGCACTATGGTGTGGCAGGTGAGAGCATATATTTTGGAACTATCTGGACTCAGGCTCTGTGGGTAGGAGGTTGAGTGATCTTGAGAAGAGTGCCGGGCTATCCTCACCTGTGAAATGCTAATGACCCTTACACCTACCTTATGGAGTCATTGGGAGGATTAAATGAACTCAGATAAGTGGATTTATTAGAAGATCTGACATGTATAAAGCGCTCACTGGCCATTACATATTATTATCAGCTATTGTTTTCATCTTATCTTTTAGTTTTATATATACATGTATATAGCATCTGTGTTTCCTACCCTCTGAGTACTTGACTATAGGCAATACACCTTCCCTATTTCTTACTCCAGTGCCAAGCGTAGTATCTATCAAAAGTACGTATTTGAAGTATAGTCAGCCACAAAAAGAATGAAATAATGCCACTGGCAGCAACACGGATGGACCTAGAGATGATCATACTAAGTGAAGTAAGCCAGACAGAGAAAGGCAAATATATGATATTGCTTATATGTGGAATCTAAAAACATGATATGAATGAACTTATTTACAAAACAGAAATAGGCCCACAGACTTAGGAGACAAATTTATGTTTATTAAAGGGGAAAGGGAGGGAGGGATAAATTAGGAGTTTGAGATTAACATATACACACTACTATATATAAAACATAAACAACAAGGACCTACTGTATAGCACAGGGAACCATACTCAGTATTATGTAATAACTTATAAGGGAAAATAATGTGAAAAAGAATATATATATATAAAACTGAATCACTGTGCTGTACACCTGAAACTAACACAACATTGTAAATCAACTATACTTCAAGGAAAAATGCAAAAGAAAACCATATTTGACAAATTTTGGTTCAAATCAAATTAGACTGAGTAACTAGGGGTTTATAAACCCCATTTAATACTAAATGTCAGTCTACTAAAGTTCATTTTAATAAAGTATCTTGTATGTTAAATAAGCACTACCACTAGTCCCCAACAAATCCGAAGACTTCTTAGGAAAAGAACTACTGCAATGAGGAACAACTACCTCCGTGAAGGTCTGAGTGGCTTTAAGTTGGTATAAAATTGTCTATGCTGGCAAGTGAGTGTCTGCCATATAGCTTCCCATGGAGTAGATAAGATACAGGCAAGAACTAAGCATTTTTAGAAGAACAGAGAATTGTATCCACTGCTATTCTCTCAGCACAGTTTTTAATTCAGAGAACAGTTCCTAACTTTGTAAAGTATGTCATAAATCCCTCTGTTACCTACTCTATGCATCCTGATGCCATGACACACTGCCCACTCGAACCTACTTTGTAAATATGTCTGAATGCTTAGAACATGTCAGCACTATGCTGGTCACCAGAAGTGCAAAGATGAGTCAGATCCCAGGACCGGGTAGGGAGGCTGAGGGTACAGCATATTTTATAGAGTGATGAATACCTTTCTCTTTCCCCGGGGCAGGATCATGTCAAAGGAAGTTATGGGTGTTGAATTTTGAAGCCTCATCCAGCATTGCCTTATTTTTCAGATATGGAAAAGCAAAGCAAGAAGAAAAGTGTAGAATGACATCAGGGAAGGAAGAAAGCACATTTTTATAAGCTTGACTGTGGCCTGGCAATATTTTATTTCAAATGGAAGGCAAGGGAAATGAGCAAAACGTGTGGTGTCTCACAAAGAGAAATTTTACAGACACCCTGCACTTCTCTCACAAAGTCTGCTTCCTCCTCCCAAAAGAAGTGGAAAAAAAAAATGATAGAGGTCACTAAAAGAACTGCAGAAATCCTGGCAAGGTAGTTAACGAATGACAGGTCAGTTACCCATGTGAAAAAATAAAATGTGGCATGAAATCATGGCTTTGTCAAGAACTTTGAGGTTTTGTAGACTGGAAGCAATTTGTCCAAGGACTATTTTGACCATACCACTTCCTAATCTCAGTACCCATAAAGTTTGGGTGGGGGCCAACTGGAAAAGTTTGTCTCAGCTGCACAGATATCGTCCACAGAGGAAATAAAAGGATTTTCAACACTGGAGTCATTTCCTTTGGTTCTCAGCTCTTTGAGGAAAAAAAAAAAAATTCCTTTTGGTTAGTGATATCTTCAGCTCAATTCCTACAGCCTGGCTTAGAAAAATAACAAAATCTGTTCCCCGAAACACTTTCCAATCAGACAAGGGACAGGTTTCAACTCAAAGCATTAAGTCCAATAAAAGACCTTCCTGGTCCAGAATGTTCTAGGAAGACGCACACCTTTTTAAGGTTCAGACTGCTTCCTAACGCATTCCATAAAAATGTGCAACCAGTGTAAATGTCAGATGTGAAAGATGTGTTCAGGAGAGGGACCTGGATAATCAAATCTCGGGCCCGCTCCTTTGGAACTGCTGCTAAGGGGTCTTGTGGAAAATAATAGGGTCCATTTATGAATCACAGCACACATGGTAATGTTACCAAAAGTGGGGTCTGGCTGCTCGCCACTCTGAAGCCAATAAAGAAGCAAGGCTGGTGGAAAGGAAAATTTGCTTTATGTCAGAGGCCAGCAACTGGGGGGAGGGGGAGATGCTATGTTTTTATTTCAAAGCCATGATAAGAGTTAACTTCAAGCCTTCGCCTAGAAATATTTTTCTTCTCTCAGGGTCAGAATTCTGAAAAAAACATTTTATCAAGCTAGCTTTCTCTAACTGCATATGCAAAAAGAACCAGTTTTGGTGTTTTAAAAGAGTTTCATCTTAACCAATTTTTTCAGAGTTTGAAGAAGAATTGAACCTGAATTTCTCATTTTACAAAAGGCAACAAGAATACCAATCACACAAATGGAATACACACTCACACACCAGAAGACAGAACTGTCACAAACCCTCTGAGAGGATGACCTATACGGAGTCCCAAACAAACACTCCCCAACACAAACGGGCCTCGATGTCAGACACAGGTCAGAACCAGTTGGCAAAATGCCTAAATGACACTCAGTGTTCATAAAGGGTGCTCAACGTCAGAAACACATCAGAAACCATTGGCAGAATGCCCAAATAGGACTTTGTACCCAAAAGAGAAGTTTTCCAGGTGCACACTGGTGGACTTACTTGGTCTTGGAGCTCATCACCTCTTCCAGAGGCATCTTTCCGTTCCACCAAGGAAAAGCGTACGTTGGCAGCCAGTGCCTTGCAGGGGAGAAACAGGGAGAACCCCCGAAACAAATGTTTTGGGCATCTGTTAGGAATGTCCCCGCCAAATCCCCTCCCGGGGCCAGCGAGCCACGAGCAGCAGTCTCCTTGCAGCCATCCCAGCGTGTCATCAAGGCGGAGGCTCTGCTCCGGAAAACCCACCCCCGGGAGCCAGATATCGCGAGAGCCCAGCCTCACGTTGGGAGCCAAAATCTGTTTGCGAAAGTGGGTCCAGGTGCTCACCGCTCAAGAGGCAAGGTTGGTGGAAAGGAAAGTTTAATTTATTTTGGAGGCCAGCAGCTGGGGGCGTGGGGAGGGGCAGATTCCTGTCCAAAGGCCAACTCCCCCCAGTGACAACCAGTGGGCAAGCGCTTTTATAGGCAGAGGGAGGGAGCTACATGCAGAAACAGCACAGTCAGCTCTGACGCTCATCTTGAAATTGGTCATGTGGTGGTCTGACTAGCGTCATCTTGATTTTTATAAGTGCTGTTAATCTTCAGTTCCAGGGTCGGTTTTTTCCCATTTCATTTAGGCCAATTCTTGGAATATTGACAGTTTACATCATGGCTACAGTCTGGTCATCGTGTAGTTAAACTTCCTCCACCTGGTGGGAGTTTTAGTCTGTATAAGACAGCTCACAGGATATGCGTCATAGTGTTATCTATAGCCCATGAAGAGGAACTAAAGGCCCTTGACTATGCTTAATGATTAAACTATTATTATTTAGTCTTGTTGAAATGTTTTCATTTGTTTCTGCATTTTCTCCCTTCTCTGATTAAACTTATTCTTTGGCTAAAGTTTTTCTACAGACAAAAGGCAGGTGGAGGACATTGTGGGGACGGACCACAGGGTCCTGCTCCATTTCAGTAATAGCAGGTTGCCTCTGAAGTGGTACCTTGGCAGCTTTGGAATGGTTACCCGAATGTGTCGAGAGCAGAAAAGCAGCACTTTCCAAATCTATCCTCCAGCTAAGGACTTTTGGAACTGCTACATAGATTATAAAGAAAAGATAGATTGTCAGAATACCCTTCTGTTCATATACATGCATTCTAAATGCTAAAGTTGAAAGCCCATGCATGCAGCATGGTTCACATGCCACACCATTTGAAATATTAGACAGCCTTTGTCCAAGATGGATCTGCAAGGGAGTATTACAGCTCTCTTCACCACCGCTTGTTGTTTTGTTTAGTGTGTTCCCCTGCAAGGTCCTTGGTGTTAATTCTCAAGTCTTTGGGTCAGTTTCTTGGTGAAACCGTAAAGCAGTTGGATCAAATATCAAATGGAAAATGTAAAGAAATGAAATTACCTTTATATCTTGACATCAAATCTTAAAGTTTTAAGACTATTTAAGTTCCTTATTCCAGGAATTCTCATGGACAGTCTTATAAATTTTAATTATCTCCTTTAAGAAGGAATCATGCAATATTTATAGTCTCTAGATAATAATTTAATTCTAACTGTAATATCAGGTGAATCAAAATCCCCTTTCCGCACTCATCACCATGCTGCAGCTAAAGAATAAATTATTTTTCTTACTTTTTTTCAAATGCTCATATCCCAAACTTAGAAATATGTGAGGTATTTATTTACTATCCAGCATAATGTAAAGTGACAGGGCAATCCTCCACTTGCTGAAAAATATAATGACTATCTCTTGAGAGATAGGGAAGGTGCAGACTTTTCCATTTTTTTCTTTCTCTTGCCTTTTATTTTTAATTATCTTAATGAATTGTTAGAAATTATAGCAAAAGGGAGGCTTTTGCTACATGTATCTAAAACAGCTAATGTTTCTGAAACCAAAAAAAGAAAAAATATTAGTACCATAAGAATTTTAATTGCAGGTAAATTTAAACCAAATGTTACTGGAAAAGCTCGCCATTTCCTTTTCAACTTCTGTTCTCCAAGGAATTCCAAACTCAGGAGGCACAGTGTCAGTGAAGTGACTGAACATGACCAGATATGAAATTTCTGTTTTCAGTTAGTCTTGTGACACATGTGTTTTCATTCTTTCCTAAGACACAGTGGGACCCCTCAACTTTTAAGTCATAATATGAAAATCCCATTTTGTTATTACTCTTATAAACAGTGAAATGATGGAGGCGTATTCCCCAAATAAAGTCAAAAGGGTGTTTTCTTTATATATGATGGTCTTATGAGGAGGGCCCAAGGTTTCTTTCATTTTTTGCCTACCCATTCAAACTTGTTTCCCAGGTTTCCCTTTATAACCAACAGTAGACATTGGCCAAATGTTGGGCTAAATATAGGGTTGAGGTCTTTTGACATGGGGTGGTCAGTAGACCAAACATAGCAACTCACAGAGGCACCAACAGCTATCAGAGGAGAGTAAAAACTGTTCTCCACATATGTTACATACTAAATATTAAAGTCACACAAGACACCCAAGCACAAAACTAGTTTCATGGTCTCATCTGTTCACATACAACAGTGTATCATTAGAATCCCTCTCAAATCACAAATTTGAGAGTCAAACTTATTTTTAGAACCCAACTTTTGACTTTAATCAATTCTCTCTATTGAAAGACTTTCTCCTTTGTCATTAACCAAAGGGAAACTCAAATCTTTTCCTAATAAAGTGTTCATAAAGTGTGCAAAATAGATTCTAGCCCATAGTGGGAACTGAATATCTTGTAGTTTGAAACAACAGAAGAGATATGTGGTATCTGTTAATAATTTTGCAGGGACAACAATGCTGGCATAACTAAAGCATTGCTGAAAATAGTCACTGATATTATTAAGTGGTAAATTATCTGACAGAAGCAAAGAGAATTCGTAGAAAAGAGACTTTACCAAGAGCTAAAGTAGATAGGAAAGCTTCCTTCTAGTAAGTAGAATTTTAATTTACCAATAATCTAAGTCTGGTTTAGAATCGAAGAAGAGTCCAGATGTACTCTGGAGAAGGGGGATGAGTTGAGTAAAGACCCCAAGGTGGTACAAACATGATGTGTTGGGAGAGTAAAGTGACTGGCCTGCTTAGCCTGACAGGTATATGTTGAAACAGAATGAAAAATACTGTGAGTTGATTCATATTAGGAGGCCCTTTAAAGCCATCCTGAGGAATTCAGACTTGATAGGAAATGAAATAACAGGTCATGGACAGGTTTTAACCAGGCAAGGGGCATGATTAAAGCACTGTTTAAAGAACGCAATGAATCTGCAAAAGTACTCTGAGTCCAAATGTTCTTAACAAGACCCTGAGCTTAGTGCAGCTGGATGATAAATGGCTACAATTTTATCCCGGTTTCTAATCACAACCAAAATCACATGCATGATGATTTCTTGGTGCAACATCCATGTATTAAGAACCTAAGATGTGGTTCAGCCATTCATTATCTTATTCTTCCAGCCATTCTTGGGATAACTACTTCATGTGTCAAGCATATGCTAAGTACAAGTGAACAAGATACAGTTATTTTTGTTTTTGTTTTTTTTCCTGAATAAGTGTAAAATACTTGCCCATGATAAGCCCACCATGTAAGAGGTACAAAAAAAAAATCACTGATTATATCCAGTTTTCTAAGTGCTGGGGAGACTTTTGGGGAAACAAAGAGCTTTATTAAGGGAGACAGAGGAAGGGTGTCTAGATTGGCTCGGGCATGGGTGGAGGGAGAAAGAAAGCTTTGAAGACTTGGTTCTTATCAGCTGAGTCACCCAAGTCAAGGAAGAGCACAGGCAGCACAGGAGAGGGATGTGAGAGATTAAGTGGTTGGGCTTTAGAACAAAGCAGCCCTGAATTTACATCCCACATCTGCTATTTCATGGTTGTGGAGACGTGGGCAAGTTCCTTGTCTCTCACACCTATAAGATAGAGATAATAATTATAACAATTTGAAAAACACTGCCATCATGTATATAAAGCTCTCAGTATAATTTCTGTACATAGTAAGTGCTCAATAAATACAAGACTTTATTATCAAATAAGAGGTATAATGATTGTTCCAAGCAAAGGGAATAGGCACCAAAGTGCCTTTACATGTGGCGTGTTAGTAGTTGGGGATGATTAGATACATGGTAAGAGATAAGAACTGACCAGGGTCATCAGTATGGCTGCCTAAGTTGCTCATTACACCAGTGGGGCTGTTCATGGGAACTACAATGTGAGTGCTCCCCAGTCCCAGAGCTTGGCAGGACTCACATTTTACAAAAAGTGCAGTAGCCCCAAGTGTTAGAGAGTACAGTCCACACCATGAAAGGCTGTGTATTCTACGATAGGTAGTTAGAAGTTTATCACTTAATGACATCTCATTCAAATGAGAGATATTCCAAAATGTACACATATAACTGAATTTTAATGAAGATGCATATCTTTAAACTCTCTCATTATCGAATAAATGAACGTTTTCTTCTTGTGGCATTTCAATACTGGTAAGTTATGCTGACACTAGTCGACTCTTTTTTTTCTAGATAGCACATTAAAAAAATATATATATATATACACACATACATATAAAATGGAGATTTGAAAATCAATATATCACCATACAGAGAATCCTTGTAATCGCTGCTCCATGATATCTTCAAGTTCTTAGCCTTTTAAGTATTATTTTTACAGAATTATATTCAGATTTTAGATACAGTTTTATAATTTGCTTTTCCTGGCTATCTTTTAATGGATTAACTGAGAAATACTGATTAGCCCTTATTATATGCTAGGTCTTGGTTTTGCAGATATAGGAAAATGTGATCCCTCCCTCAAAGAATTCACAATTCAGAGAAGACATAAATGTCAACCAGTACTTACACCTACCAAGCAAAACTATCTTCAATAATCACCATGCATCATCTTTTGACCTAGTTATTAGCAGAGCATAGAGAGACTTTTCTATTTTTCTTTTTCCCATTTTACGTCATACTATAGCTAGTTTCCTATGCGGCCTCAAAGTCTTAAAAATTCTCTTTTTAAATGGTTGTAAAATACTCCATTGCTTTAACCAGAGTTTTAGTCATTCTCCGTTTTTGCATATTTAGATTATTTCCAAATTTTCAGTAATACAATGCAAAGATTACATCTTTAGGAAAAAATGACAAGACTGAGTTTATTTTGCTGAAAGGGCTGGAAAGTTTAGTGACTCTTGAAATGTAGCCATCAAAGAATAAAACAAACAACTTTTGCTTTTAAACAACGCTGATAAAAATGAGATATCTCTATGGCCCCTTTAAATTAATTTTTTTCTTGGTTAACTTTTCACAGATAAATTATCAATAATTTCACCAATTATCAGTCATTTCCACTTTGTTTGGGTCCATTTTTTATGACTTAAAAGAATCCTACAGGTCTACGCGCTTAAAGTGAGCTACCGTCCACTGGATCAAGGACATGGTCAAGTCGTAATGACGCACGTATTACCCGGGAGGTCATTTTTTTCCCTGCTGGCTGGGACAGCTCAGATGTCTATGTGACCTGGGCAGAGCATCAGTCCCAGTTCCTGGCTAGAGAGAGGGAAGCATTTCTTCTCTAAACTTAGAGGCCACGTTTGTATTTCCGGAGTGGATCTGAAGGTCACAGCCTCTGTGTTTCCACATGTGTGCAGTTAGCTAATGAGGGCTGGGAATTCAGAACACAACCATCTATCTACAAATTGTTCAGAGAACAAAGCCTGAATAAAACCACTGGCAGCACAGAGCTTCAGGCAGTGCTTTAATTCTTGAGTTAAATCCAAATGAGAAAGCTTTTCCTTTTTCTCCCATTGTCCAAAAAATTCAAGGAACTCTGGCGATGTCCAAGGTGACTGGTTATTATGGAAGAACACAGATGCCATGCCAAGGTAGGACGTTATAGTTTCCAGTGCATGAGGACTTCCTGTTTGCCTATTATAACAATCTTCAGCTTGACAAGAAACCCCACAAAACACATTCATGCCCTGCCTCAGAATGATTTAATTTTGGTTACAAATAGGAAAGGGCTACCCTTCCTGCAAAAAATCCCAGCAGCAAAAACAGACTAAGTGCAGATGATGGTGTTAGAGAAGCGGAATAATTCTCTCAACAGTTCCAGTAAGTAGGATCTAGTTATAAAGTCAGCACCTGGAAGGAGAACATCAGGCCTGAGACATGTAACCCTCAAGGACTAGACCAGAAAGAAACAGAGTTACAATCCAAACATTATAAAAATTCAGACTCAAATTTGGGCAGGGGATTCTAAAGTGAGGTTAAAAGCACGTACCAGAAGAGTTGACAAAACTGGGCGATGCTCAAGACGAGGCAGCCTCTGGGTGGAGGTGGAGACTTGAAGGCAACTTAAGACAATAGGAAGCTATGCGGATGGGGGAAGAATCTTTGGAGAAAAACCAGCTTGAAAGAGGAAAGACTGACGTGAGCAGGCATTTGGGTGTTTTGCTGCAAGAGTTGGTTCATGGATAAATTCAAAATATTAATAGTCTTTTTGATTAAACTTGATCGTACCTTTAGAATCCAAATAGAAAATAGTTGTTTATCCCTGGGTTCATCCATCAAAGAGCTAATGACACCAAAACGCTCTCTACAACTAAGTGCAAGCTATTTAAAGAAAAGAAGGGAGGCTGGGTAAGTAATTGGGACGGAGTGGCCTCTTCAGAGGTCTTAACCTTATCCCCGTGAGCAAACATGGGAGGCCAGCCAAACAGAACTTAAACAAGATGAAAGAGAATGTTTGCTGTGAAACTCTACCACATGGGCCCTTTAAGGAAGCACATGCCTCATTCTGAATCCTGAGAGTAAAAGAAATTATCAACAGCACTGTGCCTGCCTACCACCATCCATAATTCTGTGATATTTCCCCACTTAAAACTGATTAAACTGCTACTCGCATTGAAGTCAACACAGATGAAAGGCTAGACGTTGGTCAATATCACTTAAGTGCAAAATTGAAGTGAACAGAAAATGGTTCCCAAAATATATTAAAAAAAAGAAAATAGCTCTAAATGAAACAAAATGATCAAAATATTTTCAAAAGTTACTATGCTTTCAAGGCAGAACCTGCAGGTTCTTTTACATCTATATTAGGTGACATAACAGAGCTATAATCCCCATCAATACTGTTGTAATGGGATGCAAGGGGGTGGGTGAGAACCACGGTGTGTTTCTTTCGAACTGTTCGCCTCACGCAAACTTAAAACGCTGTGCTTGCGTCTGCTTGTCATTACTACCATCCAGGATCTGTCCTCTAGTCTTACTTATGGGGATTATTTTGAGGGAGGAATTGCAAATAATGGGGAGCAAAGCTTTGACAGACTATGACCGGATGCTGGCAATAGTGGTCGACAAGTTGTCCACCATCTCCAGGTTCATTTCCTCTGCAGTAAAATGGAGATAATAATAATTCTGAGTTACTTGATATCCACTCAACAGGCTATTAAAAATTGAAGCCATGCGTGCCTTCTGGGGCCAAGCAGGTACACAAGTGAGTGAAGTGGGCTGCTTTTATGAAAACAGCAGAGTGGTTTAGGCACCACTAAAAAGTATTCACATCTAAATACTTTTAAGCAGTATTGTAGCCAAACAACAATCCTTCACTAGACAGATTTGCCCTGTTGATGACTTACAGGAATGTTCTAAGAGATTTCTAGACTCTGGGGTGCTGAACAACTATTTGACCAAGGCTGAGTTGCACAGCGTATTAGTACAAATACATCTCCTGCCCCACAGCCACCGTTTACCATACTTCTGAGGATCCCACAGGGCATCATGAACTCATTCGCCAGCTCACTCTGTAAAGCAGGGTTTCCTTCCTGGACAAACAGATCAAAGACGCCATTCCTGACCCTTGTCACTGGGATTCACTTTTCACTTCCTTTTTTTTTCTGTCTTAGTCCTTTAGTCTGTTTTATTTGGTTTACTCATTGATTGGTTGGTGGGAAATAGGTTGAAGACTTTACTTCCTACCCTTAAGGGAATTCAGATGAGATACACAAGAAAAAAGTATTGGTGAATGCTGATAGGTCTGATAGCCCTTGACACTACAAGATACCATGGGTTCATAGAGAAACCGTATGTCTTCCTCACCACACAGACCAACTACCCTTCAGTTTGCTATCATGGCTGATGTTTTCACCCATGCATGGACAATACGGGCTTTTGATTTTCCACAGAAGGTCACTTATAAATTGGAACTGCCTTATCTGGAAAGTTATACTTCATATAATTTTAAAAAATAATTTCCCTAACAAGAAGCAGAGCCAAGGGACTGGCTCCAGATGAGTAACTTTAAAAAGACATTGAGAGAGGAAAGATAGGCTGACTTGGACAACATAATAGGATGTGTTATTTGTATTAACAGTCCATGTTAATAGGACATAATAGGTGGAAATACAATGATGTAAGTAGAAATGTTAAATTTTTACACAGATTTCACCCTAACCCTAACATATACACATTGTATCAATGCTTGATCAAGATTTTTGATCATTGTATAAGCAATGTTGATACCTTATAACTTGTCATATTATCTTCTCACAATAGAAGAAAATCGCAAAGCACCTGATCACTATCTAAGGCATAACAACTTCCCCTGGACTTCTTTGGTTTATGTAACACAGCAGATGCTTACTTACAAAGAATGGTGAGGATTTCGCTTCAAGCTTCTTTTAAGAAAATTATGTTCTACTAAACTACAACAAACTTTGATGTAAATCTTTGTAGAATGATTTTTAAAACTCTCTTAGGATACAAGTGTCTCATAAATATTTTTCCCTGTCTTACACACACACACACACACACACTCTAACATACATATATCATAATATGTATAATAAATATATAAATAAATATATTAATACATATAAAAGTTGTATGTGTACATACATATTTCACTTGGAGTTATTCTCATTTGTTTAAAACAATGGTTAAAATTGAGTAACACTGGGCTTCCCTGGTGGCGCAGTGGTTGAGAGTCCACCTGCCGATGCGGGGAACATGGGTTTGTGCCCTGGTCCAGGAAGATCCCACATGCCGCGGAGCGGCTGGGCCCGTGAGCCATGGCCGCTGAGCCTGTGCATCCGGAGCCTGTGCTCCGCAACGGGAGAGGCCCTAACAGTGAGAGGCTGCAACAGTGACAGGCCCGCATACCGAAATAAAAAAAAAAAAAAATTGAGTAACACTGAAGGAAATTCTACTTTTCACATGGGCATCTTTGATTTGTTAAGTTTTCCTTTAGTTGGCAGAAAATATTTGCAAATCATATATCTGATAAAGTTGGTTAATATCCCAGTTATATAAGGGACTCATACAACTCAATAGCAAACCAAAAAACAAAAACAACCCTATTAACAAATGGGTGAAGGGCCAAAGGATATGAATAAATATTTTCCCAAAGAAGATACACAAATGGCCAAAGATAATGAAAAGATGTTCAACAACACTAATCATCAGGGAGACGCAAACCAAAACCACAATGAGGTATCACCTCACACCTGTTAAGACAACTATTATCAAAAAGATATGAAATGTTGGCAAGGATGTAGAAAAAAGGGATCCCTAGTGCACTGCTGGTGGGAATGCAAATTGGTGCAGCCACTGTATGAAGGTTTCTCAGAAACCTAGAAATATAACTACCATATGATATTCAGCAGTACCTCTTCTGGGTATTCATCTGAAGGGAAAGAAATCAGTACCTCAAAGAGTTACCTGCAACCCCTTGTTTACTGCAGTATTATTCACAATAGCCAAGACATGTAAACAACCTAAGTGTCTGTCAACAAATGAATAAGGAAAATGTGGTGTATATATATGTACATATATATACAATGGAATAATATTCAGCCTTAAAAAAGGAGATCCTGCCATTTGCAACAACATAGATGAATATGGAGAACATTATGCTAAATGAAATGTCAGACACAGAAAGACAAATACTGCATGATATCACTTATATGTGGAACTTAAAAAATCAAATATACAGGAGCAGAGAGTAGAAAGGTGGGGGAAATGGGGAGATGCTAGTCTAAGGTTACAAAATTGCTGCTACGTAGGTTGACCATGTCTAGAGATCTAATGGGCAGCATGGTGAGCATAGTTAATACTGCAGAACTGAATCCAGGAAATGTGCTAAGAGAGTGGATTTCAGGCACCCTCATCACACACACACACACACACACACACACACAAATGGTAACTCTGTGAGGTAATGTTAATTAGCTTGACTACAGTAATCATTTCGCTGTGTACATGTGTATCAAATCACCATGCTGTCCACCTTAAACACATGCAATTTTTATTTAAAAAACAAAATTTTAAGTTTTCCCCTACTCAAGTTATTCTCAATTTCATCACCTGCTTCTCTATGAAAAATATAGTATTAGCCATAATTTCTTTATATTGTATATATGAAATTAGAGATTTTCTGATATTTAACCTCTTGTTACTCAAAAATATCTCATGAGAACCTTTGAGAAACTCTTTAATCACAGTTTTTAACAGTATTTTTTTAGTGAGCTTCTAAATTCTACCTCACATAATTCTCTTGTTTAAGAAAAAAATTTCTTTTCTTTCACTCTTCAATAAAAAGCTACAATTTTCACTTTAATTATCTATTATAATAAAAGTACTCCAAAGACATAAACTCCAATGCCTTGTAGTCCATGTCTCATGGGATTTTGCCACTTGGTTTCATTTAGTACAATCTCAAACATGGTTATTTTTCACATCACCTTTAAGCCCAAAGCCTAGTGTGTTTTTGAGCAGTTGCTTCCCTAAAATCTTTTGTTGCAACTCTCGCTTTTCCCAGCGTGGACAAGCCCCAAGGATGTGAAAAGTTGTTATAGCTGCAGCTTAAGCGTTTTATTATCTCTTCTTGAGAGAAACTATATCTTTAAAAGCGGCACAGAGAAGGTGTCCCAAAGATACTCCATGAATACAGGTTTCTTCCAACTCAGGGCTGACGTCAGCTTAATGACCAATAGGTCTATTCTATTCTAAAATAAACTGACCTTTTAAGAGAAGTAGTACAAATTAAATGTGAACCTTGCTATTTTCTCTTATTTCACAACACAATGGGGAAACCAAGCTGGTTTTTAAAATGATCATATGAAATACAGACCTTATATCACTAATATTTTATGGATAAAGGGACATGTGAGCCCACTTACAGCCACTTACAATTATAACAAATGATACATTCATCCTTCAAATTCAATTTTGGCTTTTATAGTTTGAGTTTTTTTTTTTCAGTCATGTGCATGAGTTTTTCTCTTTCATATGCCAGAGTTCTCATTTCTTAACTAAAGGAAAGGAAAAATAGCTATTTTAAGAGCAGCATGAATAACCAATAAGTCAATAAGAACAAGCATCAAATCATATGACTTTTCACCAAGCCTTAAACAAAATATGCTTTTACTATGGTTTCAAAGCTAAGGAAGCAAGAATCTTTAGGCTTTTTTTCCTTTTACCTTTGAACCTGTAAAACAATGTTATGGAGTGAACATCATGACAAAGGGTGAACGAAGGGGCACTTTTTTCTTTCTTTCCGAACCTACCCAACTTAGAATGAATTCCACCACCTGCCACTGTGATGGAATGCACTTTTCTTCAAAGACATCAAGTTTATAGGCCTTGAAAAATCCTGAGGGCTATCGTATAGCCAACACAAAAACGTATGAAAAAAAGTCCTTTAAATACTTTTTGCTATTAACAAAGCCAGTCTCATGAATAAACAACAAGGTCCTACTGTATAGCATAGGAAACTAAATTCAATATCCTAGGATAAGCCATAATGGAAAAGAATATAAAAAAGAATGTATATATGTGTATAACTGAATCATTTTGCTGTACAGCAGAAATTAATACAACATTGTAAATCAACTATACTTCAATTAAATAAGTAAATAAATAAAATTAAATTAAAAAACAAAGCCAGTCTCAATAAACACATGTCAATTCATGAAATACACATTCCTTGAACACTTCAAAAGTACTCATAACTGCATTAAATTGTGTAAGATATAATGGTGCTCTAGACAAGATGGTTCCTACAAGAAGAAATCCAAGTGCAAGACCACAGAAAAATTTACCTGACAGATGTGCCAGACACATTACAAACAGGGTTCCATGTAATTTTGAAAATACTTTTTTTCATTGTAGGTATAAATAACCTCATTTGACAGTTAAGGAAACAGATGTTTAGAGACATTATGTAACTTGTCCAAGAAAACTAAGATTATTACTTAGAAATTGTCTCAGTGTAGACTTCATCTGAAAACTCCTTGAAGGACTAAGAGGGTTATTTTGGGGGAAAAAAATCTATATTTTTTTCAAGTCCTATATTTGAAAGGATATGTATTTACATGGTGTTGCAAGTTTACATGAATTTTAGTAAACTGGACACACACCAATATAATATTTATCCATTCTATGTCATTACAGTTCATATATTATTTAAAAGAAATATTACTATATTGGATTTCCCATATATTTATGAAATCATTGATGAATGAAGATAGATAACTTCAAACAAGTCAAAGGGATAATTACACACTAATAAATATTGTCAGTTATAAGTGCTTACCTTTAAAGAATAACTGGGAAATGTATGTATACTATGTCTCTGGTACCCTTGGCGGTTTTACAGGCCTTTGGAACATATACCCAGCCATGTTTGTTCTTTCTACTGATGTGACATCAAAGGCTCCCAGAGAGAAAGATAAAGCCCGTGGACTCTAAGACCCCTCTGAACCATCCTGTTTCCTCAACACTTTGACAGTAGAAAATAAGGTCCATGAGAAGGCTGAGGAGTTTATAATCTAGATGAAGACACACACTAATCACAAAAGCCCAAGAGATAAGGGGGTGTAAGATCTTTGCTCCCAGATGACGCTCAGAGGAGGTGCTGTTGTAAAATGTATAAATAGGATGAGGAGAGTCTACTCAGGACTTCTTGGGAGGGTGAATTCTGGAAGAAATCATTAACAGACTAGCGGAGTTTAGAAGAGTGAGCATTTTATATATATTTTAACAAACTCTAAACATAGGGAGTTGAAGGACAGGAGCAGGAGAACAAACAGGATATCTGGACAAAAGGATTTCTGTGAAGTTAGAAGACATGCGTTAGCAAAAGTCACATTCAGATTATGGCTGAGAGCAACATAACTCTACCATTTTATTTTTTAAATTTTATTTTATATTGAAGTATAGTTGATTAACAATGCTGTGTTAGTTTCAGGTGTACAGCAAAGTGGTTCAGTTATACATATACATGTATCTATTCTTTTTCAAATTCTTTTTCTTTAGATTTTTTGGGATGTGGACCATTTTTAAAGTCTTTATTGAATTTGTTACAACATTTCTTCTGTTCTATGTTTTGGTTTTTTTGGCCATGCGGCATGTGGGATCTTAGTTCCCTGACCAGGGATCAAACCCACACCCCCTGCATTGGAAGGCAAAGTCTTAACCACTGGACTGCCAGGGAAGTCCCCTCTTTTTCAAATTCTTTTCACATTTAGGCTACCATTTTATTTTTAAATGATTTTAAACTCCACACAAATTATTTATATTTTTTTCTAATAAAATAATCTCTTCACGTGCAAAAGAGCTAGGGAGATAGGTTATAGTATTAAATGATGTTAAATATACATTTATGCTTTAAAACAGCAATGTTGGGACTTCCCTGGCTGTCCAGTGGTTAAGACTTCACCTTCCAATGCAGGGGGTGCAGGTTCAATCCCTGGTTGGGAAGCTAAGAGCCCACATGCATCGCAGCCAAAAAACTAAAACATAAAGCAAAAGCAATATTGTAACAAATTCAATAAAGACTTTAAAAATGGTCCACATCAAAAAAAAAAAAAAACCTTAAAAAAAAAAAGCACTGTTACCTATTAAATTTAATGTTGGTGGAGAGTTTTACTTTTGCCTAATGTGTATATTCACAGTGATTACAAGCAAATACTGAGTAAATATAGAGCTATAAGACACTCTTGAAGAAAAATGTGCAGTTGTATGACTCCCAGAACATGAGTAGATATTTTGTTTTACATTTATCTCAACGTCTTCTCAAAGTTAACTCAGCACCATTGCATCATCATCATCATCTTCATAAAAGAACCGTCTAAAATACTGAATATACTGAACTGAGAAAAACAGTTTCGAAAGGATTATCTTTGACAGGAGAAGTGTCTTTAGCTGCAGTTGTATGGCTGAGTTGGAGACAACACGTGGCGACCATTTACCTTCAAAGTCAGTGTTCTTTCCTAACTCTGGCTATAAGACTATAAACACTGGAGTTTTCTCAAAAGAGGCCCAGGATGAAAATTTCATGTAAAAGGTACCTACAGGACAATTCTGACTGAAGTTACCGAAGTTCCTACACAAACTAACTGTTTCTGAAATGAAAACAAAACTCAGTATCAATACCAAAGGAAGCAAATATATGTTTATATATTGATCACCTGTGCCTAGCTGCAAAATTAATACTGTACCAGATTAGAGAAAAATTCACAAAAGAAGTTCAGGGAAAAATCACACACTTCATACCGCAAAGGGAAATGGGAAATTTAGTTGTCTAAACAGAACTGTTTTCATCTTTTCTTCTTGGTAACCTAATTCCAGTATTTGAAAATTAAATAAATGTGTTTTTCAAGTCTCATTGCGTCTTGGGCTCCTTGCACTAGAGGCTGTGAGCCCAGCTGGGGGAGGAGCCTATTCCTCTCAAAATGTAATTCCTCAGACTCATAAATTTCACAGAATATTTATTTTAGTTTTCACTGATTTGGGGAAATAACAGGTATTGAAAAGAGGCTTTTCATGGTGTTTAGTTTCTTCCTTTACTTGCTTAGTTTCCTTGTAGACTAGGCCCGGATAGGTATGCTATTTTCTGGAAACCAAATGGTTCTACTTATACACACATTCTGCCCGGGTACATGTCAGTGTCACGTACGAGGATTGGTCTGTAGGTAGGGGCTACTGCATACCCTGCAAAGACTACAGAAAAATATGACAAACTAGAGTATCCATCCCTCCCTCCAGGTTCATGGGATTTAATACAGAAATCCACACTTTCCTCACTTGCTATTTAAATGCTCCCGGTTAGTGACTAAAGGAGAAAATTAAATAATAAATAAAATGGATTAATTCCAAGTTTGTGTAAGTGTACCACCTCCTACTTAGTTACCCAGAAATACTTTAAAAAAGCATATAACAGGGCCATGAATCTAGAACTGCTAAATGGATTCATTCACACCCCTCCATGAAGCAATCTAGGTGGGTTCTATCCCTCTCTATAAAAATGAATCTAGTATGCAGAATTATTTCTCTTAGAGAAGAATAACAATTTATGGTTTCATTTAATAAAGAATTAATGATACCCTTCATGGATGATCTCAGAACTTTTGGATCCTTGTCTTCAACTTTGATTTTAGGGGTCCAATGAAATGGTAAGGGCAACATAATCTTCCATAAATATAATTCAAGCAGCCTGTGACAACAAAGGCAAGAAGGGAGTATTTCAAGATCTTAGAAGTCGGTATGCTTGGCACACTCTAATGGCTCTTATATCCTTTGGCTGTTAAGCATGGAAACTTTCTATGGAATATCCATTACTCATTCCCTCTGCTCTAAACTCATAGCCTGTCAGAAAAAAATGGCTGGCGGGGGTGGGAGGTGGTACAGAGGAAGCCAAACTTAAAAAGCAGGAAAAGGCAGAGACAAGTCAATTCATCGAAGATTTACACCTTGTTTTCAATGGCTTCTTTCATTTCATTTCCCCTGACTTTTTAAAATTAGCAAATACACTGGACCCAGGAGGAAAACACATGGGGAAAAACAAAACAACAAAAACAAAGCAGTGCAAATCTCTGTGACTTGTACAATAGCTCTTACTGGGTCCTGGTGTTTGAGTGGCTGAATGAACTGCGGTCTGTTTTTCATTACTCTCCATCTGGAGCTGCGGCCTGCTTTGTTCAGCAATTTCTGGTCATTTGGGCCTGCTGGTGACTGTTTTGTTTTATGTTGCCATATTATACAGAATGAAAGCTGCCGCAGCCACCACCCAAGAAAGAACAATCCTGAAAACGAGAGGTTATGTTGAAAGAGCTCCCCACGACCCCTTCCGGAATAGAGAGTGAGTGTGTTTATCCGGGCCTGCCTACCATACAGACTTAGAGGCCTGGGGGTGGGGTGGGGTGCAGGAGGGAACAAAAGCCCTTCCTTCAGATGCTAAGACCCAGGAAGTGTCCAGAGTTGGGTTAATTCTGACGCCTTTTCACCTCTAAGGAGACTAGCGCATGTACTTTCTCATACCTCACTTGCAACAGCTCCTGAAAAACTGAACTCATATCATGTCTCTAAAAACAAAATCAATAAATCCTGTCTTCATAATATTTGGTTTCAATTGCATAGCCTTAGTCCAGAGGCCACATTGCAAATGATTCAAAAGCAAGTGTCTCCAAGAAGACCGAATCCAATTTTCATTCTTTAATGACAGGCTCAATGCCCTTAGTGATTTTGTTTAAAAAAGCCACCTCAGACACCGTTTCCATTTCCCTCCTTAAGAAAGCAATGGTCAAGAAGAACTCTCTTCTACCTTTTCGTTAAAGAAGCAAAGGGTAACATTCTCTCTTAATTCATTGCTATTTTCAGCTAACTTTAATTTACAAAAACAAAGAAATATAGGCAGGTGCTACTAAGGTTTAACAGAAAGAACAGCCAAAATATAAATATAATTGAAACCACTTTAGTTTTTCCAAGAGCTGTTTTGCCTTTTTTTTTTTTTTTTTTCCCTAGAAAAGACAATATAACAAGTTGGGAGAAATGTAAAGTTAATAATAATCTATCACCTTAACACAAAGATTTTCCCTGCTTAATATTGCCATTTTATACAGTCAGCATGAGGTATTGTTGAGCATTACCTATGTATTAACTCATTTAATTATCAAGTCAGGCCCTATTATTATCATTTTATAGATGGGGAAACTGAGGCACCCAGCAAAGTTAAGGGATTGACCACAGGTCACACATCTATGAAGTGGAAAGGCAGTGTTTGCACCAAGCATCCTGGCCACCCACAGACATAACGATGAGCACTCCTGACTGTCAAATATTTCCATAGCTCCATGTTTATGGTACACATGATTTTATATTCTTCCATACTCACTGAACTTCCTCTAATAAACAATCCCATGGTTTGTCGTAGTTTAGTCCTCTCGACTATCATGGTAATGGCTGTATAACAGTGCTACCCATATAGAGAATAAAGTGGTGCTAAGCGTGAGCATATAAAACACTTTAAAAATATGTCTGAATAAAATCTCTCAGTAGAATTAGTAGCATCATAGTACATTCCCGATTGCTCTTTTCATAATGACTTTTTTTTTCTTTTACATTTTGATATTTATTAACAAAAATGGTCCAGAAAAGTCCTGGGTCAACATTACAGTGATAAGCATTAAAATAAAAATTCTTAGTTGTACTGTTTCTAGGGGACAGTAACCAATCCAGAAAGCTGTTTTATCTCCTAAAACGGAACTTAAATCACACTATTCAAGCGTTAGATTTCAAAAGAAATTCTTCCTCTTCTCTTTTGTCAAAGCAAAATATACCAGAGGTCTTTGTTTTTACCTGCAAGGCTGCCTTCCCGAGAAGCTCATGCATATGTGGATGGATGAAGGGGGGTCGGGTGGAGGGAGAAGGCAGACAAAAAAGAAAAAGATAAAATCGTAAAGTAGGAAATAAAAGCTAGTGAGGAAGACAGTCTACCAACTGCCCAGGGATTGTTCACTGAAGTAAATCCTCTAGTCCCTCCAGATCCATTTCCAGAGAGGAGTTGAGTGAGGCCAGAGCAGATGACTCATCCTTGCTTCTCTGGACACTTGGTTTGGGTTGGGGAGTTTCTGGTTGGACAGATTCCTTCTTGATGTCTTTACCTCCACTGAGGACCCACTGGCTCTCAAAAAAGAACTGGTTTGGATGACTCAAAGAAAAGCCACAATCATCTACATTATGTGTCATCTTGAAGAACTTCTGACAGGCTACCTGGTAATGTGTCCCTTTTACTAAATCCAAAATCTGGTTGATCCCTGAGGGAGGGATCTTGTACACTTGCATCTTCTGCCTCAGCAGTTGAGGATCACTGTGCCAGAAAGGGCACCCCTGATAATCCCCGTGGCTTGGTGGATTGGTCAGGATAATCTTCAGGCAACTGTAAAGTGTGTAGTCTGTCCTTTTGCCTTCCTTTCCAAAGCTATGACGGATATTGTAAGAGTAGCCTTTATCAGATTTATCTGGATCCATCTTTCCTCTGATAAATGTCTGCTTCCAGAACTGCCACGCCTGTTCCAAGGTTAGGCCAATGTCCTTCAGGAAGAGGCCGTACTGCGTGAGGCCCCCATGACGAAGATGGTGGGGCTTTATGTAGCTGATCTATGCAAGGTGGGAAGGATTTGGTAGAAAGCGAATCGATCTGATCTAAAGAAACCTTCCCAACATTTGCCTGTGTACTGTAGTCTTGACCAGTGTACGAATGACTGAGGTGGCTGAGCAGTGGCTGGAGTCTCTCACCTGACTGCACAGCAGGCAAGGACCTGGCTGTTAAAGCCAAAACCTTGGACAGTTTGGTTTTAAATTCATTCAGGATGATCGCCGCAATGTCCTTGAGTTGTACATAAGCAAAGCCATTTTCCAAATAGACTTTCCTTCCTCGGAACAAATCCACAGCATCAGCAAAAGGGCCCTCATAAACTGACTCCAACTGAACCCCACCTATTGTGTGATGAAGCCACAATATCCTGTTCTCGCAGAGTCTTCTCTTCATCACTTATAGCCTCAAACTGCAAATGGCTATCCTTTAAGAAACTCTGAATTTTGTCCTTGGGTAATATACTGAATTGAAATAGAAGGAGATTCATTTCTTGTTGAATGAACCAGCGCCTAAGCTCTTCAGACTGGCAGTAAGCAAGGTGTAAAATAAAGTGAGAAACGTGATCTCTTCTTCGGGGTTCATATTCATCTTCCAAGTTTTCTCTGTAGGAAAACTTAAGCTTCTGAAGCTCAGCCTCCAGCTTTCTCTGGTACTGCTCGGTTCCTTTCACATAGCTCACACCAAGACTCTTAACTGCTTTCAGCAATTTAACTCTATCGTAGCCAAGTTTTCAAATTCTATCAAAGATATGTTTCCAGAAGGCGGCTGCAAGTAAAACAGAAGGCTATGTGGGTAGCAAGCATTCCTCTGGTCATCTGCCAACCTCAGTTTCCTCCGATTTCCTCCAAGAAACTGCATCTTGTTACGTCCAGCCACACCAGACGTGAAAACAGACAAACCCCGGCAAGCATTTTCCCCGGGGAGTGGGGGTGGGGGGGCGGGAGAGTTCGTACAGGACCCCATATTGACTTTTAAAAGGCTCTACCAAATTAGCATGGTCCTAATGAAGAAGGGGTGAATTAGTTTCACAGTAACCAGCCTTGGAAGGCCCACATGTTACGTCTGCATCCTGAGTGGATATAAACTATCACTGCAAGTTGCTTCCATTTGCATGTTTCCAATCATTAACTGATTTATTCTGGGGACACTGGGCCTTTGTAGCCCTCCCAAGTGTGTTTTTCCCCCTACCATCCCTTCTCCCACTGGACGTGTAAGTGGGGAGTCCTCCTTGCTCCTAACTCCATATGGCTTCCCTCCTACCTAAAATCTCCAATGTAAATCTCACCTCACAACATTTTATAACCAATGCACCTTCATTTTCACCATGGTCTACAGATTCCTGGTATCATTCTTCCTATTTCCCCACAAATACCTTCTGCATCAGTCCATTTTTCCAGTACTACCCCTGCTCCAATTCTTGGCTATTTAAAACAATACTTCAATGCTGCTCTGGTGCCTGGTCCCATCAGCTCCTTGAATTCACAGTGACCTTCTTTCCAACTTCGGCAACTTGCTCACACACTCATCAATGACTATAAACAACTTTCCATAAATGAAATTGCTCTCTCTTCCCAACTGTATGGAGTTTCTACCTATAACTACTTCAGGGGCCGTTTTTCTGAAGAAGATAATAATACTCTAAATAGGACTTAAAGTATCATTAAAGTAGTATTTTTCCCCAGACATGGAAGTGGCAGTAGTATCTCTCTGACGACGAGGGCTTACTTTTAGGGTACCCGCTCCATATGCTTGGTGAAAGATGTGATTCAGTCACTACTGCCATCCACAGGCTCCAAACGCTGAGGCCAGAAAATGCCATTGGAGGCTTTTATTAGTGTGAAAAGACTGTGTGATCACCTGCCTCTTTGACATGAGCCTCAAGGCAAAAAGTCTAACAGCCCTCTGCCCTCCCATAAGATCATCCTTAACTGCCTTTCCTTCAATGATGTCCCGAGGGGGTTCTGTGGTCCCTCCCTCCCTTTATTTCTCCTTATCTTTCTTCCCTCCTTCCCTCCCTCCACTTTCTCCTTCCAAATTTATCAGTGCTTATTACGTTTGAGACCAGTAGTCTCCAAACTACTTTTTATATCCATATTATTATGAATAAAAATATCTTAGAGCAGCAAACTCAATATTTATACATTTATGTGTTTAAAACATGAGCATTTATAAAACTATACCAACAGGTACATTATAAAACACACATATAAAACACACAGAAACTTGACATCAAAACAGAGATATGTTCTAATATTTTCTTCGAGTATTTCCAATAGACAGTCAAGCATTCCCCTGCAACTCCCTTCTCTGAAGATACATTTTCTAGATTACACAGGTCCTGTCTTCACTGAGTCTAAAGGTTTCTTTGGAGAGAGAGAGGAAATTAAATAAGCAGTTACAAGAAGATGTGGACAGGAGTGTTAGGGGTTGAGGTAAGTATACCCACCACATCTGTCCAGATCAGCACCCCACTGTTAAGAGATAATTGCTTATGGAAACTCTCACAAGCCGTTTCAGCTACATCCCCTTCCTCTTCAAGCCTTATGATTATAGTCTAAGATACAGCTTTTCCAGGTTAGCAATGGACCCTTTTGGTTTCACCAGTGTTGTACAGTGACAAGAGATACTTGCATTCCCGAGCAAACTTTGCCTTTGGAGGGTCCCTCCATATGGACCACTCCAAGGATCAGGCAGGTCATGGGACCCACTGAGGTTCACAGGGCTTGCTTGTCTGTGAAGCATCTGCCTTTGTGACTGGGGCTCAATCAATATTACTGACTGCCTGAGTTGGGTGCCTCAATTGTCTCTGGTTGCTCCTGTAGATATTTTTACCCCAAACTTTGGGAATCGGTCAGGCATGTCTGGAAGTGACAGAATTAATAGTCTAAAGCTTCTCACACACCACATGCTTCCCACGGGCTGAGAGTGAAGAATATCTCACAGTCATGGCCCAACGTTTTTCGTATATGTCCTCCAAGGTTCAGTTTTCAGCTGCCTACCCTAATGGACCCTACTCCACCAGCTCCCCTACAAGTTATCCTTAATGTTATTATCTGCTCCCTTGGTTATGGCCATCATCGTAGCTCTGAGCTTTCTTGTAGCTCCACTTTGACCTTGCCCACAGGGATGCTACACCAGGGTCTCTAGCTCAGGATGTCAGATACATAACTCACCACCTCTCCCCAAAACCCACCACTACTACTTCTGGACTTCCTACTTCAGTCAATGACACAGCCCTCTTCCCCAACAATGACAGCTCAACATGTGGGTTTCATTGCCCGCGTCCTTTCACCTTTATAGAAAATATCTAATTCTACCTTTGAAAACTCACGTGACCCCCTTTCCATTTTTCTAACAGTGCCTGAGGGATTTTCCTCATTTTCCTTGTGATCTATGGATTTCAAATGTGCATTGCTTTTTTTTCTGCCTCTAGTTTCTTCCCCCCTGTAACTCAGTTTCACCCACTTTGGCAAAATAACTTTTCTAAAACACAGGTAGAATCATATCATTTCTGCTCAACAAAACATATAAGGGCTGTGTACAGAATTAAGTTCAAAATATCCAGGATAACTTTATAAATGCCTCCAAAATCTTGGCCCCTTCCTTCTTTCTACCGATATCCTTACCTGGGCATTTTTTCTGTTCTAGTTATATGGGTCTGCTCAATTACCTTCTGAAATTCTTTCTCCTGAACACCAACCTTTCCCAAGGCCATCCATTCTGCCTTGCCTTTACAAACTTCATTCCCCAAAAGGGAATCTCCATATTCTCCTCCCATAGTATTTTGTGGATCCCCGTATTATAGACACCACTGTTACACTCTCACATATATTAGGCTGATATAATGATCCTAACACATATATTAAGATTAGTTTCTTGGTTTTCTTGGTGGTTTCCTTTTAAACTAGAAATTGAACTATTAGATGACAGAAATGATGTCTTATTAATTTTTGTCTTGTAGTAGCTAAATACCTGGGGGAATTGTGAGTTTACAGGACACAGGGAATGTTGTTTTTTCCCTTAATTGCTGAATTGAATCTGACCATTACCCAATTAAGCCAGGATATATTCTCAGTGTATAAGTGTTCCGAAAACATGCACGCATTATATTTGTACATGAAATAGGGGCAGTGTTTAGAATGATCTTGGCTCTACCATATTTCTTGATGTTGGTATTATAAAAACGACTGGATTAGAGAAACAACAAATAACACATGTTACAAAAAGGATTTCAATTTTCCAGTATGAACTCAGTCATGCAAGAGAGCCCATATAGATTTCACAAATAAATGAATGCAGCCCTTAAAAGAGTACTGGATTCCGAGACATGAAAAAAACATGAGCCACAGATATAGCCAAATAACTTCAGAAATATTTCCAGGAAAAAAAAGGAAGCCTCGATAAGATACAAATTCTGAGATCCTGTGAGATGCTTACAGCTGAAACTGAGACACAATGGGCCCATCAGTAAATTCATTCCTAGTCAACCAATGTAGATAAAGCTTTAAACAACAGATAAATGAGAACGTGTTTTGCATGGGAAAGTTCTCCCCAGAGTTCCTCATTTTTATGTAGGAAATCAATTTGCATCACTGATGATATCATTCAAATCAGACAACCCAAAGTTGTTAGGAGGTAATTTAGTTTTATGCTGAAGCAATTTGATACTTGTTCTGATTTGTGATTTTCATTTTGTTTGTTAATGAAAAAAAATTAATGAGCAATGTTACTAGAAATACAACTCATCAAAGCCTCGGCGTGCTTAAAAAGGTTGCCATATACTGTACATTGGGATCGCTGTGCAGCTGGTGCCTGGGCCTCGCCTAGGAGGAGCCATCAGTGGAACACACAGGCGCAAGCTCAGGTATCAAGGCCCTGACACATACCTTTGCATTGATTTGTGTTTTTGTCAAGGATTGCCTTTGTGGATACGATTTTTCCATACCTGAAAGAGAGAGAGAGAGAGGAAAAAAAGAAAAAAATCCATGTTATTGTAGCCCAATGAAGACACTTAAAACACCGTAATAAACATTGGTGCACACACAACTGAGCAGGAATAAACCAAGAAAACAAGCTCTGAATCCCCATTTCACAGCTGGATGACCTCTTTTCACCAGCTCCTCTTTATAACTAGAGAATGGGCTTCCTTCCCTACATAATCACTGGGTTGAGCCTTTGAAAATAAACCCGTCAGGCTGTCATAGGTGGCTAAGAGGGGATTGTGTGTGATTGTGATCAAAGTAAATCACACTCTGTGGATTCATGGAAAAATGCACAGGCCTTGGAGCCAGGCTGATCAGGGCCTGCGTCTAGCTCGGGCACTTACCTAGCGCTGTAACTCTGAGCAGTTCAGCACGACTTATCCAAGCCCATTTTCTCATTTGTAAAAATGAGAATTGGAACAATCACTTTTCATGATTTGGGAGAGGGTTAAATTGAAATGTTGCGATTTCCTAGCAGGTTGTAGGATAAATAGGACTTTGTTTTTGCTACTAAAAATGTATTAGTTATACTGTAAGTTAATTGAGGATAAGGACTGAGTTTTGTATTCTCCATGCCTAACACCACCGGTAATAGAAGCTAAATAAAAGTTTGCTGTAAATAATCAATGATATAGGTTATCCACGGTGCTTCCTCTACAATAAAATTTCTACCATAATATATCTATATATTTACATCATAAATGTGTTAATTATTTTATCATCTCTTGCAGAAGACCTAGTCTAGGTTTTTTTTTCAAAGATGGGTCACATGGAGAATGAAATAATTTTGTTGAGCCTATTTATGAGGTATAAATGATAGGACTGAAGAAGATAAGTCCTAAGACCCTGTCCTTCTTTAGGATTCCATGAAGCATGCTTCTAGATCAACATAAGTACATGGA
The DNA here is from genome assembly GCF_949987515.2 of Delphinus delphis. Classification (NCBI taxonomy): domain Eukaryota; kingdom Metazoa; phylum Chordata; class Mammalia; order Artiodactyla; family Delphinidae; genus Delphinus; species Delphinus delphis. Next base: position 49,479,440 of record NC_082692.2, on the reverse strand, counting down.
GAAGTTATAATGCAAATTTAACTACCAAATTTATTAACAACTCATCTTATGTTCAAGATTTCAGCTATGGTCACAAAATATTTGGCAAGTTTTCCTTTAATTCTATGTTCCTAAGGAAGTATAAGAACATAGGATAAATATTAAACATTCTGTGTATTAATGAACTAGGTTCCCTACCACCAATGTTTCTTTTCCATTTGTAATCACCTTGTACTATACCACTAATTCTTTGGAGCATTAAATTCTTGGAGTGGTCATTTATTAAAATTCTAGTGTTGAAAATAGCATAGTGCTAGATGCCTTTGCTTCTTTTTTTTCCCCAATGGAATAGCTATCATTATATTAATATCACCTACAGCCTTGAAAATCATTCCAGTAGGAGCTGAGCTATTGGTAGGTCACAATAGAAACAGGAATAATTGTATGAGATCAGTGGAAGGAGTCTGAGATGATTCCCACCTATACGCTCCGCGCTTCTTAAGTCTGCCGAACTGGGCTGGAGCTGTCCAAAGCTGAACTGGGCAGATTTCACCAGCATAAACCTGACGCTTCAGCTACTTGCATCTTTAGTACACCTGCCCTTCCTGCACCATTACAATGATAACCCTACAGTAAACAAAATCGAAGAGAGCTAGGGTTGAAAGTGTCTCTTACTATTTTGCAGATGAAGAAAGTATGTTCTAAAAGATCATTAACTTGATCAAAATCGTATAATTTGTGAAACTTCCAATAGGAACTTGAATATGGGATTTTTGAGTTTGGTGCAGTGCTTAACTAATATAGCATGCAGCCTCTAAAATAGAAAAGCTACATATATCAAGTCGTCTTGTTCAATCAACCTTCACGTCTTTGGGGATCCATGTATTTGATCTCCAGGGCAATGCAATGTAGTCATTAAAAGAATATATTGTGGCAATAAACTTCCATGGCTCAAATCTCAGTTCAACCAGGGTATATTTGATTAACTAAGTCTTATGTGCTCTTTGCGTCATTTCACCATCTATAATGATATAAATCTATTTTTATATTGATTTAGATGATATTTATTTAAAATTGTGTACATCTACTTGTAAACCTATAAAATGATGATAACAGTCTCTACCTCATAAGGTTGTGGGGTTCACCTAGAGTGCTGATAACACTGGCTGGCATAGAGAAAGTGCTCATTTAATATTAGCTTTTCTTACAATCACTTTTTTGCTGTTATCTGCTACATAAAATTGTCTCCAGTCCTTGGCATTCTCTGAGGTAGATAAGAAGTGGAAAGGGGGTTAAGGTTCTGTCCCAAATCCCAGCTTAAAACACTACTACTTAGACTGTCAAAATCTTACACTAAGAAACTTGGAAGGTAACGTTATTTGCTAAAAGGATAATTTGCATTTATAATTTATATTGTTATTTTTAATGTTTGGAATTTTATTAACTATATTCTCACTGTATTTAATCATACAATTACCCATAGGTTCAAATCTTTTCATGGTTTATTTAGTATGACAAACTGTCTGTTGCCTCATTTTATTTTAACTTGTAGATTTTTATTGAGCAGAGATGCAAATAATTTCTGTCCAGTGGAAAAGATAACCCTAAAGTTACAGCTTATTGCCATGTTCAACATTAATTAGTTTTGTATCTAAACTGACATTCATATCCTAATGTTCCTTTATAAGTTGCCTGCAGATATCTAGCTTTTCAAATGCTCTTTGAACTAGTTTTAACACCTTGTATATACAAGCCCACTCTCCCCCAAATTCTTCCTCCTTCCACATTCCCCTACCCCCAGGACATACATAAGCCTCTCTTTAGAGCTCTATTTCATCCCAAGAGTTTCTCTTTTAGGAAAATAACCAGTACAATAATATATTTGAACAGTGTGTTCAGTAGACAATGTTTAAAGGTACCTATAACCGTACCCATTAACTACAGTGATGTTTGCTAGGTTTGGACTATTCAGGCAAGTAAACATTTGCAAAATTATATGGATCTTAGAGAAGAAAACAAAAAGAGAGAAAACAGGGAATATCTGCTGAAACATTTTTCCCCACACAAAGCACCCATCAATACAATATGGAAGAAGTAACAACCAGAGGAAGAAAAAGAATTTAGAACATTTATAACCATCTCACATCAGGCACATAAACCCTTAAGACAAAAATCCTTCTTTTGTTTCTAAAGCCACTCCTGACATTTTTCCATAAGTACCTTCTAAATTAAAATTTAGCTCTGTCTCTTAAAGAGGAAATTGAAAATTACTGTATCTCATAGTGAATTCTGTCTCACAATGGGACTCTTAACCTATGGTGTCCATGTTGTCCTACTGTATCACTGTTACGAGGATTTCTTCTTCATAAAATTCAGTATATGCAAAAGATCACTATCAGTCTTTTAACAGCCAAAAAAGTGAAATGCTTTCTTGTAGAAAACATTTGTGACTACTTTAGCAAGCAACATTTTTCTTAAAAAAATTATTTTATTATTCAGAAAGTATTACAATACTACTATACATGGAAAAATCACACACACACACACACACACACACACACATGCCAAAAAACAAAGTATGCTGTTTCTTGACTTCCCTATTCCTAATTACTCTCTAGGCGAGACTTTCCAATGGTCCAGAATCACAAAACCATAGAACACAACTTGTTAGTTCAGCCTCTACTCTGGCTGGAGCTACAGGAATTTCAGTCCTTGGCTCAGTTACAAGATTCTGCATTAAAAATTATTTCACAAAGCTAGAATATGCTTTAAACAACAAGAGAAGGTATTTAATGGGCCATTGGTTCTAATTCATGTCTGAACTCTCACGATGACAAACAGGGACTTTCTGCATGACTGGTGCTGTATCCTCCCTGCCCTGCTAAGTCAGCCACTGATGTAGGTAAATCAAGTTTAGACTTTTTTTTTGAAAAGACCTAAAACCACCATAAAGACAAAAACCACCCATATAATGTACCTGTGAAGAATTGTATTAAATTTCTCTTATGTCTTGTCAAAGTAGAGTAAAACTACTGACTAAAGTTATTTTTTTAATATATTCTAAAGAAAAAAAATATTTCTCAGGTAAAATTATTCCTAAACTTACATTATATTACTTATTTACTCTTCCCCTTTTTGGAGTTTAGATCAAGACCTTAAGTGTTCAGAAAGCTTTTTTTCTTTTTTTTTATGCCACCCACAAGTGGAAAGCAAAGTCTGATATTAGAGGAAAATATGTGACCCAATTACTGAACAATGCCTGGAAATAGACACCTCAGCGGGGTCCCCAATTCTCTCTTCTCTGTTTTCACTTCCTGAAGCTAGAAGAGATAAAATATCACCCACAGTCAACTTCCTGGGGGTGTTTCAACTTCTTGGGGGAAACAAATAAATGAACACATTTTTTTTAACCATAATTCTTTCCATCTGGGTTCAGTGCCTTCTCCAGCCAGTATGAGAAGCACGTAAGACAGCATTGCTAGGGCACTTTTCTATATAAAAATAAACAATTCCATGTCATATCTACAAAGTCACCAACTATCCTGAGTGCCCATAAATTCTCCAAACACAGCCCGGTTCCCAATAACATTGTCTTTATAGTCTAAGAGGACTTTGTGATCACAAACAGAAGCCAATGCACAATAACCACCCACTTACTACATTTTGAGTTTTCACAACTGAGTTTTATAATTCATGTGTTGTCTATCAACTCTAAAAAATACGCTTACCTGAGCTTGTCAATAAAATATTTACATTTAATTTTTTAAAGAAATAGTCAATTCTTTCTGACATTTATTCTTATTCTTAAATAGCATCTGAGTCATTTGTTGATACCCTTAATTATTCCACATACAAGCCTCATTTAAACTAATGGAATCTTTTATTTTCCAAAACTGAGGAGAAAATAGAGCAATTATGGGTCTACTCTTCATCAATTATGAAGACATCAATTTGGTGGGATTTTTCTATAAAGAATTTCTTTTTAAAGCCTTTTACTGAATCACCCACTCTGTATATTAATTCAGGTAATACAGGCAGAGACTGAAAATAGTTCCTGCAGTCAATCAACTCCCAGCTAACTCATTTTTCACATGCCTTCTATACTGATACCAAGACAAGAACAAAGGTATTAGATTTATTTAATGGATGGACTATTATCCTTTTAGCCAATGTGGTTGTTTGCCTACTTCTAGAATGCTCATTCATTCTTTGGCACTTGGGGATGCTACTGGGGTATATCTATGGCTTTTGAGATCCAGTAGGAATGTGGTGGGATTATCTCTTTGAGGGACCACATCATCCAGGTTCCATCTACAAGAGAACAAGTCTACAGCCCATTAACATTCTGAGTCATTAACAAATTCATTCTACAAGCAAGTGGTCAAAGCCAGGAATAACTATTGTGGGCAGAACTATGTCCCCTCAAATTTCATATGTTGAGGCTTAACACCAACACCTCAAAATGTAACCATATTTGGGCAGATAGCCTTTAAAGAGGTAAGGTATACTCTATAGTAGCACAGGGAACTCTGCTCAATATTATATAACAATCTAAGTGGGAAAAGAATTTGATAAAGAATGGATATATGAAAAAAAAAATAAAGAGGTAAGGTAAAACCAAGTCCTATGCATGGGCCCTAATCGAATATGACTGACATCCTTATAAATTAGGACAAAGGCACAGAGGAAAGACCACAAGGCACAGAGGGAAGAGATGGCCATTTACAAGCCAGGAGAGAGGCCTCAGAAGAAATCACACTTCTGACACCTTCATCTCATATTTCTAGCTTCCAGAACTGTGAGAAAATAAATTTCTGTTGCTTAAGTGGTACTTGGTTATGGCAGCCCTAGCAAACTAACACAATAACCTCTTATTCAAGGTCTGGTGAGCTTTGATAAAGGGAATGAAGATGAGACCTCCTTAAATTCTTGACACAGTGATTTGGCAGTGGGTCCCACCAAGCCCTCACCTAACACCTCCAAGTTCTCTGTCACCCACGTGTGTGTGTGACAACAGAGGCCAGTAAGTATCACCCAGAACAGACAACTAATACTCTAGAACCTGGTTCTTGGCCTTGTAGTTTGGGCATTCTTTTTATCCCCCCAGAGATAATCATACTCTTGAATCCACACCAAGTAAATGTCACAAGTTTACTGCACAAACAGAAATGTCCTTTTTTTTTTTTTTTTTTTTTTTTTTGTGGTACGCGGGCCTCTCACTGCTGTGGCCTCTCCTGTTGCGGAGCACAGGCTCCGGATGCGCAGGCTCAGCGGCCATGGCTCACGGGCCCAGCCGCTCCGGGGCATGTGGGATCTTCCTGGACCGGGGCACGAACCCGTGTCCCCTGCATTGGCAGGCAGACTCTCAACCACTGCACCACCAGGGAAGCCCGAAATGTCCTTTTTAATTTACAACTTCGGACTAGCACACTCCAAAGAAAACAAAATAAGAGTTTCTAGCTGGGAGAATTGAAGAAAATTTCAAGGAGGAGGAAGTGTTTAAAGAAGGGGTAACATGTTGACAATCAGAAATGTTTTTTATACTTCTTAGGGATAAGAAAAACAATTCTAAAAAAAAAATTCTTTTTTAGACACATGTATTACTCTTTAGTACATTACTGTTTTCACAGTACAAATAGGTTCACCATGATCCTAGGGCTGTCATGCTGCATTTACAATCTGACCAACTCTAAGACAATGGTTCTCAGACTTTGATGTGCCCCAGAATCTCTTGGAGGCCTTATTAACACACGGAATGCTGGGCCCAACTCCCAGAAATACAGACTCTGCAGGTAAGAGGTGGGTCTGAAGGATTTGCAGCTCTAATAAGATCCCAGGTGATGCTGATGTTGTTGATAGTGTTATGAGAACCACCACTTCAAGAAAGAGAATGACATATGAACACCAAAGCATGTGTGGTTTGTTACCTACAAAATTCACAGTCTGAGGGAACTTTCTATAGCCACGGAGAACTACTTTCAAAACTGCAAACAGCATTTGCTTTTGTTCAAATGATATTCTATGTTGAAAAAGATGGACTACAAATTTTTTCAGAGTTTTTGCTTAATAATATTTTTTCATTTACCTAATATAATGACAACTTACAACTCAAAGACAGCTGCTTTGAAATTTTTGTCAGGGACTTTTTAGAAAGTCCAAAGAAAACACATGGACAATATCTATGTAACTCTCTTCCTTCATCTGAAATAACTAGTTGCTAGTTCCTAGTTTGATTGAATTAGAGTACTAATATGAAAAAAATAACTGGCAGGCAAATAACAATTAGTAACTGTTAGTGTCTTTGCTGGTTCTTTAATGAGAAATGGATGTAAAGCTGGAATGAATATACTAGACTGAAAATGAATACTTTCAAATTCTGAAACAAAACAAAACAAAAATCACTAACTTGCTAACTCTTGGGTTACATTTTAGGTTATGTATTTATGTTACATAGTTAGGGTATATAGCCTGTCATCTTAGAGAAAGCTTGTGAGAAAGAGATTTCCATGCAAACAAATGGGATGGCAAATCACATCCTTTTCGGTACTTTATACAACCAATCATAGCACATTTCAGCATGCTTAACATCCTTTAATATTTGTTCTGCTAATGAGGAAAGAGAATAGGCTTTGGAATCAATTAATATGGACTTGAGAATTTGAAAAAGAATAGATACATGTATATGTATGACTGAATCACTTTGCTGTACACCTGAAACTAACACAACCTTGTTAATCAACTATAGTCCAATATAAAATAAGAAGTTAAAAAAAACTATGGACTTGAATCTGACCTGTACCACCCATAGGATGTGAAACAAACAAACTACTCAACACCTTGGTACCTCAGTTTGCTGATCTGTATAGTGTAATCACTAGGCCTGCTTTTTTAGTGGCTGTAAAGATGAAATAAAATAGCGTGTGCTAAACTTCCTAGTACAATGGGTGACCCGTTGAAATTTCTTCCATTGTCTTACTAAAGCCTACCTTACGCTTTATTATCTATACATTTACCATGTAGCATACAAATGTCCATGTATAACTTGGACAACAATATCTCTTGACTATTTGATAGAGCCAGTCTCCGTGCTGGCAGAGGCCCCTTAGGAAGCATAGGCTTTGACACTCATATGACCTCTCATTTATACTCCAAGTCAATTCACAGTTTCTCCTCCACTCACACAGTTTCCTCCTGGCAACATCTAACTCCTTGCTCAGTCTGATCTCAAAGTTCAGCCCCTTCCATGCAGCCCCCACTACCTTTCCATATGCATCTGCCTTCTAACCTCCCACCAGTACCCACTGCTCCAGGTACTACCACAGGCCCACTCATTCTCAAGTTCCCCCTCTCCCAGCCAGCAGCCAACAAGTCATGGTACTTGGTGGACCACATCTTGACCCTGGCCCTCCTTGGTTCTCACTGCTGTCCACTTCTAGTACATCCATGCATGGTTGACTGTCAATAGCATCCCACTCCAAGGCCGTTTGGTCTTCAAGGGTCCAATCCTGGTCTTCTATAAGTGGATTTTAGATTTCAGAGATTTTAAATACCTCTCTTACCAAAAGCAAAGGATCCTATCAGGATTCATGGGTCCTCCCTTCAAAACCTCTCTAATGTCCATCCCTATTTGTTTTATTTAGTTGACACTTTTACAACACTTTTATGGGCCAGCCCCTCTTCTAGGCTCCCTATGTATATCCGCTCTTGTTAGTCATCACAACAAGCCCTGGATGTGGTCACTAGCTGTGTTACGGACAAGAACACTGATACAGAAACACCTGAAGTAACTTTCTCAAGGTCACATAACTAGGAAGTAGCAAAAGCAAAATCCCGGGCTGTCTGGCCTCAGAGCATGGGGCCTGCCTCTCAGCTCTAGTGCCTCCTGCCAACCTCCTGTCTCAAAAAGGAAGCCATTGCTTCTCCTTTTCTCTCTTCCAACTCCCATTCATCCCTGCCATGTCTGTGCCCTTGTTTCCCTATATATCACCTATGTTTTCTGAAACTTAATCTTTTTTCCCCAGCACCAGGGCTCTTTCCCCTCTGCCTGCCCTTGAACATTTGTAGATCATTTCTTCCTATACATTGGCTATCATCAAGTTTCTCTCTTTTCATTCCTTGACAGAGTGGTCTTGATTGATTGCTCTGCTCATTCTACTTCTTTCTTCTTAATTTCTAATTACATCCTAAATACTGACTTCTATTATTGGAACATAACTGAAAATTAACTAGTAACTTCTTAATAAGTAAAAAAATCAGTTATCATCATCCTTGACTTCTCACTACCATTTAACCCCCTGGAAAACCTTCATTTTGAAACATTCTTCCCTTGGGTTCCATGCAGCACACTAACCTGGTCCTTATCTTCCTTTCTTGCAGACAAGTTATCCCTTTATCTCTTTCACTTGGCTTTTCTTCTCCTCTAGATTCCTAAAAGTGGGTGCACCTCAAGCGTAATCCTTAGCCCACTTTTGTTTTAGTGCTACAATATCCGTGAGACAGCTAATTCCCAGAAAGGACATGTATCAGAATCAGCTGGATGACTTCTTACAACTCTGGGCTCCAACCTCAGAGTTTTGATTGTTTGGGATGAGGTACAAGAAAGTGAATGTTTAACAAGCTCACAAATTAGAACCAAGAACCACACTGTGAGAACCATTGATTAGAAATCTCCTTCATTATCACATTTTGAATTTCTATTTCTTTGTGTTTCCATCTCATATTTCTTTCTCTAGATCTGCCTCCACCCTCAAACCTCAGTCTAGAATCTACAATTAGAGTTATTGGATATTTAGAGTTATTAATTATTTCCCTTTGGAAGAATTAGAATTATCGGATATTTCCCTTTGGATGGAATGGTCATCTCAAAATGCAAAATGCAACATCTCAAAAATGCAGCAAAGTTGAACTGGCTGTTTTCCCCTTTCTCCCTTCTCTGAAAACATCTCTGGGGCAGAAGCTAGTTGGGTAGTAACGAGTGTACAGGGAGGAGACTCTGACAACCTGGACAACTCAAGCCCCAGCTGGAGGGGCTCTGCATCCTGTCTCTGGCCATTGTTACCACAAAGGAATGGGATCCAAATGTTGCAAGGCCTTCTGATTGTTTCTGAAAGAAATCTGGATTTTCAGGCAATATTTCTCAATTTTGCAAGATTGTCTTAGAGTTTTTATAAAACAATGTGAAAACACTCTTTTAGGCAGACTGAGCTTGATGGCTGCCAGTTTGTGACGTTGCCCTGATGTCCTCCAGCTGCCCCTTCTCATTCTAAATAACATAGATCCTTCCAGGGCAAAATGTATGTTCTGACCCATTGTCTGCCAGCTATTTCTCCCAAATCTGCATAGCTGTTGTGCTCATGGCCTGCATAAAATCATCTAGCATTATTATTTTTTTTTCCTGTTTTATGGTATTATTTGTTTGTTCCCCATGAGATTGTCTCTTCAACCAGACCTTGATTTTTCAGGGGTCTATATAATGCTTTATGCTTCTGTGGACATCCCTGAAATATCCAGGACAGAGTTGGATGAATAATAAATGTCTATGCAAATCTGCTCATTTTTAAGTAAATTTTATGAACCTGACAACTTTTTTCACATCAGAAACACCTACTAATGACTGAACTACACTTACACACAAACAAATATGTATATACCATTAATTGAGCACTTGCTATATGCTGGTCACTACACACAGTGCATTAGGTATTTTATTCCAAATTCTCACAACTACCTAATAAGCTGATATTATTATTCTCATTTTTTAAGGATGAAGAATTAAACTTAGATACCTTAAGTGACTTGCCCAAGTTGACACAGCTATTGAGTTACATTGCTTATATTTGAACTCAGGTGCATTTGGCTACAAAATCCCTACTCTTTCCTTGATAATCACACTGTCCTTAAAGCATAATGAATAAACTTGGGTAAAAGTCAGTCCCCTGGCCAGTCCTGGGGTCACAGAAACATTTGCAAGTCTTTTGTACACGTTGGACATGACTGCAGCTCCAAAAGGCACAAAAATGACCAAAAGTCATTGGACATGGTATAGCTGGACATTCATCATAGATTGTTAGAACTCACTTCTAGAGAAACTTCTTTCTTAAAGAAGCTTCTGATTTCACAACATGTAGCCCATTCTAGTACATCTGTGACTCTAACGTGAACTGTATGCATAATGTAAAACATAGCTTCACAGCAGAATTGACATTTGCTATTTGGGGAAGACATCAGACCTCAGATTCTGAAAATTCTGACATCATCTATTGACTCAACACTATTAAAAAAAAACTGCATCAAATATGTAGCATATGTGACCATTTTGAGAGCCGTGTTTTAGTAGCAGTGGAATCAGCTGTTCAGAGCACATGCTCAGTTTCCATGATACCCCTCAGTACCAAAGCACATAATCAGGTTCTCAGGAAAGTTCTGTGATGGAGTTGTTACTAATAAAGTAGTAGCTCCCAATCCTCGCTTAGGCTACTTAGTTTCCTTCTAATTCCCACCCAGATTTTCTTTGTCACTACCCTTCCTCCTCCAGCTCAACTGGCATCTTCTCTCTGATGCCTTTTCTCTCTTCCCCAAGTAGCTCATTTCAGTTCTGGTTATGATCCAACATGGCATTGAGCATATCTCTATTAGAAAGTGCATTGTATCATCAATTGTGTCAACGACAAAAATGCAATACTTTATCAATACTGCATTGTACTGTGCTGTACTATACCTTTGACCATCCTAATACTGAAGATGAGTTCTTCAAGGGTAGGGCATAGGTGTTGTTTATTTTATATCCCTAGCCTTACATGCAGGGCTCACTCAATAATTGTTTGTTGGATGAATGAATAAATAAGTGAATACCATATATCACATCCCCAACATCAGAATGTAAATTCTGATGCAAAGCTATTTTTGCATTATGCATACAGTTCACATTAGAGTCACAGTTGTACAAGAATGGACTAAAGGTTGTGAAATCAGAGAAGACAATCAGAGTGTCAATGAGAGTAAGTATATCTAGGCACAGATATATCTTCCACTTGGCAATGTGACAAAGTGCATATCCTACTGACAGTGATACATCACGTTTTAGATCTTATATTGAGCACATTCACTTCATTTCATTCAAAAGGAGAGTGAGTTATAACATCATTAAAGAGCCAAAATATGAAATAGTTGTAAAGTCTTTGTTGTAAAATGTTTTACGGCATTATGTTATTTTAAATTGACAAAGACACTCAAGAAAAAGAACTGACATAATATATTGAATGAGGAATTTCGTATAGTAGAGCAGCTACTCTAAGCTTTTTTTAATACAAGAATGCCACTGCTTCATTTGAAAGAATCAGAACTTGCAGTGGGAAAAATAGACAAAACCATGTCATGTAGAGAGAAGTGGTCCCATGAAGCTCACACATACCAGAAGCAGAAAAGATGAAAATCAAGCCCAACTTTTAAATCTCATATCTTTAATTTCAAAACTTATAAAACAAGGTACCCAAGTGGATGAGAACACAGCCATTTTTGTCAACACATCAATCTCTTCACATAAAATGTTGAGGAAGTTATAAACTTTCCAATATAAATACAAAATATTGGATAAAGCTCTTCTGTATCACTCCAAAAGATTCAGTCCTTGTGTTACCATAGCAGAAAGCTCACTGTCCAATGGATATTCAAATAATTCATAACATAAATCAATGATGCAGTCCATTTACCTCTGTGAAGATTATTTGTTTTATAGATTGTCTGTATTACTCATAGTATTTTAAAAATCGTATGTAAAAATATATAACTATCACACCAGGTAAGTGAGACGACAATAAAAGAATGCATGTTAAGCATTCCAGCTTAGTAATAAGCTTATAGCAGTTGATTCTCCAAAACAGTAGTTGCTGGAGTGATGTTCAATCTTTCAATTACTTAATAGTCAGACAACTTAAGCTTATATTATAAATACATTCTGAAAAACATAATTAAGAAAGTGAGTAGACTGCAAAATGTGTGCAGTGCTGTCTCCATTCAGTTATCAGTGGCTGCTTGTTCATTTGTCTTAACCCTTCCCACTATCACTGCAGGTGTACACACACCTCTGAGTGCTTTCCTTTCTTTCCACTGGGAAAATGTTTTGCATGACAAGGTACACATCTCTGAGACTTTTTTAGTCCATTCCACTTGGGGAGGTTCAGGGCTAAAGGGAAAATGCAAGGAAAATTCAATATGCTCCCCATATCAGGAAGACTATCATGTCTTCTTATAGATTCTTTTTACCTGATCAACTCTTATTTAATAAAGCTTGAATATATGGTCTCTAATGTCCACTATAAGGTCCCTTAAGATGCTCTCAGTGTAACATAATATCTATACTATCACAACCAAAGCCTTGTTTGCATACTTTCTTGAAAAACCTATGACTATGAATTTTGTGTGTAAGCACAGATCATGTCTCATAATACCGAAGGGGAGACTCCATGTTTTATACACACTCATGGTGCAGACCATCTACACCTAGTAGTAACACAGTAAACAACTGATGATGTGATAATGTTCCTCCAGGAATGATAAAAGCAGCTGTTCTAAACTGTGGTGCAAATTAAAAAAGGAAAAACTTATCAAAGTTAATCACTTACTGGCAAATGCATTGTGCTTGATTAACTATTCTTACTCCCTGTGTTTACTTGTGCCTTAAGAATCCATTACAGACACTACTCACACCAAAATAAACTCTTCACTTTCATTATATTATATGTATAATGTTACTCAACTGGGTTGCAGTATCACCTCAGTAAAAAAATCCAAGAATAATTTTGTGCTCAACAGTTCTTTGCCCCACAGTGCTTTACATATCTCACTTCTACTACATCCGTCAGGGAAGACAGCCAGCTCAGTTTCTCTTTCTGGTCTCCAATCTCCTCATCTCCCAGTGTGAGCCCCCAAATCCAACCAAAGTTGACTCCTGGAAGGTTCCAGAATGTTCACTGCTAAAATGCAATTCCGCCAGCCAAGAATTGTCTTCCTTTCCCCCTGCCTCTCTACTCACAACTTCCTTTGCCTCCTATCGGTGTGTCTCCTCCAGAAAGATTTCTGTCATCATCTGTTCTTTTAGCTGAATTAGGAGCATCCCCTCTCCCAGGGGGCCTGGTGCTTTCTCCTTGTAGCTCTGTTCCCACTGCACATAAGCACAGGCTTATTCCTGAGAGCTACTGGAGAACAGAAACCATCCTCCTTGTTTGTATCACCCAGCCATCATATGGAAGACAGCAGAGAATAGATGCTCAAGAAAAGTGGTTGAATAGACAATGATGAGGATATTAATTCCTATGTAAAAAATCAGCTTACAAGAAAACAAAGGTGAAACTTTTTTTTTGTAAGACCCACAACATATGAAATTAGTAGGGAAGCTGTGTTTCTTCTTCCTTGTATTAAAAATGGTTTATAACAATATAATGGATAATATATTGGATTTATTCAAACGATAAAATACTACACCGTGATGCGAATGACAAACAATGGCCATAAGCAACAATAAGGAGGAATCTCCAACGATGAGCAACATGAAGCAGACAGGCAAAAGCACATATTAAAAGATTCTACTTATATAAGTTTATGTATTAGAAATCAGGATGGGGGTTATCCTTGGAAGGAGTTAGTAACTAGAAGCGGCGTGTAGGTTTGCAGTGCTGGTCACATCCTGCTCTGTGAGTTGGCTGCTGGTGACATGGGTGTGTTCAGTTTGTGAAAACACACCAAGAAGCTGTACACTGACGATTACTGCACTTTTCTACTAGAGAGCGTTTTTCAATAAAACATTCAGAAAATAATAGCATGGTGGCAGAAGTTAATGATATTTCTAATGAAAAGGAGCCACACAGACATGGAGCAGCAAATAATACTTCCCATCCATCCATTTTCTGAGGGAATTTTACTGTTTTCTTTCGAGTCTCTAAGAGCCTTAGTTTAGAACCATTTGGCATAAGCTGAATAAAGAAGAAATATACAAACAGAATACAAATAGAGGTGCTAATAAATCATCGGCAACATATTGATTTTTATTGTGTAAAGAGACTTTTACCTATATCATAGCATAGTAATTTGGAAAAAAACAAAACAAAACACAAACTAAGGCCCCTGACATAAAATTCATTATAGCAATAAAAATAGTAGTTTTGAGAAGAAAATATTATAACATATGCCCTGTATCCCCACATACATATATTTATGTCTTGCAAATAAGCCTGATTCTATTGCCAGGTGGATTCCTTTTGAAGCTACATGATTTTTCCCAATTGGATTAGTGTGGGTTTCGTTGTACCCTGCTTACAGATGTGTGTTACTCAATAGAAATTCACCCACAAAGAGGAAGTAATATATTCTGCTCAGGAGGTGGCCTCTTGTCCCCTTTGTCTTAAAGTTAACCACTGGTAAACCAAAGTAAAAGTTGATGTGTTTAGATGGTATGAGCTTTCATGTGCCATGGGAACATAATTGGTTCCACTTTCCTTCACATTAAATGTAATGAAAAGCCACATTTCACGCCCATAAGATTGAAATTCTACTAACAGTCTTCAGCCCACTCCTCACTTGAGCACTGACATTTTAATAAGTGATTATTTTTTCCATTATAGAGGGGCTATATCTCATAAAATCAGATTTGGAAAATGTAGAAAAAAATAGAAAGACAGAAATTATTCATAATCTCACCGCACAAACTTTTGCTAGGTAGGTTAATTTCCTCTCCTACATATGGGTTTTCTTGTTTATGGGTTTCACATATCACACCACTTACATAATTCCTTATCCAGCACTAACACTTTCAAAGACTTTCTATATGACTATTAAGTATAAGCAATGCCAAAATCAATGTAGTATATAACATAAAAATTATTTCAGTACTGTTGGAACAGTGTAAGCCACACACACAAACAAGCAAGTACGTAAAAGTAGTGATCTTCATCAGGTTGTTTACAATGTACACACTTATAAAGGCATCTTTATTATTATTATTACTATTATTATTATTACTATTAAATTAATTAACTAATTATCTAATTTTTAGTGAATGTTACCAAGTACCAAAGGATGTCCTCAGGAATGTAAGGGTTACAGTTCACTTACTGCATTTCTACTGCCTTTTTTAATTTCAAGTATATCATCATTTCAGGGTATGTCATCATATCAAGGAACTTCAAAAGAATAAAGGTGTGGATGGCTGACACCTGCCGATATATGTGTCTCCTGGCTATTTTATTTTATTTATTTTTCATTTTTTTTATGTTTTGGCTGTGCCACGTGGCATGTGCGATCTTAGTTCCCTGACCAAGGATCAAACACGTGCCCGCTGCATTGGATCTCCTGCCTATTTTAGAACTGATTTTCCTACACGTATCTTTTGAGTTAACATTTACTGCTTCCTCCTGGAAATTATAGGCTTCTCAAAAAAATAGCAACATTAGAAAGCATACAGATCTGTGTGTTTCTATGTGTGTCTTTGTGTACATGCACTTATAGAGAGGTCTCTTCCTACAGCCCCTACAGCAGAGTCCCTAAGAGAAAAGATTTAATCTTGTTTGAGCGATAGCTAATATTTCTACTTCAAGTTGTCGCTATGCTGAGAAAATTCATTCACTGCACATAAGGGACAGGCCTTCCAAACACTCAAAAGAATCTTTGAAACCATGAAGTTTCAATTTCCTATTCTATGATAGCTGAGTATTTTAAAGTATTTACTATCAAACTGCAGTTTAAAGACAAACAGACATTTCTAACACTTAAAAAATGCATTGCTTTTTGACATTTTCTATATTTTACTCAAAAGGTAAAAGTTTGGGGATAGTCACGAATTTTTTTTTAATATTAGTTTATTTATAACCCTGTCTTGTTTTGTTTGTGTTAGAATTCAGAATACTGCATTTTTAATAATTCAGATTGAAAATAATAAATGTGTTTATTTTAATTATACATTGAATTACATAATATTATATATATCTGTTATATATTATTTTATATAAATAAATATATTAATTATATGTTAATTTATATAAATACATTAATAAGTATTTATATATAAATGAGTATTGAATATGTGAGATTATTTATAACATGGAAAAGATGTAAAAACTTTTTAGATAAACATATATCACAGAGCTGCAGAAATAAATTATTGCTTATAATTGTCAAATACTTTGTTTCCCTCTTTCTAACCCCATTTCCTGCACTTACTTCTATAGATAACCACTCCCCTGTATTCTCTAATAAAGTACCCCTTGTTTTTCTCTACTGTTTTATCATATTATATGATATATATTGGTTGTTTTACTCATGTTAGAACTTTACTTCAATGAATTATAGTTTACATGTTTTACTGCACCTCATTTATTTCACATTTTAAATCATCAATTCAATCAAGCTGGTGCAAGGGACTGGGATTCTTTTATTTTCACTGGGGTAGAGTGTTCCTTTGAACAGGTAATTCACAATTGTTTATCACAGTTCCTATCTATTTTCACTTAGGTTTATCCATACACATCCCTTCATTTTTGACACTATGAACACTGCTATCATTAATATTTTCATATTCACTGGTGCAGATGTTCGGGAGGGGAACAGCTGAGGCATGTAGAACACATGTTGTTTCCCAAAGTGGTGTATCGCCCGCAGAATACTGGTTTCTCCACAACCCTACCGATGTTTCATGTTGCAGGCTTCTCTAATATTTCTCAAACTATTGATTTTAAAATATTATCATTCTTTATGAGTAAAATGTCTAAGTTTTACAGATTAGTAAACAGTGCCTTAATGAAACGTGATGGACTAAATTAGGCCAGGTTTCCAGGCATGCCTTCCTGCTATTTATGAGAAATCAATATACTGTAACTTTATTGCGTCATGAACTACATTCAACTCATGGTCTGATTTTTAAAAGAGGTAAATGTTTGTAATGTTCTGTCTCACTATGTCTCTATAATTCACCATGATTTGAAGTAGGATCTTGAATCTGTGTGTATGTGTGTGTGTATGTATGTATATGTGTTTGTGTGTGTGTGTGTCTTGAATATAAAACAGGCATGCCAGCAACTCAAAATGACGTTATCTAGAGAGCATCCATGTTTCCAAATACTGCATAGAAGGTTCTGTCTCCAGAAGACTTTGGTCAATTTGAGGCAGTTTACATTAGGTCTGGAGAAGACTCTTGTAGCTTAGAAAACTGATGCCCTACAAAATAAACTACTTAAGAGGGTTTTCAAATAATCCCAGTAGTAAGTAGTTGACAGTCAAAATAAAACTAAGTCTTTTGGTGTTACCACAGAGACAAAACTACGAGCTGAAGTAAATGTTCCTCTTATTTCCAGTCATCTCTCAAATATTACATAAGCTATTAAAGTACTTTCTATACTGAAAAGCCCAAAACCCAAGTCCTACAAAGTTACTGTATTTCACCCAGTTCTCAGGATCAGCCATTTAGGTTATTCCAGATTAGGTTAATGCCACGTGATGTTTTCCAAATGTAATGCCATATAAAAAGCCAAGGCTTCGGGACGTAACACATGGGTCTTGTGTGTGGTTATCTAAACAAGCTTATGTTTTATCAAGCCACAAGCCTTCTGGGGCATCTGGCACCACAGAAGCCAAAGAACATGCAGATTTCTGGTCCACCCCTCCTTTCTGAAGGATGGAAAATTTCAACAACATCAACAACGTAGCATGCAGACTGCTGGCCAACTCAAGCTCATTTTAAAATAAAAACCCAGCAAAAGCAACCCAATTTATGGGATCTTTTATGACCCTCAAGTCGCTTCCACTGTCATACCTATTTCTGTATTATACAGGTACGAGGCCACATTAATGTAGAGAAACAAAATAGCTGAAGGTATGCATAGCATTCCTTGAAAGGTTAAACTTTAGCTAAAAGGCAAAGAGGTAAAACAATATTTATTCCTCTCCCTTGATAAAAGCCCTACTAGACTCTCAGTTCCTTAAGTTAATAGTCTCACATCTGTACATATTTTTGAAGCCTAATTCTTCACCTACCAAAGATGTCACATGCTTAATTCTCCTGACTTGAGACCTTGCTGTTCAAAGTACAGTCTATGGAACACGGCACAGACATCACCTTCAGCTTCTTAAAAATGCAAAACATGAGGCCCAGCTCCAGATCTACTGAATCAGAATTTGCATTTTAACTAGATCCCCAAGGATTTCATATACACATCACTGTCGTAAACACACAGTTTAATGACATCCACACACAAAAGTCATGAAATTCCATGCATTTTTGTTGAACCTAGGAGTTAAAAGAAATTAACTTTCTATTAAGACTCAAGGTAACTTTTCCAGTTACCAAAACTCTGCCTTTGCCAAAGCTGACTAGTTGAAAAAGGTAGATTTGAACTTTATTTGAGGCTCTGGTTTTCTTCTCCTTTTGCAAGATTTTGTACACTGTCATCTGCCATGTACTCATAGTCTATAGCTAATACATGCAGACAACTCATGTCAAAATTGCAGCAAAAGGCACTTTGGTCTCATCTGGGGAAATTTGTAAAACTTGTAAAGAAAAGAAAATCCCAGCTTAGAGAATGTGAAAACTCTTCAGAAATTTAATTATATTTCACTTGGCCTAAAATGTCCCCATAGCCTTTGGTCAAACAATTTGAGAGTAATCTAGTAGCAATGGGATCTGTGTTATCAAGTCTAAATCAATGCCAGCCTTATGTAAATAAAGACTTAGGGACACAGAGCCAAATTCCGCTGGCACCCTGCATTAGTATCACTAAATACAATGGTAATAAAACAATTAAGCAACATTCAAACTGCACAGAGAGTTAAAATTACAGTGCCGTTATTACCTAAATCACAGATTATGAAAAAAATAAGACCAACACTGTCTGTGTATAAACAGTGATTAATTTGTCATTGTGTGAGCTCCGTGTGTGTGTGTGTGTGTGTGTGTGTGTGTGTGTGTGTGTGTCTGACAAGCTGTTCAGCCTCCTGCCTTCCTAAGTAGGTTTTACTGTTAAATTATGGCTAGAATTAACTAATATGCCAGTACACCATGATATTAATCCCCCAAGTATTCAATCACCTAACAATAGCACCATTATTCTGGAGAACTCTGCTTGTTCACTGTTCATGTTTTCAGATGTTTCATTAAGAGTAATTTTATTTCCAAAGAATTCAAAAGTTGTGCAAATGCATGATCTAAAAAAAAAAAAAATAGTCTTAAATATTTCATCCTCCAAAAGGAAGCCAAAAAAAAGAAAAAAGGATAATCAAACAATCACTAGGTTGGTGAATTCAAAACAATGATTGAAAATAAAAGCATCTGGAGAGTTCATGGAAAGGACACTTGAAAAGGGTGTTGTGGAGCATGGAAGGCTACACTCTGCTTTTCACAGAGAAAACACCCACTTCCAGGTGTGTTTTCTGTCAGTCGCTATAATTCAGCTGTGGTTGCAACAGCTGTGTCCCCTTCTTGTCATATACCTATGGCCTGTAATTGGCATCGGTGTGAGGAAACGTGTGTCATTGCTGTACCAGAACCGGCCTTCTCTTCAGACGACTGACTTGTGTAGTTCATTAAAAGCATTTCTCAAGTGGCCTTCCTATTGAATTTTGACTTCCAGAGTGCCCACAGAGGAACAGTTAACAGGCAGTGAGTGAGATCCTGCCATGGAGTCACACTGCTTCTTGAATGACATCCAAAATTCAGTGAGCCCAGTGTTTCCAGGACCTGCTGCTGACACAGCTGTTCAGATGGCCCAGGGCAAACCAGAGCGACCAAATCTTTCTCTCCTAGTCAACTCCACCAAAATATGCCCAGACCTGAATTAGGACGGAATTCAAGAAGTAAAATCACAAAGCATATATGTACAGCACTCTTCCTGTGATTTCAGAATCTGCAGGGCTGAACAAATACTTAGGGAATCTTCACTTTAAAAAGTCAATAATATGAATGAGTCGCTTTGGAAAAGTCAATCCTCTGAATAGCAAGCCTTTCTGTCTTTGAACACACCTTTTTGAGGACTTTACATAAAGTATTCCAATTAAAGAAAATGTTCACCATATAGATACCTGAACTTATAAATACAAAGTGTGTGTTTCTAAAAGGGGTCTCACTAGATATGCAGGAAAAAAAATGTTTCAAAGGAAATGCACATTTCCCTCTATGCTGGTCCCAAATCATAAAGCCTTTTTTTTTTTATATATAAATTTATTTGTTTGTTTTTTGGCTGCATTGGGTCTTCGCTGCTGGGCGCAGGCTTTCTCTCGTTGCAGTGAGCAGGGGCTGCTCTTCATTGTGTTGCGTGTGCTTCTCATTGCAGTGGCTTCTTCTGTTGTGGAGCACGGGCTCTAGGCGCGTGAGCTCAGTAGTTGTGGCACGCAGGCTCAGGAGTTGATCGCAGGCTCAGCAGTTGTGGTGCACGGGCTTAGTTGCTCTGCGGCATGTGGGATCTTCCCAGACCAGAGCTCAAACCCGTGTCCCCTGCATTGGCAGGTGGATTCTTAAGTCCCATAAAGCCTTTTGAAAAGATAAGTGGAGTCCACCAATATGGCAGAAATAATAGAAGCAACCTCTCTGGAGTAATATATTAATTATTTATTATTAATTATTTAAGTGCTATTGTGTTCCCATCTCTAAATATACACTTGTATGCTAGAAGCAGTCATTGAAATATATTGCCCAACTACTAATGCTGGCGCATTGCACTGAGAAGCTGGAATGCTTACCACCAATAAATCCATTCGCTGACATTTATGTCTTTTATTCACGTGACTTGTGCTGTGGCTTTTCAGAAAGCAGGAAAAGAAGAAGCCAGACTTTCATTTTCCATTTCCTGCCTTGAAAACCCTTCATTGTTATCTGCCTTGTTTTGTGGACCTGGCACACCCTTTTAGAGAAATGAGATTGAGCTAGACAGGTAAATGAAGGTGTTTATCACTGTCATGTTTATTATTTACTATTCAGGTATGGATTTTATAACTATATATCCGGCTGCTTCTGTGTTCCAATCACTGTCCTGGGACTAGAGAGATGGATCAAGTGTAAGCTCTGTCTCCAAAGTGCTCACTGACTAATGCGGCATCAGAGACATGAAAATAAATCCATCCAATACAGTGTCAGGGGTACCAAGTTGCTGTGATTCAAGCATCCACACTACGACATCACGAGGAATGTGGATGAGAAAGGACACACCTCTGCTGTGAGCCAGGGATGGGTGGGGTGAGCAGTGGAAGATGAGTCTCACAAGCTTCCTTCCCAGAGGAAGTAAACTTGAGCTGAACCTCAGAGCTGTGTTTGTTTTTGTTTGTTCATTTGTTTTTCTGACAAACAACATTCAACCCGTGATATTCACTGAAAGCCTTGTGGACTCTGGCAGTCACAGAGAGCTCAATCCATCAGCCAGACATTTACTTGGTGCCTGTTAAGTACAACAAGTGCCATAGAAGACATTCGGGGAAAAATTTTTTTTAAAGGTTCAAGGTCCTGGCTTTAACTTGCTTCTAGTTCAGCTGAGAGTTAACCATGGCTTGAACAAGTCACTTGAGAGCCTAGGCAGGCTGATAAAGACCAAATTTGATCATTTAAAGGAGGGGTTGGGGGTGCGGCAAAGCAGAGGAGGAGAGCGACCCTCAGTCTAAACTCAGCTGTCTTGAGCAAATGGCCCTTGTGACAATCTTGAACCAGACAAACGCCCTGCACGTGGCCACTCACCCTGATAGACGGGGCCTCCCCTCCTGTCCGCCATCCTCACTGGCTGCAGCCACAGATGTACTTGGCTTCCTTCATCTTAGAGTTCTTTATATCTGAGAAACCCTTAGAGCCCCAGGTAGTGGCCAGGCTGACTTTCCACTGAGCTGTGGTCCGTTTTCACATTAAATTGTTTCAGAACTGCAGGTTTCGAAGGAAAAACAAGATCACGACAGATGCGGAAGGTCTCGAAGACAATTATGCATTACGTTGGAAATGCGTCACAGTCAGTGAGGGCACCTGGCTGGCTGCACTTTGTACTTTGATGGGTGGAATGCAGGTGTGGCTGCATCTAGTCTCCTAAGAATACAAAAGCCAACAGGATATACGCTGTCTTCTTATTTTACTCATCTAAGTTCCACAAGATAGTTTAATGTAATATGTGAATAAAAGAACACTTGGGAGCTGGGTTAGGGAGCAAAGGAGGCAGATGTACAGAGTCCTCACCACAGAGGATTTCTAGGTAATGAGGTGTCCACTCCACATACTTTGCCCTGGAATAAGCCTCGGTGTTCTGGCTGCAATGGCCAAGACTAGTGCCTAGAGGCCCCTCTGTGAACCAAGAGCACTTCCTCTTTCAGGCTGTTCTTTTACTAACTACAAACACAGAATCCTGGAATTTTGGTATTTTGACAAGTGGGCCTGTAACCTTTCTGTAACCAAAGGTCCCTGAGAGAATTGTGCTCATAGGACTCAGCACTATTTCCAAGGGAGCAACGGTGAGATTCCAGGCCTGGGAAGAAACTGGTCTATGAAGAACGATTCTAGAATTCCAATATGTTAACCCCGACCACATCAAAGCTACATTCCTACACATTTAAGCTCCATGTTGGAAAGGCATTTCCCAGGCAGGCAGGGCTATGGAAAAGTGGCACATTCACCATTTGACTTTGCTAATGTTAAGTGATACGAAGTAAGTACATGTGTTCCTTGGTTCTTGATCAAAATACCAAAGATGCCCAAACGTTTACCTAAAAGCAGGTGAAATGTTAACACGCTGTGATTTACCACATAGGAGCTCTGGAAACACAAATCACCCAAATGTCTCCTTGTTCTGAAAGCCTTTCCTCAAGGTTCCTCTCCTCTGCAGCTTAAATCAAGTCCCTTTAACATCAACTCTCACAATACCCTGTACTTTTCTTCTACAGCTTTTGGTGGTTTCATGTTCACTCCCTTCATTACACTTACAGATTCATAAGGACATCATCATATCTATTCTGCTGCCCTTTGATACCCCAATACCTAGCATAGCACCAGTCACATAATGAGCACTTACTAAGATTTTGTTGAATCGGTGACTGAGCTCTGTGTCTAAAACACTGTAGCTATCTGAAAAAACGAAAAATAGGTTGAATTTTGCAATTCCACTCTTAGTTTTCTTAAGCCATTTTGTGTTTCTAAGAAAAAGCCATAAGTAAGAGCCCTGATGGGCACAGTCCATCCTCTTAGCTTACGGATTTATCATTCCCAACAGCCTAGCCATGGCTGCAATCTATGAACACACATTTGGCACAGCATCAAAAAATAGCTTCATTGAAACTGCTAAAGGAGAAGCTGGGGTAAAGTAAGTGCTACATTCACTGTAAGGGCTGAGTATATTCGGGAAAGCAGAGCCAGTGGCTTTGTCCCAGAGCTGACATTTCAGAATCAAGGAGGGACTTCCCTGGTGGCGCAGTAGTTAAGAATCTGCCTGCCATTGTAGGGGACATGGGTTCGAGCCCTGGTCCAGGAAGATCCCACATGCCGTGAAGCAACTAAGCCGGTGAGCCACAACTACTGAGCCCGTGTGCCACAACTACCAAAGCACGCATGCCTAGAGCCCATGGTCCACAACAAGAGAAGCCCGAACACCACAACGAACAGTAGCCCCCACTCGGCACAGCTAGAGAAAGCCCGCATGCAGCAACGAAGACCCAACACAGCCAAAAATTAATAAAATTAAATGTTTAAAAAAACAAACAAACAAAAAAAAAAACCAAGGAAAGTGAGGTGCAGCTCTGAGGCTGAAGACAGGTAACTGCCAACAATGTGGCCCCGACTGCCCAGAAAGCTGAATAAATGGACAATAGAAGTAAATGAGAATATGTAATGCCATCCAATTAGGAGGTGATATATAATAGTATACATGCAAGCAAGTAACCAGTGATTTATCATTAAATATCTGGAAAAGACAAAAACTATAATTCAAAAAGATACATGCATCCCAATGTTCACTGCAGCACTGTTAACAATAACCAAAACATGGAAGTAACCAAAATGTCCATTGACAGATGAATGGATAAAGAAGATGTGGTACATATATACAATGGAATATTACTCAGCCATAAATGAATGAAATAATGCCATTGGCACAAACACGGATGGGCCTAGAGATTATCATACTAAGTGAAGTAAGTCAGAGAAAGACATGTCATATTATATCACTTATATGTGGAATCTAAAAAATAATACAAATGTACAAAACAGGAACAGACTCACAGACGTAGAAAACAAACTTGTGGTTACCAAAGGCGAAAGGAGGTGGGATAAATTAGGAGTTTGGGATTAACAGATACAAACTACTATACATAAAATAGGTGAACACAAAGGATCTACTGTATAGCACAGAGAACTATACTCGATATTTTGTAACAACCTGTAGTGAAAAAGAATCTGAACATATATAAAACTGAATCACTTTGCTATATACCTGAAACTAACACAGCATTGTAAATCAACTATATTTTAATTAAAAAAAAATTTGAATTGACAAACAATAGGAAATGAAGAAATGTCATAGCCTCAAGACAGCCTCTCCTAAAAGGAGATGTCAACACCCTTGAGAAAGGGTCTGTAGAGAAATGGGACTTAACAAATGAAGCTGTAACTCAGGAATCAGATTAACAGTGGTAATTAGGACAGAATCTTCCATGAGGGTAATTCTTTATTTTTGATCATGCATTTAAATCACTCTACTTCATGATGTATTATCATCCACACTAAAGAGAAAGAAATAGAGACTCAGAAAATGAAGTAACTTGCCCCAAATTAACAAGGCTAAAAAGGGGCAGATTTAAACTCAAAATGTTAGACTCCCTTTTTATATTTAGACTTCTTGTCAATGCAAAATATTAAAGACTCATGAGTATCTCGCACAGAGAAGATCACTTCCCACTCCTACCTCCACACTTCCAGAGGTCCTCACACACAATGCTGCAATATTACTAAGATGTACACTCTTCCAATCTGTGTGTATCAAAGCTTCTTTTTGCAATTGTTAGACTTTTTCAACACTTTTGGGGAATTGTGTGAAACTAGGGGTGCCATTTTGTTGTTGTTGTTGCCGTTATTGTCTGCATGATAGGAGAGTCTTGGAGAGAGGGGCCACAGGAACAGGTAAAGCCAAGTGAGGCTCTGGGTTTCAGGAAGGGAGACAAGAAGACAGTAAAAAGAAAGGCATGGGCATGATGCTGAAGCATGGGTCTCTGAAGACAGAGACAGCTTTAGAGGGTGGGGAAATCCCTCAAGACTGAAAACCTATATGATGAGTGTTCTCAAAGGGAGTCTTCAGATAATTCTAAGATACAACAAGAAATGCAAGAAAGGAAGAAAAGAAAACTGCATGTTCAGGTGAAACAGCAACAACATGAGAAAATCAAGACAGGACATCCACTTGAAACTTAGTGTCCAGTTGGAAATGACAAATAAGAAGCACAATTTCTGGCTACTTTGCACTGGGGATTTCTATTAAGGAAACTTGCTTTTGGACTGGAAAAGTAGAACCAATGTTGAGATCATAAAAGAAGGCTGAGCCCACTGAGCCCATCTTTCTCCCTAGACGATGTAAGGACAGTTCAGGGAAGATGTGTTAAGGGAACTAAGATGGGTCTGACCCTTGCTGAGCTCAGCCAGTATAAATGAGTTGACTGCTCAGAATCAGACACGCTTCTCTCTAAGAAGAAACTGCCTTCTTGAGTTTATGTCTCTAACCCTGGTCTCCCTTGCAAGCACTATTCCCAATTCTCCAACTATCTCCAAAGTGGGCTGTGAGAAGAAACTATTAATAATTTCTATTTAGTTTGATTTTAAAACATAAAAGAAATTAAGTGGTACTGCACATTAACTCTATAGACTGACACAGTCGGACCCTCACTTAGTTCTCCTGTAAGTTAGTTAAGTGCCACTAAGGGCAGTGGGACTGAGGATGGTCTCCATAGATCAGCAGTGGCAGAACCCAGGAGCTTACAAAAATAGAATTCATATTAAAATTGCAATGCAACTCATCCCACCCGAGACACTTCAAATCAGAATCTGGAGAAGAGGGAGGAGGGGAATGGAACATAATCTGTTTTTAACGAACGTTCCAGGTGAGTCTTATGCACATTGACTTCCAGAAATCCTTATTTAAAGTATGTGAAGCTAGTGGGAAGCAGCTGCATAGCACAGGGAGATCAGTTCAATGCTTTGTGACCACCTAGAGGGGTGAAAGGGAGGGTGGGAGGGAGACACAAGAGGGAGGGGATATGGGGATATATGTATATGTATAGCTGATTCACTTTGTTATACAGCAGAAACTAACACAACATTGTAAAGCAATTATACTCCAATAAAGATGTTAAAAAATAAATAAAGTATGTGAAGTCTCCTGAGGTGTGAAGTATCAATGGTTTTATTTTAATTTAATTCAATTTATTTATTGTGATTCACATTAAGAAATAATTTTACTACCATATGATATCACTTATATGTGGAATCTAAAATATGACACAAATGAACTTATCTACAAAACAGAAACAGACACAGACATAGAAAACAGACTGGTGGTTGACAAGGGGGAGGGGGGAGGGGGAGGCAAGGATTGGGAGTTTGGGATTAGCAGATGCAAACTAGTATATACAGGATGAATAAATAACAAGGTCCTACTGTATAGCACAGGAAACTATATTCAATATCCTGTAATAAACCATAATGGAAAAGAATATGAAAAAGGATGTACATATATATATGTATAACTGAATCCCTTTGCTGTACAGCAGAAATTAATACAACATTGTAAATCAACTGTACTTCAATTAAAAAAGAAATAATTTTAATATGGGATTCAGTATATATATAAACACTGGCATACAGAAACACAGACATGCACACACACCTGAAATAAACCTTCCATGAAACAATAGTTAGGCTTACTATGTGTAAAACACTCTGACATTTTGTATTTTATTCTATTCTACTCTAATTCTTACCCGTCAGACTGATCTCAACAGCCACGAATTGTAACTGGCACACTGAAAAATACTGTTCTACCTTTTATATTCAGAAAAGACTTTGGGATGGTTAACAGACTTCTACCAATAGTGTATTGATTTTATTTAGCCTGGAGAAAAGACCCAAGGGCACTGACAGTTACCTTGTTATATTTTCAAGGCTGTTACCCTGAAGAGAATTAGCTTTGCTCTGTATGGCAAGATGTATTTTTAGTTGTTACCAAAAAATACCTCATAAACAATGAGAGCTGATCAACAGTGACATGAAATACATCAAAAGGTGGGGAGTCCATCTCATTATAAATATTCAAGGTAAGCTAGTGAACCTCTCGGCACCTGGGTTTTAGATGGAACTCAAGCCTTAGAAAATAGTTTGGACTTGTGTTTTAGTGCCCACTCTAAGTCTATGATTCTATGGTTCTCTTAATTCTGGATCCTTGCTTCACACTAGCACATTTATGGTCTAATTTTTCTATCTGCACTTTCTCAAAGGGCCTGCATAACAGAAATGCACCGAAAGCTGAAATGTTTTAATTTAGAAGTCATGCACTTAGCAGTTAGCACACTGCTGTAATCATTTCCTTTCCTGGTCTCCCCACTCACCTGTAAGGTCCTCATGGACTGAGTCTTTGCTCTAAAGGCTTTTTATTCTCAGCACCTATCACAGCAGCTTAAACATAGCTGGCAATTAGTCAGAGTTTGCTAAGTGAGATAAAGACTGAAGGAATGAATATCTTTCATGATAATAAGCACCGATTCCTAAGAAGCAAGAATATGGTTTAAAAGAAGAATATAATTTGTCTTTATGACATATTAAGCAGGTAGGTGACAAATAATGCCATCATTATTGTAGGCGAATGTTATATGCTTATGTGATTGTTCAGCTGGCAGTAGGACAAAAAGACAGTACAAATCAAGTCTTCAAAAGACAGTACAAATCAAGTCTTCAAATTCCAGACATGCTCTGCCTGATGGCACTGCTGATGAGAAGTACTCCTCCTGCTAATAGTATCTCATGATACCGTGTGCTTTGGGGCTGGAAAACCAAGGTGGGGAGGGACAGTAGTGAAGTTTTCAGCCAAGCAAACTAACCCTGTCAATTTTACTTCCTCAAGAAAAGATGATGTGTGTTTATCACTGGACCTTGGAAAGTGCCCTGCACATAAAAGAGTGTTAATAACTCACTTGTCTGTGGGAATAAATGACTTGCAAGTTCTGATCAACTCATCCCAGCAGCTCTTTTCCCCCAGAGAGTCAAAATAACTTATCCAAGGCAACAGGCTCAGGAACACAATCTCCTGATTGTGTCTCTCTGTTCACTTCACCAGGATCCCTCACATCATGATGTAATAGGGAAATTAATTAATTACAGAGAAACATTTTAAGGAAGTTGAATAAAATAAGACATAGCCCTAACTATTTGAGATGTTATAAAATACGCTATGCTTAGCTTAGAGTATGGTGCTAATATTCATCCCACCTAACCCCTTTCCACCCAAGGACTCAAAAAAGACAGTCAATACTCAATGTATATATTTGGAAAAAACATTTAAATGAAAGCTCTTCTGCCTTTGTCCTGTCAAGATTTTTAATTAACCATGAGTAACCATGAACCATGAGTGTATAAATATACATTACACAGATAAATGTGTTTATCTCTGGCTATGTATCTGTCCTTCCTCCAAAAATCTCCCCTAGCCTGTGTACCTATTACTGTACTCATTCAATTTACACTGGAAAATATAGAACGGTAAATAAGATGTAGTCCTTATCCATGAGGAGCTTACAATCTAGTTGGAGAGTAGGCCAAAGATTTTTCAATGTAATTATAATACACTGTGTATTCATTCTATGTAAGCACAGGGTGCTCTGTGAGAAATTCAGAAGGCCATCTGGTCTAATCTGAGAGGAGTTGGGAAGGGCTTCCTAGAAGAACTGGCATAGACTGACACCTGAACAGGTGCCTAGGAGTTACCCAGGCAGGAGGAAGGGAGAGTGCTCCAGGCAGTGGTAACAGCAGGTATAGAAACCTGGAGGGAAGTCTTAGTGACTTGAGGCGAGTTCATTAATGTTGACATAGAGAGTGAAGGTGCCAAGTGGTCAGAAGCGAGGCTGAGACAGGAAATGGGGGCTCCTTGACCTTGAGAAGACTTGATGGCAGGCAAGCGTGGTGGGAAGGCTTGAGGGCTCTGGGCTGAGACTGGACCTTATGTGGGTCACCTAATGTGAAGCTGATTCTAGTTGCAGTGCAGAGGACAGGCCAAAGGGCCTTTGTTAGGGCCCTTCAGGAAGGCCTTTCCATAAGAGACAGCAGGACCTGGATGAGAGCGGTGGTAGGAAGGATGCAGGAGCAAAGGATGAACAAACTCAGAAGAAATCCAGGAGGCAGACGTGGCAGGACCTGGCAACTGACTGCATGTGGAGGTAGAGAAAGACAGAGTCAAGCATGGCTCCCAGATTCTGGGGTTGAGTGACTTAAATTTACCTCTGTGGGAACTCATGCCCTGTGCTCCCCACGCATGGGTCAGCCTGGACAGAGGTGTGACTCCATGTGTGCTCTGTGCCGTCCCATTCACAACACTGTCCATGCAAGGTCCGTCTCAAAAGAGACTTTCTAGGTCCTTCCATGTGGTGGCGTCTTTATCACACCCAAAAGCTGATTACCCTAATATGAAAGTTATTTCTATACTTGTCTTTGGTGTGTGTGTGTGTGTGACAAAAACTTTGAAGATTTACTAACTGAGCAACTTTCAAACATTCAATACAGTGGTATTACCTAAAGTTAAATGCTGTGAACCTTCAGGACTTTTTTTTTGGTGGGTGTATACATTTTATTTTTATTTATCTATTTATTTAA
The DNA here is from genome assembly GCF_949987515.2 of Delphinus delphis. NCBI lineage: Eukaryota > Metazoa > Chordata > Mammalia > Artiodactyla > Delphinidae > Delphinus > Delphinus delphis. The sequence continues at coordinate 49,449,622 of NC_082692.2, read as the reverse complement.
CATCTTTATGAGAGTACAATTGCTTTACAATGGTGTGTAAGTTTCTGCTTTATGACAAAGTGAATCAGTTATACATATACATATGTCCCCATATCTCTTCCCTCTTGCGTCTCCCTCCCTCCCACCCTCCCTATCCCACACCTCTAGGTGGTCACAAAGCACCGAGATGATCTCCCTGTGCTACGCGGTTGCTTCCCACTAGCTATCCATTTTGGTAGTGTATATATGTCCATGCCACTCTCTCACTTTGTCCCAGCTTACCCTTCCCCGCTCCGTATCCTCAAGTCCATTCTCTAGTACGTCTGCATCTTTATTCCCGTCTTACCCCTAGGTTCTTCATGACATTTTTTTTTCTTAGATTCCATATATATATGTTAGCATATGGTATTTGTTTTTCTCCTTCTGACTTACTTCACTCTGTATGACAGACTCTAGGTCTATCCACTTCACTACAAATAACTCAATTTCGTTCTTTTTAGGGCTGAGTAATATTCCATTGTATATATGTGCCACATCTTCTTTTTCCATTCATCTGTTGATGGATATTTCGGTTGCTTCCATGTCCTGGCTATTGTAAATAGAGCTGCAATGAACATTTTGGTACATGACTCTCTTTGAATTATGGTTTTCTCAGGGTATATGCCCAGTAGTGGGATTGCTGTGTCGTATGGTAGTCCTATTTGTAGTTTTTTAAGGAACCTCCATACTGTTCTCCATAGTGGCTGTATCAATTTACATTCCCACCAACAGTGCAAGAGGGTTCCCTTTTCTCCACACACTCTCCAGCATTTATTGTTTCTAGATTTTTTGGTGATGGCCATTCTGACCGGTGTGAGATGATATCTCATTGTAGTTTTGATTTTCATTTCTCTAACGATGTTGAGCATTCTTCCATGTGTTTGTTGGCAATCTGTATATCTTCTTTGGAGGAATGTCTATTTAGGTCTTCTGTCCATTTTTGGATTGGGTTGTTTTCTTTTTTGTTATTGAGCTGCATGAGCTGCTTGTAAATTTTGGAGACTAATCCTTTGTCAGTTCCTTCATTTGCAAATATTTTCTCCCATTCTGAGGGTTGTCTTTTGGTCTTGTTTATAGTTTCCTTTGCTGTGCAAAAGCTTTTAAGTTGCATTAGGTCCCATTTGTTTATTTTGGTGTTTATTTCCATTTCTCTAGGAGGTGGATCAAAAAGGATCTTGCTGTGATTTATGTCATAGAGCATTCTGCCTATGTTTTCCTCTAAGAGTTTGATAGTGTCTGGCCTTACATTTAGGTCTTTAATCCATTTTGAGTTTCTTTTTATATATGGTGTTAGGGACTGTTCTAATTTCATTCTTTTACACGTAGCTGTCCAGTTTTCCCAGCACCACTTATTGAAGAGGCTGTCTTTTCTCCACTGCATATTCTTGCCTCCTTTATCAAAGATAAGGTGACCAGGTGTGTGTGGGTTTATCTCTGGGCTTTCTATCCTGTTTCATTGATCTATATTTCTGTTTTTGTGCCAGTCCCATACTGTCTTGATTACTGTAGCTTTGTAGTATAGTCTGAAGTCTGGGAGCCTGATTTCTCCAGCTCTGTTTTTCTTTCTCAAGATTGCTTTGCCTATTCGGGGTCTTTTGTGCTTCCATACAAATGGTGAAATTTTTTTGTTCTAGTTCTGTGAAAAAAGCCAGTGGTAGTTTGATCAGGATTGCATTGAATCTGTAGATTGCTTTGGGTAGTAGAGTCATTTGCACAATGTTGATTCTTCCAATCCAAGAACATGGTATATCTCTCCATCTACTTGTATCAACTTTAATTTCTTTCATCAGTGTCTTATAATTTTCTGCATACAGGTATTTTGTCTCCTTATATAGGTTTATTCCTAGATATTTTATTCTTTTTGTTGCAATGGTTAATGGGAGTGTTTTCTTAATTTCACTTTCAGATTTTTCATCATTAGTATATAGGAATGCAAGCAATTTCTGTGCGTTAATTTTGTATCCTGCTACTTTACCAAATTCATTGATGAGCTCTAGTACTTCTCTGGTAGCATCTTTAGGAGTCTCTGTGTATAGTATCATGTCATCTGCAAACAGTGACAGCTTAACTTCTTCTTTTTCAATTTGGAGTCCTTTTATTTCTTTTTCTTCTCTGATTGCTGTGGCTAAAACTTCCAAAACTATGTTGAATAACAGTGGTGAGAGTGGGCAACCTCTTCTTGTTCCTGATCTTAGTGGAAATGGTTTCAGTTTTTCATCATTGAGGACGATGTTGGCTGTGGGTTTGTCATATATGGCCTTTATTATGTTGAGGTAAGTTCCCTCTATGCCTACTTTCTGGAGGGTTTTTATCATAAATGGGTGTTGAATTTTGTCAAAAGCTTTCTCTGCATCTATTGAGATGATCATATGGATTTTCTCCTTCAATTTGTTGATATGGTGTATCACGTTGATTGATTTGCATATATTGAAGAATCCTTGCATTTCCTGGATAAACCCCACTTGATCATAATGTATGATCCTTTTAGTGTGCTGTTGGATTCTGTTTGCTAGTATTTTGTTGAGGATTTTTACATCTATGTTCATCAGTGATATTGCCCTGTAGTTTTCCTTCTTTGTGACATCTCTGTCTGGTTTGGTGTCAGAGTGATGGTGGCCTCGTAGAATGAGTTTGGGAGTGTTCCTTCCTCTGCTATAGTTTGGAAGAGTTTGAGAAGGATAGGTGTTAGCTCTTCTCTACATGTTTGACAGAATTCGCCTGTGAAGCCATCTGGTCCTGGGCTTTTGTTTGTTGGAAGATTTTTAATCACAGTTTGAATTTCAATGCTTATGACTGGTCCCTTCAGGACTTATTTATTTTATAACAAGGAGTCTTTTGATGCCCTTCACACATTGTACTCATATATACTTGTTTAATTCCTGTGCTCATAGAGCAGGCAGATGTCTTTTCATGTATTTCTTATACCACCTTCCATACACAAACACTTCATTCTTTAAGTGAACGTATTTATTTATAGATGTCAAAGTTTAAATTTTTTGAGTTTCTTCAAATACTTACACATGCACACATATTTGAATAATGCCTTGGAAGTATAATATCCATTTTTTTCTATTAGAAAAAGATCTATTACTATGAAAATGGTCATTACTTTCCTATGAGTCTTAATGAACACATCCTTTCAGTGTTGTTCATAATCCCACCCAAGATGAATAAAAAGATGCATGTACTATAGCTAGTGGTACATAGTGGATCAGATACATTGCAGACAGAAGTTCCCCAGAGTTAATTATCATCAATAATACATGCATATCTATATTCTATTCTGAGTTAAACTCATTGCTGCTACTGAAAATCCATTGTGCAGATATTTGTGCTCGGGATGGGTCCTTATGCATTCAATACTTTATTTTTAGTTAATATTGCATTCACTTCTAGATTAGAGCAAATTATAGGGGGTATGGTGTGTCTTCTGGAAAACACATGTTTTTATATGCTCTCAGTTTTCTTTAGGAATTAAACACTCCGATAAAAACGAGTGCCTTATTTAAAAATAAAATCTGGGAATTCCCTGGCATACCAGTGGTTAGGACTCCACACTTCCACTGTAGAGGATATGGGTTCAGGGAACTAAGATCCCGCAAGCCACATGGCATGGCCAAAAATAAATTAATTAATAAATATTAATTATAAAATAAAAAAATTAAAATCTACTTCACAGAAACAGACTTACAGCCATAGAGAATAGACTTGTGGTTGCCAAGGGGGAGAGGGTGTGTGGGAGGGAAGGATTGGGAGTTTGGGATTAGCAGATGCAAACCATTATATATATATATATATATATATATGTATGTATGTATAACTGAATCACTTTGTTGTATAGCAGAAATTAACAACATTATAAATCAACTGTACTTCAATAAACTTTTTTTTAAAAAAAATAAAGTTTCGTGGAGGAGAACTGCTATCATACTGAACACTCAGAAGAAGGAAAGGGTTCTTTCACAGACTAACAGGCTGGGGACTGGTACTGGTCCGCAGCCTGGGGCTTGGGGACCCCTGAATAGAGAACAGATAAACTACAAGGTCCTACTGTATAGCACAGGGAACTATATTCAATATCCTGGCATAAACCATAATGGAAAAGAATATGAAAAAGAATATATATATATATATAGGTATAACTGAATCACTCTGCTGTACCGGAGAAATTAACACAACATTGTAAATCAACTAGACTTCAATAAAAGATAAATAAATAAAAAATAAAACCTACTTGGAATGAAAATTTCCTAATCAGTACTTATAAAACACCCATAGTTTTCTAATTCTACATCCCACCACACACCCAATTTGGATTAAACAAAACGGTGACTATCAGATTAAACAGTAGTGATATATAATACAGTCCATCCTCACTCTTCACAGATTCAGTATTTGTGAATTTACTTACTCACTAAGATGTATTGGTAACTCCTATACAGTGGTTTCCTGGTCATTTGTGGAAATGTTCAATGAGGTGAGAAAATGGAGTTTCCTGACCCACATATTCTCAGCTGAAGCTGAACAGGGCCACACTCTGCCTTCTTGCTTCAGCTTATCCTGGAAACAGGTGTCCTTTTGGCTGTCTGTTTAGTGCACGTTTTTCACACGTTTGTGTCTCTTTTTTCTTCTATTTAAAATGGCCCCCAAGCCTAGTGCTGAAGTGGTCTCTACTGTTCCTGAGTGCAAGAAGGCTACCATGTGCTGTTAAAATAACGTGGAGACAGGGATTGAAAATCTTCCAAGCCTACAAAACCATTTAAACCATGGACACAAGCTAAATCTAGCTTATTTCATGAACATGAGTGAAACATCACTAAGGTGATTTCTTGGAAATGCGTCTGATAATCATAAAAGACACTTAAGTCATCTTCCTAGAAGTGGTATAAGATCATCACTGTTAACTAACCCCTGCCTCTGGAAACGCTCCTTCATAATAACCCATCACTGTAAAGGTTACACAACAACCTCATTGTGACTTTATAAGCCATCTTGTCATGTCAGGACTCAGAGCTTCCTACCAGTTTTGAATTTGAAAGTTCTCAATTCATAAACTGTTCTTACTTGCACAGTCAACTCTTCCTAAATACTGTTTCACTGATCGGGTAGTTTTAATTTTGCTATTTCTGGATTTTGACAGTGCCTCAGGGAGAAAATATGTGTTAGGTGTATTTGTTCAGGTCTGAGTTATAGTGCTTTAGCCACCAGTTTAATGCTAATGAATTAACAATATATATTAAACAGGTGTCTTGAAACACACAAAACAAGGTTATGTATTGACTGGTTGATAAAAATGTTGTAGTCAGAGTTTTGCAGAAGCCTATCTCTCTATTAGGAGCAATGGTTCACTATTTGTTAATTCAGTATTTACAGTAACTTTATAGAATAACTACTGCAAATAACAAGAATCAACTATACTTCTGTATCTGGAGAATAAAGAAGGTCTTGCTGTAAACGGCAGTCATTTCACTTCTCCATATAATTTAGTGTCGCTGAAATTAAAATGCATACAAATATGGATAAGGGACAGTTCACCCCTCAGCATGCTCACCATCTAGTGGGAGAGACAATAGGAAGGAATGAATTACAACACAGGGCAATAAATGTGACAACCATATAAATAAGGTGAAATAGAGTTACCACATGATCCAGCAATCCCATTCTTGGGCATATATCCAGACAAAACTCTAATTCAAAAAGATACATGCACCCCTGTGTTCACAACAGCACTATTCACAGTAGCCAAGACATGTAAACAACCTAAGTGTCCATCAACAGAGGAATGAATAAAGAAGATGTGGTACGTATAGACAATAGAATATTACTCAATCATAAAAAAGAATGAAATAATACCATTTGCAGAAACAAGGATGCAACTATAGATTATCATATCAAGTGAAATAAGTCAGACAGAGAAAGATAAATACCATATGATATCACTTATATACGGAATCTAAAAAATGACACAAATGAACTTATCTATGAAACAAATAGACACACAGACATAGAGAACAGACTTGTGGTTGCCAAGGGGGCGGGTGATGGAGGGATGGATTGGGAGACTGGGATTAGCAGATACAAACTATTATATATAGGATGGATAAAAAACAAGTTCCTACTGTATAGCACAGGGAACTATATTCAATATCCTGTGATAAACCATAAGAGAAAAGAATATGAGGCGGATGAGCTTCAAGATGGCGGAGGAGTAAGACAAGGAGATCACTTTCCTCCCCACAAATACATCAGAAATACATCTACATGTGGAAGAGCTCCTACAGAACACCTACTGAACTTTGGCAGAAGACCTCAGACTTCCCAAAAGGCAAGAAACTCCCCACGTACCTGGGTAGGGCAAAAGAAAAAAGAATAAACAGAGACAAAAGAATAGGGACTGGACCTGCACCAGTGGGAGGGAGCTGTGAAGGAGGAAAGGTTTCCACACACTAGGAAGCCCCTTCGCCGGCGGAGACTGTGGGTGGCGGAGGGGGGGAAGCTTCAGAGCCGTGGAGGAGAGCGCAGCCACAGGGGTGCGGAGAGCAAAGCGGAGAGATTCCCGCACAGAGGATCGGTGCCGACCAGCACTCACTAGCCCGAGAGGCTTGTCTGCTCACCCGGCGGGGTGGGGCACGCGGAGGCTGGGAGCTGAGGCTCGGGCTTCGGTCGGATCACAGGGAGAGGACTGGGGTTGGTGGTGTGAACACAGCCTGAAGGGGTTGGTACACCATGGCTAGCTGAGAGGGAGTCCGGGAAAAAGTCTGGACCTGCTGAAGAGACAAGAGGCTTTTTCTTGCCTCTTTGTTTCCTGGTGCGCAAGGAGAGGGGATTAAGAGCGCTGCTTAAAGGAGCTCCAGAGACGGGCGTGAGCCGCAGCTATGAGCACGGACCCCAGAGACAGGCATGAGACGCTAAGGCTGCTGCTGCCGCCACCAAGAAGCCTGTGTGCAAGCACAGGTCACCATCCACACCTGCCCTCCCGGGAGCCTGTGCAGCCCGCCACTGCCAGGGTCCCGTGATCCAGGGACAACTTCCCCGGGAGAACGCATGGCGCGCTGCAAGCTGGTGCAACTTCATGCTGGCCTCTGCAGCCGCAGGCTTGCCCCACATCCATACCCCTCCCTCCCCCTGGCCTGAGTGAGCCAGAGCCCCCGAGTCAGCTGCTCCTTTAACCCCGTCCTGTCTTAGCGAAGAACAGATGCCCTCAGGCGACCTACACGCAGAGGCGGGGCCAAATCCAAAGCTGAGCCCCAGGAGCTGTGCGAACAAAGAGAAAGGGAAATCTCTCCCAGCAGCCTCAGGAGCAAAGGATTAAATCTCCGCAATCAACTTGATGTACCCTGCATCTATGGAATACCTGAACAGACAACGAATCATCCCAAATTGAGGAGGTGGACTTTGGGAGCAACGATATATAAATTTTTTCCCCTTTTTCTCTTTTTGTGAGTGTGTATGTGTATGCTTCTGTGTGTGATTTTGTCTGTATAGCTTTGCTTTTACCATTTGTCCTAGGATTCTGTCTGCCTGTTTTTTGTTTGTTTGTTTGTTTTTAGTATAGTTTTTAGCACTTGTTATCATTGGTGGATTTGTTTTTTGGTTTGGTTGCTCTCTTTTTTCTTTATTACTTTAAAAAAATTTTAATAATTATTTTTTTATTTTAATAAATTTATTTTATTTTATTTTATTTTATCATCTTCTTTCTTTTTTTCTCCCTTTTATTCCAAGCCATGTGATGACAAGCTCTTGGTGCTCCAGCCAGGCATCAGGGCTGTGCCTCTGAGGTAGGAGAGCCAAGTCCAGGACATTGGTCCACAAGAGACCTCCCAGTTCCACATAATATCAAATGGTGAAAATCCCCCAGAGATCTCCATCTCTACGCCAAGACCCAGCTCTACTCAATGACAAGCAAGCTCCAGTGCTGGACACCCTATACCAAACAACTAGCAAGACAGGAACACAACCACACCCATTAGCAGAGAGGCTGCCTAAAATCATAAGGCCACAGACACCCAAAAACACACCACCAGACATGGACCTGCCCACCAGAAAGACAAGACCAGCCTCATACACCAGAACACAGACACTAGTCACCAGCACCATGAAGCCTACACAACCCCCTGAACCAACCTTACCCACTGGGGCAGACACCAAAAACAATGGTAACTACAAACCTGTAGCCCTCGAAAAGGAGACCCCAAACACAGTAAGATAAGCAAAATCAGAAGACAGAGAAACACACAGTAGGTGAAGGAGCAAGGTAAAAACCCACCAGACCTAACAAATGAAGAGGAAATAGGCAGTCTACCAGAAAAATAATTCAGAAAAATGATAGTAAAGATGATCCCAAATCTTGGAAATAGAATGGAGAAAATACAAGAAATGTTTAACAAGGACCTAGAAGAAGCTAAAGAGCAAACAAACAGTGATGAACAACATAAAAATGAAATAAAAAATTCTCTACAAGGGATCAAGAGCAGAATAGAGGCAGAAGAACGGATAAGTGACCTGGAAGATAAAATAGTGGAAATAAATACTGCAGAGCAGAATAAAGAAAAAAAAATGAAAAGAACTGAGGACAGTCTCAGAGATCTCTGGGACAACATTAAACGCACCAACATTCAAATTATAGGGGTCCAAGAAGAAGAAGAGAAAAAGAAAGGAACTGAGAAAATATTTGAAGAGATTATAGTTGAAAACTTCCCTAATATGGGAAAGGAAATAGTCATTCAAGTCCAGGAAGCACAGAGAGTCCCATACAGGATAAATCCAAGCAGAAACACGCCAAGACACATAGTAATCAAATTATGAAAAATTAAGTATTAAGAAAAAATGTTAAAAGCAACAAGGGAAAAGCAACAAATAACATACAAGGGAATCCCCATAAGGTTAAAAGCTGATCTTTCAGCAGAAACTCTACAAGCCAGAAGGGTGTGGCAGGACATATTTAAAGTGGTGAAGGGGAAAAACCTACAACCAAGATTACTCTACCCAGCAAGGATCTCATTCAGATTTGACAGAGAAATTAAAACCTGTACAGACAAGTAAAAGCTAAGAGAATTCAGCACCACCAAACCAGCTTTACAACAAATGCTAAAGAAACTTCTCTAAGCAGCAAACACAAAAGAAGGAAAAGACCTACAATAACAAACCCAAAACAATTAAGAAAATGGTAATAGGAACATACATATCGATAATTACCTTAAATGTAAATGGATTAAATGCTCCAACCAACAGACACAAACTGGTTGAATGGACATAAAAACAAGACCCGTATATATGCTGTCTACAAGAGACCAAATTCAGATCTAGGGACACATACAGACTGAAAGTGAGGGGATGGAAAAAGATATTCCATGAAAATGGAAATCAAAAGAAAGCTGGAGTAGCAATTCTCATATCAGACAAAATAGACTTTAAAACAAAGACTATTACAAGAGACAAAGAAGGACACTACATAATGATCAAGGGATGAAATCAAGAAGATATAACAATTGTAAATATTTATGCACCCAACATAGGAGCACCTCAATACATAAGGCAAATACTAAGAGCCATAAAAGGGGAAATCGACAGTAACACAATCATAAGGGGGCTTTAACACCCCACTTTAACACCGCGCTGGGGTCTGCACCCACAGCGCCCCAAGAATGAGGAACGGGACAAAAGGCAGAGGAGGGTTGTGTCACCAGCAAAGCCCATGAAAAATTCCTGGGAGATAAAAATAGAATCTGGGCAATAAAATAAAGTCTAACCTTGTTTTTCCTTTGACTTTGTCTAATTTTACTTGCTCCTAGGTTTCCACATGCAGAGGTCCCACACCCGGCACTTCAGACCCGATTTCCTAGTGCAAAATGGCTGGGCCGACACCTCAGCTCACAGGGCCCCCTGCAGACTCCATGACATAGAGCCTGAGCTCCAGCCAACCTGACCCTTGGGAGCTCCGCCCCCTCCCTCCCGCTGATGCTGACGGGATCCCAACACAGCAGCCCCGCCCACAGTCCACAGGGGAGTGCACGCTCTCACCTCTCCATTCTCTGATCAAAATATAAACTTTTCGGGGCTTCCCTGGTGGCGCAGTGGTGGACAGTCCGCCTGACGATGCAGGGGACATGGGTTCGTGCCCTGGTCCGGGAAGATCCCACATGCCGCAGAGCAGCTGGGCCCATGAGCCATGGCCACTGAGCCTGCATGTCCGGAGCCTGTGCTCCACAACGGGAGAGGCCACAACAGTGAGAGGCCCGCGTACCGCAAAAAAAAAAAAAAAATATATATATATATATATATATATATATATATATATAAAGTTTTCCTTTGCTTCTCATACCCAGATCATCCAAAATGAAAATAAATAAGGAAACACAAGCTTTAAATGATACATTAAACAAGATGGACTTAATTGATATTTATAGTATATTCCATACATAAACAACAGAATACACTTTCTTCTCAAGTGCTCATGGAACTTTCTCCAGGATAGAGCATATAATGGGTCATAAATCAAACCCTGGTAAATTTAAGAAAATTGAAATCATATCAACTATCTTTTCTGACCACAACGCTAGGAGACTGGATATCAATTACAGGAAAAAATCTGTAAAAAGTACAAACATATGGAGGCTAAACAATACACTAATTAATAACCAAGAGATCACTGAAGAAATCAAAGAGGAAATCAAAAAATACCTAGAAACAAATGACAATGAAACACAATGACCCAAAACCTATGGGATGCAGCTAAAGCAGACTACTAAGAGGGAAGTTTATAGTAATACAATCCTACCTTAAGAAACAAGAAACATCTCAAATAAACAACCTAACCTTACACATAAAGCAATTAGAGAAAGAAGAACAAAAAACCCCCAAAGTTAGCAGAAGGAAAGAAATCATAAAGATCAGATCAGAAATTAATGAAAAAGAAATAAAGGAAACTATGGCAAAGATCAATAAAACTAAAAGCTGGTTCTCTGAGAAGATAAACAAAATTGATAAATCATTAGCCAGACTTGTCAAGAAAAAAAGGGAGAAGAGTCAAATCAATAGAATTAGAAATGAAAAAGGAGAAGTAACAACTGACACTGCAGAAATACAGAGGATCATGAGAGAATACAACCAGCAACTCTATGCCAATAAAATGGACAACCTGGAAGAAATGGACAAATTCTTAAAAATGCACAACCTTCCGAGACTGAACCAGGAAGAAATAGAAAATATGAACAAACCAATCACAAGTACTGATATTGAAACTTCTTCCAACAAACAAAAGTCCAGGACCAGATGGCTTCACAGGCAAATTCTGTCAAACATTTAGAGAAGAGCTAACACCTATCCTTCTCAAACTCTTCCATATAGCAGAGGGAGGAACACTCCCAAACTCATTATACAAGGCCACAATCACTCTGATACTAAACCAGACAGAGATGTCACAAAGAAAGAAAACTGTAGGCCAATATCATTGATGAACACAGATGCAAAAATCCTCAACAAAATACTAGCAAACAGAATCCAACAGCACATTAAAAGAATCATACATTATGATCAAGTGGGGTTTATCCAGGAAATGCAAGGATTCTTCAATATACACAAATCAATCAACGTGATACACCATATTAATAAAATGAAGGAGAAAAACCATATGATCATCTCAATAGATGCAGAGAAAGCTTTCGACAAAATTCAACACCCATTTATGATAAAAACCCTCCAGAAAGTAGGCATAGAGGGAACTTACCTCAACATAATAAAGGCCATATATGACAAACCCACAGCCAACATTGTCCTCAATGATGAAAAACTGAAACCATTTCCACTAAGATCAGGAACAAGAAGAGGTTGCCCACTCTCACCACTGTTATTCAACATAGTTTTGGAAGTTTTAGCCACAGCAATCAGAGAAGAAAAAGAAATAAAAGGAATCCAAATTGAAAAAGAAGAAGTAGAGCTGTCACTGTTTGCAGATGACATGATACTATACACAGAGACTCCTAAAGATGCTACCAGAAAAGTACTAGAGCTCATGAATGAATTTGGTAAAGTAGCAGGATACAAAATTAATGCACAGAAATCTCTGGCATTCCTATACACTAATGATGAAGAATCTGAAAGTGAAATTAAGAAAACACTCCCATTAACCACTGCAACAAAAAGAATAAAATATCTAGGAATAAACCTATATAAGGAGAAAAAGACCTGTATGCAGAAAATTATAAGACACTGATGAAAGATATTAAAGTTGATACAAGTAGATGGAGAGATATACCATGTTCTTGGATTGGAAGAATCAACATTGTGCAAATGACTCTACTACCCAAAGCAATCTACAGATTCAATGCAATCCTGATCAAACTACCACTGGCTTTTTTCACAGAACTAGAACAAAAAAATTTCACCATTTGTATGGAAACACAAAAGACCCCGAATAGGCAAAGCAATCTTGAGAAAGAAAAACAGAGCTGGAGAAATCAGGCTCCCAGACTTCAGACTATACTACAAAGCTACAGTAATCAAGACAGTATGGGACTGGCACAAAAACAGAAATATAGATCAATGAAACAGGATAGAAAGCCCAGAGATAAACCCACACACATCTGGTCACCTTATCTTTGATAAAGGAGGCAAGAATACACAGTGGAGAAAAGACAGCCTCTTCAATAAGTGGTGCTGGGAAAACTGGACAGCTACGTGTAAAAGAATGAAATTAGAACAGTCCCTAACACCATATATAAAAAGAAACTCAAAATGGATTAAAGACCTAAATGTAAGGCCAGACACTATCAAACTCTTAGAGGAAAACAGGCAGAATGCTCTATGACATAAATCACAGCAAAATCCTTTTTGATCCACCTCCTAGAGAAATGGAAATAAAAACAAAAATAAACAAATGGGACTTAATGAAACTTCAAAGCTTTTGCACAGCAAAAGAAACCATAAACAAGACCAAAAGAAACCCTCAGAATGGGAGAAAATATTTGCTAATGAAGCAACTGACAAAGGATTAATCTCCAAAATTTACAAGCAGCTCATGCAGCTCAATAACAAAAAAGAAAACAACCCAATCCAATAATGGGCAGACGACCTAAATAGACATTTCTTCAAAGAAGATATACAGATTGCCAACAAACACATGAAAGAATGCTCAACATCATTAATCATTTGAGAAATGAAAATCAAAACTACAATGATATACCATCTCACACTGGTCAAAGTGGCCAACATCAAAAAATCTAGAAACAATAAATGCTGGAGAGTGTGTGGAGAAAAGGGAACCCTCTTGCACTGTTGGTGGGAATGTAAATTGATACAGCCACTATGGAGAACAGTATGGAGGTTCCTAAAAAACTAAAAATTGAACTACCATATGGCCCAGCAATCCCACTACTGGGCATATAACCTGAGAAAACCATAGTTCAGTAAGAGTCATGTATCACAATGTTCATTGCAGCTCTATTTACAAAAGCCAGGACATGGAAGCAACCTAAGTGTCCGTCAATAGATGAATGGGTAAAGAAGATGTGGTGCATATATACAATGGAATATTACTCAGCCATAAAAAGAAATGAAATTGAGTTATTTGTAGTGAGGTGGATGGACCTAGAGTCTGTCATACAGAGTGAAGTCAGTCAAAAAGAGAAAAACAAATACTGTTTGCTAACATATATATATGGAATCTAAAAAAAAAATGGTCATGAAGAATCTAGGGGTAAGATGGGAATAAAGATGCAGACCTACTAGAGAATGGACTTCAGGATATGGGGCGGGGGAATGGTAAGCTGGGACAAAGTGAGAGAGTGGCATGGATATATATACACTACCAAATGTAAAATAGATAGCTAGTGGGAAGCAGCCGCATAGCACAGGGAGATCAGCTCGGTGCTTTCTGATCACTTACAAGGGTGGAATAGGAAAGGTGGGAGGGAGGGAGACGCAAGAGGGAAGAGATATGGGGACGTATGTATAACTGATTCACTTTGTGATAAAGCAGAAAGTAACACACCATTGTAAAGCAATTATACTTCAATAAAGATGTTAAAAAAAAGAATATGAACAATAATGTATATATGTATACGTGTGTGTGTATATATATGTGTGTATATATATATATATATACACGTATATAACTGAATCAATTTGCTGTACAGCAGAAATTAACACAACATTGTAAATCATCTATACTTCAATTAAAAAAGTAAATAAATGAGATTTTGATTGAATATATACACTAATATGTATAAAATGGATAACTAATAAGAACCTGCTGTACAAAAAAATAAATAAAATACAAAACTCCAAAAAATAAAAGTAAACAAATGCAATAAAGTGATAGACGTACTAGTCATATGCCTGGCTCCAGAAAGTGACCAAATATTACGAATAAAAGACAAGTTTCATAGAAATTATCCCATAGGTACCTTTCCTATGTAGTGGGGCAGGAATCCCAGAAATTAAACACAATGGAGTCTTTGGTCCTCTGTGCCAACATTTTTAGAAATTTCAACCATTGTAGTGTACTTCAACTTTCCCTAGGAGAAATCACAGGCATCCTTTGAAAGATACTGAGAATTACCCAATATCTATGTTCCAGTTGTCAGGCTTCATCCTGAACCATTCTGAATAGTTCTCTGAGTTCCAGGGAATCACCATGGAGGGCACAGTGCTCCAAACTATATAATGGTGTTGGTTAGAGAACAATGGGAAAAGCATCTTACCAAAGTCCTTTCTCTGCACTCTCACCCCAACAATAAAAAAGAGGGATGAGTGCTTTCCAGATATGCTGAGCCCAGCTCAATCAGTTTAAATTCATCAGCAGCTGCAGCAAACTTACAGATGGTGCCAGACCCCAGGAGAGGAACACCTACCGGAAGCTGGAGCATCCTGAAAAGCTGTCCTTTCTCCCTTCCAAAAGCTTAAGATCAAACTAGTCTCAAGGTCCAGAAGTTCTGGCAGAAAGAGGGAGTCCAAAAGCCCAAGTAAGGGATTTTTTTTCCACTTTAGTAACTCAGAGAAAATTTAGTAAGATCCTGCTCACCCATGGCTAATGTCACTCTATGCCTTGATCATGGCTGTGTCTTCTGGGCCAATTTCTCTTCCCGTTCCTCCTCCTGGAAATTCCCTCTCGACAAGTTTGCTCACTAGGTCCCTTAGTCTTAGCACTTTTCGCAAAAATCAGCTCAAAATAGATGCCAGCAGGGCCAAAGGCAGATGCCAGCAGGCTGTCTCCTCTTTGCCCCTGGCTAGAGTGGAATGCCAGCAGCTCACATTGACTCTGCCCTCTCCCTGCCAGCCTCTAGTGAAATCATGCTCTGGCCAGTCCCGCCCGCAGAGCCAGCCCCGGCTGCCCAGTGTTCCCTCAGCCTTCAGGAGTCTATAAGCAACTTCTCCAGCCAGACGCCCCAGCTCAGGACCAGGCAGGCGCAAACTGCTGGAGACCCCCCTTGCCAGGGCAAAGCCCATCCCAAGATGAGATGGGAAGGGAGTCAGAAAACACCTCCAGGGTTCAGTTGTTAACTGGGTTGGAGGGTATGGCACCAGAGTCAGGGCCCCATGCACGCTGCTCAGATTCACTGCAATAACCAGCTGCTTGTCCGGTCGCTTGTTGCCAAATAGCAGTCTTGGCGTCTAGCCATCCATCGAGCTGGCACTGTGATGGAAATGCTGCAGTTCAACAATTTTCACTAGGCTGTGCCAACCCAGAGATATAGAGACCTGCCCTGTCTGCAAGCCAGCCCAGTGCTTATCTACTTCCTGGGGAAGCTTTAAGTCTGCGTGTTCCCTAACTAAGTGGAGTAAAAGTATTTCAGAGAAAATGGCTGAAAAGCCAGTGCTACCTACTAAAACTTCTCTTCCAAATGGGTTGAAAGTAAAACAGTGAGATGAGCTAAATTTGGTGTACCTGCAAGAGTTGCCATAGTCCCAAGGCTTCTGTTTTAGCAAGCAAGAGAAGCAGGAGGAACTCAAAGAGCTTTCAGTGGAACCCGCATGAATATGTAGATTTCTTCCCATCTATAAACATATTAACAGCAAGATTACACGTATGGGGTTGCTATATATCCAAGAACCTATTAAACTGCCTTACAATCTTTAAACATTTTCAGGCTATGTAAATTTCTCCCAGAATAATGTACACTCAAGCCTATTTTCAAAATTTTGCATGCATTTTAGTGGCTTCTTAGAACCCTAACTAAGAACCCAGCTTTATTTCTTCTGTTCAATATTAAGTCCTTGGTTTGAACTTCTTGAAAAGGAGAGTGCCAGTGTAGGTTTCTCTCTTTTTCATTCCATATTTACTACCTGTTTTTGTAAACTGTAACCTAGATCCCCTCCAGAAAATCAAGCAAAGGTCAAATAATTTGGTGGGACATCAACGATGATTTTGGCTCAACAGCTGGCACTGTTCCTTCTCTCTGGCTCTGCTAGACTGCTTTCAATTCTCTGCACGACACTTGAAGTTTACTCATCCATTGTGTTACTGACAATGGCTTAAGGGCATTCTATGTGTCAGAAAAACTTAATTGTTCATCATGCTGATACCTGGAACCACAGAGCTCCCTTTTTCCAGTTGCTTCAAGAAATTTGAACTTTGATGTCAATTTTACAGAAATGGTTGATTCTAGATCACAGAGTAAACTCTAGGAGGCTGTCCATCATAAAGGCATGTCCAGGACTCTAAAAACAGGAGGCAGCTGATAAGCCACTGGCCTGTCTCATCTGAGTTTGTTTCCATTGGTACAGATTGCAAGAAAGATCTATGCTTTGTCTGTTTAGGACTAACACACACACCCCTGAGGGTTACAGTAAATGAGAGATGCAACAGAGAGGGAAATAAGTTAAGATTCAACTAAGAGGTACGCTTCCTCTTAGGGAGCTAAATATTGTACACGTCGCAGTTAAAGGCTATTAGCTCCTTACAAAGGAAAATCCCTGCATTGGTCTGAGGTCTCGCCTACATGTATAACTTGACATCCTGTAAACATAACGAACACATCTGGATCCCAAAAACATCTCCTCTGAAAGACTAATGGCCCAATTTGTCCTTGTTTGCCCAAAATATCCTTAACACTCATTATGCAATCAATTTTTTTCCTTTTTCAGGGTAAACAAAGGGGATTAGCACATGATGCTCTTGCACTTGAGTTACACCGTGATTTGTTCACACCGTTGTCATATCCTGTGTGACAGCCTGACTGTGGTATGCTTGCAGACTCTTCAGGAGAAACCTTCTGAAAAACAGTTGTGTATGGGACTTCCTTGGTGGCACAGTGGTTAAGAATCTACCTGTCAGTACAGGAGACACAGGTTCGACCCCAGGTTTGGGAAGATCCCACGTGCCGTGGACCAACTAAGCCCATGCGCCACAACTACTGAAGCCTACATGCCCTAAGGCCCATGTCCCGCAACTACTGAGCCTGTGTGCTGCAACTACTGAAGCCTGCACACTTAGAGCCCGTGCTCCGCAATAAGAGAAGCCACTGCAATGAGAAGCCCGCACACCGCAACGAAGAGTAGCCCCTGCTCGCCGCAACTAGAGAAAGCCTGTGTGCAGCAATGAAGATCCAACACAGCCAAAACAAAAAACAGTTGTGCATTTCCTGTCTAAGCTGCCTAGAAAAGAACAGCCAGGTACCTATCTAGTAGTCCATCTCAAATGAGGCTGTAGATTGGCATGCTGCCAATCACTTTCCATCCAAGGAGGAAAAAGCATGGAAATGCCAGCAAACTTCCTCTTAGAGAATTTTTGTGCAAAACCTGCTGTGTCTGCCTTCTCAAAAAGTGAGGAATCCTGATGTCCTTGACTATCTGGAGAAAACAAAACAAAAGCCCTCATAAGCTGGGGGCTGAGGCCATTGTGGGTAATATTGAATGTTGTTTCAATATTCAATATGGAGAGACACTAAAAAGTTGGTGGAGGTGTCCTTTGTCTATTTATTCTCTTCTGACGTAATGAAATGCTTGCCTTTACTGTCTTTTTATTTTAAAGAGCCCAGAGAGGGGAGCTGGCACTGATTTTCTAAAGTATCTATGACAACATCCTATAAGAATATTGCTCAGCCGTAAAAATGAATGAAATAATGCCATTTGCAGCAACATGTATGGACCTAGAGATTATCATACTAAGTGAAATAAGACAGAGAAAGACAAGTATCATATGATATCACTTATATGTGAAATCTAATAAAAAATGATACAAATCAACTTATTTACAAAACAGAAACAGACCCACAGATCTTGAAATCAAACTTATGGTTACCAAAGGGGAAACGTGGGGGGAAGTGATAATTTAGGAGATTGGGATTAACATACACACACTACTATATATAAAATAGATAGTAAAAAGGACTGTATAGCACAGGGAACTCTACTCAATATTCTGTAATAATCTATATGGGAAAAGAATCTGAAAAAGAATGGATACATATATAATAACTGATTCACTTTGCTGTACACCTAAAACTAACACAACATTGTAAATCAACTATATTCCAATAAAAATTAAAAATAAAAAATAAAAAGAATTTCTTTCTTGTTTTACCCTCACCTACACCCTTCCAACTACCTACTCAGTATTTTGCAGGTATAAAAATGTTGGTCCTATAGTTTTAATATCCATAGGGATATTAACAAATATTATTCTGTGAAGTCTGGTTCTGGAGAAAGCCATTCTTTCCCACTCTGCCCTAAGGAGCAAAAAGAAGAATTTAAGATGTAAAAGCATTCACAGGACCTGGAATTTAGTCCCCAACAGATAACAACATTTCATGCCACAAATTGTGACTAGGCCCTGGGAATGTGGCAGTCACTGAGCTAAATGTTGGGGATTGGAAAAAGAAACCATTCCTGCTCTCAAGGAAATTATCTCCAAATATAGAAGTGCTCATAAGCATACAGACACACACGTGTGTGTGTGTGTGTGTGTGTGTGTGTGTGTGTGTGTGTGTGTGTTATGTGCTGATACGTCCTGGCCATAGTACTTGCTTTGGAAAACCAGCCACAAGTTTCCAATCTGCCCCACTGTTTTTTGGCATACAGTATTTAGTACATGCTTTCCTTATTTGTTCGACATTTGATTTGCTTGTTTGTTTTCTATTTATCACCATGGTTTAGGCTTAGGGCATCTGTGTTCCATCAGGTTGCAAAATGACCTCTATGAACAAGGCTGATTAATGCTTTAGGACGTATTGTTCATTAGCAGAAAGCGGGGATCTCGGAGAACTGAAAATCAAACAGCTGTGCGTTTTATAACAGAAGGATTCTGGAAGGTCATACAATTATAGGGGCACCTGAGGCTTAGTGGGTAAAGGGAGTTGCCAGGGTCATGGAGCTCTTTGGCTGCAGAGCTAGGATGTGACTCGGGTCTCCCAATCGCCAGTCACCACACTAGTGGACAATCCTCGACAACATTTTCTGGACCCAACCTATGCCTTTCACATCCTTCCCCAACTGCTCCTTCCTGGTGAGTTGGGAGCTCTGGGTGGGGGGTAAGCACCCTGAGCTGAGACCACCCGCGCCTGGGGTGTGTATGCTAGCCTGTCGCAGCTTCTTCCATTCTTGGTGCTGGCTTGGGGGCTGTGGTTCCTCAGCATCTCTGTTTGCCCAGAAAAATCTCAATTGAGTGAAACAGCATGAAATACGCTGCTCCCATTTCTGTCAACGCAGGGATGTGAAACTGGAATTCTACAATGACTGTGGTACAAAAGGGAACTCTGGAGCAGTTGGTGTCATGTTGCACTGAACACAGTTGCACTGAACGCTGACACACTGGTACCCAAAACGAGTGCCCGGGATGCTACAGCGCAGTCAAGTTGTTTTTCCAACATAACACCTATTTTTGTAATATGTTGAGATAAACTTTCTTGTGTTAAACTAGGATGACGGCCCGTCTAGCATTAAAATGAAATTTTGAAAAACAAATGTGCTAGTGATAGACAATTTGTGCCACTAGATCTATATGCTTGTAATCATCATTTACCAGTAGTAGGTGTTTTATTTAGTATCATTGTTTAATAAATTTAAAAGTTGGCAATACCACATTTCCTGTCTCCCTTTTTTATTATTTGATCACTTTTCTAAATTTGAAAATCTGGGAGCTATTATACTACTCTCCTCAGAACATTTAGCAATTCATATAGGTAGTGAATGATAGAAGGAATAAAACTCTATCAAAGGGCATTTATATCACAATAATATCCAGGAAATAGTAACTTCCATTCGAAACACGGTTTGATGTTTTCAGATATTTTATCATAATTTGTCTAAAGAGTTCTTCATGCTTTTATAAGAAGGGGAAAAGGACCTTAATGTAAACAAAACACATTTTGCTGAAGTGTTTTTTTCCCCAAACTAGACACTCAACACTGTTCCTTAAGTAGTTACTATGCAAGGCACTACAGGACTGTACAGTACAGGTGTGTTGTTTTGGCAGAATTTTGCAAGTCATTAATCAATTTTCTATGCTGGCTCAAAAAGTCCTTCCTTCATGCCCATTGACAGGCATTTCTGAGATTGAGTCTGCAATATGGTTTGGTGTCACCAAAGAATGGCATAGAAATAATTGTCTTCCTCTCCTTACACCCACAGGCATTGAAGTACCCAAGTTCTAGGCCAAGTTTTGGTGAAAAGGGTCTGTTTCAGCAACTTATGTGCTTATTCCAATACCTAAACGTAGGTGAAGAATGAGAGTCAGCTCTACTGTCTGGGTTTGAATTCCCACTCAGCCACTGGTAGGATGTGTCAATGGTTCTAGAACCTTCAAAAAATGACTTTACCTCTCTGGAGCTCAGTTCCCTTAGTGGCAAAGGAGAGTAACAGTTGCTCATTGGTAATGGAAGAGGTTGGTAATTAAGTGAAATAATACCTGTTAAGTAGAGTCCACTTTGCCTGGAATGGGGGGGGTGGTGGTTCCCAGGATGTGTGTCTTTCATGCTGAAACCTGCAAAGTCTTGACAAGCCAGAAAGAGCTGACCATTCTGATAATGACCAGGGTTCTTGGCCTTCCCCAATCAATAGAAATTGACTAGAGGCCAGACAAGAAATTCAGGCAAGCCTTTACTGGTGTCCCTGCTGCAGCAGCGGGGAGCGAGAACAAACAACAGTTTCCCTTACTTGCTTGCTCCCTGGGGTCTGGCAAGCTTGCTCCTTATATGGGGTGAGGGTAGGGGTGTGTCCAGGGGTTGGGCCAGAGGGGTAGCTTAGGTCATCTGCCCACCCCTCTGGTGGTGTTAAGTGCAGGGGGCATGCGCAGTACCCTGCTTTTGCTCCCAACACCCTGTTTTTGCTCCTGGCTCTTCAGAAGTGGCAGTTGAGTTTTCTGGTCTTTTGTATCTTTTTGTCCATAATTTGCCCAAACTGCACATGCAAGCAATTATTTTTAGTCCCATATAGTTTCTTTGTATTTTGTTGCTGGAGGAGAGGTTTGTCCAGGTGCAAGCATTGCAGCACTACAGCAAAGGGTCCCAGGTCCCAGCCTGTCTCAACTCTACCTGCAAAGTGCTTGCAGTAGTACCTGGTACACAGCACTCACTGAAATGTCAGTTTCACTGTCATTGTTTTTCATTTCACTGGAATTCTAACATGAAATGAATGTGAACAAATTCACGGTCCACAGGATTAGCGCGAAGTTGTAACCTCATAAATACTACCTTTTTGCTTTAGATTAAAGCAAACCGAGTCACATACAGAGGCAGAGACCCAGGAACTATTTATGTAAAGGCCCACAGCAAATCACTTTCCACTCAGACAAAATGATCCTGACATGAAAGCATTCCCTGGAAATATGCCTCCTTCCCTCTCTCAGAGGTGTCATTCATTATTAGTGCCAGATGACTCTTTTAAAATTTGAAACTAGGGGGAGACTTTTACAGTTCTCTGATAACCTCATTTGTAGTTCTTACTTGAACTGCTCATGGCCTTTTTCTGGTTTGTGGTCATGAAAGTATCCTAAAGACCCTTTATCCAATAAAGCATGCAGGTAATTGTAGTGCTCAGGGAGTTCTCTGTGTGATCGTGCCCTGGCTCTGTGTTGAGACACGCAGATCACCCAGAGATTACGTCTCTGCCTTGCCCTGGGATGTTGAAGCATGAATCAGTGAAACAGGTCAGCTTTTTGTCTTAAACTTGGTTGCTTTCCCAAGATTCCTGTGCAAGAATCAGCAAGGCTCAATCCTGCAGGTAACAAATCAATGTTAGGCTCAGTGCCTTTGAAAACTCTGGTATAGAGGGCAATAATTACCAACAACCAAGGCCTGTGTCCTGAATAATGAAGGCAATTGTGTTCACAGAGATAAAGGCTGCAAGTGAAGAATCACAGGGCTCCAGAGCTGAAAGGACTTGGGGTAGTATGTTGTCATACGCAGTTTCAATACAGAGCTAGAAATCATGACCACTCACTTCACAGGGAATGTTTAGATTAGGAGCAAACTTATTTCAGTTTATATTGGTAAGTTCTTGTAAGCGTAATACCCATACCAGGCCCTATTTTAGTGCTTCTCATGTATTAACTCATTTAATTCTCTTAACAGCCCCAAAAGGGAGGTATCATTACTGTGTCCATTTTATAGAAAGGGAAACCAAGGAACAGAGAAGTAGTATAACTTGTCCAAGAACACAGAGCTGATAAAGTTAGATTGAGACTCATACCCAGAGTGGTCCTCATAATGATGTACAGAGAAAAAGGCGACCTGTCACAGGTTCTGGATTTGCATCCGAATTTATATGGTTACAATGAATATTTCAATAATCGATATTATTTAAGATCTGTCTCCCTAATTCTAAATTTAGTGTAATTGTTTCAATAAATAGAAGTTCCTAGTAAGCACAAAAGAGCTTTCTATAACATTGTTTAATAGAAGCAGAGGAAACACTTTTTAAATATATACTTTGGAAGAAAATTTAGTTGGTAAGAACTAATTCAAGCTAAAACCAACTCAACCTATTGATTCAGCAATAAACTCTAAGTGAGATCATAATATCATCAATATACACACATTGACTAAGACTATCAAATATGTTTTAAACCACTTAATTATATTGAAGAGCTAAGACGCTTGGCATCAGTTTGATTCAAAAACTTCCATTTTATTTGTTAAAGCATACCATTATGCCATACTGAAGCACTATGGTGTTTTAAAATTTATTTTGCACTGTTTTAATCTTTTAGATCAAGCCTAAATTGTATGTATTTATCCTGATACTGTGACTGTTTATAGCATGACTGTACCACTGAACAACGGATAGCAACAATCATACAAAATACTACAAGTTAGTACAAGAATTTATGATTATATAGAGATAAATAAGACAGGAATAATGCAAAAACCAAAATATGTGCTCTGTTTGAACACAGAATCCTTAAAATTACAGGTGAGCTCCACTTAATTTACTACTGTATAAATGACAAAAAAGATTTTTCCATTGCATAAGTAAATAACAATAATTAGAATTTATTTAGGGTTTAATACGTATCAGTCACTAATATACTCAGATGGGCTACGTGACTTTATCAAGCTTACACCACTTCTAAGTGATTAATGAGAACACACAACCGATTAAAAATTCTCTGATACTCTCATGGTCTGATGCCACCCCCTTGCTTTCTTAAGTAGGATGGCTTTATATTGCGAACTTCTTAGCACACTGACTATATTGTTAAGAAGCCTTAGGGATGATGGAAATTTTTTATATCTTGATTATTGTGGTGCCTACATAGGTGTATATATTTGTCAAAACTCATCAAACACTACACTTAAAATGAGTGTATTTAATTTTACTCCTAAATAATGTTGATTTAAAACTAAAACAACAAACATATGTACATAATTTTCAGAGGCATATTTAAACCGTAGAATGAAGTCCTTATTTGTCAAGAGACACCACATTGTTAGAGATATAACGAATATGATAACAGATAAACACTAAAGCAAAATTTTTCTAAAAATTTTCTTTTTAAGAATAAATTGTAACCTATCCCCTCTATAACAATCAACAAGTATTAACACATTAACAAAACGAAGGACAAAAATCACATAAACATATCAATAGGCACAGAAAAAGCCTTTGAAAAAATTCAACATCCATTCATGATGAAAATTCTCATCAAAGTTGGTAAAGAGGGACTATATCTCTATATAATACAGGCAGTTTATGACAAACTGCTAACATCATACTCAATGATGAAAAGCTAAAAGCTTTTCCTCTAAAATAAGGAAAAAGACAAGACTCAATATCAAAAAACAAACAACTTGATTAAAAATGGGCAGAAGACCTGAATAGACATTTTCCAAAGAAGACATACAGATGGCCCACTGGCACATGAGAAGATGCTCAACATCGATAATCATCATGAAAATGTAAATCAAAACCACAATGAGATATCACCTTACATCTGTCAGAATGGCTATTGTCGAAAACACCACAAATAACAAATGCTGGAGAGGGTGTGGAGAAAAGGGAACCCTAGTACACTGCTGGCAGGAATGTAAATTGGTGCAGCCACTGTGGAAAACAGTATGGAGGTTCCTCAGAAAACTAAAAGTAGAACTACCAATTAACCAGCAATTTCACTCCTGGGTATATATCAAAAGAAAACAAAAACACTAATTTGGAAAGACACATGCACCCCAATGTTCATAAGAGCATTATTTGCAATAGCCAAGATATGGAAGCAACTAAGTGTCCATCGACAGATGAATGGATAAGGAAGATGTAATATATACACAACGGAATATTACTCAGCCATAAAAAAGAATGAAATTTTGCCATTTTTAACAACAGGAAAGGACTGGGAGAATATTAGGCTGAGTGAGATAAGACAGACAAAGACAAATACTCTGTGTTCTCACTTACATGTGAAACCTAAAAAACAAAACGAATGAATATAAGAAGACAGAAACAGACTCACAAGTATAGAGAACAATCTAGTGGTTAGCGGTGGAGAGAGGGATGGAGGGAGGGGCAAAGGGTTACGAGGTACAAACTACTATGTATAAAATAAGTAATATACAAGGATATATTGTACAGCACAGGGAATATAGCCAATATTTTATAATAACTTTAAAATTAGTATACTCTTCAAAAATAATGAATCAGGGGCTTCCCTGGTGGCGCAGTGGCTGAGAGTGCACGTGCCGATGCAGGGGACACGGGTTCGTGCCCCAGTCTGGGAAGATCCCACATGCCGCGGAGTGGCTGGGCCTGTGAGCCGTGGCCGCTGAGCCTGTGCGTCCAGAGCCTGTGCTCCGCAAGAGGAGAGGCCACAACAGTGAGAGGCCAAAGTATCGCAAAAAAAAAAAAAAAAAAAAGAATCAATATGTTGTATGCTTGAAATTAATATTGTAAATCAACTATAATTTAATAAAAAAGAATAAATTTTAACTATAACATTCACAATCGTGATTAAATAATGTATACAAATCATACTCTTGCCAATTTTCAGATTAAAAGCTGTGATATTTAATATGGCAAGTACACAGATTTGCTTTGTGTATTTTTTTCATCAATAGTCTGTAATATATTACAGAAGTCACTGGTTGCAAAGATCAATCAGAAGTCACTGGTTGCAAAGATCAATCTGTAGAAAAATTCCAGAACCAAAAATTTTCAGCAAACACCATTCTACGAGCCCAAATTACTTTGCATTAGCTATGGAATTAGCAGTCAGTTGGCACACTGTGACCTGTTTGACAGCTGAGACCTGATAGTTCAGGCCAGAATAAATGGTTATTTCCTGTCTCAGTAGCAATACTGAGTGAGTAATCAAAGTATTGATCCTTATTTGATTACTTCCACACATGTGCCTCAGGTTATCCTGAGGCTTCCCTCTAGGAATCTCCTTGGGATCTACAGTGTAAAAAAACTTCATATCCTGTGAGGTGGATGGACCTAGAGTCTGTCATACAGAGTGAAGTAAGTCAGAAAGAGAAAAACAAATACCGTATGCTAACACATATATATGGAATCTAAGAAAAAAAAAAAAAAAGGTCATGAAGTACCTAGGGGTAAGACGGGAATAAAGACACAGACCTACTAGAGCATGGACTATGAGGATATGGGGAGGGGGAAGGGTAAGCTGTGACAAAGTGAGAGAGTGGCATGGACATATATACACTACCAAACGTAAAATGGATAGCTAGTGGGAAGCAGCCGCATAGCACAGGGAGATCAGCTAGGTGGTTTGTGACCACCTAGAGGGGTGGGATAGGGAGGGTGGGAGGGAGGGAGATGCAAGAGGGAAGAGATATGGGAATATATGTATATGTATAACTGAGTCACTTTGTTATAAAGCAGAAACTAACACACGATTGTAAAGCACTTATACTGCAATAAAGATGTTAAAAAAAAACAAAAACTAAACCCTTCACATCCAAAACGTTTCTTCTTTCATTATAGTAGTACAAAGGTTTTTTTTTAAACATCTTTATTGGAGTATAATTGCTTTAAAATGTTCTGTTAGTTGCTGCTGTATAACAAAGCAAATCAGCTATATGTATACATATATCCTCATACTCCTCTCTCTTGTCTTTCCCCCGCACACTCCCTATCCCACCCCACTAGGTGGACACAGAGCACAGACCTGATCTCCCCGTGCCATGCAGCTGCTTCCCACTAGCTATCTATTTTACATTTGATAGTGTATATATGTCCATGCCACTCTCTCACTTTGTCCCAGCTTACCCTTCCCCCTCCCCGTGTCCTCAAGTCCATTCTCTATGTCTGCATCTTTATTCCTGTCCTGCCCCTAGGTTCTTCAGAACCATTGGATTTTTTTTTCTTTTTAGATTCTATATATATGTGTTAGCATATGGTATATGTTTTTCTCATTCTGACTTACTTTGCTCTGTATGATAGTCTCTAGGTCCATCCACCTCACTACAAATAACTCAATTTCGTTTCTTTTTATGGCTGAGTAATATTCCATTGTATATATGTGCCACATCTTCTTTATCCATTCATCTGTCAATGGACACTTAGGTTGCTTCCATGTCCTGGCTATTGTAAATAGTACTGCAATGAACATTGTGGTACATGACCCTTTTTGAATTATAGTTTTCTCAAGTTATATGCTCAGTAGTGGGATTGCTGGGTCATATTGTAATTCTATTTTTAGTTTTTTTTTTTTTTTTTTGCGGTACGCGGGCCTCTCACTGTTGTGGCCTCTCCCGTTGTGGAGCACAGGCTCCAGACACGCAGGCTCGGCGGCCATGGCTCACGGGCCTAGCCACTCCGCGGCATGTGGGATCTTCCCAGACTGGGGCATGAACCCGTGTCCCCTGCATCGGCAGGTGGACTCTCAACCACTGCGCCACCAGGGAAGCCCTATTTTTAGTTTTTTGAGGAGCCTCCGTACTGTTCTCCATAGTGGCTGTATCAATTTACATTCCCACCAACAGTGCAAGAGGATTGCTTTTTCTCCACACCCTCTCCAGCATTTATTGTTTGTAGATTTTTTGATGATGGCCATTCTGACTGGTGTGAGGTGATACCTCATTGTAGTTTTGATTTGCATTTCTCTAATGATTAGAGATGTTGAGCATCCTTTCATGTTTTTGTTGGCAATCTGTATATCTTCTTTGGAGAAATGTCTATTTAGGTCGTCTGCTCATTTTTGGATTGGGTTGTTTTCTTTTTTGTTATTGAGCTGCAAGAGCTGCTTGTAAATTTTGGAGACTAATCCTTTGTCAGTTGCTTCATTTGCAAATATATTCTCCCATTCTGAGGGTTGTCTTTTCGTCTTGTTTATGGTTGCCTTTGCTGTGCAAAAGCTTTTAAGTTGCATTAGGTCCCATTTGTTTATTTTTATTTCCATTTCTCTAGGAGGGGGTCAAAAAGAATCTTGGTATGATGTATGTCATCCAGTGTTCTGCCTACGTTTTCCTCTCAGAGTTTTATAGTGTCTGGCCTCACATTTAGGTCTTTACTCCATTTTAAGTTTATTTTTGTGTATGGTGTTAGGGAGCGTTCTAATTTCATTCTTTTACATGTAGCTGTCCAGTTTTCTCAGCACCACTTATTGAAGAGGCTGTCTTCAACATTGTATGTTCTTGCCTTCTTTATCAAAGTTAAGGTGACCATATGTGTGTGTGTTTATCTCTGGGCTTTCTATCCTGTTCCATTGATCTATATTTGTTTTTTTGCCAGTACCATACTGTCTTGATTATGTAGCTTTGTAGTATAGTCTGAAGTCACGGAGCCTGATTCCTCCAGGTCAGTTTTTTTCCCTCAAGACTGCTTTGGCTATTCGGGGTCTTTTGTATCTCCATAAAAATTTTAAGATTTTTGGTTCTAGTTCTGTAAAAAATGCCACTGGTAATTTGATAGGGATTGCACTGACTCTGTAGGTTGCTTTGGGTAGAATAGTAATTTTCACAATACTGATCCTTCCTATCCAAGAATATGGTATATCTCTCCATCTGTTTGTGTCATCATTGATTTCTTTCATCAGTGTCTTATAGTATTCTGAGTACAGGTCTTTTACCTCCTGAGGTAGGTTTATTCCTAGGTATTTTAATCTTTTTGTTGCAACGGTGAATGGGATTGTTTCCTTAACTTCTATTTCTGATCTATCATTGTTAGTGTATAGGAATGCAAGAGACTTCTGTGCGTTAATTGTGTATCCTGAAACTTTACCAGATTCATTGATTAGCTCTAGTAGTTTTCTGGTGGCATCCTTAGGATACTCTATGTACAGTATCATGTCATCTGCAAACAGTGACAGCTTTACTTCTTCTTTTCCGATTTGGATTTCTTTTTCTTCTCTGATTGCTGTTGCTA
Source organism: Delphinus delphis (assembly GCF_949987515.2). NCBI lineage: Eukaryota > Metazoa > Chordata > Mammalia > Artiodactyla > Delphinidae > Delphinus > Delphinus delphis. The sequence continues at coordinate 49,420,852 of NC_082692.2, read as the reverse complement.
AAACTTCCAAACCCATGTTGAATAATAGTGGTGAGAGTGGGCAACCTTGTCTTCTTACTTATCTTAGTGGAAAAGTTCAGATTTTCACCATTGAGAATGATGTTGACTGTGGATTTGTCATATATGGCCTTTATTATCTTGAGGTAGGTTCCCTCTCTGCCTACTTTCTGGAGAGTTTTTTATCAGAAATGGCTGTTGAATTTTGTCGAAAGTTTTTTCTGCATCTACTGAGATTATCATATGGTTTTTATCCTTCAATTTGTTAATATGGTGTATCACATTGATCGATTTGCATATAAGAATCCTTGCATTCCTGGGATAAAACCCACTTGATCATGGTGTATGATCATTTTAATGTGCTGTTGGATTCTGTTTGCTAGTACTTTTGCTTCTATGTTCATCAGTGATATTAGCCTGTAGTTTTTTTTGTGATATCTTTGTCTGGTTTTGGTATAAGGGTGATGGTGGCCTTGTAGAATGAGTTTGGGAGTGTTCCTCTCTCTGCTATATTTTGGAAGATTTTGGCAAGGAAGGGTGTTAACTCTTCTCAAAATCTTTGATAGAATTCACCTGTGAAGGCATCTGGTCCTGGGATTTTGTCTGTTGGAAGATTTTTAATCACAGTTTCAATTTCAGTGCTTGTCATTGGTCTGTTTATATTTTCTATTTCTTCCTGGTTCAGTCTCCGAAGGTTGTGCATTTCTAAGAATTTGTCCATTTCTTCCAGGTTGTCCATTTTATTGGCATAGAGTTGCTTGTAGTAATCTCTCATGATCTTTTGCATTTCTTCAGTGTCAGTTGTTACTGCTCCTTTTTCATTTCTAATTCTATTGATTTGAGTCTTCTCCCTTTTTTTCTTGATGAGTCTGGCTAACGGTTTATCAATTTTGCTTATCTTCTCAAAGAACCAGCTTTTACTTTTATTGATCTTTGCTATTGTTTCCTTCATTTCTTTTTCTTTTATTTCTGATCTGACCTTTATGATTTCTTTCCTTCTGCTAACTTTGGGTTTTTTTTGTTCTTCTTTCTCTAATTGCTTTATCTGTAAGGTTAGGTTGTTTATTTGAGATATTTCTTGTTTCTTAAGGTAGGATTGTATTGCTATAAACTTCCCTCTTAGAACTGCTTTTGCTGCATCCCATAGGTTTTGGGTCATCATGTTTTCATTGTCATTTCTTTCTAGGTATTTTTTGATTTCCTCTTTGATTTCTTCAGTGATCTCTTGGTTATTAAGTAGTGTATTGTTTAACCTCCATATGCTTGTATTTTTTACAGATTTTTTTCCTGTAATTGGTATCTAATCTCATGGCATTGTGGTCAGAAAAGCTACCTATATGATTTCAATTTTCTTAAATTTATCAAGGCTTGATTTGTGACCCATCATATGATCTATCCTGGAGAATGTTCCATAAGCACTTGAGAAGAAAGTGTATTCTGTTGTTTTTGGATGGAATGTCCTATAAATTTCAATTAAGTCTATCTTGTTTAATGTATCATTTAAAGCTTGTGTTTCCTTATTTATTTTCACTTTGGATGATCTGTCCATTGGTGAAAGTGGGGTGTTAAAGTCCCCTACTATTATTGTGTTACTGATGATTTCCCCTTTTATGGCTCTTAGCATTTGCCTTATGCATTGAGGTGCTTCTATGTTGGGTACATAAATATTTCCAATTGTTATATCTTCTTCTTGGATTTATCCCTTGATCATTATGTAGTGTCCTTCTTTGTCTCTTGTAATACTCTTTATGTTAAAGTCTATTTTTTCTGATATGAGAATTGCTACACCAGCTTTATTTTGATTTCCTTTTGCATGGAATATCTTTTTCCATCTCCTCACTTTCAGTCTATGTGTGTCCCTAGGTCTGATGTGGGTCTCTTGTAGACAGTGTATATACAGGTCTTGTTTTTGTATCCATTCAGCCAGTCTATGTCTTTTGGTTGGAGCATTTAATCCATTTACATTTAAGGTAATTATTGATATGTATGTTCCTTTTACCATTTTCTTAATTGTTTTGGATTTGTTATTGTACGTGTTTTCTTTCTCTTGTGTTTGCTGCTTAGAAAAGTTTCTTTAGCATTTGTTGAAAAGCTGGTTCGGTGGTGCTGAATTCTCTTAGCTTTTGCTTGTCTGTACAGGTTTCAATTTCTCTGTCAAATCTGAATGAGGTCCTTGCTGGGTAGAGTCATCTTGGTTAAAGGACCTTCCCTCTCATCACTTTAAATATGTCCTGCCACTCCCTTTTGGCTTGCAGAGTTTCTGTTGAAAGATCAGCTGTTAACCTTATGGGGATTCCCTTTTTGTTATTTGTTGCTTTTCCCTTGCTGGTTTTAATATTTTTTCTTTGTATTTAATTTTTGATAGTTTGATTAATATGTGTCTTGGCGTGTTTCTCCTTGGATTTATCCTGTATGGGACTTTCTGTGCTTCCTGGACTTGATTGACTATTCCCTTTCCCATATTAGGGAAGTTTTCAACTATAATCTCTTCAAATATTTTCTCAGTCCCTTTCTTTTTCTCTTCTTTTTCTGGGACCCCTATATTTTGAATGTTGATGCATTTAATGTTGTCTCAGAGGTCTCTGAGATGTCCCCAATTCTTTTCATTCTTTTTTTTAGAATTCTGCTCTGTGGTAGTTATTTCCACTATTTTATCTTCTGGGTCACTTATCCATTCTTCTTCCTCAGTTATTCTACTATTGATTCCTTCTAGAGAATTTTTAATTTCATTTATTGTGTTGTTCATCATTTTCTGTTTGCTCTTTCGTTCTTCTAGGTCCTTGTTAAACCTTTCTTGTATTTTCTCCATTCTATTTCCAAGATTTTGGATCATCTTTACTATCATTACTCTGAATTCTTTTTCAGGTAGATTGCCTATTTCCTCTTCATTTGTTAGGTCTGGTGGGTTTTTACCTTGCTCCTTCATCTGCTGTGTATTCCTCTGTCTTCTCAGTTTGCTTAACTTACTGTGTTTGGGGTCTCCTTTTTGCAGTCTACAGGTTTGTAGTTCCCCTTGTTTTTGGTGTCTGCCCCCAGTGGTAAGGTTGGTTCAAGTGGGTTGTGTAGGCTTCCTGGTGGAGGGGACTGGTGCCTGTGTTCTGCTGGATGAGACTGGATCCTGTCTTTCTGGTCTCAGGACCACGTCCAGTGGTGTGTTTTGGGGTGTCTGTGAACTTATGATTTTAGGCAGCTTCTCTGCTAATGGGTGTGGTTGTGTTCCTGTCTTGCTAGTTGTTTGGCATAAGGTGTGCAGCACTGTAGCTTGCTGGTTGTTGAGTGGAGCTGGGTCTTAGTGTTTAGGTGGAGATCTCTGGTAGGGTTTTTGCCATTTGATATTATGTGGGGCCAGGAGGTCTCTGGTGGACCAATGTCCAGAACTCGCCTCTCCCACCTCAGAGGCTCAGGCCTGTCACCTGGCCAGAGCACCAAGACCCTGTCAGCCAAATAGCTTTTCTTGTTCCTTGATCTATGCAAATACGGTCAGATATGAAGCCCCAGTCAATTAACTGAAGCCAGGTACTTCCTTGTTTCCTGCTTCCAGTAGTTCAACTTTAAATGCAGTGTTAAAGAAAAAACCCTACTTCCTGTATCTCGCATTATAAACTCAAAGTCTACCCTGAAATAAGTTTTATGATTAAATCCAATAAAATCATTTTTATATCACTGATGCATTCAGGCTTTATTCAATCAATAAATATTTATTAGTTACCACTTAAATATTGGAAACTATACTATGCATCAGGAGTGAAAAAATGAGCAAGATAAATCTATTGACATCAAAAGCTTATAGTGAAAGAAGGTAAGGGGAAAATGAGAAAGAGTTAAAGAGACAGAAATAGAGGTAGAGATAAAGAAAGATAAAGAGAGAATAACAAGAAGATCAGTGGAGAAAATGACTATTTAGGCATAGTTCAAGCACAAAGGAGAGAGAGGCATTTTCACTTGGAAGCACTGTCAAGTGATGACCCTAAAGAAAGGCCCACCAAATGGCTTTCAGCTTTTACCGCATACAAAGACAGCCCTGGTCAAGCTTGCCAATGACCTTGGCAATGCCAAAACCAAATGTAACTTCTCTATTTCTCTTTCTTCTACATTTCTTAACTTTTCAGCAGTATTCCACACCCTAAGTCATTCTGACTTCTTGAGATACTGTCTTTTCCCAGGTTCTATAATATCACTCTCTTGCTTTCCTGATTTCCTCTATCTCATTGGTTCCTTTATAAACTCCTTTCTTGGCTTCTCCTCCTCTCAGAATGTTGAGTTTATGGCCACTTTTCTTTTCATGCTTTGTGCACACCCTATGTATGAATCATGGTTAAGAGAGGGCATTCAAACCACACTCCTTATTTTAAATCCTGGACTTGCCAATTACCACCTATGTAACCTTGGGAAAGTCACTTAACTTTTTTGTGTCATTTTTTTTACCTCTAAAATAGGGGTTATCATGAAGTACAAATGAATTAACACAGGTGATATGAAGTACTTAACATGTAAAATACTTAGAATAATATCTAACACATATTAGGCATGATAGTATTATCAGTACAATGTATTTAAATGCTATTTATAATGCTTAGGACTTGCATTCTGTATCTTTTACTCTAACCTCTGCTTTGAAAACTAGTCATATATTAAGCTATGAACTTGTATCTCATTTTAGATGTCTAATAGCATCTCAAAAATAACAAAACTAAGAAGAACAATTGATTTCTCTCCACTCAAAACTGTTCCTTCCACAATCCTCCCCATTGTATTAAGTGACTCTATACCTGGATGCTAAAGCCAAAGCCTAAGAATTATCCCTAATTTCTCTTTCCCTTAACTCTCCTGCCAGATCCAATTCATCAGTAACTTCTATCAAAACTCTCACCAAAATATATTGTGAAGCCATCCATCTAACCTCCTCTACCTCTATGATCCTAATACAAGCCATCACTATCTCCTTCCTGGAATCCACAATGGCATCTTTGCTCATTTACTTGCTTCTCTCACACTCCCTAAAATCCATTCTTTACAGAGTAGTCAAAATAACTTTTCTAAAAAAAAGTAAATTTGGATAAAATCCAATCTCCATGCTCTGACTTAGAAAACTCTATTGATTTGGCCCTGGTATACTTTCTTTTACTTCATCTTTTACCATCCCCACCTCCCCTATTCACTATTCTTTTGCAATTCCAACCTTCTTTATGTTACTTGAAAACATGGAGCTCATTTCCACCTTTGGGATTTTGTACAAGCTCCCACATTTATCTGTAATGCAATTCTTCCTGAATATCATACGCCTGGTTGCTTCTTGAAATTGACATCTCACCTCAAAGAGGCTCCTCAGTTCATAGTAACCTCCCTGTCATTACTTACAACCTTCTTTTCTTGGTTTTTCAACCTCCTTTCCATGGCATATTCTGATGTTTTCTTCTTTATTCATTCATTCTTGTATTATTTCTCTCTATTAGAATGCAAGTTCTATGCAGAGACCTGCCAGGTCTTCAGGTATCTGCAATGCTTGGCACATAGATGACATTCCATAAATACTTTGGAATTAATAAGTAAATAAACTATGACAGTAGTGAAACAAAAGAGACCAGCAGTTGAAATCTATTTACCTCGGAAACTATTTCTAGGTTGGGGAAAGGAGTGATCCTAAGATAATTTATTTGCAAGACCAGATGGGTGATGCTGTCATTCAGAGAGAAAGAGAACGCTGAAGAAGGGAAAAGTCTAGGAATAAAATCCTTTTTGGACAATGACTTTGATAGCTCTTGGGATACAAATTTGGAATTGTACAAGGAATAATGAGATATGGATCTAGGACTAAAAAAAAGTATACCTCCATGGGCTGGACATATAAATTTAATAATCATCAGAATAGCTGACATTTAAGTAGAGGAGAACAGAGAGTTTTTGGAGTGAGAAGAGAGGAGGTCTAAACTTTTAAAACACCAAAATATTCAAGAGGCAGATAGTGGAGAAGCTGGAAGACAAAATCCCAGGAGGAGACCCAGGAAGGAGGAGTATGCCAGCCAAGGAGAAAGTAAGTTTCTAGAATAAAGGTGAAGTCAACAGGATCAAGTAACAGAGAGATCAAATAAAATAAGTACTAAAAACAGTCAGCTGTATTTAGCAATTAGAAGATCATTGAGCAAATTGAAAACCAAGATGCCATCTGAACTTGCCAGATTCCTGCCCTTGAATTCTAAGTCCCTCAAATTTTCAAGCACTATCAAAATATCTGTCTGGAATTCCACCTCTCCCAGACCTCTAAGACTTGATTTGGCACCTCCAACATTTTTGTGCTGCCACCAACATAGTAACCTAAGTTAACTGGTGCTTTCAATGGTTTAATAATTGTTTTTTCTCTTCTCTATCTGCAGAATAAATAAGAAGAAAGTATTATCAGCTATCTGCAATTTAAATAAATATATTTTCAAATAAGTCTCAAAAATTCAGCAGAATCTTCTTCATCCAAAGTAATTAAAACAATAATGAATGGATAGTCAATGAATCAGTGGGACAATAATTTCCAGGATGCCCCCAAAATACTGGAAAATGCTGATTTCTTTTTAAGATTCAGTAGACTTACGTTTAGCAGACTATGGGGCAGCAAGAAAAAGTAAATATATATAGAAGTTTAATAACACGAGTCAAAAATAGGAAGAATTTATTGCTTAATTATCAATTAAGTGCAAACATTATTAAAAACTGAAATGTTGAAGAAATGCTTGACTTATGAAAATTATGTGGAGAGTATATTCTTTAAAGCACTTTTAGGTACCTATTCCAGACCTTGATTTTTCATGTGCCTAATTTAAAATTCCCATTTTGTCATCAAAATCCAACTCATCCTCCAATTACCTTAATAGAATTTTTATATAAATTTATTTATATTTTATTTATTTATTTTTGGCTGCATCGGGTCTTCGTTGCTATGCATGGGCTTTCTCTAGTTGCTGCAAGCAGGGGCTACTCTGTGTTGCGGCACATGTACTTCTCATCACAGTGACTTCTCTCGTTGCAGAGCACGGGCTCTAGGCATGCGGGCTTCTGTAGTTGTGGCACACGGGCTCAGCAGTTGTGGCTCGTGGGCTCTAGAGTGCAGGCTCAGTAGTTGTGGTGCACAGCCTTAGTTGCTCCGCGGCATGTGGGATCTTCCTCAACCAGGGATCAAACCCGTGTCCCCTGCATTGGCAGGCGGATTCTTAACCACTGCGCCACCAGGGAAGTCCCTAGAATTTATTTTTAAGTCTCTTGGTTAACCGAAGTAAATTGGTAGGTCCTATGAAATTTCTAGATTCTCCAAAAATCAGAGTAAGGAAGTTAAAACAGAGGATTCACTTATGTTTTGTGGTTAGTGTGGCATTATTTACTCCAATGATTCTCAAGCTTTGCTACATATAGAATTTCCTAAGCAGGCTTTTAAAAATCTTAGTGTCTAAGCTGACCCCATACTAGATAAATCAGAATCCCTGGGGGGTGAGACCCAGCATCAGTATTTTTTAAACCTCTTCAAGGATTCTCCTGGATTTGAGAACTGAGGACTTACGCTACCCTTCTCATTAAATGAATGTTTTAGTGGTTATGAATAAGGGCTTTGAAGTCAGAGCTGGATTTGGAATCCTGGTGGCTGTATAGACTTGGACAAACCCCTTAATATGCTTGAGACTCAGTTTACTCAACTATAACTCAGTAATTTTTGTTCCCGCTCTGTAGGGTTGTTTTGAGCATTAAATAAGGTAATATAAAAACTCAGCGGAGCACATGGTATATAATGCACAATAAATGTTAATAATCTATATAAAATAACTGTGTTATTAATGATAATTATTTATGAATTACAAACCAAATACTCTGTGTGGTTTCTAATACATACTTCGCAAATACAACTGTACTTAAACCTGAATTATTATATGTAACAATGTATCACATCTATGTTGACTCACTGAATTCAGGCCACCAATTTGGGCCTTAGAAGCACTCTCTCATTTAAATGACACAAAGGCAGAGTTCAAAGAGCCTCAACTTCACCTCCTCCTTATACCTGCCACCACATGGATACAGGACACCTCCAAAGCAGCTGCATCATTTGAGCCTGACTTGCAGGTGAAAGCTACTCATAAATTTCCTCAGGTTTTATTAGAGAGAATTTTTAAATCTTCATTGACATGGGAAGAAAGAACTCAAAAAAAAATTCCAGTCACATTTTTTTCTTATTTACTCAGTTCCTCTAGAGTGTGTGACGACTTGTTTTCCTTTAGTTGTATCTGAACAGTTTGACATATTACTGTGACAAGGTTACTTTTTAAATTGATAAAAGGTTTGATTGTGTCAGTGCATTTGTCAAAACTGTCTGACACCATGTATAATGGACTCTGCACTCAGAGCCCGGATGGCACTTGAGGCTCCTCTTACTATTCTGCGTTCAGCCCACACCTAACCAGACATCCAGCAGGGTTGGGTCAAAGTCGGGGAGATGAGCGTGGGTACAAACACTCCTACTTTGTTCCCCTGGCTTTTCACTGTGGGAGCTTCTCCTCTCTCGTTAAATGTTAAAGTGACATTTACAGCTTCCTTTTAAAGGGAGCGATGCTAGGATGTCAGAGCCTGAGCGAGGAAAACATTTACCCAGAAAAATGAAGGCTGGGGCAGCTGACTTCCTGGTCTTCAGGTGATGATTGGAAGTATGTGTGCACCTACCCTAGAGTTTCCCTGTTTTTCCTTTATTCTGCTTAAAGTGGCCTTGTCAGCAGCGCATTCACTTTATAACAGAACAATTCATTCTGTACCTGCATGGTGCTGGCCTTAATTCCAGATTAATCACTTGGAAGTGAGGGCAATCTGGCCGGGGCTTTCTGAAAGCATTATATTAATTAAAATTTATAAGTTATGAGAATGGTTAGATAAAAGGTAGATTGTAGAAAACATAAACACATTAATGATTTTACTTTCCATTAAAAATTCTGTCCATTATGTTAAATACGTGCCTTTACTTTTCAAGACTAATCTCAATGTGTTTCAAGGGGATGTTTAGAATCACATGATAGAGGTTATCAATTTCTCTGAGGTAGGAAACAGAGCTTAATATGTGAAAAATCATTACACCACCAAAATTTTATTTGGTCCAAAGAAGTTGCAATGCTCTCTCTCTCTCTCTTTATCAAGCCAAATTTATCTTCCCTCACTTCCCTTTCCCCCTTTTGAGATATGCATAAATGGTGCATAACTCAAGTATTCCACCCAGAGTCTCCAACTGATAACCCATTTAATGAATATAATTGTATAATCAATTGGATTTTCAGTTTTCACTACATTAGCCTTGCATGTTTTAAATACTGCAGCCACTAAATATTTAATAGTATATTGATGACCCATTCATGACAGGGTAAGAAAAAGAAATTAAAAATCAACTAATTTGGGTCCTCTTTTGTGCTACTTTGTTGTTTCTTTTGGAGTTCGTTTGGTTAATTGTCTCTAACGTCCTTGTTTTTTAATAGAAAAACAAATGCATATGAAAAAAGACATCTTTCACCACACATAATTGTTCCCCCACCACAAATATTAATTCTCACACCCTCTTCTCTGACCATTAGTTATTCTGCTTCCAGCTCGCTCTTCAACTGTCCTGCTCTGTTCCTTGATCTCGTAAGGTCTTTTCTACTTGGCAGTCGGAATTATCTTTTTGAAACAAAAATCTGACCCTGTCACCTTCCCGTTTGTTACAATTCAATGATTTCCTTCATTGAAACAAAGCTCCTAAGTGACATACAAAGGGATCACCATACCCCTTCCATGTTTCCAGGTCATGTTGCCCCAGGCTCCACCCCCTCTCTCTGCTATAAGAACTTGACCCTTGCTCAGCCTCTTGTCTTTGCCTTGTTCCCTCCAGCCATTGGTTCTGCACACTGGAGTTCCTTCTGCCTAGAATGCTCTTCCCTTCGTTCCTCATTTAGTTAAACCTATTCCTACTCTTTCTGATCTTAGCTCAGAGATTCCTTTGCCCATTGCCTTAACAAGGTCTCATCCCATGTTACAAATCCTCTTATTTCCATGCTCCTCTCTTTTTTTCACATTTGTAGTTGCAATTTTATATCAAATCACACGATCATTTCATTGATTTCCATTTTCCCTATCAAAATATAATCTCTGCTAAAGCAAGACCTTTATCTAAATGTACTCACCACTGAATCTTTAGCACACTATCCGGCATGCAATAGGTGCTCTGTGAAAATTTCTTGATTGAGAACACAAGGAAGTTCCTTGAAACTTTTCAAGGTAAAAACGTTACAAGGTCTTGTTTGCAGGGCAGAAATAGAGACACAGATGTAGGGAACAAATGTAAGGACACCAAGGGGGGAAAGTGGCGGGGGGAGGTGGTGGTGGTGGGATGAATTGGGAGATTGGGATTGATATATATACACTAATGTGTGTAAAATGGATAACTAATAAGAACCTGCTGTATAAAAAAATAAGTAAAATTAAATGTTTTTAAAAAAGACATTACAAGGTCTTTAACACTAGTATTTCTTACAAGACACACAATGCCATGTATTCATCCCAAACATAGGTATAACTAGCGAGATTTTCCATAGAGTAAAATGATTCTTCATGTCTATTCTTTAGCCTTGCCTTCTTTCCTTGACTTTACTTGTGATCCAACCATAGGAGCTTTGATGATAAATGTGAATGGAATCTCTTAATCAGAATTTGCTTTCAGATAATACATTGAGAAATAATGCAATTTCTTTCCTTTAATATCATTTTCTTACTGTTCATTAGTATTCATATGGATATTGTATTCTAATGCCAGATAATTTGCTATGTCTCTGCCTTTTTAATATATCTCTGTTTTCTATTATTTTATTACTATGGATATTAGAAAATATTGTATTTCTTATAATATAAGGGAATAGTAACTCTGAAAATTCTTATAATTTCATAGGAATAACCATGGAAAATTGATCCTGATGGCAAGATAACTGAAACCTACAAATATTATCTCTTTTGTAGGTAACATTATTTTAAAGTGTTGGATGAGTCATAGGAATGCAAGATGATTTGAATCTTTAGAAGAATGCTAATTTAAAAGAGCAAGGAGCCCTCTAAGACATCACCACTACAAGAGAGGAAACCAGGATTTTATAAAGGACTTACAATGGTCCCTAACAAAGGCGTGCCCAGCTCTCAGGTCATATTCATGCAGCGGAATCAGCTCAGGCAGTGGCCCTGCGAACACTGTAAAAGGGGATTGGTGAAAGGTGACCGGAGTAAGTTTTTCTGCTAACTAGTGAGGGTGTCAATGAACTATCAGACTTTTAAAGTAAAAAATATTTAAAAGATTATCATGTATAAACAAATTATTTTATACATGGGGAAAACCAAAATTAAGAGGGGACAAGTCACTTGTCTAGGGCCACATACCCAGTTGATGGCACAGCCAGGAGTGAAACCCCAAACTCTCAGCGCATGGCTATTTCCTCTACATTATGCTGCCCGGTCACATTAGTTCTTTCAGTCTCCCGGAAAGCAAATCTCGGCAATAAACCTCAGGTCCAGACCACTTCAATAACTGAAGAACCCACAAACATTTTTACAATAACAATAACATGGGCCAGGTCTTATTAGCCAGCAAAAATTAATATGAACAAGTAACCACTACCCTCTGTGCCCTTAGCATTCTTTAAATTTCTCAAATAAACAGAAGAAACACAAACAAAACATTTTTTTCCCTCAAACATAATGTTCTTGTGCCACTAGATCTCTTTCCTGAGTTAAAAATGCCAATGCAGACTTTAGGTAACCCTTTCCATTTATAAATTTCTGGCAATATCTTTGCAGAAATGGACACTGATACAGAAATTCATAGTATAATGCTACATCAGTGGTATGTTCATAAACCAGCTCTCAAAAAACAAAACTACATAGAATTTTAAAAGCCCTCATTTATAGGTCTTGCTGATTCCTGTGATATAAATACTCCCACCATGGCCGATTTCAAGATACTGAGTATGTAACAAATCACTCAAGAATTCCTGAATATTTAACCATTGGCTCTGGTGCCTCAGTCAGAGGCAGCTGCAGTACACCACTGGTACTACAGGAAACCTAGAAATAATCAAACCCAGACCACTCTTTTATACGAGGAGACGGAGGCTCAAAGACAGTAAATGATTTGCCACAAGATCACACGGTGGCCAAGCAGGTTATAATACACCACCTCAAATACCTTCACATATTTAGTGAGACTTCCTGCGTTAGAAATAGTCAGTGGACTTTATATTAATGTAGAGATATGTGGATGAAAAAGGTCAGCTGCTACATCAGTAAACAAAGGAGGTTGCGGACACCAAGCCATCAGCCACTGAAGCCACCCTGTGCATCCTGAGGAGATTCAGGATGAAGAAAAGCAGGATACTGGCCCTAGATAGTTAAGGTACATCTCCAAGGGATGATTTCAATGAGCCCAGACTCTTGAATCTGCCATACACAGAAAAACACTAAATTCATTAACTTGAGATGCCTGGTTTTCCTTAAGTAACAGTAATCTTTTGATGTTCCGACTACCTGGTCTTTGTTGCAAAAACTCCTGTATCTCCTGGTTCCTCCTTTACCTCTTCAGAGCTGTCCCTCAGAGCTGTCTGAGAAGTTGCCTCCCAGACTTAAACCCTCAGCAAGTCTGCCCAATAAAACATAATTCTCAACTTTTAAGTTGTGCCTTTTTTTTTTAAAGAAGTATATCTCAGAAAACCAGCAGCATCATGACAACACCAGGAAACCTGCTGAAATTTACATTCTCCGGCTCCAGCCCAGACCTAGTGAAATCACAATCTCAGGGGCCCAGAAATCTGTGTTTCAACAAGCTCAACAAGTGGGAAAGAATCTTCCCTTAAAACCCACCAATATTTTTTATGAATAAGATTCACACACAAAGATAATGGCTGGCCTTCTTTTTCACATCAGTATCCATTACAGGAGATTATTCATCTGAAGCTTCTAATATAAAGTTCGTCATCTTTCACATTTTCAAAGCCCTTATTTATCAAAATAGTTTAGAATTTTCTAACACTAGCAAAAAAATTAAAAAATATTGAGTGATTTACCTTCCAATTCTCAACCTCAACATTTTATAGACCAAAACCTAACATATTTGTATATCTTAGCCCTAGCACCTTTCTTTCTTTTTTTTTAACTGCTTTCAAATAAATATTTCTTTTTCAATGTTCTGTCTTACCTGTTTCACAAATCAAGGCAGTTGATAGAGCAGGGTGCCCCTACCCTAGTCTACATACTGCCTTGTCAACTGATTATATAGTTATGTATTTGTGTTTTGTTTAATCTGCCACTTCCTGTTGTTTTGATATTTGTTCCCAATCTTCAAGACCAGAACAAACGCAAATAAATACTATCTGCCTTGTTTTCCTCTTCCAAAATTTTAGAGGTTGGAAAATTTACAAAATAAATATCCTCTCAACCTTCTTACAAAAGCATTGCAAAACAGCAAAAGAAAAACTGAGTAATAGTTTCCCCCAACTTAAAAATACCCAGCTAATGCACAGTCAAGTGACAAATAGCTGCACTGATATTACTTTGAAAATAATCAGACAGGGGCTTCCCTGGTGGCGCAGTGGTTGAGAGTCTGCCTGCCAATGCAGGGGTTCGTGCCTCGGTCCGGGAAAATCCCACATGCCGTGGAGGGGCTAGGCCCGTGATCCATGGCCGCTGAGCCTGCGCGTCCGGAGCCTGTGCTCCGCAACGGGAGAGGCCACAACAGTGAGAGGCCCGCGTATCAAAAAAAAAGAAAATAATCAGACAGCAATCTAAAAATCCAGGCCTATGGTTCTTAATTTGTTATCCACTATTCATTTAATTTGGAGGGTAAACTTAAATATGTTTAATTGATTTGCACAGAAATAAGAGAGTTAATAACATAAGTGTTGGGAGATAGTAAATGAAAGAAAACATTTTGGAAGGGCATTTAGTCACTACCATATTTCCTGGGAAATATAAAACTAGGTGAGTGCGGTTCTTGGCTTTGGTGGGAATAGCTTCACTGGACTTGGAAATAGATGTTTTCAAGGAAACAAAAGGATTAGCCTTCTAATTTTCCAATTACCTGGTCCCAGCTGAACTTACATTTACCAAGCAAGAACTGACAAGAAGAGCTTTGCAACACAGCAGGTGACCATTCTGAAATCTACCACTTCTGAGTTTTTGCGATCCCCATCACTAATACCTCTCCAAAAAAAGAGCACAGTTTCTTTCATGAGATTCATCATTGATTCCACCAACCACAGGTGTGAGAACCTACCAGCCACAAGGTGTGGGAACCCACCAACCACAAGGTGTGAGTACCCACCAACCACAAGGTGTGAGAACCCACCAACCACAAGGTGTGAGAACCCACCAACCACAAGGTGTGAGAACCCACCAACCACAAGGTGTGAGAACCCACTGGCCACAAGGTATGAGAACCCACCAACCATAAGGTATGAGAACCCACCAGCCACAAGGTGTGAGGACCCAACTCCATGATTGCTCCTCATCTTCTTGGTCAATACATGCACATCAGCCAGCAACGCTATGTCTCTCTGTTCAAGAACCTTCTCTTTCAAAGCAAAAGGCAAACAAACTCCATTCCCAAAATAAGCTGGACTCAGATCTTAAATTTAAGCCCCGTTTCTACAGCAAGAGTCTTCCTCACTGGGTACATTGGGTGCAAAACCCAACCCCACATGGACGAGCCCACGTGGGCAAGGATGAGGTTGGAAATGGCGCAGAGGGCGGGGGGCACTTACGGTTGGCACAGCTTGATTAGGTCCTGGTCAGTGGTGCCTGGTGGGAGGCCTCGAATGTACAGGTTGGTTTTACTCAACTGTTCCCCGCTGCTGTTGCTGCTGCTGTGGTTGCTGCTGCTGTTTGTGCTGGGGCTGGGAGGAGCCATGGGGTGGGGAGCTGGTGCATAGGACTGCTGGAAACAGAAAAGGCTGTTACTGGAAAAACAAAGCCAGCAACCTATTCCCAGGCCAGCAGAGCAACTCGAAAGCAATGCAAGCTTCTCAGCCTCTCCAATCCATGCATGCACACTCGTGTTCATGTCCCTACTCTGGGGTACTTCTGAGAACATCACTTGCTCTCCCCCCATCTGGCCCTGCATTTGGATCAGCCTAGCACAGTTCTCTCCTGGGTGCACCGAAGCTCTGGCCCAGCTCACCTGTGACAGCCAAGCATCTTTGCCTTGCCTCTACTCCATCTTCCCTCCTTTTCTCCAAAGAAACTTCCTCATATTGCTTTCCTCACCATTACTCTCCAGCATGATCACTCTATAAATAGCAATACTATGAATGAACCAATGAGTGAATGACTCCATCTTATCTCGTTCTCCCATTCCCAAATCTGCTCCTTCATGGTGAATGCCCTTTATTTGCAAACTGAGCTACTATTCTCTCCTCTTTGAATCACTCTGATTGAAAGTCTCAGCTGAGGCACTACTGATATACTGGACAGGATAGTTCTTTGTCGCCGGGACTGTTCTGTTCATTGTAGGCTGGTGGCAGCATCCTTGGTCTATACCCACCAGATTTTAGTAGCACCCGTCCCCCAGTTGTGGGACCAAAAATGTGTCCACACATTGCCAAGTGTCCCCTAGGGTGGGGAACTCTCTCCCAGTAAAGAACCATTGGTCTAACCTGTCACACTGTGTTATTACAAAATGTAAATGATAAGATGACCCCCAGTGACTTGGAGTATGCAATGTGAGGGTCTTTATAATTATGCACACCAGAATTAGGAGGTATATTACACTTTATCCTTTATTTCCTTTTCATACAGGCATATCTTCAAAAGTTCTAAAATTACACTGACTGTCTGGGTTTGAGTCCGTGATGTGTTTATTATTGGCTGTGTGATCTCTGGGGTGCCTGAACCTCTCTGAGATGCAGCATTCTCATGAATATGAGGAGGATAAAATTAGTACTCCCCTACATCATAGGGTCTTTACAAAAACTCAATGAGTTAACGCAAACAAAATGGTTCCTGGACATAGTAAGTGCACAATAAGAGTTAGCAATAACAAAAACACAAGAAATAATGATGATAATGGGAATTCCCTGGTGGTCCAGTGGTTAAGACTCCACACTTCCACTGAAGGGGGCATGGGTTCAATCCCTGGTTGGGGAACTAGGATCCTGCATACCATGTGGCACGGCCAAGAAATAATAGTAATGATGATAATATTTGTGATTCATATCTGTCTGGCAAGTGATATTAGTCTTTAAATCTATCCCAGGTTTTCTCAACTATAATCTAGAATGTTACGTAAATACACAGTGAATGCATCAATCATGATTCCAGGGGGGACACTTTGGCCGAGTTCTAACTTGAAGATTCATTAACTGTTTTATCAGGGGTAGGAGGTGAGTACTTATCCAATAGCAAGTGGATGCTTCGTAAATACTCAAGCTACATCCCACACAATAAAAACTGAGTGATCACAGCAGTTAGCTCATAAAGACAGGAGGCTGTGTCCAGTTTTGTTTCTTGCTATAATAATCCATTTTATACCATCCAGGATTTCAGATTTGCCCCAGTCCATATTCCCAATTGGTTATAATACAAGGCCTCTTGGATGCAACATGTGAAAATGTAACTCATTCCCTCTGGTCTCTTCTCTCCCACTCCCCACACAGCCACCCACCCATCACAAAGACCCATTGCTTTCCATCTTGCTGTCATTCTTGCAGCCTCCATCCTAGAAACCTTGGTGTTAGCTGCATATCTATGACCAACATTTTTACGTACAATTTGAAAATGAATTACATGGGAGAATACCTTCCATTCTCAATACTTGAATAAAATAACGGGTATTCATTGCCTTTTGGAATGTCATATCTGCATAAAGCTGAATAAAGTTTCTTGGCTGAGATTAAAAAAGTATTCTTTCTTGACCTACGAATTCTACTTCGCTCCTCCGATGCCCCAGAACACTTAAGCTCTACCTCTTTACAGGTCCTGCACTTAGTGGGTGTTCAATACGGCCTTGCCGAAGCGGTGTCCTGGTCTGTGTATCTCACAACAGAACAGATGGGATTTATCTTTGACTTCCCTCCTGTGCGTTATTCTTTTAAATTTCCCAGGGCTTTTTTCAAGCTGTTTCTTACCACTTTCACCTCCCCTCTCTCCAAATTCTTTGAATTCCATTCTGTACTCAGGCTTCTCTTAAAATGAGGCTTTGTTTAAAGCAGTTTTTCCCACTGCATAGCCTTTAAAACCACCAGGGAGCCAGAAAAATGCGTCTAGCTTTATGTGTCACAGATCAGATGGACCAGTTCAGACCGAATGAGCCCTTGACTGATCAAATAAGAAAACACCAACTACAGAATGATCAATCTGTGTTGACTTAATTCTTTTCTTGCCCCAGGGGTCTTTGCAAGCATTTCCATAACCGGACACCATTTAGTAAATTGCATGGTGCCTAAAACAATAAATGTGCCCTCCAAAGGGCCCAGTGGGAAAAATTAAAACAAAATGGTCAAAGCGAATCGGAGCTAGGATGAGTATGGGGAACTTGTATGCATGGAAATGAGGTATATAATTTAAAAATAGTAGTGGAAGCACCAGATTCTTGTAGAGAAGGATGTATTTCAAAAGCCCTTTGAAAAATACATACAGTGAAAAGTGGTTTTCTATGCCCTATTCTTGTTTGTGAGTTCTAGAAATTCTACTGAAAGATGTAGACTTTCTCAGTCTTATTGAACCAATCACTTCACAGGTTTTAAGAGTCAGTGCCAACACTCTTGCTAATCCTTAATATTTTCATTTATCTGTTGATGATACACTGAACAATTCAGGTAGCATTCTACAGTGTAAATCATTCTTTTGTTTTAAGAATTATAAATTCCTTCCTTTCTACTCATTTTCAAAATACACATTCTTTAATCAACAAAACGTTGGCAGAAGGTTCCTAGAATGTCTGACAAATGCATAGGCTTGAATTAATACGTGAAAAGCAAAAGCAGTTTTGCATACTCTGGCTGCCAAAGACAAATGACTGAACTATGGCATCTCTAAAAAAAAAGGAGCGACGATAACCTTTAGGGGTCAGTGGGTCACAGCAGCCACTTTCCTGATTAAAAGTGGCTCTGATTCCTTTCTCAATTCTTTGTTTTTAGATGGATTTGCGATTTTATCATTGATTAACGTTTAAATCATTTTGAGGTACTAAGAAAGACATTTTAAAATGTTAGTTAAAACTATTATTTCCCTCAGATAACACTGGCTTTGCTATATTGATCAAAGTCACACTTTATAAATCCTATTTAGGAAAGGTGAGGACTTAAGAGTCTGGGGATACAGAACATTGTAATGCTGAACTGTACCAGGGCAGGGCATTGCCATGAATTTGCAGTGTCAGCTTGTTAAAACCAGTAGGAACAGCAGACTTTCAGAAGAGGGTCTTCAGATGGTACTGGATTGAGGAGGGGGATAGAGGGCTTGTCTTGAAGCTGCATATGCTTGGCAAGTATGCAGATTTTTCTTAGGTGTTTATTCATGGTGGCAATGCTGGGAGGGTCTGTTAGGGATTCTTACATGGGGGCTAAAGCCCTCTTAGCCACATGTCGGGGCTGCTAAAATCAGCCAATCCGTGCCAGCGTCCTCTTTAGGAAATTAAATAAAATGACTTAGCATCCATTTTGGAAGATGCTATATTTAAAATAACTATTCAAATAATTAGAGGTAACATTTGCCATCTGCTTGCTAAGCATGTTATATGTTATCTTCACAACAGCCCGATGAGGCAAATCATTTTCTTCTGGGTTTACAAATGAGAAAACTGAGGCACAGAAAGGGCAAATGACTTTCTCAAGGTCATGCAGCTGGAGCTCCAGTTTGAACCTAGGGAATCTGACCCCAGAAGCCACACAGCCCCACACAACACTTAATACATAACCTCTCCTCTTCATGATATGGGCACCAATAAACACAAAAGGCTTCCTTGCAATGAACTCTGCAGGATGACACCCTGCCGGGAGCTCTGGCCCATCCGAGTATAAAGGGGGAGGAAAAGAATGAAGATGATAAACAGCATACAGTCACAAGGAAGGTTAACAAGCCCTTTCCCTCTATCAGAATTTAAATGAAGTTCATCTTAAATTTAATTTCAAAGGGGAAGTCACCATCAGAAGCAAGTGTGTTATGAGTTTTTCAAATAATGTCAAACAAGGGGGTTCATTTGTCAAGATTCATGGTTTGTTATTTAATAACAGAAAAATGAAGTGGCTTGTGGATTATCCTAAGCAGCTGATTCATTTAGTGTGCTTTGTTAATATGCCTCGTTTTTCAAGTTTGAAAAGTGAATCAACCAGGTCCTCCTACATTCTTGGAAAATGTGTGGTTTGGAGGGCGGCCCATTTGTGTTTTTAACCCTTAGGTACTTTGGAGATAAACTGGAGAGGGATGTGAGTTGTGTTTTTGTTTGTTTGTTTTCCTGTTCATTTTTTAAACAGAAAGCATTTGGTACATCAAATAAATGTTCACACATCAATAAAATAAATCATTAAAAATCGTCTTTTATACAATGTCAGGCTACCTTGGATGAACACCTGTCTGAAGGCCGTGTTGTTATGCACAGACATTAACCAGGTCCTTTTAAACCAGGGACCCCCTCCTTGGCCCTGCTGACATTTTGGACAGGATAGTTCTTTGTTGTGGAGGGCTGTCTTGTGTAGGATATTTAACAGTACCCCTGTCTTCTACCACTAGATGCCAGTTGTGCTACGCTCCCCTCAAGCTGTGACAACCCAAAATGTCCCAGATACTGTCAAATGGGCCCTGGGGTTATGACATCGTCCCTGGTTGGGAGCCACTGCTTTTTAGAGATCCATCCCCTCTCCTTGAAAGGCCAATACAGTCCCCATTGTGGAATAATGACAATAACTCAACGGCCTAAAACTATTCATTGAAACACCCCTCACCTAACCAAAGTTCAACTTCTTACCCCAGTACCTTCACCCTTTGTAAATAACCCTCTGCCACATTTCCTTTGCAGCAGACTAGGTCTGAAACATACGTCTCCCTGTGATTGAAAACATAACTCTTTTACAAAGAGAATTTTAAATATTTTCTGCATGCAATTCCTCTTGTCTGGGAATCACAAGGCCTTGATGCCAAACTGCAGTTCAATTCTCTTCCCAGCGTCTGGTTGCTGGCAGGATCCTGAAGCAGTTGGTCTGGTGGTTTTGGGTAGCCTTGGACTCCATCATGCAGCAGTCTGCTCTGCTGATGGTCTCCCCAATTTGTTTTTATTCATCTCCAGTGCAAGAGAATTTGTACTCTTTTATCCACTCAAGGGTAAAGCCCTGGATAAAGTCTCCCATGAGACTGACATGGCAACTCTTTTACTCTCCAAAAATGCATACAGACCACATTCCTGTCTTGCATCATACATTATTTAGCCTGCACGCACGCATGCGATCCTTTGCTCGGTAGATGCTGCTGTGGATGTGACAGGAATCATGGCAATCACTGTCGTGTCTGTAACAGCCTCAAATGAGGGTGAAGAAGAATATTGTCCATGCAAGCAATAAGAAATGCGGCTAAATTAATATCTAAGGCAAGCCATGTGACTGTAGCCAGAGTTTCATGAACCACATACAGGATGGCTTTGCAATTTTATGCTAGGCAATTGCCTCTCCATTCTGGAGACTATGACTGTAGAAAACAATCGTTTCAGTTATACCTTTTATAACAGAGTTTGGCGAAAACCTGCCCCACTTCACTTTGCCTATCTGGAGCTCAGATATGGAAATGAGTACTAAAGGACAAAATTCCCCACAAAAGGCATTCATTTGCACATTCTGGCCACTGGCCTACGTAATCGTTGCTGTCAACAATGGTAACAGGATGCGTAAGAGCTCCAGATTGCCCTCTCAGAATCCACACCACCGCTAACTAGTCATGAGTAAAAGACGGATTATGATGATCTTACCTCAGAGGTCAGTTGTGAGGCCTTACTTTATAAATTGCACATAAAATATTTAACACAGTGCCTGGCACAGAGTCAACACTAAACAAATTATTTTTTGTTCTTAACATTTGCATCATCATCATGAGGCAGATCCTTAAAATGAACACGTATTTCTCAGTCCCAGTTGGAGTAATTTACCTTCAAGCGGGAGCTACAAGAGTCAATCTTTTTTTTTTAGGTATGGCAGCCACTATTCTTGAGATGAAACTATGTCATTAGAACTGGGGTTTGCCGTTTTTATCAAGAACCAAAAAGCACTAAGCACTGATGAAACAAACATCACTGTGGATGGAATAGATGATGAATTTCAAGGTATTTACACATCACTACTACTACTGAGGTTTGATTAAAATTCCGTTAGGATGAGATTCACTTTTGCACTAAATATTAGTATTTGAAAACCCCAGCAGTTGCATCATCACACATTGCTCTGTGCTATTTACAAACAGGCTTAATCTGAAGTCACTGAACTCCATTCAGAGGTTTCAATATTAAATGACATTTTAAAATTCATGGTACTTGGAAACACAAGTAAAATAGTTATTGTTCATTTCAAGCAGCTATAACCCAGTTTCATTAATAAATTTACAAGCTTGAGAAGAGTGACTACTATAAATGATGGAATGAATTTTTATAAAGATTGCTCAATTCTCCAAATGTCAATGACATCTGGTCTCTGCCCCAACCCTTCTTTTAATGTGGCCAACTCTTGATCTTTTTAAGGAAAAATAAACAAAATTCAGACAGACTTTGAAATTTGAGGTGCTTACTTAGTTTAAAAAGTCAAGTCTACACTTTGCAAATAACCTAAACAGCTCATGATTCCTATATTGATAATGATTGGTTCCTCCTGCAAAAATTGAGCCATGACTGGCTCCCCAGGTGGAGATTACAAAGTCCACTACAGTATAACGATAATTGTTAGAATTCCCCAGAAATCCTGAGAGCAACTAATTCCTGTATGGTACCTCTGTTCTGTCTGGGGAATACTTCAGAGATAAACTCAAATGTCTGCTTTCATGATGGGCTAGGATCCCTGGGAGAAGAGTGAAAATCCAAAACAGGTCCCCATCAGCTATTGATGGAGACTTCCAAGAGAGCCAGTGGTCAGCACCTGGATTCAGAATGCCATCAGAGTAAGGGAGGGACTTGGGGAGAGCCAAACAATTACAGTTGAGTCACATTCTTGTACCTTATATGTTTACTTAAATTTTTAGTTTAGTTCTCCCCCCATAATCTCTAATTTTGAAGGTTTTCCTCATTTTTTTTTACAATATTCTATGTTTCACAGTTTAATACACTGTTTCCCTAAAATCACAATTAGCAATATTGCCAACAATTAACTCTCTAGCTTTCTAATATATGCCTAAATAGAATAGAGACCAATAGACGTAGCTTAAAGAACACCCACCGTAAGTTACGTCAACCTGGTACTTTATTGCAACTCAGTAAACACTTTCAAAGTTTTCAGTCATGAAAACAGATAGAATGAGGCAGCTAATCAGTGATAAAAAGAAAGCAGTTTTGTTTCAAACTTTGATTTTGTGTAACAAAAATTGCTATCGATAACAGAAGGCCAATCAGAACATCAAATAATGTAAGGCTTTTTTGACACATCAAATCATTTTGTCCAATTAAATCAGAATTTAGTTTTTCTGAAAGTAGATCTATGATGACTTGGGAGCAATGTAATAACAGCATAAATACCACATAAAATAACATCTACTTTCCTTGTCCAAGCTCCCATCCCACCTTTATAATGTCCCTCCAGCCCACACCTTTATAGTCACATGTGCATGCATCTTTTTCCCTCCACTTGGAATAACTGGGCTGCATGCCTATGTCTTCCTCCAGGGTGACTCTAAAAATGTACCTTAGGGATACTTTTGAGAACAAAAGAGTAGATATTAATAATTAAACCAGGACACAAGGTATAAATTGAAACCGTCCAAAGCAAATTGGAATATATAGTCACCCTATAATTACTTTCTCTATATGTCCATCTCACATATTCCTCCAGTATAACCTAAAATTCTATCCCATGTCATGGACTTTTTTGTTTATTACTTTAGACCTATTTCACTTCTATCTCTTTTTCAGTTTCTACATTCTTAAAATCTACAAAAGGTCACAAAATAATGAAAAAGAATAGCACAGGCTAATGTTTGTTGAGCATATATTTTATGCCAGGCACAGTTCAAAGAGCTTTATACTCACTGCTTTATTTCATGATATCAGAACTTTTAGAAGTAGGTCCTATTATTATGCCCATCTTGGAGTTGGGAATACTGAGGCTTGGGCAGGTTACAGGGTTTTCCAAAGCTGTTTAGCTACCCTGCAGCACGTCCAGGACCTGAAGCTGGGCGGTCTTCATTCCAGTTAATCCCAGATTTAACCTTAGATATGTGCAGTCCAAGACAGTAGCCACTAGTCACATGTAGCTATTTAAATGTCAAGATAATTAATTCAAATAAAGTGAAAGAAAGAATTCAATCCCTCAGTCATACTAGCCACATTTCCAATGTTCAAGACCACTGGCTACTAAATGCTGTGTCGAACAGGCGGGCACAGAACATGGTGATCTTGGCAGGAAGTTCTACTGCACGTGCTGATGGAGATCATTCTGGCAATTCCAAGGCCCTGCCTCCCACAATACCCTACGCATATATAGCACCTCAACGCACTGAGCAGAATAATTGTCGCAATGTCTTTGCTGCTCCTCATACATTTTTAAGTGCAGTTGATCTCCTTTCAGTAGAGACCACATTGCAGTTTTTTCTCCCTCCTGAGTGGGTCTAGATTTTGGTGTCTAAAATCTCTCTCTCAACTGATACTTCCCCTGACCCAGAGTAGTCATCATTAAAAGAGATTTACAGGAAGTCAAATATAATC
Organism: Delphinus delphis; assembly: GCF_949987515.2. NCBI lineage: Eukaryota > Metazoa > Chordata > Mammalia > Artiodactyla > Delphinidae > Delphinus > Delphinus delphis. The sequence goes on along the minus strand of NC_082692.2, from coordinate 49,396,950 downwards.
TGTGGGAAGGACAAGATGTATTTTATCTGTGTTTAACTAATAATCAAAGTTTCATCTGTATTGCAAAAATTGCTAAATACCAAGAAAAGAAAGCAACTGAGGTAAACTACTGGTACAGAATAAATGTCTCTGTTTTTGGCAGATGAGCTTCATGTCTGAGAAGGAAGCTTTGCATTTTCAATACGACATCATCTACTTCACCTGCACATCCCCCAAAAAGAACACCCCGACCCCACGTTGTCTGCTATTCTACCAACCTTATTTCTCTTTAAACTAGACCAAGGTGAAAAACGAGAATGCTTTCATATAGTGAACTACCGGGGCAATTCAGCAAATTCATAAACAATAACCCATATTCCACGATATAAAATAATTGTGTTATTTTATTAGCCAATTCATTCATATTTTATTGTTGCAGCAAAGTTAAATGGGAACAGAACCAACACTTTGAAAGTCCTAAATCTAAGAAATTTAGACTATAAAACACAATAATTTCCTCAAGAAGACAAAGAGCACAGATCAATTAATTGTGACAGCAATTAGTACCTACGAAGTAATTGCTTCATTATAAAAACTGGAAGGAACACTTGTGGATAATTTTCTATGAATCTATTTTCAACATTTATGGTATTTTGGGCCGAGATGGTAACTATAAGAATAGATTAGTGCTCAGGTTCAAGAAAAATAAAAGATCTGATAATAAAATGAATATTACACATTTATATTGTTATCAAATTTATGATAATTTAAAAATAAGAAACATATGAGATATTTACACATTCAAACTTCTATTTCTCATGGTCATAAACCTCTATAAGCGTTCCTTTTCCCAGTATATTTTCAGTCAATCCACCTTGTGCTTTAGAGAGTTTCCGAAACCAAATCCAATTTTTGATGCATGTTCTTTTTTGTATGATTATTGGAGACTTATTTTGCACAGGGATATCCTCCATAATCAACAGAATGAACTATCCCCAATAATAAGACAGTCCTGCTTTTCCTTCTCCAAATTACTCTTGTCCTTTTAAAATAAGTGATTAAGGCTTCAGAGACTGGCAACAAAAGGGTATTTGCCCTTAATTGGGAGACTCTCCAAAGACTCAAGATGAAGAAGGAAGTGTTATTGTCACTGTACAGCCACTAAGACCCTAGATCCTGAAGCCACACCACCCAGGTTTCAATCCTGCTGTACCACTCATTGTCTGTACCACTCATTGTATGACCTTGGGCAAATTACCTAACTGCTTTTGCCTCAGCTTCCTCATCTGAAAATGGGATAATAACTACCTTAGAAGATTGTAAACATTTCAAATGAGTAATTATGTGGAAAGTACTGAGAATAAAACCTGGAACACAGTAAGCCTTCTATAGGGGATAGCTACCATTATTACATCAATCTTAGAGCATTTTTACAATATTCATTGTTATGATAAACAATCATGATCTGTTGAGTAAGACGTGTACTGGTTGGTCTCTTGAATGGTTTAGTGAACTTGGGTTTGCCTGGTTTAAAATCTTCCAATGCAAAGTAAACAATCCACTGATGCTTGCCAAACTGAAATTCTCTCCATTAGAAACCAAGAAATGTCATTCTTCAATGAGAAATTAGGTTCAGTTAGTACTATTTCAGCTACTGATACTAATTGCCTTCAGATAAACTGATGACAAGACCCTCAAAAGAATTTTTAAAATAAACATAAACTTTCACAAGGGAAGTCATTTTCAGAATATACAAATTTTGAGAAAATATCTACAAATTGTGAAAGTGCTCATTAAAATAAGATCTATCTTATCTCCTGTGGAAAAACGCTTACGGGTTAAATAACACACTAACTACTAAATGTCTACCCTCTTACAAGGAATTTTATATACACAAAATAAACTGTACCAATTTCATAGCTTCCAACTCTAAATATAATTAGGTTTTTTAAAATTGTTGCCCTACAAGAAGACTTTGTGGGTAAACAATTGCTTAAACTGCTTATTTCTCTTTAATTATCTCCTTCATTTCTGACAAGTATGATATGTGCCCTAGGATTGTACACAAATGGGATAGTCATACATATTTACGTTCCGAAGTACTTACTACACATCTCCAATATTCCAGAGAATGATTTTATTTTGTTTTGTTTTCTTTGGTTTGGAGAATCCTATGTGTTACTTGGCAAACAGAGATACGAGCCTTTTCCAAAGGATAATCACTAAAAGACATTTTGAAGAGTGACCATTGCTTTGCTTCTCCAAAAGAAGCCACAGTTCTTGCTCTATTCCATAGAAGGCAAATGGGCCAGAGTGAGGATCAAAACAGAAAACTAACTCAGAATTAGTACTATGCTGGTATTCCAGGTCTCTAAGGAAAAAAACAAAAACAAAACCGAAAAAGCCCTGATGTATATATAGGTTTGCTGATTTTTGTCATATACGCAATTTTATTTGGCTGATTTTTAACCTACTAACAGTTCAACAATTGGCTGACAGAATTTCTGAAAACTTAGCCATCAGCTTTCATAAATGGTACCAGCCAACGCCAGGGTCCCACTGCATCACAAACAGATGTGACCACAGATGACATGCCCAACATCCTAGAAGACATAAACAAAGGAAAGGGTTTATATGCATACTAAGAAGGAGCTAGAATATCCTGGGAAGACAGAATAACAATTTCTTGGTGGTTTTGTCTCAGCTTCTAGGACTAGAGGGCACCCTGAGAGGGTGCGAGGGCAGAATGTGCAGACAGATTTAGTGAATCTCCATGATCTAATGATGTAACAGTACAGGAAATATAGAATCCCTTGAAGAATGATGGACTCAAAGAAAACCTGCCTCTCATTAGCCAACAGAGAACTCCTTGAAAAGAAAATATTTTTATGTCATCACCCCTTGATGTACAAACACTCGAGACCCACTTAAACTCTTTAAGGGCAGACCATTAACTCCATGAATCTGATCACATCTTGAGCAGAATCAAAACAGAGACAACCAAATGTAAGAAGCTAAACTATGACAATATCTATCGCCAAAGCAAAAAGTATAGTACTAACTATAGTAATAACTATTGAAGTAGTGATAAAAGCTGCCTCCTTGAAATCATAATATCTGTAATTTTATAAGGATTCTGTAATTCAGTAAATGGGTCTAATGAACAGTGTGTGGGGTTAAACATTTTAATAAGCCAGCTTTACATATTAAGTTACGTATGTAACATAAAACACATATGTATCACAGCACCCCTTCTGCTTATAACCAACATCATACAGAACCCAACACTATGGCAGATAATGGGTAATCAACTTGTTCAAGTTTATAAGACATGGACAGGAAAGCAGCCTAGAATTACACTTCCTTATAGTTTTGCAAATAAACTATTTCTTTCCTATACGCAGAATTCCTGAAGTTGCTAGCTTTAAAATTTCTGTCCAGAATTTTGACTTGAAGAAGGGGTCTATTTAGAGAAAATTTATATTATACCAAAGAAAGACCAAAGAGTTCTAATTCTCAGATAACCAATACAAATTTAATCTGTGCTACATATGTAAAATAGAATATATGAGAATTCATTGTGTAAGTGCAACAATAATATATAAAAGTAAATATTATTATGAGAAGATATTTTAAAATATAACCAGTGACAATTACTCTTTAAGTGTTAAAGAGACAAAAATAGAGAAACAGTTCAGGCAGGTAAAGTTAGCATAGAGTTCTGAGCACATATAATTGCAGGATAGAAAGTAAATAAAAGATAGGAAAATTGATATACACCAAAATGTGGTCAATATTTACATCTATTAAAGGATAAGAGAAACAGTACCAATGATAATTCTTATGAGAACATCTATTTCTTTTATTGTAAGTTACATTTCTCATAATAAATTAAAAAAAAACATATTTTACTATTCAGGTTGTTGTTTTAAGTATGGGAATGAATTGAACTGTGAAATGGTCAACTTTTATAACCAGAGTCCTCAAAGACAATAAATGCAATTAATTTGATTGCTTTTTCTAGTGGTTTACAGAAATCAGAGAAAATTACTTTCATAAAAATAGAGATAAAATAAAATGAGAGAAGGTACTTAACCACATGGAATTTTCTCTACCACTGTGGTGACTTTTACTCAAATGAGTTATGGCCATATTTAAGACATTTCTTGGCAAAGGAATATTTTTTAACCAGTAGAATCCAGCATCCTCTGGTGTTGGTTTCTGATTTCAACAGAGGAAAGTAAAGATGCCCAAAGTGCAGACTACACCACAGTGACAGAACTCCTTCTTAATGCCTAAAGTCCTCCAGTTTAGGCAAACAGAAGAATGACACACTAATACACCCACCACTAGCTGAGAAGCACTGTTTGGAGTACAGTCTGCTTTCCATGTCCAAGGCTGCCGAACTCTCAGACACGGAGGCCGACTGTACCACCCCATTTCCATTTCATACAAGGGATTTGAGCATCTGTGGATTCTAGTATCTGAGGGAGGCCCTGGAACCAATCCTGGCAGGTAACAAGGGACAACTGTACTACATTATTCTACATTGTTGACTGTCTACTCACCTCAGAGCTGGCTGTGCTATGTGCAAAGACAGGTTTCCTTTTATTTACTTAGATTCCACTAGTCATTAATTTCAATCAGTACTAAGGTGTCTGGCAAGGCCAGTTAGTGTCATATGTTAGCAGTTTGAGAATGACAGACAGACACACCTCTAATCTTGGCCACCAGTTCCTATTGAGGACACACTCTACCATCTTGTGTGAGCACAGAGATAACGACAAAAAGATGCATGTTTTGCATTTGCTTCCTCATGATGAGAAGACTGAAAATGGGGTGACCCGATGTGATCTATCTACTTTGAGCTACTTATCATACCCTGGCTGGTCAAATAAAGATAAGACTTGTTTATGCATGGAAGAAAATGAAAATTAGGTCTGTAGCTGACACATTACTTCTAGTGACCAAGCAATATCCTCATGTCTTATCCCTACCTAATCTTACAGATTCTTTTTCATAAAAGACACAGAGGGATTGGGAAAATTCAGAAAAATGATCACTGACATTTCAAATTTGTTCATTATATAAACTTCAATTTCAGTGAGTGGTCTTCCTGTGGGCTAGAATACATCTTATATATTCTGTTATAAAATGACTCCATTATTATTTAGCATTTAATATTTAATTATATAACATTTGTTTTAACGGAGTAATGATAGGTGGTAGATAATCTCTCTCCATTCAAGATCATTTGTGTACTTCTGACAATACTTTACTAAATAAACTAGTTATAATTCCCGAAATCCTCTACATGGAATAATGTTACAGGTCGAGATCTTCTTAACTTTGGTTTATATTCTGCAGTTTTGATTCGAACCACTTATCTATGATTTGAACCAGTATTAAAGTTCTGGTTAAATATATTTCTCAAATACTATGTTATGCAGAGAGTGGAACTATTTTTAAACTGCATTGGGATATAGAGTATTAGGGAATAGTAATGTGTTCCACTAATATATAAACCACTAAGACATTCTGTAATTATAAGAATTAGAGATGAGGATATTATAGAGTAGAGCTAGATGACAGAACGTAAAAAGGGTGAACGCACAAAAGCTGAAAGCGATGGATGCTGCTAGTCCCTTCCTGCTGCTATAACAAATTACCATAGGCTGGGTGGCTTATAAACAACAGAATTTTATATTTCTCACAGTTTCGAAGGCTGGAGGTTCAAGATCTGAGGCCAGCATGGTTGGGTGAGGACCCTCTCCCAGGTCCCAGATTATCCTGTCTCCTCACAGGGCAAAGGGGCAAAGGGTGTTCTGTGGGGTCTTTATAAGAGCACTAATCCCATTCACCAGGGCTCCACCCTCATGATCTAAGCATCTCCCTAAGGCTCCCCGCATCTTAACACGGTCACACTGGGCATTAGGATTTTAACATATGAATTTGGTGGGGGTAGGGGACACAAACATTCAGATCACAGCAGGTGTTTAATTCCAAAATGGTCTGCATGGTTGGTTAGGCCAGACATTAAGATTATGTACTTCATTATGAAATTAAGATCAACCCCCCAATTCAGGGAGAGATCCAGGTTCTGTAGTACCTAAAACTACAGACTGGGGGCAGGAGGATTCATTAAAAAAAGAATAAAATTTATAAAATTGGTTACAAAAATGAATATTCATTTAGAATGAAGAAATGTTGCAACAAATCAGCAATTTTAAAAAGCTGATAATTTTTTTAAAAAACATAAGCATTGGAAGTGTTGAAATAACAATGTTAACTCCCTGACACATTTCAAAAATAATTCTCCTTTGTTTTTGGTCTGCATACTCTTTCTCTCATCATATGACAGTAATTTCATAATATTTTCCGTAGAGAGAATAAAAAAGTAATTCTGTCTGTCCTCTAGTGGCTGATAGAGAGGAATAGATATTATTTTTTTTTTAGGAATAGATTTTATTTTTATTTTATTTTATGTTTTATTTTTTATTGGAGTATAGTTGATTTACAATGTTGTATTAGTTTCACGTGTACAGCAAAGTGAATGAGTTATACATATTTTTAATCGATAGTTTAGAATATTTTTTTTCTTCAGCCTCACAACTCATTAATGGTAATGGCTTATAAATGGTTGGGATGACAAATTTGGGGACAAAAAATTGGGAAGACTTTTGCATAGACTTATCTTTTGGCTTCAGATCTTGCAAATAAATCTTTTTCTCCTCCTTCCCATATACTTGCAGTGTTAGGGGCCAGAGACAACACACCTAACACACTAGGATCTCGTGGCCGTGTATGACTGCCACAATGCCCAGAAGATCACACAGTGGGCAGTTTGAGATTCTTGGAAACCATTCTTACCACAGGACAGCTAGTGTTAACACAAACATGCATGTATCCAGACTAAGTTCATCTCTACCAGCGTCCCCTCAGTGGAATTCCAAAATACCACCACCACTTGGGAAAAGTGAGGATGGGGCAGCTGACATGGAAAAGGACAGGGTCTTAACCAGCTGTTATCAAAATATCTTTTGCAAATTTTCCAAGCCCATATGACCATGTGAACACACTTCTAGGCAATAGAAGAATGTGGCTTTTGTGGGGCTAAAGCTTATGTGTCCAATTTGGATGGTCATTGGACTTTTTAAGAAGAATACAGAATGAAGATATAAGATTAGATATAGGACTATTGAAAAGGGTGGAGAAGAGGAGGGACCCTAGAGCTTAAATTTCATCAGCTTCTAAGCAAACCTGCTGCCATCTCTTCTCCACCAGCCTCCCCAGCCTCCCCTGTACCCCTCCCCATACCAATCAGGGATTTCCACTTTCAGATGTGAATCCTTTGTGGTCATTTGCACCCATGCTTTCCCACATGCTGTTTTTTCCGCCCATAGCCTGCTTTCAGCCTGCATCCCCTGGTGCCCTTTTCCGGATGCCTGCTGTGCTTCCGGGCATCTCCACGTGTTGCCCCAAATCACAGCAGCGACGTTTCATAACACATTATGTCTTGAATGTTCAACTTTAACTTAGCAGCCATTTTTCACAGATCAACTGTGCTTTGGTGACTTAACATCTGGATACATCTGTTTTTGATCTTCATGGCTCTGTCTCATCCAGGCAACCAAGTCCTGTTTATGCTTCCTTCGCTGTGCCTCTCACATCTGTCTTTTTCCATTCACTCCCTTGCCTCTGCTCTTGTCTGGGAGCACTTCACTTCACATATGGATCAATGTTCCTGTCTCCAAATTGTGTTTCCTGTTCCCAGGCTCCAAGTATTGATACTGTAATCTGTCCTGCACACAACCTTAAGCTTTATCTTCCTAAAACAAAACTTAATTTTCACACTTTATCCAAATGTTAAAAAAAAAAAGAAAGAAAATCATGAAATGCTAAAGAGTATCTTCCTTCAACTGATATTCAAGGGCTCTGGACCTTTTTATTTATTTATTTATTTTTTAGAGCTCAGCTTTTTATTGAACGTGTTACTAAAGAGGTTTAGTCAAAAAGACCAAAGCCCATGCCACCATCAGACTCTTCAGATTCTTGTTTCTTTGCTTCTACTTTCTTATTCTCAGCTGGGGCACCAGTGGCAGAGGGGGCAGGACCTCCTGCTGGGCAGGTCCACCAGCTCCCACATTGCAGATGAGGATCCTGATGTTGACACTGGCCAAAGCCTTTGCAAACAAGCTTGGCCAGAAAGGTTCAACATTTATACTGGCTGCTTTAATGGGGGCATTGATTTTATCCTCAGTGCCCATCACCTCATCATGGTGGAGGATGAGGGCTGAGTAGATGCAGGCGAGCTCCAAGACGGAGGCCATGGTGTAGGCGAGGGCTAGGTGGGGGCTGCTGGACTCAGTGCTAGTCGCGGGATGAAGCGAGGGCCTCACCCCAAGGACCAAGCACCTTAGCGGCAGCTGAGGAAAGCTGGACCATCTTCACACAGTCTCCGTGATCATTAGCATATAAAAAAAATCTTATTTCCAAATGTTCATAAATTTTCCTCTCTTCTGTCTGCAAGTGATTCTCATTTTTTTTTTCAAATTTAGAATAATGCAATGCCTTTGCTAAAAAAAGGAAATGATTGCTTTTTGATGCACATCTGAGTACCTATGACTCAATAAAGGACGTCATTTCCAGACTGCCAGTTTCTACGGTTTGCTGGTTTTCCACCAAAAAATCCAACACAACCAGGCACTTATGAGAGCTCCATTGAGTGATATCATCTCAAAGGGCAGAAGCGTATTTGCATATTTCACATTTACAAAGATATGAGTCATACAGATCTTCTTTAAGCAGGGAGACTGCTCCGTGGTGATGGCTCCCATAGAAATGACCTGGGATTGTCCTGCACAGCATTCATCAGGCATGTCCTCATTTTATTCTATTAGGAGAGAAGAGAGAGCAATGCCAGGCTGATCGATGTGCTGGTGAGTCTTATGGCTGTATTTTAGCATGAACTATATTACGGGAGTTAGGCAAACGTAAGAGAATTTACCACTCACAGGGTAATGGCTCACTGCAGTGTAAGGGTGTCCCAAACACGGCCTGCTCTTGCTCTACTTGCTCCCCAGTGCTTCATTGAGAGTCTTTTTCCTGTTTTGCCTTACTTTTGAAAGCATAGATTCTCTTGCCTTACTGATCTCTTTATACCCTTATCATTTTCCCCTGAGTTATTTGGCACAATGGCAGCAGTGCGACGCCGAGGCTGATTTAACATCATCCCCCAAGTATGCAGCCCTGAGCTCAGAGTCGAATATTTTAAGACTGAAACATGTAACACATCTGTCAGGCAATGATACAAATACAGTCCCCTGTCAGAATGAATGAATGAGGTAATCCAGAGTATGGATAAATTGCAGGGAGATGGAAGATGCTAGAAACTGCGTTTTGCCAAAAAGCATTTCTGAGTAATTAAGTTATTTGAGGGAGAATGATATTCCTTTGTTTGGGGTTCGAACTCATTTTGTTTTAACCAAGAGACCCTGGTGGTAATTCTTAAAGAATGAAAGTGAGGTGAGAAACAGATTCAGCTATACACACATAATGGAAAAAGTGTGTGGTCCTTTTCTGGGCTATCTCATGAGAAGGATATATTTTTTTCTGTAATATTTTGTAAAATTTGCTTAACCAGGTAGTTCCTCTTTACATGATTACAGTCCCATTTTTGTATGTATTTATTACAAAAACCAGACATGAGGATAAACCCAGAAACCACTAAAAATGCTTCAACATTGATAGAAATGGACCTCATCATAAAACCTGAAAAAATTCTCAACAAACAGAAAATAATATCCCCAAGTTGGTTGTTTATACTGAAGGTATATAAGCTCCTTCCCACAGGGGAAGGGTGTGAAAGGATAGATATGTCAGATACGTGATTAGAAACAAGAGGACAAGTAAGTCAGGCAGAGAAAGACAAACACCATATGACATCGCTTACATGTGCAATCTAAAAAAATGGTACAAGTGAACTTAATTACAAAACAGAAGTAGAGTCACAGATGTAGAAAACAAACTTATGGTTACCGGGGAAAAGGCAGGGTGGATAAATTGGTAGATTGTGACTGACATCGACACAGTACAATATATAAAATAGATAACTAACAAGGACCTACTGTATAGCAAAGGGAACTCTAGTCAATACTCTGTAATGACCTATATGAGAAAAGAATCTAAAAAAGAGTGGATATATGTATATGTATAGCTGAATCACTTTGCTGTACACCTGAAACTAACACAACAGTGTGAATCAACTATACTCCAGTAAAAATGAATTTAAAAAAGAAAGAAATGAGAGGACGGAGTGCAGCCTGTACAGGGAAGGTTAAGTGAAAGGAAGGAGGAGACCAGGAGGACTACGTCCCTGGTTCCTCATTGATCATTCAACTGGGAAGGAAGTTCCCAACTTTACACACCATTGGCCCAGTTATTTACAACTTGGGATGTGCCATTTGAAGCAGCCATTCAGTTCTGTGAATGGTCCACGCACACTCAATTCTCTTCATCTGGAAACAGAGGTGAAAATCTCACACTGAAGATCTAAGATAACAATGACCTGGCAGTGCCATGTGAGTAGAAGTTATCACTAATCTCATTTAACCCTGCACGCATCTAGAATCCTAGTGTCCTGATACCATCTTCAATAATATCTCAATGTGACTCTTACATACAACTAGAACTATATTTACAAGTATGTGAGTTATTAGATCTTTATTAGAATAGGACTGTACATCACAGTCTAGTATCTTCTCGAGACTATACTGCATTGTTCATTATTTTTCAGCTGCAACTTCGAAGAGGAGAGAAATGATGTCAATGTTCAAACAGGCCACTTATCCTTTTTTGCGCCATCTCACCTAATAGTGGTGTTTGAAAGTTTGGCAAAGTGGAATCTACTGCCTCCAGATCAGTGCTCTTGTTCTATGTGGGATACCCTCCTCCTGGCTCCCACTGGTAGGAGAAAACCTACATATCCTAACTCAAATTCCACCTCCTCTGAGAAACCTGTATCACAGGCAGATTTATCTCCTCCCTGCTTAAGGCTCTATCTAGGGGCACTTTTCCTCCTGCCTCTGCTGGTGATAAATATTCTATGCAGTATTTCATCCTTTAGTAGCTATCCCTGACTTGGCACACTGGAGAGTTGAGGACAGGGCGTGGGGCCCTGACCCTCAACACTTATGTATACACGGTAAGTCCCCTACATACGAACCTTCAATTTGTGACCTTTCAAAGAGGCAAATGTGCAGCTGGTTCCAGCAAGGAACCAGAACCTGTGCCATCAACGTCAGGCGTGAGTGAAAGTGCAGCTTGCCCTCCGTCTCCTATTGCTGACGATTCTTCAGCTCTGCCATCTCCCACCTCCTCTCCCTCCTCCAGTCAGTAACTCTTCTTGCCTGTTCACTCAGTGCCAGGCCCTGTATGCCAGCTGTTGTACTGTACTACTGTGCTTTTCAAGGTACTATACTGTAAGATTAAAAATGTTTTATTTTTTGTTTGTTTTTTATGTATTATTTATGTGAACTTAAACAGCTGATTGTATTAGTTGGGTACCTAGGCTAACTTTCTTGGACTTACGAACCAATTGGACTTAATGCGCTCTCTGAACAGAACTCGTTCGTATGTAGGAGACTTACTGTACTGAGGACCAGTCTTTCAGTTGGTACTTAATCATTTGCTAGATGTTGAATTTTACCATAAAAATCTTGTCAATAGTGATTGTTCTTGGTAGATCCAGGGATAATCCAGAAACTTAAACCCCAATTATATTCTTAGTTTTATGAGATAAATGTATGCTGTGCTATATGGTTGTGAAAACATGGCATCTTGAGGAGAGGCTGTGCCTGCCTTTCTACTGATGGGGGCCTGTGTGAAGAACAGAAAAAAGGAGATATGGAAAATAGATCCCCTCCTTTCTTCTCCTTCTGCAGCTCTCTGCCAAACACCTGCTAGCCTGCTGCTTATAGATAGAGTTATAGCAGCTGGGCTAAGCCAAGAGAAGTTATGGAAATATATTTACTCATCACTGGCCAAGAATACGCTCATCTTTTCAAACATAGGACAGTCACACATGTCTGTCAAAACTGTGAGGGAAGTGAACTCCATATTCTAGATCTCACTATGTATGTATCAACTAAATTTTGCCTGTTACAAAAATACAGAGATAGAGAGAGCTCATAAGATCTTTGTAAATATCAATATATGTAAATAAAGGTCTATTCCATTATAAACTGAACTTGTGTATACTTGAATTAAAAATTCATTTGCCTATCAACATTGAGACATCATTTTTAAATTTTGATTTTAATAAAGATATTGAAATAATTGTTACAATGTATTTTTCCAACTAGTTTGGTAAATAACTTCTTTCTTCATATCACATCCTCTGATGGCTATGGGACATGAACATAACTTTCTTTCTGCTTCATATCAGATTTGCGTGTGTGTTTAAAACAATAAAAACTCCATTCAGTGGCTATTTGTGAGTGATGATGGAAAAGATCCATTCTTTGCTGGAAAAGAAATATATTTGTCACAAATAGCCACCAACTTCAGTGGAGAAAATTATTTGCACACTGAACAGGGAAACTGCCAAAGCGAAGAACAGAGCATCTGCTGTGGACAAGGGTATAATTATCTTGCTCATCCAAACACTGTTGGGCGTAAAAGTTTTACTCTCTCTATGGCAAGATGCTCTGCTCAGACTTTTTTTTCTGCTTAGACTTTTAACACAACATTATTAGCAAATAATAACTAGTTTGGTAGTCCTGTCAATAACAACAGTCCATTTTTTGGACCATTTCCTGAAAAAATGGAAAGCAGACTCTAAATCTGATGAAATTAGCCATTTAGGTGCCAAAATGATCAAAAGTATCAGTCCTGTCCAATCGTAAACCTTTCATATACCTGCATACATCGTTTGACATAGAATTGTAAATTTTTCAAAAAGAGGAAACATTTTATCTTTCTGGTTCTAGATTATAATTTACTGTACATTTCTATGAACTATTTTCTGATTCTTAATGTTTTCTTTCCCAGCTTGGTGAGGCCAACATTACTTTTATGCCACTCTACCTTTATTTAGAAAGAAACGTGAGTGGACCATTCTGGTAGACCAGATGGATAAAAGAAGTTTGTTTATAATGAACAGATACCAATGATCATAGTTAGCGGTGCTTTTCTGAATCTGCTGTTGCCAATTCTAACTTTTCTCTTGGGATTTCAACTTGAGATGGGCAAGAGACTTGAGTATGCTCATAAAACCATTGGAACAAGGGGGTTAGACTTCCTTTTCCAATTGCTTACATGTAATTGTTGTCTTTTTTAAAAAAGAAGAAAGAGAGGATAGGAATCATGAGGCCATTTCCAATCAATGCCTTTAATAGGCAGGCCTGTTGAAATAACGTCATGCCACTGTTTTTCCCCAAAACTTCCAACCTCTATCAGCAACAGCTGACAAGTTCCAGTTAATTTGAAATTGTGTGTTCTCTCCTGTGAAGAGCAGACCACACACACAGTATTGGAAAACACCCAGTAATATCATGATTTCCCAAACAGAGGGCTCATCATGTTCCTTCTTCTGTGCATAAAATAATAATGTGTCCTTTTTCATTTAGAATAGAAAACTTTCCCATCCATTTAAATTTTATTCTTTAGTAGCAGGGGGAAGAGGAAATAAAATATTGAAGTCTATAAAAAAAAAGTAGAAGTGACAATTTCCTCCAAGGTTGGTGATTCCAGACACTGGCACAAATTCATCCAACTGGGTGTCTCAAGAACATATTCCCACATGAGGATCCAAAAAGGAAAGTGTCACAGAACTGACAGATGGGCTTCCCTTGCCTAGATCAGTCTAAGGGAGCTTTTAGGCAATTTGCATACTAGCTGTCAATGACAAGGTGTGTGTCAAGGACTTGAGAGTGGCCAAGAGAAGCCTCATGGAAGACATGGCTTCATGACTGATGTGTGTGCATGCTGATAGGCAAAATTTATTAGGAGGCTGCCAGTTTAATGGAAGCACTTTTTTTTTTCCTTTCTGAGTTACTGGCTGCAGCAGTTCACTATAGGGTCAAGACCAGAATAATCTTCATCCCAAATAAAAGACACACTGAAGTCTCGTTCTTTCTTTTGGTAAATCACACCCAAAGTTGTGTTCTCATGCCTTCACTTTTTATATTACATATGCATTGGAAATATTTTTTCTAGTCTTATGGTTGAATATTTAAATGTTGAAATATTGACAGCTGCCTGGTTTATCGAATCTCACTATCTGAAATAAAGAAACAGTGGCTAACAAATTGGAAAAACTACAAGAAGTAAATAAATTTGTAGAAACATACAAGCTGCTAAGACTGAATCAAGAAGAAACAGACAATTTGAATAGACCAATCACTAGTAGTGAAATTGAATTTGAAATTGAATCCAAGCAAACAAAGGTCCAGTACTGGATGGATTCACAAGGGAATTCTACCAAACATATAAAGAAGAACTAATACCCACCCTTCTCAAACTGCTTTTAAAAAATTGAAGATGACAGAACACTCCCAAATTCATTCTACAAGGCCACCATTACCATGATACCAAACCCAGACAAAGACTACAAAAAAACAAAATTACAGGCCAATATCTTTAATTTTGTATAGATGCAAAAATCCTCAACAAAATATTAGCAAATCAAATTCAACAACATATAAAAAGGATCATACACCATGATCAAGTTGGAATTATTCCAGGAATGCAAGGATGGTTCAATATTCTCAGATCAATCCATGGGATACAACACATTAACAAAAGGAAGGATAAAAATCACATGATCATCTCAATAGATCCAGAAAAAGCATTGGACAAAATTCAACATCCATTCATGATTTAAAAAAACTCTCATCATACTGAATATAGAGAGAACTTATCTCAGTAAAACAAAAGCCATTTATGAAAAAACCCACAGCTAATATCATACTCCATGGTGAAAAGCTGAAATTCTTTCCTCTAAATTCAGGAAAAAGACAAGGATGACCACTCTTGCCACTTTTACTTAACATAGTATTGGAAGTCCTAGCCACAGCAATCAGACAGGAAAAATAAATAAAAGGCATCCAACTTAAAAGGGAAAAAGTAAAACTGTCACTATCTATAGATGACATGACGCATTATATAGAAAACCCTAAAGTCTCCACCAAAAAAAACTATTAGAACAAATAAATGAATTTAGCAAAGTTTCAGGATAAAAGATGAAGTATACAGAAATCTTTTGCTTTTCTATACACCAATAATGAATTATCAGAAAGAGAATGTTTTTAAAATCACATCAAAAAGAATAAAATACCTGGGAATGAACTTAACTAAGGAGGTGAAAGACCTATATTCTGAAAACTATAAAACACTGATGAAGGAAATTGAAGATGATACAAAGAAATGGAGAGATGTCCCATGGTCTTGGCCTGGAAGAATTAATATTGATAAAATGTCCATGCTACCCAAAGCAATCTATAGATTTAATGCAATCACTATCAAAATACCCATGAATTTTTTTCACAGAACTAGAACAAATATCTCCTAAAATTCATGTGTAACCACAAAAGACTCTGAATTGCCAAGCAATCTTGAGAAAAAAGCAAAAAGCTGGTGTTATCACCCACCCAAACTTCAGACTATACCACAAAGCTACAGTAATCAAAACAGTATAGTACTGGCACAAAAATAGACAAATCAATGGAACTGAACAGAGAGCCCATAATTAAACCCACACAGCTACAATAATTAGTCTTTTTTTTTTTCTCATGGTACGTGGGCCTCTCACTGTTGTGGCCTCTCCCGTTGTGGAGCACAGGCTCCAGACACACAGGCTCAGCAGCCATGGCTCACAGGCCCAGCTGCTCTGCGGCATGTGGGATCTTCCCAGACTGGGGCACGAACCCGTGTCCCCTGAATCAGCAGGCGGACTCTCAACCACTGCGCCACCAGGGAAGCCCTACAATAATTAATCTTTGACAAAGGAAGCAAGAATATACAATGGGGAAAAGACAGTCTCTTCAATAAGTGGTGTTGGGAAAACTGGACAACTACATATAAAACAATGAGATAAGAACATATCCTCACATTATATATAAAATAAACTCAAAATGGATTAAAAACCTAAGTGTTAAGACCCGAAATCATAAAACTCCTAGAAGAGAATATAGGCAGAACACTCTTTGCCATAAATTGTAGCAATATTTTCTTGAATCATCCTCCTATGGCAAAAGAAATAAAAGCAAAAATAAGCAAATGGGACTTAACTTAAAAGCTTTTTCACAGCTAAAAAAAAAAAAAATCAACAAAACAAAAAGACAAACTACTGAATGGGAGGAAAATATTTTCAAATGATATGTCCAACAAGGGGTTAATATCCACAATATATAAACAGTTCATACAACTCAATATCAAAAAAATGAACAATCCAATCAAAAATGGGCAGAAGATGTATTGAATAGACATTTTTCCAAAGATATATACGTGGCTAACAGGTATGTGAAAAGATGTGCAACATTGCTAATTATTAGAGAAATGCAAATCAAAACCACAATGAGATATCACCTCACACCTGTCAAAAATGGCCATCATCAAAAAGTCTACAAATAACAAATGCTGTTGAGGATGTGGAGAAAAGGGAACCCTCATATGCTGTTGGTGGAAATGTAAATTGGTGCAGCCACTATGGAAAACAGTATGGAGATTCCTCAAAAAACTAAAAATAGAATTACCATATGATTGATCCAGCAATTCCACCCCTGGGTATATATCTGGAAGAAAATGAAAACACTAATTTGAAAAGATACATGCACCCCGATGTTCACAGCAGCATTATTCACAATAGCCAAGATTTGGAAGCAACCCACGTGCCCATCAACAGATGAATGGGTAAAAGAGATGTGGTACATATATACGATGGAATATTACCCAGCCATAAAAATTAATGAAATTATGCCATTTGCAGCAATGTGGATGGACGTAGAGAATATTATACTCAGTGAAAGGAGTCAGAGAAAGACAAATACTGTATATCATTTATATGTGTAATCTAAAAAAATAAAACAATTGGATGTATATAGCAAAACAGAAACAGACACATGGATATAGAGAACAAACTAGTGGTTACCAGAGGGGCGAAGGAAGGGAGGAGGGGCAAGATACAGGTATGGGATTAAGAGATACAGATTATTATATATAAAATAGATAGGCAGCAAGGATATATTGCATAGCACAGGGAAATACAGCCATTATCTGGTAATAACTTTTAATGGAGTATAATCTATAAAAATACTGAACCACTATGCTAGACACCTGGAACTAATATAATACTGTAAATCAACTATACTTCAATTAAAAAAAGAAACAGTAGCTGCCAAAGCCAATGTGAATATTCCTGTTGTCTATCATATTCTGGACAGTTTCATCCTAGTCCTACAGTCTACTGTAGGATTGTTTCAGTGAAGCAATGCAAGAAATTAATTAGAGAAGCATCAGTTCTATGTGTTAAAATATTGTGTTCTCACAACTTGCTCTTTTGACTTTGACCACATAAATTATCTGCCACCATGGTCAGAAGGCACATGGGTAGCTCCAAATGAACACATCTTCCATAATTTACACTCTATTATAACGCCGCCTCATATTATGCTGGTCTGGCCCATAATATTTTTCTTTCACCAATGGTTAACCGTAAGTTTGACACAAGTCGTTTTGATAACCACTTATACATTGGGATTTATTCTCTTGAGATGCATTGTCTTGTAACACGGCCACCATCCTGTAAGGAAATTATCCCAACAGCATAATTTCTTGAAATGGGTTTTTACAGATAAGCTTTAAAGACAATAATGTGTAGTCATTGAAAGGAAGACTATGTTAAGAGTTAAGGCTAAAGCATGTGCCATTTCAGTCACAGAATATTCTGCAGGAGAGAGAGGCTCCATGGAGAGTCCCTGGAGGCCAAGACAGCATATGGAGAAAGAGGCCATGGAAAGGAGAACTGAGGTGCCCCAACTGAGGGTTCTCCACAGAGCTCCTGATAAACGGATCTGTGTAAGTGACCCTAGGTGGCACCACATGGAGCAGAAAGCCTACCAGGTCAATGCAGAGAATCACAACCTTATTCAAAAAAATCAACAATTTAATAAGCAATATATCATACTTGTTTTTAGCCACTTTGTTATCTATTGCTAATTTTTATGCAGAAACAGATAACTGAAATAACCACTTAAAAATGCAACTTTTTTCCGAGATCCTGATGGACAGCTAACTAACTTGCTGGGTGACATTTAATCTGCTAGAGGCTGTTTTCTCATCTATAATATAAGCAAGTTGAACTATGTGACCTCAAGGTTCCTTCCAGCTCTGAGAGTCTATTTCATTCTGCACTGGGATTAGAATAAAGGTTGTTAGCCATCTGACTGCAACAGCAAACTAATTATGCAACATTGCAACCTTCAAGGGAAGAGACTTTAGTTGGCAATCCTGTCCAATATAAATCCACCAGATAACAAAACATCTTTTGTGAAAAGGGCTTCAATCTCAGCCTCATCATAGCTGAGCATTTTTGATGTAGATTCTTCAACTCTGTATTATATATATTCTGAAGAAAACAATTGTTTTGTCTTAGTGATTATATAATATGAGATGCGTGCTTTTCAAAAGAGCTAGGATCTGCTGCTGTAAGTTCATCCCACTATTTAGAAAGAAAAGGAATAAAAATATAATGTATATGATGACATTAGAGAGTCAGAAATCTGTACCTATTTACACATATAATTTCCCTAATGGTAATTTAAACACCATTATCAAATGGTTTATTCTGTACCAATTTAGTACCAAGAATGAGATTGATTGCTTTTTAAACTTGAGGACTTTTTTTTCCCTTAATCATCATTTTTATAGTGTTTGTGGTGTGTCATACATTGTTCCAAACATTATACAGATGAGGAAACTGAAGCATATAAACATTAGGTACACAGTTGACGTGTTAGAGCTGGTCTTATATCCCGGGAAGTCTGGCTCCGGATTCTGTATCCTTACACATAGATGTACTGTTTTGACCCATATGAGAAGTAAACCCAAGATCATGTTGTTATTTAAACCAAATTCTGACCGAGTGAGCTAATTAACATGATAGTTATATATTTAAAACGTTGAAGAATTATGTCAGAACTGTTTAGCGATATGAAGGTATTACAGAAAAAATCAAAGACCAACTTAACTCAAAACAAAAATGTAATTTGGATGCAAACTAAACCAAAATATTTTATTTACTCAGTTTTCAAAAAGGCACCTATTTTTAGAAATGCTTTCTCTAAGTTCTGCACTGTCTCTTAAAGACATTAATATTTATTCACTAATTTTATTTCCATTCATAATGTGAATTATCCTATTATTATCCAAGTGAGAATATTTACACACATGCCAGAAAATCTCAACAACCTAATTTCATGATGTTGATTTCTCCAGATTAGCTTTGGGGACACTGATTTGTACCCACTGTAAAGAGGACTGTGCTTAGAGTCATTTCAGCCACAGAAGCAAGTGTGATGCCCGAGTCTAACTCAGTTATCTCTTAGGGAGAAAAGAGAGGAGGCTGTAGGAGTGCTTAAGTGCCTGGTTAAATGGAGACCCTGGAAGCATCTTCCTAGACTGAGATCTTTGACTCTATGTAACCTAATCACACTCAGATATTGCAGCGGCCTATATTATAATTCTTTAAATCTGCATATTTGAATCAAATTATAATTAGTGTATAGTATCTGCCTGTACTAACATCCTTTGACTATTCATATTTTAATCAAATTATGCTGAGTATATTGATGAGCAAAATTGCCCCTAATGTTCAGCCATAGAGCACAGTAGCAGAGAATGGGACCCTGAAAACTGCTGAGGTTTGCATACAAGCTTCCTCAAGGTCATGCTACCTTGGAGAGGTTATTGAACATCTCTGAGCCTCAGTTTCCACATCTGAGAGCTAAGGTTAAAAATAGTACACCCCTCTTGGAGCTGCTAGGATGATTCAGTGAATGGAGCAGATGTGAACGACTTAGAACAGTCTCTGCGACTGAGTAAGCATGTGTAATTGTTAGTTATCATGATCATTTGTATTGTTCCTGCTCATAAATTTATTACTGAACTGCACTGGCATCTACATTGGCTCTACAGAGTGTACCAGGCAGTTCTCCATGTGAGAGCTTCCACTCAGGACACTATGAGAACAGCATGTGTCTGATTTTCATAAATATGATTTTTATGATGATCACCCTTAACATTAAGATCATTTCTTCCTTGGCATTAGAAACCTGCATATAGGTAAGTGACTATAACACACAGACAGCAAATTTGAGCATTTAAAAATTCTGTCGATTTTAGCTATAGCTCTACAAGTTAAATAAAAAGAAGTGAAATTTCAATAGAATGACATTTTGCTAATCCTGTCAACAAAAAGTAAAACTAAAACAAAATGATTAAGCCAAAAAACTGTGCATGTCTGCGTGTGTGAATACACAAACATGTGACTTTTTTATTTTTTAATTTTTATTTTATATTGGAGTATAGTTGATTTACAATGTTGTGTTAGTATCAGGTGTATAGCAAACTGATTCAGTTATACATATACATATATCTATTCTTTTTCAGATTCTCTTCCATTATAGGTTATTATAGAATATTGAGTAGAATTCCCTCTGCTATATGGTAGGTCCTTGTTGTTTATCTATTTTATATATAGTAGTGTGTATATGTTAATCCCAAACTCCTAATTTATCCCTCTGCCCCACCTTTCCCGTTTGGTAACCATAAATTCTAAACACAGACGTCTAGTTAAGGGTTATCAACAACATTTTTGAATGCAAAGCCCAGTTTTGGTTTCCGATGCATGCACTGTAAATGTTTGCTAAAATTGAATGACAAGGCAAAGGGGTTGAATTCAACAAATCATGTGTAAGAAATGTTTGGCTTGATTATCCAGGGGGAGTCGTGACGTGGTTTAATGAGCCAGACTACCTTTCATTAGCACACAGAAAGGGGCTAGGAGTGCCATTTAGGGAGTGTAGCTGTATGAAAATAATGCATTGCTCTGTGCCACCTTTAAAGATTGCAATCGTAGCTTTTAGTGCAGATTTCATTTTTAATAATCTCCTTAAAAATCACTAAAAATATCACCCCACTGTGTAATTTGTTTCCTTCACTCTGATGGCACTCCCACTGTTTAAAACTAATTGCTTTTCTACATTCTCTTAAGGTCAGGCTCAACAGAATGAATTTGAAGACCGCATAACTATGAGCCTCAACTGTTTAACACATCGAGAGCAGATCATGATGCTGATTGAATGTCTCCTTCAGAAACGTGCTGAAGATATTTAATTTGCCTCTAGGCAAACATCACAGTGACTGACAGTGTAACTTGAAGGTTTGTTAAATATAGTCTGGTGTTTATTTGCCTCTCTCTGGAAAATAGTCTAGAAATTACATCCTTTTTTAAAATTCAACAACTAGGATATGCAGCAGGAAAAACATTTGTCTATATTCAGTTGGAATTTTTGTGAGGACATTCAAGTACTGTTTTAATCTATCTAATCTATCTCTTTCAAGATAGCATATAAATTCCAAAGTTGTGCAATCTCTTCACTTTTCCTAAGAGTGGAAACTCGGAAAACCAAAACAACAAAGTATATTGTCCAAATCAATCAGTAGCTGACCAGGTACACCTTGAGTGACTGCAAATATAGCTGAAAGGGCTGAATTTTCCCCACTGCTGTCAGTGACAAATGAATCAGACAGTTGAACAATAGCCATACAATTTGCAGATTGAGTTAAGCAAGATGTGTTTAAGCAAATCTGTGTGTGTGTTCCTGCATGACTCATTCATCTAATTAGTACACACTCCCCCTGTTCCTACCTTACCCAACATACATGATGACCACATGTGTGGCCAAGGGTACTTGCAATATATCAAAGATCAATGAGGCTCAGTATGAAAGTCATGTACCTTGATTTGCCACGAAACCAATTTAAAAAAAACCAATGAGAGGATTTATGGATTAAGAAGTATTGGTGGTTTTTTTCTTTCCTTAGATTTTTAAGAATAATGAATTTTTAAGAGCATGGCCTGACATATATATTTTCTGTGATTTTTTTTTTAACGTGGGCACAGGACCATACACAAAGTCTGGAAGTCAGTAACTAAAAGCACCAACAGTGGTTTGCCTATCTGCAGTATCTATTTTCTCACAGAAAGTTGTGACCATCTTGAATTCTTAGAAACAGCATGGAGCCTTCCAAATAACTTGTTCATGAAGAATCACCAACGTTCCCATTATGATCTAATTTTCTTTTGAAAAAGACTGTTTAAAATCCATGAAAACTTAGATTTTGGTCCTAGCATTTAAAACACATCCTAAAAACATAAACTCTAGATACAAAGTGACTAAGCACAATCATTCACCCATGGCTATTGTGACTTTTAAGTCTAGATAAATGTCTTCTTCCAATCCTCCTTTTATTATCATTCATTAAAATTCAGAGAGGGTGGGGGAACAGTCTAGCATTAAAATCATTCCACAGCTGAACATTTATCCAAGACTACAACAGTTAACAGCTTTTATAGTGATGGTTTTGTTGCCACCTTTGGGTGTGTATTTTTCACTACAGGTTTTGGGAGAGAAGAGGGAGCCAGTGACCTCAGGCTGTAGGCGCTTTGCCATCTACAGAACTGACCTACTTGTAACTCAGTACTCTCACTTCGGTTAGTGAAGCAAATGGAAGTTTCATCTCTCAGGGCTGACCTGCCAAGGCACCATCCTTATGCCACCTGGGGCCCTCAGGGGACAGCAGGGGGCATAAGGGGGGTGTCCCTAGAAAGTCCAGAGCTACTCAGGCAGTCATGTCCTCCCTCAAAGTAGCTGGTCCAAAGAGCCACTACCTTGCAGATGGTGTGACAATTAAGTGACAACTCTGCAAAAATAGAGCCTGTAAACCCTCAACTAAAAGATGCTCTTTGCTCATTTGTTTACATGGGGCCTAACAGAGACCATGTAGATAATAGGCTGGATGGCACAACTAGTAAAAAGAGAATTCTATCAAAAAGGATAGAATCGTAGGATTTCAGTGTATTCCCACTTCATTTTATAAATAGGGAAAAGAATTTCAGGGAGGGAAAATCACCGTCCCAAAAACAAACCACAGAGCACTCTAAATGAGTGAGGCTCCAAGTGTGGTCTGTGAGCAGGTGCCAGTCTACAAGCCGAGTCCAGTCTGCCACAAGTTCAATTACAGAAATCGAGAGAGAATGCTTACAAATGTGGATGCCAGTTTGATAGTCACAACATCCAAATGTCTGGTTTCATCCTTTACAAAAGCATCAGGCTGCAATGGATTAGAAGTAAACAAAAACTCCATCTTCATCGTGGGTCGTTGAAGAAGCACCCCTGGGAATCATCATCTCTTAACTTCTGGGATGTTAGTGTCTCCACCACACCTTTTTGGTCTTTACTGCAATCTGGGCTATGACGATACTGCACAGTCCAGTTGAGAAGAATGCTGATATCAGATATAACTTTATGTCAATAGGAAAAGAACATAAAACTAATCCAAATGTCTATTACCGAGAAGTTTCAGGTGGGAAAAAGGAGAAATCACTGAGCAGTTTGGGAACTACATCACGGCTGTCTTTGGGGTCAGATTTGTATATCTTTTAAAATGTGTTTGATTAGTTATTGTTTTCCTAGGTTAGAAGCAGAGATAAGGAACTTATTTCTTTATCAATTAAGATCTTTAATCGTATATCTGCAATCATATTTTATTAATGACAGAAAAGGAGAAAAGTAAAAATGATTGATTTTCCCCAACTTCAATTGCATTTCATTGTTTCAGCCACTTCACCATGGGCTTTCCAGAGAATTTCCAGTGACCATCATGCTGCCCGGGAAAAAGTTTTCAACAGCCCTGGAATGTCCTTCTAGAAATCCCATTGCTTCCTCAAGTCTGGCCTTTCTTGTGAGCCTCACAATGGATTGGGCCTCGAGTTGGAGGTACCGTTTTTACAAGTCCTAGATCAGCTTTCTCCAGCTCAGGTAACCAGGTAAAGCTGACCCCTAGAGCCGTTCCACTGCTTCTACCTAGAGCCAGATCTGGTTGGATACACACAATATTCGCTTCCTTCACCCACCCTTCAACTTAAACTGACAGCAGATGCTCCACATGTTTTGCTCTAAACAAGTACCTTAAATATATGAGACCAATAGCTTTTGGGAAAAGAACTGAAACCATTCAAGTCATGTCATTTATTTCCTTTGACCTTTCCTCCCAAACTCCAGCTTTGGCATAGCTGGGCACTTCCCTGTCAGGATAAGGAAATACATTCAAATACAGCTATGATTCTGAAAGAATTATAGGAAAGTAGGAGATTAGGTATGCTTCTTTGTTTGATTTGTAACTTTGTAATCTTTTACTTTGCTTGAGAATAGGACATATCTGATTGATTTATGATCAACAGCTCAATCCCTCCTCCCTTTTATTCTCCTATTATAAAACATTAAAGGATCATCTTATACTTTTCTTCACTGTTCAAGGGACTTGTACAAATTAAATGCTCAGTAAATAAAGTATAAAGAGCTATTGTAGGAGATCATAGTGGCTTTTGTCTCCCTGTTTGGAACTGTGGAGTTACTTTGTCAATAAACTCAAATTCATTTTCATAGCCCTCCATCTGAATTCTTTATTGACCCAGCTTGAATATCCTCTGCTGTAAAGTTCTGTGCCACAAACTGCAAACTGTGTATGTAGAGCGCTGCCCCCACCCCGTGAAAAATATAAAATTTAATCTCACTTCCAAATCCATAAATATGCTTCTTTTTGGAGTCAGTACAGGTTATACAGGGGGGCCTCCAAAATCTTCTGATCTCTGACCAATTATACTTCTATTCGAGACTACTTTGCCATCAAATGGGAAAACAGTTCCAAGATCTCTCTGAAAAGATCAATATAGTTAACCCACGGCTAGCACGATTAGAAAACAAAAAAGATAGTCAAAGCACATCTCACAACTACTTTATTATGTTAGTCACATTTTTGGTTTTTGGTGTTATAAAAACCTACATCATTGCTTAATTTGTTCACTCGTGGAACATTTATTGAACAAAACTCTCTGCATGGAATACAAAAATAAATAAGATGCAATGCCTTGAAATATTTTGACTGATTTCGAACACAGGCAGTTGAGCTGTTTGTGTATTTGGCTATATACAATTCTCTGGAATCTTCAGTCCTAACTTGAATTCTTGGTTGTAGACATTTCAGATAACCTCCTCCTTCATTATAATAATTTTTCCTGCACCCCTGTCTTTAATGATTGGAGGGCCATAGCATCTACTATTTTTCAGATATATATCCAAAAGCCTAGTCTTCAGTATATTACTAAGAACTCTTTTCATCATTGTCACTGTAAAGTCATCACTATGGCATAAAGTGGAGCACACTGAAAGTGGCTATCAACCAACAAGTAACACACACCAGCCTGGTGTCTGTGCTGTTATCCAAATTACAGTATAGGCAGCTACACTAACATGCTTGATGTTTAAAATGCTTCACTCTGGGGCAACTTGTTCAAAGCTGTCTTTCTTTAATTTGAAGCAATTTCCCCTCTTCCAGGTTAAAAAAATTAATCGTCATACCATGACCACAAGAGAGAAAAGAACTGTAGCAGCTGTCTGAACACTGAGAAGAATAAAACCACAGCGCAGAAGTTTTTCTTTAAAGGGAGTTTCTCTGTTTAAGAAAGTTTAAAGGATAAATTCAAGTTCAGTCTTACTTTAAGCAGTCTCTGAAAGAAGGAAATCTTTCTATGCCTCAGTTTCATTTACAACTTCCAACGATGTCATTATTACACATCTATGCTCCTTTATGACACTAAAGTGATTATCACTGTTTAAATTAAAAGCCAACATAGTTTGGTTATAAATTTTCTTCTTAAATTCTGCCCAGGGTTTAAATAAGCAGTAGTAAACATAAGCAATCCTCCTTCCTGAAGCTCTGCATCCATGAGGGCATCACATACCCTCTCATGATGAAAAGGTGCTTTGCTCTGCAACCCTCCACCCTGCCTGACAAATGTTAGACTGAAGATGCACATACTGTAAAGGCAGAGGCCTGAGTTAGATTTCATGTCTCTTTCACAGAAGTACACATAATAGTTTATGACTTAACTTTACCAGTGATATGGTGAAATCTTGCTCAAATATTTGTTGAACCAATGTTAAATACAGAACATAACATTTTTAATAATTTGTAATTAATATGGGATATTTTTAACAATGAGTGATAGATGTTTCTGGAAACTCTATTTGACTTATTTATATCCAGTACTATGTATTATTTATAATAGATTTTATTTTTAGAGCATTTTAGTTTCACAGCAAAACTGACCAGAAAGTACAGAGTCCCACATACCCCCTGCCCTACACACACACACCCTCCCCCATTATCAGTATCCTGCACCACAGTGAGAGATCTGTTACAATCAATAAACCTGAATTGACAAGTAATTGTCACTCAAAGTCCATAGTTTACATTTGGGTTCACCCTTGGTGTTCTACGTTCTATGAGTTTTGACCAATATTTAATGATGTATATCCACCATTGTAATATCACAGAATAGTTTCACTGCCCTAGAAATTCTGTGTTCCACCTATTCATCCCTCCTTCCCCTCAACCCCTGATCTTTTTACTATCTTCATAGTTTGCCTTTTCCAAAATATCCTATAGTTGGAATCATACAGTATAACTGGTTTCTCAGATTGGCTTCTTTCACTTAGTAATATGCATTTAACGTTCCTCCATGTCTTTTCCTGACCTGATGGTTCATTTTTTTTAAGCACCAAATAATATTCCATTGTCTGGATATATCAGTTTATTTATCCATTCACCTATCAAACAACACATTGATTGCTTCCAAGTTCTGACAATTATGGATAAAGTTGCTATAGACATTTATGCATTTTCTTTATTCACTTATTTGTTTGTTTAGTTTAATTTTTTTTTCAGCTAGGATTCAGTCATGGATTCTTTCATTTTTCTTGGCAGTTCTTATTGAGATTTCAGAGTTTCTTTAACTGTAATTAATGAAATGATTAAAACACTGAGCACATTTACCTTCCACTGAATTTAAAGAGATGGAAAAACTGTTAGAACTAACAAACAAATTCAGTAAAACTGCAGGGTACAAAATCAATATACAAAACTCAGTTGCATTTTTATACATCAGCAATGAAACATCTGAATGAGAAACAGAGAAAATAATCTTGTTTGTAATAGTACTAAAAATAATAAAATACTTAGGAATACATGCAACCAAGGAGATGAAAGATCTGTGCACCGAAAACTATAAGATATTGATTGAAAAAGACACAAATAAATGGAAAGATTTTCTGTGCTGTGGATTGGAAGAATTAATATTGTTAAAAAGTCCATACTACCCAAAGCAATCTACAGATTTGTTGCAATCCTTATCAACATTCTGATGGCATTTTTCACAGAAATAGAAAAAACAATCCTAAAATTTATATGGAACCAAAAAAGACCCTATTTAGCCAAAGCAAGCTTGAGAAAGAGGAACAAATTTAGAGGCATCACACTTCCTGATTTCAAATTATACTATTAAGTTATAGTAATCAGAACAGTATGGTACTGGCATTAAAACAGACACATAGATCCATGGAAATGAATAGAATCAAGAGCCCAGAAGAAATAAACCCATGCACATACTGTCAACTAATATTGACAAAGGATCCAAGAATACTCAGTGGGAAAAAGATAGTCTTTTCAATAAATGGTGTCGATAAAACTGGATATTCCTATGCAAAAGAATGAAATCTTACATCACTCACAAAAATTAACACAAAATGGATTAAAGACTTAAAGGTAAGACCCGAAACTATAAAACTCCTGGAAGAAAATATAGGGGAAAAGCTCCTAGACACTGGTCTTGAGAACAAGTTTGAATATGACACAAAAGCACAAGCAACAAAAGCAAAAATAAACAAGTGGGACTAGATCAAACTAAAAAGCTCTGCACAGCCAAAGAAATGATCAAGTGATAAACAAAATGAAGATGCAACCTAAGGTATGGCAGAAAATATTTGCAAACCACATATCAGATAAGGGGTAATATTCAAAATACATAAGAAATTCACACAACTCAATAGCAACAGAATTCTGATTTTTGAAAGGGCAAATGACTTAAATACAAATTTTTCCAAACAAGACATGCAAATGGTCCTCAAGTACATGAAAAGGTGCTCAACATCACTAGTCATAAGGGAAACAGAAATCAAAACCACAATAAGATATCACCTCACACTTTTTAGGATAGCTGTTTATCAAAAAGACAAAGATAACAAAGTTGGTGAAAGGGATGAATGAGTTCTGGGATGTAATATTCAGCATGGTGACTACAGTCAACAACACCACATCATATACCTGCACCTTGCTAAGAGAGTAGAATTTAAATGTTCTCGCATGATATACACACAAAAATTGTAATTACGTGAGGTGATGGATATGTTAACTAATTTTATTGTGGTAATCATTTAGCAATATATACGTGTATCAAATCATCATGTTCCACACCTTAAATTTACACAATTTTACATGTCAGTTATATCTCAATAAAGCTGGAAAAATAAAAGAGATGGCAGAAACCCAGTGACACAAGCATTGGAAGATAAATGGTGAAAGTTATTATCCTTCCTCATATTATCTTCTATGGGTTTTCCTTGTTTGTTTTTACTCTGCTGTTTTCACCTAGGTTTTAAAGCAATCTCTTCAGCCATTATGACATTTACTCTTCCACCTGGAACTCCTAACTCTTCCTCTGATTTTCCCTGGTCTCTTCCAACCTTGGCCAGTGTAGGGCTATAAGGGCCTCCTCTCATGCTCCCACAAATATTCCTGCCCCTTCTGACTGCCCTCCTTTCTCTCTTGTAATTTTTAATCTCTCCCTTTTCCTACATTGGCTCCTGGCAAAATGCTAAGGTCTCTCCAGTGTTTAATATCCTTCACTGGATCCTGCTTTCCTCCCAAGGCTCTGTTTTCATCTTCTCTCTTTAACTTTTGAGCTTCCTTAAAGGGTCATCCCCATGTGTTTCTTCTATTCCCTCAATCTGCTCCCCTTCTCAAACTCCTCTCATCTGAGTTGTGCTGTAAGCACTCTAGGATCACCCTGCCCTGTACGGTGAGATCTGAGATCTCTGATCACCCAAGCCAGTGGGATTTTCTCAGTTGTCATCTTTCTCAGATTTTGGAAGTGGTTGCACTCCATATCACTCGACATTCTGGAAACTACATCTGTGGCTTCCAACATTCCATTCTTCTACCTTCTGTCCACAATGTGTTTGGCTGCCCAACTCTGTCCTTTTGGGGATGTTTGTTCCTCACCTCCCTCACCGCCATGTGATCCAGGAAGGCATATCTCAAAGGCTCCTTTCTCAATTCTCTCTCTCCTGCTTGTAATGCTTGGGACAATGATTCCCAATACCAAATCCAGAGCAGATCTGTATTTCCTGTTACTTGTTTGCCATGCTACTGAAATAAATAGAATTTAACACATTATCTTCCTCAGGTATGACTGCTGGGGGGTGGGGGGAAGGACAAGACCAGTCAACTGGACTCAAATCTGAATCACCACTGAACTTCACTGTCTGACCCCATATGACATCAGCAGATAAAATCAAGAGCTGTAACTGCATCTTGCTCTCCTTCCCTCACTCTATGTGCCCTGCTTCTTCTCTAATTGAGTGCAGAGCAATACTGATTACATCAATATCCTACCCCAAAAGCTTCAGTGGTTTCTAATGACACAAAGACTTGCATAGATCATTTTACTTTAGTATTCACCTATTCTCCAAAATGAACTTTCCAGTCCAAACTCTTCTATTTATAGTCCATACCCCATGCTCCGGGCAAATGTATCTACTAATTCTCCGTTAGAAATGTATGGTCTTCTTTGTATTTTTCACCATGATTCCTACCATTTTTCCCCATAAAACTTGAACACATCCATGGAGAAACATCTTAAGTGATGAAAGGTCATAGGAATGGAGAAGAATGACCTCATTTGGCTGACCAAATAGGATCTTTCAACCTATTGATCCCTACAGACACTGGTTCCATTTTGGGCTATTTATTTACTCTCCATCTGGTCTAAAGTTAAGTAGCGTACTTCTCCTACTTGCCATGCAATTGTAAGGTCCTTGACAGCAGGTAATTTGCTTTTGTTTTGTTTTTTTCTGGTTTTCTGTCTTAATTTTTTATGGTAAAATATGCATAGAATAAAATTTACCATTCTAACTATTTTAAGTGTCTACTCACATTGTTGTGAGTACACAGAAGCATTTGTCTCTAAAATATTTTTATCATCCCAAATTGGAACCCTGTACCCATTGTACAAAAACTCCTCATCCTCCTTCCTCCCAGCCCCGGTAACCAGTATTCTACTTGTTGTCTCTATAAATTTGATTACTGTAGGTACCTTATATAAATGGAATCACAATATCTGCCTTTTAGTGGCTGGCTTATTTCACTTAGCATAACATCTTCAAGGTTCATCTATGTTGTAGCACGTGTCAGAATTCCTATGGCGTCAGCACAGTGTTTTGAACTTAGTAGATACCCGATAAATATTCCTTGAATTCACTATTTGTCTCAGAATTAATTAGAGACAACAGCATT
This sequence comes from Delphinus delphis, assembly GCF_949987515.2. Classification (NCBI taxonomy): domain Eukaryota; kingdom Metazoa; phylum Chordata; class Mammalia; order Artiodactyla; family Delphinidae; genus Delphinus; species Delphinus delphis. Next base: position 49,366,218 of record NC_082692.2, on the reverse strand, counting down.
TCATTGACTTAGTAGGTTTATCAAGCTTTTCTCTGCAGAAGAGATGGCAACTAGACTTTTAAACATTTTAATTATTGCTAAGAGCTGAGTGTTCTGCTTGTACAACTTTTCTGCTTCTGAGTTGACAAAAATTGGGCTATCCTTTTGCTCTATTTCTTTAAAACCTGAATACAGTAACCTGATGCATATATAGGGACCCCCACAGATACCTTTCCCTTTTATAATCTTTCCACCCAACCATTCTTAAAATATATATATATATATATATATATATATATATATATGTATATAAAATTCGCTATTTTCTTGGGATATCTGGCAAACACAGTTGGTTCCCTGACGCAGCCTCCATCCTTCCTTCTACCTCTTTCCCTGCCTAGCAGCCTTCCAGCTGAGAGTGGCTTCAGTATATTTCTGGCCAAAAAGATATAAGTGGAAGTCGGCTGAGCAAGTATTCAGGAAAATTCTTACTTCTCTAATCAAAATAATAGACTCATCTGGCACAAATCTTTGGCTTTTGTTCCTCTCTTCTCGGCTTAAGTGGGGCCTTGGAACATGGTCATTTCGAGATGCTGATGTCATCAGGGTATGATGGCTGGAGATTCTTTAGCTGTTTTGAGACCATGAGGCTAAAGCCAAGGTGCTATGGGTGTCTGAAACTTTTGAGCATCTCCTCACTCCTGGAGTGCTTCTCTCAGCTTTCTTTTATAAAAGACAAACAAACCACAATTTTTAAAGCTCCTGATAAACATTCTTTTACTTATAAGCAAGAGCATTTACTTCTTAAGCAGCATGCTCAGTTAAATTGCATCTAAGCCGACCTCCAAATTCAAGTGCTTTACTACTAAATTATTACTCATCTGAGCTTGTGAGATGAGAACATATATAGCAATGTGTGTGCAGATTTATGTGTATATGTACATAACATCTACATATATGTATATGAATGGGGCCACAGCTGTTTGAGATTTGGGCTTTGTCTGTTTATTTGTTCCAAATGATTATGCCCTGTAATTTATGAAAGGAAGTTCAAATTTCTGGGGACAAGAAAAGGAGATGAGGCAGGTCTAGAAGCAGCGAGGAGGCTTGATCTAGAAAGAAGTGAATTTCCAAGGCTGGCAGTCAGCCAGAAACACTGCCTTAGCACTGGCAGCCTGGGAGCACAGAAAACAGAAACGCCTTTCTGAGATCTACACAGTGATTCACACTCTCAACAAACATTTCCCAGATGTACAGCAGAAAATTGTCACAAAAACACCAAAGCCCTTCTCTTCAAAGCTGAGTTCCAAGAGCCTAAATCACATTCTCTCCTTTATAAGTGTCTTCCTGCACGGTGACATGCCATAAAAAAATAGACTGGTGGAGATTCACAGTGCCTGGCTTTATTCATGCTATGTAAACATTTCTCGGGTCACTTGACACTTGCAGCACATGATGGTCTTGGAAGGCGAGGGTCTTTAAAGCACTCTTTTACTGTGTACCCATCTAACAGCGTTTCCAGAATCCTAGTCACAAACTGTCATATGGGCAACGGCCATGTGTTCTCTCTGGAATTCTGCCAACAGGGAAGAGCTGAGAAAGATCTTTTCATCTCTAATTCAGAAGAATTTTCAAGTCACAAAAGTAATTCTGGCTTTTGCCAGCCTAAGATCTGGTTATTGTCAGTTACAAGACGATTTTGTTTACTCCCATAGCTGTCACATGGTCCTAGGAAGTACAGTTGATGAGATGTTGGCCACTGACATCTCGAGGACTGAAGAGATGGGAGAGGGATGTGCCTCAGTGGTCCATAAGCTCCTTCACTAACCCAAAAAAGCTCTGGACAGACCGTCTTAGAGCTGGAGAGTGAAGTCTCTAAAAATTAAAGAAATAACACTGCTGAATAAAATAATAGCATGCCAGCCACGGCAGGAGTTGCTGTATCTGTGTCATCTCATTTCATCCCCACAAGAATCCTCTGAATGGTACTGTCATGACCTCCATTTGACAGATGAGGAGTCTAGGGTTCAGAGGTTGGCTTATGACACTCACCCAGCTAACAGGGGGTAAAGAAGAGACAAACTCGGGTCCATTTGGGTCTACAGACTTCCTACTCTCATTGATGGCGCTGAGAGTAGCTGCGTGTGTAATTCCCCAAAGGCCACGAGATTTCAAAGCCTCTCCCACATCCTTCCTTTCTCACCACACTTCCAGGACTTGGTCATCATGGAGGCATTTCTTCTATTTATTCTGTCACTGATCCCAGAGCAAGACCCAGAGCGGTTATGGGATTGCCTGCCTGTAACTCTCTGGTGGCTAAAATGGAGAAAAGCCTGGAAGAGAAGAGTTGTAAGAGGGGAGCTTAAAGGGTGTGAAGGAAGGAGGGAGAAAGGCGGCCAGTGAGGGAGAGGACTCTAGGGTCACGGCTGTCTTAGGTGAGCTCATGCTTCTCTTGAAGACTAAAGCTAGGCTGCCTCTCTCCTTCCAAACTAGCCCAAGCCAATGATTGCACTGCACATGCTGAGCAGAAATGGTAAAAAGTTGTGGGCAAACATTCAACACAGGAACCATTTAAGATCAAGGTCAATTTTCGTGATAGCACCACCACAAATTGAGAACTAATTGACTCTAATTTATGCAAAGAACCCTGGGATATTAAGGGAGAATATAATCAGTATTTGAAAGTGAATAAATGTAAGTGCGGACCACGGGAAACATGTTACCAAATCATGCTATAGTATGAGTCTATAAGTGGATGTCTTAGACCACATAACCAAAAGCTCAGTGAATGAATGGGCACTTTGTGTATAGCAGGCAAACTCATAAGGTGCCAAGGCAACCCGGCCATTGTGTATGTAAACAGGCATTTACAAAGCATCAGTTGGTTTACTCTGCCTGCAGTCCTCCCCTTATAAAGTGGTTTGAAGCACATATTGCATTTGTGTTCCTAACACATATGGGACACAGACATTTGAAAATGAACTTTGTACAATTTCATTATTAAACACTCAGCAGGCTTCAAAGACAACTGCATTTCATTAATAATAAATAATAAAAATGTAGACGCAGTAAAATATTAACATATCAAACACCTCCATGGTGCTATTTTTATGCACGAAACATCTTCCCTTCCCAAAAGACCAAGTCCCTGCCTGACTGTAAGTTAGGTATTTAGAAAAGAAAATAATCTCCTTCAGAGGAGTCAAGAAGTCTCCACTGCAGCCCTAGGTGGTAAGCGAGTGCCTCGTTATTTTTAAAATTTTTTTTTAGAAATAATTTCAAATATAGAAAAGTTGCAAAAATAGTACAAAGAATATCCAAAATACCCCTGCCTTTTCCTCATTCTCACCTGTCACATTCTTTACTTTAAATTTACTTTACTTTAAATTTGCTTTTCTCTCTATCTAGACCTCTCTATTCACCCAACCATCTCTGTTTCTCAGACATGTCTTTCTGAGCCAGCTAAGGGTAAATTGGTAAATTGTGGCCTCAGTGTGAGTTGGGATTGAGGAAAGGCGGAGGAGGGGCAATTCATAAATTAAAACAGGGTGGTCTGGATAGATTTAATTAATAAATTAACATTTAAACAAAGTCTTGAAGGAGGTGTGACTACCTAAAGGAAGAGCATTTCAGAGAGAAGGAATAGACAGTGAGAGAGAACTGCAGCCAGGCCATGTTTGAGGCTCATCAAGGAGGCCACTGTTGCTGGAGCAGCAGGGTGGATGGACCAGAAAAGTACCAGGAGATGCAAAGAGGTGAGGGATGGAGAGCTCACGGGCCTGTGGTTGGGGGGCGGGGGTGTCTCAGAGGCCAATGTGAGGGTGATAGGGAATCATTGAAGGGTTTGGGGCACCAAAGTCACACGATCTGATGACTTACATTTCAGTAGGACTAGTAGGGTTGATATTTTCATTCTATATGGCAAACCTGGTTTTGCTAAACCTGATACTATTAAATGGGTATCTGGGTAGCTAATTGTTATTCTCACTTTACCCTGATGGTTTTGCATTCCATAATTAATTTAGTTTAATTTAATTTATTGTGTGTGTGTGTACGTATGTAAAACTTGGGATATATGCCTCATAAATCATCTCCACTTGAATTATTTCATTCTTCAACTTTCTCCTTTGTTCACCAACAATAATTTGAAAAGGTCCACTCCTTTTCCTTCCTACATTATACTGTGTATATTTACATATTGGTGTTATATCTAGGATCCTAATTTCCTTGAAGGAAGTCCCATTCATCTTTTAGCTCTTAGTTTCTAGGTCACAGAATGGGTCTCTATAATGTTGATTGAATGACTACACATAGAAATAAGATATATCACATGATCCAGCAATCCCACTCCTGGGCATATATCCAGCCAAAACTATAATTCAAAAAGATACATGCACCCCTGTGTTCATAGCAGCACTACTCACAATAGCCAAGACATGGAAACAACCTAAATGTCCACTGATGGATGAATGGGTAAAGAAGAGGTGGTACATATATACAATGGAATACTACTCAGCCATAAGAAAGAACAAAATAATGCCATTTGCAGCAACATGGATGCAACTAGAGATGATCATACTAAGTGAAGTAAGTCAGAAAGAGAAAGACAAATACCATATGATATCACTCATATGTGGAATCTAAAATATGACACAATTTAACTTATCTACAAAACGGTAACAGACTTACAGACATAGAGATCAGACTTGTAGTTGCCAAGGAGGAGGGGGTAAGGGAGAGGGATGGACTGGGAGTTTGCGGTTGGTAGATGCAAACTATCAAACTATTACATTTAGGATGGATAAACAACAAGGTCCTACTGTATAGCACAGGGAACTATATGCAATATCCTGTAATAAACCACAATGGAAAAGAATATAAAAAAGAATGTCTGTATGTGTGTAACTGAGCCACTTTGCTGTACAGCAGAGACTGGCACAGCATTATAAATCAACTAGACTTCAATAAAAAAGAAATAGGATATATCTGTACCTATTATCACATGGTATATTATATTACAAGCCACGGAAAAGATTCTGTCCTGCTAAGTGTTAAATAAAAACATCAATATTAAAATATATATATATTATTTTGAGGATTGTTCCTGAAAAATGCTAAATTTCAAATCAACTTTCAGGTTTTGTAAAAAGGAAGGAAAACTCTTAAAAGGCTCACTTCTTCTGGGGCAGCATTAGAATGCAAAGTGACAGAGATCTCAATATATCCCCTTATATGTGTTCTCACATAGGTATGTATTAGAAGTTTACAATTCAAAGTCTAATGATAGGGCTTCCCTGGTGGCGCAGTGGTTGAGAGTCTGCCTGCCGATGCAGGAGACACGGGTTTGTGCCCCAGTCCGGGAAGATCCCACATGCCTCAGAGCAACTAGGCCCGTGAGCCATGGCCGCTGAGCCTGCGCGTCCGGAGCCTGTGCTCCAAGTCTAATGATAAAAAAAGTGACTCCTATCCTTGGGATGCCAAGACATCATTTCATGTCCATCAAAGATGTTGCTTCACCTTTGTAGTGTAGTTTTCACTCATAAGCCAGCAAAAGTTTACTCTTTGTTAAAGGAATCTGTGAAAATAGCGGCTCTTTCAAAAAAAAGAGGGAAAATGTCATCAGGGTGAATTTAAAGCTAAGCTTTGGAAGAAAAGTTCTAACAGGGAAAAGAGAAGGTTCCTTTGTGGTTTCTCTGCAGACACTGTGACATTTTGCAATGCTGATGCCTGGCAGGACCTCTTTCCACCTGAGGAAAGGTCACAGAAGGGTCCTTCTCTGTTACCCTTGCCAGCATAGACACGTAGTAATGACTGATCACATTAAGCCAATTGATATACACATGTAATATTTCCCCTACTGTGGCAGTCATGGTTCACTGTCTAAAATATTTTATTATCTGAAATTTTAATAAATTACCTAGAAGACTATTATCCACTAGGCAAAGGTTTAAAAGCTCTAAAGATGATACACTATTTAATTAGTAGGAGTGAATATGATGGATTAAATTACATTCTGTTTATTCATCTACTTTGTAAATATTTTGTAAATATTTACTGAGTGACTCCTATAATCCAGCCACTAACATAAGAGCCAGGACACAATGATGAAAAAGACAGTCTACTCTCATGAGTGATACCTTCCAAGTGGATGAAACAGAGAAGGAACAAGTAAGCCAAAATAAGGTAATTCCGGATATAGTAATACACATTTCCATTTGGTTATGTCTCATGGTCCACCTAATCTTTTCTTTATTTTTCTCTATATTCTCTTAATTTAATTGTATTTGTCATAGGTGTAACTCATTTATTCTGCTAAACATCAGTCGCATAGTTATACTTATCATTTAGTGGTCAGCGAACTGCATAATGTCATTACTTTAGACTTCTGTAGATAAGTTTTACAAACTCCAGAACGACAGACTATGACAATATGAAGTGCCTAAGTCACTGAGCAGTTACACACTGAGGTCCTCAGTTACTTGATTTTGTTCATCCCTCCCTCTTGACCGTTGAGGAAGCAGTGACTCCAAAGTTGAACATCTTTTTCTAAGGATCTGAACCATACCTCTTCCTCCCGCAAACCGGCCCATATAACGTTCACAGGTATAATTGGGCCACCAACTGGCATCAGATTTAAACAGCATTTCAAGAAAAGTTCTATGATCATAACTAAGATTATATCAATGGCAATAACAGCATTTGTACCTGTGTCTCTCCCCATACACCCTCACCAATCACAAGCTCAGACGACCTTCTTTCTGTCCCTTTTCTAGTTGAACTCCTCTTAGTAAAATCAAAGACAGCTTTTGCTCAAATTCAATAGCTTGTTCAAAATATTTTCTTTCATTTTTTTCTATATACTTAACAATTGCTCTACTGGACTTGTTGCATCTATTTCCTTTCAAGGTCACCTTTCATTTCCTCTTTTATTTTTCTCACTATTTCTTCAAATCTTTCAATAGATCACCTGTCTTTGCCATGCTTGTATTGGATAATACTCAACCAAATAATTTTTAACAAATATAAAGTTGAGTGGTGTGATAGAGACTCAGATGGTTTAAAAGAATTTCAGCAGAGAATTTTACTGCGGTATCTCTCATCTACGGTACACTAGTATACTCCATGACTCTCCAAAAAGGTTGTACACATTGTATTTCATAAACTCAAAGACATGCATTTTTTTCCTACCAAAAAAAACCTTTGAGATGGAGATGTTTCTATAATCAAATCATAGTTTAATTGGCAGCAATTTTTTTCTTGGCTGTACATTAAAAAGTGGTCGATATTATGGTCAACAGCATCTTAGATTTAATAAAACATAGTAAGAGGCAGTGTCTTCCAAGCTTATTTGACCAGGAAATTTTATTACATCAAAACATATTGGGTTGGCCAAAAAATAATATCACACAGAAAAACCTGAACGAACTTTTGGGCCAACCCAATATCTCTTTGAATATGTGGCAATAGAACATATTTTGGGAAATATTGTGTAAAAGCCATGTTTCCTAAATCTATTTATTTTGGAGCAGTGAAATTTTATCCTGAATTTGGAAATCGCCAACCTATCTACCAAGGCAGGGGAAACAGTGGCAGGGGGATTTTTGTAATCTTCAATTTTCGAAAGAATTTAAAAAATCTCCATAGCTTTATTACTCATTCAGAATGGAATCTGAGAGAAAGCTGTGCAAACATAAATTAAAACTTTAGTTTTTAGCAGGGGTAGAATCGAGGGGACTTTTTATGGGAGTCCCTTAAAATCTCTCCATCTCCATCACACTCTCACCAAAGCCACGAGAAAGTAAGCAAAGAGAGTGAGCCGGCCACTTTCACCAGCAATCCCCCACCCCTCCTTCCACTCCAGTTCCCACTCCCATCCCCAGGGAGCAGTTCTGGAGCCTGTAATTGAGTAAGGATCTACTTACCCCTGGTGAAGCCCCAAAAGCAGGAAACAAACCTACTCTATAGCCTCCATTTGTGGACAAGAACGAAGGTTGCAACTACGCAAAACTCAGAGGATTATGGCTCTTATTTTATTTGGGACGCACTTCTCTGGTCCTACCCAGTGTCTGTCACTACAGAGAACTGTAGAAGCAAGAAAGACACTTTCACTAAATATGTTTATCACCATCCAACTCGATGTGAAATTTAAACATTGACTTGACCAGTGATGCTGAAATAAGACCTGCAATGCCTGCTAATCTGACCTTCAAATTGGAATGTCCTTAAGGGTGTCAGCCCACAATTAATTTATACCTGAGGACATTCAGAGGGTTGCGCACACCCCTCCACAGTTCAGTTTCTATCACAAAACACTCGTTCAGGTATTTAAACACCAATGTACAGGCAGCCATCACAGAGCCAAGCAGCTCTGTAGCTCGAGTGGCCTTTTCCCCCATTCTTTTCTTATTAAATTGTAAACTTGTCTTATCAGAGATTCGAATCACTGTTCCAGCAATCTCAAAAGTAGGCTGTTTTAACAGAAAATAAAAAGCTAAGCTGAAGGCAAGGAGGGGAAATAACAAGCCATGCTAGGGGCATACCTGGGTACTGGGGGGAAAGAAAGCAGAGAGTTGATCTTTTTGTACATTTTAATTTTTTTTCTTATCCAGAGGGAGAGTCAAACTGATTCTGTTGTGATCTCATCACTATTCTCCATGAGGCAGAATAATTCCCCAAAGGGATTCAATTAAACAACACTTTTAAATTTTTTAAAAATTGAGAGGATTTAAGTTTTAGGTAAGTGCTATCCCCCTCTACCCAATTCCTCTCAAATGCTCAGACCAACCACCACTGTAGGAACTTGCCTAACGATGTGTCCATATTAAAAGGAAGGGAGACATCCAGTCTGCAAGCTCTTTCTGTAGGAAAAAAAAATGGTACCTTGTTGCAGCAGAAAAGTTTCACCAATCTACAGATTGGGGAGGGAACAGGGAACACAAAATGGTGTTTACTCGAAATGGTGTTTCTTTAATTGGCCTTCCTGGAAAGCAAACAGGGGTTAAATACTGAAGTGATTTAAAGACAAAAATCAAAGCTATGCAAAAATGTTTGTTATTCATTCAACAAATATTTATTGTGCACCTGCTCTGTGCCATGCACTCTTCTAGGTGCTAGAAATCCATCAAGGAACAAAGCACACATTCCTGAAGTTTGCATTCTATCGTCAAGAGTCAGATAATAAACAATCTATCTGCTTACTACTTAGGAGAAAGGTATATGGGAAGCTAGGAGTAGAGAGAAAGGTGACATATGTGTTATGTATGTATACATACACACACATACAAAAATATATATGTATATATGTATACCTATGTATTGTATATGGTTCGGTTGGGGAAGCTGTCTCTGAAGGGTGACATTTTGTTAGAAACCTGAAGAAATAAACAAGCATAACTGGAAGTGGGGGTGGCAAGAGAGTGGGATTGGGGTCCTCTTAGCACGAGGAATAGGTAAGAGGCCAGCGTAGCTAAGATGCATTACCTAGGAGAGAAGAAGAAGGCAAGGCAGAAATGTAACAGAGCCTCATAGATGTTTATAAAAGAAAAAAAACTTCTGCTTTTACCTTGATTGAGATGAGAAACTTTTGAAAGCTTTGGGGCAGAAAAATGACATCAACGGATATATGTTTTAAAAAGTTTACTCTAGCTGTAGGGTGAAGAACAGACCTTAGGGAAGCAGGAATGAAACAAGGTCGTTAGTTAAAAAGTTACTGTAATAATATAGGCAAGGAATTGGTTTGGACTGGGCTTATAGAGGTGAAAATGGTGAGAAATGATCAAATAGAGCCATTAATATTTGCTCATGTGATATATGAGAAAAAGAGAAGTCAAGGTTGTACCTGGGTCAGAGAGAAGTACAGAGTTGCCCTTTATAGAGGTTGTAAGGATTAAAGATAAAGCAAGTTTGGGAGGCAAAAAGAATGACTTGTTTTGAACATGTTAACTGTGGAATTTCTATTTAATATCCACAGTGGAAATGCTGGTTTTCAGTTTTCTACAAAGTCTGGTGTTTAGTGGAGAAGCCAAGCTTAGCAATATACATTTGGGTATCATCAAGATATAAATGATGTTTAAAGATGAAAATTTTGATAAGCTCACTAAGGACATGATCAAGAGATTCAGAAATTCCAGGACTGAGCTCTGGAGTCCTCCACTATGGAAATAAGGGGAAACCAGCCAGGAAGACACAGAAGAAGCAGATAGTGAGCTAGTAGGGGCACAAAGGAGAACAGTGTCAAACAGTCCTCGTTTTAAGAAGGAAGAGTGGGTCGAGTATGTCAAATGTTGCCCAGTAGATGGAAATGGCCCACTGGACCAGGCAACAAGACATCCTTGGTGACCCTCACAAAGTAGGGGTGATTAGGATGTGATGAGAGTGGCCTTAAGAGAGCAGGAGGAGGGCAAGTGGAAACAGTGAAGAGACTTGTCTCTTATGGAGTTCTACTTTGTAATAGGGCAGAGAAAAAAAATACAAAATAAAAATTAAAACTTGACAATATATAAATAAATTAAAATTAAAAATAAATTAAAATTTAAAAAAATTTAAAAGTTAAAATTAAATTAAAAATTATAAATAAATAAATAATTGGGCAGAGAGATTAGGCAGTCACTGAAAAGAGAGTGAAGTTGAGAACTTTCCATTTTTTTTTCTCTTAAAATGAGAAACCTTACAGCATGTTTGTGCACTGAGAGGAATAACTCCATTGGAAGATATGGTGGTGGGAGCATTTAAAAATTTTTCTTTTGTTTGCTTGTTTGTTTTTATGGTTTCAATGAGGTAGCAAGCAAGGAAGAAAGAGAAGAGAACATGTACCAACTAGTCATCCAGGAGGAGTGGGAGCATTGAATACAACAGGGAAATCCAATATTGCATGGTAGTAATAAAGGATGGTTTGAGGGGAGGGGTTGTGAATTTCAGCTGAGACCAGGTAGCAGGTAGAGTGTTTTTCTCCTGTCAGGTTCATGAGAGTTAGAAGAGAGAAAGAGAGAGAGCTGGAGACAGCCAGGATTAGAATTTTACCAGAGTCGTTCAAAGGAGGGAGTATGGGATAAGGAAATTTATATAATTATATGTAAGAGAGTCATAATGGTCTTCCATGAAGCCTAAGCAGAGGATGGAGGGATGAGGGGGAATGAGGAAATGAGTGACAAAGAAAAAACTACTGAAGCAATGGCTCATTGTTCCTAATGAGATTTTTTTTTTAAGGGTTAGAATCAGAATCCCCAAAGTAGTGAGCTAGACAAATAGGAAGAAATTACCCAAGTGTAGGACCCCTGGAAGTGGGATTACAGATGAGTTTTAGTAACTGTTAATGACAAGATCAGGGATATGGCCATTGGATGAGTGGCTGAGGGAGAAGAGAGATGAAACTCATTGGAGAAGAGGCCAGGGTCCTAAAATCACCAAGAATATGGCAGGATCGATGTGGGATACCTGAGTGACCTAGAAGGGAAGGGGTGTGGGTGAAGGATGGAGGGGAGGTAGGTGATATGGTCTGAAGACTCATGAGACTCAAAAATGGAGGTGTTTACAGAAAAGAGAGTGAGAATGATCTGAAGATGGCACCTGGGAAGGCCCTCTGGCACCAGTGGGATGCAGTCTCCCAATCTGAGGTGGTTTGAAGGGAAGCAGTGTCTTCTGGGATATCAGGTTTGAGTTTGAGTGAGAAAGTGAAAGAGACCAAGAAGAGTTTGAGGATAAAAGAGATGTTGTCTACAACTCTGGAGTTCTAGAGAACCCAGGAAAAGGAGTTGTATCTGGGTCAGAAGGAGGAGTGGACAAAGCTATGAGGGATCAGGGTATGAGTATGAACCAGACAGCCTGGGGCAGCGTGTGGCATGGCATTAGCCCTGAAGGTCTGCTGGGTGTTGTTACAAACAACTGAGGTCATGGCAACATGTGCTCAGGGACAGCACGTCAAACACTCTGGCTCATTTTTCTCCTTAAGGAGCCTGTCTTCTGATCCTGTCCTTCTGAATGGCAGTGCTCTGTGCCCTCAGCTGGGCTGGACTGAGCACACACTGAAGACCATCTGTTATTAGGACTTTCCCTCTTTACCTTCCTGTCCCACACAGGAGGCAGGAAGCCCTGTGTCAGAGATGGGAAGGTCTGTCCTGCAACACATTTTTTAAAAATTTTATTTATTTCTTATTAAAGTATCATTGATTTACAATGCTGGGTTAATTTTTGCTGTACAGCAAAGTGAATCAGTTATACATAAATATACATTCTTTTCATATTCTTTTCCATTATGGTTTATCACAGGATATTGACTACAGTTCCCTGTGCTATACGGTAGCACCTTGTTGTCCATCCATTCTATATGTAATAGTTTGCATCTACTAACTCCAGACTCCCAATCCTTCCCCCCCACCCCCATCCCCCTTGGCAACCACAACATTTCTTTTTTCTAACCTCAGGAGTTACCAGATCGTATATCTCTGCTCCAAGAGCACTGCCTGGGACAGCTGGAATTGTGGTGACAAGGAAAGTATGCTCATACTTTTTCATTTAACCAGAACAAGGTAATCTGAGCCAGCTAGGAAGCATGTCTCTCCTGCCGGCTCACAACACTGAGGAATGTCCGAGGCCCTCGGGAGCAGGATGGTGATGCTGAGCAGTGTGGGGAGGAAGGAGACCGCCTGCTGGTTACCAGCGCTACCCTCTGAAGTGCCCATCTCCTTCCAGACTTTCCAACGTAGACTCCAGACAGCGGCACAGAATCACACTTATATATTAATACGGTTAAAACGTCAGATGATTGTCCTTGATAGCCAAACTTCCCTCCTAGTTTTACGGCCTGGGTGGTTTAATAAAACATTCTAGACCAGAAAGCAGTAGCTGTTGGCCTCTGTCTCACTCACGACTCTCCTTCAAATCCCGTCAGGGGTTATAGAATATGTCTGGAATCTTTCCGGCTTATGTATGTTCACTTTTCAAGCAAAGTTAGAATTCCATCTCACATTTAGATTCTTTTCCATTGTAATTTCATAGTTACCAACCACCTCAGGGTAACGGCTCACCTCAAAGTTTGGTGGGTATAATACGTATTATAAGGTTAAATTAACATGTATTGGTTGTTCACTATGGGCTAAGTAACTTACATGCATTATCCCATTAGATCTTTATAATAATTCTAGGAGGTAAGGGGTAATATTGCCTACAATTTACAGTTGAGACACTAAAATATTGAAAACTTATGACCCCAGGATCCTAGAGTAAGTAGCAGAGCCAGGATTTGAACTTGGGTGTTGATTCCTGATTATACATATTTTTAGCTACTACAATACACTGCCAGATACTGAGTTAGGCGCTGGGTGGGGAAGCTGATTAAGACAACGGACCTAAAGGAGCTCACAGTCCAGTATGAAATTAGATATTTTATGCTCACAATATCATGCTATCATCTGACGCCTAGGTGCTTACCCATACACAACATTTTGAACCACCATAATTGTAACTAGCCACCAACACTGATTTTTAAAGCATGCTTGTAGGCTGAGAGGAATCCTTCTTGGCAAATCAATTTATAAGTGTCATAGAAGAAAGATTAGTGTTAGAGAAATAACCTTCTGCAGCCTTTTTCCCCATCTTAAAGGAGTCAGCAGCATCAGCAAACACAGAGAGCCGAGAGATGGGCGTCCAGAGCCAGAGCAGGACAGAGCAGGTTGTCTTCTACAGGGAACCGTGAGCTGCGAGAGGACCACGTGCTATTCTCAAAAAAGGACTATTTCCATTTAAGTTTCAATTCTTACTGAAACACACTAAACCAAAAGAAAAACACAACCTTGACTTATTTATGAAATCAGAATGTAACAGCTGCCATGGCAGAGATCAGCTTCCCTTCCTAAGTAGCATCTTTTTATAAGTAGCCTCCCCCAATTAAAGGCATTGTTACTTTGACAGAATCTATGACACTGCAGCCTAGAGGCCTGAGTACAGGTGAAGGTTGGCTTCACTAAACCATTCTCTCTTTGACACCTTGTACCTTAAACATTCTGTTTTGTTTTCTCATCATAAGGATCATCTAATAATGTGTGTAAATGAATGTGTGTGTGTTATTTTTTTCTTTAATCAACCCCAGATTTTTTTTATTTGCTTAAAGAGGGTTAGTAAAAGAAATAGGAGAAAAATAACAAAATTCAGAATGCTATCTATCTAAACTCTATGTTAAATTGTAAATGATTGTATTAGTTTGTTTGAATGATGATAGAACAGAAAGGGGGTATAATTTTTTTTAAAAAACCGGAATCACCACATATCTAGAGTCTATAATAAAATTGGAAAGGTATTTCAGTGGATCATATTTTAGGTGTTGCCTCCTCAAGTCAAAAGAATGTGTTGTTTCCAGGACCTCAATGAACAGAGCAGTCATCTGATGAAAGCTGTTTGATTTTTAGTGCTCCCAACAGTTAACTGAAGAACTTTTAATACTTCAGAGCACATAACCCCCATATACCCCTTGCCCACCCCCATACACAGTAGGCAAATTTCTTAAGCGAGACAATTTAGATAAAGCAACAGATACCTTGCAACCTTGAAGATGCAGGAAGTAATACACATTAAGGAAGAGATCAATAAAGTACAGGTCTATGCTTCTCCATGTACATTATCATATATGTGAGGCCATTCATGTCTCCGTGCACCAAACAGCGACTGCCTCCCTGTTCCCATTTACCATCCATGAAGCAAGCCAGTCAAGGCAAACGTTCTGTCCTCTATTGGCATAAGTAGGTGATTTACTTGAAAGGAAATTGGCATTGTTTTTGACTAAGACAACATGAGAACTAAATGTCTTCTAAAAATTCCACATCTCTCTTTGTGTGTGAGTTGTTTGTGGAGGCATCTGTACTTTGGAGTATTGTGAGCCTTCAGACGTCTTTACCACGGCTCTGATTTTATTCAAAACTGCAGAGAAATGCCCGTGTAATGGCAACATTCACTTAACAATTTTTTTATCATAAGTTTTTCTAATTCTCCAGTAGAAAGAGAAAGAAAGAAAGAAAGGAAGGGAGAGAGGAAGAGAGGAAGAAAGAGAAGGAAGGAAGGAAGAAAGAGAGAGAAAAAGGAAGGAAGGAAGGAAGGAAGGAAGGAAGGAAGGAAGGGAGGGAGGGAGGGAGGGAGGGAGGGAAGATGGACAAGAGTTTCCCCACATAGGCTGTGTGCACTGTTTTGTTTCTTTCAGGAAAGAGAAAGGAATCTGATTCCACAGCCAACACAGAATACCAAACACATAAGGTAACATTAATAACAACAACAACAGTTAAGACTAAAATGAACATATCCCTTCCACCCAGGTACCACATGTTTGATATCTGACCCAGAGAGTCATTAGCTCAGAACAAAATGAACCTCTGCAGTTAAAGCCGGAGTGGGGCGGGGGTGGGGGGGAGAGATGATTTAAGGGTTATCATGTGGGTTAAAAGATAAAGATTTCTGGGCAATGTGCTGCTGGCACTGATTTGCTGTATAAGGTTAAGAACATTACTACTTCAGTTCCTTTTCTACTATTTTCAAAACAATGCATCCTCCTGCCTCTCACCCCATGGAGGTGACGTTACAGGAATCCATCCAAATTTCATAACCAATCCCATTTAACCAGGCTGCTAGGTTGTGGCTGCTTCCGCTTATTGCCTTAGTAGAGTAAAAAGGTAGCACAGACCATTGGTCCACTTAACACCAATCTCCCGGACCACGTGACCAGAGATAACATTGATAAGCACCCAGCACTTAGACCACCTTGCTCCTCCCATAGGCTCACAATTTCCGGAGGTGCTGCAGGACGGCTGTAGTAAGGTGACAGTCATACTAAAGAGCGCCAAGTTCCTTAGCAGTAACAGTGAAAAGCAGGAGGTCACATGACCTCTTTCCCTTCTGGACCTTTCTCTCACACTTCCTCAGAGGCCCAAGGGGCAGGAAGGAAATAAGACAAGCTTCCACAAGGTAAATGACAAATGACACTTTTGCACGTGATGTATCACGTGGGCTACCAAGAGACACAAAAGAGATTTACCACCATATTTCATCTAGGGCAGGACAGTGTACACTTCAGACCTGTGCTTTCGGAACTACCTGAAGGACCATTTTCCTCCCAATCCATCATGGAAACATAACGTGGACTGTACTCAGGTCAGATGCAAGCCCACACAACTTTCACAACACTTTGTTCAAGGGGACAAGACCACTGATCACACACTTGCTCCCAATTCCATACTCACTGCAGACCTAGGACAAGCGCTTCACAGACTGGCATCACGCTATGTGGAGTATGGGATTTGGAGTCTCACTGCCGGGCCCTGACCTTGGCTCTGCAGCTTACTTACCCATGTGTGTGACACGGACAATGTACTTAATCCTCTGTGCCTCAGCCTCTTCATCTGTGCAATGGAGACGAAAACAATAGCCACCTCATGGGCTTGTGGTGAGGACTGAAATGAGTTAACGTACACAAAGCCACCAGGACAGCTACAACAATAACAGGCACACAGGAGCCCCTCTGTGTGAGATTTTATTTCTCTTGTGTGTTTTCATCCATAGCCCAACTGGCTTTGCCACCTGTACACCTCAAAAGGGGTAGAGCCACAAATAAGATGGTGGAATATTGGTAGCCCTTGCCGCTTGTAAGAACAAGCCATATTTATCTCTCTCTCTCTCTTTCTCTCTCTCTCACACACACACACACACACACACACACACACACGGGGTGGGTGTCTTTCCCCAACGGAAAGCCCAGTCCATCCCCACTGTCTGTCCTTTGTAACCTGCCTGGGAGGCCTGAGGCAGGACTCTAACCACTGGTTGGGGGTCTCCTGTTCCCTCTTCTTTCTGGCCCCCTTACTCTCTTGCTCCTTCTCTCTGTCAGAAATGCTCCCCTCTGGGTCCCTGTAAAACTTACTCCTCCTGTTTCCACAGGTCTCAGATGAAAGGCTGTCTCTTCCATGTCCTTCCTTGACCACTCTGAATCAAGTCTCCTCCATTTTGAAATTATTTATCATGTGTTTGTCTACCTCGGTGTGCATCACACGGTATCTGTAGTCTTCACTGCTAACCCTCATCTGCACCCTGATATTTGACATGTAGTAAATATTCAGTAAAAACTTGTTGAATCAATGAAGTATATTTCTCTATGAATCTGAAATAAAATTTAGTAGTTTCCCTTTGATCTTTTTTCCTTGTTACTCTAACTTCTCTCCACCTTCAAAAAATGTACTCTCATTCAATCACTCATTCAGTATTTACTAGGCTACAGGTACATATCAGCACGCTTAGGTGCAAAGGGGATGGAATAATACATTGGGTTGCTGCTTTTAAGGATTAGGGAAAAATGATGAACAAATAAACCTCATAAAAACTGATATGTGGGCTTCCCTGGTGGCGCAGTGGTTGAGAGTCCGCCTGCCGATGCACGGGAAACGGGTCCGTGACCCGGTCCAGGAAGATCCCACATGCCGTGGAGTGGCTGGGCCCGTGAGCCATGGCCGCTGAGCCTGTGCGTCCGGAGCCTGTGCTCCGCAACGGGAGAGGCCACAACGGTGAGAGGCCCGTGTACCGCAAAATAAATAAATAAATAAAAATAAATGTTAGTTTTCCCTGGACTAGTAGTTCTCAACCTTGCCTCCGTATGAGCACCACTGGGGAGTCTTACAAACTCCCACTGTCCAAACCTCACCCCAGTTCAGCTAAACCAGGACTTTGGTTCTGCCCATGTCCACATTCCTGTCCAAGGTCAGCACATCTGCCTACCAGTGGTGCCCGAGGTCTGGCTTTGGCAGAGGTTCTGCAGCGGTAGTAGAAGTTGGCTCTTAAACACTAAGAAATGGAGCCACTAAGAAAGAAGCCAGCAGAGAGCTGATCAAGAGGCGAACTTTACCAGATAGCACTGCATTTTTTTTTTTTAATTGAAGTATAGCTGTCCACAATGTTGTGTTAATTTCTGCTGGGCAGCAAAGTGACCCAGCTATACATATATACACTCTTTTGCATATTCTATTCCAGTATGGTTTATCCCAGGAGATTGGATATAGTTCCCTGTGCTACAGAGTAGGACCTTATTGTCCATCCATTCTATATGTAATAGTTTGCATCTACTAACCCGGGTCCATCCCTCCCCCACCCCCACCTTGGCAACCACAAGTCTATTCTCTTTGTCTGCGAGTCTGTTGCCACAACTCAACAACAACAGCAACAAAGAACAACCCAATCAAAAAATGGGCAGAAGACCTAAATAGCATGGCATTTAACACACTGTGTCTTTTCAACTGCTCCTGTGAAGGCTTCAGAATCACTGTCCTGCTGCTGCTTTCCTGTGGGTGGGAGTAAGGCCAGTTGAAGCCAATTTCAAGCTACCAACATCACATCACAAAATGCAGAGTTGGGAGAAATGAGCAGTTGCACCCCATTTTATGATATTTTTACCATATGGATATAATAAATGTTAAGAACTTCAAGAGCACAGATAATAGCAAAACCCAGTAAAATCATTACGAAGTGGTGAATTTTGAGTATTGCCTTTATAAAATATAATTTATTTAATTACAAGTTTCTATAGTGTGATTTCAAATAATGACTGTGTTTAAAAACCATCTTGCGAAATTCCTAGAAAATTTAAAAATTGGTTTTCACAAGTGTCAACTTAAAAAAATGCACAACGTGAGAGTGAGAATTTAGTTTTTTTTGGGGTAAAATGAGGACTGCAGCCTGGGAGCCAGCATTTCAGATAGCTCTGAGAAACTGCTCCAAAGAGGTAGGGGGGTAGATCAGTATATATGTGACTTTGGTGAAGGCGGAGTACATGCAATCAAGCACATATTTTTTTGCAGAAGGTTTCTGCTAGTCACGAGGAGTAGTCGTCACCACGAAGAATTTTAGTGTTTTTCTAGATATGAGGAGATACAAGAAATGGGCTCATAAAATTGGCTCCTGAAAATATCTAACTATCTGAAGACCTGTTTTCCCAGAGCACAGCGTGTCTCATTTCAGCTCTCCACCCTGAACTCCTTTCAGGGTGGTGTTGAAAATCAGCAGCTGCAGCAGCACATGATTTAATCCTTGTAGAGGTAGATGGCAAGTGCCCATGGCGAGTGCTAACTGTAGTTGACACAAGCCAGGTGAAGCTCTCTGTAGGACACCATCCATACCTTTTACAACTTCAGGGATGTATTCTCATTATAAAGCAACTCACCAGATGCAAACTAGTATATACGGGATGGATAAACAACAAGGTCCTACTGTATAGCACAGGGAACTATATTCAGTATCCTGTGGTAAACCATAATGGAAAAGAATATGAAAAAGAATGTGTGTATATATATATATATATATATATATATATATACACACACACACACACACATATATATACATATAACTGAGTAACTTTGCTGTACAGCAGGAATTAAACACAACACTGTAAATCAACTACACTTTCATAAAATGTAAAAAAATAAAAACTAAAAAAATAAAATATCAGATGGGAAAAAAATAAAACAAATAAAGCAACTCACATTGACTGAAGGGCTCTTGATTCAGGTCGGGAAAGACCCACCTTCACAAGTTTATGGTCTTGTTCTTGCTGACCTCTGCCATTTTGGACTGGTTGCTACACTCAGATGGAGGTGAGTCAAAAGGGCCCTAGTCCACCCTCACTCATCCTCTGTTCCCTGTAAGCACTTGGTGTCCCACCACCCCAGCACTAAACCCTCTCTCTATGCAAACTGAACAGCACCCTGGGTTTCCTTGCCTCAGTGCATTGAAGTCTAATGCTCTGATACTAACCACCCACTTCCAAGCAGAATTTTTAAGGTTTCCAGGGTCACCAGGCAGGATACTAACACATCATTTGATTTGCATCATTGTGCCTCCAGCTCCAAACATTCCTCAGTCATTTTTAATGCTAAAAAGGCTTTGATTACTTCTGAGAACACTACCCACCCCTCTCCTCCCCTTTTCAAACAGCAAAGTCTAGAATTTCATTTCCTGCAAACAGGCACTCTGAAACCAGCTAGATGAATATCAAAAGTGCATTCCCCTAAATGATAGCTGCTTTCCAAAGGATCCCTCAAGGCTCAATTACTTGCCACTTCTTTGCTTGGTTTCATATGTTAGCATTCCTTCGCAGTCTCCAGCGAAAATCATAAGGGCCTTAACCACTGATAACAGTCTGCAAACAGGGAAAGTCATCATTACCATTCCTTTAACCAACACCGAGGGTTTCCTACCCACAAGGTCCGGGGGCCAAGTCTGACTCTTGTTTCCCTTTTACATCTTTTAGTTAATTGCTTCAATTTGTTCCATTCCCATTCACTTTCTTTTGCTAAATCACAATTATTCATCACATATGTGCAGCCAGGAGGTTAGGGAGAACACCCAGCTGGTATTATCGGGAAGCCAGAATTTCTTTTAGGGGGAAGATTATCCTTGGTGTGACCCAACATTATCCCTTTCTCTTTTTTTTTTCTTTTTTTTAACTTTTTGCCTAGCTTCAGAAGCTGCTTATACTCAGAATAGCAGTGCTGTGATTCACTGGGTTAAACAGACAGAACAAATTCAATATTAACACACAAGGGGCCATGACATCACCACTACAGGCATGTGGCCTCCAGAAGACACTCTAACACGAGAAACCCCAGACACTAATTCAGAAAATAAGTCCAAGCATCCTGGCCTTATGGAATTAAACATTCAGAGGAAGTTATACGTGCCTATATCTTAGAATTTTGCCTGCTAGTTTTTTAAAATTTAGAATTAGATTTACTAATGTATAAGCGCAAAATAGAAGGAACATAATTGAGCTCTTACTATATTCCAAGCACTGTTCTAATGGCTTCAAGTGAATTTTTTTTTCTCATTGAAACATCACAGTAAGGCTGTGAGGTAGGTCCTGTTATCATTCCCATTTTACAGATGGGTAAACTTGAAGACAAATCTCTTTTGTTTTTGTGTTTTTGCAATAGTAATTCTAGGCCAGTTAATAGTTTCTCTTTTCTCATTGGGAAGACAGATGTGCTTGATCTCCCCGAGACATTTATTACTAGAGGAACCACAGTACAACTGGGAGTAAGAAACAGAAATCCAATACTTGAGAAACACTACAATTAAAAGAAGCAAGTAGAATTATTTTGTTGCTTATCAGTTTATGGAGACATTGGAAACTCTGGCTCCCAACGAAGGCATTTTAAATTTTTTTCTCACAATAGTTTGCAACTTAAATTTCTGAAATATTCCTGTTTGATTATTCACTAGAATATTTTCTTATTTGTCAGAAAAGGAAAATAAGGGCACTTTAGCTAGCTTATCTTATTACAAACACATACAACCAAGAATTAATAAAGTTTTTTTTAAACAACGCATTTAAGCTTTTCTCTCAAAATGAAAGCATCGTTTTGGCTAACTTTCATACTTTAACTGTTTAATACACTGTGAGTACTAGTGGTGATCGTTGGAAGATTACAACTGCTTCCTTGGTGTCCCCCACCTCACCCCCACTGTATGCTTTTGGGCAGTGTTTTTTATTCTATGCTTTTGTATACTTTTCTTTGAATCCCTCACACCTAAGAGAATATTGATATATGACTGTTATATAAAAAATGAATAAAGGATTAATGAATGAAAGAAGCAAGAAATCTTTTAAAGATGACGAGGCTACGGGAAAATAATTCAGGAAGACCTTTTGTACTTAGAACTGACTGAAACACAGCCTGATTCTCCAAACTCTAGATTAGTCAAGTTTTCTGGTCTCCTTCAGAACATCATCTCCATCTTCATGCTGGACCTTTCCTGCAAAACCTAGATCAAATGTAGAGCCTTCCTTGAATATACCATGGCAAAATGATCTGTGCTGTCTCCTGCCCCTGTTTTATATGATGCTCTCTCTCTCTCTCTCACACAGACACACAGACACACAGAGAATTAATAAAATCGCTGTCATATTTTAATGTAATGGCATTAATTTGTGTATATTACCTCTCAGTTTCTTGACAGCACTGACCACATTTGCTCACTCAATAATGCTGTGTGTATGTGTTTCCAACATAATTCTACAGAGAGATATTTAAACCAGGACCTGGTGAATAAATTTGCCTGGCAAATGTTCTGGCTTTCTAACACCAGAGATTGCCCCACCCCACTGGCAAAACCAATCAAATGTCTGTTTCCATCTCAAAGATGAACTATTTAAACTTATCACCTTGTGCCTGCCTTTCTCCAGTCCACACCCCTGCACCACACAAGTAAACCCTCCCAATCCCCGAACACTAAGCTTGCTGAGATGATTCTTAGGGTGGCTGAAAGGAACACAGGTGTAGGTGAACCACTATGTCAGAGAAGATACTTCCTGTTCCATGTACAAAATACCAGCGTTTGCTCAAGGAACCATGAGGACACAGCATCTTGGGAAGGTCCATTCAGCTCACTGCTGGAGCTCTGAGCCAACAAAGGTAGCATAAAAACCAAAACACAAAAATGGTATCAGCAATCGTGACACGCAGACATTTTTATTCCTCTCTTTAAAACGTCAGCTCCTCCTGACAGCTGGATCCAGCCACTGGACGTAAGAAATGTTTCGATTTGTGAACCCCTTCCGCCTTTGCCACGGAGGACGACTTCAAACAGCCATCAGTAAACAGCATTCTCATCACTCCAGCCCAGACTGAATTCTAACCAAGGTCTTTTAAATGCCACTGAACAAATCTATATACTATGGATTGTTTTCTTGTATGCCTCTAGCCAAACGCTATTCACTGGGTCATTTATTATTTTTAGAAAACCAAAACAATCCACACTAATAGTATAAATTATAGCACATCTAGAAGCAGCATCCAGGCATCCTTGGTAACTTAATAATAGAACTGAAAGAAGCTTTTAATTATTCCTCCTCTGGTAATTTATTAGACAGTCTGTATCTAGGAATTGCATGAGTGGAAGATCCAGGTTTATATCACCATTAATCAACAGAAACGTTCTGGTCTGCAAATGCGCTAAAAACCAAATACTAAAATCCAAGGAGTACTCATAGTTGAGTTCAAAGAGAAATAAAATACGGAAATTTTAAAAAGTCCAACAGATTATCCAAAGCAATATATCTAGCAGGAGTCAGGAATTCTTAAATAGGTTATCTAACATAAAAATGAATGTCCAACTTGCAGGGAACTTCTGATAAAATGTTTCTGTAAGTTGTCATTTTAATCTAAGACATGAGATGCAGGGTCAACTACGACTATACTCCAACCTGACTCAATGATGCCCAGGTGAAATCAACAAATGATGTCATGATTTACTCACTTTCTCTTGAGAAAAGCCCATCAGGAAAGCAATAGAGTAAACAGCAGACCACTTAGCTGCTCAAGTTCTTTACGTCTGTAAACAAGTCAATTAAAAAGACTTCCCAGAATCGCCTGTCATAAGGCCTGTCTGTCCATCATCTCCGAATGTATGAAAGAAAAACCATAAAGCCATTTCTCTGGGCTATTTGTTAGAGAGACGTAATTGTAGGCTTCAAGAAAATGACATCTGAAAGGAGCTGGGCCTGCATTGTATCCTCAGATTAATTAAGCCAGAGCCTTGGAGGTTTGGCATTGAAGTTTCAGAAAGAGCTGCCTTTTTACTGAGCAAAGTTATTTCTGTAAATCAGGGTTGGAACTGGGGAGTCCTCACTGTCACCATTTGGGGACCTTCTTACTGGACAGAAAGAATAATTTCAGCTACATTCATTTCTAGGTCCAATAATCCATTCCACACTAGTTTCCCATATTTCTCTCTTTCCTGCCCCTTAGCTCTGGATGCTGGGACACGTTTCTGCTGGTTATGCCAATATTCCCTCCTTCCTTGACCCTGTCCCAACCATCAACAAAACAAGCCAAAAAGAAATTTCAACAGTTTTCTTAATTTACACACCATCATTTTCTTCATTGCCCACTCTCTCTTCCCCATCTTCAAACTGTGTGTGGGTATGTCAGGGACAGTGGCTTAAGAAGTTTCATCTGAACTGCTGCAAACACTTGTGAGATTGGAAAAGAGAAAAACAAATTGGGGATATCTCTGATTCAAAAAATTTAGAACAATTCTTGTATTTTTTTCTGTTCTGTTTAAATTTCATTGAAGCTTTACTTTTTAACAGCCTCTACTGAACTCCTGTATTTCATTAGTGATGTGAAAGATAGCTCAGGTTGAAACTGTAGAATTCATTAATTCATTCAACAATATTTATTGAGCACTTACTAAGTGCCAGGCAATGTACTAGGCATGGTGCAAAAAGTGATGACAAATTTGCTCCCTAGCCGTCACTCCAATGAACATAGATCAATCTGCTCTTTTGGCTTTCCACATATCAGTATAGACACTTCCATCTCTCTGGGTGATCAGGCCAAGTACCAACAATAGGGTTTGCTGAACCAGCTTCACTCCATACATCCCTCCATGGACCTTGGTGGTCTTTTTTACTAAATGATACAATGTTAGACTCCTTTCTAACTTCTAATGGCAAGCTAGTTCAGGCTGAAACTTCTCTATTTTAATAAAAAGTTAACTCAATTGATGGTCACATAAGTATCCAGAATCCACATACAAAGAGACATTTTGCAATTCTATGACTAGCACAGGGTCTGAAGAATTAGTTACAGTTTCAATGAATTCCATGCACAAAGTAGTCTCAGTGTCTAAAAGAGAGATGCCACAGTGATTCTCTTATTTTCATCCAAGGTGACATCTTGATCATTGGTTTATGGATGTTTCAACATATCACCCTCAATATTTCTTTTCATTTACTGGCTTAGAACAGAGGAAGAAACATAATAAAATCAAGTGCACTCTTGTCCTTCCTGATTAGTTATAATCTAGTTGTAGAGAAAGTGCATTACTGTCCTTTATTTTTCTAGTTTCACCAAAATATTTGATTAAGAATGGGGAAATATTATTTGTCTCTTTTGTAAAAAACAAAACAAAAAACTTATCTTTTCTTCCAAGAACAGTACATGTTCTTTATAGGAAAAAATGGAAAATATAGAAAGTCAGAAAGAAATAAAAAGTAATTATATTCCTATCAAGCAAATACAACCACAAGTTTTAAAAGCTGTATATCCTTTAAATTTTGCTATGCTTTGTTGGTGATTAAATAACATTTATGGTGTTTTCCTGATTATAAGGGTAATAAATGTTAATAACAGAAAATTTGGAATATACAGAATTCTATTAAAGATAAATTATTTGATTCTAGCAGTGTTCTTGTTTTGACACATTGCCTTTCCGCATCAACTAAAATATTTTTCTGTCTTGCTTTCCCTTTGTCTCTTTGTCTCTGTTTCTTCTCTCTCTCTCTCACACACACATTCACACACACATTGTTTGTTGCTTTCTTAACATATGACAATTGTTTTTCAGGTTATTAAATGATTTTCTTAAAGGTAAGTTTTAGTGGAGACAATATTTCACCATGTAGATGTAAAGTAATGGAATGGTTACATATTAGAATTAAATTATTTTTCTATTGTAATTATTGATGGGATAAACATCAATTTTTAAAAAATTACACTATAACTTTATCCATAAAATGGAATATCACATCAAATTATTAAGCATGTTGAAGACTTCTCATAAATATCACATATTTCACTAGAAAGTTTTTACACAATTTTCACCAGAAAGTACATACAAATATATAGTATTTTTCTCTTTCAGCTTTTCCATGTGTGTTTCCAAATATCATTTTATTTTTTACAAAATAGTTCCACCACTGTTGGACATCTGGGTTGCTAATTAACCTTTACAATTGTTTTTGATTCCTTGATCAAGGATGAACACACTTTTCTAGTAAAGACTGACTTTCATTTTCATTTTTAAAGCTGTAGATACAGAAACAATGGCAAAGAAGTCATCGACAAGTGTCACAGCTCAACTAGATAAAGGATAAAAGACTGTAAAGAGATGAGCTTAATTTTACTTGTGTCAAAGTAGTTGGTGTTTAGAAAATTCTTGTCCCGCAAGATAAAAAATTCCCTCTAGTTAGGCCAGAAAAACAAATTTGGAGGAATCTTTCATTAGAACCCTAAGTTTTTTTTTTTTAATATTTCTCAAATAGATCAATATAGGTATGTGTTGTCAGGTAATGTCTGCATATCACTAAAAACAGAACTGTCACCTAAGTAATCCTATTTTACTTTTTATATTAAAAGAAATAAACCTGACTTCAGTTACATTTTTACAAAGAGTGATTTCTTTACCTGTCCCAAATTTAGATGCATATGACAGTGAGGAATATTCTTAAAGCTGAAAGTTGGTTCAACTCTTATTTCAGCCTAGCATTATTTTTTTTCCTCTTTTTTTAAAAGATTTATTTTTTATTTATTTATGTTATTTATTTTTTTTTGGCTGTGTCGGGTCTTAGTTGCGGCAAGCGGGGTCTTCATTGAGGAGTGTGGGATCTTTTGTTGTGGTGCACGGGCTTCTCTCTAGTTGTGGCACGCACGCACCAGAGTGTGTGGGCTCTGTAGTTTGCGGCACATGGGCTCCAGCTGAGGCACGAGAGCTCAGTAGTTGTGGCGCGAGAGCTCAGTAGTTGTGGTGCGTGGTCTTAGCTGCGCTGTGGCATGTGCGATCCTAGTTCCCCGAACAGGGATCGAACCCACGTCCCCTGCATTGTAAGGCGGATTTTTTTACCACTAGACCACCAGGGAAGTCCCAGCCTAGCATTATTTTTGGAGATCCAAATGTTTATTGCCACTTATATGTATTATTTTTTTTCCTTGTTTGATACACACAGGAGGATTAACCAATTCTAAAAATATTTGAATTATGGGAAAATGCTGTTATGCTAAATTTCTAAACTGAATGGCAATTCCTTAACATTTTAAAAGGAATATCTACTATATAGTATACTTTTCCTAAATCTTTTTGATATCCTTACTTTGAAAAAGCAAAGCTTAATGGTGAATTTACATGTTATTGCTTTCTGCAGCCTTCCTCACCTACAGAAATTGCCATTGTCCCACCCATAGAAATTGCCATTTAGTGTGGCAAGGCCTTTTGCAGAATCTCTCTGTTTGAAAACTGCAATTTAATGTAATAATTTCCATCCATATAAATAGATGCTATCGGATGCTCTTGATAGTGGTATTAATGGAAGCTGGGGTCAGACTCTAATACAAAATATCAAAAAGTATTTTATGGGATCTTCCTTAATAGCCCTTGTGAAGTCTACTTTCATTAATTAGCTCTTATTTTTCACTGAGTTCTTCAACATCGAGAATAAAGAGGACTGTGTAGGGCTATGGCAATCTGAACTCCACAAATTATTTCAGGCATCAGTCACTCCATGAACTCGTGATGCTGGCAAAACTTTGCAGGAAGGGATAGGTCGGCAATCCCAATACTTCAAGTTACAGGAAAATGGAAAAAGCACAAAAGGCATATGCACCTGAAGCTCAGAAAGCCAGTGCACAGAGAAGTGAAATTTATTATTCTAATGACTTTCCCAGCATGAGACTCTCACCAGGAGACACATGTCTGTGCATCTAATAAGGCCATAGAGTTCGGGGATTCCTGAAGGACTCCCGTGGCTCTTTCCAAAGCAGTGTTTTATAGGTGGGAAAATACAAAGTATGTGAAAAGGGTGCAAGACTGCTACTATCTACACTGCTTCGCTGCTAGCTACCCTCACATGTATTCCTTGGAAATGAAGCCAATTTTGGCCAGCAAGCTCCAATTAGGACCTAAAATATTAGGTTGTTTTAAATGCTTATTCATATTTTGTTCTTGAAGCATGAGAAATCCTAGATCAGGCTAGCTGGAATGTCTCACTTCCATGGCATATACAACTGGGTCTACAATATCTAGGTCCCTCCAAGTTCATCCTTCTCCACTTTATCAGCCCTTTTATGCAATTATAAATGTTTATGGACATATACCCCTAAATCTATTTTTATATAATAATGTGATTATTCTACATGCATTGTTTTGCCAGGTTAGTACTTTGTTTTTCAGTAAATGATATACCTGAGGTTTTCCAGTGTCATATATGTAGCTGTATCATATTTAACCAAACCCCCTCCACTTTGGGCCTTTAGTAGGTTCCAACGTGTCTACACTGGCCATCCCTGTGCATATATCATTTTGTCCACGTGCACATAATTCCTCGAAGTAGAAATTCTGGACCTAAGATATTTTGATGGACATTTCCAAGTGGCCATCCAAGTGGCTTTTCTGATTTAGTCTGTGAAAGTAACCATTCCTGGACATCATCATTATCCATGTGAGGTGATACAGGTCTTATATTTTTAATCCATTTGATAGCAAAAAAGTTTTCTCATTGTTGTTTTAAATTAGAACTTAACCTCAGTCATTCCTTTTACATCTTGATGTTTCATGAAACCTTGGGTTAGAAAGCCTCAGTAGGAATTACTTTATATAGTCATCAGGTCTCGCTAATGTGTTTGTGATTATTCACAGTGAAGATCCTGGTCCACAAAGTAGGCAAACCCAAATAAGAAACAGTCTACTCCTAATTCTTTCCAGGCTCGTGTCTGCCCAAATGTACTCCAAATTAAATGTATCATGTCCCCCTCCTTCTTTTTTTTTCTTATGGTGTGTTAGTTTCTGCTTTATAACAAAGTGAATCAGCTATACATATTCATATATCCCCATATCTCCTCCCTCTTGTCCCACTGCTTCTGAATTAAGTAGTAAGCTGCCTCAGGGATTATAATGAGGCAGTCGCAGATTTAGGCCAGAGCATGAGGACATACCAAATTCAACCAAAAGTCCTAGCAGGTAAGAACATAAATCAGAATTAGAAGCTGAAGCTACTATCAGGTGTTTGGAACAGACTTGTCTCCAGGGCAGATGAGAGAGAGGCAGAGTTTCTACATGGCCCAGGATGTAAAAGAATGGGAACCACTTATTTATTCCTTTGCATGCAGGAAGATCTCAGAAAGTATTGATATTGGAATGACATTCCAAACAGGACACTACCCAAAGGACCAAAGAACTGCAATGGGGTGGAGTTGCTCCTTACCCGGAAGTAGGTTCTAAAGTCAATATTAAGGCCCAAGTATAGTCAAAACTACATGTTAAAAATACCTGATGTTATTTGTACAGTACACTGTACATGGTCCAACATGGAAAATAGCTGTCGCATTTGGGAAGTAACAATATAAGTTAAAATTGTCACTATACCCACTATTTTCCCCTTTGGAAACTGGACATTTGTATGCAACCACTCATGTGTAAGATCTTGTAAAGGCTGTACCCAATGTAAGACCATCCCTCTTTATACATTGTCAACCAAATAATACCCAACTTTTCTTGAGTATATTACCTCATTTGGTCCTTCAAGGAGCTTGATGCCGTAAGTGCTATCACTAACTCTCTATTTTGGGGGGAAAATGGTCTCTTTTCACATAGGAGGTAGTAGGTGTGTGAACGCATATACACACTCACTGAAACACACACATATATTTCCCAGTAAATATTATTCACTATGTAAACTTCAGATTGATCACAGGAGTGTATACAAATTACCTACTGTTTAAAGCAATACAGTCATAAAGAAAAATCGATACGCTTACCAATGACAGCTATTTGTAAATATTTTCTTATGCATATTTAGCAATAATGGCCAGAACACTCATGAATATTTATTTAGTAGAATGAAGGTCATTAAGATCACATTTTAGATGGAGGTTAACCAAGCTCTCTGAAACTAAGAAATACTGTTATTTCTCCAGAGGACTTTTTGGCCCAATAAATTGCCTTAAGAAAATAGCCTCTTGAGGGATAATTATGATCTAACTGCTTGAGATCTGAGCACCACAAAATTTGCCACTAGGGCAACAAAACGTAGAGTAAATGGATTTTCCCATCGCTACTTTGAGAGAGTTGTGAAGTAAAAAGACAACATGACAGAGGTGAGAGTAACTGTCAGTGTGAAGCCTGCTTCTCAAGAATGATCTTGAAACACCCTTAAATGTCTGTGTTCAACATCATCTGCCTTGTGAATTCAACTTGCACTGGTCCTACTTCATCAGCGTGTTTCTCTGGATGACATACCTACCATGCAACCAATAAGTGGACCTTACAAAAATAAAAGTGATCATGATTACAGTTCTTTTTAGTAACTTTTGTTTTTACAAGGTTCACATAAAGTTCTAGAAAGAACAGACAAAATTACGATATCTTGATAGAAATCATATCAGGGCCTGGTGAAAGGTGAGAGTGCAGAGCACCGGCTGGAAGGAGGAATATGGGAAAGTTCTGGATCCACAGAACTGTTCTATATCTTGATTGGGGTGACAGTTAAGGGTATAAACTTTTACAAAAGTCATTGAACTGTAGACTTAAGATCTGTGCTTTTTGTTTTATGTAAATTTTTCTTCAGTGTAATTTCCATTAGGATTTCTTCTTTGGAAAAAAAAGCAATTGCCATTTATCCAAAGCTTTCCCTTTGATTTTGGAAACAAAGGAGCACACTGTGTAGTCACTGATGTTTTGGAAGACTAAATGTTGCTGTAATGAGGAGTATGTTTTTTCTGGGATGTGACATCAGAAGATGAACAGAACACCTACTTTTTTTTTTTAATGTGCAGATTTCCCCATAAGAGTTACCTTGTTTGGCTAAAGAGTGAGGTGTTAGGAAGCTCCAAGTTATGAGAATGGCCATTTGTAATGAACATTCTAAGCGCACTGATGACAAATGTGAATTAAGCAGTAGGCCAAATGAAGCATATGTTAGAAAAACATACAGTAGTTTTTCTATATTGCTTTTTCTTAACCAAATTTCATCTTTTCAGAGTTTATTATGAAGGCTGTTTATGAAGAGGCATAAGAGAAGGGGTATTATAGAGACAAATTTTTATTTTAATTCAATTTAAAACAAAATAAGTTATGTATTCCCTATACATGGTGGGCATTGTGATGACACCAGGAACAGAAAGGTAGACAAGATTGTGTGTTTCCTTAGAGAATATCCAGTCTGGCAGGAGCCCAGGCCCTGAAATGAATAATTACAACACAGATAAAAACTGAGGCAGGGCTGCTGTGGATAAAAGTATGGGCTCTGGAACCAAACTGTTCAAATTCTTGTTTGCACTTACTAGGTGTATAATCTTAGACAAGTTGTTTAAATACCTTGTGCCTCAATGTTACATCTGAAAATGGAATGGATAAATAGTATCTATCTCACAAGGTTTTGAAGGATTAAGTAAATTCACAGATGTAAAGTTCTTAGAACACAACCTGGCAGAGAGTGAGTGCTATGTAAGTAACAGGGAAACACGTGGCCGCCAAGGGTACTTCCTCTTGGTCAGTGTCCACTCTGCCAGGTGTCCTGATGTTGGCAATGAATGCATCATGATTGCAGAGCCTGATACTGCTCAACAGAAGCACAATCTATCTCCTCTTGTGTTAACTCCATGGAAATCCATGAAAATCTGAATCACTATGTAGCTGATATATACAGAGAGAGAGACAGACAGACAGAATGAGAGGAAGAGACAGAGACAGAGAGACACACAGAGAGAAACACAGACACCAAGAGAAAGACAAACAGAGATGGTGTGAGTGTGAGAACCAAGGCTATGGTCTGCTTGAGAGTTATATTTCACACCATAAATGAACAAAGTTGTACTATGGCATGAATATCTGGCAAAAATATTGTGGAAATTAATATGCACACACATGTAAACAGGTACATACACCTTTCACAAACATCTATGTGGAATGAAAGAAAGAGAGCAAGGGGATGTTCAAATGTGTATTTCCTAATTCTAGAGTTGGGATAATAACTCTAAGAAAAGTGGAAAATGTCAATGACTAATCAACAAATTGTAAGAGCAATTTTAAGGCATACTTCCTAAGAAAACTTACCATTAAGTAAAAACCAGAAACAAAAAGAAACCAAAAACAAATGAAAACCCCTCTCATTTTTACTGGAGACTAGGATTGCTGGCAAAGCATCTGGATCTCATACTAATCTGTGTCAGGTAACAGGACTTCAAATGTTGTAGAGTCCAGATGAAGAACTCATCTACTTCTAAAGGACTTTGGTTCACACCTAAAATAACTCTGCATAATTACATCAATGAGATTTGCTAATAGGAAACCTCATATGTATTAAAATACAAGTGTTAATATCTTTTTTCTGGTTTATAATTTTATCTCATCAAAGTCCACATGCCCTTTGGTAGAAACTTCCAGGCAATAACTAATTATGTTGTTTAAAACATTATTGGCTGTTTTGGGTGTCTTAAGTTGTGAAGATTAGAATCCCATTAGCAAAATCATCAAGTGAAAAATACATAACTCTATTTGATTTGCTATACAGAGATTCCATGATGAATAATTAAAGCATCCCCTCCAGGACTTCTGGTTTCAGATGGCAGAATGAAGCATGATTTCAAAATCTTCCTTCCCGCAAGCCTAATTATAGTAAGTAAAGGAAGAAAAAAAATGCCCAGCTGTAGTCAAGCAAAAAAAGAAGCTGGTGGCCACTTAAGAAATAAATGCTCCTATGAATCTATACTCCTTAATCGACACACAAAAGCCACAGTTCAAGTCCAATACTGACGCTAAAATAACCTGAACAATAGAAATATCTGCTTTCTTTATACCAACTCAAATGCACCCAGGCGTGTGCGTGTGCGCACACACACACACACACAGAGTCGAATGCTGTCATCACTGTTGATAGGGTAAAAAGAATCAGTCGCATTTAATCGAGAATATAACAAGAATGTGCTATAATTTTAAACTGCTTTGTAGGTATTAGATAATACAATCAGATAAGAGAAAGAAAAAATTATAAAAATAGGATATCAAGAGACATGTTTATCATTAATCTTAGGTAATGTGATTATGCTTCAAGGAAATATTAATTTAAAAATATATTAGGAACACTAGGAGAATTCTGTAAGAGAGTGGTATGTAAAGTTATAATCTAAATGTAGAAAATATAATGAAGAGATAAATCAATTTTTAATAGTAAACAAAAATATTAAATACTTGGTATAAATCTAAAAGAAATCCATATTGCTTACATGAAGGAAATTTAAAATTCTACTACATACCATGGCATAATTTGGTGACTGGATAGATATGCCATGAACTATAAAAGGAAGACAGGATAGTATAAAAAGGTCAAATTGTTCAAAATTAATCTGTGAATACAAATGAGTCCCCCAAAAGACCCATAAAACACTGTGACACATGTTTGTGAAAATGAACAAAATGTTTATCTCAAAGAAAAGACATAAAAACTTGAAGAAAATTTTTGAAAATGAAGATTAAAGAAAGGAGAATAGACCTAAATGGTATACAATTAACTACAAAATAATAATTACTAAAATTGTTTTGGGGAGAAAAAATGGAATTATAGTATATGGAATAAAATTAGAAGGATTCAGAAATATAGCAAAAACATATGGAAATAAAATCCACGGTACAACTAAATTTCAAATCTCTGTGGAAAGAATTATTCAATAATTAATGTTGGGACTGTAGATCCAGTTGATTGGATTTTAAAAATTACATATATGAACCATAATGTATATATGTGTATATATATCATAAACGTGAATGTATATGTGTACATGCATATGTGTTTGTGTATTTTACCCCTTACATTAGAATATAAAAATAAATTCAAAAGGTCTAGAAGAAAGTATGGATGAATTTATTCATAATATTTTAGTGGGAAAGCTATTTTAAGGTGGTCTAAAAACCTAGAACGCTCAAAAGAAAAATATGTTAGATTTTATACACACATATTTTAAACTTTTGTACGGCAACAATATCATGAAATCAAAATGCAGAAAAGAAATTGGGGAGAATATATGTGCTACGTCAGATAGAATGTTATTTTCTTAATTTATACAGAATTCAAAAAAGTCAGTAAAAAGATATACAATCCAAAATAAAAATCTGTAAAAAAATGAGTAAGCTTCTAGAAAAATATACAAATGATGGATAAAGGTGATCTAAGCTCCTTCATAATGAAAGAAATGTATTAAAAAATGAGGTTGCATATTTCACAGTTCAGATTGGCAAAAAATTTGGAAGTTCAGCAGCCCAAATGCTAGAGAGGTTATGAGAAAAAGCAGATGCTACTGGTTAAAATATAAATGTATGGATCATTTCTTACAGGCAAGTTGGCAATCTCTGAAATAGCAGAAACCTCAGGGTTCCTTTGATCTAGTGTTAGACTTAGGAATTTATCACAAGGTTCAAAGATATATGCGTAATAATGTTCATCACATCATTGTTTGTATTAGCAATGAAAGCAGTCATCAAGAATGCACTGATTGACGACATTCTGGTACCCAGATTACAAGAAATATACTATTGCTATTAACAAGGATGAGGTAGAGTTGTAGGAGAGATAGAAAAGGTGAAGAAATGAGGGAAAAAAGAAGCAGCTGGTATCTACATATCTCTAATGATAACTTTATATACATATATGCAAATATAAATATGTCCACATTAAATTCTCTAGAAGAACAGGCAAGAACTCTTAGAAGTGCATAGTTAGATTTGGAAAGAGGAAACAGGACACAGGATAGAAGATGTTCACTTTTCCTTTCACAGCTTTCCATCCTATTAAAATTTTCTTAACATGCACTTATATTTTGGTTTTGTTTTATTTTGTTGTTGTTTTTTTTTGTCAAAAGGCATTATCTGTGCGGTAGATTATGGACCATTTTTTGTTTTCTCTTTAAATTCCTTAATATTAAACACACTACTTAATATTATGTTTGAAGTTAATTCTCCAAATAATCAATTACCATCCGAATGAAACTAAGCTGCTCCACACGTGTGATGTTGATTAAGACTCATCCTAGGCAACCACCTTGTCCTAGAGCAGACCGTGAGATTTGTTCTATGCGTCTTCATGGCCTCTGTACCATCTACTACACTGCCTTGCAGATATAAGGTGCTCAATGCAATTTTGTCAAATGAAAACACTTTAAGAATGTATTAAGTTTTGATTTATTCTATATATGGTCAATTAACTGAAATCTACCTATAGAATTTTCTGTTCCATGAATCCAGACCTGGAAACATCTGTAAGTAAATTAGTAATCTCCAGAGTGAATCAGTCCTAAAACAATCAATTGTTCAATTTATAAAAACAAAACAAATAATCAACAGTGTTAATGAATAGGAACACGCATCCCTTAATTCTTAGCCACAATTTTATAATGACAATTTTTTAAATTCCTTTACTTTCAAAAATGTTTAAAATGAACTGTTAGAATTATGAGTCAATAGGGATTCATTGGGTGGCTTCACAAAGAGAGAATGGAATAAGAAGTTTTGAAAGCTATTAGAATTTAAATTATTTGTAATGGTATGTTAAATTATATTTTTTTAGAATCTGAAAAAGAGCGGATATATGTATACATATAACTGCATCACATTGCTGTACAGGAGAAACTAACACAACACTGTAAATCAACTATACTCCAATATAAAATAAAAATTAAATTAAAAAAAAAACTACCACAAAAATATAAGGTACAAGGATATATTGTACAACATGGGGGCCATAGCAAATATCTTATAATAACTACAAATGGAGCATAACCTTTAAAAATTGTGGATCACTATATTGTACACCTGTTACATATGATATTATACATCAACTATACTTCAATAAAAAATAAATTTAAAGAGAAAAATTATATTCTTGTAAAACCGAGGTATGAAGATAAAATAGATAGCAGACCGCTGAGCAAGTTGTAATAACATTTGTAAAATGTCAGAGCAGGGCATCCCTGGTGGCACAGTGGTTAAGAATCCGCCTGCCAGTGCAGGGAACACGGGTTCAAGCCCTGGTCCGGGAAGATCTCACATGCCGCGGAGCAACTAAGCCCGTGTGCCACAACCACTGAGCCTGTGCTCTAGAGCTCATGAGCCACGATTGCTGAGCTCATGTGCCACAACTGCTGAAGCCCATGTGCCTAAAGCCCTGCTCTGCAACAAGAGAAGCCATCTCAATGAGAAACCTGCGCACCGCAACAAAAGAATAGCCCCCGCTGCCACAACTAGAGAAAGCCCGTGCACAGCAATGAAGACCCAATGCAGCCAAAAATAAATAAATTTATATAAAAAAAGAAATGTCAGAGCAGAATGACAGGAAGCTGGTTAGATGGGCATAAATGTACATCGAGTGTTAAAAAATGGTGCGGGCCAAGGAAACTGAGATCAAAGAAGGACGCGTGAGATGATGTGTTTGGAGAAAGTAGTTCTGTGCTAACGCCTCAACTCAAGCAGAGACAGGAGCCTCAGAAGCACCCGTCAAGGGCTGAGTGCGTTGGCTCTGAGTTAACAGGGCCAGAAGGACCGTGCTTGGTCTCTACTTAGAAAATGGAGAAAGTGAACAGCTGGTAAGCTGCTTTGGGTGCAGATTAAAGGTAGGGGAGGTCTGGGGGTGGCCTTGCATACTCAGACTTCGTTGGGGCCAAGGATGCCTGTCTTCCCTGGACAAGATATGGGTTACAGAGGAGAGGGGGACAGAGCCAGGCACAAACATTTCTGTCTCCTGTCCATGCTGGACAGGCTGGACCTCCAGGGGCTGAGCTGGGAGCACAGGGCTAGAGAATAATGATCATCAGTGTTACAGTCGGGCTTTCAGACATTCATGGTAGAGGCCTCTGAAGATACTAAGAATGTTCCCAAGAAAGAAAGAGACTTGGGAAGAGAATGCAGAGCCATCTCACAACAGAGGTCAAGTGAGAACTTCTCTGTCTTTCTCACCCACCTTTCCCTCTCACCCTGACACCACTAGGGTCAGGGCAGCAAGGATCTGCTGGAGGGAAAGACAGACAGAAACACGGTGCCTCCTTCTTTACTCTGAAGCGTCCATTCCGCTACAGACTTGAGCTGGAGGAAGGGATGCAATCAAATGTGAATCTACATTTTTATTAAAGATTAATTATTGGGTGGGAACTATATATTCTAATTTCTGAATCAAGCCTCAATTTGCTAAAATCCATCCCATATCCCTGTGACCTCACTAAATAAGGAGGGAACTGGAGCTCAGAGAGTTTAAGACTTTTTTGCCAATTACTCTTCAACTGACTAACAAAAAGCTGAGACTCTCAACTGCATTTCCATTATTGTATGGAACCCCTTTTAAAAAATAGAGTGATTTGATTCTTTTTTTTAGCTTTTTTTAAAACCAATCTGTACCTTTTTTAAATTTAATTTTTATTTTATATTGGAGTATAGTTGATTTACAACTTTGTGTTAGTTTCAGGTGTACAGCTAAGTGATTCAGTTATACATATACATATACATATATCCATTCCTTTTAAGAACCTGACCTTTTTTTAAATGAGTGGAGTCAAGAGTGAAAAGTTCCCATGGCCTGAGGGCCACCACAAATATGTGGCACTGTAATAAAGCCTGTTGATGAAGTGCATAAATTAACTTTCGTTTTCTGGAGACAGTAAATGCAGTGTTTTGTCTGAATATATGCACCAAGAACAATGCAACGTTTTATACCATTCCTTTTATGCATAACCCCACTTGCATATTATTAATATTTCCTGACTAGATTAAAAGTCTTAGAGATGATTTTGCCTGAAATGTTTTAGTTCAATGCCCCCTTGGGGGAATTATTTTCAGCCTTAATTAACTTAATTGACAAGGCAACCAAGAGAATTAAAATGAGAGAAAAACAAGAATATTGAGAAGAAAAAATAAGGTTTCCCACTTTATTTACAAAGAGCCCCTGAAACTCAGTGTGTAGCAAGAACGTGCAAATCTGGAACGTTCACTTATTACTGAGTTCATTACCATTTCATGTACCTGGTCAACCTTACCCTGTGCAGTTATGTTCTTTCCTGAAATGTTTTGAATAGGCTATTATTATGACCACCAATCTAAACTTTTTTAAAGCCAGTATCATCTAAAATAAATGCCTCTGTGCTTCACATTGCTAGAAATTTTTATCATAAAAGTATGCATTCCCTCCCTCTTACGGGTGGCCGTCACAATGGGTTTTGTTTGGAGAAATAAACTGAAAATTTAATTCTGTCCCCACCCTACACTCCTCCCAAAGTAAAGCATCTGAATTGTAATTCCAGCCAATCTCCCTTCAGACCTTGGTTCATGAATTTCAGAGGTAAAATGGTCACAGCCTTGGGAACTGTGTGGAATCCGCATAATTTACTATTTCCTGTGATTCATCAAAATGCCATTCTTCCCAAGAGGCCATTTTTTCCCCCATCATGAACACACACATACACTCACACAGAAACATACCATAGATAACTTTAATTATCAAGAATACACAAATAGACTATAATTTAAAAGGATTACAAGTGTGTTTAGTTACATTAAATTAAAACAAACAGATCCCTAAACCACTCTTTCTCCTATGAATTTTTGTCTGCATTCTGCGAGTAACAAACAGAACCCATTTATTAAGTATCTTTAAAAATTACAGACCTGGAGTGAGTGGACTTACCTACACTTATTTGTCACTTGAAGAACACGAACTTGCATTCAACTTGAAAGTGCTAGAAAGTTGACCTATGCTTTATAAAAATT
The DNA here is from genome assembly GCF_949987515.2 of Delphinus delphis. Classification (NCBI taxonomy): domain Eukaryota; kingdom Metazoa; phylum Chordata; class Mammalia; order Artiodactyla; family Delphinidae; genus Delphinus; species Delphinus delphis. Next base: position 49,327,704 of record NC_082692.2, on the reverse strand, counting down.
CTCAAACACTTTTAGATCTTACTTTAAAAAGAAAACGAAGTAAACTACAGGAGTCGTCGGCATGATGATTACGGCACCCATCCTCATTTTCCATTCTCTCATTGGCGTCCAGAGTCCTCATATTTCCTCTTGGGCACCAAAGGAATTCCCGACATTCTTGCAGGAACTCCTTTCTCATGTAGCCTAAGGCATTAACTGAAAATCCACCACTAGGCTTTACAGAGCACAGAGAGCAGGAAAGTCTGAATTCTGGCAAGAACTTAGTTCTCATGTACTTCTGGTTAGAAAGTTCCAGTCAACAGCTACTGACATGTTATGTTTGAAGCCCCAAAATTCTTTCTGGTAATATTTTCTTCCTGCACTAAGAGCACCATCCCCACAGTGTCAAATATCAGCTTTTCTAGAAGCTAAGAATTCTAACTAAGCTATGTGTGCAAAGAGGCCTGAAAATATGGTTCCATTAATGCTTATTAGTAATCCACACACCAGTGGGTCTATGATAATTCAGGAGTTCCAAACCCATAAGACTGAACTGCCTTCACCAGAATTCACAGAACAGAAAAGGCCGATAAAACCAAAGTGTGAACAGAAAGCAAAACTTCATAGTCTTTTCACTTTGCCATATTCAGAAGCACTGCTCTGGCTGCCTCAACACACACACAAATATTGAGCTCCTACTCTGTGTCTTCTGCTGGTATTTCTGTATTCCATTTACTCCTCTAAAGTAGCAGCAAGTAAATATGTGGTCCTTTTGATTGAGAATTAATTTATATTAACATGGGCCAACTCCAGGTTTACAAATATTCTCTCTGTTTTTGTACCTGTCATCCCAGGCAGCAAATTTGCAAAATGGGCTTGGATGAGAGACCCAAAGACTCACAGAAAAATCACCAGGATAAAAATCACTTATACTTTTTCACTTTGTAGCATCCTTTCTATAAAAGAATAACCCAAGTTAAATATACATCTTCATTTTCCCTTCTCTGTATCAAAAAGTTGGTTTCCCCTGGCCACGTGTACAGTCTGCGGGTATGCCCAAACCATGTTTCTCATTAGTTTGAAACACTTCTCTTACTCCAAATTAATCATTTGATTTTGCTGTCAACGCCTGTGTCAAGACTTCCATCAAACCTGTTTCCTTAATGGTCCCCTCTGGCCACGGACTGCCAGTACGTCCCTTAAAACGTCAGACCCGCACATATGCTGGATAACATGAATTTTCAGGGATATTCTAGTAAGTTGCATTACAGCGTGATGAGCTTTATATTTGGATGAGAAAATCATGCAAGCCAAAAAGTGTACAGACAGAAAGGGCTGTCTCTGATGAAAGGGCTTCCTATGGGGAGAGGCATTTTATTCTTTTAGCGGAATCCCCATCAAAGCAAGAGGAGAAGCCAAGGTTTTAGATCAAGCAAGAAAGAGTGAAAGAGGATGCATGGGAGATAAAATATCCTTCTTCCTCCAAAAATGTTAGAATATAGTACTTCCTATTACTAAACATTCCTCAGTCAAGAAAATTTAAATCTATAGCTTTCTGTGATAGAATTAGATAAAGCCATGACTTTTCAGGAGACAATTTACCATTCTCAGTCCCTCTGTTCCTCTCACAAGGAAAATTATAGACAGGACTCTCAGGTAGAATTCATTGAATGAAGAATGGAAATTGCTGTCCCTCAGTACATGAGATCATTTACAATCATAAAGGAAGCCTAGATGGATGGGAAGGCCCCAGTCAATAGCTCACTTCCACCATAACTAAGAGGCTGTCCTGGAAGGAAAATAGTGCACCAATGATTTCACTTCAGGTTTTTAACAAGACAAATATCGCTGACATCACATTTGGCTAGATGGTGTTTGCAGGAGGGTTGAAATTCGACATTGGATAACTAACAATCCTACAGCCCTTTGTGAAAAGACTTCTGGTTGGGGTTGAAGTTCTCAAAGAGAAATCTTCAGGCGCTGGGCTGGGAGTCAGAGACAACAGTCACTGGTGGTGTCTGTATTCTCTTTTCTGGAGAAGCCCCTTATGGGGAGATGGCAAAATAATCTATTTTGTTCATTTCCTCTGTGATTACATGTTGAAAGTTTTAAATTATCCTTTTTGGGAAGAGAGAAAGGGAACCACATACATAAAAATTGTTGGCTTAAACTAGTTCCAGAAAAGGTACCAAATACTGGTAGCATACACAAAACAGAAATTTTACCTTTCTAATCAGTAGCCTGCTTACACATAACAGCTAATTGATTTTGGACTGCATTTAAGACATTGGCCTCAACAAAGGGAATATAGTTTATAGACATGATAGTCCTTATGAAACTAAAAAAAGTAGGTCTGGGAACTTGCTCTCTACCATCAATTCCCAAAAGAAGATTCAGAACTGGTGAACCCAAGCAAAACCAAGGACAATTTCCAGTTGCCCTTGTTTAGTGAAGGGGAAGTTTTTAGGAGACAGTGTCTGTTATACTTTCCAGGAATGAAGCAACTGCTATCGTGTGATAAAACTCTACTGACCACATTGTATGGTTGAAACTGTTTAGCCTCTCTGGGGCCCAGCACAGCACCTGGTCTACAGCATGCCATCAAAAATAATGGATGGATACCATAAAAAAGAATGAAATAATGCCATTTGCAGCAACATGGATAGGCCTAGAGATGATCATACTAAGTGAAGTAATTCAAACAAAGACAAGTATCATCTGATATCACTTATATGTGGAATCTAAAAAATTATACAAATGAACTTATTTACAAAACAGAAATAGGCTCACAGATGGAAAACAAACTTGTGGTTACCAAAGGGGATAGCAGGGGGCGGAGGAGGGGAGAGGGAGGGAGGGATAAATTAGGAGTTTAGGAATAACATATACAAACTAATATATATAAGATAGGTAAACAACAAGGTCCTACTATATAGCACAGGGAATTCTATTCAATACCTTGTAATGATGTATAATGGAAAAGAATCTGAAAAAGAATACACATATGTATACATATATATATGTATGTATATATACCTGAATCGCTTTGCTATACACTTGAAATCAACACATTGTAAATAAACTATACTTCAATAAAAAAATAATGGATGGATAAATATAAGAAAGACTTACCTTTACAAATATGACTGAGTTTAGTTTCTTTGCTTTAATAGAAGGAAGGTAGGAAAAGAAGGAGGGAGGGAAGTGGGGAGGAGGGAAGGAGGAGAGAAAAATGTGATCTTCTGTCTGGGATCAGTACAGGTGATATCAATCCCAGCTTTGCCACCCATCCTTTGGGCAAGTCCCTTAGACACGTGCCTTCACCATACACACCCCCAGTGAAATGGGAACACTGCTGTCTATGCCTGCAGTGCAGTTCTGAAGCACTGCATCCTTGTTTAGTAAAGAACAAGAACAGTGGAGACAAAGGGACCCACTACTAGTACACCTAACTGGGGATGGAGAGGTGGTCCCAGTTCAAATCTGGGCTCTGCCACTTACCAGCCATGACCTTTGGATCAAAGGCAGCAGAGAAATTAAATTTATGCCTCTATAACGGATTGTTTGTTTTGTGAAGGAACCATTAAAATAGAGGTGTTTTCTGAGAGGCAGAGAGTTAGAATCAGCTTTCCTGGTGCTTTCAATTCACCAACATTCCTACCAAGACCTAAGTGCTATTCCAGTGCAGGAAACATCATCTGCTACCTTTGAAGTTACGAAAATTTTTCTGCAATTTGGTGTTATATACAAAAGAAAAACTTGCTCATAAGTAAGGGGAACATATGAGCCATCTACTTAACAGAAACTACAAAGTATTAATTATACAGATGTGTAAAATAATTTTCAAGTCTTAAGTTTTGTTTTGAAAGTTTCTCAGCTTATTCACTCAGACTAAAACACTTAAGATTTTAAACATCAGTGTCCTTCTTTGCCTATTAAAGTGGTTTATTTAGACTTAGCTACATTTATCAACGTTGGTATTAGTAGACTTAAGTAGAAAACACATGGTTTCCTCAGGTAATTGGTTGCATTTTTTTTAAGAGAAACAGAAGTCTCAATACAGCATTATTTATGTCCATTTCTATAAGATAGTTCACTCAGACCAGAAATCATAACCTCTATTGAATGGACTCACATATGCTCTTTTTAAGTTGTTTATATATATTATTCAATATGTTATTAGATAAAAACATCAATGCAAGCACATTATTGAATCTAGCTACATATACAGATACAAACTTTTCACCTTTTCAGAAATTGTTCTTCTACTGAATAGCAACTATATAAGAAACCAGTATATGTTTAAACATATACATATATGTTTATGTTTAAACATAAACATACAGCTTAAACATATACTATATGACATTCCTCTCATTAGGATTTCAGTCTCCACTTTACACACACCAATAAATCAATTTTTCCACCAGTAAATTAGCCCAACAGAAATTTGTTACTGGCTTCTCAACATTTTCTTCATCTTACAAATTTAGAATCATTGCAGTAAAATTTTATAGCGAGAAGGGTCTTTGGGGGATCATCTCCAACTCTTCCTCAAATGCATGAGCTGCTTCTACAATGTGTGGAAACCTTCCTGATTTAATCACAATTTGTAAATTTTTAATGTACACTTACCTAACTAAGCAATTGGTTAAATTATGAGTAGAACATAAGGTTCGATGCTATATTTTTGACAACTATGGCAATAAATTCCTCACACACTTGGTAATACTAAGGCATGGTTAACTGATCCATTATGGTTTTGTAATCTAAATCTTAAATTATTTATTTATTGTACTCTGATCCTTAAAGATAAACTTGAAGAGACTTTTTTTTTTCATTGATTCTTAACTTTCAATACCTCAGGCAAATAGACATGAGACAAAAGTGCAGATTAGCAGACAACATTGGGTAATGCACAGGAAAATTAATTTTTGCATATTCCAAATCCAGAAAAGCAACCAGGTAAAAATATAATAAAACCAAGAAAAGATTCACTATTTTCTATCCATTGGAAATTGCCTTCAAAGTTGATTTTACAATTGGTCAGCTTTTCAGTATACCAGTGAGTGGTAAAAAGAACTAGGTCTCAAATCCCCATGGATGAGCCACTAAGTCCTTTGTAAAGAGCACAAGTATCTATTTTCTGTTCACATTTGAAGCCTCCTTTCTAGGAAACAACTCAGAACTCAGCAGAATCTCTTCTCGATCTTTATACATTATTATTGTGGAAATGCATTCCCCTATCACACTGGAATCCTTCAGCTTTCAGCCTTCTCTAGACCCCAGCTACCCCAACTGTATCCCCAGAGATGCAATCTTACCAAACACATGATGTTTTATGAAAATTAAACCAAAGAGGTGAGGTTCCACAGACAAGAAAAAAAATGCCTCTTTGGTTTTAATCCAATTAGCAGTGTTTGGCATGGTCCCTAAAATGAAGAGCTGAATTCTATATTCTCAGAATGAAAATGACTAGTTTACTTCCTTGTTTAAGAGTAATTATTATTTTAGATGGTAAGAGATGGAAATCATAATTTTACACTTGTTAAGTAGGTTGAGATTTATAAAGGATCATAAACTACTGAGGATAAATGTATCCTGTTACTTGAGAGTAGTGACCACAGGAGAAGCCAGGCTGGTCCAGGGACAAGAAACAAGACCCGGGTCACTGGTGCAGTGTCCTGGTCTCTGATGGGCTCCTGAACTGAGCAAGTCGCCCTAGCTTCTTGAGCTGTAATAATCTTGTTAATCAAATCAAATAGTTATTACATGGCTTACTTCATATAAAAGACTAGTAATAAAGAGAGATCATAGAATAAACATACTGAGAAAAATTCAAAATGTTTTGCTTGAGACTGCAGGGTAATATGGAAAGAACATGGAATTTAAAATTAATACAGATCTGTGCTCTGAACCCTCCAATGTGTGAAAATGGGCAACATAACTTAATTTTCCTGAATTTTCCTTTACTTGAATGAAGGGTGATAAATCTACAGAGCTGTTAACAATTAAAGGAGAGAATATTTGAAACATTTTGATTGTCCAGTATTTCTTAATATCGCACTTATGTAATTATTAGTTATCAATTTAATTACATATATTATTAATGAAATATTTTACTGTTTATTTTTTTACTTTATATATGCATATGTATAAAAGTGTTGTAGATGCATGGATGTATGCATGCATGGAGGGATAGGTAATTTATTTATCTTTCTCTAACAAGCCAATAGGAGTATTGCCAGTGGTCAGCTCTTCCTATTCACTGCATGCGTGCTGTGGAGCTTATGACAATACCTCACAGGTTGCAAACTAATAAAACATAGAAGAATATGATTAAAAAGCATCAAATAAAGATCATCTTTTATCTATTCAAAAAGGATTTAGCTTAATCTAATTTTTAAAGGATATATATATATATATATATATATATATAGGAACAGGATGATCAAAAACACAAAATATATTTTATTTGCTACCATTTTTGTTATACCACTGAAATACTGTGATATAATTATCTTGCCAAACCAAAACAACAACAAAACAAAAGCACATAGAAGAAACTGAGATACTTGATATCTCCTAAAAAGTAGAATTGCTTACAAGAGATTTTGTGATAAGACCAGTTTTGCTTTTGATATGATGGATTCAGACAAAAGCCATTCTCTCTTCTAAGGACACAGTTTTGGAGCAGAAGAAAATAACTGGTGTTTTGCCAAATCTCCCTAGTACAAACTTGGAATTAATGTTAGAAAGACTATGAAGAAAGGGTAGATTTTGAGACGCGTTCAACTTTCAATTTATTTGGCCATTAAAGAAGGTATTACTCCATTCTTAAAATCCTCCATTAAGTCAACAGGGAACTTTCAATACACAATGTTGAAAAAAGACTTTACAAAATTGCATTCTGTCATAAGTGGTGTCCAGTGGTGATGCACACTGGTCAAAAGAGAGGACAAATACTTTGAAAAGATTAATAAAGGAAGACAGTCTCCGTGGGCACAAGACTTGTGCACAGGGCTATGACTTAGAAGGACACTGCCTTTCGTTTAATTTTCTGCTGCTGCCGTCTAGAAATTCCTAATAATTTTTGAACAAGGGGACTCATATTATCTTTTGCACTGCACCTTTCAAATTATTTAACCAGTCCTGAGGGAAGAGAGAGAAACTGCTAAAATCTCTCCTTAGATGGGGCTGAAGTTTCTCTGATCTAGGATTGTTGGAGAACACTGCCTTGATAGAAAAAATCTGTTAGTAAAGACCAGTCCTCAACAAAAACGCAAGACTATGTTTACATCCAGCTCTATCTCATCTTTTTGCACCATTCCCCTGGTGCATTTTCTTAGGGGCTCTTATTTCCCTCCTTCCTGCAACCAACACAATATGACCCTCGCCCCACTCCAGAGCATCACCTGAAATCAGAACTCTGCACCATTTTGTGCTTTGCAGTCAATAGTTTGTCTCTTCTCGAGGCATTTCTACTTTAGGTCTTCCTCGAATTTATTAAAAGTTCTTTCCTCTGAAAGGGAACACTCCTACACTATTGGTAGGAATGTAAATTGGTGCAGCCACTATGGAAACAGTATGGAGTTCCTCAAAAAACTAAAAATAGAGTTGCCATATGATCCGGCAATCCCACTCCTGGGCATATATCCAGACAAAACTATAATTGAAAAAGATACATGTACCCCAATGTTCACAGCAGCACTCTTTACAATAGCCAAGACATCGAAATAACCTAAATGTCCATCAACAGATGAATGGATGAAGACGATATGGTATATATATACAATGGAATATTACTCAGCCATAAAAAAGAATGACATAATGCCATTTGCAGCTACATGGGTGAACCTAAAGATTATCATACTAAGTGAAGTAAATCAGAAAAAAGAAAGACAAATACCATATGATATCACTTACATGTGGAATCTAAAATATAACACAAATGAACTTATCTATGAAACAGAAACAGACTCACAGACAGAGAGAACAGACTTGTGGTTGCCAAGGGATAGGGGGGTGGGGAAAGGAAGAACTGGGAGTTTGGAGTGAGTTAGCAGATGCAAACTATTATATATAGAATGGATAAACAACAAGGTCCTACTGTATAGCACAGGGAACTATATTCAGTACCCTATGATAAACCAGAATGGAAAAGAATATGAAAAAGAATATACATATGTGTATAACTGAATCACTTTGTTGTAAGCAGACATTAACACAATATTGTAAATCAACTATATTTCAATAAAAGTTTTTTTAAAAAGTTATTTTCTTTATAAAAGAAATTTCTGGCACCTGTGATGTATCAGGAACGTATTATTCTAGATAGGGATTCTTGCGAGAACTCTTGGAATTGTAGTTGCAAGGCAACTGCTTACTTAATACCACTGGCCCCCTCACTCGAGACATGTGACTTTCCTGATAACATCTTGCTGTTCTTTTTTTTTTTTTTGATGTTGGGGGTAGGAGTTTAGTAATTTATTTATTTATTTTTGCTGTGTTGGGTCTTCGTTTCTGTGCGAGGGCTTCCTCTAGTTGTAGCAAGCGGGGGCCACTCTTCAACTCGTTGCGCGGGCCTCTCACTATCGCGGCCTCTCTTGTTGTGGAGCACAGGCTCTAGACGCGCAGGCTCAGTAGTTGTGGCTCACGGGCCTACTTGCTCCGCAGCATGTGGGATCCTCCCAGACCAGGGCTCGAACCCGTGTCCCCTGCATTAGCAGGCAGATTCTCAACCACTGCACCACCAGGGAAGCCCATCTTGATGGTCTTTTTTAAAAGTGATAAGGTTTACTTGACGCCCATCTATTTCACAGTACTGCCAGGAGTTAAATAACAGTCACGCAGCTTTCCCCCCGCATTGCTTAATAATCATGATTCATGACTCTGCTCTGCAGACATTTTTGAACAACAAAAGGTCAGAAATTCTGCATCTGTGAGGACCTGCAGTCACTTCCAGGTGCCCCCATCAGCACCTGAAACCAGACAGAACAACAGATCTCTTATCAGGCGTGCTCCAGAGCCCTTGTCCCCAAGATGGTTTCATTTGCAAATGCCATTTGTCTTAGTCTTGACTTCTGCCGGACAGAGATAATGAAGTGAATCTAGGTTTGGCAAAAAGGGAATCCAGGTCTAGAGCTAGAGGAATAAGGCTTCCCTACTCAGATCCAGAAGAATTATGGCCTGGGCTCTAGAGAAAGCAGGTGTTCCCAACCAACTAACCCTACTCCACACTCCTGCCAGGAGGGATCTCAGGCAGAATGAGAGGGCAACAAGAGAGAGAGGATCTCGGAGTCTCCGGGCTTGCAATGGCTGGCCTCGCAGCGGGGCTTGTCAAAAGAGATGCCAGTTAGCGACAAGCATGGCAGAGACACAGGAGACACAATCATTTGAAATTTGCAAGGGAAACACTGGCCAAGAATCGTATTGAAATTGATAATGCTGGTCCACTTATCCACAAAGGGGTGACAAAACTGGCTCTAAACTGCATTGGAAGTCCAGAATAATGGCTGCTATGGTGGTTGCTTAATAACTCTAGATTTAAAAGGTAGTAATTTATGAAAAAATGAAAACTAAAGTACTTATGTAATAAGAAAGAGAAAAGGAAGGGAGGGAAGGAGGGAGGGAGGACAGAAGTAAAAAAGGAAGGAAGGGAAGAAGGCAAGAAGGTAGGAAGGAAGGAAGGAAGGAAGGAAAGAAGTTAGACCTGTATAATCTGAATAAGTAGACCAGTAGTTTTTAAACTTTAACCTGCATAAGCATTACCTGGAGACCTTTTAAAACAGATTGCTGGGCCCCCCACACACTTCCTGATTCAGTAGGTCTGAGGAGGAGTCTGAGAATTTGCTTTTCTAACCAGTTCCCAGGGTGCTGCTGAAGCTCCTGGTCCAGGGACCACACTTTGAGAACCACCACTCTAAACCTTTATAGGAAAGATTCTATTCTAGTTTACAAAGGACATATTGTTGGGTGGAAGACAAGCCAATTACTCATTTTTGGGCCTCAGTCGATGTCAATCTGCAGAGTACCAAACATTTTATTTGCTTTTATATAACTCACAGATGAAGTATAAAATGTGCTAAGCCTTATTTATGATATTTAATATGCTGGAATTGATATTTTATAGCTGGACCATAAAAGTGAATGCAAATGAAAGACAACATAGATGTGAAGATTGTTCAAAAAAGCCTAAGGAGGGCCAATCAGGACTCAAAGAAAAGAACACAGACCATGCACGTGGATTTTGTTCCACTCTGTCCATTGTTAACTGGCCTTAGGTCTTGGGCCTGTCACTTCGTGCTGTTAGCCTCAGTTTTCTCATCTAAAAAATGGGAAGGCCAGAGCAGAAGAACTAAGTTCCCTCCATGTGCACCATTCTAACCTGGGACACCGGCTGTCACTGGAGCTGTTTGTTTTTTCAAATTGCTTGCTCTTTCCTAAAGCACAATGACCGGATACTATTTTGTACCATAAATGTAATTTGGAAAGATTAGTCTTGCCAGACCTGTCCCTTAACCATGCTCCTTGGAACACAAAACACCAGTAGAGACAAGCAGTGTTGAGCGGTCATTTCATAATTGTGTCCTAGGTTTATAACGTGGTTTTAGCATCACATCAGTCCTTGGTTCTGTGCAGCTACATATGACATCAGAACACATGTGGAAATCTGAAACAGAATTTTCCCTAGCGTGTCCCTAAAGACTATGGATAACTTGGGCCTCACAGCAACCGTTTCTCTAAGAAATAATGTTGATCATCTGGGAGAAGTTTTCAACATTTTTTATCAGATATTCCTAAAATCATATGCTGGATTGCTAGAAGTTAATCTTGAGATAGCAATGTTTTCATTAATTTATAAACACCTCTGTAAATGTCTATCAACTTTAGACTGAAGTATTTTCCTTAATCATCTCCACAAAATAACGAAAAGGACAGGTGTGGGGGGTCAAGAATAATCAAAGATATTATCTATACTATTGTTCCAGGGTTAATTTTAGAATTTTAAGCATGTTGCCATGAAATTATCGTGACAGCATTTTTTAAAAACAGTTTCAGATTTTTCTGAAACTCTGTACATTAAAACACCAAATAGTGCTAGAAGGCTTGGAAAAAGAAGGTACACAGAATTTGAGCTTCATTTTTTTCAAATTATTTAAATATAAATTTGACCAAAAAGATCAAGATTTTGCCATTTTTTCCTCTTCTAAGGGTGAACACAAAGGCAAAGTAGAAGGTGTCCGGCCTGGGTTTGAATGTCTGTTAGTATTTATCAGCCAGTTTACCTTTGGTAATTTGCTAAACTTTCTGAGTTTCCGTTTTCTCAAGTTACAGTAACTGATTACTCGGCTATACTAATCCTATAATTTAATCTTTATAAGATTAAATGAGAAGATATAAAGTCCCTTTTGTGACGCCTAACTTGTGGTAGTCAATTACTAAATTAGAGGCGTGGTTATTGCTCTTACAAGGGCTCAGCTTTCCTAGAAGGCAATCCTTTGGTTTGGCACCAAAGTCACTGCCATCCAGGATTGTTTGCAGATCAGGCTGTGAACAGAACCTTACAGGCTGGCTGTGTAGTTCTTCATGTAAAACTATGTAAGAAAAGTCAGCATTGGCATAGGCCAGCAGACCTTGATTGATCACTTTCACTCCTTGAATTAGAGTTTTATGTGAAGGTTGACTTATGGTAATGTAAGTGGGGCCTTGATAACAAACATACTTACTATATAATATTTCAGATCAGAAAGCATCCTTGAGCAGAATAAGTTGTACACAAAAGTACATCAACTCTTAAGCCTGTGAAAATTAACAGAAAGCCTGTTTCCAACTGTGCTTACCCCACAAGACATGAAGAAAATGTCAAAATATTTTTTCCTACTTGTTGGAGCACTATTTTTAGATGGTTTTTGAATAGAGAACACATATTTGTTAAAGAGACTGAATTCATTCCAGATGGAGGCTTCACTGTGAAGTGATGGGCTGCAAAGAGCTGGTTTTCCTTTGTTAAGAAAAACCAGAAAGGCTGATCAGCTGAAAAAATCAGGTTGGCCAACCCAGGACTGAGAATGTCCATGAATATTTTATAATCATTTTTCATACGTTTAGAAAAGAGCTCCCTTCAAAAAGAAAACACAAAATCAAAGACAGGGAGGGAGGAGTTAGAGGAAGGGAGAAAGGAAGGGGGAGTAGAAGGCAGGAGAAAGGGAGGGAGAGGGAGAGGGAGGGAGAGAGGGGGAGAGAGAGGGAGGGAGAGAGAGGGAGGGAGGGAGAGACAGAGAGAGGGAGGAAGAGGGAGGGAGAGAGAGAGAGGGAGGGAGAGGGAGAGAGAGGGAGGGAGGGAGAGAGAGGGAGGGAGAGAAGGAGAGAGAGAGGGAGGGAGGGAGAGAGAGAGGGAGAAAAAGAGAGAGAGAGGGAGGGAGAGAAGGAGAGAGAGAGGGAGGGAGAGAGAAAGAAGGAGAGAGGGAGAGAGGGAGAGGGGGAGAGAGAGAGAGAACTTCAGGGCTTTCTGGTCTAATCTACCTTCATTTAAACCCTTCCCGGTGAAAACGCATCTCTCTGTCCATCTCTGGGTTGGTGACTGCCCCACTGGGGCTTTGGAATGCTCACACTTCAGACGTGACAGGCGCTGTACAATGGGCAGTCCCAGAGTTACGAGTCTCTCCCACATACCAAATACATGAAGTAGCCCTGGAGTGCTTGGAAGAGCTTTGGCTCAGGGCCACCCTGTAACAGGAACTTGCTTGGCAAAGAGCTGCTTGAAACACATTTGCTGTGTGTATATCTGGAGCCATTTCTTTCCCTTCCAGCCCCTTGAAACTGACATGGGTGGGCCAGTTCTCTGAGGACGTCCACCACTGAACAAAAGGCAAAAGCCTGACTTTCTAGAATTTGCCCCATGGGCTGTGTCCACAATTTCTGCTAACCAATTCTCCTGCTCTTCATGCCCACATGCCTTATAGGTGTACATCCCACATTTTCCACTGTGGGGAGCTGAGCCTTGAAATATTATATTAGTAAGCATTCTCGTAGGGAATTAAATCAAAACCAGGAAGGAGGAAAATACTGTCGGCTCTATCACAAACCTGGCAAAAAAGGAAGAATGAAAACACCTATGACACCCATAGTGGAGTCTCACTGCAGCCATGAACCCTTTAAAAAATGCCAAACATAACTTAGAAGCCGACTCACTCTCCAGTATGTTAACAGCAAGAAAGGCGGACCTACAGTCAGGAGGATGATGCCTGCTATTAAAACATAACTGATGAATGTTACGAAAAGAGTATTTGTCATCAAACAATGCTTCCATTGTAAAACAATTTCACCCTATGCATGAAAGATTCCAAACGCTAGTACAGCATTCAATTTGATACTGGAGTTTTATCATATTATTTCATGCGAAGAAGACTTATATACTCAATCTGACAGCTTTGCATATAAAGAACAGTTTCTGCATGACAAATGTGGCAAGCTTATTAAGTTACCAACACACTGCCAAGCCATATTGTCTCAGCAACAGCAGACCCCAAATATTTTCAAATGATTTTTTAAAGGGGCAATGTGGGAAAGCCAGAACAACCACATGTTCTGACTTTAATAAAAGTCACAATTGCAAGAACATTTACCTTATATCTAATTAGAACAAATCATCCATAAGCCTCATTGAGCCCATATTTAGTCTGTCACAGACTTTAATTTTTTGAGGTAGTTGGAAATATTAGTTTTTGATTTATCATTTACTGCCTCACAGCCGCAAAACAAAAAAAGCTATTAAACTGTATATAAAAACAGACCGCTTTTTCTTAAAAATATAGAGACATAAGGGACTTTACAAACATTCTCATATGATGGGAAGAAACAAACTATTAAATAATGCAAAAGATTACTTTAAGAGTGTACATAATCAAAATTGGGAATAGAAAGTAATTCAAGCATCGCTTCTTGCCCTTTTGACTAAGATCAAGTGTAGAAAGTAATTTAAGCAGACCAGCCTCCTAATTTCCTCATGTTCTTGAAGACACATTTATGCTCAATCTGGATATGAACTAAAAACACTAAGTTATATTTGTATTGCAAACAGGAATTGTAAAAAGCTTAATCATGTATAATAAAAACAAAACGATAACAGCTAGGACTCTACTATTAATCTCATTAACTAGTTCCACTAATAAGCATTTGCTAGGTGTCAGGTACTAAGCTAAGACATTTAGACACAATTTTTTTTTTTCATTCTCATATCAACTCTCTAATTCAGTGCCATTGCACAGATGAGGGGAAAAAAACCCAACAACCCATAAACTATACAACTTGCCTAAGGCCATCAGGCTACAAGCAAACCCGAGTCCCTCTGATTCCCAAAGCACTGACCTCGTAACTACTCTTTTACTGTATTGCCTCACACAAATGAAACTAGATGGGGTTGTCAGACTATCAAAGATCTTAACCTAGTCATACTAAAATAACAAAGACAACTTTGCATCTCTGCTCTTATTCTACAATGACCCAGAGGAGACACAGCTAGTCAATTATCCAACAGATTGAAAGTCATTTTGTTTTGTTTTGATTTCCCTCTATCCAAAATGGTCTAGAGTTCAAGAAGAATGGGTTCATGTAGTGGAATTTTCAAATGAACGTTTTTTATGTAGCCCCGTGACTTTAGGCCACCTCCCCAGCACTGAATGTTGCATGTGTTGATTTCCACCTGGGCAGAAAACCTTGAGAGCATCCTGGATGCCAGGGGCCACGGACTATCTCACCATTGGTCATAAGAATAAGGGACAGAATCTACCAGGTAGTGTCATGCCATGAAAGGGGTAGACAAGTGATTGAAGATAGTCCAAGTTGCAATTTTAGACCATATTTACCAAGACCATTTTCCTTAATCTCTCTCTGATGTAAAAGCAGCATATGTAAATATTACTATATACATAGACTTCAGATTCATACACATATACAAATTTAATAGGATATCAACCAAATGAAAAAAATACATAGTCACTGAGTAAAAGGTTAGGTTTTCCTGCTACTAAAATTTTTCAGTATTTATTTTCCGTTACTGAATTTTTTTCATATTTAAAAGAGTAGCTGAGAAAATAATAACAAGCAAAATCATATGCTAGTCTACAGCAAGGGTATGAAGTCATCCTAGAACAATGTCATGATTTAATTATACTTTGAATTCTCATTTCAGTGTCAGCCTGCTAATGACTGCAGGAGCATGCAATGTAAATACAATCTCCTTATTTATTTTTCAGTGTTATCAACTATGGGTTTGGAAAATAGCTTTTTGTGCTTACAAGAAATACGGTCCCAAGTTCGTTTGCTCCTTGCTTTATTTACTCAATATTAATTTGAAAAATATTTATGGAGCTCCAACTGTGTGCAAGACACACATAGAAGGAGGGTGGTTAACTGGCTGTTTCAGATAGGGCTAGGGTTAGGGTTAGGGAGTTGAGAACAGTAGGAGACGTTTAAAGAGTTGAGAACAGAAGGAGACATTGACACCACAATGAATGTGTTGTTCTCAGTTGCAGCAAAAACTTTCTGGAACATTCATGAACAGACAAGCTATCCTTGGTGCCTCCAGGCTAATTCAACACTGCAGTCAGGTCAGCTCTCATTCTCAGAAAGATACTCATTTCTAAGATAAAGCATGTTTCTCAGTTAATATTCCTAAAGTATTTGAGAGAGAGAGAGAGAGAGGAGAATAGGCTGAAAAAAAAAGTTCTATTTGTGGATAAAGACCCACAGGAAAGAGCAAAGGAGGTGAGTGAATGATCGTGACTGGTTCTTGTTGTTTTGTCCCCAAATGCATCACTTCTTCCTACCTTGCCA
Source organism: Delphinus delphis (assembly GCF_949987515.2). Lineage (NCBI taxonomy): Eukaryota > Metazoa > Chordata > Mammalia > Artiodactyla > Delphinidae > Delphinus > Delphinus delphis. The sequence goes on along the minus strand of NC_082692.2, from coordinate 49,311,888 downwards.
TTGACCCTTGATATTCTGATATTTATTTATTGGGGATATAAAATTTTATTGGACTTAGAAGAGATAAGTCAGACAGTGTTGCAGGAGCTGAGCTAAGTAAACTGAAACAAAAGCGGCAAATCAGTGACCCAGCCATGGGGACTTTACCATCAATATGGATACACTTAAGTCCTTTCATCAGTAGAAGGCAACAAACAACTATTGGGCAGCTTTGGAGTAGAAGACACCATATGTATGAGTTGCTTTTCCATGGGTTCTGACAAGCTGGTACCCCCTAGGAATTCACAGTTGAGTTTGAGGACAAATCTTGTAGTTGGAGGCAGCACGTAGCTTGTGCTCTAATAGGTGGACGAGCTGCTTTCAGAAGGAGCACGAGAGATGAAGCACTTGAGGAGAACTCCAGGAAAGGGGACCCACTTTGGGTTTGAATACCAAGTAAGCTTTGCTATTGCAAACAATGCAAAGCAATATTATGGACAAGCCCCTTTCAATCTTGGAACAAAACTTGTGATTTCCGTGGGCAGGATCAGATGGGTTTGTCACGAAAAAGCATGCATGGAAATCAGCTCATTTACCACATGAGGTGGAAAAGCCTGACTTCCCATTCTCAGTGGATCACAGAGCAACAACTTGAGCCTGGTTCACGGGAGCAAAATCCAAGACGAGGATGGGCACGATTTACTGAAGAAGTGTTCCCAGGATAAACTGGTGAGGGAGTGGGGGAAACCTGCCAGGGAAGGGAAAGAAACCAAGCAAGGGTACTTTTCTAGTGAAATGCTACAAGGGGTAACTTCAGTTTGATCTCACTGAAGACCTAAGGACTGCAGGCTGCATGTTAGGGCTTGTCCCAACTAAAAGCAAGGGAGCTGGGTTTTCATACACACCAGGGAGGACATGAACCCTTAGGCACCTCAGCTTTTCAGCAGCCCAAAGGCAGCACTCTAAAGAAAGTCCCAAATGCTGGCCAGCAGAAGCAAAGCATCCAGGGCCTGGGTGATGGGAGCTCAGAAATGGTAAAACGAAATCAAGGAGACATGGGTATGGTGCCAATGCTGGGTAGCACAGGTGGATGAAAAAATGGGTGAGGAAGCTCCTTATCCAGTCTCCATAGCCAGTTCTTTTCTGGGACAATTCCTGAGCCACACTCTCCTAAGGCCTGTCCAGCCAATGTCCTTGTCCCAACACTACCACAAGCATGCCAGGATAGCCCCTAAATCATTGTGTTAATGTAATGCTACAATTAGAACACCTAGGTAGGGAAGAACATTACTGGCTGTGAAATTCACATGTCTGCGAAGTAATTTCATGCCAGTGGCACTACCAATTCAATCACCACCCTGGGCGGCAGATTTAATAGCTTAATTTTCTAAGGACTGACAGCATCAATCCTAGCAGGCTCAGGACAAGGCTGCATAACACAGCATTTGGTGCTGTTTGCTCCCGTAATTACCCCCCTTCTAGAAGCATTCCACAGGGTGGGCAGGGAGGAAAAAGTTAGCAAGGGAAAACTTCAGCACAGCTTCAATATTTACAAGACAGAAGGTATCATTACAGGATTAATAAGCAAGGCTAGTTCAGCAATAGGGAAGATAGCCAAGGAGGCTGTGGGATTATTACACTGGAGATAATGAAGGCTGAGAATAGATACCCACCCAGAATGGATTTCATGAACAATAAAAATCTATCCGGCTCTTCTCAGAAAGGAGATGAGCTATGTGTTTCACTCAAGGTCTCTTCCAGCCCAAATGATTTCATAAATTAGATAAAGTTGTTTAGTTTAAAATAGCACTTATTAAGTATGACTTATTCCAAAATGTATCCAGTACAGGGGTGGTGGGAAGCAGAAGCTATTGAGTGACACATATAGCTGGAATGATAAACCCTGGCTGGCACCTATAAACAAACACCCACTCTGAAAACAGGACCAGGAGAATCCAGGAAGGCAGGTTTCTACAGTGGAGAAATAGAGACCAAAATACCACATCCTGGCGTATTTGAACTTCAGGTATTTGGAGCCTGAAGTAACAGTTTCAAGTGTTGAGTCTGTGCTTTGCTCACACACCGTCTGATGTCTATTACGCAGATGTAGAGCTCTGAAGACCTAGTCTATCCTGGCGACTGAGCCTAGTAATGTCATAGAGGGCTAGCTAAATTTCACAAAGATCAGAAGGGTTGCATGGGACAGATGGTTCTGGAAGTTGGAGGAATGAATACACTTTTACAGCATTCTGGGAATGTGAGAAGGGGTTCCAGTTTCCAGATTTGATCATGGTCTTTTTAGGTCAGGAACAAAATTTTAAAATTCCATCAGGGAGTAGAAGACCAGCTCTCCACTGAGACGCTGGGTCTGGTTAATTAGGCATCTTGTCTGGCTTGGAGCTCGGCACACTGAAGCACTCGATTTTCTTTGAATGAGTGAATTGAGACAATGATAAATCTATTTAACTCTGTGCAGTGACCTCTGGCCAAACGAAGTACAGAGACTAAGAGATTCTCTACCCTTTATCCACTTTTTCTATGATGTTCTTCTATGATTCAACTCAATAAATTATTTCTTTCAGTTTCATTCTAAATCTTTTGCTAAATCCTCTTGCTGAGGAACTAATTCTGTGGCTTTCATTGTATATGCGTCGGACACAAGCTAAGTATAGAATCTGCTGTGATTTTAAAATTTTCAATTCTGATCTTAGAGCAACACAATAAATTACTGAAACCTCTCAGCCACCTGCCCTTCCTAATTTTAATTACACCATGAGCTCTGGAGAATTGTATATACATTTTAAAGTCCATATGCTTACATTGGTAATTGGTTCATGAAGATGTGGATGTGGTTATGCCCTGAAACCAAAAGGGTTACCTTCAAAAACATGGAGAAATATTAATTTTACTATAGGGAGAAAAGATATAATATATTGTAGAATTAAAACCCTGAAATACCTAGAATGGCTAAACAACAAGGTCTTACTGTATAGCACAGGGAACTATATTCAATATCCCGTGATAAACCATAGTGGAAAAGAATATGAAAAATAATATACATATGAATAACAGAATCACTTTGCTGTACAGCAGAAATTAACACAACATTGTAAATTAACTATACTTCAATAAAATAACATTTTAAAAATACCTATATTACCTACAAACTGGCATTGAAAACATTAATTTACTTTTCAGAGTAAAGAAATGCTTTTGGTTTAAATTTCAGAAAATTAATAAAAGCATAACTCAGTATACATTTGATAAAGATACCCCAAATGATATACCAAAAATGAGTATTTTTAGATCTGAACAGTCTTCCATTTTTCAAAAATATTGATTCAACACCTATTATGTGTAAAGCCCTAGACTAGGAACTAATGATACAATAGAGAGTCGAACACTGTCCTCAGCTTCACAGGCTTTAGACTAGTGAGGAATCAAATAATCATGTAAACGAATGTGAACTTGAAGTTGTGAACCTGAAGTTGTGACAAGTGCTAGGAAGAAAGTGGTGCACTGAACACCACACAGGAGAGTCTGACCAAGCCAAGGAGGGCAGGGAAGGCTTGTAGGAGCACAGGAGACCCGAACTGAGATTAGAAGGATAGAGATGCTAACAAGTGAAGGAAGGAGAGATTACTTTCTAGGCCGTGAACATACTGGTGGCATTAGCTGCCAAAACACTTACCTAGAGGTTGGGGGAAAGGAAGACAGATCCCAGAGTTCTTAAGTCATCTACCTATTGCATGGAATCTGTGGAAAGCAACAGATCACCCTAATTCTGGGGTGAAGAGTTGGGTGGTAGGGGATGATGGAATTTAAAAAGAAGTGAATAATACCAAATATCCATTTTGTGTCAATCTTGCAAGCTTTCAGTTTTCATTTCCACTTATTCACATTTACAGTAAACAAGTCTAACAAATCACAGTAACTACTTCTAACAAACAATCACGATCTCACTGTTCTTAGAGACTTTTCATTTCAACAAAGTCATGCCTGCTCTCATATACTCCTGGGTTCAATAGAAAATTTGCTAATTTAAAAAAAAGTCTTACGGCCAATTAAGCCAAAGATTTTATAGTACGATGAAACCATTTGAATGTGCTCATTGTTTAACTGGAGAGGCACTCTGAAAACAGCTGAAGGGCGATTGCAGTATAAGGGGCCATGGGCAAGCCATACTGATGCTATAATAGACGAGATCAGAGTAGGTCCCACTAAGTGAGCACACTGCAGAACAATGCCATTCTCTTTTCTTTCTTTGTTCATGAATAATCATTTATTGAAAAAAGAAGAAGGAAAGCACCCAACAACCAAGATTCAGGGACTAATATTGCTTTCTCTCATACTCTAAAAACAATCCAAAGTGATGAATGATAGTTCTTTGGTGCTAATTTTGATTAACTGAAAAGGCAACAGTGAGTTACACATAAATACCAGCTTTTATTATCAGCTACAAAACAGGGAGCCCAATTCTCAGGTGAGATAAAGATACAATGACTAGAACACCCTCTTGTGATAAAACCCTCCAACCCTGAGTACCGGTTAGTAATATATTGGGTTGGCCAAAAAGTTTGTTCGGTTAGTGACTACGTCATTCAATAAAGTTCTTGGTAAAAATGAAAAATGTCTTTTATTTTTACTTAAAACCAAAAAAACTTTCTGGCCAAACCAATATCTGTGTGATCAACAGTATCCACACACCAACAAAGAATTCACATCCCAGGATGAGTATTTACTCCACTGGGATTAATTTAATATTTTTCAACAAAGGTAAAAGTCCCACTTAGATAGTCTAAGCTAACAGGCTATTATTTTTCCAGATTAGAGGAAATAATAAAAATAGCAATAATATTAAGTAAACAGAAAGGTAAGGAAAAGGAGGAGGGGGAGAAGTAGGAGGAACAAAACCTCTCATTTATCCTCCACTCCAAAGTTTTAGATTTATTTTTTGGAGAACACTCAATTCTGTCTATGGTCTCGAGATAGCCTGAATTTTTACAATTAAATATGAACACAGGCCTTCAAAACTACAGGAAAGATCAATTAACATAAAGGCATAATTAACAAAAAGACTCAACACAACTCATATGAGTCTATTGCTTTCATCATCATCAAAATCAACACAAATATGAAGCAAAGGAGATGATCAAAGAGAACCTGTAGACTATATTCAAGACTAAATCTTGACCTTATTGCAAATAGTAAAGAAATTGGAGAGTTTGCTTTAGACTTTCAACTTTCAGGTCATAGTGGATAAGCACTTCTTTCCCCACTCTCAAGATCTTCCTGAACATTAGTCTCCCATCTTTTTAAAAAAGATTTATAAAAACCTTCTTCCATATAGAAAAGGAGTCCAAGGGTAAGACTGAAGCATTGCTAAATATGACAATATTTACTAAGCATAAAACTACTGTAGACTTACTGTAGCCCAGACATTGGGCTAAGGAGAGTGAGTACAGGGTGACCAGGACCTGGGTTTCTGATGTCAAGTGCTCACTAGTTGGTAGCAGAACAGTCACATAAACAAATACCTGGAATACACTATAATAAGTACCTTTAAAATAGGAGTAGGTATACGGGACTATGGAAACATAAATAGGAGAAAATTAATTTTGGATGGCTGGGGTCAGATCTACAGAGAAAAGACTTACTTGTGTGGAAACTTTACTTGGAAATAAGGTGTCTGAAAGGTACGGAGGTTGAAGAAGGTCCTTCTTGGTAAACAGAATGTAATTCTCAAAGCCGTGACCTACGGGGGAGGGCATTTGGGCAAAGAACAGGTATAGGGTGTTTGTGAAAAAAACTCAGTGACTGGAGGTGAATGACGGAGTTCAGTCTGTATTTATTCTATAAGCAGTGAAGAGAGATGGGATCTGTGATGGTTAATGTTATAGGTCAAGTTACGTGGAGGAAGGGATGCCCAGAGAGCTGGTAAAAGGTTATTTCTTGGTGTGTCTGTGCAGATGTTTCTAGAAGAGATTAGCATTTGACTCAGTGGACTGCGTAAAGAAGATCCAATCTCACCAATGCAGGTGGACATCATTCCATCCTTTGAGGTCCCAAATAGAGCAAAAAGGTGGAAAAGGGTGAGTTCTCTCTTTCTCTACTTGAGCTACATGTCTCTCCCCCGACTCCATCACAGGCCTTTGGAACTCTGAATGAGAATTACATCATGGGCTTCCCTGATTCTCAGGCTTTTGGATTCGGACTGAATCATACCACAGGCTTTCCTGTATCTCCAGGACTTCTAGGCCTCCAAAACTGCTTGAGCTAATTCCTGTAATAAACTTCCTCTTATGTCTCTCTCTATATATACTATTGGTTCTATTTCTCCAGAGAACGCTGATTAACACAGGATAAATTTACTCAGGAGAAACATGATCCAAACTGCCTTGTAGGAAGATAAATTTGGTGGCAGTGAGAACGTTAGACCCGCAAGGAAAGCCTGGAATTCAGAGTGACTTTTCAGAAGAAGGCTATAATCCCAGTGGTAGATCATGAGGGCTTAACCTACAGCTGTGCACAAAGTTCATAAAGCTTGGATGGAAAGGTAATTCCAGAGAGAAATACCCCACCACACAGTACTACCCAGGTGGCCCAGCAACGTGAATGAACTAAGACTTCAAGGGTGTCTAGAGCACAAAAGAGAAATAAAATAATACTTTAAGGGCATCATAGCGCAGGCAATCTGGTGGCAGATTTTTGATGCCTTAACTAAGATAAACATTCTATTGAAATATATGAAATTGCCAATGTTCAAAAGCATTTTTGTCTATGAAAATGACAATTTTACATGATTCAAGCCATAAGCAACTAAGAGGCTAGAAGGGCACCCATAAGTTTGGACAAATGTCCCAGTCATGGCAATGCTTTATATTTTTTTTTAACACTTAATGGGTCAGTAGTTTTCTTTCAACTGAATCTTACTTTGGCTTTTGAGGTTTACATTTTTAGATTTAATTTTTGGACTAGATAATACATTAACATGTTTTTAAAATTTAATAATTACAAAAAGGTATAACAATGAAATCCCTCCTCCCATTATTCTTCAGCTCACCCATTCCCTGTCACTTACGAGTAGCTTCCTGGGTTTCCTATACAGATTTCTTTGTGTGTTTACTAGTTACAATAAAAGCAAAAATAGAATCTGATTCCCCACCACTTTTTTCACAAAAGGAAATATAAAATTCAAATTGTTCTGCACTTTGCTTTTTTCACTTAACAAAATGTCTTGGAGATATTTCCAAATTAATACACAGAGCACCTTCTGATTCTTTCCTAGATTTACTCAACATGTCCTCTGCTGATGGACCTTTGAGTTGTTTGCAATCTTTCTTATTACAAACCACACTGCTATTCATAATCACCAGCATGCAACCTTTCACCTGTGTGCAAATAGATCTGTCGGATAAATTTCCATACGTTGGGATCTCATTTTCAAAACAAAAAAGATATAAAAGTAAAAGAAAGATCATAACAGAGAGAAAAGAAGAAAACAAAAGAAATAATGAGAAGAAGGAAAGAAGGAAGACAGGCAGATGAGGAAAATCAAAAGAAGGAAGGAATGAGAAAGGAGAAAAAGGAGAGAAGAAAAGAATGAAGAGAGGGGAAAGCTGTTGACTTCTGCAAGATTCTAGGAGGGGAATGATTCAACTGTAGTGCAGGGGGTGGAAGGCTTAATGGGAAACGTCAGGGAGCCCTTCAATGCTGGGAGAACAGAACAAGGAAGCCGCTCTTCCTGTCCAAACAACCCACCCACTACGGCAACACAAGGGAAATACACCCCAAGGCTAAAAAATTACAGCGCACAGAACCCGAGATGTGGCCACTCCAGGTTATACAGCAATAAGAGTGAGCCTTCCAGAGTGAAGCCAAATGCTTTGAAAAAGAACCAACTACATGTAAAGACCTGGCTCTTGAGGCCATTGTAAATCATATGAGTCAAAATGGTGCATAATCTATAAATAGTTCAGAGGTTTTAAAAGAAGCTCACAAGTGTATATTCCTTAGATACATGTGCATGTATAATTAAATCACTTTCTCTATACCTGAATCTAAAACAACATTGTAAAGCAACTATACTCCAATATAAAAGAAAACTTAAAAAATAACAGTAATAATTTTTTTTAAAGTATGGAATATGGAAACAATTTTAAGTTCCAATCTCACAAGTTCTACTACTTCCATTGGTTCCAAACCCAATAATAGGTTCACATTCTACTAGTAACTTTCACTTACAAGCCATGCAGCCTTTGAAAAGTTACTCACTGCTTCAATTTTCCAAAAAAATAAAAATAAAAAGTAAAAGAAGCTCGCAAGAATAGTGCACATAGAAAGGGAGAAAGAAAAAGCTGAAGAAGAAAAGAAAACCCAGACCAGAACAAAACGCTGTGCCTCTTTGCTCAGCATCAGTGGCTAATGCTCTCAACTGGGTCCCCCCAGAGGCAATGAGAGGGTAGAGGCAGTGCTCATGACTTACTTTATAGAAGAGAGTGCATTTAAGTTCAGCACACAGTAACATCTACATCATCCCACTCCACTGAGTTTCTCTGTCCTCTTAATAAAGTCCGGAGTTAAAAATAAAAACAAAATTTTAAAGAAATCTATAGGTATTGTTAAAGATAGTGATTTGTCTTGGAGTGAATGTATTTCCAGCAGACTGGGCAAATCCTAGAAAACAAGCCCTATATCAGAACCCTGTTGGAACAAGGGGAATCTCTGACCAGCTGTGCCATTTTGTTGGCTTCATTCACATTTTCCCAAAATGCCTCCAACAGCCGAATGCCTTAAAAAGTTTATTTCATGCCTGAGACTGCAAATATGCTTAAATGAAAGCCATGGGGGAAATGCCAAGGAAGGATGTGGATGATATTAAGAGATACTAAATAGCTGATTTAAAAACTTTCCTCTCAAACTCATTCATCTAAGAAGAGACACATTTCAGAAAAGAAGAGAAGAAGGGATCCAAGTGTATAACAGACATGTTACACGTAGCCTCTGACTTTCATTTCTTTCTGTTGTTAATTTGACTTCAGTACTGGAGTTAAGCATGCATTTTAGGTCATGTAAAGATGAAAATAATGGAAAAAACATAGAAGATTCGAATCTCAGCATTTCCCAACTTTCAGTTACGCCAGTCCCCAGTTCACCAAATGATCAACACTGCTCTGTCACAAAATTCAAAAGATCAAGGCAGTAACATGAGCTAGCGTACGGCTTTGATTTGTTCACTATGGTAATTGCACATAATTCTGCAATTATTGTAAATTCCATTGTGTCACGCAGGCCTACTACAAAAGTCAACTTTACATGAAAAAATAAACTGAAGTATATTTCTATTTTTCTTTAGAAAAATAATTTATATATATATATATAAGCTGTATATCTGTTATTTTGACCATCATTGACATTTATATATGACATTTGCACATTCAAACCCAGATATTTCATGAGTGACATTCAGTTTGAGCCTCAGTCCTTCTTGACTTGCCAGCACCAACTCCTGCTTGGTTCTGAAAAATGAAACTAGAATTTGATGGTCTCCATGGCAATGCCAAGTCTACATCTTGGCACACTGTATGCTCTTAAATAATACTTATTAGATGAATGAATAACTTTTAGCAAGAAACATTAAAAACATAATCTTCAAACAATGGGCTGCTCCAGAGTTCCAAGCGGTCCCAACAATTCTGCACACTATTCATTCAGTGGCAAAGAGGTGCTACTCTATTTAACTAAAGTCGCTAAAGAGCTTATGGCAATCATTTATAAATAAACCCTCTCCCTGGCATGGGGTTTAAGTACCTTCTAATGCTCATGAAAATTAACTCCAAGGAACTATCTACAAATCCTCTGCATAGAGTACAGTTTCCTTATATGACATATTTCCTGAAATACAAAGACCAGTAGCTGGAGTGTGGCCATTTCCCCCCCGCCTCAACATATGAAAAATGATTAACAAGGCAACTGCCTTAGTTTGGACTTGGTGGTTTAACAGAACTGCGATCAAGAAATTGCAAGACTCAGATTTTCTACTTATAAAATGTACCTCTTATATTCACCAGATCTATTTGAATGTTAAAGGATGAACTTTTTTAGTTGTTGTTGTTGTTGTCTTTTACTTTTATTTTTTAAGAATGAACTTTCTAATTTTCTCTATGGCATGTGGAGGCTTAGGTTAATTGATAAAGTTTCCAGAATATTGTATTGTAATGTATCCAATATGATTATAGGTTAATTAGAATTTATATGTTTATATGTAAATAAAGACAACTTCTGGGTAAATTCAAAGCAAAGAAACAGAAAATACTTTCACTAGATTAGAAATTCTAACTTTTCATTTCCCTGGTGCCTTGTATGATGTCTGGCTCCTGGTAGGGATACAGTAAATATTGGTTGACTCAAAGAAGAAAGGAGGTAGGAAAGAAGGGAAGGAAGGAAGGAAAGAAAAGGGAAGGAAAGAAAAGAAAAGAAGAAAAGGAAGGAGAAGAACTCTTCACAAAGGGAGTATCCCGTAGAAAATTCTATAAAACACTATCCACAGTACCTGGCAAAATCACTGTTAACTCTTTTTCCATGTTTTATCATGGACAATCTTGTAATTAAAAACCACTACTGGGGAGGCAGAGTCAAGATGGCAGTGTGGGAAGACACGAGTTAGTGTCTCCCCACACCTAGGGCGCCTGCTGACAGCTGGTGGGGGACTCTGATGCCCAAGGAGATGGGAGGAACCCTAAAGTGAACCGGTAGGATGTAGGGGGACTGAGGGGGTAGGAAAGTGGAGGACAGACATGATTCACGCCCCTGAGGATGGGGAGATCAGGAGAGGCAGGTGGGAGGAGCCATTCAGGAGGAGTGGGAGAGGAGTGGAGGGCGATTGCCCCATCCACTCGGGCACGGGGAGACTGCTGTGCTCCCAGGCCAGCCCGCTGCCCTCCAAGACCCCTCCAGGCTGTGTGGGTCCTTGGGGGCATATGAGGGAGGCCGGGTAGACCAGGAGAGGCAGGTGGAACAGGCCCTCCCAGACCACAGACCAGAGGAGCAGGAGAGGAGAGGAGGGTGTTTGCTCTGCCCACTAGAGCCCAGGAAGCCTGCCGGGCTCCCAGATGAGGTTCCCTGCCCTCTGAGACCAGGGATGGGGGGCATGCCTGGGCCCCTTCTGTTCCTTGAGCCTAAGCACCACCCCCAACAGCCTAGTGGTTCCTGAGCATTGGTAGCCCACCATCCAAACCTCACCTTTGCCTAGGTCCTGCCCTCCACAGCCAAGGCCTTTCTCCCACCCCCCTTTATTTTCCTCTTCCCTCCTCCTCTTTTTTTAATATTGTGGTACTGATGTACCTTCCGGTTATTGATTCATCTATATTTTTATTTTTACATTCTTTCTAACATATCTGTTAGTTTCCCAGTCTAATTTTATTCTTTACTTTGTTATTGTTCTTTTTTTTTTTTTTTTTTTGCCACCCACAAGGCTTGTGGGATCTTGGCTCACAAGCCCAGGGTTGGGCGGAAGCTCCTGCAGTGGGAGCTCTGAGTCCAAACCACTGGACTAACAGAGAACTTCAGACCCCAGGGAATATTCATAGGAGTGAGGTCTCACAGAGGTACTCATCTCAGCACCAAGACCCAGCTCTACCCAATAATCTACAGACTCCAGTGTTGGAAGCCTCAGGTCAAACAACCAGTAAGACAGGAACACAATCTCACTCAAAAAAAAAAAAAAAAAATGAGATGGCCAAAAAAAATGTCACAGATGAAGGAGCAAGGTAAAAATCTACAAGACCAAATAAATGAAGAGGAAATAAGCAATCTACCTGAAAAAGAATTCAGAATAATGATAGTAAAGATGATCCAGAATCTTGGAAATAGAATGGAGGCATGGACTGGGAAAATATAAGAAATGTGTAACAAAGATCTAGAAGAATTAAAGAACAAACAGAAATGAACAAAACAATAATTGAAATCAAAAATACACTAAAAGGAATCAATAAAATAACTGAGGCAGAAGAATGAATAAGTAAGCTGGAAGACAAAATGGTGGAAATAACTGCCGAGGAGCAGAATAAACAAAAAAGAATGAAAAGAATTGAGGACAATCTCAGAGACCTCTGGGACAACACTAAACGCACCAACATTCGAATTATAGGGGTCTGAGAAAAAGAAAGGGTCTGAAAAAAAGAAAGTGTCGGAGGAAATATTTGAAGAGATTATAGTTGAAAACTTCCCTAACATGGGAAAGGAAATAGTCACCCAAGTCCAGGAAGCACAGAGAGTCCCATACAGGATAAACCCTAGGAAAAACACACCAAGACACATATTAATCAAACTAACAAAAATTAAATTCAAAGAAAAAATATTAAAAGCAGAAAAGGAAAAGCAAAAAATAACATACAAGGAATCCCCATAAGATTATCAGCTGATTTTTCAGGGGAAACTCTGCAGGCCAGAAGAGAGTGGCAAGATATACTTAAAGTGATGAAAGAGAAAAACCTACAACCAAGATTACTCTACACAGCAAGGATCTGATTCAGATTCTATGGAGAAGTCAAAAGCTTTTCAGACAAGCAAAAGCTAAGAGAATTCAGCACCACCAAATCAGCTTTACAACAAATGCTAAAGAAACTTCTCTAAGCAGGAAACACAAGAGAAGAAAAAGACCCACAAAAACAAACGCTAAACAATTAAGAAAATGATAATAGGAACATACATATCGATAATAACCTTGAATGTAACTGGATTAAATCCCCCAACCAAAAGACACAGACTGGCTGAATGGATACAAAAACAAGACCCATATATATGCTGTCTACAACAGACCCACTTCAGACCTAGGGACACATACAGACTGAAAGTGAAGATATGGAAAAACATATACCATGCAAATGGAAATCAAAAGAAAGCTGGAGTAGCAATACGCGTATCAGATAAAATAGACTTTAAAATAAAGACTGTTACAAGAGATAAGGAGAGACACTACATAATGCAAAGGATCAATCCAGAAGATATAACAATTATAAATGTTTATGCATGCAACATAGGAGCACCTCAATACATAAGGCAAATGCTAACAACCATGAAAGGAGAAATCGACAGTAACACAATAACATTAGGGGACTTTAACACCCCAATTACCCCAACGGACAGATCATCCAAACAGAAAATAAATAAGGAAACTCAAGCTTTAAATGACACAATAGACAAGATAGATCTAATTGATATTTATAGAACATCCCACCCAAAAGTGGCAGAATACACTTTCTTCTCAAGTGCACATGGAACATTCTCCAGGATAGATCACCTCTTGGGTCACAAATCAAGCCTCGGAAAATTTAAGAAAATTGAAATCATATCAAGCATCTTTTCTGACCACAACGCTAAGAGATTGGCAATCAGTTACAGGAAAAAAAACTGTAAAAATCACAAATACATGGAGGCTAAACAAGGTGCTACTAAATAACCAAGAGATCACTAAATAAATCAAGGAAGAAATAAAAAAATACATAGAAACAAATGACAACAAAAACACAACGACACCAAACCTATGGGATGCAGCAAAAGCAGTTTGAAGAGGGAAGTTTATAGCAATTCAATCTCACTTCAAGAAACAAGAAAAATCCCAAATAAACAATCTAACCCTACACTTAAAACAACTAGACAAAGAAGAACAAAGAAAAGCCAAAGGCAGTAGAAGGAAAGAAATCATAAAGATCAGAGCAGAAATAAATGAAATAGAAACAAAATAAACAATAGCAAAGATCAATAAAACTAAAAGCTGGTTCTTTGAGAAGATAAACAAAATTGATAAACCATTAGCCAGACTCATCGAGAAAAACAGGGAGAGGATGCAAATCAATAAAATTAGAAATGAAAAAGGAGAAATCACAACTGACACTGCAGAAATACAAAAGATTATAAGAGACTACTACAAACAGCTATATGCCAATAAAATGGACAACCATGAAGAAATGGACAAATTCTTGGAAAGGTACAATTTTCCAAGATTGAACCAATAAGAATTAGAAAATATAAACAGACCTGTCACAAGTAATGAAATTGAAACCATAATTAAAAATCTTCCAACAAACAAAAGTCCAGGGTCACATGGTTTCAGTTAATTCTATCAAACATTTAGAAAAGAGCTAACACTGATCCTTCTCAATCCCTTCCAAAAAAATTGCAGAGGGAGAAACACTCTCAAATTCATTCTACGAAGCCACCATCACCCTGACACAAAAACAAGAAAAAAGATATCACAAAAAAAGAAAATTATAGACCAATATCACTGATGAAGATAGATACAAAAGTCCTGAACAAAATACTAGCAAATAGAATCCAACAGCACATTAAAAGGATCATATACCATGATCAAGTGGGATTTATCCCAGGGATTCAAGGATTCTTCAATATATGCAAATCAATCAAGGTGATACACCACATTAACAAATTAAGGAATAAAAACCATATGATCATCTCAAGAGATGCAGAAAAAGCTTTTGACAAAATTCAACACCCATTTATGATAAAAACTCTCCAGAAAGTAGGCATAGAGGGAACCTACCTCAACACAATAAAGGCCAAATATGACAAACCCAGAACAAGCACCGTATTCAATGGTGAAAAACTGAAAGCATTTCCTCTAAGATCAGGAATAAGACAAGGATGTCCACTCTCACCACACTTATTCAACATAATTTTGGAAGTCCTAGCCACAACAATCAGAGAAGAAAAAGAAATAAAAGGAATACAAATTGGAAAAGAAGAAATAAGACTGGCACTGTTTGGTGATGACATGATACTATACATAAAGAATCCTAAAGATGCCATGAGTAAACTACTAGAACTAATCAATGAATTTGGTAAGGTTGCTGGATACAAAATTAATGCACAGAAATCTCTGGCATTCCTATACACCAACAATGAAAAATCAGAAAAAGAAATTAAGGAAACACTCCCATCTACCATTTCAACAAAAAGAAAAAAATGCCTAGGAATAAACCTGTCTAAGGAGGAGAAAGACTTGTACTCAGAAAACTATAAAACACAGATGAAAGAAATCAAAGATGACATAAACAGATGGAGAAATATACCGTGTTCTTGGATTAGAAGGAACAATATTGTGAAAATGAGTATACGACCCAAAAAAATCTACAGATTCAACGCAATCCCTGTCAAACTACCAATGGCATTCTTCACAGAATTAGAACAAAAACTCTTACAATTCGTATGGAAATACAAAAGATCCCGAATAGCCAAAGCAATCTTGAGAAAGAAAAACAGAGTTGGAGGAATCAGCCTCCCCAACTACACCACAAAGCTACAGTAATCAAGACAGTATGGTACTGGCACGAAAATAGAAATATAGATCAATGGTACCGGATAGAATGCCCAGAGATAAACCCATGCACATATGGGCACCTAATTCATGATAAAGGAGGCAAGAACATACAATGGAGAAAAGACAGCCTCTTCAATAATTGGTGCTGGGAAAACTGGACAGCTACATGTAAAAAAATGAAATTAGAACCTACCTAACATCATACACAAAAATAAACTCAAAATGGATTAAAGACTTAAATGTAAGACCAGACACTATAAAACTTTTAGAGGAAAACATAGGAAGAACACTCTGACAAAAACCACAGCAAGATCTTTTTCAATCCACCTCCTAGAGTAACAGAAATAAAAACAAAAATAAACAAATGGGACTTAATTAAACTTAAAGGCTTTTGCACAGAAAAGGAAACCATAAACAAGACAAAAAGACAACCCTCAGAATGCAAGAAAATATTGCAATTGAAACAACAAAGGATTAACCTCCAAAATATACAAACAGCTCATGGAGTTCAATATCAAAAAAACAAATAATCCAGTTAAAAAATGGGTGGAAGACCTAAATAGACATTTCACCAAGGAAGACATATAGATGGCCAAGAGGCACATGGAAAAATGCTCAACATCACTAATTATTAGAGAAATGCAAATCAAAACTACAATGAGGTATCACCTCACGCCAGTCAGAACGGCCATTATTAAAAGACCTAGAAGCAATAAATGCTGGAAAGGGTGTGTTGAAAAGGGAACTCTCCTATACTGTTGGTGGGAATGTAAATTAATACAACCACTATGGAAAATGGTATGGCGGTTCCTTAAAAAAATAAAAATAGAGTTACCCTATGACCCAGCAATCCCACTACTGGGCATATACCCTGAGAAAACCATAAGTCAAAAAGAGACAGCACCACAATGTTCACTGCAGCACTATTTACAATAGCCTGGACATGGAACCAACCTAAGTGTCCATCGACAGATGAATGGATAAAGAAGATGCGGTGCATATATACAATGGAATATTACTCAACCATAAAAAGAAATGAAATTGAGTTATTTGTAGTGAGGTGGATGGACCTAGAGCCTGTCATACTGAGTGAAGTCAGAAAGAGAAAAACAAATACTGTATCCTAATGCTAATGCATATATATATGGAATCAAAAAAAAAAGGTACCGATGAATCTAGTTGCAGGGCAGGAATAAACAGGTAGACATAGATAATGGATTTGATGACATGGGGTGGGAGGGCGAAGCTGGGGTGAAGTGAGAGTAGCATCGACATATACACACTACCAAATGTAAAAGAGTTGGCTGGTGGGAAGCAGAACCATAGCACAGGAAGATCGGCTTGGTGCTTTGCAATGACCTAGAGGGGTGGGATAGGGAGGGTGGGAGGGAGGCTCAAGAGGGAGGGGATATGGGGACATGTGTATGCATATGGCTGATTTGCTTTGTTGTACGACAGAAACTAACACAGTATTGTGAAGCAATTATACTCCAACAAAAAGCTATAAAAAATAGACAACTAATAAGGACCTACTGTATAGCACAGGGAACTCTACTCAATACTCTGTAATGACCTATATGGGAAAAGAATCTAAAAAAGAGTGGATATATGTATCTGTATAACTGATTCACTTCGCTGTACAGCAGAAACTAACACAACATTGTAAATCAACTATACTCCAATAAAAAAAAAGGAAAAAAAATACCACTACTGGGATCCATCATAATATCTAATTTTAAAAAGTCAATAAATAAAATAAGGCAT
Source organism: Delphinus delphis (assembly GCF_949987515.2). NCBI lineage: Eukaryota > Metazoa > Chordata > Mammalia > Artiodactyla > Delphinidae > Delphinus > Delphinus delphis. The sequence continues at coordinate 49,294,808 of NC_082692.2, read as the reverse complement.
TAAACATGTTTTGTTTTCTTCTTGAAAGGAAACCATGCAAAGCCACTTAGAGTTACTGAGAGGAGCAGAGCAGTTAACAGAGGAGGGAGGAAACTGCCAGTAGTTTCCTGCTGGAAACAGTAGAAACTGCCAGACTGCAGTAGCTGTAGCCCTAAGCTGAACACCTCTAGCCAGCTGGGTGGCTTTGACCTTTATAAATTTTTAAGTTGCTTTCATTTTTAGCCATGTAACTGATTATTGTATCCATGATGGCAGGAAGTATATGGAATCAGTACTGGTGTTGAGATATAATTTGCTATCATGTTACATAATACATCAAGATGATATTAGTAGTTCATAGTCAACTGTAAGAAGAAAAAATACAGGTTGATATACTGCTATTTCCAATTTGGATCTTCATTGGTAAGGAATAAAAAGCTACACATGCCAGGAATATTTCACAAGTTGAAAAAAGCTCACAAACTAAAATGTGTCCCTTAGCTCATCATTTAGAAACAACTTGTGAAAATTATAGAATTTAGCCACACAAAACACGCTACCATCGGAAATCTCTTGTGGTCAAATTATTCCTATATTTTCCTATTTTCTGTAAGTTTTTAAAATTTTTAACTTTGAGGTAACTGAACAGGGTACATCATTGGTTAAATGGGAAACAGTAAAAAATTGTCTGGTTATTTCACTTTATTTTGCCCCAGATAATAATGTCAAAATGATTATTTTTAATTCATAAGGAAGCTCCTAGGATCATTTATTCAAGGAAATGGGCTATTGTATTAAAAAGGTTGGGAAACCTTTATCTGGTACAATAAAACACTTAATTCAAGTGACTGCTAGGTGTCTATTCAGGTTGTAAATGAGGGAAAGCTCAAGGGAATTCTCTCTTCAGATTCTTAACCTATGACATGAATAGGACATCTAGGGGTCATTTGGCACCTGCATTGGCTAAATATTTTATATCTTAGCTCAATCTATTCCTCAAAACATACTGGTAGTGCAGGACAGAGGACAAAGCTCAAAGATTTTCCCAAAGTCTTAGAAATAAAGAACACCAGAGCCTTGGTTCATATTCTATCCTCTCTGCTTCAAAGTCTATTCTTTTCACTATGTCACATTATATTTACCTCACCTTTCTATGAAAGGCTATTTTTATCTGGCATTTCAGAAACTCTTATAAGCCTCCCACTTAAAAAAAAACTAGTTATTTATTCAAAGTCTTAATTCATAAGTAAAACTAGCATCCTTTCTCCAGTTCATTTCGGGTGACTCCGAGTTGCCCAAGTAGCAAAATCATGACTGATAAGAAGTAGTTAATAAAATAGAAATTCCACCTGTTAGCAAAAGTTTCTTTTAAAAATATTCCTCCATAAGTGAATAAAACTCTCTCTGATTATTATTCCCAGGGATTAAGCATCTTGAAGTGATGTATGTCATGACTGTAAATTTTTCTCTGTGATAGTATAAATGTCTCCATTTATATGCCACAGAATATTTCTAAGAAGGAAGATGATCCAGTTTATTAAGCAATGAATGGTTCCTTTCACCTCTGGAAAGAACATTTTTCATGACATACCTTGAAGACAGTTTTAAGGAGTTTGATATTTAAGAGTTAAAACAAAACCAGGCATTTTGAACCTTTCAGAGAACCCTGAATTTACAAAGTCCTCTTATTTGGTGGAACCCCCATCCCTTCCAATCCACAGTCAACTGAAGTCTAATCTCAGCACGAGATTATCTCCTTGCTATCTAAAAGTAACTCAGCATCTTGTGCAAAGGTCATCTAGATAGACAATTGGATGTCTCATCTGAGAAAACAAAATCCATGGACTTAATGAGGTAAGTCAGATCCTTTTCACAGTAGGGATTGAATTGAGTCCAATCTCAGAGATTGTCATGGGCAGGGGTCAGATTTAAAACCTGAGTCTTCAGAATCTCAAAGCTGCTTTTTCCAACAGTGTGCCTGCCTGAGTATTTGTGGAGGAGGTTTCAGAGGGCAGGGTTTGATGGGGACTGGGTCATTACCTCCTATGCCTATGCTGATGACATCTCTGCCCCTTTTCATATACAATCAAACGAGTATCAATAAAGGGAAATTGATCACACGAGCCAGGCAGGCCCCCAGAGCTCACTTCCAGAGGGGAGATACAAGCGAAATGAAAGGAAGAGATATCTCTCAGCAGTTGGCATGTGAATTCCATTTAGGGAGAGGAGGCCTGCCTTTACTTTGAAGGTCAGACCCGAGGAAATGCCCTGAATGAGGCAAGGGAAGAGTTGTGCGGCTCTGGGGTCTGCATGAGGTTCAGGAATGGACAGAGTGGACTCTTCCCTTAACCTACGCACTTTGTTCCCAGTTAGGGCAGCGTCCCCTAGCTTAGCATCCCAACCTTTTGCAATCTGGCCTCTGGCATTGTCCGCAGCTTCCACACCTACCCCCTACCCTCAGCTCCCATGGCTCAAGTCCAGTGAAAGTGTTTGCCATTCCACAAATACCTGAAACACTTTACTGTCTCCTTGACTTCTTACAGGTTTCAGGGCTGTCTCACTGCCTCTTTAAATAGACATTCCAGTTTTTCTCCAAAATTCAGTCTAAATTTAGGTTTCTCCAGGGTAATTTCCTTGATTCCTGATTTTGATGCCTTTACGTTCTCCTAGTATTCTGATCATGTTTCTATTATAGCACTGACAAAACGGTAATCATTGATTTGCATATTTGTTACTCACTCTAAGCCTCTGGAGGTTTGGGATCTTGTCTCACTCAACTTCATATCCCTGGCACATAACACCATACCTGGTCTACAGTTGGCACTCGATAAATGATGAATGTGTCAATGAATTAATGAAATGTCCAAAGGAAGGGGCTGGTCTATGATTGTCTACATTGGTTGTGACTTTGGGCAAGTCACAAACTCTATCCAATCATCCAGAGGTCATCATTCAGAATTAATCACGAATCAGTGCCAGAGGATGACATATTTCATGGTTAGGGGCTCTTGTATTTGAGGAGTTAAAACAATGAGGACCTGTCTTTTGAGGGCTTTCAAAAAGTGTGATGTTGGCCTGCCAGCTGACACACAGGGGCATCCATCTTTCTTGCACAGTGCATCTCCCTCTCCTAATGGTGCTGTTTCTGGTACCCATGTTAGGACCTTTTGCATCTTTAGGCATCTTCATTTCAACTTGCAACTGATGCCTAAGTGACCTCAGTTCCTATAGTCCTAATTCACAGGATTCCTGACTACCTATTTTACTAACCTAAGAAAAAGTTAGTAAAATTAATCAGGAGGGATGGGTATGGCATAAAATATAAGCTTTGCTTACAATCTCGTAAAGACACCAAATTTTTATGAATGTCACAAATGCCTGCTTTTTCTAGTTGGATTGACATATACAGAAGAAAAAACAGGAAATTAATGCTGAAGATGCTCAGGACAAAAGAAAAGTGTTTAACAGGATCCCAAACAGGGTAATTTGATCTTTCCCGTTATTATCTTGTATGTACCTACAAATCAGAACAGGAAAAGGAATTCTTGAAAAAAAAATTAACTAAGATGAAATAAGATACTGCATTCATCACTGAAATTCAACTATAAAGAGGTTAAAGCTGTCTTGTAAACTCCAGATAAAAGGTTCATAACTCATTTCCAATGGAGGGTAATAAGACAAGTTGTTCTTTCCATGAGTGGAGGGAACAAGTGTAGTCTTGTAAGAAGAAAACTAAAGGTGAATATAAAACGTAGTCCCACTACCTCTGGAAGAACTCTGTAGTTTAACTGATATGACATCACTGTGTTCTTGACCTTTTATAGTCATTAGGGAGAAATATTCCTTCTCAAATCTTTAGTACATAAACACAAAATCCCTTTCACATTTCCTAATTTCTTAAATACCTTAATTATTTATGTTTAGTTTCCTTTATTTTCATGTATTTCTGTGTGTGTGTATGTGTTCATTATATGTATTTATTGATTCTTGTTTTTTCTATCCAATTAACCTTAGCTTTTATGTGTTGTCTCTGTGGCTTCTGAATGGCTGCAAATTCATTACACATTCCTCAGCTTATCACACTAGGGATACAACAGGTGAGATTTTTCCACTATAGATGATTTAAAGCTTTCAGGTTCAGATAAAACCTAAAACCAGGGAGACAGAATGAACAAAACTCAACATGCTACTGTAGTTCTCCTAGTGGACATCCCATTTTACTCTTTGAAATATAAGGGTAAAAAAATAATTTTGTTCATTATATTGCATTTGCTTTCTGAATATATCATTGTTCAGATCTATCATGGCTTAGTTTAGATAAGCCAAAAACATATTAGCAACCGACATAAACCTTTCTAAACAAGAATAAATGTCACCATACTCAAACTGAATAGGCTGTCTTTTAGACCTATTGTATTTTGATTTAGGGCTTTTCTCAAATGTTGAACTGAGTCTTTTCTAAACTCCTTTTATCTCTAAAAACGTTTTGAAAAAAGAGTGAATCTCAAAGAATAAACTAAATCTGGTACATGACCAAAAGAGCAATGAAAGTATAAAACTGTACACCAAATTAGAGTCTTAGACAAACTTTACTTTGGTGTGTCAATATATCAATATTCATTGTTCACATTAGAATCACTAACATTTCTACAGATGAGTAATAATGGTATTAGTATTTTTCACTCATTCAGTAAATGTCTCTTGAGTGCATAGGAATTAAAATTTAATCCACATAGCCATTTACACAAGGCTCATTTCCAAGAAGTGTACAGTTCAGAATAGAAGATAATACTGTACTGTATACTTGAAATTTGCTAGGATAGATCCTAAATGTTCTTAACACACACACACAAATATAACTGTGTGAGGTGATGGATATGATAAATAGCTTGATTGTGGTAATTAATTAATTATATATATATATGTATCACATATATATATATATATATATCACATTGTATATACAACTTTATATATACCTCAATAAATCTGGGGGAAAAAAAGAGTGGTTGAATTTTGGGTAGTAGAATTGGAGTAAGGAGCATTTTGACATTTTATTCTATACATTTCTGTTTGACTACTTTTCAACCAGAATATTATTGCTTAGCAAGATAGATAGATAGATAGATAGATAGATAGATAGATAGATAGATAGAAAGAAAGAAAACAGATAGATAGAAAATAGATAGAAAATAGATAGATAGATAGAAAATAGATATAAATAGATAGAAGATAGATAGAAAATATAGATAGATAGAAGATATATAGAAAATAGAGAGAAAATACATAGATAGGTAGAAAATAGATAGATAGATAGATAGATAGAAAATAGATACACAGATGGATACACAATTCATAGGTAGATAGAAAATAGATAGATAGAAACGAGATAGATAGACCATAGAAAATAGATAGAAGATAGATAGATAGATAGATAGAATATAAATGCCTCCTCCTTCTCTACTTACAGGATAATTAGATAAAAGCTTATGAACATTTTAAGGTTTTAATAAATATTGCCACATTGCTTTGTAATAGTGCCAATAGAGTCTAATTTGTATGTTTTCTTTTCCAAGTTAAATTTCAAGTTAGATTTTAGCAAGGGCTATGATTAGACCAGAGATGGCCCTGCTCCTAGGCCTAAAAGCTTACAACTGTAAACATTCAAGCTCTATATTTCTGACTGAAGGCATTTAGAATTTTTCCCAGTCCTGGATTCCCCAAAGTCAAATCCAGATAGAGGATACAATGCTATTTTGGTATATTTCTTACTGATCTCATATTCCAGCTACTGGAATCACTTTACCAAGAAAAGCACATGCCTTTTGTGGCACTTTAGGAAAGAAAGACTCTAATTCAGAAAAATGCAATATAAGACAACATTCATGGTTGATACATGAAGTTAGGTTTAATATACCCCCTCCAGTTCATAAAACTCATTTTGAGATAAAACTTGAAACTTGAATTCAAAGTGGAGGTCCCTCAACGAGCCAGCTCCCAGTTTTATGCACACTTGGCTCCCTCCACCCCCAGGCACCTGGGGAAAAGCAGAACACAAGCCTGAAACACAGGGTACCTGGAACTGAACCAAGGTCATGGCCATGGCCTCCTGACTCTTAGGCAACAACTTTATCCCCTAGACACCTTTTATAAACCTCAGACTGTACCGGACTGGGCTCAGAAGCCACACGACTCAATAGGCCTCCTGCCTTCTAGCTCGGTGGTCTTGGAAAACTACTTAAACACTCTACTTCAGTCTCCTCATTTGTAAGCTAAGGATACTAACAGGATAGTAAACCCCTGTCGTACCCTTTTAAATGGAATCTAAATATTCAATCCAATAAAATATGAGCATGCATTTTTGTGAGAGTCATGGGATGACCAGAGTTAGCTAGCTGGCTGAAAGCTCCAGGGATCCTGGAGCTAATTCCCCATTACACAAGGTCCAAGTTTGTAGGGTACAGTGTCACGGTAATGAGCTTGCTGCGAGGACAAAGTTAATATGTCAAATACCTAGAGCGGGGCCTGTCATGGAGTCAGTGACATAGACAATGCTTGCTATTATTGCTATGTATGCTTCTTCCATGACTATGACCCTACACAGCAGCTGCTGCAGCACCACTAAGTAGAGAAAACCAAAGAAAGAATTTGCCGATGACCAAGCAGCAAGAGGATGGCAAGAAGGAGCAGAAAGGAGATTTCCATGTATCTGTTCAAGGGTAACCCCTCTAGGTTTTACTAACTATGCTCCACTCATCCTGAATTTTCCGTTTTGCCAAAAACTATAAACAAACTCTGGGAGGGAATAGGGCCAAGACTGGAGGCTGGCATTTAAGAGAGAGTCTCTATAAAAGAGACTGGGTGGATATTAAGCACACTGTCCATCTATAACCTCATCACCTGCTTGGTACCCACTGCTTGCTCTGGAGACAGATGCTCTCCTTCCAATGGGCATTGTGCCTTTCTAACAAAATACCGCCTACCTGACGTCTATGTACCAGCAGCTACAGATGTTCCCATGAGAGAGCTGTAGGATCCTTGAGGGGGAAAGTATTGCTTTGTAGCTAGGAAATTTGGGAGGTAGTGGTGGTTTACATCTCCGTTATTAACATCATGACATTTAATGTGACACTGCTGCAAGTAAACCACGTCCCCACAGACACCCATGACCTGTACCCCAACCTTCCTCGCTCCAGGCAGGGGTCCCAGACTGGAGTCTGGAAAAGCTGGCCACACAGCTTTCAGGCCCACGGATGTGAAAATGAGTCTTGACAAATGTAATGGTCATAGACTTAACTTCTTTTCTCTTCTGGAGGCAGTAAGTTTCATAATACAATTGCAGAAAGAGAAAGACATCAGTGCTGAGGACAGTGAGAGCCTTTACATGCTTCCTACCTCTTTCTTGTAATGTGCTAAACAGGACCAGATGTTTCAACAAAGAAATGAAACCAGTCACCCTGCATTTGATTTGTGGGACCACCCTTACATGAAATGCCAGCTCATCATTCCAAGGTTTTAAAAATGATGTGTGTAACAAGCGAGATAAGAAATGTGGACATTCCTTCAAAAGTGTCATTAATTATATGATCCACAGATGGTGAGAAAATGCCTTCCAGGTCAGCATTGAGACATGTGGAGATTATTTGCAAAGGGGTTGGAACAAGGGGGGACTCTCGTCCCTCTGATGCCTCTGTCATGAAATGGGAGAATCACACGTGGGGAGTGAGGGTCCAGAAAAGCAGAGCCGAGGAGAGGGGCAAATCAAAGGCACCTAGAGTATTCCATGGTTTCCAAGGAATAGCAGTTTAGCAAAAAGTAAGTGCAGGGAGACACAGCACATGCACATTCAATTCATGGGAACTCAACTCTGTGCTTGTCAATGTGCTGGTTTGGGGGAAAGATACAGAAGCAGAGAGAGAGAAAGGGGTCAAGAGATGAAGATAAAGAGACAGAAATAAACCAGGACATGCAAATATACAGGACACGAGACAGAAAAGACACACAAACACAAATGCAGATAGTTGGAGAGGAAGCAGGAAGAATGAGAAGGGATTAGTGATCTACGTTTGTGGCCACTTGCTACGACCAGGAACTTATAATAGAGGATGAGCTCTGGTCCTGAAAGAGGAATTTCTCTTCCCCTGGTCATCCTTGGTTCCCTTATGTCTCTATGTAAGTTGAGCACTTCGGGTTTTTTAAAATAGAGTATATATTGTTCAAAAAACGGGTTCCCTAAATGCAAATTAATCACTTTATTTTATGCTCAACCAAAGTAATAGAATCCTAGAGGAAAAAAAGTAGCTGGTTGTTTAGGATGTTAAATTTCTGATCATTGCCTTATAATTTAGAATGTGACTCCAGTGTTAGACTATAACTCTGGAGGTGTTATTCTGCACAAGATGATGTGGACAAAATGTTTAGGAAATGGTGGGTTCACCCAACTGAAACAAGCTTCCTCCCTTCAGCCCTTCTCAGAGCCTGGTATACACTGATGGACACTGAGTTCTCCATAATGTCAATGGATGGTGCAGCCTTGCCCAAGCAGACTTGGAGAGTCCTTTCCTTTACAAACTACACCTCAGAGTACAAGTGCATTGTGGAGCACACTTTAGGAATCTCTGATCCAATGCAAGCCCTCTCATGTCCCCTTTTCTTGCCTTCTGCTAGCCAAGTATATATGCCATCATCAAGCAAATCTTCCTAAATGGACATTTCATTGCATGTTCCCGTGCTTCGTACCCTATTGTGGTTTCCAGTTGCCTAAAACTATAAATCTCAAACTTTCCCCAAACACCTGGAATAACGGACAACTCAGGAACATATTCCATATTTATTCCCTGGCTTCACAAATCTTCTGGCTCGATACCAGCTTCCTTTGATGGTTTGTATATCGTGATACGAGAGACATATTCAGAATAACAAGTACCTATTCCTCAATCAATCTGGCAGCCAGTGCCCATCACACTCAGACTTCAGCCCGATTTTCTTTTTATTTTAAACTTTTTAAAATTTATTTTTTATACAGTAGGTTCTTATTCGTTATCTATTTTATACATATTAGTGTATATATGTCAAACACAATCTCCTAGTTCATCCCCCCACCACCACTTTCCCTCCTTGGTGTCCATATATTTGTTCTCTACATCTGTGTCTCTATTTCTGCCTTGCAAACTGGCAAGTATCATTTGTATCATTTTTCTAGATTCCACATATATGTGTTAACATATGATATTTGTTTTTCTCTTTCTGACTTACTTCACTCAGTATAACAGTCTCTAGATTCAATCACATCTCTATAAATGATCCAATTTCGTTCCTTTTTATGGCTGAGTAATGTTCCACTGTATATATGCACCACATCTTCTTTATCCATTAGTCGGTCGATGGGCATTTAGGTTGCTTCCATGACCTGTCAGCCCAATTTTCCATCCTGCCTGTGTCCTTCCTTCTTGAGGCCTGGCTATGGAGCATAAAGTAGTCTACAGAAACTGTTATTACATTCTTCCAACCCGGATTGATTGGCGATCTCAATTTCAATTAAGAGGAGAGCCATATTAGAGAACAGGCCAGGCTCTCTAAAGATAATAAGAGAACCCAACAAAGAAACGCAGCTCGAGTCTGTTTGAACATAACAGATAATGTCTAGTTTTGCTTATTAGCTCTGTTTATCAACCAGGACCACACTTGGCAGCCTTCTTAACCTACAGAATCAGGGATAGGATTAAAAAGTGCCTATGGCATGGACCACAGAAAAGGCAGCACTCAGGTGTACTAACACAGGGGCACCGTTGATATTTAACATCAGACATGGATTTGGACTCACTGAGAGTTGCATAATGCAAAGTAAAAGGTTTTATATATTGTTTTGCTTTGCTTCACTCTTATTTAATAACAGAAAAACTCAGTGGAGATAAAACACTAGTTTATATAAAACAAACAGAATAACACATGACCATCAGAGCCATGAACATGAGCAAATATGCCAGATGCTGCTTCTCAAAATGCCACATGATAGTAAATTTTCATCGCATAAAGTCACCACAAGGAGTCTACTTTGAGGGATTTTTCCCTCCAGCTTTAGCCTAATAGCAATGAGAGAAGATGGGGCTGGAGGAGATGGGTCCTGTGACTTTCCTTTGTTTCATTTCCCCAGGAAGAGAAAAACCTTCCTACAAAACAAAAAAACGAACCTTTTTTTAAAAATAAATTAATTTTATTTATTTATTTTTGGTTGTGTTGGGTCTTTGTTGCTGCATGCAGGCTTTCTCTAGTGGTGGTGAGTGAGGGCTACTCTTCATTGCAGTGTGCAGAATTCTCCTTGCAGTGGCTTCTCTTGTTGCAGAGCATGGGCTCTAGGTGTGCGGGCCTCAGTAGTTGTGGCACAAGGGCTCAGTAGTTATGGCTTATGGGCTCTAGAGCACAGGCTCAGTACTTGAGGCACATGGGCTTAGCTTCTCTGCTGCATGTGGGATCTTCCCGGACCATGGCTCGAACCCGTGCCCCCTGCATTGGCAGGTGGATTCTTAACCACTGCACAACCAGGGAAGTCCCCAAAACGAATCTTAATATAACATGTGCAGGAGATTGGCTCAAGATGGTGGAGTAGAAGGACGTGCTCTCACTCCCACTTGCGAGAGCACCAGAATCACAACTAACTGCTGAACAATCATCAACAGGAAGACACTGGAACTCACCAAAAAAGATACCCCACATCCAAAGACAAAAGAGAAGCCACAATGAGATGGTAGGAGGGGCGCAATCACAATAAAATCAAATCCCGTAACTGCTGGGTGGGTGACTCACAAACTGGAGAACACTTACACCACAGAAGTCCACCTACTGGAGTGAAGGTTCTGAGTGCCACATCAGGCTTCCCAACCTGGGGGTCTGGCAACCAGAGGAAGAATTCTTAGAGAATCAGACTTTGAAGGCTAGCAGGATTTGATTGCAGGACTTTGACAGGCCTGGAGGAAACAGAGACTCCACTCTTGGAGGGCACACACAAAGTAGTGTGTGCATCAGGACCCAGGGGAAGGAGCAGTGACCCCATAGAAGATAGAACCAGACCTACCTGCTAGTGTTGGAGGGTCTCCTGCAGAGGCGGGGGGTGGCTGTGTCTCACCATGAGGACAAGGACACTGGAAGCAGAAGTTCTGGGAAGTAATCCTTGGCGTGAGCCCTCCCAGAGTCCGCTATTAGCACCACCAAAGAGCCCAGGTAGGCTCCAGTGTTGGGTCGCCTCAGGCCAAACAACCAACCCGGGGGGAACCCAGAACCACCCATCAGCAGACAAGTGGATTAAAGTTTTACTGAGCTCTGTCCACCACAGCAACAGCCAGCTCTACCCACCACCAGTTGCTCCCATCAGGAAACATGCTCAAGCCTCTTAGATAGCCTCATCCACCAGAGGGCAGATAGCAGAAGCAAGAAGAACTAGAATCCTGCAGCCTGTGGCACAAAAACCACATTCACAGAAAGATAGACAAGATGAAAAGGCAGATGGCTATGTACCAGATGAAGGAACAAGATAAAACCCCAGGAAAATAACTAAATGAAGTGGAGATAGGCAACCTTCCAGGAAAAGAATTCAGAACACTGATAGTGAAGATGATCCAGGACCTCAGAAATAGAATGGAGGCAAAGATCGAGAAGATGCAAGAAATGTTTAACAAAGAACTAGAAGAATTAAAGAAAAAACAAACAGAGATGAACAATACAATACCCGAAATGAAAAATACACTAGAAGGAATCAATAGCAGAATAACTGAGGAAGAAGAACGGATAAGTGACCTGGAAGACAGAATGCTGGAATTCACTGCTGCAGAAGAGAATACAGAAAAAAGAGTGAAAAGAAATGAAGACAGCCTAAGACACCTCTGGGACAACATTAAACGCAACAACAATCGCATTATAGGGGTCCCAGAAGGAGAAGAGAGACAGAAAGGACTGGAGAAAATATTTGAAGAGATTAGAGTCAAAAACTTCCCTAACATGGGAAAGGAAATAGCCACCTAAGTCCAAGAAGTACAGAGAGTCCCAAACAGGATAAACCCAAGGAGAAACACACCGAGACACATAGCAATCAAACTGGTAAAAATTAAAGACAAAGAAAAATTATTGAAAGCAGCAAGGGAAAAACGACAAATAACATACAAGGGAACTCCCATAAGGATAACAGCTGATTTCTCAGCAGAAACTCCACAAGCCAGAAGGTAGTAGCACAATATGTTTAAAGTGATATGAAAAGGAAGAACCTAAAACCAAGATTACTCTTCCCGGCAAGGATCTCTTTCAGATTAGATGGAGAAATCAAAAGCTTTACAGACAAGCAAAAGCTAAGAGGATGCAGCACCACCAAACGAGCTCTACAACAAATGCTAAAGGGACTTCTCTAAGTGGGAAACACAAGAGAAGAAAAGGACCTACAAAAACAAGCCAAAAACAATTAAGAAAATGGTAATAGGAACTTACATATCTATAATTACCTTAAACGTGAATGGATTAAATACTTCAACCAAAAGACACAGGCTCACTGAATGGATACAAAAACAAGACCCATTATATGCTGTCTACAAGAGACCAACTTCAGACTGAAAGTGAGGGGATGGAAAAAGATATTCCATGAAAATGGAAATCAAAAGAAAGCTGCAGTAGCAATATTCATATCAGATAAAATAGACTTTAAAATAAAGAATGTTACAAGAGACAAGGAAGGACACTACATAATGATCAAGGGATCAATACAAGAAGAAGATATAACAATTATAAATATATATGCACCCAACATAGGAGCACCTCAATACATAAGGCAACTGCTAACAGTTCTAAAAGAGGAAATCGACAGTAACAGAATAATAGTGGGAGATTTTAACACCTCACTTACACCTATGGACAGATCATCCAAACAGAAAATGAATAAGGAAACACAAGCTTTAAATGACACAATAGACCAGATAGGTTTAATTAATATTAATAGGACATTCCATCCAAAAACAGCAGATTACACTTTCTTCTCAAGTGCACATGGAACATTCTCCAATATAGATCACATCTTGGGTCACAAATCAGTAAATTTAAGCCTCAGTAAATTTAAGACAATTGAAATCATATCAAGCATCTTTTCTGACCACAACGCTATGAGATTAGAGATCAATTACAGGGGAAAAAATATAAAAAACACAAATACATGGAGGATAAACAGTACATTACTAAATAACCAAGAGATCAATTAAGAAATCAAAGAGGAAATAAGAAAATACCTAGAGACAAATGACAATGAAAACACGATGATCCAAAACGTATGGGATGCATGCAGCAAAAGCAGTTCTAGAAGGGAAGTTTATAGCAATAAAATCTTACCTCAAGAAACAACAAACATCTCAAACAAACAACCTAACCTTACACCAGAAGGAACTAGAGAAGGAAGAACAAACAAAACCCAAAGTGAGTAGAAGGAAAGAAACCATAAAGATCAGAGCAGAAATAAATGAAATAGAAACAAAGAAAATAATACCAAAGATCAATAAAAGTAAAAGCTGGGGCTTCCCTGGTGACGCAGTGATTGAGAGTCCACCTGCCGATGCAGGGGACACAGGTTCGTGCCCCAGTCCGGGAAGATCCCACATGCCGCGGAGTGGCTGGGCCTGTGAGCCATAGTTGCTGAGCCTGTGCATCTGGAGCCTGTGCTCCGCAACAGGAAAGGCCACAGCGGTGAGAGGCCCACATAACGCATTAAAAAAAAAAAAAAAAAAAAGTAAAAGCTGTTTCTTTGAGAAGATAAACAAAATTGATAAACCATTAGCCAGACTCATCAAAAGAAAGAGGGAGAGGACTAAAATCAATGAAATTAGAAATGAAAAAGAAGTTACAACAGACACTGCAGAAATACAAAGTATCCTAAGAGACTACTATAAGCATCTCTATGCCAATAAAATGGACAACGTGGAAGAAATGGACAAATTCTGAGAAAGGTATGACCTTCCAAGACTGAACCAAGAAGAAACAGAAAATACGAACAGACCAATCACAAGTAATGAAATTGAAACTGTGATTAAAAAGCTTCCAACAACAAAAGTCCAGGACCAGATGGCTTCACACGTGAATTCTATCAATCATTTAGAGAAGAGTTAACATCCATCCTTCTCAAACTCTTCCAAAAAACTGAAGAGGAAGAAACTATGAGGCCACCATCACCCTGACACCAAAACCAAACAAAGATACTACAAAAAAGAGAAAATTACAGACCAATATCACTGATGAATATAGATGCAAAAATCCTCAACAAAATAAAAGCAAACAGAATCCAACAACACATTAAAAGGATCATACACCATGATCAAGTGGGACTTATCCCAGGGATGCAAGGATTCCTCAATATACGCAAATCAATGAATGTGATACATCATATTAACAAATTGAAGAATAAAAACCATACGATCATCTCAGTAGATGCAGAAAAAACTTTTGACAAAATTCAACACCTATTTATGATAAACATGCTCCAGAAAGTGGGCATAGAGGGAACCTACCTCAAATAATAAAGGCCATATATGACAAACCCACAGCAAACATCATTCTCAATGGTGAAAAACGGAAAGCATTTCCTCTAAGATCAGGAAAAAGATAAAGATGTCCACTCTCACCACTATTATTCAACATAGTTTTAGAAGTCCTAGCCACAGCAATCAGAGAAGGAAAAGAAATAAAAGAATACAAATTGGAAAAGAAGAAGTTAAATTGCCACTGTTTGCAGATGTCATGATACTATACATAGAGAATCCTAAAGATGCCACCTGAAAACTCCTAGAGCTAATCAATGAATTTGGTAAAGTTGCAGGATACAAAATTAATGCACAGAAATCTCTTGAATTCCTATACACTAATGATGAATAATCTGAAAGGGAAATTAAGGAAACATTCCCATTTACCACTGCAACAAACAGAATAAAATACCTAGGAATACACCTACCTAGGGAGACAAAAGACCTGTAGGCAGAAAACTATAAGACACTGATGAAAGAAATTAAAGATGATACAAACAGATGGAGAGGTATACCATGTTCTTGGATTGGAAGAATCAACATTGTGAAAATGACTATACTACCCAAAGCAATCTCCCAATTCAATGCAATCCCTATGAAACTACGAATGGCATTTTTCACAGAACTAGAACAAAAAATTTCATAATTCGCATGGAAACACAAAAGACCCCGAATAGCCAAAGCAATCTTGAGAAAGAAAAATGGAGCTGGAGGAACCAGGCTCCCAGACTTCAGACTATACTACAAAGCTACAGTAATCAAGACAGTATGGGACTGGCACAAAAACAGAAATATAGATCAATGGAACATGATAGAAAGCCCAGAGTTAAACCCACACACCTATGGTCAACTAACCTGTGACAAAGGAGGCAAGGATATACAATAGAGAAAAGACAGTCTCTTCAATAAGTGGTGCTGGGAAAACTGGACAGCTACATGTAAAATGATGAAATTAGAACACTCCCTAACACCATACACAAAAATAAACTCAAAATATATTAGACACCTAAATGAAGGACCAGACAGTATAAAACCCTCAGAGAAAAACATAGGAAGAACACTCTTTGACATAAATCATAGCAAGATCCTTTTCGATCCACCTCCTAGAGTAATGGAAATAAAAACAAAAATTAAAAAAAATGGGACCTGATGAAACTTAAAAGCTTTTGCAAAGCAAAGGAAACTACAGACAACCCTCAGAATGGGAGAAAATATTTGCAAATGAATCAACAGACAAAGGATTAATCTCCTAAATATATAAACAGTTCATGCAGATCAATATTAAAAAAAAAAAACCCAATCCAAAAATGGGCAGAAGACCTAAATAGACATTTCTCCAAAGAAGACATACAGAAAAGCTGTATGAAAAGCTGCTCTACATCATTAATTATTAGAGAAATGCAAATCAAAACTACAATGAGGTATCACCTCACACCAGTGAGAATGGGCATCATCAGAAAATCTACAAACAACAAATGCTGGAGAGGGTGTTGAGAAAAGGGAACCTTCTTGCACTGTTGCTGGGAATGTAAATTGATACAGCCACTATGGAGAACAGTATGGAGGTTCCTTAAAAAACTAAAAATAGAATTACCATATGACCCAGCAGTCCCACTACTGGACATATACCCAGAGAAAACCATTATGCAAAAAGACACATGCACCCCAATGTTCACTGCAGCTCTATTTACAATAGTCAGGTCATGGAAGCTACCTAAGTGCCCATCGACAGACGAATGGATAAAGAAGATGTGGTACATATATACAATGGAAAATTACTCAGCCATAAACAGGAACGAAATCGGGTCATTTGTAGGGACATGGATGAATTTATAGACTGTCATACAGAGTGAAGTAAGTCAGAAAAAGAAAAATAAATATCGTATATTAACGCATATATGTGGAACCTAGAAAAATAGTACAGATGAACCCGTTTGCAGGACAGAAATTGAAACACAGATGTAGAGAACAAACGTACAGACACCAAGGGAGGAGAGCGGCGGAGGTGGGGTTGTTGTTGGTGGTGGTGGTGGGATGAATTGAAGGATTGGGATTGACATATATACACTAATATGTATAAAATGGATAACTAATAAGAACCTGCTGTATAAAAAATAAATAAAATTCAAAACAAAAAAAAACTTGTTCACACACAAATATGGTTTCTAAGCCTCTCAATCGTGGTCTTGAGAATTTCACTAAAAATAAAGGCTTTTAAAAAAATACAGAAGCCTAAATTCTTGGATTCAAGTATTTTTAAGAATTCCAATGGAAAGCATCCAATTCCACTACACATGTTTCTTGTACACTTAGTAATAGTTTCCTCTGTTTGAAAATTCCTCAATTATTGGAACTGTAAAGCAAGAAGTTCTACTAGGAAGAAAAATTTGCCTTTGCCTCTGCAGATATGACCTCTCCCAGGCCCTCCTGGCTCTCTCACAGAAGATGACCTACTTTTCTGAGATTAAAGTTTTCAGACATGATCTATTTCTACTTTGTCCCAACGCAAAATTTATCTCTGTCCTCATCTACCCTTTATTTCCTCCTTTCTTGGAGGAAGAAGTGATTATAGATTAGGTTTCTAAGGCCAGCTGTCTCACTGGTGCCCCTGATCTGTTCATTATCTGCCCCCTGGATTCAGGATGTGTGTTTAATGGCATCTCTTACCTACTTCCTCTCACCTCCAATCCCTCACGGCCACCTCCTCCCTTCACTGAAACCACAAATACTCTCAAGCTTCTTGATTTCAAAAACACCTTCCATTAATTACATGATTCCAGTTTAGGGTTTGCCTATCTCCCAATTTTCAGTCTCAAACTTCTAGAAAGCATGGACTACACTAATGCCTCCCACTAAATTTTCAAAGCCTTCTTCACCTGCCCTCCAGCTGAAACTATTTTCCCAAAAGTCAACAATGACCTCAAATTACTAAATGCAATGCACTGTTTTCTGTCTTCAAATATAGTCGGCTCTCCGTATTCAATCAAGGCTTGGGTGGAAGACATTAAGAAAAAATATTGGATCCATGGTTGGTTGAACACTCAGATGTGGAAGCTGCAGATACAGAGGACCAACTGTAAGAACCTTGAGCATCCCGAGTATCCACCGCCCAGCGGGGAAGGGGTGAGGTGTACTGGAACCTATATCCCTCAGATACAGAGGGATAATCATACCTTAAACTCTTTATAATACATGAACTAACTAAATACTTTTCTTGTTAAGAAATTTCCTCTTCCCTTTGCTATCATAATACTCAATTATGTTTCTTGAATCTCTCTGACCAATTCTTTTTTTAAATTTATTTTATTGAAGTACAGTTGATTTACAATGTTGTGTTAATTTCTGCTGTATAGCAAAGTGATTCAGTTACATATATATATTCTTTTAAAAATTATTTTCTATTATGGTTTATCACAGGATATTTAATATAGTTCCCTGTGCTATACAGTAGGACCATGTTGTTTATCCATCCTATATATAATAGTTTGCATCTGCTCATCCCAAACTCCCAATCCATTCCTCCCCACCACCACCCTCCTTGGCAACTACAAGTCTTTTCTCTATGTCTCTGACCAATTCTTGCTCCTTCATTGACTAGCTCCTTAATAGTCCCTAGGATTCTGTCCTTGAATTGTTTTTCTATTTCCATTGTAATCTTGTTTGCTCTAAAAGCTCTGCTGATGACTCCCAAATATCAGTGAAATGATAACTCTGGTGCCTACCTCATAGGTTGTCGTAGGGATTTAATGAGTCAATACAATACAACACAAAACTCTTGAAAAAGTGTTAGCTGTTGCTGGTATTATTCTTAATTTTATTAAATCTGAATCTTTATTCCAGATCTTTATTATAAGCTTCAGTACATTTTTTTTCTTTTCTCTGTACAAATTTCTAACAGACTTGGAGGCAGCTCCAGGTAGCCGACAAACCGACAAACACTTCCATGCTCGCATGTCCAAAACTCAGCTCACTGTCACCTTCCCAGGACTTTCTCTTCCTCCTAAGCCTCCTCCTCTGGTGAGAATGTCCCATCTTCAGGGTCACCCCAGCATAAAGCATTAGATTCACCTTTGAAACCTCTCTACCCCTTACCCCCATTCCTCGAATCCAATGTCTGCCAACACTCCCTCGACAATTCTTCACTTTCAACAGAACTTTCTGAAGCCAGAAGTTCATAATCTGTTACCTGGGTAAATTTGATAACATCCAACCTGACCTCTTGCCTCCAAGCTCTCTTTAGCATCTCCATCCTAATCAATTATAGAGTAACTGTTCACAACGATTGTTGTCTGATAATATCATCCCACACTGAAAACAAGACTACAGCTCATGATCTTCATGAGAACATATAGAATCCTTACCGTAATGTTCAAGGTCTTCCTGATTTCTGACCAAACTTTCTTTTCCAGTTTTTTTCTCCCTGTTTTCCACTACTATCCTCTATTCCTCTCAAGTGCATCCTTTCCAACTCTAGACCTCCAAAAATGCCAGCCCTACAGACACTGCCACAGGAGTCTAGGCATTCTTCAAAACGCATCTCAAATAACACATCCTCCATGATGTTTTCACCAATGGTTCTGGATTGACATAATCATAAACTCTGGCCCTGGCAGGTTTCTGTACCTACTGTAGGACTGAACCCATTCTATATCACATACTAGGCAATATGCTCCTGTCTTAAATCCCTTCCCAAATTATAGACTGAGATCTTATTTAATAATTTAATCCCCCTTATTCATTCAGTGTTGACAGAGTGCTTTCCATGACAGACTCTGGAAATGCAAGATGAAATTCTCTCTGTCTCCTCCAATGAGCCAACTCTTTCAACCAAGCAGAGTACCTGGGAGATGGCAGGTGCTGAGTAAATATGTGTAGAATGGAATTGTCCCTAACCTCACAGGTGAAATCAAGGTACTGTGAATTCAAAGACTTCTCCAAATCTCCTGACAAGCTAGTAACTAGTGGAACTCTGCATTTATCAGTTTTATCTATTATTTCAATTGCCAGAGCATGCCATCCCACAACTGTTAAAAAAGAGTTTTATATAAAGTTTTATACTACCTTACTGGTCTACAAAAATGTTATTACACAAAAACTTGGGTTTCCTATATATAGGCTTACATTTTTAAAGCAGTGAAGAATCTGGTATATTTTCAGTAAATCTAACTCAAAAGCAAAATATGAGTTGTAATTTTCTTGATCCATATAATTTACCTATTTATACATTTAATGATTTATTAATTCACTTATTCTTCTACCCTGTAGGTGGCCTGCTCCCCTTAATGTTCTCCTAAAATTTCACCCCCAAAGACAGACACCATCTATGTGTTCAGTGCTCTACCCGAGGCATCTCATTTGTTCTGCTCAGGCTTCACCTTTGCACTGAACAGCATCACCATCCCAGGAAACACAAACAGTGCAGTGATGAGTCACCCCAATCCTTCTGGGTTTCCCTGTTCATTTCCAGCACAATCCTGACCTCCAGAAAACCCTTCTCCCAATATAGACCACCACTTCTAGCCAAGCTAGCATGGGAAGGGGCTGTGAGCTACTTTATAAATAGAGAATCACATGCCTATTTATTGCAGCCGCAGCTGTAAATGAATTACTCAAAATACGACTAACACACTTGCATAACTGCTTATAAGCAATGCAAAAATGTTGACACTGGAGACAGCTCGACCTTCCTGCAATCCTCCACGTACGACTTCTTTAGATAAAGCACAATGCATCACTTAGCTCTGTGACCAGTCATGGAAAGGACACGAATGCAGGTGGAGACATTTGCGGAGGGGAGTAGAGTCAGAGAGAGAGGAGAGGATGCTCTCAGGCTTCCGGAGTTTGATGAATGAAATGGAAATAGTGGCAGCAGAAATAGCAGCTATTTTAAACAAGGTCACCACGTGTAGCGGTGAATATATTTTTAAAAGATGAGTTTCCTCTTAATTGTGTGTTTTCCTTATTTAACGATTAAGTTAATATATGGCTTTTTGTCTAGCAGCAAGACACAAGGCCCGTGGTTATGTACTGTACCTGCTATAAAGCCAACAAGACTCAGTGAAGGGCAGGGGGAAGAAAGAAGGGGAAGAGAAAAGGAGATTCATTTTTATCCTAGGAGGTAGGATGTGAGCGGGACTTAGAAGATGAAGCTGGGGCAGGAAGGCCTAAGGAAGACTCCAAACAAAGGAGACAGTGCAGCAAAGTCAAGCAGATAGAACCCCAAATTGACCAACTGAAAGGACCTTTCTGGTAAGGGAGACACTGCATTCTTTGGAAGTAATGACTGCTTCTTCCTTATATAAACATTCACATCACAAGGAAGGGAGGGATAAATCTGCGGTTCTGCTCTATTTCCCCATAATATGAAATATCAATTCTTTGTCGTATTATTAGTCGACATTTATTAAATAGTTACTCTGTATAAGTTAGGGTTCCATGGTTGCAGGTAACAGTGATTGATTCTTATTGTCAACGCAGAAACATCTGACTGACTAGAGCAAAAGCAAACCTAAAAAAGCAAGCATCTGGGGCTTCCCTGGTGGCGCAGTAGATAAGAATCTGCCTGCCAGTGCAGGGGACACAGGTTCAATCCCTGGTCCAGGAAGATCCCACATGCCATGGAACAACTAAGCCCATGTGCCACAACTACTGAGCCTGCACTCTAGAGCCCACGAGCCACAACTACTGAAGCCCGCACACCTAGAGCCCGCACTCTGCAACAAGAGAAGCCACTGCAATGAGAAGCCTGCGCACTGCAACAAAGAGTAGCCCCTGCTTGCTGCAACTAGAGAAAGTCAGCGCACAACAATGAAGACCCAACGCAGCAAAAAATAAAATAAAATAAATTAATTTAAAAAATTAAAAAAAAAAAGCAAGCATCTAAGACAGGAACCAGAGAAGCTGTGGGAATCTAAGCTGAAGAAGCTGATGGACAGTTAGCTAAAGTCAACATGGACAAATCAAGACACATCTTCTAGGGAAAGAACATCTGCTTTCTTAGATTTGGTCAAGAGTCTTCCTTATGTCCAGATGCCTTGCCCCATGATAAGTGATTTAACCAAAACTATATCCAATAGATTAGTTTCCCAACAAGAAATTGGGGTACAATTATAAAAACAAGGAAGAATGGGTGCTGGGCTAGCGAAATCCCATGTTCCCAGCATGCAGATTTCAGCATAGAGAAGAGGAAAGAAGTGTCAAACAACACACTGGCATGCAGTGTGCACACACGTGTGTGCTATTGCTCCCTCATGTGTTTTTAGACCAGCTGGTGAACACCCCCCTGATCTGTTGAGGTTCTTGCTTCCTTTGGACCACTCTGACCACTGAGTTCTAATGGGACCCAAACTCTGCATCTCTGCATTTTATCTTTTGCTAAGTACCTTCAGGTGTTTTTAAAAAGAAGAGCAAACTTTCCCTAAACAATTTCCTCTGAAAAGCCAGTTTAGTTAAAAGGAATGTGGATAATCCACTGTAGGTACCATCAATCCAATTCTGGTAGAATGGAAATTCAGAAACAACTTGAAGAATCAGAGAGGACATGCTGCTTTGATTTTATGCTCTGGTCAGCTGGTGGAGCCTCCTGGAAAACTAGGAGGGTCCCAAGGAGGTGGCAGGCACTGCTATCAATTATCTGTACCTTTCTAGCTGAGAGGGATGCGATGGTGAAGCTGGCCAATGTATCTGAGGTACGTAGGTTCATTATTGTTATCGGACAAAGGAAGCATGATCTTGGCCTATAATCTAGCACAGGCACTGGGAAAACAGAGCCAGATACAGAAAGAAACCTGACTGGCAGCCGGTTACTCACTCAGCTAATGTTTATTGAGCACGTACTATGTGCCAACCCTTGTTCTGGGCTCTGGGGATACAGCAGAGAACAAGAGAGACTAGATCTCTGTTCTTGCAGAGGTTACATTTTAATAGGAAAGGCAGATAGTAAACAAAGAAGAAAAAAAATAAGAAAAATATCCAGTAACGGTAAGAGCTCTGTGTGTTGCAGGAAATGAAAATATGGTGAAGCAATGGAGCTTGACTGGGGGATGCTTTTAAACTGGGTGGTTTAAGCTAGGATCTGACCAGCAAGAAGAAACCATTCCTGTTCAGATTGGGCAGAGTAAGGGAGGAACTGAGGCAAAGGGAACAGCTCTTGCCAAGGTCTCGGTGTGTTGGAGTAACAGAAAGAAGGCCATTGTGGCTGGAATAGGAAAGGGTGAGGGAGAGAGGGGTAGGCGATGAGTTCATAGAGGTGGGCAGGGGCCAGGTGGGCGGTTGGTCATAAGGGCGGTTTCTAAAGGGAAAACTCAGAGGGTATTTCCAGAAGCAGTCACTGTGGATGTTTATTAGGATGGTGGGGAAACCAGGAAGGCAGTCAAGTCAGTAAACAGCCGTATCTGGGAATTTGGGAAGTGACATAAAGGAGGGCTCAGGTCCCTGGGATGCAGCAAAAGATTAGATTTCCGTAAGGAAGAAGAGGATGGATCTGAATCTTGCTGGGGATCCAGAACCTCCCCATGAAACCGCATGGTGCACCATCAGGACAGGAAGGTCCTGCAGAATAACTGAACAGTTAGTGAGGTGGGGGTGAGGGAGAAGCATGGCTCTGCATGCTACCCAGAGGTGGTCTTATGCAAAAGTGCCAGGCATTGGCAGTACTGTGGTCAGGTTACCACATCCCATACTTGGGTGGGCAATTTATTCCCAGGATCCTCCAAGTGGTGAGGTGAGAGCTATGATAGCCCTCTTACATGAGCCAAGATTGGGTTAGGCTTTGTCTGCAGGGTTATGATCTCAGTGGATCCAACTCTAAGAAGCTGAGGAAGGCAGAGAAAGCACTAAGGGGCGGTGAGTCCAGACATTCTCGCAGTGCCTTTGTTTGGAGTCTTACCACCCATTCTAAATACCAGTTTGAATTAAAATATTCCTTAAGAATAACTACCATTACTCAAATACATACAAAGAACCACATACTGGGCAAGTTGCAAACATTATTCCTAATCCTTGATTCCAATTACAGAGAGGAAAAAACTGAAACCCAAAAATGATAGTAAATGATTAGAATCAAGTGTTTATGATCACTTTTCCCCATTATGACAGAACATAAAAGCAAACATATATGGAGTTCTCTATGAAAAGAAAAAAAAATTACTCTATTCCCCTCTATCAACTATTGCACATTTGAAAGTATAATTTCAAATGTATGGATCTAGTACAATAGGCCCACGATCCATTCAGCCTTATTTGGAACTCTGATGTATATTTTCCCTCTGGCACGTTTTTAAGAATATATTCACATCACCAGGATTTATTCTTTGAGGTTTTTATAAAGAAGTGTCATCCTGTGCTACAAAGGTTAAAAAGAGAAATTCAGTGAAAGTGAAGTTCACTTTCAAAGGTAAGCAAAACAGACAGGTTTTCTAATGCAAATATGTGCTTCTTAAATTAAATTAAGGAAGGGGCCTCGAGGTTAAGGTTTGATCGATTCTCACTCTGACTTTAGCACCGGAACCTGATGCCAAGCACCACACTTCAGACTAAGACACCACAAAGGAGAAACACCCCACAGGCAGTGGAATATTTTGACAGTGAACCTAGCTTTTGGATCCTGTCAACCGGCAGGTTCAAGAGATAATCGGACTCCAGTGGAAGGTTATAGTCTCAACTTTACAATGAAAGGGCTAGCCCTAATGACTTCAAAGTTCCTTTCAGTTTTATAAAATTCTCTAGTTCTGTTTCCTAGTGAATGAACAAATGCACTGCAGGTAAAGTGCTCAGAAAAGCAGAGGAGTGTCCATTTAGGCCTGGCTGTTGGCTGTTCATAGGACCCAGCATTTTGCTGTCTTGGTGAATTTATGGTGGATCATGGTTGTTCCCCAGCCTTGCAGATTTAGGAACTGGACTTTTTCAGCACACACTGAGATGATCAGAATCCTGGGGACAGATGCAACCTAACTCAACTCACATGAGACCAATGTATAAACCAGAAGGCCAATTTATCATAGATAACACACACATTATGATCAGCATATTCACATATGCTGAAGCTTGCTAATAAAATGCAGTTTAAAAACAGAGAAATAATGCCACGGAGCAACTAAGCCCATGCTCCACAACAAGAGAAGCCACAACAATGAGAAGCCTGCGCACCACAACAAAGAGTAGCCTCCACTTGCCGCAACTAGAGGAAGCCCGTGTGCAGCAACGAAGACCCAATGCAGCCAAAAATAAAATAAATAATAAAAATAAATACATTTAAACAAAAACACAGAGAAATAAACAGGCAAAAGTGATGTTTTTCCCCAGACCAGGTTGAGTCACATAGCAGAGACCCCTTCTGTATTGGCAAGAATGCTTGGATTTCAGGATTCAAAGTTCCTTCCCCTTGGACAGGGCACCACACATGTGTTCAACTGTCAGTCCTTTCTGTAACATGGTTTTTTCTCTAGATAGCTTTAATAAATCACTGATTAAACTAGATTTTCATACATTCTTGCATAAATATTGCTTTTCCATATGTACTGGCAAAGTCAGTTAATTTTAACTATCAGAAGGCAAAGTAGTCTTTCTTTTTGCCAAGATCCTGGGGATAACTCACTGTGTTTCCCTTGAAGTCTCTTTCCAATCGTATCATGAATGTATGAAGGTACCAGGGTCAGGAGAGGTAAACCACAAAAATAATTTTAATTACTTAAATTACAGGCAAGTTTAAATCTGGATAAGTGGCTATAGAGTACATTATAATAATCAGGAAGTGCCACCGTCAATACATTTCAACAGACTATTTGGTGATGTAGTTGGTTGGTTCTTTGTGAAAGGATGGTAAGTGAAAGTGAAAGTGGGCTTCAAAATCATGTTTCCTAGAACAGTGTTATTCAATGTGTGGTCTGCAGGCTAGCAGCATCAGCTTCGCTTAGGAGATCATGAGAAATATTTCTTAGGCCCTACCCCAAACCTATTGAGAAGGAAGGATGGAAGGAAGGAAGGAAGGAAGGGAGGGAGAGAGGGAGGAAGGAAGATCCACCAGAGGATTATTTATGTATGCTAAAGTTTGAGAACCAGTACCCTAAAGTACAACTTGAGAAAGAAATCCCACAAAATAATCAGTTGGTCAGTCAAACAAATAAAATAAACAAATAAATTAAAACTAATCATTTAAGCAAGCCCACAAACAAACGAAACATCGCCAACTATCTCATGCTCTCTAAATAAAACTTTTCAAAAATAGGTCCACACAAAACAATCACTGCAACAAAACAGGAAGTGAATGGCCAAGGACAACTGCATGTAAAGATAAAATTAAAACCTGGAAAAGACGATTTCAGACTTTAAGATAGGTTGAGTTTCTGCTAGCCCCGTTTTCTAAACTCTCTGAGGTTTATCACTTAAATACTCTTGCTAGTAACGAATTCTTTTCTTAACCTTTGCAAGAGCTTTGCCATACTGAAGATGACCTTAAACCAGAAGTACATGTGGGGCACAGGTAGGGAGGAAGGAGCATGAACTCTGTTTAGTATCCCCTCTACAATCTCAGCTTTGTCCTCACTTCCGGTTAGCTCACTCACACTTACCACATCAAATGCCACCTCCGTGTAGGTGACACCTAAATCTGTGTTTGCCATTGGATTCACTTCATGCTCAGCTCTTCCTCCTTGCCTACAGCACATCTTAATCTGGGAGTCCCACTGTCACCCTGAAGTTACATTTCAAACTGGATCATAGTCTATTTTCAGATCATTCTCAGCCCCTTTCTCCAGCTTCCGTGTCACCTACCACACTGCTCTTTTTCCAGTCCCTGATATTTCGTGCTTTCCTGTCCATGCTCACCCAGGTTTAGCTTGATATCCTAAATGTTACCCTTCTACGCCATTACATCTTGCAACATACTAGTAATCAATCCAAAATACTCCTTTTATGAATGTTTCTTCCCTCCCAGAGAAACAATTTGTAAGCGCTTCCCTCTACTAACTGTGTGGCTCCCTCTTAACTTGTCATCATTTTTTTTTGGAAACAACTTAATTTCCAGTGTTAATTGTTTGAGTGATCATCAACTCATACTCAAAAGCCTTAAAAAAATATGTCATCCAAAAACCCAGACAAAATCATTCCTATGTTTTTTAAGGAACAGGTGAACACAGGACAAGCATAAACATGCACACACAGACATACAGGATTTTAAAAATAGGTTTGGAATCATATTATATCACTGTCTTATACCTTATTTTTAAAACCTAACAATATGTCATTTTCCCTGGTCAATATATCCATATGCATAGATTTCATGGCTGCATAAGTGTTTTTTTGTAACGATATAACAGCATTTATTTAATCTACACCATATATATGGACATTTAGATTGCTTACAATCTTCTTTATTAAATACAGTGCCGCAATAAGCACCTTTATACACCCATACTTTTATCCCTTAGCAGGTATTTCTAGAATTGAACTTGCTGTATAACAAGGCATGTACATTCTGAAAGCTTTTGATACATTCTTTCAAACTGAGATCCAAAAGGTACCTATGTGTCAATATTCCCCTGAGTATGAACAGTGTGTTGGAAGCCACTGCCTCCCTATAATTCAATGTACTCTGGCTGCTAAGAAATGTTTAACTTCTAAAAAATCTAGCCGGTGAAAATAATATCTCACTGTTATTTTAGTCACCATTTCTTCGATTATTAGTGACATACTTTTGAGTGCTTGTTAGCTATTTCTATTTTTTTCATTTGTGAATTTTTCTCCCTTTTATTATTGGAGTGTTTTCATTTTTGTCCTACTGAATAGTAGGAGTCTGTTTTATACCCAGAGTATTCAACCTTAGTAATATTATACTGCAAACCTTCTTTATAAGACTGTTTACTTGCTTTTTACTTTAAATTATGGTAGGGTTGTGCTAGATGAAGATGCATAAGTATGTCTGTAGTCATAATGTGGGAATTGCATTAAAAATAAAGAATTTTAAGTCTATCATTCTTTTCATTTATAGTTTATGCCTTTGGAATGAATCGTATAAGCCTACTCCCTCCACAAAGATTAAACAATAGTTCACGTTTTTCTTTTCTGACCTCGAAGGACTTACAGTCATTGCTGTGTTCTGGGAACCCAACCAATTCCCTCTGCCACCCATTCTCTGTTCCAGCAAAGTCTGATTCCTCACTGTCTGGTATCCCCCCAGTTGTACCTCATGCCTATGTTATGTTCCTGCTCTAATTCTAGCAGGAGTGCCCACCCATCCTTCCCTGACTTCACCAATATGCCAAATGTCCAATTCCTTTGTTCTCTTCCAGACTCACCCCAAACTCTCTTCTCCCTTCATGGCTCTTCTTGCCCAAACAGCCCTTTTCCCTTCTCTTTAAGTCAATGTCACACAATTTAGCATCTAATCACTCCCTTTTGTTCCATGTGTCACCTCTGTTTCCTTAAATAAATGGTCGTCTGAAGAGCAAAAATCATAGTATAACCGCCTTCTGTCTGAACAAACTGTTACCAGCCCCAGTCCTTAGATTCTCTAATCAATAGAAACTGATGAGAGGCCACCAGAGAATTGCAGGCAAAGCTTTATGGGGACTTGGGCCAAGGCTCAAGACAGCAGAAGCAAGAGTCAGGTGCGCACGCCCACTCCCTTGCTTGGGTCCTTAAGTGGGGTAACAACGGGGCAGATTGGTGGGTGGGGCAGCAGGTGTGGCTTAGATGGTCTGCCCGCTGCCCCGGTGGTGCAGGGATCATGTACAGGACCCTGCTTTGGCTCCCAGCAACTCACAAATGGCAGTTGGTTTGTGGCTGTTTTGTACCTTGTTTATAATTTGCCCCAACAGCACATGCATGCAATTATTTTTCATCACGTACAGTTTCTTTGTATCCTGTTGCTTAAGAAGACCTTTGTCCATGTGCAAGCACTGCTGTAAAGGGTCCCAGGTCCCAGCCTGTCTCAAAACCCCCTATACAGGGCCAGCCTAAGGAAGAGCTCTATGAACGTGCATTGATTGACACCT
The DNA here is from genome assembly GCF_949987515.2 of Delphinus delphis. Lineage (NCBI taxonomy): Eukaryota > Metazoa > Chordata > Mammalia > Artiodactyla > Delphinidae > Delphinus > Delphinus delphis. Next base: position 49,266,298 of record NC_082692.2, on the reverse strand, counting down.
TGGATTTCACATTCAGAAATTCCACGTTCCAAATCACTTCTTAATAACTATAGGATACGAAATAAATTGGCACAGCACTGGACTATAAGATATTATAATTAAACAGTGCACAAACACTGAAAAATCTTATTTCCTCCTTTTCCAAAGCATCTTCAAGCCAAACATACACGAAGGTGTGGGAGACAGCAGGTGTACACAGACACCTTTTTTTTGCTAAGTCAATATTGACCTGAGAGTAAGCATGAGAATGAGCAAGAATAAAGCAAATACTTTACAGAAAAAAAAAAAGCCAAACACCTTGAGGAGATTTCACCTTTATATTTCCTTCCTAGTTTTATGTATCTTCGGAATTGAAAGTGCCGTATTATTTTGAAATTAAAAAGGAATAAAGAAAACTATAGCAGAAGCACAGATAAATATGGAGTGGTTTCATTCAACTTTCCAGAAGATTCTACAATCAATTAAAGGATGTTTAGAGAGTGAGAGCACGGCCTACATGCAGGTCATTGTTGTAGGGTCTGAGAGCGAGACAAGGAAGAGCAGGACGAGGATTCTTTCCTCTGGGGGCTGAATTTTTCGGAAAAAAACAAAGGGAAGAAAAAATGGTTATGTGCCCAGAAAGCATAAGTGTTATCAATAAGTGTTACTAGAGTTCAGGATATGTAACAACTTCTATGTCATCAGTTGACATTTATCAAGCACCTACCAAATGCTGGGCAAGGACTGAGGGTCACCCAGCTGGAAGACCTTTGAGATGGCCCTTGGGTTTTGAGCATGAAGATGTAGGTGAGGGAAGCCATTACAGTTGGAAGAAGATTAACAAATAATTACAATTAAGTTCAGCGATGTTACATGTGAGCAAGTTTGAGAATATTTGAAAGCCCAGTGTAAGCTGGAGAAACTAAAAAACCTCAATTCGTTCATTCCCCAATGAACAAGTCTGGAAAATTATCTAGTTAAAACCCAATACTACACCCAGAGCCAGTGCTGGCCTCACTCAAAGCATTTTTAAACACGAGCTATAGCTCTAGGGAAGCAAGGGCTGACACTCTATAAGCTGCCTACAAGAAAATGACACCCCTCCCTCCTCTAATTTAGTTACTTTTGGGGACAAAAAGCATCCTGGGAACTTAAATGAGGAAAGTGCAAGTATTGTGAAATATAGCAATGTGAAAACCAGACAATTTCTCAATAGCTTCATCTCAGACTGCAGGGTGAGTTTTCTATGAAGCACTGAAACAGACCTGCATTGCTTTCCAAAACAAAACCACAATAAAAAAATCATGGAAGAAGTATGAGAAATACTGAAAGCAAATCTCTCTACATGATTTCAATCCAACTGATGGCAGAAATGGAGGCTGGAGAAACATAATGGAAGTGCAAAGAAATGTTTCAGCGAAGGGCATTGATCTGAGCTATCGTAAGGATTTGTGGTCCATTATATTCATGTATCAAGTCAATTTTAGGCCTCTCAGTCCCCCTCTTCTCACCATTATCACTTATAACAATCTCTTGGAGTTAATGGTTCTTATTTATATTTTATCATTTTCATAATATGTTAATATATTGGCATTCTTTACAGAACGCTGAAACACATTACTACTAGTCTAATATTGATCGTCAAGACATTCTTACCAAATAACTAAATATTCTTATGATGGGAAGAAGTGGCAGGAAACTGAAATATAAAAAGGTCAGGAAACCTTGGGGATATGGTATTAAAGCAAGTTCTAGAATCAAAAAATTTGGCCTCCCAGACATCTCTCTCTCAGAATCCTTTCACCTAACCAAAGCGCTGTTTTCATTTCTGATTATTAAATTCCTTTTCCAGACTTGGTTAAAATGTTTCAACTTGCATTAAATATATATGAAGTATGGTATACTGTTGCTTTTTAAGCATGGGTTAAAAAATGGTTGGTAGTCTAGTTGTAAAAAGAGAAAATGCTAAATTGGCTTTCCTGTGTTGAACTAAGCTCTCCTTCCCATCTCATACACAAAATAAGAGAAAAAAGTCATCCTTGCAGGTCTATGTTTAGGATACTCCCTGAGTTTCCAAAGAAGCATGTGGAACTTGATCATCAAACTTTAAAAGGCTATGAAATATAAATACATTGAATAGAATTAAGTGTCATTAGAAATACATGTCCTTGATTTACCTTTTTTATAGGAAGAGCAAACAGTTGAGGCTTTATGATCTGCTGTCTTCTAGATGGATTTCAGTTGGTAGATATTTCTATATCAACCCAGCATAGCATCTTCTGCATCTTTTGTTTTCTTCTTTTCATTGCCATGTTTTAACTTTAATTAAAATTCATGTTGGGGCTTCCCTGGTGGCACAGTGGTTGAGAGTCTGCCTGCCAATGCAGGGGACACGGGTTCGTGCCTCGATCCGGGAAGATCCCACATGCCGCGGAGCGGCTGGGCCCGTGAGCCATGGCCGCTGAGCCTGCACATCTAGAGCCTGTGCTCCGCAACGGGAGAGGCCACAACAGTGAGAGACCTGCGTATCCCCCCACCAAAAAAAAAAAGAAAAAAAAATTATGTTGGAAGTGAGAAACAGGACAAGTACAGGGGGAAAAAAGAAACAAAATCAGATTTCACTGAGGTTCATTAGATTTTCCAGAGTCACTTTTTCCAGCTCAGTTATTATACCAGGATATTCCTCCTATGGTCAAGGAGCACCAAACAAGTCCACCAGATGAGGGTTATCACGAAATATAATTTTGCAGTATTCCCAAGATAATAACATAAAAAGGAAAATCCTGATGTCCAAACTCTCGGGACACGAATATTTGCTCTAATACAAAAATGCCTCAGCTAGATTCCAACCACTTAGGAAGATTTGGGCTGCTTGAAGCTGTCCTCCCCTGCTATTGCTCTTTCAACTTGAAATACGAGTGGCAGACAAAGCAGATCAACCTGGATCACAAGTGTGGCCCCATGGGATGGACAAGAAGCAAAGAAATGTTTGGCCCTGCTGACCCCAAGCACTGCTGGGATCCCCATGAGGGTGTCACACACACAAAAAAAGACATTTCTTCTTCTGCCAAATGTGAGAGGCTCCCTTTCAGCTCAAACCTCAATCCAGAAGTTCATCTTCTCACCAAAAGGAACAGACTTCAATAACCCTTATCACTCCAACACAAAGGGGCAGGTCAGTCCCACAGGACACAGAATCTTCAGGTTAAGAATCCAAGCACTTAACACATATATATGGAACCTAAAAAAAAAAAAGGTTCTGAAGAACCTAGGGGCAGGACAGGAATAAAGATGCAGACATAGAGAATGGACTTGAGGACACGGGGAGGGGGAAGGGTAAGCTGGGACAAAGTGAAAGAGTGGCATGGACATATATACACTACCAAATGTAAAATAGATAGCTAGTGGGAAGCAGCTGCATGGCACAGGGAGATCAGCTCGGTGCTTTGTGACCACCTAAAGGGGTGGGATAGGGAGGGTGGGAGGGAGACGCAGGAGGGAGGGGATATGGGGATATATGTATATGTATAGCTGATTCACTTTGATATAAAGCAGAAACTAACACACCATTGTAAAGCAATTATACTCCAATAAAGATGTTAAAAAAAAAAAAGATCAAGGGTAGAGCAATGCCAAGAAATGAGGAAATGACGGCAGGTATTGCTTAATGAAAAAAAAAAAAAAAGAATCCAAGCACTGATGTCAATCCTTGTGTAATAAGGAACTCATCAAGGCATTTTTCAGTGTTTAAAAGGAAGCAAACCTGCCTAGAAGATAAATGATTCAATTTTCAGTACTGAAATGAGTACCTTATACATTTATTGTAAAATTATTCATAATGGCAAAACGGTGGCAAAAAAAAATCCGCGCCCATCGATGGGCAATACTTGCATAAAATGTGATGCAAACACACTAGAAACAATTACCCTGACAATTAACAAAAAGGACATGTCTAGTGAACTGGGGAGAATGCACAAAGTATGTTTTCCATTGAAAAAAGGAGTAAAATAACCTGCTCAGTTTGATCTCAGATACCATAGATCTGATTGTATGTTTGTATGAGCATAAAGAATGTTATAGAAGGGCACATATGATTTTTTATTAACATGTTATTTCTGAGAGTTCTTCATTGACCAGTGTGGTGTGCAGAAGAAGATTATTAATATTTTCAATATATATCTTGAGTTGTTTCACTAGATACGATTAGTCTGGATTACTTTGCAATAGAAAAATTTACTAAATGTTGAGGAATTACATATATAGAGACTATATTTTCTACAAATGGTAATAAGAGCCTTGATGCAAAAAAAGAACATGGTAGAGAAAAAAAAAATACAAAACTTCAAAACAAACATAAGAGATTCAACACAACTTGGAAAAATCAAGAGGCATCCAAACCAAAAACACAGTTTGCAGCCACAACTGGGCTATTGTTTCCATACATTCCTTAGTGAGGAAGCCTTTGAAGTTGACATCAGAATCCCATCTTATATCATCTATCGTTACTTCGGACATATCTTTATACCTGCTTAGTTAATTGTATAGGGAAACTAGAGCTTTCTTTTCCCAAAACAGGTATTTTGTCAGTCTTATTTGATCTTTGAAGTTGACTTTTCAAAATTTTGAGTTAAAAAATCCATATTGCTGTGGATATTTACATGGCATAGGGAGATAATATATGACTATTATACTCAAGATCCTCTGTCTCAAATAAGAAAAATAGACAAAAAGATGGGCCTAGCACTCAACCCATCTCCTAGCTGCGTCTTCTGAGTTCACCTCCTGATATGTCCAACTCTCCACCAACCCAAGGAAGGAAGCTGCATATACAAGCTGACAGTCTTGGCAACTGCTCAGGAATGGCCTCTCCAGTCCCCTCAAACCACCACCACTGCCATTTAGTCCTGACCTCCTTGCTTGTTCTCATCCCCAATTTCCAAATACTGGCTGTCTTTGAAATACACTTCTGTCCTTCCAAGTTGGCATGCGTTCTGATGTTCTTGCCAGCATCTTGGGAAGCAACACTTGTCAGTTTTTCTCTTCTCTCCTCTTCTCTTCTCTTTTCTCTTCCCTTCTCTTCCCTTCTCTTCTCTTCTCTTCTCTTCTCTTCTCTTCTCTTTTTTCTCCCCTTCTCTCTCTTCTCTTCCTATTGCAGTTTCTGACTTAGCTCACATGCTATCACAGTGTGTCCCATTAGCTGTGTATATAACCTAACTCTAGCCAACAGTCCCGGGGTCCTAGTGTCCCACATGCTTCAGGGGAGAAAGGTAGGGTAGGGAATGATATATCAGTTGGTATATGTAAAAGAATTTACTTTAATAAGACTTATTTATGCTATACAAAATGCCTTTTGACATAAAGCATCACAGAGGTGAAGGGAACATTCAGCAACTCTGGTTTTAAAAATCACTACCTTCAGCAACAGAGGACTGCATGAGACATACTGAACAACACGGATTAATACACACTAAAAACCTTCTGTTATGCACTCAGCCTGCACCAGGCACTCTACTGGATCCTGCGGGGCATTCAAAGATGAAGACCCTGTGGTCCTAGTCTTCAGGGGGTTCACAGACTAACTCTGAAACAAATCTGATCCTGATAAGTAAAGGTATATTTGAAAGCCAAAAATAGATTTACAACCAAGCAAGAAAAGAAAGTCAAAATCCAATCCACTCTACCTTGGAAAGAAATGGGAAAAAATAAAAAGTAATAACTAAAAAGATAGGAGGAAACTGAGAGCAAAGAGAACAAAAAGTAGGAAGAAGTTTAGGAGCTAAAGGCAGGGAGGCAAAGAAGGCAAATCCATAGCAGACAAGTTGAGGATAGGAGAAAAGGGGTGAGACAGAAAGGGCAAGGGGAGTGGAAGCTGTGAAACAGAAAGAAAAGAGTTAGTTTCCCAGGAAGGACAATCTGGGAAAGGCAGGGAGATGGAGAGGATGCAGTGTAAATGTGAGGTCACTGCAGACAGACATCCTAAAGGAATAAGGATGGAGAAGTGAGTAAAATGAACTTGGCAGAAAAGACAGATCATGAATAATAATAACAATAATAGCTAACTTTTCTTGGACCTCTATTGACCTAAACTGCAATGACCATGTTGAAATCTAGACACTCGTTCACCAGGACCCACCCTCTAACATATGAATGTGCTGAGAGTCAGGGTACTTAAGCACGACTGCATTCATATCTTCAATTCAACAGTTCTGTGGATCCCTGGGCACATCAGTGGCCCTTAAACATCACTGCCATCTGTTTAGCATTGTACAATTCTTATGCCAATACTGCTTTGCTGGTTTTATAACTTATTCTATTGGATTACCCCACTCAAAGCCAGATCCTTTCTACATAGAACAACAGAGCTTCACTCATGATTATATTTTTGAGCAGATAAAAATTTTATATGAATATTTTATACATAGAAATTTCAAATACGTGTAAAAATTTTATTTCAATATTCTTCTAAAAAACACCCTTGTTTCCAGTCAAAAACAATATGGCTTTTATCCAGGTCGTCGGTAGGAACGAGTGATGGGTAAACCAGAACAAGAAAAGCAGGTGCTGGAAGTTATCAAGTGCATTGATATGTGGAAGCAGAACAAAGCACTAAGCTGTCCTAGAACAAAGCACTAAGCTGTCCTCAGAAGCATTGAATTTTTTACTTTTTCACAAGACACCAAAAGTCTCAACTATATGACTCCTCCAAATCAAGTTCTATATTCACATCAAAGTTTTTCCCGAAGATGGTTCTTTGATTCCTAAACTATCACTTCCTTTGCAAACAGCTCTTATCCTTTGCCTTTGGAAAGAAAAATAGTCAAATTCCAGACATTTTCAAAAATAAATTAGAACTTGATAACATTAGCCTCTTATTTTCTCTTTCTTCTTTTCTTTGTTTTATCTTTCTTGGTGCTTCTCCTAAATCACTTGTAAAATTAAAATCATGGAACTGCCATTTTTTTCTACCATGCTATTGACAGCCTCATCATTACAAGCTTTGAGGATCATTAGAATTTCCACAATATAAACAATAAACAATGAAATTGGGGAAAAATTAGAGTCAATCTATCAATAAGATTTCTAAAAAATTCTATCAAGAATAACGGAGGAAAAAGAATATATATATAGTTTGCATAATACATTATCAATATATCTCAGATCATGGGAAGATACTACATTTTTGAAAGAAAGTAAAAGTTATTAGTCATCTGTATTTTGGTGAGACTCGTCCCCTTTTGCCATCAGCTAGCAGCAAAAAACTTATTAGACCTGAAAAGAATGAGTATATGTCTCCTTAAGACCACTTTGCCTCTCCATATTTCTCAGTGGTCATTTAGCCTCAGAGAAAATCAGAACCATCGAAACAATTCTTAAAGTTTCCAGAAATGTGTGTGTGTGTGTGTGTTTTATGTTTGTGAAAGAGAAATCAAAGCTTATTCATTGAATCTGCTGATGAAATTTGGTGAGATCTGGCTAGAGGGCTGGGAAGGAAAACTGAGTAATTAGGAGGAGAATCAAAACATTGGGTGATTATGAGAATTCTCCCTTCAAGATTGTGGGAGGGGAGGGAGTTTTCGGGTGTGAGCATATGCAGGGGTCTAAAGAGACAGAGAAAAGTCCTTCTTGACTGAGGTGGGGGGAGAAGGCCATGCTCTGGACCAGGCATCCTTGTTTTCTTATATTACTGAAAATAATAAAAATCAGAATAAAAATGAAGGAAGCATTGTGCTTGGCTTAAGGCTAGAGAAGCAGTATCTTCAGGGTGCTCACCCACTTGTGAAAGTCATGGTGGGTCTGACTGGGGTGTGCATATGTGCAGACATGTCTGCTCTCAGAGGCACACAGATGTTGCAGGGTTGACAGGGACCTCTGGAAACCAAGAGAAGTCATCCAAGGTGAATAATCATGGACTTGGGGAACAGGAGGAGGTGGCCGTTTTAATACGTGTAAAAAAACCCATGACCCTATTTAGAAACAGAAGAATTTAGAAAGATTATGCCATAAAATAACTACTGTGCCAGGAACTTGCCTCCTGCTTGGACCCTAAGCTGAGAGCCCAGGGAAACACCTGTTACAGTCAAGCTCTTTTTCTTGCCAATTGGTAAACAATTCTACCAATTGCACAATGAAAAAATTCTGTGAACCTGGCACCCAGATCTGGAACTCTCAATTGCTCTCACCACCAAAGGTCAATCCAATGTATCTGCTTGTGACATATTTTAGCCAAAGAATGTTAATGACATTTTCCAATACACTGTGCTGTTCTAACACATGTCCCACCCTGGAAATTTGGGATTACTAAAATACAGAGATATCTTGAATGCCAAAATGTCACAGTAGGTAGAGATATGGCCAGCTTTCCAGGCTCTCCGACCACTTTAGGGACCCACAAAAGCACTGACAAGATGAGAAAAATGTATTGCCTCCAAACAAAAAAGAAACCTGTGAAACCAAATTTAGCAAACGTTTGTTTCTACAAAGCATAATACATTGCCAACTTTATTCATTGTTCTATTTAGTAGAGACCGAAATAATATTTCTTTGTACCTCAAGAAGATCTGTAGATTAGATTTTTTTCATTTTGCAAGAACACCTACATATACAAGATGGTAAGTGCACATAAATTCACAAGCACACATAAATGAATTTACTGGTACTCAGAGAGTTTTAGTGGCAAAATAATAAAAACTCTTCCCATATTTTATTACAAAAAATATAATTTGATGTGGAATATGAGTACACTTTAATATGTTTAATATATTTGTTGAGAAGTGGGAGGCCCCTAAAGTGTTCAGAAAATATGGAAGTTTTAGAATGACCCTTTACTTCTCCCATTGTTAAAGGACATCGCTAAATTTGGAGGAAAATTCTTCCCTGTTCATGGATAAACAACAAGGTCCTATTGTATAACACAGGGAACTATATTCAGTGTCCTGTAACAAACCATAATGGAAAAGAATGTGAAAAAGAATATACATATGTATAACTGAATCACTTTGCTGTACAGGTGAAATTAATACAACCTTGTAAATCAACTATACTTCAATAAAAAAGTTTAAAAGATCAGAATTCTTCCCTGTTCACTGACCTATTCCCTTGTACTTTTTCCTCAACTTTTTTGTGTTTAACTTCAACAAAGTTAAACACAAGAACAAGCCAGAAAGGGAAAATTCCCTGTTGCTAACATAAGTCCAGTTGTCCTAACAGATGAATAATAAAGTGTAAAGTCAATGGTTAACTTTTTGGAATAAATTGAGAAAAGAACATCAGAAATTTATTCTTTTCCGATTTCCCTGCCTACCTAGATTACAACACAACATCCTTACTTCTGAAGGCACAGTCTCGACTGGTATGCCTGGCAATGGACAAGAGACCGAGGGGCCGAAAGCCAAGACCAAGGCTAACACAGGAGCTATCACAACCCTTCAAGGGACTAGCATCAAGCTAAAAATAATCTGCTTCTCTCATCTCTCAAGAAGAAATTCAACATCATGGGTATGTCATATGGTTTTCTTGTATGATATCCCTGAAAACAGTCTGAAATTTTCTTCCAAGCTTTGTACACACTTCTTCAAATACTTCATCTACTCAAAACTATTTGGGGGACTTCCCTGGTGGTCCAGTGGCTAAGACTCTGTGCTCCCAATGCAGGGGGCCCGGGTTCAATCCCTAGTCAGGGAACTAGATCCCACATGCCACAACTGAAGATCCTGCGTGCTGCAACTAAAATATGCTGCATGCCACAACTAAGACCCAGCATAGCTAAAGAAAGAAAGAAAGAAAGAAAGATTTTAAAAAACTATTTGGGACTTTAAAAGTATATTTGCTTAAAAATGCAAAAATAAAGAAAGAGAGAAAAAATGTATATTCGCTTGAATTTTAAGTTACCTTAGTTCTAAGTTATATCCAGGATGCCACCATCCAATCTGTGTGAATAAGTTTTAAAAGTGGCAACCTGAGTTTACAGTCATCAGTAATAGCCTCAAATATGACTTGTATACATAAGAAAACCTTTTAAGAAATCTTAAACCGTTCCAGAAAACCAGATAGCATTCTGTTTCCCATTTTCCTTTTCACTAAATTGTCACCAATCAGAAATATGACTATGATAAATAGCAGTCCCTAGATAAAAATAGGAAGACTTCTCCAAAATTCTCGTTAAATTCTATACATGATCCATATTCAGCTTGAAAACCACCAGTTAAGAATGAGATAAACAGAAGGTCACCTGCATCTGGGCAATACATGACAATTTCTTAACCCTAAGGTATAATGATAAGAAAAATAATTCTAGAAAAAGTTAAAAATCAGCTCCCCAAAACACTTACTACCAATATTTAGAATATCATGAGATTTATTTTACTTCTATCATGCCTTACTTTCCACACAACAGGAAAGGATATTATCAGGGTTGCCTTGACTGTGTATGTAGTCTAGTTTATTTCTGGTATTTGTTAGTCATTCATAAAAACAAAATTCAGGGTTCCATTTACTTTCATTAATTCAGGTAACAGGGGCTTTGAGGAGGACCAAGAAGAGTACCTAGTGAGAAAGAGAGGAAAAGAGAATGTTTTTGTTTATGTGTCCTGGAGAAGATATTATTTTTCTCCTACAATACCATGCACTCTGGTTACTAGAGTATTTTTTCCCTGCTCTTTAAAGGTTACTATTCAGAAATTCAGGGATTTGAAGGTTTTGCAAACTCCAGTCAAAATAGCATTTCATCTATCAATTGTTATTTCCACATGTACACGAACTCTTAGATTCATTCATGAAACTAGGGCTGTCGGGATCTTTTTTTTTTAATTTATTTTATTTAATTCATTTTTTTTTTGCGGTACACGGGCCTCTCACTGTTGTGGCCTCTCCCGCTGCGGAGCACAGGCTCCAGACTTGCAGGCTCAGCGTCCATGGCTCACGGGCCCAGCCGCTCCGCGGCATGTGGGATCTTCGCGGACCGGGGCACGAACCGTGTCCCCTGCATCGGCAGGCGGACTCTCAACCACTGCGCCACCAGGGAAGCTCGGGCTGTTAGGATCTCAATGAGATCAACTGGTTTAGCCAAACACATGCATCACTATTCAGCTCTTACGCCACCTGGAGAGAGCAAGTCTTCGCATAAGGCCTAATTTTACCCACTCAAGGAAGAAAACTTGAACCACGACAAAGCCAGCAATGATGATTAAAGAGTGCCTGTCACTTGGCCTCACCCGTGGGAGCTGCTCTCCACCCAATCCTGGGTAATGGGGGTGTTTCTCTGGGTGCCCTGGATTTAGATGTGGTGAAGGATGCAGACAGTTTCATGTGTCAAGCCTCCAGAGTCGTCAAAGCAGTGCTTGATCTGCTCTGTAGAAAGCGCTGAGGACCCGAACAAAAACTCATCAGTGGCACAAATCCAAGGTCATCTCCCAAATATCCCTAATATATCAAAGCAGCCTCATCCATCTCAAAGCAAGAGTCACAAATGCTAAGCCTGGAAGGGATCTTAGGGAACCTGTCCTAGAAACTAACTCACTGACACACAAATCAGAGAATTCTCCCAAAGAAAAGCAGAATGAATGTCTTATAATTTACTCTCCATCCACTAGAAATTGGATGTATATTAGAGGTTGATGTTCTGAGCAGCAAAACTTCATTCAGATATCTGATTCTACATGGTATATAGTTCCTGACCAATAAAGCTACATGGAAAAATAAAGTTATGTGAACAAATTCTCTGCCAATATCAACTTGAAAAAGAAAAATTCAAAACCAAAACAAACAGAATCCAACTTACCTCGGTCCACACCTCTCCTTGCCTTTTGAAAATTGCTTTCGAATGTTTGAAATCTGAAAATAAAGAGCCAATTCTATAGGCTTTTTCAAGGCCCTGAAAATGATCACTTAGTAAAAAATCTTTTATTAGTATTAGTAACCCTATAGAATGATAATCTCTAGAAGATAAGAGATTATAGTTTTCATGAACAGTCTTTCAAAAACACTGTAGTTAAAGCCTCTTTACTATAACATCCCTGCTAAAGAAAAAGAAACAAAAGTTGTCTCCTTGTGTGACTATGTAATTTTTAACACTAGCAACAAAATTTTCATATTCATACCAAACTGAATATCATATTCTCAAACATCTTAAAAAAGAATCACACTGCCACCTATTTTGCTCTAAGTCACTGATCCTTACCATGTATCACTCTTTTGTTTAGGGATAAATGGCCTGAAGGTTTTCTTACAATAGTTCCATAGATTAAAGTAGCAAAGAAACAGAGAAGAAAACCATTTATAATTTCAAAACAGAAAGGAAAAACTTCACTTTTACTTTTTGAATGTGTGCTTCATGGGAATAACTTTCATCTTTCCATCTGTATTTCTTTCAGATCCATTCAGTAACTATGAGTTTTGCAATGAAATGGCATTCCATATTTAAAATAAAAATTGGTATTTTATGTTGGTTTCCGTTTTCAAATAGCATATTTTTAATCACATCCAAGATAGTTCAGCATTTTTCCACTACTGCCAAAAATAGCAACACGTACCCTCAACACAACGTATCATAACATATCCTCAACAACACACGTATCACCACACACATTTCTGCTCTTGGGCTCCCCTCAGCCCCATCTGTACTCTTGCTGCGAACAGCTATAGCATAAAAATGTCTCTTCTCACATGCTTTTGATATTACACTATTTAATCACATACAGCTGTGGCTTATGAGGCTGTTACAAAACACAATTTTAATGTAGTACTTGAAGTCAATTTTGGATAAACATCAACCATTTACTCTGAATAAGAAGTCCAACACTCCAAAGATTTTCTTTTAAAGGAAAACCCTGGTTTTCTTAGAATTTGGCATGGGCATCATTGTGACTGAGACTTCTCTCTGCCAAAGAGACTGATAATGTCAAAAAGGATTGTGTAAATCATATTAGTGCAAAAACGAAGCTTTCCATAATTCCTGGAGCCAGAAAGACCTGGAATGATGTGCATCCTTCCTTCTCTTTGGCCTCTTCCTTCACGTGGCCCCTACCTCCAGCCCTCAAATACATTTTAGTACTTCATGGAAATAGGTTTGAGTTATAATTCTGTTTTTCTTTTTCCAAATTGAGAGAAAGTGAAAGGAAAATGTGTTGGAAAGATACTGTTCAAAGAAATATACACAGTGTTTCCCTTAAGTTTGGAATTATTCTGGGAAAAAAAAAAAAAAGCATGAACTTTTTACATTTCTACTCCTTTTAGTAGGCACCAAACTTAGTGTTGTGAAAACAATGACGACATTAGAGAAAGAAAATCCCAATGCAAACAAAGATTTGGAGGAGTAAAGAAAAAAAACCAAATTGAAAAGGCAAGGTAGCCTCTTGTTTCTCTGTTTCTCTCATTTAAAACCAATTAAAATAGTACACATTCTAACAGGAGATAAGATCGATCATCATTTCATGCTATCATATAATCCCCCTGCAGTGAAAGAAATATGTGGAGTTATTCCTAAAAATTCTCTTGCTGTAAGATTTTTAGAAAACTGGTTTTATATGTTTCAGTCCTTCAAAGGAAAACAGTACCTGGAAGTTTTCAAGGCTGAAACATACAAAACTGGTTGGTAACTGGCAAGTTACCAACTCTGACTATCAATGCAAATCTGAGGCAGGAAGTACTAAGGAAATTCTAAACTCATTCCCTCCCTCTGCAAGATTTTCTACATTTTCATGTGCGAGGAATGTGTGAAGGGTTGTTTTGTTTTGCTTTTGTAGGACCTGTACATTCACATCTTTAAGAATATCCTTGGCCCCCCGGGGAGGCTCCCTCTTCCTTTGCAGGGCGCCCTGGGCTTGTGTTTTCAAGTGTCTGCTCTTTTCATGGCACAACTGGGGTCCAGCTAGACATTTAGAGCCGGGCGGCTGTCCAGCTGCAGATGGCTGGAAATTCAGCCTGAAATCAGTGTGCTGGTGATGAATTACTCCTCCACCTGACCCCAACTTCACACCAGGCTCTGAACAGAATTTGAGTACCACCAGCCAGGGAGACCTGGACAGGGTTCCATGGTCTGAACCCCTTTCTTCAAGGTCTTCTGAGGAAGCAGATGGCCAAAGAAGGGCAGGCAGCAGACTGATGAAAAAGCAGAGTGATTAGAAACTGCACTGAACTGGGAGAAATAGAGTGATCTGGCAAGGGCGTGGAAAGGAAGAAAAGACAAACTTGCTGTGTGCGCTTGGGTGAGTTTTAAGTTTCATGAAGATGACTAAAGTTTTCTAAATATCACATATGAGAGAAATATCTATTTCTCAACTGCAAAATATCAACTCACCAGGCTGTGACCACGTTTTACTCTTTAGCTTTCCCAGTTCAACTCATTTGTTTTTCAAAAAAAACACCCCCAAAGTACCTCGAATTCAGATTGAAATTCACCCTGGGTCTCATAATGCAATAGCAACAGGTTGGTTATTTGGAATGGGCTGTAACAAAATTCTTGAGAAATATTATGTTACAACTTAAGCAAACATCATTACATATATTATCATTAAGCTAAGAAACTATTTTTTGATCTCCTTTCTCTAAAACTTGCTGATTATTATGGGTGGCTTTTCCAACAGCAAATTCGTTTTGATGAAACTCTTTTTTTAAAATCCAGTTATGTCTCTTATTGAAATATTATGACATGTCACCAAAATTTCTTCATTACTTCTAAATAAAAGTAATGTTCTTTTTAGAAATTGCTTCTTTGGCTAGGAAAACAAAATCGGTCAAAAGGAAGATTGACAAGTGACAACTTTGAATGTGAGGTCTGGGAGAGTAAGCATGTTATACCCACATTACTACAAGGTACAACAGCTACAAGTCAGCCATGGGTTTTCCTTTTATTTGACTTACCCATACATTTTTCTAATATAACATTTTAAGCATCTGGAAATTTTTTCAAAGAAACAAAAGCATAAATATCTTATTTCTATTTTTTTTTTCTTTTGAAGCAACAAAGTGAAGAGATTGGTTCTAATGTGATGGGTAATAAGGGGAGCAGAGAAAGCAGGGAAGTGTCACAAGTTTTTCTAAAACTTAAATTGCATTTGAGGAAATGGAAGACAGTTGCATTTATTTCAAAATCCGTTTTCATTTTGTTTTATCATAAGAAAATAGCAGCTGCATTTAACACACATATTTAGGTAGAAAGAGAAGGCTCAGTATTTTGGCATTTTCTGAATGAATACAATAATAAACATCCCATGAAGATTTTCCAACCCAAACTAATGTCAGCAAATAGCTTTCGTGGGTGAGTTAAAAACACCTGAATTTAGAGAACAGTTTAAGGCACGGTATCACCAGAATATGATTTTTGTTGTCAACCACAGAATTCTATTTTTATCAACCATAAATATTCTTTACATATTAGCATCATTTTAAAAAGCAATGATTTTAAAATTGGATTAAAACTACAAGCCAAGGCTGGAAGGACAGTGGATTTTATGGAATTCCACCTAGGCTTAGCAAATAAATCTAAGCAGCATGCATTTCCTTCAAAATTACTCTACGTTATATTTTGAGATATAAGTGTAAAAGGAGCAGAAAGTGCTACTGAAACAACCCGGTTGTTTTCATGCTATGCTGGGGTGTGATGAGACTTTATTATACAGTGTGAATGCTGTCAGAAAGTTCCCATATTTTAAAATATTGCACATTGACCCTTCCTCCCATTCCCTGAGTGCCTAAGTTCCCAAACAGGGCACATTTTCATATCTTCAGCTTCCAGGAATGTCATTAATGTCTGTCATTTCAGAGCCACTGTAATGATATTTGACAACTTCACAGCACTGTCGAAATTTTACAACGTAATAATCAATATGAACTACCATGATAGCCAAAGTAGCTGATCTTGTACTCCCTACCACCCTGATCTGATTACCCAAATATCAGCTGAGGTCGCCTAATGGATCTAACTTCTTTAAAAATGTTCCAGAAGTTGATGGCTTTGACTAGCTTGAAAGTAACAAGATCCAGATGCTGCCTGTCTACACAACACTAAACTACATAGGACCCCAAAACAGATTTATTTTTAAATTCCCTCTCTATTTTTCTAGCTCTCTTTTCCCTCAACACCCCATGTTTCCTCTTTACCCCAAACAACACACACACACACACACACACACACACACACACACACACACAAACTTCCCACCAGTGTAGCTGGTCCTGTGTCTTTAATATAACGTGCCTGACATTATTTCCTGCTAGCAATAGGTTAAAAGAAATCTCAAACCAAAAAGCAATTATTCCATTCATTTTGATCTAAAGTTTCTTTTCTGAATAGACTTCATCGGAGAAAACGAGAACCAAAAAGAAAGCATGAATTTTGAAACATTTGGGAAAATTTAGCCAAATGACTAAAGGGGATGGAATGTGCAATATTTTTCATGCAACCTTTGTTTGTTGTTTCTGTTTCTTTGGGGGATGAGAAATGACTATAAATTTCTCCTTTTAACTTGTCCTTGCTTTGCCATTTCTTTGAGGAAGGCAGGCAGCCGTTCTCTTCCCAATCCCCCAAAGAGTTAAAACTCTAGCCACTGGAGCAGGCGGGCTGGTCTATTTATTTCAGCAGCAGCCCAAACTAAATGCTCACAAAGGCAAAAAGCAGTGTGAGTCGACCTTGGAGGGGCAGGGCAAATTGTAAAGCGACTGAGAAAGGAAAGGAAAAAAAGAACAATCTTTAATATAATACTGAAAGTCTGCTGCCTGATCTGGTTTACAAATCAGCATTGTTTGGTGAGAGAGAATAAATGAGAGCTAACTACGGCATGAATTACCAAACCCAAATCACAGCACCCAGTCCTGGTGACAGCACAGATCACTCAGGCATGCCTTGTTCACTCCTGGCGTATTTACCAAGAACACGGTAGAGTCTGGCTAATGCAATATAAAATAATATCATCCATAAAGGAATACAATCCATGCATTCAAGGGGGAACAACCAACATTTTCCCCTGAAATTAAGTCCGATGTAATTGACAAATTGGAGCAGAGATTTCACACCTGAGAGTCTTCCATGTCTGAACTGCAGGATAAAGTTCATGATTGGCATGACCCACTGTTCAGTGACGTGGTCTTGCCACTGGCCCCCTCATGATCATTTGAGCACACACATAAAGCCTAAAGTATTTAACCAATTCATGTCCAATTATCATCAGTATATTTCATCGTTTTTCAAGACCCAGGCCTCCTGATGGCAGCCAACATCTAGCTTCTAAAAGTAAAGAACATCTATTGTAAAGCTCCTAAATTCACTCTCTAGCATCCTGATCATCCTCAGTATAAAATAAGGCCATAGAACACACAAAAATGTACCCAAGCAAACTCTAAGAGACTTGAATTAGTTACCGTGTACCTTCCCACACCCGTCTTTCATGCTACACTCAGCGGTTAAAAGTTTGAGTCGCCCCCACCCCGGCGTGTGCTATCCAGTGGGAAAAAACCTTTTAGAGCCACAAACAAAGAACAGCTCACCAGAAAAGCCCCTGAAATTGTATTCTTGTGCCTGATCATCACTGTTATGATCTCCTTTTTAACAACCCTGCCCATCGGCCAAGGACTTGACGGATATCAGGAACACCTAGGCAGCCAAATAACAACAAAGGAACTCAAGTAAAACTATTATCTCTTCTTAAAGAGAAAGCACCAGTTCCAGGCTTGCTTTCTTCTTATATCCTTCTCTGCTTCATTAACTCCATTGCTATGTTACTAATTTCAAAGAAGCAGGAAGAGGTGATGGGGTAAGGGGAGGGAGGTGGTAAATAATAATTCCCATGCCTGTCTGTTTCCCATCCCAAGTTCAGAAGGACACCCCACTGCTGCCAGACTGTGGAGCGAGCCATACCTTGGTTTGGAGATAATGAGGATAGTAGTAAGTGTACTGGGGGTACATTTGTGGCTGATCCAGGCGTTTGCCCATGTAGCTGGAATCTCTATCTCCGAGGCAGGGAACTGGATGACAGGGTATGTGCCCCAGGCCGAGCTTCCTCTGGAACCACTATTCCTGACAGTCCCGATGACTGATGAGGCTTCGGAGAGTCTTCCACCACTCACTAGTTCCAACACAGCAAGAATTTTAAAAAGAAACACACCAAAAAAAGAGGGAGGTGGGGGATTTGTAGGAAAACCCCCACACAGCCTCCCCAGCTCTCGCCTGGGGTCCACTTGGGATGAGGCAGTTTGTTCTCTACCCGGCTGTCCGTAGTGATGTCAATTGCCAACGTTTGTAAAGGAAAAAAAAAAAAAAAAAAAAAATCAAAGTCCTTTTAGCACAACTCGGAAATCTTGCAGATCAGCTTCCTGTCTCCTGTGTGTCTCTTTCCCCACCTTAAAGAAAACGAAAAAAAAAAAAAAGAAAGAAAAAGAAAAAAGAAAAGGGGAGAGGGAAGAAAGAAAAAGAAAGGGGAAAAGAAAAACTAAAAAAAAAAAAAAACCTCTCACAGCTCAGTTGCTGCTGTGTCCCTCCCAGAGTGACATGGTGTTCGGTGCTTGTCCTGTCCTTTCATTCACGTCCCCTCCTTCCAGCCAGTGGGTGGGACCCGGAGAGCCCCTCCAGGGAGCAGCGTACGCAGTCCAGAAGGCTGCAGTCTTTCCTCCAAGAAAAAAAAAAAAGGCTGCTTCAACCCCTGCTGCAAGCAAAGTTCCGATTCCCTCTACTGGCTATCTCGAATAGCAAAGCGGTTTTTGCAGCAAAGCTGCTGCCGCTGCCGCTGATCCCGGGGAACTCAAATGTGGGCGGCGGATGATTCCTTATCCTTCCCTCCATCAACCCCGCACAAGAGCTGCCTTCTTTGCTTTGCTTGCCAAGTTTCAAGGTAAGCCACACTGAGAAACAAAACACAGCAGACCCCGGGAGGGACAGGAGGACGAAGGGAGGAAGGGAGAGAAAGGAAAAAATCAAGGCAGACGGGCTAAGCTTGCTGGTGAAAATGGAAAAAGTGTGTCCCGGATGCTTTCAAAACCTGTGAACGCACTAAAGCCGAAGGAATCCAAGACCTGCTTTAGAAACTAACCTTTTACTTCTCGGAGAACGTGGAGGATGGTAAGTACTGAAGAAATGTTGTAGTCTACTCCAGGACTGCTCGTAACAAGCCAGGCATCATCAGATCACAATCAGCAACTTATCACAGCAGAAATAATCAATCTGATCATTACATCCATTTTGTAAAAATCTAAAGAGGTGTCCCCTTCGGTTTATGATCGTCTTGATAAATAAAATCACTGTTTCTCTCACTGTCTATCTCTTTATGATTCATGGAGGCTTTAATCACTTTCCTGACATCATCATACACAAACACAAAGAACAAAAATCATAATCACTTGGCAGGGTGTTTCTCCACCAATAATAAGTAGTATTCTGACGTGTCTATCAGCTGCTACATTATAATACAGATTGTTTCAGAGGAAATATATTTCCTTAAAGGGTCCCTTTTCAAGGCAGGCGAGGCTAAAATTAGACGTTCCAGCTGTGTTTTGCTGAGGGCTCACGCATGCCCAGAGCGTGGGCAGACCAGCACTGAACTCCTCTCGACTTTGTCAAGTCGGCTGTATTCTCCCCAGCCCAGAGTTGCCTTTTCAGATGAAAGGTTCCCGGTACAAATCCAGCTTCCTAGGCAAGAAGACCAGAGAATGCGGTCCCATGTACAAGCCCTACTACCCCTGGGGCAATGGGCTTCCCGCAGGGGTCTGGTTCCTGGGAGCCCTGTGA
Organism: Delphinus delphis; assembly: GCF_949987515.2. Lineage (NCBI taxonomy): Eukaryota > Metazoa > Chordata > Mammalia > Artiodactyla > Delphinidae > Delphinus > Delphinus delphis. Next base: position 49,246,608 of record NC_082692.2, on the reverse strand, counting down.
GTGCAGGTAGGTTCCTTGGAGACAGATCAGGATGGTGGGCACACAGTTTTATGTTTGACTTTTGACAAGAATGACGATCGGAAGGAAGGAAGGGGAGAGGGTGGAGAGTAGGAGGTAGAAGCCCTGTCACTGAGAAAATTAAATCAAGTCTGCCAATGTTTATGTGTTCTTCTGGGACTCAGAGTTCTCATCTAGAAAATGGAACTACTTCCAACTTACCTAGCTGGAGAGAGTCAACTGAATCAGATACTAAATAAAAATCACATTGATTTTAAAATTCTTTGCAGCATCTCACTACTCAGACAATAGAGTGCTGACTTTTGGTATACTTTTCAAGTCACGTACAAACCTAACTTTCTTCTCCAGAGGTAGGCAGTAGACCCTGTCCCCCATGTCTGATGCCTGAGTGACACTGCCCTGCTTTCAGGTCTGGGCTGTGCTCTCAGGGCCTTCGGTCATCCCCTCTGCCAGGGGGGCTCTCCCAGACCCACCTTCAGCAGATCCTCCAGCCCGCCCTTTGGTCTCAGCACCACCCACACCCAGTGGCTTCCTATGCACTCTGGCTTTCCCACAGCACCTCGTATTTACCCTAATATAATGCTCATCCTATGTCACTACCTATGAATTGCCTGTTTTCTCTACGATGCTCTAAAAGCATCAGGAAAAGCAGGAAAGGAGGAGGTCCCATCATTCTTGTTTACCTTCATCTTTTTTAAAACTGGCATGGCATCTGGCACCAAATGGTTGCTCCGTAAATGTCTGAAGAATAAGACATCTTAAATATCAGCAACAACTCTAACCCAACTCATATCCATCTTTCAGTACATTTCTGGGTGCAGGGGATATAGTGCTACACAGATCAGAACAAGGCGCCTCCTCCAACCGATGCCACTGCCCACTTCATACAGTTATTATGAGAATTCACTGAGTTAAACATGTGAAGCATTGATAACACCTTGGTACTTATTGGATCTGCTCAATAAACACAAGCCTGCACCTGGAGAAGAGCATCCCAGGGTGAAGGACCAGTAAGAACAGAAAGCCTGGCAGCAAGCATGTGTCTTTGGAATGTGCCAGATATAGTGCAGGGGCTGGAAGGGAGCAAGTAAAGAGTAGAGGAGTAAAGAGTAGAGAATGAGGCTGGGACAAGATCTACAAGCCTTGGTGGAATTTGGTGGGGAAAGCTAAATTAGTGATGGTTAACACTACAGCCAGGACTCTATCCAAAGCATCTTCAACTACAGAATGCTGTCTTCCTAAATGAAAGATTGGGGTTCCTCCAAATTATAAGACACCTAGGATCAGGATCCTAGATGGCTTCTGCCAACACAGCCACTTTGGACAAAGGACATCAGTATTCTTTCATTCATAACTGCCAAGATGCTCCTCCATCACTGCCAAGATGCTTCTGCCAACGTGGCCACTTTGGACAAAGGACATCAGTATTCTTTCATTCATAACTGCCAAGATGCTCCTTAAAGGGAAAGGACTACTGCCTTATTTACAAATAAAAAGCCAAATAAATAACTCCTCTCAGTGTACGCTATAGCCCACTTATATGCAAAGTTCCCAGTATGTGTCAATACTGTGAGCAATTTCTACACAAATTGCTGCTTCCCAAAATCTATTCTATTCCATTGGATTATCGGTATTTTCTGGGCATTAATTGTCATTAGCTTAAGAACATTCACTGAACATTTAAAGCTTTTCTTAAATAACGTAAAGACAGTTTAGCCCTTGTGAGGATGGTAAAACCTGTGTTTCATTCATTTTTTATTTTTTTTTCCCTGAGATCCCAGTAGCCATGGAGATTCGGGGGGCAAGATAGTCATGTCAGAAATAGTTTTTATATCATGTCTGCTCTGTTGGAGCTGCAGCATTTTCCATTTAAACGATCAAGTTAAGGTAGGAGGGAACTAGTTTAAGGCACTCTCTAAATCAGAAGCCAGCTGTGTGCCATTTGCCAAATAAACAAATTTTGTACAAATCCCAAAGCAGCAAACTGCATCAAAGGGCATGGACTCTTATAGATTCACGTGATTCACAGCACAGACTGGAGAGGCACTCATTTAAGACAAGTTCTTGGCTAACAGAATTGAGAGGATGTTTCAGACACATATCCAGAGATGGGGAAGTGATGGTATTGAAATAAGGGGCAATTGGGCAGAGACAGAGACTCTTCTGGTTTGCCCTTGACCCAGAGAAGAACTGGGTCCCCTCTCTGGATGACTGACTGATTTTAATTTTTTTTTTTTTTGGCTGCGTTGGGTCTTCATTGCTGCGTGCGGGCTTTCTCCAGTGGCAGCGAGCGGGGGCTACTCTTCGTTGCGGTGCGTGGGCTTCTCACTGCGGTGGCCTCTCCTGTTGCAGAGCACAGGTTCTAGGCACGCGGGCTTCAGTAGTTGCGGCACACAGGCTTCAGTAGTTGTGGTTTGCGGGCTCTAGAGCGCAGGCTCAGTAGTTGTGGCGCCAGGGCTTAGTTGCTCTGTGGCATGTGGGATCTTCCTGGACCAGCGCTCGAACCAGTGTCCCCTGCATTGGCAGGTGGATTCCCAACCACTGCACCACCAGGGAAGCCCTGGATGATTTATTTTTGTAAATTACAAAGACTCAGTCAAAAGTAAAAGAACAGTAGAGATATAAGGAAAAACCATAATCATACTATCTTCAAAAGGAGTACCCTATTTTACCTTTAAGAAAGACATCCATGACCTTGAGTAAAACGTAAAAGGCAAAAACTGTGGCATTTCCTGCCCACTTTATTCAAATTTGTGAAATCTCTTTCCAACCCAGCAGTTGCCAAATGAGTATGAAACATAAAAGTTGTTTGTTTGTTTTCTTAAAGACAAGATGGTAGATTGCAAATTCCAACATTAATGTTACAACTTTCTTTTCTCCTACTGAATCCTTACCAATGGTTTAAGAAAATGTCTGAGACAAATAAGAAGAAAGAGACTACCATTCAAGTATGTGTGGCCCAAACTTAAACGATAATTGAATGTAAAAATATTAATGTAGATAAAGACAATAAAAATTGGCCTTGGAAGAAAATTTCAAGCCTCAAGACAAAACTACAATGGACTATAGTTCAAGACAGTTAAGTAGAAAAGCAAGAGCAGTTTAAAACAATGAACAATATTAACTTCATCAACAGTTTATTGAGCCTCTATTCTGGGCCTAAAAAATCGAGGGTACCAGTATAAATACGGTATTATTATCCATGTCCTCAAGTAGATTTAACAAATCAATATGTCTCAAACTTCAACCATTCACAAATGACCTTAATGTTTTTTCTCATATCTGAGTACCAATTTGAAACAATAAAAATAATTTTCTTTAAGTTGACTCAATTTTTTCTGAAATCCATGTGAACTTTATTAGAATTCTAAGCAATAATATACACAAGGCTCATGTTTATTTTGCTTCCATTATCTTTTTAAAAAATGCACACTGTCCACCAACTCTCTATATACATTTTTCGTAGCACTCAATACTGTGGCGGGCACATCTGGACCTCCTTTACCACTAGGATTAGCAAGACTCACACTTCTCCATTTCACTGAAAGTAGGAATGGCCACATGACTTGCTATGCCCAATAAAATATGAAGCTTTTACGAGCGACACCCACAAAAACTTTAACTGCTGCTGTTTAATTCTCCAGTCCACTCTTCTCTGAGGCAAGAATGTGCTGATATGGAGTAAGCATCTCAGAGGGGTGAGAACAGATGCCTTGAATAGTCACCTGGACCAGCCACTGACTTGCCATGCATGAGAAGTAAACCTCTGTTGGATTATGCTATTGAGATTTGGTGACTTACCACAGCATCACCTAGCCTACCCTGACTAATCCAACATTACTTGTCGTTTGATTCTGTATTCATTGGTTTCCTTGCTTGAGTAGCACCCCCGCTAATATCTGAGCTCCACAAGGGAAAGGAGCATATTTGTCTTGTTCCCTGTTATATCCCCAGCACCTAGAGCAGTCCTTGGAATTTAATACACACTTAATAAATGTGTGTTAAATAAATGAATAAATAATTATCTAAAATCATCTTATTTACTCATCAGTGCTTAATGCATGCTACTTTAGGAAATCATGGAAGGTGAAACGAAACATATTCACAAAAAGTAAAAACTGAAGTTTCATAGGGAACCCTCCTACACTGCTGGCGGGAATGTAAATTGGTGCAGCCACTATGGAAAACAGCATGGAGGTTCTTCAAAAAACTAAAAATAGAGCTACCATATGATCCAGCAATCCCACTTCTGAGCATATACCTGCACAAAACTCGAATTCAAAAAGATACATGCACCCCAATGTTCATAGCAGCACTATTCACAATAGCCAAGATATGGAAACAACCTAAATGTCCATGGATAGATGAATGGATAAAGATGTGGCACATATATACAATGGAATATTACTCAGCCATGAAAAGAAACGAAATTGAGTTATTTGTAGTGAGGAGGATGGACCTAGAGTCTGTCATACAGAGTGAAGTAAGTCAGAAAAAGAAAAACAAATACAGTATGCTAACACATATATATGGAATCTAAAAAAAAAAAAAAAAGTGGTTCTGAAGAACCTAGGGGCAGGACAGGAGTAAAGATGCAGATGTAGAGAATGGACTTGAGGACACAGGGAGGGGGAAGGGTAAGCTGGGACAAAGTGAGAGAGTGGCATGGACATATATACACTACCAAATGTGAAATAGATAGCTAGTGGGAAGTAGCCGCACAGCACAGGGAGATCAGCTCGGTGCTTGTGACCACCTAGAGGGGTGGGGTAGGGAGGTGGGAGGGAGACGCAAGAGGGAGGGGATATGGGGATATATGTATACATATAGCTGATTCGCTTTGTTATACAGCAGCAACTAACACAACATTGCAAAGCAATTATACTCCAATAAAGATGTTAAAAAAAATTTGCATGTATTAATTAAAGCACTAAGCATGAACAATTTGTAGCTGTTTTATAAGCCTCAGGAAATGAACAAGTCTTGTAAATTTTAGATTCATTTATTCAGGAGAACAAAATATACTGACTTTCTTTTCTCTATGCTATTTCCCACCTCTATCCTATTATATGTATGCATGTACGTTTATAACATTATGTTTTTCTGATTGCAAAAATAATGATATACATTGTATTTTTGAAATGCAGAAAAGCGAAAAGAAAATTTTAAAATACTACAATTCAAAGATAATCATTCCTCTTAAAATTTTGGTATATGTTCTTCCAGGTTAGATATATATTCTCTTTTACAAAGCTGTGAAAATATTGTGGAAACTCTGTGTAACTTTTTTAATATAACAATTACCTTTCCATGTCCTTAAATATTTTTCCAAAACATGACTTTTAAATAACTCTGTGTATGTTTTTACTGTAACCTAACTCAAAAATGTTCTGGAAATTCGTAGAATATAAAATATAAATAAATATTAACCATCATAGCAGAAAAACAAAATGTGGTACATATATATGATGGAATATTACTCAGCCATAAAAAAGAATGAAATAATGCCATTTGCAGCAACATGGATGGACCTAAAGATTATCATACTAAGTGAAGTAAGTCAGACAGAGAAAGACCAGTGTCATATGATATCACTTATATGTGGAATCTAAAATATGACACAAATGAACATATCTACAAAACAGAAACAGACTCACAGACATAGAGAACAGACTTGTGGTTGCCAAGGGGGAGGGGGTGTATGGGAGGGAAGGATTGGGAGTTTGGGATTAGCAGATGCAAACCATTATATAGAGAATGGATAAACAACAAGGTCCTACTGTAGAGCACAGGAAACTATATTCAATATCCTGTAATAAACCATAATGGAAAAGAATATGAAAAAGGATGTGTGTGTGTATATATATATATATATATATATAAAACTGAATCACTTTGTTGTACAGCAGAAATTAATACATTGTAAATCAACTATACTTCAATAAAATTTAAAAAAAATTTTTTTCATGGGAGGAGAACTGCTATCATACTGAACACTCAGAAGGAAAGTGCTCTTTCACTGACTATTTGGAGTGAGTACTGGGGTGTGGTGTTAACTAGTTAAGAGATAAAGAAGGCAAAGAAGTAAATGAACACAGATATAGATGGACAGCTACATACTAGACATTGGAGGAGATGCCTATAAATGTTTCCTCAGCGAAAACGCACAAGTACCTGGGAACTGGGTATGATTTTTCACAATTTACAAAATTGAGAAGGATCAGGTTTAACTACCTGATCCACACTCACCCAGTTATCACGTAGTAGAGGAACACTTCTGCCTCATTTCTGTATAAGGTCCAAACTCAGGCTCTTTCCTCAGTGTCCTTGATTGAAATCTTAAATGCTTTACTCCAAAATCGGATGAGAAAACCTTTGTGTTTAAAACATAAAACTCACAGTATACAGAAACATCCTAAATAAGTCACTTATGTCTTCATAGCAAACTGGAAAGAAAGAGCATGACTGTCTGTCGTACAGCATAAACTCTATTTGGATGACAGATGTGATGGTTAATACACAGTTACATGTGTCAACTTGGCAAGGTTATGGTGCCCAGTTGTTTGGTCAGCACCAGTCTAGATGTTGTTGCCAGGTATTTTTTAGACATGATTTACACTTAAATCAGTAGACTTTAAGTAAAGCAGATTACCCTCCATAATGTGGGTAGGTCTCATCCAATCAGTTGAAGGCTTTAAGAGTTAAGACTAAGGTCCCTCGAGAAGGAAGGAAGTCTGTCTCCAGACTACAGCTGGACTAAAGACTCAACTAGCTCTTCTCTGCATCTCCAGCTTGCCAGCCTGCCCTACAGTTTTGTGATTAGCCAGCTCCCACACTCATGTGAGCCAATCTGTTAAAATAATTTGCTCTCTTTCTCTCCCTCTCTCTCTCTCTCTCTCTCTCTCTCTCTCTATATATATATATATATATATATATATGCAAATACATATCTGACTACTTGTGTTTCTCTGGAGAATGTATTAATAAAATGAAAGAAAATATGGCAGCAGTGAAGGTCAATGAAATGGACACTCATACATTTCTATTAAATGTCTACTGAACAAAATGTATAGCCTTAAAAATCTCCATCCTTTTCACCCAGTAACTTCAGTTCTAAGAATCTAAAAGAGATCATCATTAGCATTTTAATGGTAAATAACTAGAGAAACCTGAATGTCCAACTCTAGGTGATTAAATAAATTACAGTATAAAGTATAATTCAACCATTAAAATGATTCTTAGAAAACATTTTAACAATATGGGAAATGCTTAACTTGAATAGCTAATGGAAAAAATAAAAATTCAGAAAAAACAGAACATTGTACATGCAGTAGGTTTTCAACTACGAAATATAAACACATAGACAATAGAAGAACTGCATCAAAATAACAACAGTGAAACTTTCCCTTTCTGGTGAGGTTATTGGTGATTTTACTTTTCTTTTTGACAAATTTTGGCATTTTCCAATTTGTCTTAAAATCAGCATGTTTCATTAAGTGAAATAAACATTGTTTAAAAATATATATATATTTCTAAGTAAGGTTTTTATTATTAGTTGAGAGGAAATTTTTAAACTCCCAGAAGTGACGATATCAAAATGAATTACATGTGTATTTTAAGTAGCCATTTACTCCTTACCTGAGACAGCAATTTAAGAAAAGTTTAAGTCTTTAAAGTCTGGAAGCATCAATTCGACATCAAAAAAAGTTCAAAACTCTCATTTAAGACCTAAAGACTGGGATTTCCCTGGCGGCCCAGTGGTTAAGACTCTGTGCTCCCAATGCAAGGGGCCTGGGGTTCGATCCCTGGTCAGGGAACTAGATCCTGCACTCTGCAACTAAAGATCCCACATGCCACAATGAAGATCCCACATGCTGCAACTAAGACCTGGCACAGTCAAATAAATAAATAAATATTTTTAAAATAAATTAATTTTAAAATATTAAAAAGCCATTGTCTTAAAAAAAAAAAAGACCTAAAGACCTATTCTCTTATTCAGTGAGGGTAATGAAAAAATAACGGCAACCAAAGGCAGAGGACATAGCTTCAGAAGGATTAAAATAAAACTGCATTGTATCTAAGATTTTATTTTTATCTTCAACTAATTCTGCCTTTGTACTTCTACATTTCTCATTGAATTTATTTGTAAAAAATATTGATGCAGCTCTGCCAGCTTGTTTACAATATGTTGTAGAAACCAAGAATGTTTTTTTCTTTTGGTTTATCACTATGCCTCCCTGTATATTTCCGTGCAAAGAATGTCACTATTTCCAGTCCATTGAGTCAATTTGGTCCTGATATAACTGGCAGATTCTAGAGGCCGTTGTTACAAGTACACCGTCTGCCATGACTTGTGCCATTAGTGGGACCAGAGCTTTGGAAAACCCCAAACTAAAAGCCTCAAAGTAGAGAAAGATGAATAGCTGCTTTGTTACATGGGAAACATTTTTCTAAAAGGAAGATCATCACTTTGTATCAACTGTCCAGCTTCATTCTGCCAATAGCTAAGCAAGTTGGGTTGATGTGTCCAGATTTGATTGGCTAGACTGATTCCTCTTGCTAGAAAAATCCAGAGTTGCAGAAGTCTAAGCTGAAAGGATACTACTAACTAGAGTTACCATATAAAATACAGCATACCCAATTCAATTCGAATTTCAGAAAAATGGTAAGTATGTTTTTAATATAATTATATTCCAAATATTGCATATGATATGTCCTATGGAATAGTTGGGTCATACTTATAAAAATTATTCATTGCTTGTCTGAGATTCAAATTTATCTGGGTGTTCTGTATTTTTAAGTTCCTAAATCTGGCCAAACCTACTCCTAACCGATGCACTGACACAGTTCACAGGCCTTTCAGAGGACACAAGAATTGATAGAGTTTAAATTTATGGACAACTGGCAACGCCTAATATTTTCAATCGTCTTTACACTCAAACCAAGTAAAGCAAACACGTCCCCAAATTAAGCCTCCCTTCAAGAGACTTAAACCACAGTTATGTTCCCAATATGAATCCATACAGTGTTCCAAGAGCTCTGGTTTTCTTTTTAATAATTATGAACTTGTTTCTTTTTAGCATAAGGGAATATTTAATGTATTTTCTTAAATTGTTATTCAGCACAAAAAGTGCCTGTCCAGAATAACACATGCCCAGATCCCCTTCACTGATATCATAAAGGTCCAATTCAGAGAAACCAGACAAATGTGCAAAATACAAGGGAAAAGGAGGTCAGGAACAGCGCCACCTGAGTGTGGTCCCCAGACAAGTGCTGATGGGCAGACCCTACCATGTCCACTGAGCACAGGGATTGAGGCTGAGTGTCCATCAACTTTATAGGAAGAATCTTATGTCTCTTGTCTCTAAGTAATGAAAGTGTGGACTTGTAGTTTGAAAGTCTGCTTTTTGCATTTCATTTTTCTAGTAATTTACAGAAATATCAGCTAGTCAGTTAGAAATAAACAAAAACCAGTCTCTCACTGGAGAGTTTGAAAAGTGCTGATCTAGGAAATACACAATTGTCTTATGTCCTCTCATTTCTATTTGCACATTTCTAGTGGTGAAAACATTGCATTGATGTCTTTTCTGATTGCAATACAAAGAATAATGAAACCCACATGAACTACAAAGGAAAATATTCCTTCCTGCAAATTTCCTTACTCACTCTCTTTTCTTTGTCTATTCCTTACCCTCCACCCTATGCCACCTTCCTGAACCCAGGGATGACATTTAAGAGTACCAAACCCGGGGTACGCAGGGCTTCTGACTGTGGGTGACTGACCCTGGAGAAATCAACTCCCTAGCTGGAGCCTCAGTTTTCCCAAGTGTAAAATGAAGGTTGTGATTAGGTCATTTAAGGTCCCTTTCTGACTCCAGTATCCCACAGTCCCAGGATACACTTGTTAAACCAAGTTGAGACTACATCTTTTTGGCTGCAGGGGTACGCTGGCTGGCTCCAGAGTGGATGGGAGACTCACACCAGCATCACACCTGAGGTTGACACACCTGAGCCACAGGCTTTGTGTGACTCCCAGCCATTCCCCCAACAGCTGTGTGCTGGGAGACACCAAATCCAAAAGCAGCCTGCCGTGTCATAGGGAAGAACAAATCTGACTCCATATTAGATCTGTTTCTTTTACTTTAACCTTTGTATTTGATTGACTTTGCTTTGTGTATAACCTGAAATATACAGAATAGCCCATTCTCAAGGCTCTGACCTTTAAGGGTTTAACTCTTTTCTATTCATACAGAGATAAAAAGTTGCAGAACTGAAAATAACATTTTTCTTGTTGGAGGTTTACAGGAACATCACGACCTGACCTACCTGGACCAATGCAAGAACAAAGGATTCTGACACCAAGAAGTTTGCAACAACTAACCACGCCCCTCCCTTACCTGGCCTTTAAAAGTGCTTTGTTGACACCCTTCGGGGAGTTTGGGGTTTCCTCCCATTCTCCTTGCGTGACCCTGCAATAAACTTTTCTCAGCTCCAAACATTTCGGTTTCTTTGGCCTCACTGTGTGTCGAGCATGAACTTGCATTCAGTAACAGCCCCGCACGGATTATGATTTGCCTTCTAGAGATGACATCCCTGAGCGGAACTAAAATAAGGCCAAACAGTTACCTGACTCTTTAGCCAATGCCTCGAAAATAGTTTAATCCCAGGAAGTCGAGATGCACCAACTGTCCCACCCAGGGTTTTTCACTATTCTGAATGCTTATGCTCATTCTGCAGTCAGGAAACGTAATTATTCGTTTTTTCTTTAAGGAAGTTTATGACCAAAGGTAATGGGGGGAACATAAATGTACTGACTGCTTACTGAGACTCATAAATGCTAAGAACACAGACAAATAATTGTTGCTTGGAGATTTGTTTTTGTCGTGTAGAATCTTCATTTTTAGCAATTTAACTACTAAAAGCTTCCCCACCTGGAGGAGAATTATTTAGTCGGAAATAAAACTTAGCACCTAATTAATTCATTCCCGGCTCCAACAACTTTCATCCTTTCAGAAAAGCGGCTTTCACATAAAATGTGCAGAAGGTAGCTTGTTATACAGGGCTAGTAAAACTCAGAGGTAATTAGTATAAGCTAAACCTCTAAATAATAATGCCAAGTTTTTAACTTTTGCAGAGCCCTAGGTCAACATTTACTAATAAATTCTCTGTTTTCCTTTGTGAGAGATAAACGTTGCTACAAATTATCAAGAAATTTAAAAAAAAAAAGAATGAATGAAGTTAAGAAATCTGTTCTGGCCAATTAGTAAAGAAAAGTGGTTAAAGCTCAGGTCAGAATTTATCAAAAGCCATCAAATACCTACACCTCTTCAGAGTTAGGAATTTAAGAACAGTGCTCATTTATGGCTGGGATGGGCCATGGGTCAGACTGGGCTCATCTTAGGAGAATTTCTGGGAAGGTCTGGCATTGCAGGGTGGAGAAACCAGTGTGAAGACCCTGGGACTTTGGGACCCCGATCTCCTACCTTAACTGCCTCTGTGACAGGTAAATGATGACATTGTGTGCTGTCCCACAGTGGGTGCGAGGTGGGGTGGGGGGCGACACAGAGGGATGCTGCAAATAACTCAGCCTGTCAGGTCGCCCGTGGCACCTTCCCTCCCACGGTGGAAGCCACGTGAAACATGACAGCTCACTGCCTCAGCCCCTCCAGCCCCTGCCACCTCTCAGGTTCCCCAGATCGCTGGCTTTGCAAACAGAGTTATAAGCGAACCACACCAACAAAGGAAGTTTCTTTTTTCCAATGCTGAATAAGATCCCTTACCAGCTCATCTCTTTTCCTTCCTCTCTACTTCCAGGGGGGGAAGAGAAGTGAGAGTGTTGCAGGATCAGCAGCATGACATCGAACAGTCCCTTGAGGGAGGATACAGAGATGGCTCATCGCACCTCACTTTGGGGAGCAGCAGAAAGGAACCCGGGGACAGCACAGCTCCACAAAGCAGCGGTTGGAAAAGGAGACATCTGGCCCAGTGAGGCCTTCTGTTATTTCTCCCTTAGGTTGGAAATGCTGAGTTCTTGGTCCATAAAGAGGGCAGATTATTAAGAGGAAAATAGGAAAGCCAGTCTATTTCTCAGTGTGATGGATTTCCATCAAACCAGATCTGTACAAGACGCCTCACTCTTCATCTCTATCTGACAAGGGGTGGGGGGGGGGCTTGTAGCAATACTTGGGTTCATATTGGCTTGGAGACTGAGACAGATTTTTCTGTTCTCTCCGGGAGAAAGATACACATGTTACTCAGGACAGGGAGACAGGCAGGGGATCCACGTGCTGAAACGGACCTGTGGATTACACGTTTCCGATGAGCAACCATCACACAGCAGCTGTTAGAGGCTGCTGTCCAAGCCCAGCTTAATTCTTTTTGCTGCAAACTCTAAAAATTAGGTTTGTTTCTTGGTAAAAAACAATGCTGTGTCAAGACCCCTAGAAGAATCGTACAGTGTTGTTCCATAAGCTGGTAATAGAAGAACCTGTCCATTACAACCAGGGATAAATGTATTGGATTCAATAAGTTTGGTTTGGGAAATCTCTCTTTGTCAGTTCCAGGATAACCAATTGTCCTTGTTAAGAGGAGCTGATGTAGAAATATTTCACCTCCCCATCCATAAACACTTCTTTCCCCCCAGAGCAAGAAGGGGCTGATCTTCTAGGTCTTAGTGTTATTTTTTTTTAATTATTTTTTTTTTGGGGGGGGTAATGTCATCTTTTTTTTTTTCTGATATTTCTTTTCAAATGAAGAAATATGATTTGCATACCAGGTGCAGTTTTCCTTTAGTCTTTGTGTAAGTGCCTGCCTTTTAAATGACTCCTAGAACTAAGATCCTGACCACTTGCCCTTGTTAAATATCTGGTGATCCTTCCCCTCAACAGATGGGAAGGGCCTCCTGATATGCCCCTGGCCTCATTTCAGTTTGGGTAATTGCATTCTGTTGACTTGAAATCTCCCCACCAGTTTCATCTGCCTGGGATGTGATGCCTCATTCTCAGCCCTGAGCTGCCTGGCGTGCCGTCGGAGGCTGGGGAGCAGCTGGTGCATTCCACCCAGAAGTGGACGCATTTTAGTGGCAGGTGCAAAGGTTTTCTTTGGCTGAATACAAATTCTAACCTAGGAATGAGCTGCATGGATGCTCTTTATTTATTTATTTTTAACATCTTTATTGGAGTATAATTGCTTTACAACGTTGTGTTAGTTGCTGCTGTATAACAAAGTGAATCAGCTGTATGTATACATATATCCCCCTATCCCCTCCCTCTTGCATCTCCCCCCCACCCTCCCTACCCCACCCCTCTAGGTGGTCACAAAGCACCGAGCTGATCTCCCTGTGCTATGTGGCTGCTTCCCACTAGCTATCTATTTTACATTTGGTAGTGTTTATATGTCCATGCTACTCTCTCACTTCGTCCCAGCTTACCCTTCCCCCTCCCTGTGTCCTCAGGTCCATTCTCTACATCTGCATCTTAAGTAACTACCGGGAAGCCAAAAATATGAAAGTATCCAAAGCATAAATATGAATTGGGATGAAAACACACTTTCACTAAAACCAGTCTATTGTGTGATCATTTTGCACTCCATGAATCTTACCATTCTTCTAGATTTGAATTTTGACAATAAGAAGAACTAATTCACATAAAGCAGACAACTCTTCTGAAAGGAAGAATTTTATGCACACACACACACACACAGACACACACGTATGTCCCGGCTCTTACCTCCCTCTGGAGTCTTCCTCAGTTTGGAATAAAAGCAACCTTCCCCAGAAACCACATTAGGTGCCCTATGCATACCTCCTTCGAGTAGGTAACACATTTAATCGTAATGAGCTTATCTCCTGTACCAAACTGGAATCTAAAAACTACCCCATTCATTTTTGTTACCCCAGCACCAAAAACATAATAGGTGCTTAATAAATGAATTAAATACAGACTGCATAGGCCAAACCTAATTAGTCTTAAGCTCTGATCCAGAAAATACTATTTCTAAGGGCTGTGAATCAAGGTGTGTTTTTTTCAGGTTCACACACCTGGACGAAACCCTGGGAACTTGGTGGTCCATGTCACCATGTCACATAGTCGTGGCCACCTCAGCTCGAGGGAACAGTTTCTGCCAGCACAGGTTCTCTGCATGGAGGGCCCCTCTTGCAGCAAATGGCACCAACGGCTGGACCAGGGAAGCCGAGGGCCAGGGTGGTTGCACGAAGGCTGAGCTGAGCTACCATCAGAGGACAGGTGCTAGTAGATACAGTTCCTGCCTCTCAGCCTTCAGGCAGACAATTTGCAAGCCTTTCTGTCCCTTCTCAGGATGGCTCAGTGAAGCTGATCCCCACTGACCAACCGCAGCTTTTTTTTTCCCCTGTAAACGTTTTAGCGTGACCTTGATAACACTGTGGACTCTCCTCCTTCCACTCTCCTCTTGCTTCAGGAAATCACCTCCAGACACACTTTCTGCACACAAGCCCTTGCCTCAGTCTCTGAGTTGGGGGGGAACCTAAACGGTGACAGCTTGGGGCATCCCCACACTGACAGTCACACCACCCACGTGTGCACATGTAATATACCTATTCCTCCACCCTCCGTTTCCTTTCCCTGTCACAGGACAGAAAAATAATATGAGGAGCACCCCAACACATACAGGCTGACAGATTATAGGTGATGCTGATGCCAGGAAATAGGGGGGACCACTAAGACTTTTCCTTGATATGTCTTCTGAAATATTAAAGATTTCAGCTCTAAATATCCTGTCTTACCAATGAGGTAGGAGTCATTCCCAGAGTCTCATAATAGGGGAACAATCCAGATTCTGCCTCATTTTAGCCTCTGCAGGTCACCATAAATTAGCTTAGAAGCCCCAAGCCTCCGTAATGACTCGAGCTGACTTGCATCCTAATTTTGACTATGCGGCAATCTTGCCGATGCCATCTGCATGCATGTGTTAGTCTCACACTGCCCTGGCCCATGGGGTGGAAGAAGGTTTATGTAGTAGGACCAGTCACTGTCATCCCTGCTTTGTGTAGGTCATCAGTGTGTAGTGCCCTCACCAAAGAGGAGGGCTGGATGAAGCCCAGAGGCCACCATCGTACACCCAGGCAGCTGCGGAAACCAAGGGCAGGGTGTCGCCCAAGGGGACTACCCTGGAGTTACCAGTGTCATACTTGCTGCAGGCCTGCCCCACTGGCCACATGAGACAGAGGAAGGTAGCAGACAGGTGGATTGCAAGGAATTCTCATCAGTTTTGGAGACACTGGTGCTTAGACCCCTGCCTGCCGCAATGTATTCAAACTGAGGCAAGAGCCTGATGTAGCAGCCAGATTGAGGCAAAGCTGGACAGAGGGGCGCAGAGGTTCTCAGTTCATGGGAAAGACTCTGACAGGTTAAAAGTTATATTAGAGAAGGCCTATGAGGCACATGGTTCATCCTTCGATTTTTGTAAAATTAGTAATTTTTCATCTGACTATAAAAGCTCTACCTTTTCACTGTAAAATGTTGAAATGCAAAATCGTATAAAAACAAATCCACATATCTGATCTCATCTGATTCTACAACCCAGAGGTAATTGCTATTAGTATTTGGTCTATTTGCTTCTGGATTTTCTTTTCTCTATGAATAATGAATATATAGCTGTCTCCCTCTGTGTCTATCTCTCTGTCCATCTCTGTCTCTCTGACTCTCTGTCCACATATGTGACATCTGGAGAAAATACTGCATTTATATCTTCTTGTACTTGTTTCTTCCAACAATACATGGTGAGCAATTTCTTTGAAAACAACATATAATGGGGACATACATTTTAATTATAACATTTATGATTCTCTATTGATAGATATATAGGTTGTTTCATATGTTTGTTATCACAAATATATATAATATATATTCTTGGGGTTTATCCCCTTTTGGTGTGGATTCTGGAACTCCTTGCTGTAGCAAGAGGCAAAGAAAATGCCCATCAGTGGATAGTGCCAGGGTCAATCACATAGCACTGCAAGCCACCCTCAGCATGTTGATAGCTGTCCTCATGGTCACAAGATGGCTACAGATATCTTCACCCACCAATATCTGGAATTAGCTACCTTTTCCTCCTGTACCTTTTAAATAAATTTTACTAGAAGCTCCTGCCTCAAGCAGTCTTCTCCTCATGTTTTATTGGACAGAATTGGTCACATACTGTTTCCTAAGTCATTCACTAATGAGGAAAATGGAATTACAACGATTGGCTCAAACTACACAAGACATACTACCCTCCTGAGCATGGGAGAAAGGTCATTTTCTCAGAGCAAATGGCTGCACATGGCTTAAGAATGGAGCATGTACTATAGATCAAAATTAGAGCCCTCCAGAAAAGAAAGAGGGATTTAAGGGGAATTAATTTGGGTAGGCAAAACACAATCGTCTCCAATACCAAATAAACTTGTTTGTTACCCTCTCACCTACATTATAATGCTCTTTTCTCTGATAATATTAACCTTCCTTAATTCACCACCTAGGCACTTTGTTTTCCTTAAATCAGACCTTTGCTGGTTCTCCACGGATCTTCAAGAAGTTAACAGAAAAATGAACATGACAATGATAATGAGCTTGAGATCTAGCTCTCCTTGGGGGCATTTCTGTTCTAAAAGGAAGTTCTGGAAGATAGAAACATCTCCAAGATCTACAAGAACAAAGAAAGAATGGGGCCTGGCAGGCACAGAAAGACTCGAGGCCGTCCTCACCTCATCTCTGCCGGCTCTCCTGCTGCCCCGCTCACCAGCCTCCTGCCCTTCCACCAATAGGCCAGCTGACTCTCGTCCTGGAGCCTCTGCACTTTGCTTCCCTCTGCCTAAAACAGGCTTTCTTTGGACAGTCACTTGACTTAATCCCTCACTTCTAAAGCTCTCTGCACATATGCCACTTTATTAAAGAGGTTTTTCTTAATCATCTTACATAACATAGCACCTTCACTTCATTCTTTACCCTATTACCCTGCTTTATGCATGTAAGTAGAGAGTAAATTCTATGAGGATGGAATTTACGTTTGTTGTTGTGTTTTGTTTGTTTGTTTGTTTTACTGTTGGTTCCTCATAAGCATTCCATAAAATTGTGGAGAAAGAATTGGTGGCTGGATGGATACTTTGGCAACACGAAACTTAAATGGTCATCTTCTTGCTTAACCTGGATCATAGCAGAAGTCAAGTAAGACCTAATCCTGCACAGGCATCACTCTCTGTCATAACCAGTGGTGTCCGTAAGTCCAAGTTAGTCAAGATTTCCCTTATTTAACCTACTTCCCTCTAGGCAAGGCCTTCATTTTCTAGGCTGATTTGTATATTTTGAAATCTACACAGTATCTATCTTTCTAACATGAAATAAAAGGTGAGTTCCAACTTAGAGAAATGAGATACATCATACAATTGTAATACTATCTAATTAATAAAACGTGTTTTAACTCTGATTAAAATTTATTTTGCATGCCAAAAATAGTCATAAAACCGTATCTCAAAGCCAGGAGAAATATAAGTATGCAACAGTAATTTAAGAAGTTACCGTATGAGTTGGAGTTTCCATTTGATGTTGTGTCTGATACACACACACACACGCACACACAAGGTTTCAGAGACTTTCAGACAACATGCGCACATGGACATGATCGCCGACATGAAACTATGAAAAAGTCCATATTAGAGTTCAGAAAAGGATGTACTAGGAACTACAGCCACCTACCAAAGAGCAGAAGTGATTTCTGTTAGTTGTGGTATAAATATACCAGATGGACCTAAAGGCAACCAGACAGCACTGACAGACAGGTGAGGGGACAGCCTGTCTGAGATAAACATGGAAGAGATTCCAGCAGAACCTAGTAACACCCACTGTGCTGTGCAAGGGGACAGTGGTGGTCAGTGTGTATATATTTAGAACCCACAACCATCTCTGGGGAGACCACGGGATACAGGAGAGCATGATGAACGGCCTCTCTAGGTCTGCATTAGGTGAGCAAAGCCAGGCAGGGTTGGAGGAAGATCGGGTAACCTCCAGCTTAGAACAAGGGCACCCTTTCCTGACAACGAACAGAGCTCTGCCCAGCTAACTTGGCTCCCACACCAAATTCAGAGAGGAAATTTTTTGGTGAGTCTCCCAAGCTAAGGAGCTCTGAAATGACAAGATGAAAAAACAGCAAACCCAAACAGGTCCCTTCCTGAAAGACTTCTGCCCACTGCTCCCCAATCTCTGACAGATCCCATCCCAATTCTTAATTCTGTACATTGGGTAATATATTCTATTTTTGGAATGCTATAAAACTTTTGTTCTAAATATCATATTTTCAACTAATATTTAAGAATGTAGAATATCCTTATGTCATAACATATATTAAGCGAAAAACTTATGCACTAGTAGGTAGTATAGAATTACAACCTTAAAATATTTTATATAAATAGCACATACACTAATTCATACAAAAGTACTAGATAAATATACTCTATTATGGTAACAGTGCCCCAAAACTTGAAGTTATTTCTATTCTCCTACATCATATGTTGTATGAAAAAAGATTTAATTGGCTCTTTATTCCAAAATATATCCAGAATCCAAACACCATCCACCACTGTCCCCACCCTGGTCTGAACCACCATCATTTTCTCCTAGATCATCATCATCCTCGTCAGATCCCCTCATTCACCTCTTGATAGGGTGCCTGTCTTCCTTCCTGGCTACCCCGTGACCGATCATCTATTCTCCACACAGCATCTAGTGTGACTGTGGAAAATATGTCAGATTCCCCTGCTCAGATTCTCCAGTGGCTGCATCTCACACTCCTTTCATAAGCCTCTCTAGTACTTTCCAGTCATCATCTTCAGCTACTGTCCTCATCTGACTCTCGTCCAATCACACTGACCTCCCTCCTGGGCCTCACGCTTGCTGAACACCCTCTCCTCTTTGCATAGGCTGGTCCCATGGCCTGGAACCCTCTTCCTTTAAATAGTACCCCCTTCAAGATTTTCATGTTACTTTCTGGAGCAATCCTGCCATTGCCCCAAAACCCCACCTCCTCCTTCTGTTCTCACCAAGAGTCTCCAGCCTTCCTTCCTAGGGCCATGTGGCATCGTTCCAGAAAATGAGATTCTCATAAAATAGAATGTGGATGGTACACTTTGAAGTTGTGTGCAGTGTGAAGACCTTCCTTTGCTTTTCTTCATCGCTCTTATCACCTTCTAACACACTGTACCCTTTACTTTTGTTGTTGTCTATCTCCCCCTGTGGGACTGTCAGCTCTGTGAGGGTAGGAGTCACTTTACTGCTAGAGCCTCAGTTCCTAGACCAGTGCCTGGCACACAGTACATGGAATGAATGAATGAATCACAGGGTAGTAGAAATAAAAGTCATTTTTCTTTTATTCCATCAATGAGCTATATTTTCTCTATTATTTTTAAAACCAGAAAAAATATAAAAAGTAAAAAAATGTATAACATTGACCCTTTCATTGCCCTTTTTCTTAGCTTGGAAAATAAATTTCCTGAACTCAAACTAAAGAACAACTAAAGAAGAATACCTGTTTAAACTATTGTTGAGTCGAACTCCCAGTAAAATACATCTAAGCTCTGTGGTTATTTCCACAGGTTTTCCCACTCCCACTGATTCTCGTGTAGTTTCTGATCAGTCATGATGGTGGGAGATGACCCAGTTTCATAACATCTGAAGCTATTCAATTTTTCTATGATACAATTCCATCTTGAGCCAAGTTGAATGGTCCAGCGGAGAGATGTTCTCACATTCTCTTAAAAGGTTATCCTTTTGGCTTTCTTTGAGATATTGTTTCTTAGATAGGAGAAAAATTGAAACTTATATCTGAGGACCAAACTATGAGATGAAAACTTTTTCTCTGTTACCTTCACCCAAGGGAGAAACAATTCTGGAGACTTATACTTTCAGTCCTAAAAATGTTAATGACTGCAAGTGAATTTGAACCTATCTTTAAATCTACTTTAAAATATTATTTTTATCAGTTTAGACACTAACCAACTGAAAATTTTGTTATTTTGTAAAATATCTCAAAGATGACTGTCTGACAATGGTAAATAAAACCAAACCAACAAACAAAAAAACAATAAATGAGATTTGTTTTTTCAGCTGCTTTTAGCTTTCTTTAACATGGCAGCAATTTTCTCTGTAATAACAACTCAAAACCAAGCAAAGACATACCAACCGTAAAGGAGAAAATAAGTCTGGTCAACAGAGACTTGGGACCCACCATTAATCCTTTAATAATGGTCCAGAAATTGATTTATCTCCTGCTGCTATTTTGTATCTGGAAGTTCAACTGAAGACATCATTTTTCCTCAGCAGGGACAGTAATTTTGATGCTAGCCTCTGTGAATAGCTTTGTATAATTTATATAGTTTTTAATTTTGGTAATAGCAACTAGCTGGCTAAGGCAATAAGCCCTTTCTATCACAGACTAAATAAAGAAATCTCTCATGTTTCAACTAACGAACTAAACCAAATCATAATGAGCGTGACTGTTTCATTTCACTTGGCTGTTGCTCAAAGAAGGTTCATTTAAAAATGATTCATTGTTAATATGTATAATGTTCACACTAATATTATGATGTTCACACTAATGTTGGAGAATTAGAAAAACATCAGTCTGTAATAGAATGACCCATTACATCAGCCAAAAAAGTCTTGTTTTCACTGAATTAATGGTTTTGTCCTCAGCTTTTTACCTCCTGAAGTGAGACAGGTGCTGAGGAAGCAATGGGTGGGGATTGAAGATGGTGCAGCATACCAGGTCATGTGGATGAGCCCCATCTTTTGAGGTTGTCAATAGCCTCACTAGTTTTATACTTTGTGCTGAAGATTAAAAAATACTACACATCTAAATAGGCACTTCGCCAAAGAAGACACACAGATAGCCAAAAGGCACATGAAAAGATGCTCCACGTCGCTATTATTAGAGAAAAGAAAATTGAAACTATAATGAGGTATCACCTCACACCAGTCAGAATGGCCATCATCAAAAAGTCTACAGATAACAAATGCTGGAGAGGGTATGGGGAAAAGGGAACCCTCCTACACTGTTGCTGGGAATGTAAGTTTGTACATCCACTATGGACATCAGTATGGAGGTTACTTAAAAAACTAAACGTAGAGTTACCATATGATCCAGCAATCCCACTCCTGGGCCTATATCTGGAGAAAACCATAATTCAAAAAGATACATGCACCCCAACGTCTATTACAGCACTATTTACAATAGCCAAGACATGGAAACAATCTAAATGTCCAACGACAAATGAATGAATAAAGAAGATGTGGTACGTACATTTAGTGGAATATTACTCAGCCATAAAAAAGAATGCAATAATGCCATTTGCAGTAACATGAATGGACCTAGAGATTATCACACTAAATAAAGTAAGCCAGACACAGAAAGACAAATATCATAGGATATCATTTATATGTAGAATCTAAAAAAATGATACAAATGAACTTATTTACAAAAGAGAAAGAGACTCACAGACATAGAAAACAAACTTATGGCTACCAAAGTGGAAGGTGGAGGAGGGATAAATTATGAGTTTGGGATTAACAAATATATGGGATTAACATATATACACTACTATATATAAAATAGATGAACCAACAAGGACCCACTGTATAGTACAGGGAGCTATACTCAATATTTTGTAACAACCTATATGGGAAAAGAATCTGAATCACTGTGCTGTACACCTGAAACTAACGTGGTATTGTTTGTTTGTTTTTTTTCTTTTTCAACAGGTATTTATTTATTTAATTGGGGTACAGTTGTTTTACAATGTTGTGTTACTTTCTACTGTACAGCGAAGTGCAGTTCGCTGTATTACACAGTAGGTTCTCATTAGTTATCTATTTTATACATATTAGTGTATATATGTCAATCCCAATCTTCCAAATCATCCCATCCCCACTTTGCCCTCTTTGTGTCCATACATTTGTTCTCTAGGTCTGTGTCTCTATTTCTGCCTTGCAAACAGGTTCATCTGTACCATTTTTCTACATTCCAAATATATGCGTTAATATACGGTATTTGTTTTTCTCTTTCTAACTTACTTCACTCTGTATGACAGTCTCTAGGTCCAACCATGTCTCTACAAATGACCCAATTTCATTCCTTTAACATAGTATTGTAACTCAACTATACTTCAAAAGAATATATATATATAATATATATGCACAAGAAAACACTAGTTTCAATATTGTATATACCATTCTAGCAAATCATAGTAGTCACTGAAAAACTATTGATAAATGTAGTTAATAACCTCTTCTCAGATATGACACATAATTATGATTATGTATGAGAATATCATATACTTGTCCTCGACCAAAGGTAAGTTTCAAAAAAGTATATGCAGATTCTATCAAAAGTCCATCCTTATGATCAACTTAGAAGTACAATAATTCTTACAAACTCTTGTATGTACTGCATTACTTTAAAGTTAAAGTCATTTAAAATAACCCATTGTGAGTTAATCTCAGAAATTAAGTTAATAATCTAATATTGTAAAAGTTGGAATACAAACTTCTTCCTACTTGCCATTTAGCTATCAAGATTTATATATTTCCAAGTTTCATGCACACTTTTGTTTTTGAACATCTCTGAAAGCAGGCTGTGTCACAAAATGGAAGATAAGAAAGTACTGCATTATAATTTAATAGGAATTATTGTGTTTTCCTTCATAGTAGAACAGTGAAATATAAAACAAAGATGTGTTTTGCAATCAGTGCTTCTTGAATTCGATGAAATACAGGAATAGACATTGTTTCCCTGGCTCAATACCTAGATCTGTAGTATGATATTATCCCTGACTGAAAGCTGGTTAAATAGAATCTAGGATAGACAGCCGAGTGGCCCACTCACACTTAAGTCACGTAGCACAGCACTTGCAAAAAGTGAGATCTCAACACATGTAAACTATCCCTCTCTTTGATAGCCATCAAATATCTAAGTATGAGTTGCAGATGCTATTTCTGCTCCCTGCCCAGATCTCCTTTACCAAGCCAGTGTTCCCATGCCCCCACCTTTCCTGGAGGCTCCCCTTTAGCCTACAGAAGGCACCTTGTCCACAGTTGCTGGGAGGTTACAACTACCCACTTCCTGGGGTGACTCATGACCAAAGGCATAAAAGCCCAGCTCATTTGCCTAAAGGCAGGCAATGCTCTCTCACCATCCAGAGCTTCCCCTGGGACCAGGCTGAAGCTGGACTCGTGAAACCACACCTCTCCAATTCCGTCTGTTTCCTACTGCGTTCCCCTCACTCCCTTAAAGGTTTCTCTTAAGAGCCTGCCTTCAATAAATCACTCACAGAGGAACTGCCCAGTCTGCTTGGAGAGAGTCCCACCTAAGAGTCTGTTTCCTCATGTTTCAGCTGGGTGTGGGATTTCTACTGGTTTTCATGAGGTGTTTGGCCAACATAATCCTGTGAAAACAACCAGTTGAACCTTGGGGAACCATATGTGTTTATATGTCTGCCCTCAAAGTCTCAGAGGAGAAACAGATATGTAAATAGGCAAACACAAATAGTAAAATGCACACTTGTAAGAAATGCTACAGAAACACAGGAGAATGAGTGATCACACTGCCCAGAAAGCCACTGAAAACTGCACCGAGGAGGTGAAATGTGAGTTCATTCATGAAGACATGAGACTGGCTCAGGCAGACACAGGGAAAAGGCAAAGAAATCAATAAAAAATAAAAGCCTACGTAATACGTGAGCTCGCTTTGAAAAATTATCGTCCAACTGAAGGAAAAGTACATATCCCGCACTCCTTGCATCACTTGCTAGGACTCTGAAAGCAAGTGGATATTCATAAACTATTGAAATTGAAAACTCTCAAGGAAGTCTGTCACGGAAGAGTAGAGTGGAAATTAACGAAGTTGAGAAAAGCGTTAAAATGTTTGCTTTTCCTTTGGGCAGAAATCTTTTTAACAAGTGTGTTACGAACTGAAATGGGTTCCCTTAGATTCATGTGCTGAATTTCTAAAATAAAGAGAAAATGCCAAGTGGTAACACTCATAAGTTTGAGAAAGCGTGTTGTGTTCCCAAATCTGCGAGTGGTTTGGCATGTAGGATGTAAAGACACAAACTGGTATGAGATCAGTGTGTGAATACACACACACACACACACACACACACACACACACACAGAATTATATACAATTCATGATCAATTACATGATGGAGAACCAGTAAAATGTAAGTAGGAAAAGGACATCAGTCGATTTTTAAAAACTGTAATTGTTTCACTTTATGTGAAGTATGCATAAGAAAAGAACTCAAAAGGTATAAAAAGATATAGAAATTGAGTTTGATAAAGAGGACTCTAGTGCAGCACAGAGAATCTGGGGAAAGAGAGTGGATGCTTTGGGGAGGGCAGCCAGTTGAGAGATGCAAGAATGGAGGTACCCAAACCTCAGAAGGGAGGGGAGCACAGGCCCCTGGGGGATTGGTCTGCTCTTCATTCTGGTCACAAGCACTCATTGTGTTGGGCCTGTTCTGTCTCTTGCACTTAGTAGGTAAGCAGGAAGGCACATAGACAGACCCTCTATGACACACAAGGTCAGGCTATAAAACTTCATGGAGAAAGCCCAGGATAGGTTCTCGAGGAAGAGATGGGCTCACACATCCCTCGGCCCTGTAATGGGTGTCAGGTCCCTTTGTGAAGATAAGAGATACTCGTCTCTCCACTGAAGTGGACGTTTCTGAATCTCAGCTTGGTAAAGCCATTTCCATGAAATTGATGGAGTCACATATTTTCGATTTCTCTGTAAATCACCATTACACTTTTGATGAGCACATAGCAAGCTATTTAACAAAAGCCCAGAGAAGAAGCGATAAAGGTCTAAACTAAGACCGTGATCTAGGGAAGGAGAAAGGGGTGAGGGTATAGAGAGGACACAGAAAGATCTATTTGGTAAAAATAAAATAAATGCAAATTGACTATCCTTTGAAGGAAAGATAGAAGGAAGCAGCAAATACCTATTTATGCCACCTTAAAAATGCCTCAGTGTTCATCCACTAAAATGATATTAAATAGTCTAACATTTGTTAAATCACAAAAGTGTATCAGTTCACAAAACTCAATTCAAGAGGGGCAGATAAGGAAAAGGGAAATAGAACAAGAGTTATCTACCTATGCCATAAAAACAAGATACAAATGTTTAAGCTAGACCTGCAAACTAGGAAAACAAACACAAAGGTACTATTTTTCCCATACAAAATTTCACTATTAAACTACTGTGCACTAATTACAGCTGTGAATCATAGCTATGGTAGGGATAGAGTAGGATAATTAAATAGTCAGATTAGAAATCCCACTAGGGGATTAAGGACAGAAAGGGAATTTTAAGGGAGTTTGGGAGACTGTTGTAAGCTAATGACCACTCAAGAATCCAGTAACCTAGCAACAATCTACACTACTTTGAAGGAAGACCAGGTGCATCCAAGTGCCAGACACACTCAAGTCACAAATCCTGATAAAACACAAGACAACAGATACAGGGGCTGAATCTTGTTACATGAAGTCAAAGAGTTGATAGTCCTTGAAGACTAGCATTTCTGCATGCAGCCGAGACAGAAATATAGGAGAAAGGGGACATTATACCAGAGCCCAAGATGAATTACCATATTTTAGTATATGTGACCACACTTCTGCTAATACACATATGATTTAAATAGCACCATGACAGACCTGGTTAGACCATATAGGGTCAAAGGAGGAACTAATCATGTAAACCTCGATGTCTACCTAAAAATGAGGAAGAAGGTGATCTTCTCCCCTCCCCACTTTTTCTTTGATTATAAAAACGTAGCCGTCTTTGTTCTCGGCGCTGTGCTCCCTTGCCTGTCTGTTTCCATCTCTCACAAGCATCCTATACTAATAAACTCACTCTTTGCCTGCATCTTTGCCTCATGCTGAATTCTTTCTGCGAGACAAAAGGACCTGAGCTTCAGTGAGTCCTGACACCAGGTGAGCAGTTTTAATCAAATGACAGTGGTTTCGAGTCCCCTGCTAGTCAGGGATTGTGGGTTCAAGTCCCAATCTGAGGTGCAAGTGGGCTCAAGTCCCAGCTCGTGGGTTTGAGTCCCAATCTGAGTTTTGGCTGGGTTCAAGTCCCACCCAAGAAGGAGTGAGGTTTCAGGTACACGGTATTGATGCTACTTCAGTCTCCTCTTGGCAAAGCCATATCCCATGACATTAGGGAAGCAGGTCCGAACCTAGCCAATGGCTAAGTATTGTCGTTAAGTATCCAATGACACACACCCTCCTGCCAAAAATGAGCAGGCTCAGCTAGGAGCCCTTTCTGTTAGAAAGGAGGTTTGCTGAGGTGTGGAAACTTTTGTTGCAAGGAAAGAGCCAGCAAAGACCTATCCTCCCTTTGACCAAAGGGTTGCTCCTGGCAATGAACCAACTCTTGAATGTCAAATGAGAGTTGACTGTTCACAGCTGGCCCAGATCCCTTATACAGAGCTGGTAACCCCCATCCTCCAACTCCTCTGCATGCCATCTGCTAAGGACTCACAGTTGCCCAGCTTCGCATAACTGCCCACAGGTGACACCTTGCTGTCAGGGAGAAGGACTTCATAGTGTGACTTAAGCTCTGGAGTCCCTTGAGGATGAGGTCAGGGCTCATTATTTCCACCCTTGAGCACATCCTCTTTCCTATTGTTTCCCTCACTTCCTTTAAAGTATTTCTGTTTGTCTGTTTCCTGAACAGCACTCCTGACATAAATCACTTAAACCCAAACCCCTGCCTCAAGGTCTGCTAGGAAATCTGACCTAAGACAAATGGGTTAAAAACAAGATGACTGGTTTCAAATAAAAACTGTCAACCGAGATTTTTAGCAAGAAAAGAGAACACTATTTAGTGATAATATTCATAATCCTAACAATACTGGTAGAAAAAGAGATGCTTCTATTTTATTAGGTCTCAAGATAACATAATGGTCCAACAGAGAGGTGTTATGTACTAATTATCTGTGACAACAGCAACATTACATCAGCAAAGCCAACTAACAATTGCATGTTGTTTTCCTTTGGAATTGTATTTCCAGTAATACACCACATCATCATATTTGTATGTCATTAAGTATGTGACCTTGAAAAAAAGTTGCATAAACTCTCTGATCCTCAGCTTCCCTATCAGTATAAGAATGCCTTCCTCCTGTGATCAGGATGAATATTAATGAGAGGGTCCTGAAAAGCAATTATCATAGTACCTGGCTCTCTCGAAATATTAATTTCCTTCCACTCACCTACCTTGTCACCATCAATTAATATTTATTTTTAATGTGCTGGCTTATTATACCTTAATCAACACTAAGATTTAATCCAAGTTTATTCTTTTGTCATTGCTGAAGATGCTGTGATCTGTATGAGTGACTATTTCCCATGCTTCCAGGAAAAAAAAAACACAACATTAGAGAAGGATGGGATTAGCTCAGTTACTGTAGTGGATATTTGTGTTTTTACCTGCCCAGCATCCTTTTTATTTATTGTTTGTTTGTTTGTTTGGTAATAGCATGCTATTTTTCCCCTGGGAAACAGTCCCTCTGCATTTATGAATTTTTATTAAAGATGGTCTCCTACTCACAGGAGGGTTGAGCACTGACTCAACTGAATCAGTCAGATTCATTTCTCAAAACTGTTTGTCTAAAAAAAAAAAAAAAGCTTATCTTGGGTGACCTCATCATGGACAATATGTGGCATTTCTTCCTGACCAATGCCCAGAAGATAGTGGAGTCCTCATTATTTTTTGTTCCTTGATCTCTCAATTTCAGCTCTTCTTTGACAGGTCTTTGGTTTTTCAATCTACATATCATTTCAATAGATTGCTTCTACTGTTATTTGACAGAGATAGTCTCTGTTGCCTGCAACCAAAAGACCTACTACAATGACTCAAATTAAAAATCTAATAATTTCAAAAAGTCTTTAAAGAGGGACTTATGACTTCACATTCTAAAGGGGAATGGTTTAAAGAAAAGGCAAATGAAGAGACCATTCTCAATTTTACTTGAAGGGATCAATATCATAATTATTCATAAATATATATGATGTATAGAGTCACTTGTCAGTTCTGACGCCAATGGATTACATATCTTAATTAAACCTTTTTGACACTAGAAATATATTATATAAATGTTCAGGTACCACTTTATGTCCCTTTTATATTCCATTGATGTGTTTTATAACATAAGCCCCTGCTCAATCTAAAAATTAATATATTAACAGACTTTAGTATCTCTACCTTTGGGGTTGGAAATACAAATATTAATGGTATTTTCAAATTATAACTAAGTTATGGCAGAATGGAAGACTATCCCAGACCTTATGATTACAGATGAATTCCTAGGAAGCTAACAATGCACTATTTTACAGGGTATGTCCTAGTATCTATTGTTCATCTGCCAAATAGGAATTACTATGGTAGCAGCAGACCCCGACTAGTACCTGGAGGATTCTCACAGTTAAGAGAAGCATCTGTCCAAACATGTCCTCCATCCATCCCACCCTTATTGCCAACATGCAATCCCACCACTGGGCTGCATGCAAATATGCTTAGACTAGACAGGCAACAAAGACACGAGGACCTCCATGGAGGAATGTTCAGCAGGAATGTTCCTGGTCCATGGAAATGTAGAAAGCCCATGGTATTCTGGACACCAAGTACAGGTTTCTAAGGTGCTGTGACATTCTCAGTATCTCTCTCTTTGGTTTTAAGCCACTAAGTGCTCCACGTTCTCCTACCCAATCCCTTACGTCTTCTGTTTCTCTTAGAGAAACCACTTCAGGTCAAGTCCATTCCATTGCAAACTCATTCATTCACTGATATTCGTTCATTCAGACATGTATTGCTTGGCAGCTATGTGCAAGGATCCCAGCTAGACTCACTGAATACAATGGGGAACAAAACTGACAAAATCCTGACTTTTACAGTTGTGGGGGTGGGGAAGGAATGTGCAAGAAGCAGGTAAATAAATAGGCTAAGTAGACAATTTCAGACAGTCATAGGCACTATGAAGAAAATAAGTAAGATGAGTTGGTTGAAAGGGACTGGTTTGGTGACCAGAGGATGGTCAGAATTAAGTTTGGTAGTTCGGGAGGGACTCTCAGGGGAAGTGACTTCCTTATCCTATAAAGGTGTCAAAGAACTGTAGAAACTGACTTAAAATTGGAGGGAAGAGCAGAAGCCACCAAAATACACCCACAATGCATTGGTTATTTTAGTGTATGTGTCCCACTGGCCTGTATCTATCTGAAACACACAAACACAGGATATCTTAGTTTTAAAAAAAGATCTTAAATCTCCTCGAAGTCACACATTTTATGTGCGTTGCAGTGTGCTTTGTAAACATAAAAGATAAAATGACTTGGCTACCTGAAATGCTTGGTTTCTTGAGAAGAAATCATTCTCTTTTTTCCCCTTTGGCATATTGATTACTCATTAATCCAGCAAAACAAAGGATTAATTAATCTCTATGGTTCAATGAAGAATAAATTAGTGCAGTTTAAAATGGGCCTGATCCAATATTACAAATTGGAGGAAATGTTCCTCACACTCTCTCTCCATTCACTTCTCCAAACCTAATCTCCGGAGAATGGTCTTGGAAAACTGAATTTACTTTGCATGATATTTTGTACTCTTGCTCCTTCTTTAGAATTCAATCTCTTGAAAAGAGTTCATTGCTTTTCCCAAATCCCACTTTAACTATTTCCAAACACAGAAACAGTACCATTTTTAAAGAGGGCTTTAGACATATCACATATCTGAAACAAAATTTTCCTATGTAGGAAACAATTTGAATAGCCAGTTTTTCAAAACGGAAAATAATACAATAGCCACATACATTGAGGCATTTACATAACTGTTCAATTGTTGAATGAAAAGGACTCACACAGATCACATTCAGTCAGGATGCCTCCGGAAACTACAAAACATGAGGTACAGTCTCTGAGCATTTCAGGGAAAAAAAGTGGTGTGCTTTCTAAAGTCATTCTGTTGGTTCCAAATAGAGTTTTTTCAGAGCTATAAAAGAATCTAATGTCAGATTCTCAGAATGCACTAAGGGGTAGGATCTACACTTGTGAAGAGAATCCTCCTATTTGAATAGTCAATATCTAGGATATGATATCCCCCTCAGTATCCCATTCCCATTTTTGTTGCAATTATATCAGTTTAAAGGAATTGTGCACCTGGAACTGGCCTCTGGATTCTTAGCCAAAATTCCTACAAAGAGGTAGCACTTGAAAAACTTGAGAAAGAAAAACTTAGGACTAATCTTGATCTCCTACAAGCTTATCTTTTTTATTAGATATTCTAAGACAATGATTTTGTTTTCTGTTTCTCTCTTTGACAAGAGATGATAATTTTCAGGTATGAATTTTAAAACAATAGATGAAAAACCAGCTCTTCCTTTTAATGTTAAAAAATGAAATCTTATCATAGACTACATCATGGATAGTCAATATTTATTTCTATAATATAGTATCAGCATATATATTAGTATCAAAAGGATACTATCTATGGCCAAGGGAATTTACATGTTGTGTTCTGACAATACCATGGTTGAAAGAGTTCAGGACTGGGAATGAATATATGTACTTTCTCATTCACGTATAGTCACATTCCCTACCTGTTTGGAAAATTCCTCCAATTCCCTGGAGGTCAGCCTTCTCACCTGGAGAAAGAGAGGTTCCGATCAGATGAACTTGAAGGTCATTTCCAACTCTAAAATTGTATGACTTGGTAATTCAGCTGTCTACTCTTAATAACATAGTTAAAATGAGGCTGGCTTTGGAGTCTATATTTACTGGCACCTCTGGCAAGATAAAGCTTTCAAGGAGCCAAGCTGGCAGTGAGATGAGGAAGCCAAGGGGAATTGTTGATGTTGCTGGTAAAGAAGCATGATGGTTCTCCATCGAAGAGGCCCCCAGGCATCCAGGGCTGTGCCCATAGTCACATGACCCGGAGACCAATACTCAGAAGTCCTTGTGAAGGAGGGTAACACTCACTAAAATGCTGCCCTATCTATGGCTTTGTATTCAGATGGACATAGGATCAGAACCTGTACTGAGAGCTGACCCAGATGTGGGGAAGACATCTGTAAGCCTCAATCTCCACATCTATAAGATGGGCACCGAAAACCATACACCTCCTTGGGTTTTTGTGAAAGTTAAATAGTGGTTGAAAATCACTTAGCATAATATCTCATTATTTTTAGCAGTTTTTATAGATCTCTCTGACTTTCAGACAGAAAAGAATCTGCATGGAGGTCCACCTATACCATATGTTTTAGAAACACTAAATCATTCCAACAGCAGGTCCAAAGATGTTCTCAATAGGTAACAATTCACTTCCTTAAAGTTAAAGTGTTTGGTTTTATTAAAACAAGCAAAACAAAGGTACTAAGGTTCTGCATTTAGCTGAGCATTGGTGGGCACATAATTATAACCAAGCTCCATGAATCTGACAGCCAATTTCAAGCTGGATTTTATGGAAGTGTACGTACATCATGCTGCCCTGTTTGGAACACAGATGACATACAAATACAGCAGCACTAAAATTCAGCGAACCACTTAAAGGCCCACAGAACACCAAAAACAACTTCAGTATACAGACTACAAGCCTGGAATCCCCACAACACTGATGTTTGTCATTGGTCATGCTGGGCAGGCCAGTCTCTGCCTTCTGATCTAATCAACTTCAGAATGACTGTGAAGTCGACAGCTATGTCAGAGCAAGTGAAAAAATAGATTCAGAACAAAGAGGAGACCCATCTCTCTAGGGCAACTCCCTCTGGAACATACACTAAACTTCAGTATAAATATTTCATTCACTATTTTGTATGACATTCCTCCCATGATTTACATATGTCTGACCCATTACTTTAAAAAGTACATTAATGTCCCCTGTCAACAGTGTCTCCTCTATCTGCCCACCTCTCTTCCTTATTGAGCCAGGGGAATTGGAACCCTAAACAGAATCTGTGTCTGTTCTGTATAACATCACAGGGTATTGAAACTGAACAGGACCCTGTGGGTCTCCTGGGCACAAAAGCCTTTCTGTGTCCCCCATTTCTTGATTACAGGAAATAGGCTTCATTCAGCCTCCATGACCTTCCCTGAGTTCCAAAGGGCAGGTCCAAACAGTTGTTAATCAGGGAAGGGAGGGGACAGGGAGACAAAGGAGGAGCAGTCAAGAGAAACAGTAGTGCAGCCTTGGGGCAGGGTCCTGGTTCCCCCTCAAGGGATACACACAATATCTTTGAGCTGTTTTGCAGATACTGAAACCCCCACCAGGTGGGAGAAGTTAACTGTATGCTGCCCACAAGCACATAGACCCCAGACCAGTTGGAACCAAAAGGTTGATGATGCTGACTCCCAATTACCTCACCACCAACCAATCAGAAGAATGTCCATGAGCTAATGACGCCCTCTTTGAACCATTCCTATAAAACTCCTCACTACCCTCTCCGGGTCAGGACACAGAGGGCATTAGCATGCTGTGGCCTCCTTTGCCTGGCAAAGCAATAGCTATTCTCTTCTACTTCACCCAAAACTCTGTCTCTGAGATTTAATTCAGTGTTGGGGTACAGAGGCCGGATTTGGTTTCAGTACCAAAATATAAACTCATTTATTTTCTTTTTGTAGAAGTGTAGCTTCCCTCAGAATAGCTGCTTCTCCAGGATGTTTTCTGTGTTTTGCTTTCTTTCATGATATTTGAGAGAGATGAGAGTGGCTTCTGGAAAAATGGCATGAGGAGGAAATGAGACCCTGCACTTTCTATTTCTTTTGGAGTCTGAAAGGGAGCAGTGAGAGAAATGGGGGACAGGCATGGAGAGAGAGGGAGGGAAGACAGCAGTCAGTGTGAAGCTGTTAGAAGGAGCTAGGAGTCCCTTTCCGATCTCACAGCTGGGCCAGGGGATTCAAGGATGAGAAATGGGCAGGATCCACATGGCCTCCTTCAACTGCTGACTTTTGTCTTTGAAAATTATAAGAAACAAAATTCCACTATAAAACTCTTAGAGAAAACATAGGAAGAACATTCTGACATAAATCACAGCAAGATCTTTTTTGACCCACCTCCTACAGTAATGGAAATAAAGACAAAAATAAACAAATGGGACCTAATGAAATTTCAAAGCTTTTGCACAGCAAAAGCTTTCGTCTATAAGCAGGATGAAAAGACAACCCTCAGAATGGGAGAAAATATTTGCAAATGAATCAACGGATAAAGGATTAATCTCAAAAATATACAAACAGCTCGTGCAGCTCAATATTAAAAAACAAACAACCCAATCAAAAAATGGGCAGAAGACCTAAACAGACATTTCTCCAAAGAAGACATACAGATGGCCAAGAGGCACATGAAAAGATGCTCAACATCACTAATTATTAGAGACATGCAAATCAGAACTACAATGACGTATCACCTCACACCAGGCAGAATGGGCATCATCAGAAAATCTACAAACAACAAGTGATGGAGAAGGTGTGGAGAAAAGGGAACCCTCCTGCACTGTTGGTGTGAATGTAAATTGATACAGCCACTATGGAGAACAGTATGGAGGTTCCTTAAAAAACTAAAAATACAATTACCATATGACCCAGCAATCCCACTAATGGGCATATACCCAGAGAAAACCATAATTCAAAAAGACACATGCACCCCAATGTTCATTGCAGCACTGTTTACAATAGCCAGGTCATGGAAACAACCTAGATGCCCATCAACAGGTGAATGGATAAAGAATATGTGGTACATATATACAATGGAATATTACTCAGCCATAAAACGGAACAAAATTGGGTCATTTGTAGAGATGTGGATAAACCTAGAGACTGTCGTACAGAGTGAAGTAAGTCAGGAAGAGAAAAACAAATATCATATATTAACGCATATATGTGGAATCTAGAAAAATGGTACCGATTAACTGGTTTGCAAGGCAGAAATAGAGACTCAGACATAGAGAACAAACATATGGACACCAAGGGGGAAAAGTGGCAGGGGATGAACTGGTAGATTGTAACAGACATATGTACACTAATATGTATAAAATAGATAACTAATAAGAACGTGCTGTATAAAAAATAATTAATTTAATTTTTAAAAAATTCCAGTGTTTAACTAGATTGGAATAAATGCAATATATGATTAAGCATAATCCCCACCCGGGGATTTTCACGTGCTAATGATGATGCTACTTAGATTTAGAAACATGTGGGCCAGAACACTGTAGCGTACCAAACAAGTCAGGAAACACAGGATTTAAAATATGAATTACATTTTTTAATAGTATGATAACTATGATTTTTGTTAACCTCCAGACACCTTTTCAGGGAACTGGCTCAAAATTTAAAACAATGGAGTCAATTGCTCATCTGGAAAAAGCTCAATGGATATACCATTTCTCCATTACCAGATATTTTGGAAACTCTCAAGTGTTCCTGGTCCTCCAAGTATAAACAGAGCTGCACTGATGGAGAACAAATGCTCCCAAGTGGATTTGCATTTTCTCATTCAGTGAAAGGTTCCTGTGCAGGTAGGTCCCTGGTCAGGTTGCCCTCCTGTTTGTCCCTTGCAGCCCCTCCTCCCCCATCCCCCACGAGAGAGGTGCCTTGGTGCAGAGGTTCCCAGGTTCCTTGTGTTTCCCAGGTTCCTGGGCCTGCTGGCTTCTACCTGGTTTCCATCTGGCTGGAGACTGGATAGCAAGGAGAAGGAAAACGTTATTCCCTCCTTCTTCCCTGCTTTTGGAGGCTTCTCCATCAGCAAGTAGTTTCAGCTTTTACCACTTGGCACTGGTCCAGGGCCTCAGCAGCATAAGTTTTCCCATCTGCCTCAGCAGAGGGGATGGTGGCTTCCTGCTGTTGACAATCTCAGGCATCCCTGTTTGGTTCCTCAGTTCCTTCGTCATCTGTGTGGACAATTCCCTACATCACATTCCTTCTTCTTCTTTTTTTTTTAAATTAGCATAGATCTGTATTTCTGGCTGGACTTTCACTGATACAGCTCCATAGTCACTGACAGACTACTCATTTTTTCTTCATTCATCCATCATTTCTTGAGTACCTGTATGAGGCATGTACCATTTTAGTTGCTAGAGATCCTGCAGTGGCTGTTCTCATGAAGCTTCATAAGTTCCAGGAAAAGAGACAAAAAACAAAACATGTAGAATAATAGATAATCGTTGTGAAGGGTGGAGAAGGAACACCAGGCGATGCGAGGGTGGAACTGAGCACGACTTTAGCTGGGAGAGTCAGGGCAAGAGGTTCTGAGGACGCTCCATTTGACCTGAGATGTGACGGATGAGAGGGGCCTAGCTGCGTAGTGGAAAAAGTATTCCAAGTAAAGACAAAGAAACTCAAGCAGAAGGAGCTTAGAATAGTGGAGCGAGAGAGAAGCAGGGAAGGGAAAGCTTGGAAGATCAGGCAGAGGTCAGGGTGGAGGGAGAAGGCTGATCATGGAGGTAAGAGTGTGAATTTTATTTTTCTAAGTGGGTTTGGAAAACATTGGAGAGTTTTAGCAGCAGTAGGGGTCATGAGTACTTGACAGTTTTAGAAAATCACTGTGACTGCGTTTTGGGGAGTGCGTTCAGAGAGGGCAGTGTGACTGCGGAGAGAGGAATCACCTCTGTTGCCAGGTGACTGTGGTGGTGATAGTTGGATGAGGCTGGAGAGGATGGCTGTCTAACCACCATCAGAAGGGGCAGCAGACAGGATGCTGATGGTAAGAAAAAGAGAAGAACGAAGTGACTGTGATGTGGTTTTTTGTTATTTTGTTTGTTTGTTTCAATCCATTTTTTTTTCTGATTCTTTTTTTATTCTACATTTTTTAATTGAAGTATAGTTGATTTACAACTTTGTGTTAATTACTGCTGTAGAGCAAAGTAGTTCAGTTATGTATAGATATTCTTTTTTTTCATATTCTTTTCCATTATGGTTTATCATAGGATATTGAATATAGTTTTCTGTGCTATACAGTAGGAACTTGTTTGTCCATTCTGTATATAAAAGCTCAAAATAACTGTGATGTTTGAGCAGCTAGATGAATACTGAAACCAAAAACCACTCCTCATCATATTTCTGTTGCCTTACTTGAGTTAACTTTCTTTTCTTGAGAAGTATTCATACGTGGATATTAACCAATATAAAATATAAATAAATATTTGTTTCATTCCCCAATGTGTTAGTCTGAAAACTTTCAAACCTCTGGGAATGTTATAAGGACAGTGCTATAAACATCCACATTTTACTTTGCCTAGATTCACCCATTTTAACATTTTGCTACACCTGTTTTGTCTTACGTTCTCTCTCTGTAACCCCACACACGTACATACACAGATTTTTACTGAAACATTTACAAGAAGCAGCCAATGACACTTCCCCTCTTGATTATTCAGCATAAATCATCTAAGAACAAGGACCTTCTCCTGTAGAACTGTGCAAAATTCCCATGAATTTTGACTTTCATGTGACACTATTAGCTAACATAAACAGCTCCTATTCAAATTTCCCTGATATTCCTCCAAAAAAAAAAAAAAAATGTTTCTCATAGCCCTTAGGGCACTAAAAGAAAAAAAAAAAAGGAAACCCAGTACCCAGTAGTGAAGGATTATTTGTTTCTCATGTACCTGTAGTCTCCTTTAATCAAAAATAAAACATTTATTTAGGCTGCACCAAGTCTTAGTTGTGGCACAC
Organism: Delphinus delphis; assembly: GCF_949987515.2. Classification (NCBI taxonomy): domain Eukaryota; kingdom Metazoa; phylum Chordata; class Mammalia; order Artiodactyla; family Delphinidae; genus Delphinus; species Delphinus delphis. The sequence continues at coordinate 49,209,865 of NC_082692.2, read as the reverse complement.
GGGATCTTCATTGCAGCATGTGGGCTTCTTAGTTGCAGCATGCGAACCCTTAGTTGCAACATGCACGTGGGATCTAGTTCCCTGAACAGGTATTGAACCCGGGCCCCCTGCATTGGGAGTGTGGAGTCTTACCCACTGCACCACCGGGGAAGTCCCAATCTTGACTTTTTTTTGAATAGTGCAAACCTGTTGTTAAAAGCTCCTCAATAGGGATTTGTCTGATTGTTTCCTCATGATTGGACTGAAGGCAAACTTTGGCAGGATTACTACCTAGGTGATACCATGCCCTTCTTAGGGCATCAGTCAAGAGGCACTTGGATCTGATTATGGGTGATGCTAAGTTTGATCACTTAGTTAAGAAAATGGCTTTTGGTTTTAACCAACACAATTCTTAACAGACTTTGCCAGCTTCTTCCATCCTTAATTCTTCTCTACATTAATCTCTTATTGCTGTTTAAAATGTGGGAGTAGCCACTCTACAGAATGTGCATAAAAAATGTCTACTCCCTTTAGGAACATTCAAGGTGGATGGCTCTCTGGAAACATAGGAACATCAGTAACAGTGACAGTGAAAGAAGACACTGTGTGTGTCACTCATCTTAAACAAGCAACTGGGGCCAGTTTCCATCAGCAATGACTCTTTGGAGAAGAGTTAGAACATAGTGTGAGTAGAAAATGATACACAGACCTCTATTTCAGTGATCAAAGAAAGTGGATTCTTCCATGCATAGTGTCAATCATTTGCTGGAAATAAGTGTCCCCAGCTAATTCTGGGAAAGGAAACTTACATGTAATGAGCAAATATTTATGCCAGACAAAATGCTGGATATTCTTGTATTTGTTTTCTCAATTAACCCTCAGGAAAACCTCATTATTTTGTAAGGAGGGATGGAGACTCAGGAAGATCCTTTAAGTTTCAGGAGCTCAAATTCTCAAATGTAATTCTCAGTATCAATTCTCAAATACTCAAGGTTAATATGTGCCAATTTATCATTTGAATCTATGTCTAAAATACAGACACTTTCCAGCCAAGCCTTGCAGCTTCACAGAGCATATCCTTTAACAACAATGTTAAGAGTCATCACACTTTTCCTTGATTATAATCATGAAAAGGGATGGAAATAAATTAAGAAATTAATTAGAATACAAAAACACCTCAGTTTTATCTCATCCTTTAAAGAAAGGTGGGAAGAAAAGAAGATACTGTTTTCTTTTTTCCTTTCAAATATAATACCGTCTGGAAAATTACAAATAGTCAGTGAGAACTGGAAGTATAACACTGTGGTTAAAATCGGAATGTAAGTTAAAATTAGTTATATAATGAATGCAAGTGTTACATAAATTTTTATTCATAGTTTTCTCTGTAAAATTCTTTCCTATAATTTTTAATTCATAGAAGCAAGACTTGATGGCTGGTTGGTATTGTTAAGCCCATTTAAAGGTTTAGTACTTAAATCCAGAGTCATTGACTGGTCTATGGAAAACTGGTCCACACAATTGAAGGTAAAGTAAAAATTGACAGGAATAGTATATATTCATTCTTTTTTTTTTTTTTTTACATCTTTATTGGAGTACAATTGCTTGACAATGGTGTGTTAGTTTCTACTTTATAACAAAGTGAATCAGTTATACATATATATATATTCTCATATCTCTACCCTCTTGCGTCTCCCTCCCTCCCAACCTCCCTATCCCACCCCTCTAGGTGGTCACAAAGCACCAAGCTGATCTCCCTGTGCTATGCGGCTGCTTCCCAATAGATATCTATTTTACATTTGGTAGTGTATATATGTCCATGCCACTCTCTCACTTTGTCTCAGCTTACCCTTCCCCCTCCCCATATCCTCAATTCAATTCTCTAGTAGGTCTGTGTCTTTATTCCTGTCTTACCTCTAGGTTCTTCATGACATTTTTTTCCCTAAAATATATATATATATATATATATGTGTGTGTGTGTGTGTGTGTGTTAGCATACGGTATTTGTCTCTTTCGGACTTACTTGACTCTGTATGACAGACTCTAGGTCCATCCACCTCATTACAAATAGCTCAATTTCTTTTCCTTTTATGGCTGAGTAATATTCCGTTGTGTATATGTGCCACATATACTTTATCCGTTCATCTGATGATGGACACTTAGGTTGTTTCCATCTCTGGGCTATTGTAAATAGAGCTGCAGTGAACACTGTGGTACATGACTCTTTTTGAATTATGGGTTTCTCAGGGTATATGCCCAGTAGTGGGATTACTGGGTCATATGGTAGTTCTATTTGTAGTTTTTTAGGAACCTCCATACTGTTCTTCATAGTGGCTGTACCAATTCACATTCCCACCAGCAGTGCAAGAGTGTTCCCTTTTCTCCACACCCTCTCCAGCATTTATTGTTTCTAGATAGTTTGATGATGGCCATTCTGACTGGTGTGAGATATCTCATTGTAGTTTTGATTTGCATTTCTCTAATGATTTAATGATGTTGAGCATTCTTTCATGTGTTTGTTGGGAGTCTGTATATCTTCTTTGGAGAAATGTCTATTTAGGTCTTCTGCCCATTTTTGGATTGGGTTGTTTGTTTTTTTGTTATTGAGCTGCATGAGCTGCTTAAATTTTGGAGATTAATCCTTTGTCAGTTGCTTCACTTGCAAATATTTTCTCCCATTCTGAGGGTTGTCTTTTGGTCTTGTTTATGGCTTCCTTTGCTGTGCAAAAGCTTTCAAGTTTCATTAGGTCCCATTTGTTTATTTTTGTTTTTATTTCCATTTCTCTAGGAGGTGGGGCAAAAAGGATCTTGCTATCATTTACATCACAGAGTATTCTGCCTATGTTTTCCTCTAAGAGTTTGATAGTTTCTGGCCTTACATTTAGGTCTTTAATCCATTTTGAGCTTATTTTTGTGTATGGTGTTAGGGAGGGATCCAACCTCATACTTTTACATGGACCTGTCCAGTTTTCCCAGCACCACTTTTTGAAGAGGCTGTCCTTTCTCCACTGTACATTCTAGCCTCCTATATCAAAGATAAGGTGACCATATGTGCATGGGTTTATCTCTGGGCTTTCTATCCTGTTCCATTGATCTCTATTTCTGTTTCTGTGCCAGTACCATACTGTCTTGATTACTGTAGCTTTGTAGTATAGTCTGAAGTCAGGGAGCCTGATTCCCCCAGCTCTGTTTTTCGTTCTCAAGATTGCTTTGGCTATTTGGGGTCTTTTGTGTTTCCATACAAACTGTGAAATTTTTTGTTCTAGTTCTGTGAAAAATGCCAGTGGTAGTTTGATTGGGATTGCATTGAATCTGTAGATCGCTTTGGGTAGTAGAGTCATTTTCACAATGTTGATTCTTCCAATCCAAGAACATGGTATATCTCTCCATCTATTTGTATCATCTTTAATTTCTTTCATTAGTGTCTTATAATTTTCTGCATAGAGGTCTTTTGTCTCCTTAGGTAGATTTATCCCTAGATATTACTGTATAGGAATGCCAGAGATGTCTGTGCATTAACTTTTTATCCTGCTACTTTACCAAATTCATTGATTAGCTCTAGTAGTTTTCTGGTAGCATCTTTAGGATTCTCTACGTGTAGTATCATGTCATCTGCAAACAGTGACAGCTTTACTTCTTCTTTTCTGATTTGGATTCCTTTTATTTCCTTCTCTTCTCAGATTGTTGTGGCTAAAACTTCCAAAACTATGTTGAATAAGAGTGGTGAGAGTGGGCAACCATGTCTTGTTCCTGATCTTAGTGGAAATGCTTTCAGTTTTTCACCATTGAGGATGATGTTGGCTGTGGGTTTGTAATATATGGCCTTTATTATGTTGAGGAAAGTTCCCTCTATGCCTACTCTCTGCAGGGTTTTTATCATAAATGGGTGTTGAATTTTGTCGAAAGCTTTCTCTGCATCAATTGAGATGATCATATGGTTTTTCTCCTTCAATTTGTTAATATGGTGTATAACGATTGATTTGCGTATATTGAAGAATCCTTGCATTCCTGGAATAAACCCCACTTGATCATGGTGTATGATCCTTTTAATGTGCTGTTGGATTCTGTTTGCTAGTATTTTGTTGAGGATTTTTGCATCTATGTTCATCAGTGATATTGGCCTGTAGTTTTCTTTCTTTGTGACATCCTTTTCTGGTTTTGCTATCAATGTGATGGTGGCCTCATAGAATGAGTTTGGGAGTGTTCCTCCCTCTGCTATATTTTGGAAGAGTTTGAGAAGGATAGGTGTTAGCTGTTCTCTAAATGTTTGATAGAATTCGCCTGTGAAGTCATCTGGTCCTGGGCTTTGGCTTTTGGGAAGATTTTTTTTTTTTTTTTTTTTTTTTTTTTTTGCGGTACACGGGCCTCTCACTGTTGTGGCCTCTCCCGTTGCGGAGCACAGGCTCCGGACATGCAGGCTTAGCGGCCATGGCTCACGGGCCTAGCCGCTCCGTGCTATGTGGGATCTTCCCAGACTGGGGCACGAACCCGTGTCCCCTGCATGAGCAGGCAGACTCTCAACCACTGCGCCACCAGGGAAGCACTGTTGGAAGATTTTTAATCACAGTTTCAATTTCAGTGCTTGTGATTGGTCTGTTCATATTTTCTATTTCTTCCTGATTCAGTCTTGGCAGGTTGTACATTTCTAAGAATTTGTCCATTTCTTCCAGGTTGTCCATTTTATTGGCATAGAGTTGCTTGTAGTAATCTCTCATGATCTTTTGTATTAATGCAGTGTCAGTTGTTACTTCTCCTTTTTCATTTCTAATTTTATTGATTTGAGTCTTCCCCCTTTTTTTCTTAATGAGTCTAGCTAATGGTTTATCAATTTTGTTTATCTTCTCAAAGAATCAGCTTTTAGTTTTATTAATCTTTACTATCGTTTCCTTCATTTCTTATTCATTTATTTCTGATCTGATTATTATGATTTCTTTCCTTCTGCTAACTTTGTGGTTTTCTTGCTCTTCTTTCTCTAATTGCTTTAGGTGCAAGGTTAGGTTGTTTATTCGTGATGTTTCCTGTTTCTTCAGGTAGGATTGTATTGCTACAAACTTCCCTCTTAGAACTGCTTTTGCTGCATCCCATAGGTTTTGGGTCGTCGTGTCTCCATTATCATTTGTTTCTAGGTACCTTTTGATTTCCTCTTTGATTTCGTCAGTGACCACTTGGTTCTTAAGTAGTGTATTGTTTAGCCTCCATGTGTTTGTATTTTTTACAGACCTTTTTCTGTTATTGATATCTAGTCTCATAGCACTGTGGTCGGAAAAGATACTTGATACAATTTCAATTTTCTGAAATTTACCAAGGCTTGATTTGTGACCCAAGATATGACCTATCCTGGCGAATGTCCCATGAGCACTTGAGAAAAATGTGTATTCTGTTGTTTTTGGATGGAATGTCCTATAAATATCAATTAAGTCCATCTTGTTTAATGTATCATTTAAAGCTTGTTTTTCCTTATTTATTTTCATTTTGGATGATCTGTCCATGGGTGAAAGTGGGGTGTTAAAGTCCCCTAGTATGAATGTGTTACTGTCGATTTCCCCTTTTATGGCTGTTAGTATTTGCCTTATATATTGAGGTGCTCCAATGTTGGGTACATAAATATTTACAATTGTTATATCTTCTTCGTGGATTGATCCCTTGATCATTATGTAGTGTCCTTCTTTGTCTCTTGTAATAGTCTTCATTTTAAAGTCTATTTTGTCTGATATGAGAATTGCTACTCCAGCTTTCTTTTGATTTCCATTTGCATGGAATATCTTTTTCCATCCCCTTACTTTCAGTCTGCATGTGTCTCTAGGTCTGAAGTGGGTCTCTTGTAGACAACGTATATATGGGTCTTGTTTTTGTATCCATTCAGCCAATCTGTGTCTTTTGGTGGGAGCATTTAGTCCATTTACATTTAAGGTAATTATCAATATGTATGTTCCTATTCCCATTTTCTTAATTGTTTTGGGTTCGTTGTTGTAGGTCTTTTCCTTCTCTTGTGTTTCTCGCCTAGAGAAGTTCTTTTAGCATTTGTTGTAAAGCTGGTTTGGTGGTGCTGAACTCTCTCAGCTTTTGCTTGTCTGTAAAGCTTTTAATTTCTCCATCAAATCTGAATGAGATCCTTGCTGGGTAGAGTAATCTTGGTTGCAGGTTTTTCTCCTTCATCACTTTAAATATGTTCTGCCAGACCCTTCTGGTTTGCAGAGTTTCTGCTGAAAGATCACCTGTTAACCTTATCGGGATTCCCTTGTGTGTTATTTGTTCTTTTTCCCTTGCTGCTTTTAATGTTTTGTTTGTATTTAATTTTTGACAGTTTGATTAGTATGTGTCTTGGCGTATTTCTCCTTGGATTTAGCCTGTATGGGACTCTCTGTGCTTCCTGGACTTGATTAACATTTCCTTTCCCATATTAGGGAAGTTTTCAACTGTAATCTCTTCAAATATTTTCTCAGTCCCTTTCTTTTTCTCTTCTTCTTCTGGAACCCCTATAATTCAAATGTTGGTGCGTTTAATGTTGTCCCAGAGGTCTCTGAGACTATCCTCAGTTCTTTTCATTCTTTTTTCTTTATTCTACTCTGCAGTAGTTGTTTCCACTATTTTATCTTCCAGGTCACTTATCTGTTCTTCTGCCTCAGTTATTCTGCTATTGATCCCATCTAGAGTATTTTTAATTTCATTTATTGTGTTGTTCATTGTTGCTTGTTTCCTCTTTAGTTCTTCTAGGTCCTTGTTAAATGTTTCTTGCATTTTGTCTATTCTATTTCCAAGATTTTGGATCATCTTTACTATCATTATTCTGAATTCTTTTTCACATAGACTGCCTATTTCCTCTTAATTTGTTAGGTCTGGTGGGTTTTTACCTTGTTCCTTCATCTGCTGTGTGTTTTTATGTCTTCTCATTTTGCTTATCTTATTGTGTTTGGGGCCTCCTTTTTGCAGGCTGCAGGTTCGTAGTTCCCGTTGTTTTTGGTGTCTGTCCCCACTGGCTAATGTTGGTTCAGTGGGTTGTGTAGGCTTCCTGGTGTAGAGGACTAGTGCCTGTGTTCTGGTGGATGAGGCTGGATCTTGTCTTTCTGGTGGGCAGGTCCAAGTCTGGTGGTGTGTTTTGGGTTGTCTGTGGGCTTATTATGATTTTAGGCAGCCTCTCTGCTAATGGGTGGGGTTGTGTTCCTGTCTTGCTAGTTGTTTGGCATAGGGTGTCCAGCACTGTAGCTTGCTGGTCGTTGAGTGAAGCTGGGTGCTGGTGTTGAGATGGAGATCTCTGGGAGATTTTCGCCGTTTGATATTATGTGGAGCTGGGAGGTCTCTTGTGGACCAGTGTCCTGAAGTTGGCTCTCCCATCTCAGAGGCACAGAAGTGACTCCTGGCTGCAGCACCAAGAGCCTTTCATACATACGGATCAGAATAAGATGGAGAAAAAGTAGAAAGAGAGAAAGAAAGAAAGAAAGAAAGAAAGAAAGAAAGAAAGAAAGAAAGAAAGAAAGGAAGGAAGGAAGGAAGGAAGGAAGAAAGAAAGGAAGGAAGGAAGGAAGGAAGAAGGGAAGAATGGAAATAAGAAAGAAAGAAAGAAAGAAAAAGAAAGTAAAAAGGAAAGAAAGAAAGAAAGGAAGGAAGGAAGGAAGGAAGGAAGGAAGGAAGAAAGAAAGGAGGGAGGGAGGGAGGAAGGAAGGAAGGAGGGAAGGAAGGAATGAAAGAAAGAAGATAAAATAAAATAAAATAAAGTTATTAAAATAAAAAATAATTATTAAGAAAAAATTTTTTAAAAAAACACCAAAAAAGACCCCCCAAAACAAACAAAAAAAACCAGACGGATAGAACCCTAGGACAAATGGTGGAAGCAAAGCTATACAGACAAAATCTCACACAGAAGCATACACATACACACTCACAAAAAGAGGAAAAGGGGAAAAAATCATAAATCTTGCTCTCAAAGTCCACCTCCTCAATTTGGGATAACTCGTTGTCTATTCATGTATTCCACAGATGCAGGGTACATCAAGTTGATTGTGGAGCTTCAGTCCACTGCTTCTGAGGCTTCTGGGAGAGATTTCCCTTGCTCTTCTTTGTTCGCACAGCTCCCGGGGTTCAGCTTTGGATTTGGCCCTGCTTCTGCATGTAGGTCGCTGGAGGGCGTCTGTTCTTTGCTCAGACAGGACGGGGTTAAAGAAGCCGCTGATTCGGTGGCTCTGGCTCACTCAGGCCGGGGGCAGGGAGGGGTACGGATGCGGGGCGAGCCTGCGGCGGCCGAGTTCGCATGACGTTGCACCAGCCTGAGGCGCGCCATGCGTTCTCCCGGGGAAGTTGTCCCTGGATCCCCGGACCCTGGCAGTGGCGGGCTGCACAGGCTCCCTGAAGGGGGGTGTGGATAGTGACCTGTGCTCGCACAGGCTTCTTGGTGGCAGCAGCAACAGCCTTAGTATCTCATGCCTGTCTCTGGGGTCCGCTCTGTTAGCCGCAGCTCGCGCCCGGCTCTGGAGCTCCTTTAAGCAGCGCTCTTAATCCCCTCTCTTCGCGCACCAGGAAACAAAGAGGGAAGAAAAAGTCTCTTGCCCCTTTGGCAGCTCCAGACTTTTCCCGTACTTCCTCCCGGCTAGCCGTGGTGCGTTAACCCCTGCAGGCTGTGTTCATGCCGCCAACCTCAGTCCTCTCCCTGTGCTCCGACCGAAGGCCGAGCCTCAGCTCCCAGCCCTGCCCACCCCGGCGGGTGAGCAGACAAGCCTCTTGGGCTGGTGAGTGCCGGTCCGATTCTCTGTGCGGGAATCTCTCCGCTTTGCCTTCCACACCCCTGTGGTTGCGCTTTCCTCCGCGGCTCCGAAGCTTCCCCCCTCCGCCACCCGCAGTCTCCGCACGCGAAGGGGCTTCTTAGTGTGTGGGAACCTTTCCTCCTTCACAGCTCCCTCCCACTGGTGCAGGTCCTGTCCCTATTCTTTTGTCTCTGTTTTTTCTTTTGCCCTACCCAGGTACATGGGGACTTTCTTGCCTTTTGGGAGGTCTGAGGACTTCTGCCAGCGTTCAGTAGGTGTTCTGTAGGAGTTGTTCCATGTGTAGAAGTATTTCTGGTGTATCTGTGAGGAGGAAGGTGATCTCCGCGTCTTACTATTCCGCCATCTTCCCCTCGTCCTATATTCATTCTTTCCAATTACTACAACTGAACTACAGGCCAATTACAGTTGAGAATAACAATAACTGTTGAACATTCTCTCTGAAAATCCTAAGACTAAGTAGAATTGAGTAAGATACAGCTCCTATCCTTAAGTGGCTCATAATCTATTTAGCCCTTAACTTCTTGATCCAGGAATAATAGCAAGAACTATTTCAACAATGTTTCTTTCAACACATTATGTTGGGACAAAATCCCCTCCATTTGTCATATCATGTCATTTTTTCAATCATCCTCAACTTTCTCAGGAACTGTGCCTCTTAAGACAAATTTTAAGCAAGTGGGGAACATGGAAGACTTGAAATATAAAAACAAGATGAATAAATATTTTCTTAGTGCAATCAGTTTGTTTGTTTGTTTTATATCACTTTCTAACATGTCTGGAATATTACAGCTTCATGAGTAATGCAACAACAATAAGCACGTTTGGTAACGAAAAAAAAATAACCCTCATACTTCAAGTTTCCTCACCTTTCAATTTTAGAAAATTGGTGCTTTGCAGTGTTTTGATTTTGCTTATTTTGACTGTTTGTCTTCCTTAAAGCATTAAGATCAGCAAGTAGATAAAGTGTTTATAAAATATTTAATTTAAACATACAGGAATTTTCCCTGAAGGATCTCCAATTCTTTAAAAAATTGACTCTCCAGTTATCATAATGTCTTTATTTGATACGCAAAAGACCAGGGGTTTTGATATTTGGGAGGGATAAAACTTAGATACGCAGACTATTTGAATAAAATTTCCCAGAATGACAGAATAGTCAGCATGACAGCGGGAGAGAATAAGGGCAAGAGACAAAGACCAGAGAAAGACAAGTGGATTACTGAATTTCATTCTGTACTTTAAATTCCCGAAATGCCCCTCTTCCTACCCCCTTATAAACATTAACACCATTTGAAAAATGAATAAATACAAGAAAACTGAATGGACATGTTTCAAGAAAGGAGAAGATTTTTGAGTTCTATTCCAGCTCAGAAATCATTCAGCTTCTGAGAATTTGGAAAATTCTCTGGTAATTGTTGTTCCTCTGTAAATGAGGGGATTGGAGTAATTCTATTCAGCTCGAAGATTTCACAACTCCATGATTGGAAGTTTAGAGAACTTTTCAGTAGCCCATTGCTACTGGGTATAGAGTATCTCTATGGCCTAGGAAGAATCTGAGATTACCTGCCACAGCTTTATAATTTTTAAAATAATAGCTGAATTCCTTTTCTATGTGCTTATTTCTTAAGCAGTATGTGTGTGTGTGTAGCTTTATATCAAAAATATTAAAAACTTACCATCTCTTATCCTGCAATAAATTTAATTTGGACATAAGACTTTGGTAATTGATTCTTGGACCCTAAAAATACCAGTCAGCCGGCTGAGCCAGGTCATCCCAAACATCTCATTAAGCTCTCAATAATATGAACAAACATTTTGTGCATTTGAATTTTTGGTCACCACTTACAGTGCTATGTTGGGATTTTACTAATATATCTGAGTGTATGTATGTATTTACCTAAGCAAATATAAAGTCAAAAGTGGTTGCTTTCTTTCTTTTAGCATGAAAAGTTTCTGAATTGTCAGTAGAGGGGTCAAGAGACAGGTTCTTATTTCAAAGATTCCACTGGACTTTCTGGATGCCTCCAGATCCTTTCTGCTGCAGGAATATTTCCTGATCAATGGTTTCACACTTGCAGGACGCTGGCCAGACAGTCCCAAGAGAGCCATCGTTGCAAAGCCATTAAAGAAAGAAATATATTCAGATGGTGTCAATAATTTCTAACACCTAACTATTGGAAATTCTCACAGACACAATGCAAATGGGCTCTCTCAAACAATTCTCCATCCTAGTTTCTTCCTCAGCATTTTTACAGACAGAAATTTTTTTCTCTCACCAGTTGAACAAGAAAGAACAAAAGTAGATTCCCCAAAGGAGGAATCATTCGTACTAAGTTTCTTTATGTAGGTCACCTCTGATGTGTTCTTGGTTGCATTTCAACTGCTAAATTTCCCATGTCAAGCTTTCAGTTCTGATGGCTCTTCACATAAATTCTATTGCTTTCCAAAAGAATAATTGTTTAAGTTCCCTGTTTGAATGCTGAAGGATGCTATATGTTCCACGATGCTCAACACATTATTGGTCATGTTAGTAGTATGATAAAAAATACTAAAATATTTTACATGGAGGTGTCTCTGCGTATGTACAATATAATATGTTAACAGGAAAAACTGTTGTTCATTAAACTAATTTAAGGAGAGTGACTATCACCTATACTCAAATAGACTGTGAAAGTATGTCCTTTGTTGTTACCAGTCTACCGTATACCAGGTTAGTTTCCCTAACTTTTTCCCTTCTCCAGATTTACGTCTTGTAAATATCTCTTGAGCCCATGTCCTCTGCTCTATTCCAAATGTCATTGGTTCAGTTTAAACCTTTGGCAAACCATTCTACACCTTCCATCTTCAGATCTATCCTCTACTCTACCATCATATGTTTCTAAAAAATAGATCTTGTCAATTCACCTCTGCTTAAGAAAATTCCCTCTTTCTTCACTAACTATGAAAAAAGATTCAAACACCCTGACAAGGCATTCGAAATCTCTGATTATCTGTTGTTAATTTATTTACTCAGCCTCATCCATTTGTGTGTTCATCAGTCAGCAATAGGATGAAAGTGCCCCTGCTAAAATATTTATTGCCCAGAAGAATGTAAGCTCCACAAGGGTGTGGATTCGGATTATTTCTTTCACTAATGTCTACTAAACATCTAGAACCCTATGTGAATGAAAAATATTGCCTGTCATATCCGTAGACAAAGCATATTGCAACCATCAAGCCTTCACATTACAGCCACCCTTACGGTGAGCCCTGAGGGAACTCAGGATAGAAACGTAATGTCTACCATCAAATCATCAGATACTGCAGCCACCCCCCACCCCACGGTGCACCTAAGGAAACTCAGGATGAGAAAGCACAGGATACTGGCCCCAGATAGCTGAGGTGCATTTCAAAGCAATGATTTCAGTGAGCCCAGCCTCCTGCATCTTGCTATACATAGAAAAGTGCTAAATTCCTTAACTTGAGATGTCTGGTTTTCTTTAATTAACAGTAATCTTTGATATTCTACCTGATTTTTGTTGCAAAAACTCCTGTATATCCTGGCTCTCCCCTTGCCTCTTCGGAGCAGTCCCTTGGAGTTATCTGAGATGCTGTGTCCAAGGCTTAAGTCTTCCACCAAATAAAACATAACTCTCAACTTTTAGGTTGTGCATTTTTTTTCAGTCGACACATATCTGGCATTAGGTAGATGCTTAACCGATATTTTTAGAATTAATAAATTCAGCAAACTTGCTGAGTGCTTATTATGTGTGACATAGAGAGCTTGGCATTAAGAATCTGTGATGAAAGCCATTGTCTCTATTTTTAAGGAGCTGGCCAGTGAAATTGACATTTCTAATGAATTTAGTGTGTATCTGTACGTATCACTCTGGTTTCTGTAGGAAGCAGAGTCTTAATTCATTGATCTGTATATCCTTTGTTGCAAACTAAGTGTTCATTAAATGTTTACTAAATAAATTAAGCTAAGAATGCAATTAGGGCAGAATGTCTGAAGGCTGTGGTAGGCAAAATAATCTTCCACCCCACCCCCGTCAAACATGACCAGATTCTAATTCCAGGAACCAGTGAATATGTTACATTACATGATAAAGGTGAAACATTTGCAGATGTGACTAAAGATTAGGAAGCTGGAGAGGGGGAAATTATACCAGATTATCCAGAGGAGCCCATTCTAATTACATGAGCCTATAAAAGTGGAAGAGGAGGGAAAAAGAGGGAGAGAGAAAGTACTTGAGAAGGACTCAATTTGTCATTGCTGGCTTTGAAGATGGAGGAATGGGAACAAGAGCCAAGGAATGTGGAGGTTTCTAGAAGCTGGGAACAGCCCTCAGCTGAGTCAACAAGAAAACGGGTCCTACAGCTAACTGCAGGGAACTGAATTCTGCCAGCAGCTCAAATGAGCAGGAAATGGAGCCTCCAGGAAGGAATGTAGCCCTGCCAATTCCTTGATTTCAGCCTGTTGAGATGCTTATCAGACTTATGACCTACAAAATTTGTGTTGCTTTAAGCCACTGAGTTTGTGGCAATTGTTATGGAAGCAGTAGAAAATCAATACAGAACTCGCCATATCCTTGGAAAACTGCCCAAAGTGAACCTTTGCCTTGGGTTCCCGTGACCAAAAAGAAAACTATCATCCTTGAAATTCTGACAGTACTATCTCAACATTTCTTGCAAAGGACATACACAGATAGAAAATTAGCTACATTTCCAGATAAAACAAAAGTGTTCTTCCAAAACGGAATTTAGGTAAACCATTTTCCAAAATGACGATGGCTTATTGAATCATTAGTGTCCTAGGACATCAAGCTGTACTATAAAAAATCTATACATAAATAAAATTTGAAATGTGTTCTCAAATTTTTATGTCCTTGAAGGCTAACTTTGACACCAGAGAGATTCTGAGTTACAGTTTTCCTCTCAGTCCAGAGATTAGCAGAAAAGAACCACAAAACAATGGCCCAAGAATGATATTTTGTAAGTCAGACAAAGACTAATATCATAGGATATCACTTATATGTGGAATCTAAAAAAATGATACAATTAAACTTATTTACAAACAGAAACAGACTCACATAGAAAACAAACTTATGGTTACCAAAGTGGTAGAGATAAATTAGGAGTTTGGGATTAACAGATACACACTAATATATATAAAATAGATAAACAACAAGGACCTACTGTATAGCACAGGGTACTATATTCAATACCTTGTAATAACCTATAATGGAAAAGAATTTGAATTTATATATGTATATAAAAAACTGAATCACTCTGCTGTACACTTGAAACTAACACAACATTGTAAGTCAACTATATTTCCATTTAAAAAAAGGATGTAAGGAAGCACAAGACTATGAATTAAATAGGAAATTTCCTTAGCCATGAAAGAACAAGTTGGTACCAGGCTGCCATTTACATCTGTGTAGATCACAATGGGCAAGTTGTAGCTAAAATGCAGGTCACACCTGCTCACCAAGCCATGTGCTCTGGCCTGAGGCAGTGATCCTCCCAGAGGAAGGGGCCTCCTGATGGCAACATCCTAAGGCTGAACTGATTATGTAAGGTACAACTTCACAAAGTCTACTGTAAGAACAGCATCACCTGAAGATGTGCTATGCAGTGGCCCTAGACATAGTTTTGTTGTGTGCTTGCCTAGAATTCTCTAGGCAGGCTGCCTTCCCCCAGAAGGTTAGTGTTTTCTAATTCTTGCAATGATCACATATGCTAACAGTGGCTCTGGTTCAGCCTCATAGAGGAAATATGTGTTTGCTTTTTATGTTATTGTAGCCAGATATAGAAAAGTAAAAAAGTAAAAAAAGTAAAAAAGTAAAAAAAAAACCTGATAACTGGAGAGTCAATTTTTTAAAGAATTGGAGATTCTTCAGGGAAAATTCCTGTATTTTTAAATTAAATATTTTATAAACACTTTATCTACTTGCTGATCTTAATGCTTTAAGTAAAAAAAAAGTAAAAAAAAAACCTGAACTTGGGTTTGTGGGGAAAAGAAAGTGGCCTCAGTGTCCCACTCTCAAAAAACCCTATGGAGGTCTTAAGTCTCTGTCCCAGGTAGAACCCAAATATAATTTCAGGAGTTTAAGGCATCCTCCACGGTGCATGGTACAGTCTTTCTCAAGCTAGAAGGCATGAAAATGGAAACTCCACGCAGAACCATTCCCTTATTCTAAGTGTGGACTGCCCTCCAGAATTTCCCTGCTTTGGGTCTCTGTTCAGTGTTTTCTGATAGCTGTTCTTTACATTTTGCCGACAATTCAGTGTTATCCATAGAAAGGTTGGTCTAATATGAGTTGCTCTATCATATTGGAAGCAGAAATCATCCCTAGCTTCACTTTTGTCAAATGTGTCCAGGTGTCACTCCGAGGGCATATGATCCAATCTAACATCTTACCGTACTGAGCTTTTGGGCTTCAAGAATTGAAAAAAATATGGTCACCCTACCCATAAGACACAGTAGCAAGAAAACTGTTTCTTCCAGAAGACAAATCAAGAATAAGGACTCGGAGACGAGGGGAAGATGGCGGAAGAGTAAGACGCGGAGATCACCTTCCTCCCCACAGATACACCAGAAATACATCTACACGTGGAACAACTCCTAAAGAACACCTACTGAACGCTGTTAGAAGACCTCAGACCTCCCAAAAGGCAAGAAAATCCCCACGAACCTGGGTAGGACAAAAGAAAAAAGAATAAACAGAGACAAAAGGATAGGGACGGGACCTGCACCACTGGGAGGGAGCTGTGAAGGAGGAAAGGTTTCCACACACTAGGAAGCCCCTTCAAGGGCGGAGACTGCGGGTGGCGGAGGGGGAAAGCTTCGGAGCAGCAGAGGAGAGCACAGCAACAGGGGTGCAGAAGGCAAAGCGAAGAGATTCCCGCACAGAGGATCGGTGCCGACCGGCACTCACCAGCCCAAGAGGCTTGTCTGCTCACCCGCCGGGGAGGGCGGGGCTGGCAGCTGAGGCTCGGCCTTCGGTCTGAGCACAGGGAGAAGACTGGGGTTGGTGGCGTGAACACAGCCTGCAGCGGGTTAGTGCACCACGGCTGGCCGGGAGGGAGTCCAGGGGAAAGTCTGGACCTGCTGAAGAGGCAAGAGACATTTTCTTCCCTCTTTGTTTCCCGGTGCATGAGGAGAGAGGATTAACAGCAGTGCTTAAAGGAGCTCCAGAGACAAGCGCAAGCTGCGGCTAAAAGCGCAGACCCCAGAGACGGGCATGAGACGCTAAGGCTGTTGCTGCTGCCACCAAGAAGCCTGTGCGAGCACAGGTCACTATCCACACCCCCCTTCAGGGAGCCTGTGCAGCCCGCCACTGCCAGGGTCCCGGGGTCCAGGGACAACTTCCCCGGGAGAACACATGGCGCGCCTCAGGCTGGTGCAACGTCATGCGAACTCGGCCGCCGCAGGCTCGCCCCGCATCCGTACCCCTCCCTGCCCCCGGCCTGAGTGAGCCAGAGCCCCCGAATCAGTGGCTTCTTTAACCCCGTCCTGTCTGAGCAAAGAACAGACGCCCTCTGGCGACCTACATGCAGAAGCAGGGCCAAATCCAAAGCTGAGCCCTAGGAGCTGTGCGAACAAAGAAGAGCAAGGGAAATCCCTCCCAGCAGCCTCAGAAGCAGCAGATTAAAGATCCACAATCAACGTGAGGTACCTGCATCTGTGGAATACATGAATAGACAACGAGTCATCCCAAACTGAGGAGGTGGACTTTGAGAGCAAGATTTATGATTTTTTTCCCCTTTTCCTCTTTTTGTGAGTGTGTATGCGTATGCTTCTGTGCGAGACTTTGTCTGTATAGCTTTACTTCCACCATTTGTCCTAGGGTTCTATCCGTCCGTTTTTTTTTTAATTAAAAAGAATTTTTTTCTTATTATTTTGTATTTTAATAACTTTATTTTATTTTGTCTTCTTTCTTTCTTTCCTTCTTTCTTTCTTTCTTCTTCCCTTCCGTCCTTCCTTCCCACCTTCCTCCCTCCTTCCCTCCCTCCCTCCCCCTTCCTTCCTTCCTTCCTCCCTCCCTCCCTCTCTCTCTCCCTTTCTTTCTTTCTTCCTTCCTTCCTTCCTTCCTTCTTTTTCTCCCTTTTATTCTGAGCCATGTGGGTGAAAGGCTCTTGGTGCCCCAGCCAGGACTCAGTGCTGTGCCTCTGAGGAGGGAGACCCAACTTCAGGACACTGGTCCGCAAGAGACCTCCCAGCTCCATGTAATATGAAATGGTGAAAATCTCCCAGAGATCTCGATCTCAACACCAAGACACAGCTTCACTCAATGACCAGCAAGCTACAGTGCTGGACACCCTACGCCAAACAACTAGCATGACATGAACACAAACCCATCCATTAGCAGAGAGGCTGCCTAAAATCATCATAAGTCCACAGACACCCGAAAACACACCACCAGACGTGGACCTGCCCACCAGAAAGACAAGATCCAGCCTCATCCACCAGAACACAGGCACTAGTCCCCTCCACCAGGAAGCCTACACAACCCACTGAACCAACATTAGCCAGTGGGGACAGACACCAAAAACAACGGGAACTACGAACCTGCAGCCTGCAAAAAGGAGGCCCCAAACACAATAAGATAAGCAAAATGAGAAGACAGAAAAACACACAGCAGATGAAGGAACAAGGTAAAAACCCACCAGACCTAACAAATTAAGAGGAAATAGGCAGTCTACCTGAAAAAGAATTCAGAATAATGATAGTAAAGATGATCCAAAATCTTGGAAATAGAACAGACAAAATGCAAAAAACATTTAACAAACACCTAAAAGAACTAAAGAGAAAAAAAGCAATGATGAACAACACAATAAATGAAATTAAAAATACTCTAGAAGGGATCAATAGCAGAATAACTGAGGCAGAAGAATGGATAAGTGACCTGGAAGATAAAATAGTGGAAATAACTACTGCAGAGCAGAATAAAGAAAAAAGAATGAAAAGAACTGAGGACAGTCTCAGAGACCTCTGAAACAATATTAAATGCACCAACATTCGAATTATAGGGGTTCCAGAAGAAGAAGAGAAAAAGAAAGGGACTGAGAAAATATTTGAAGAGATTATAGTTGAAAACTTCCCTAATATGGGAAAGGAAATAGTTAATCAAGTCCAGGAAGCACAGAGAGTCCCATACAGGCTAAATCCAAGGAGAAATACACCAAGACACATACTAATCAAACTGTCAAAAATTAAATACAAAGAAAACATATTAAAAGCAGCAAGGGAAAAACAACAAATAACACACAAGGGAATCCCGATAAGGTTAACAGCTGATCTTTCAGCAGAAACTCTGCAAGCCTGAAGGGACTGGCAGGACATATTTAAAGTGATGAAGGAGAAAAACCTACAACCAAGATTACTCTACCCAGCAAGGATCTCATTCAGATTTGAAGGAGAAGTTAAAACCTTTACAGACAAGCAAAACTGAGAGAGTTCAGCACCACCACACCAGCTTTACAAGAAATGCTAAAGGAACTTCTCTAGGCAAGAAACACAAGAGAAGGAAAGACCTACAATAATGAACCCAAAACTATTAAGAAAATGGGAATAGGAACATACATATTGATAATTATCCTAAATGTAAATGGACTAAATGCTCCCACCAAAAGACACAGATTGGCTGAATGGATACAAAAACAAGACCCATATATATGTTGTCTACAAGAGACCCACTTCGGACCTAGAGACACATACAGACTGAAAGTAAGGGGATGAAAAAAGATATCCCATGCAAATGGAAACCAAAAGAAAGCTGGAGTAGCAATTCTCATATCAGACAAAATAGACTTTAAAATAAAGAGTATTACAACAGACAAAGAAGGACACTACATAATGATCAAGGGATCGATCCAAGAAGAAGATATAACAATTGTAAATATTTATGCACCCAACATAGGAGCACCCCAATACATAAGGCAAATACTAACAGCCATAAAAGGGGAAATTGACAGTAACACATTCATAGTAGGGGACTTTAACACCCCACTTTCACCAATGGACAGATCATCCAAAATGAAAATAAATAAGGAAAAACAAGCTTTAAATGATACATTAAACAAGATGGACTTAATTGATATTTATAGGACATTCCGTCCAAAAACAACAGAATACACATTTTTCTCAAGTGCTCATGGGACATTCGCCAGGATAGGTCACATCTTGGGTCACAAATCAAGCCTTGGTAAATTTCAGAAAATTGAAATTGTATCAAGTATCTTTTCCGACCACAACACTATGAGACTAGATATCAATTCCAGGAAAAGATCTGTAAAAAATGCAAACACATGGAGGCTAAACAATACACTACTTAATAACGAAGTGATCACTGAAGAAATCAAAGAGGAAATCAAAAAATACCTAGAAACAAATGACAATGGAGACACGATGACCCAAAACCTATGGGATGCAGCAAAAGCAGTTCTAAGAGGGAAGTTTATAGCAATACATTCCTACCTTAAGAAACAGGAAACATCTCAAATAAACAATCTAACCTTGCACCTAAAGCAATTAGAGAAAGAAGAACAAAAAATTTAGCAGAAGGAAAGAAATCATAAAAATCAGATCAGAAATAAATGAAAAAGAAATGAAGGAAATGATAGCAAAGATCAATAAAACTGAAAGCTGGTTCTTTGAGAAGATAAACAAAATTGATAAACCATTAGCCAGACTCATCAAGAAAAAAAGGGAGAACACCCAAATCAATAGAATTAGAAATGAAAAAGGAGAAGTAACAACTGACACTGCATTAATACAAAAGATCATGAGAGATTACTACAAGCAACTCTATGCCAATAAAATGGACAACCTGGAAGAAATGGACAAATTCTTAGAAATGCACAACCTGCCAAGACTGAATCAGGAAGAAATGGAAAATATGAACAGACCAATCACAAGCACTGAAATTGAAACTGTGATTAAAAATTTTTCAACAAACAAAAGTCTAGGACCAGATGGCTTCACAGGTGAATTCTATCAAACATTTAGAGAAGAGGTAACACCTATCCTTCACAAACTCTTCCAAAATATAGCAGAGGGAAGAACACTCCCAAACTCATTCTACAAGGCACCATCACCTTGACACCAAAACCAGAAAAGGATGTCACAAACAAGGAAAAGTACAGGCCAATATCACTGATGAATAAAGATGCAAAAATCCTGAACTATATACTAGCAAAAAGAATCCAACAGCACATTAAAAGGATCATACACCATGATCAAGTGGGGTTTATTCCAGGAATGCAAGGATTCTTCAATATACGCAAATCAATCAACGTGATACACCATATTAACAAATTGAAGGAGAAAAACCATATGATTATCTCAATTGATGCAGAGAAAGCTTTTGACAAAATTCAATACCCATTTATGATAAAAACCCTGCAGAAAGTACGCACAGAGGGAACTTTCCTCAACATATTAAAGGCCATATATGACAAACCCATAGCCAACATCGTCCTCAATGGTGAAAAACTGAAAGCATTTCCACTAAGATCAGGAACAAGACAAGGTTGCCCACTCTCACCACTCTTATTCAACATAGTTTTGGAAGTTTTAGCCACAGCAATCAGAGAAGAAAAGGAAATAAAAGGAATCCAAATTGAAAAGAAGAAGTTAAGCTGTCACTGTTTGCAGATGACATGATACTATACATAGAGAATCCTAAAGATGCTACCAGAAAACTACTAGAGCTAAGCAATGAATCTGTTAAAGTAGCAGGATACAAAGTTAATGCACAGACATCTCTGGCATTCTTATACAGTAATGATGAAAAATCTGAAAGTGAAATCAAGAAAACACTCCCATTTACAATTGCAACTAAAGGAATAAAATATCTAGGAATAAACCTACCTAAGGAGACAAAAGACCTGTATGCAGAAAATGATAAGACACTGATGCAAGAATTAAAGATGATACAAATAGATGGAGAGATATACCACGTTCTTGGATTGGAAGAATCAACATTGTGAAAATGACTCTACTACCCAAAGCAATCTACAGATTCAATGCAATGCCTATCAAAATACCACTGGCAGAACTAGAACAAAAAATTTCACAGTTTGCATGGAAACACAAAAGACCCCGAATAGCCAAAGCAATCTTCAGAACGAAAAATCGGAGCTGGAGGAATCACGCTCCCTGACTTCATACTATACTACAAAGCTACAGTAATCAAGACAGTATGGTACTGGCACAGAAACAGAAAGATAGATCAATGGAACAGGATAAAAAGCCCAGAGATAAACCCACGCACATATGGTCACCTTATCTTTGATAAAGGAGGCCGGAATGTACAGTGGAGAAAGGACAGCCTCTTCAAAAAGTGGTGCTGGGAAAACCAGACAGCTACATGTAAAAGTATGAGATTAGATCACTCCCTAACACCATACGCAAAAATAAACTCAAAATGGATTAAAGACCTAAATATAAGGCCAGAAACTACCAAACTCTTAGAGGAAATCATAGGCAGAAAACTTTATGACATAAATCACAGCAAGATCCTTTTTGACCCACCTCCTAGAGAAATGGAAATAAAAACAAAAATAAACAAATGGGACCTAATGAAACTTCAAAGCTTTTGCACAGCAAAGGAAACCATAAACAAGACCAAAAGACAACCCTCAGTATGAGAGAAAATATTTGCAAGTGAAGCAACTGACAAAGGATTAATCCCCAAAATTTATAAGCAGCTTATGCAGCTCAATAACAAAAAAACAAACAACCCAATCCAAAAATGGGCAGAAGACCTAAATAGACATTTCTCCAAAGAAGATATACAGACTCCCAACAAACACATGAAAGAATGCTCAGCACCATTAATCATTAGAGAAATGCGAATCAAAACTACAATGAGATATCATCTCACACCAGTCAGAATGGCCATCATCAAACTATCTAGAAACAATAAATGCTGGAGAGGGTGTGGAGAAAAGGGAACACTCTTGCACTGCTGGTGGGAATGTGAATTGGTACAGCCACTATGGAGAACAGTATGGAGGTTCCCTAAAAAACTACAAATAGAACTACCATATGAGCCAGCAATCCCACTACTGGGAATATATCGTGAGAAAACTATAATTCAAAAAGAGTCATGTACCAAAATGTTCACTGCAGCTGTATTTACAATAGCCCAGAGATGGAAACAACCTAAGTGTCCGTCACTGGATGAATGGATAAAGAAGATGTGGCACATATATACAATGGAATATTACTCAGCCATAAAAAGAAACGAAATTGAGCTATTTGTAATGAGGTGAATGGACCTAGAGTCTGTCATACAGACTGAAGTAAGTCAGAAAGAGAAAGACAAATACCGTATGCTAACACACATATATGGAATTTAAGAAAAAAAAAAAGAAAAAAATGTCATGCAGAACCTGGGGGTAGGACAGGAATGGAGACGTGGACCTGCTGGGGAATGAACTTGGGGATATGGGGAGGGGGAGGGGTAAGCTGTGACAGGGCGGGAGGGTGGCATGGACATATATACACTACCAGGCGTGGAATGGATAGCTAGTGGGAAGCAGCCGCATAGCACAGGGAGATCAGCTTGGTGCTTTGTGACTACCTAAAAGGGTGGGATTGGGGGGGTGGGGGGGAGGGTGACACAAGAGGGAAGAGATATGGGAACATATGTATATGGATAACTGATTCACTTTGTTGTGAAGCAGAAACTGGCACACCATTGTAAAACAAAAAAAAGAATAAGGACTCATGAGATAGCAGGAAGGGTTTGTTTCTATCTACCTTTTACCATAGGAGAGAGCATTCTATCTGAAGGCACCCTGGGGAGGGGAACCTATTTGTATGTTAATTATGATAATACTCTGCCTAAGCACTCTTTTGCTAAAATTTAATCCCATTTTCTCTCTTCCTGTACTTTGTATAAATTGATATTGTGTCCCTTTCTTCCCTAAATTTAGCCTTTATATACTTCAAGAGAATTAGGAAATCATCTCTCAGCCATATCTTCTAGATTGAGTAACGCTAATTCCTCTTTCTCCAATCATAAGTACTATTTCACTTCATTTTAATCATTTGCTGTGCTCCTTCACTCTGAACAGCATTCCAAATCACTTTTTGAAAATACAAGCCTGACCCTATGACACCAAAACACCATTCCTAGGTATATACTCAAGAAAAATGAGTGCCTATGTCCACACGAAGATCATGGCAAGAATGTTCTTAGCAGCTTTAATCCAAGTATCCATTCACAGAAAGATGGATAAACAGATTGGAAGAGATTCAGACAATGAACTACTACAAAGCTATGAAAATGAAAAGCAAACAGATAATAACTGAAAAAGATCATGGGTAAATCTCAAAACTATGTTTAGTTAAAGAAGTCAGACTCCTAAAAATGCACTCCACATAATGCCACTTTCACCCAGTACAACATGGAAAACTAATATATGAGGATAGAAGTGAAAAGATTGGGTTACCTCTACGTGTGTGTATATATATGTATACATGGGGGCTGAGGGTGGGAGGGGTCCCTTTAGACTAGAGAAGGGATGAGGGAGCCTCCTGGGGGAGGTCGAAATGTTTAATATCTGGACATGGGTGGTGGTAATATGGGTATATCCAGGCATGTATGTACGGATGTGTGTGTGGATGCATGTGTGTGTGTTTGTTTGTGGATGCAAATCAAAGCCAAACATTGCTCAACAAAGAAAGCCTTCCTCAATGATGAAAGACCCCCAAACTTAAATCTGCAGCCTCAGATCCTCCTAGCAGCTCTTTGTACCACTTCCTAACAGCAATGAACACAGAAGAAAAAGTCTCAGGGACTCTTATGAAAATAGAGGTTGTTTTACAACAGATCCATGAAAATATCAGCAAAACCCTTCCAGCTGGGAAAGTTCATCTGATGGAAGAATGCTGTCTACAGATGCTTCATAACATGTCAGCAAGCAACTTAAAAATCCTCAAAAAACAGTAATTAAGTATGTCAACTTGACTGAATGCAATTATCTCTGGGTTCCTGACTTAAAATGCCAGGTTGGAGAAGTGGTTATAAGCCTAGAAAAATGGACAAGGGCTTTGAGGTAGGATAGCCCTGAAAGTGGGCCAATCTCCTGTCTCTACCTAGCTATGTTACCCGATGAAATCCTATTAACCTCAGAGGTGTTCAGTTGCCTCCTCAGGAAAATGGGATATTCATAAAAATGTCATAGCATTCTCTGAGAATTAGGTGAAATAGTATATAAAAAGGGCTTAGTAAAATGTTGGTAGACAGAAGAGAAATTATTAATACCATAAAATTTTTGACAAAGGAAGCAAGAATACACAATGGGGAAAAGACAGTCTCTTCAATAAGTGGTGCTGGGAAAACTGGACAACAAAGAGTGAGACTGGGCCACTGTCTTCCACCAAAAACAAAAATTAACTAGCAATGGATGAAAGACTTGAACGTAAGACCTGAAACCATAAGACTCCTAGTAGAAAACATAGGCCATAAACTCCTTGACATCAATCTTGGCATTTTTTCAGATTTGACACCACAAGCAAAGGCAATGAAGGCAAAAATAAACAAGTAGGACTATATGAAATTAAAAAGCTTCTGCACAACAAAGGAAACCAGCAACAAAGTAAAAAGCAACCTACTTTTTATGGAAGGAATGGGAGGAAATATTTTCAAATCATATGTCTGATAAGAGACTGATATCCAAAATATGTAAAGCAACAGCAAACAAAAAGAAGAAAACATCAATTAAAAAATGGGCAGAAGATTTTAATAGACGTTTTTACAAAGAAGACATACAGATGGCCAACAGGTACATGGAAAGACTCTCCACATCGCTAATCATCAGGGAAATGCAAAGCAAAACCACAATGAGATATCACCTCACAGCTGTTAGAATGGCCAGCATCAAAAAGACAAGAAATCACAAATGTTGATGAGGGTTCGGAGGCAAGGGATCCCTTGTGAACTGTTGGTGGGAATATAAAATGGTACAAGCACAATAGTGGAGCTTCCTCAGAAAATTAAAAATAGAACTACCATATGATCCAACAATTCTACATCTGGGTATTTATCTGAAGAAAACAAAAACACCTGCACAGAAAGATACATGTACCCCCACGTTCACTGCAGCATTATCTACAGAGAGGTGTGGAAAATTGGGAGGTGACCATGGTTATGTCACTGTGTATATCTGTCAAAACTCACAGAACTGGACATTAAAAAGGGTGATATTTACTGAATGTAGATTATGCCTTAATAAAAATAAAAATAAATGACTATTCATGTTTTAAGACTTCGCCTTTCTATGAACTTGTTCAAACATATGAATATAATAAATCTGCCGGGGAAATTATTCTCCTAAAAACAGAAGCAGTGTTATTAAAATAACACTCTGAAAAGCAATTATACTCCAATAAAGATGTTAAAAAAATAAATTAAAAAAATAACACTCTGAGCAAATCTAGGAGTAAAATGTAGGAAGTGTATGCTAGGGAGTTTGGAAAGGTAAAAAAGGGATATAAATACAAAGTGTAGTAAGAGCTAGTCTTTGTTGTTGTTTAATTTTATTGAAGTATAGTTGATTTACAATGCTGTGTTTAATTTCTGCTGTGCAGCAAAGTGATTCAGTTTTATATATATTCTTTTCCATTATGGTTTATCACAAGATATTGAATATAGTTACCTGGTCTCTATATAATAGTTAGAGCTAGACTTTGAAAGTCACCTCAAAGAAGATAAGGAAGGCAAGTGTCCCTACAAATCAGTTGACTCTAAATCTTGGAAATGTATTTAGATAATTCAATGAAAACTGTTCCACTCTTTAATTCACGGAATATACATAAACAGATCTTGCCATTAAAATATGTCATTGCAGAATAAGAGCTCCATGGTTTCATGCTCATTTTGAAAACAGGAGAAGGTATAGTAACAGAAGTAAGTATGAAGATAAGGATAATGGAGGGAAATACTGTATGTTAGACAAGGACTATCTGATGGTGCTCTCTCCCTTATCTGGACCTTTCCCTGACACCACGCATGCCAGGCCTCATTACATACAGGATCACTGCAAACAGAAGGTCAGGGACAAGGATAAAGGACAAAGTGTTTGTAAACAGAGACAGGCAACCCTGTGTAATCAAAAAGCTTCATCTCCATTTGAAAAGGAACCATTATCCTGAAATCCTTTCCCATTTTTATTGGATCTTTCAAGTCATTTATAAGAATAACACACAAAAAAACTATCCTCTGGGTGTAATATAAATACTACTCATAATAAGCAAGAAACAAGATCCAGAAATATGCTTGCTTCTCATGTTAGGAAATCAGGATGTAATATTTTACACAGTCAAGAACTCATTGGAGAAAGAAAAAGAGCTGTGAGGAAAAAAGTCAAGAGGCTCTTCTTTCTAAGCCACACTATTTATAATGCTCTTAAAGAGGTTTGTATTTGCGTAATCATGATGACTGAAACCACAATTTGCCATCAGTTCTATATTTAAAGAAAAAACTCTGGTGGTCTCCTAGCTCACATTTAATTAATGGAAAAATTTTCTTTATAGCTATTGGAAAATTTTTCTACCTAATTCTTTTACTTGAAGACATTTCCAGCCAAGTGTCAGCCCCAACTCTGATCAAGCAAGCATAACCCCCTACATGATATGCCATGGTATTCGCTGGCACAGGCTCAGACGGTGGGCTTTTTACATCACCAAAAGCAGTTCAAATCCTCTGCCCCACACACCTTGCAGCTACCCACTAAATCTCCTTCAACTGATGCTATGTGAAGGTGATTCAAAAATAGTAAATTTTCATACATAGGTTCAATCAAATACCTTCTTGAAAAAAAAGAATTTACTTACATGGTGAAAGCACAATTTAGACATTCATCATTCACTCATTAATCTATTCAATTAATATTTACTGAGGACCTAATAATATATTCCAGGCACTATTCTAGGAACTGGAGAGAAACAATCATAGGCCATGCCCTCTAATAGGGGAGACAGACAATAAAGAACATAAAACAAACAAAATAAAAAAGGATCAACAGGGAAGACAAATACGACTACTGAAAGCTCAGAGCATCTAACCGCAGCCCAGTTGAAGTTCTACACCTATGTACAGCTAAAGAGTTTTATTTTTCACGCTGCCAGTAAAAGACACGCAGAGCTAACCAAAGCTATTCTGCTTACACGTTTTTATGATCATTGTGGAATTCAAATGAGATTCAAATGTGCTGACTTGTCGCATAGTTTACACAAATCACTCTGAATTATTTTAATCTTTCATGTGGAACTGCTAAAAATTCTGCTCTCTTCCATGCTTTCACATTCATATAGATAATAAATTAGATGATTTCCATTGTGTTCTTTTCGTTGTTGTGTGTATTCATCCTCCCACCCGCTCTAACTCTTCTTCGGTAAACAAGAGAACCCCTAGCAAAAGAGCCTGCTCACAGAGCTTCAGAGCCTCACTCTATTGGAACAGCAGAATTACAAGAGGATTAAATAACCGAGCTGATCAATATACATCCTGGTTCTGACAACATCAAATGACCTGATGTGTTCACCCTCTTCCTCCCCTCCTAGGTGCAATTCCACAGGCCAACCTTCAAAGATGGGAGGTGAGGGGAAGGCAACAATGACTGCTTTAAATCAGACATCAAATTTGTGGCAGCTCCTTAAAGCTATCACAGAAATGCTCGACTTGACCAGGTCAAATTGTATTTGTCTTGTACTTTGATCACTCTCAAAGTTAGTGCAACATGTTTGCCATAGAAATAAGGAAAACAAAAATGAACTGCCCCATTGGCATGCCAGATTAAAAACAAGTGGACTGATTTTATCCTTTTGAAATAACCAGCTGGCTTGAAGCTTCTCCTACTTTCCCTGTTGAAAGATTCTTGTACTCTTGGGACTCAAAGAGAAGCATTAGGTTGGATAAATGTAGGATACAATTCTGTTCATGATGATGACAGCAGTAAGCATTTACTGAGCACTATGTACTAACTATGTACTAGGGGTGATGCTACATGATTTGTGCACATTACCTTATTACGACTTCTCCTTCCTATTTGCTTATTAAATTGTTCTCACCCTCCTGAATCCTCCACTTTTCCCCAATCTATATTGCTCTCTTCACTTATTTTAAAAATGCACTTGGCGAGGTATGCCCCCCACTTGCTACTTACCTAGAAAATCAAGTAATTAATACATGTGCTACACCTGAATGGCTAAGCTCGGCTGAAGTTCCACAGAGAGACAGCTGGGTTCCACTGCGGATGTAAGATCACCAAACTCAAATGGGAGCACGGCATTGACTGGCAATCGTCGTCCATTTCTTTGATCAACTTAACTTGTCATCGTCTGCAACAAACTTCAACCTTTTCTATTCCTCTCAAAGAGCCAACTACTAACCCTTCAACTGCCCCTTTCTCCCTTAATCTCAGAAGATGATTCTGCCTTTTACTTTGGTGAAAAAAGTTGAAGCGACCAGATGGAAAAGCCCTCACTACCTTCTACTAAAACTATAAGTGCTACAGCTTCCTTTGTCTTTGATCCCTCATGTTACTGCAGTGGGAAGCTCTTCCCATCATTTAAGCCCAATAAGCCCATTTCCTTCTTGTTCCTTTCCTATTATCTTCTTCCTTTCCTATCATCTTCTTCCTTCTCAGTAACTGTTATGCTTTCCTCCATATTCCTGTACTGTATAATCAGTTCTTCTCAACCAAATCACGCCCATCAAAATTTAAATATGCTCACCCACCTTAAGTGGTGAGAGATATTTAAATATCTCTCCCACCTTAAGAGTCCCTTCATCCATCATCCCAAACTCTTTACATTCTCTCTTTCATTTCATAGACAAACTTTTTGAAACAATTGACTCCACATTCAATATCCATACTCTCAATCCACTTGATACTGGATTCTAACCACAGCTGAATGGAAACAGCTCTAGCTGGGGTACTGTGATGTAGATGGAACTGCTCATTTTATAGAGGTAGCAGTAGTGAAGCTGGGATTTGAATTCAGTTTGATTCTAGAACCCAGGACCTTAACTAATAAATTAGACAACATTAAAAAAAATTAACTTATATCTACCCAAATTACAAAATCATTAACATTCTGGCCTAAAATTTCAGTCTTGGATATTTACCTTATAGGTGTATTTACACAACTCAAACTGGCATATGTACTAGGTTATTCCTTATTCATAGCAAATATTTAGAAATAAATATGTTGTCCATAAACAGAGGATTGGAGAAATAGATTATGTGGGTAAAATGGAACATTATGCAGCTGTACAAAAGACTGAAGATGCTCTCTAATTGTTGGTGTATAAAGGCTTTAAAGACACACTAAGTTTTTTAAAGTAAGGTGACATTTTGTGTGTAGTTTGCATAAAAATGAGAAAAAATGAAAATATTCTTATTTGCTTATTTTTACATAAAGGACATAAGCACACACAAATAACAAAAATGATCACCTTATGTTGATGGCTGTTGGGAACTGGGCAATAGGAGAAAGGAATAGGAGTGCAACTCAGCGTAGTGTACTATAATAAGAGCCCTCACTGGCTGAGAGCGTCTTTTCTGCCAGATCCAGTTCTAAGCATTAAATATATTAACATATTTAGTTTGTACCTACAAAGCAGGTGGTAATAGTAACCTTACTGTACAGATGCGAACACTGAGACACAGACTGGCATATAATTTTGCCAACGTCACACAGCTAGTATATAGCAGGACAGAGTGGTTGAGGCAGTTGTCATATCATCCACAAGCCTAAAATATTTACTGCCTGCTCCTTTAAAAAAAAGTTTGCTCATCCCTTATGTTGATAACATGAGCAAACTGTATCTATGACTCCAGGTCAAAAAAGTTCCAACCCTATAATATACAGAAGCAAGACGTTCTTTTTCCTGACTTGATAATGTTACAATAGCTGTCCCTACAAGCCATCCATGGCATCTGTGTTTTTAAATGATTTTGTGTTTGTTTTGCTAAATCATGAAATGTACATTATTATTTTCAAACTGCTCAGAGTCTTCCCTAGGTCTGGAGATAATATATAATCTAACAGTAAAAATACTTGGTTCTGAAACATAACAGTGATATTTGAGGACAGAATGCCAGGAAACACCAACACGATGTTTTAATGAATATTTATGAGCATCTCCACCTGGCCTTCCAGTTTCCCATGCTTTGTTGCTAATGTTTTTGTGCCTGCATGGAAGGGTGTGTGCGTGTGTGGCTGGGGGCATGTTGAGGAAAGGGAGAACCATTCTGAGCCTACCTCTTGAAGAATGACCAAGTATGCTGAGTTCAACCTTTTACCTCCTTCCTCCCTTTTATAAGCCCTGACTGCATATCATCTTTGAACCTTAACTGTAGAACACTCTCCTGACTCTTACATATGCACTGTCTTCATTCATGTACTTATCACCCCTTTTTCCTGAAACATATTTTTTCCATTTCTCTTCCATCATTTCCATCAGCACACAGGCATGCTGTTTTGACTCCCTCCAGTTGACACTAATTTCTTTCATTATCTTTACAAGAACCCTCACTGAAAGACCTTTTTATATTTGCCCTCTCCAATGACTCTCTTCCATTCTCCCTTGAATCCATTCCAATCAGGCTATTTGGCCCCTGCTACCCACTCCACTGAAACTGCTCTTTTCAAGTCACTAAGAGTCACTGCCAAATTTGACATTCAGTTCTCAATGCTTATTCTATTCTACCTTTCAGCAAGATTTCAAAATTCAGCTATTGTAAATAGTGCTGCAATGAACATTGGGGTGCATGTATCTTATGAATTATGGTTTTCTCTGAATAAATGCCCAGGAGTGGGATTTCTGGATCATATGGTAGCTCTATTTTTAGTTTTTTAAGGAACCTCCATACTGTTCTCCATAGTGGCTGTACCAATTCACATTCCCACCAGCAGTGCAAGAGTGTTCCCTTTTCTCCACACCCTCTCCGGCATTTACTGTTTGTAGATATTTTGATGATGGCCATTCTGACCGGTGTGAGGTCATGATTTTAAATACTATTGTTATCCTGATTAGCTCCTGCACTAACTATTAGTTTTCAACTGGAATGGACCAACAGTATTCCTTTGCTGTCTTGCACAAAGACTGTGCCAGCTCCCCTTCCCTCTGTCATAACCTAGTCTGTAGAAATCGAGATTGTCTGGACAATCTGTAGATCAACACACTGGTCCAGCATATGGATGGCATCATACTGATTGGACCTGGAAAACCGGAAGTAGCATGAGGTTTAAATGCCTTACTAAGACACATGAATGCCAGAGGATGGGCAAGAAACAGAAATTCAGAGGCCCTCGACCTCTGAGAAGTTTCTGGGACTCCAATGGTCTGGAGCAAGTTGAGGCACTTCCTCCAAAGTGAAAGACAAATTGCGTCAACTTGGACTACCTGGAATTAAGAAAGAGGCCTAAGGCTAGTTTGGTATCTTTTGGATTTTCGAGGCAAATATATATCATATTTCAGTGTGCTGCTCCAAACTATTTAAAGGGTAACTTTAAGGCTTCTGATTTAGAGTGGGGCCCAGAGAAAGAGAAGATTCTGCTACAGATCCAGGATGCAGTGAAAGCTACTCTGCCCTTGAGGCCTTATAACCCGGCAGACCCGGGGGGACTGAAGTGTTTGTGGCAAATATGCATGTCTCATAGTCCTGCTAGTAGCCTTCAATAGGACAATCATGGTGCTGACCTTAAAGCTTTCAGAGCAAAGTCTTATCCCATTCTATGATAACTATTCTCTTTATGAGAAATAGCTCTTAAATGGCCACTGGGTTCTCCCAGTGCTGTACACTTGACTGAAAGACATCACTTGACCATGCATTCTGAACTGCCCACCATCGTATTTGACCGATCAAACCAGAAAATTGGGCATATGCACCAGCAACCCACTAGGTGGAAATGGGCTATAAGAGATGAACCTGGAGCATATCGTGAAGGCAGACACAAGTGATGTCATCAAGTGATTCATACATCACCTGCTCCTGCTGCATTGTCTCTACCTCAATCTATGCCTCAGGCATCACAGGGCATCCTTATGACCATTGGGGCCTGGTTTATAGCGTGATATACTGAAAGCAACTGGAAATAGATTGCTTCAGCATCATTGCCCCAATCTAGAGTATTTCTTAAAGATGGAAGTGAACGGAAAACATCCTGCTAAAGAAAATTTAAGCAGAATATTCTGTTGTCCCTTTCTCTAGATTCAGAGATAGCTAGAGGAAAAGGTCTACACTGATTCATGGGCGGTGGCTAAGAGTTTAGCTGAATGGTCAGGGACTTGGAAAGAATAGATTGGTGACAAGGAAATCTGGGGAGAAGGTATGTGGATAGCTCTCTGAGAAAGGCACATGCAAAGATATTTTTGTCCTCTACGAATTATAACCAAATATCATTCATGACAGAGGAGGCTCTCAGTGATCAGATGGCAATGGAAATACATTCACGGATGACAGTCAGACTCTTTCTCTAGCTGTTCTAGTGCTTGCTGATGTGTCTGTTAAAAAAGTAACCAAGGCAGCAGAGATCGAAGGTACGCATATGATGAAAAGCACGCACTTTCCTCTTCTAGGCTGTCTAGGCTCTTACCATTACTAAGCAACTAACTTGCAAACATTAGACACCAACACAGAGCCTCCTACAGGACACCAATCCCACGGAGACCAAACAGCCACATGGCAGCAGGCTGATTATACCGGATCCTTCCATCCCAATGGGAGCAGCCATGTGTCTTCATAGGTGTAAACACTTGTCATACTGATTTGCATTTGCTCTCTGCAATGCTTCTGACAACATGACCATCTCACAAAACATCATTTCTGACTAAAGAACTCATTTTACAGCAAAAGCCCAGCTACGGCTTTGGACCCTGTGGACTAAACTGGGATTTACCACATATACCATTATCTAGAAGAAGATGACCCAATAGATCAGTAGGATGGCCTACTGAAAGCTCAGATGTGGCCTGTGTTGGAAGCGACACTCAGAAAGCTCAGAGCACTTACCTGTAGGATGAAGTACAGCTTTGGAACCAGGGACTGTGCTGTTTCTGTCATAGCAGAATACTATGGTGAAAGGAAGTGTGGGTCTTCTCGCTATTACAACTAATATTCCACTCAAAGTATTGGCTTTCTGTTCCTCTAAATTTGACTCCGCTCATTTAGTCATTTCAAATCCCAAGGGAAGAAATGGTCAAGGTGATGCAACAAGAAGTCCACTGGATTGGAAACTGACACCATCACCTGGCCATTTGGGTCCATTGGTGCCACTAAAGCATTAATAGGCAAAGGTGATTAAATTATTGTTTGGGTGACTAATGTCATTTACCCAGAGGAAATCGAGTTGATGTTATACAGTGGGGGCAAGAAGGAATACATGTGGAACCTAGGAGATTTTCTGAGATGCTTCTTAGTCATTTCATATCCAATAGTATAACTTAATTGGAAAACTATAGGAAAACACAAAGACACAGACATTGATCGTTCAAACCTTTCAGAGATGAAGGCCTAACTTAATCCACCAACTGAAACACTGTTGAAAAGAAGGACTGGCTGATGAAATAAGAAATATGCAATAAGAAATATGCAATGAGTAACAGAAGGAGAGTTATAATGATCAACGACAGCCTTGCTCCAAATGAAATGTGAAGTCTTCACCTTGGCTTCACAGTCTCTATAAGCTCTATGCCCCAGAAACATCTCAGACCCCGTGTCTTACCACTCGCCTCAGGCTCACTCTGCTGCAGTCAGCTGCTCTCGATGCTCCCAGGACACCCAGCACCATCACTACTCAGGGTCACTGCACGTGCTGTGACCTCTGCTTGACCTACTCTTCCATTTCAAAGTTGTCTCGATTTAAATGTGCCTGAGAAGAGGGCCTTTCCTGACCACTCACTCTAAATACCCCACGTCATTTCTCTGTAATCCCTACCTTACTCTGTTTTTCTTCTGATCATATACCACAACCACATGACAGATCAAATCTTTATTTCCTACTTAACTATCTAACATTAATATTATTTTTAAATATTTCATTTTATTTAAAATATTATTTAATATTATTCACTTATTAAATGTACTGCTGTAATAATATTTAATAATGATATTTATTTACTGTTTTTCTCCCCCTCCAGAATGTAAGATCTACAATGTCAAAGTTATTATTTTTGTTCACGCCTATATCTCCCTCCACTGCCTAATATAATTTCTGGTATATAGTACCACAATCAGGATACTTTTTTTTTTTTTTTTTTTTGTGGTACGCGGGCCTCTCACTGTTGTGGCCTCTCCCGTTGCGAAGCACAGGCTCTAGACGCGCAGGCTCAGCGGCCATGGCTCACAGGCCCAGCCGCTCCACGGCATGTGGGATCTTCCCGGACCGGGTCATGAACCTGTGTTCCCTGCATCGGCAGGCGGACGGACTCTCAACCACTGCGCCACCAGGGAAAGCCAGGATACTTTTTTATCTGGAACTACCCACCTATCCTATATTTACTTTTGAAGCAATCAAAGGATTCACTGCTGTCATATGTTCAGCTCCTCCAAATATGTGACCTTGGTAAATGAACACAGTATTAATTACAGCTCTGGATTCATCACTTAATTAGTGACACACAACTTTATAAAGGCAATGCCTCTCCCACAGTGCCAAATTTAGCCCCTGACAATTTGTTTGCCCTTTTTAAAGGATATATTTACTGACTAACTCTTAGATCAGAACCCAATGGAAAGGAATGAACAACTAGTGTTCCATCAGTACTGAAAGGCCAAAGACTTCCTCAATATTATCAGGTTGTCAAGCCTCTGGTCTATGTTTTTACCTCTCCTAGAAAACATGCTGTCCTGCACTTCTGTTCCTGACTTAAGCAAAATCACGGGCTAGTCCTTGCCAGGGAATGAGATGGTACCTGCAGGCATTATGGATACATCTGTTCTCTTGTGATGCTGTTTTCAACACAAAAGATGCCCATACACCCTTAAAGATTTCACCCTAATAATTCCACGTCTATGTTCTGCAGAGACAAAATAAGGATGCACCTGTTATATCTGATGACTATCGAAGTTATTCTGTAACTCAAGTTTAATGTAAAACTATTTAGAGAAGGAATTGACCTTGAAAGAATTTGGAGAAAATATGAAGAGTTAATCCACTTCAGTGCAGGTTGCTGCTCCCAATAGCTGTTCTCTTTTTACCTAGTATTTGTACTTTGTTAGTACATGATCATCAAGATAAAACTTGATTTTTTAGCCTCTCTTTGTAAGAAAGTGTTGCCATGTGACCAAGTTCTAGGCAATGGATGTAAGATGTAATGTGTCAACCTCTCAGTTACTCTTAGATTTTTATATGTGATGAGTTATATTCATAAATTACTTCAACTGCTGTTATTTGGGGTGTCTCTTACAACTTTCAAACTGATATCCAATATGTCAAGAGTGTTAACAGACAACACAGCACTGAGTTCTCACTTCTTCTATAATATAGTATAATCTTTAGGAGCATAGGCTCAAGCCAGTCTCTGGGTTTGAATCCTAGTTCACCATTTATTAGCTGTGGGACTTTGGTCAAGTGATTTTACCTCTTTGTGATTCATCTCTTCCTGCTTTCAGTAAAATTGGGACAGCTCTAGTGCTACCATTCAGATTTGCTAAATGCCATGAACTACTATGCCTAACAGGCTCAGAGCATAACCTGACAGTCAATAGGCATTAACTAATCTATTTATTTAGGAATGCCCCAAGGCCATTCAAACATTCATCCAAGTTTTTATCAAATCAGTGAAGCTTTCTTTTTGTTATGCAAGTTTCATTCTCTTCGGAGCTGGTATGGCAATGCCTGCTTGAGGGAGAACTGAGAAAATGTCTCAATAAGCTCAGTTGAGCTAGGTGAGTTCCATGGGGGGGAAGTGAGTAGAGGCTGCTGCCGAAATTTTTTAAAAAAGAGACTTGATTATTCTGAAGAGAGCAAGAGGGACAGTTTTATGATGCCAGGGGTGAAGAAAGAAAGAAAGGTAGGAAGGAAGGAACTAAGGAAGGAAGGGAGGAAGGGAGGGAGGAAGAAAAAAAGAGGGTGCAAACTAAGAAGATGATAGAAGGCTGTGCAACAGTTGTTACCCACTCACTAGGGTCATGAAATACTCAGTGAACTTATGGTCAGAGAAACAGTGTGATTCAACATTTTTAGGAAACTGATGATGGAGCTGAGTTTCCCATTCCAGTTAAAATGAAATAAAACAGGGACTTTCGTGGGGCTCCCAATGCAGGGGGCCCAGGTTTGATCCCTAGTCAGGGAACTAGATCTCACATGCCTCAACTAAGAGCCCAAATGCCACAACTAAGACCCGGAGCACACCATCACCCTGATACCAAAACCAGACAAAGATACTACAAAAAAGAAAATTAAAGCCCAATATCACTCATTAATATAGATGCAAAAATCCTCAACAAAATACTAGCAAACAGAATCCAACAACACATTGAAAGGATCATACACCATGATCAAGTGGGATTTATCCCAGAGATGCAATGATTCTTCAATACATGCAAATCAATGAATGTGATACAACATAATAACAAATTGAAAAATAAAGACCATATGATCATCTCAATAGATGCAGAAAAAGCTTCTGATAACATTCAACACCGATTTATGATAAAAACTCTCCAGAAAGTGGGCACAGAGGGAACCTACTTCAACATAATAAAGGCCATATATGACCCACAGCAAACATGATTCTCAATGGTGAAAAACTGAAAGCATTTCCTCTAAGATCAGGAACAAGACAAGGATGCCCACTCTCGCCACTATTATTCAACATAGATTTGGAAGTCTTAGCCACGGCAATCAGAGAAGAAAAAGAAATAAGAGGAATACAAATTGGAAAAGAAGTAAAGCTGTCACTGTGTGCAGATGACAGGATACTATACAAAGAAAATCTTAAAGACGTCACCAGAAAACTACTAGAGCTAATCAATGAATTTGGTAAAGTTGCAGGATACAAAATTAATGCACAGAAATCTCTTGCATTCCTATACATTAACAACAAAAGATCAGAAAGTGAAATTAAGGAAACAATTCCATTCACCACTGCAACAGAAAGAATGAAATACCTAGGAATAAACCTATCTAAGGAGGTAAAAGACCTGTATTCAGAAAACTATAAGATACTGATGAAAGAAATCAAAGATGACACAAACAGTTGGAGAGATATACCATGTTCTTGGATTGGAAGAATCAATATTGTGAAAATGACTATATTACCCAAAGCAATCTACAGATTCAATGCAATCCCTATCAAATTATGAATGGCATTTTTCACAGAAGTAGAACAAAAAATCTTAAAATTTGTTTGGAGACACAAAAGATGCTGAGTAGCCAAAGTAATGTTGAGAAAAAACACGGGGCTGCAGGAGTCAGTTTCCCTGACTTCAGACTATACTACAAAGCTACAGTAATCAAGACAGTATGGTATTGGCACAAAAACAGAAATATAGATCAAAGGAACCAGATAGAAAGGCCAGAGATAAACTCACACACCTATGGTCAACTAATCTATGACAAAGGAGGCGAGGATATACAATGGAGAAAGGCCAGTCTCTTCAATTAAGTGATGCTGAGAAAACTGGACAGCTACATGTAAAAGAATGAAATTAGAACACTCCCTAACACCATACACAAAAATAAACTCAAAATGGATTAAAGACCTAAATGTAAGACAAGACACTACAAAACTCTTAGAGGAAAACACAGGAAGAACACTCTTTGACATAAATCACAGCAAGATCTTTTTTGACACACCTCCTTGAGTAATGGAAATAAAAACAAAAATAAACAAATGGGACCTAATGAAACTTAAAATTTTTTGAACAGCAAAGGAAACCATAAACAAGATGAGAAGACAACTCTCAGAATGGTAGAAAATATTTGCAAATGAATCAACGGACAAAGGATCAATCTCCAAAATACACAAACAGCTCATGCAGCTCAATATCAAAAAAAAAACCAAACAATCCAACCAAAAAATGGGCAGAAGACCTAAAATAGACATTTCTCCAACGAAGACATACAGATGGCCAAGAGGCACATGAAAAGATGCTCAACATCACTAATTATTAGAGAAACGCAAATCAAAACTACAATGAGGTAGCACCTCACACTGGTTAGAATGGGTATCATCAGAAAATCTACAAACAGTAAATGCTGGAGAGGGTGTGGAGAAAAGGGAACCCTCCTGCACTGTTTGTGTGAATGTAAATTGATACAGCCACTATGGAGAATAGTATGGAGGTTCCTTAAAAAACTACAAATAGAATTACCATATGACCCAGCAATCCCACTAATGGGCATATACCCAGAGAAAACCATAATTCAAAAAAACACATGCACCCCAATGTTCATTGCAGTACTCTTTATAATAGCCAGGTCATGGAAACAACCTAAATGTCCATTGACAGATGAATGGATAAAGATGTGGTACATATATTCAATGGAATATTACTCAGCCATAAAAAGGAATGAAATTTGGTCAGTTATAGAGATGTGGATAGACCTAGACTTTCATACAGAGTGAAATAAGAAAGAGGAAGACAAATATCATATATTAATGCATATATGTGGAATCTAGAAACATGATACAGATGAACCGGTTTATAAGGCAGAAATAGAGACACAGATGTCAAGAAAAAATGTATGGACACCAAGGGGGGAAGGCGGTGGTGGGACAAACTGGGAGATTGGGACTGACATATATACACTAATATGTATAAAACAGACAACTAATGAGAACCCGTTGTGTAACACAGGGAACTCCACCCTGCTGTACAGTGGAAACTAACACAACATTGTAAAACAAAGATACCCCAATTAAAAAAAAAAAGTAGGGGCACGTAGATGGCTCTGGTGTGCTGGCAATAATCTGTCTATAGAGCTACATGGTGATTATAAGCTATTAATTTTATAATAAACTGTTGAAGTATATATTTTATAGTCTTTCACAAATGTATTTTTGCTAAATTTCACAATAAATTGAGGTTATAAAAAAAAGAAGACCCGGTACAGCCAAAATAAATAAATAATTAATTAAATAACTTGGAAGGAAGGAAGGAAGGAAGGAAAGAAGGAAGGAAGGAAACAGAACCTGGGCAAGCAGGAGCAGAGTTGAATATGTAAGTTACTTGTAAGTAATTTCCACGTAAAAATCTTAGAAATTTGTTAAAAGATACTCTAGGATAAATCCTTAGGCCTTCTTAATGCTGGGACCTGGAAGACTGAGTCATGTTCAGGTGGCTCTCCACTGAGGAGGTGCATCCCCTCTGCCCATCTCTATCCCAGGGAAGTTGACCACATTCTCCCTGGAGTTTCCATTGAACCATGTACACACTTCTTTTCTATCAGCTATTATGTGTACTGAGTGTTGCTATTTGTTTCTTAATATATCTTTCTCTCCTTCTAGAATATGAATTCCTAGTGGTGGGTGTTGTGTTTTTTATGTCTATACCTTTAGCTTGCAAAAAATGCAAGTACTTATTGAATGAATGAGATAAAATAACACCTTGATGTCCACTTTTCTATTCATACTCATGGGGAAAGAGAAGAGGGTAGTGCGTTCAGCCACCTATGATGAGTAAAGGTACTGAAAGAAGAAAAACTACAACTATTTCATCATGTGCTATTGTGATAATCATAGTAGCTTATCTACATATTATATTCTGTCAAATAAAATTGCCAGTGGCCAACCACTTTTTAAAAGACAGGCTTATTTCAGAGAGAAGGGCATAGAATTTACACAAAATATCCACTATTTATGTATTATAGTAGCATCTTTCATTGCACTGATCAATAGAAGCAGGGTAAGTATCTTAGAGCCCTGAATGGGGGAAATCTTTAGTTTTATGCTATATCATCCCCTACATAAATCATGACTTTTCTACTTCCAAAAACTTCCAGGTTCTCTTTATTTATTCAGTTTTTTAAAATCAAAGGAATCTTGCTTTGAAAAAAAAAATACAGGAACATATGTTAGTCATCTGGGAATGAGAAAGGTGGTGGGAGACACTTTGGGAAATATTTAAAGTATGTACAGGTAATAAGAAGAACTATCTTTCAGCAATATTGACACTGTTACCCTTAGTTCAAGGAATTAGGAATTTTGGAGAGGTTAGAGTTTGGTTAACGTTTTGTGTTTCCAATTTTATCACCATTATGCACGTGTGCGTATTAATCCGTTAGTTTACATGTCGGTGATGGGAATGTGCAAAAAAAGAAAACAATAGGAAGTATAAAACAAAATTCCAAGGCTTTGAGCTCTTCTATGAATGAAGCTGGATATCTTTGGCTTGCTGGGCCCCTGCCCCTGCCAACTCCAAGTGTAATCAATAGAATCTGTTAATTCAATAATTATCAGATGCATTAAACATGATTTTTTTCATTAGTCTCATTCTGAAGTATTGCATTTTATTTTTGAGTTTTAATATTCTTTACACAGGGAGTCCATCTGGGGCTTTTGATTTTAAAATCTGATAGAGTTCATCTGTGGCAGAGTGAATGCAAATAAAATTCAGCCCAACTTAGAAAGGACAGTATGTGTGGCTTGAGCAACTTATGGTGGAAACAGAAAACCCCAGTGTATTATGCACAAAAGAATCTCATTACTTTCTACTGATGGATGGCATTTCCTGGCAAAACTGTTTTGCTCCTTAATAAAATGAGCAGAAGTACCTCAAATCCAAAATTTTAAGGTGGCAGAGAAAGAGACATAAAAGATGCACAGCAAATGGATGGGAGATTGAGGTAGATCAAGACAAAGGAGGTAGACAGAGATTCATGAGGAATACAGACACCCGTTCATTTAGCATATATTGATCTAGTTTTAATCTGTAGCATAGCTTTTCATGTCTAACACCCCACTCACAATTGCCACTGAATTACAGCACTTCTAAAGTTGGCTTTAAAATTCTTACTGACTCCATAGACCTCCACCCACATCACCTATCAGTGGCATTTGGAATCATTAAAGATTTGCAAACATTTCAAGGACAGTGATATGGAAGAAAGCATGATCAGAAGCTGAAGTGGAGGCAAGTAGGGCACAAGGGATTAGAGAAGAAGGGTTAGAAGGGCAAAGTAGGGAAGCATGGAGGAAGCAGCCCCTGCCATGGGAAGAGGGCTTCTGCAAATGCAGTGGCACCAGGAAGAAACGAGCTTAGCTAAAACCTACATACGAGATCAGATTATTTGCTCACTTAGCGCTATTTGGTAGATATACCAATACCAAATTATAACTACTAATTCATTTGATTTGTGAAGCCCCGCAAATTTTTTTTAACAGCTCTGTGCTTAAAGCAATACTAAAACCCAAAAGGATTAAATTATAATGTAGAATCTTAATCTGATGAGTTACTTTTAATCTTAATTATATTTGTCCAACAGTAATTCAAGGAATTAGAACAGGGCATTTATAATATGCTGATTAACAAGGGGTTTGTTCTGTTTTTCCACTTCAGCCAAATCCTTCTCGTGACACAGTTTATTGGTGAAAAGCATACCATCTGATATTACCTCTAATATATATCAGTTTCCTGACACTGAGTCAGTTCCTAGTCTTTGAACCTAGGTTTCCCTCATCTATAAAATGCTGATAACAATAGCCTGTATCTCACAGGCGATTAATAGAATTAAATGAAGTCATGTTGAAAGAGTTTTGTTCATTGCCAAATGTAATTAGCACTCAATAAATGTTAGCTGTTGCTCCTACTATTATCATTAGGTTCATCTCAGACACAATGTGTCCAAGGAGACAATGTTCCCATTTGGAAATATACAGTGTAAGAAGGAGAAGATCTGTTCAAATGCCATGCACCAGAAGACAGAATTTTTCTCAGAAAAAAATAAATAAATAAAATTTAAAAAACAAAACAAAACAAAAAACTATGAACTACTATTTACTTAGTTCCTTTTCCCCAAATCCTGGGTCATCTAAGGTTAGCCACTTAATCTTCTTGTTTCTTTGTATCTATTAAATTTGAGAAGATAACACTGTGTACTTCGTAGTATTGTTTTGATAATTATGAAGTAATGACTTTAAATGGGTTAAAAAGTACTAATATTTATGCCAGACCAAATGATATTGACCAAGAAACATATTTAGCAATTATGAATAGCTTAGATAAAATAGAATTATTTAAATCTTCTTCCCCATACTGCTGAAGATTTTCAGATTACAGCCTACCTATTTTGATTTATTTTATTATCTCTATCTAAACGTGATAAACAGATAAAACAATATGCTTTTGAATCTTACACTGACACTAACAAAATGTGTCAAATAAAGGGTGCAATAAATGCCAAGCACCTCTTCTAATGTAATAGGTTTTCATGTGATTTTTCATAAAATCATCTGGCTTTCTTTGGCTCTTTGGGAATTGTTCTTATCATGAGAGCATAAATTCTAATGTGTACTAACAATAGATCCTACTATTGTGCATTTCTTTTTTGAAATATGCACAAATAAAAAGGTGTTAAAGGTGTAGCCCCA
The DNA here is from genome assembly GCF_949987515.2 of Delphinus delphis. Taxonomy (NCBI): domain Eukaryota; kingdom Metazoa; phylum Chordata; class Mammalia; order Artiodactyla; family Delphinidae; genus Delphinus; species Delphinus delphis. The sequence continues at coordinate 49,167,585 of NC_082692.2, read as the reverse complement.
GTTTTCTTTAAGTGTGATTTTCAGGAAAAGCTAACACCTACTCCCTAACCAGCAGAGAAAAAGAACTCCAGGGGAACCAAAAGGAAATCCATTTTTCAGCCTCAAAGAAGGGAGAAACCATCTGTGCTAAATCATAAAACAAATGCACTGAAAGTTTATATCAATATACACATGGGAAGGAGGTTATTTACTCTGTGGAGGAAAAATTCCTCGTTATGTTTAATCATGTGAATTTCATGGACAAGTAGACTCCTAAACCATTTTATGCTTAAAGAAAATACTTAAAATTTTCATCTTAAAGAAATATACTCAATCCACTGTCAATTAAACTCCTCAAATAGATCCAAGCTTAGAAACTTCCTTATCTCTATCCAAAAATGTCCAGGATTTAAATTCTGGAAGGGAGTATTAGAAAACGAGTTATTCACATCTTTTCATGTTAATTCTTTCTCTCTAGCAATCTCTCACAGTACTTTTTTTCACATTAACTGATTCTGCCTGTGGCCTCTCAAAGGTCTAACACCAGATTAGCCAAGGAAAAGACACAAAACATTAAAGTAAGAAGGTGGTAATTCTGGAGGGGTAATTGTTACTGTTTTTTAATCAGGTTACTAATATAATGTATTATAGATTTGGGTATCCAAGCAATACTCAAATAACAAAATGTTTCTATATTTGAGTTCAGAATGAGGCTTGTCTTGAACCCATCCAAAGGAATTTATGCCTGGAAGTGATAAAGGACCCTCATTATAACTCTATCTCATAGCAGGAGGTCCACATTAGATCTCTGTGAAATATTAAACTTGGAATAGAAACAGAAAATAAGAAAAGACTTCCTGAAAAGCAATTGCAATAGACTCCAAAATAATTTGCTATAGCTTGATGATGAAGAGGCTGACTTTATAATTCATAAGCACTTGAAGTTTTCAGACTTATCGAAATTTTTATAATCAATATCTATAGCGATAGCTTAAATAGAAGTTTTATTGCCTTGTGAGGGCAAAAATAGGTCTCTAACGTGAAAAGATTATGGAGTTTAGCTAGAAGGGAGCAGTTCCTAGAATTGAAACATTTCTCTAAACAATTTAATGAATAATGAAAATTCTCTCAAAGTTACTCCTAACAATAGAAATAGCCTGTTTTGTATAAATAGGCTAAGAGAAAAATGGAAAGACATAGGCACAAAAGAAAATGGTAAATTTTAGAGTTTTTATTAAACATGGGCTAAATGTATTTTAAGAATTCTAATGGGTTGTGCCATAAGAATCTGCCTAAATGAATTCCATACCCACGGTCTACATTGTATTCATCAAAATCTGTTACATGCTGAGATAAGTCTATAAAATATATTCATTTTTTTGTATTTAAAATTTCACTCCATCTGAATAACTTTCTATTTCTCTACTGGTCTGTATGAATACTTTAATATTCATGTCCATTGTGTAAATGAAAAGCCAGCTTGTCATTTGGTTATATGCAAGATTCATAAAGTTTGATTTCTGAAATAACATCACTTCTAAACTTCCCTTCCTCATGCACTGTTGCCTCTAGTCAAATATCTGGCATTCTCTCTCATCTTATTTATGATCTTCAGATGCGAACTTTCTCTATCTACCTTGACAGCTGAAAAGTTACACAAACTATTCCGGGGAACTTTTCACTTTTCACTCAATGCTCAGGCAGCAGTTATGTATTGAATACCTCCTGTGTTAGCTCCTAGGATATAGCTGCTGGGATACAGCACTCAACATTCTGACTCCAAGAATACATACCACAATGGGAGTTTGTGATGGATAATAGGCTGTTAGGAGAGCGCATGTGAAATCTAATTTGTACAAGGCAGTTAAAATGAGTTTCCCCTTTGCATCCCCAAAACACAAAATCACTTTTATTGTCTACAGACATCAGTCTAGTTGTTAAAAAGACACACCACTACAGTTAAGGATTTTGTCTTTAATGATATGAATACCCATAAAATGACACTCTGGTTTTCAGAGTGCTTTCTTTTTAAAATTTGTTTCTTCAACTTTTTATTTTAATAAGGTTTTGGGTAACTTACTAAATGTAACCTCTAGAACATAAAGGAAATGATGCACATTCCCTTCTGCATGGCTTTCTCCTCCTCAGAACAGCTCTTGTAACGAATCTAGATGTGATTTTACAACTTTCTCAACACAGCACTTCAAGCACTGCTGTCAGTTGGCTAGCTGAAGAAATGAACCCTCCTTACCATGTCTCACAGAAGGGTAAGTTCCCTGAGAACAGAGCTGACATTTTCGCCACAGAGGCCAGCACATTGGCTTTACCCGGAGAAGATGCTCAAAACATCATAGAAATAGAAATCCTCAGAAATCCTAGGAGCATGGAACTTGGAAAGAGACATAAAATCTCCTCTAATCCAAAACCCTCATGTTATAGATAAAGTTGGGCCTCGAGAGAACGATGATGCATTAAAAAAAAAAAATAGGCCTTTGCCTTGCTGTTCTGTTTGTTTTTCATGACCTCCCCTGCACACAGCTAACTAACGTTTCAAGATTCCACTTGAAAGGACCCTTTCTTCTGTAACGTCATCCCTAGTAGAAAGCAAAGGCAGTAAATCAGACTTGGAGCTGCCATGGCACTTTCCAAACCTTTACCCTTCTCTTGTGATTCTAATGATCTGTATGTGTCTCCTATCCCCTTAAACTATGAACTCCTTAAGTGATTACATCTTACTTATTTCTGTACTCCAAGCATCTAGACCAACATGTGGCACATTGCAGGTCTCAATAAATATTTGTCAAAAGAATAAATAAATGAATGGATGAATACATAAGCCCTTTTCAATTTGAAATAGCATGTGTTTTGAAAGAATATTGTAAGAACTTTGTAATTCAAAATGCATTTCCCTGCAAAACAAATTTATATAACATTATGCAGTAGTATATTGTTTAACCACAGCCTGTAGCAATGTTTCAATACAGAAGAGCATGAAGTCAGGAAAGACTTCCTGGAGGAAGTAATACCTCCACTGAGTTTAAAATGAAGGGAATCTTAAATCACTCCCTTTGCCCCCAGAAGAGAAACATCATTTGATTCAAAGAGTCTTCAATTTCATCAAGTCCAAGGAAATAATAGGAGTACAATGAGCCTGGAAGAAGGGAACAGTCCCCCAGTGGGACCAGGAAGAACAGAGTAGAGGGGATAGCGATGGAGGGAAAGATGAGAGCTGCCGAGTGACGCGGGGATGCGCGAAGGAATGAATGCATCTATGATTCCACCTACACTCAAAACTGCTTCCTTGGTCCTAGAAGAAGGAAAAGCTCTGAATGAAGCAAAATAGAAAAAAAAGAGAGCTTAAAAGTCAGGATGGTCCAGGCATGATGGAAAGTTCAGAACAGACAGGGATTTTACAAAGAGAATGAGAGGAACTTAATTGTCAGGATGCTGGATTGAATCAGAAATATTTGATTTTAATGATGCTAACATTTTCCCATTAATATAACATTAAATATTTACCACACTTTTCCACCTATGTTATCATAGTTTGCAGAGAATACCAAGTCAAAATTTACAAATAATTTGCCCAGAGTAAGGAAACAAGTAAATGGCAGTCTAGACACAAACTTAGGTCATTATATTCTCTGCTCTTGGTACAGCATCGACCTTACGAGACATAATAGAAAAGCTGGATGATAAAGAGGAGATAGCAATACATCAGTAGAGATTACCTGGTCTAAATGCCTTAAGTTTTCTTCTAAAAAATATCACTCGACTTCTTCTTTCAGCTGTATAGAGTGTTTATATCTGTTTAATCTCCCCTGAAAATAATTACAGAATTCTCCCTATCCTTAAAAGGAAAAAAATTGTTTCTATTTTTAATATTTTAAATTATTCATGCATTAGTTGAATAAGGAAGAACAAAAGGGAGACTTTCTACCCTGAGATGCACATATCATGTGACAATTTCAAAGTTCTACCAACTCGGTTTCCCAAGTAGAGGTTTTCCACACAGAGCATCGCACTGCAGGGCCCTTGCTCTTGGTCATCTCACATCATTTAAGAAAGATAAATCAGTGGCCAACTCCTCCACCTACACATCTCGTGTTGAATTCCTTTCATTTCCCAGGATGCAAGAGTGAGCTTGCATCTGCCCTCCTTAGACGGACAAAAGATGCCATGAGTATAAAATAAAATGAAAGAAACAGGAAGGCATTGAAAGAAAAATTGAATGACAGGGTTAGAACAGGACTCTGTGCTATCTTTTATCCTTAATTGGTTGAGGATTTCCAGTGGTCTAGGTTTCGAGGGAAACATAGACTTACAGTGATTTAACCTAATAATCTAGCCTTCAGAACACATAGCTAAACTTAAGGAAAGTTAGATATCAAGAAAATAGAATGAAAGTAGCGGCACTTTGAACCTTTGAACACATATAAACTCTAAAAATAGCAGGCTAGATGGTAGAGAAAAAAAAAGCATGGTTCATTGGATAATCCTACGAGTTAAATTTGGAATAGGGTTGCCATACATTTTAAAAGAGGGGAGTATTTGCAAGCAATATTTCTGTATAAAATACTTTGTATTAAGTTCCACAAGTTTTCTTATGTCACAGTAATTTCACTGTCGACAATGATTAAATATGACTAAACTTCTTACTGTAAGAGCAAAGCATATTTATTATAGAAAATTTTAAATTAAAAAATATTAAAAATGTCCTTTGTTAAATATGCATTGGCTTGGGAACCATCTCAGTGGTTTCCGTTGTCTGAACTTTTAAGATGGCAGAACACATTGTCTTGCATCATTTCATGCATGAACTAGAAAAAATTCCGCAATATTGACTAAGAACTTGGTTGAAAGCGTGGTTACATTGTGGCTGGCAGTGTGGTTTTGGAGTCTGACTCCGGTATAAATCTGACTCTTCTTCAATGGCTGTGGGACCCTGAAAAAGTTATTTGAATTCCATATTTCCCCATTATTTTCAGGGGGACAATAAAATTCACCTCCCAGATTTGCTGAAATGATTAAATGAGATAATGCATCCAGAATGCTTAGTAAAGACCTCTGTACACAGAATCAGGGAAGACCTGCAGGCTCTGCTTAAGGTGGTCCCCTGCTTCCCCTCTCTCCAAACATCCCACTCCCAACCTCCGCCCATGAGCTTCAGTCAGACCCCCTTTCTTTCTGAGCTTCAAACACACTAGGCTTGTTCTGACTCTGGCCCTTTGCTTTCTGTCTGGACAGCTTTTCTTTGGATTTTTGCATAGCTGACTCTTTCCCTTCATTCAGAATTTTACCTCAAGAGAAATTCTTTCTCTCATCATGCTGCTTAGAAGAGCTCCCTTCCCCCGGCTGTTGGTCCTGAAACTCATTTGGTGTTTTCTACACTGCATTCATCACTATCTGTAGGTCTTACTTACACGTCCACGTACATGTCTGTCGTCTGCTGTGCTGAGTCAGAAGGGATGCTCCAGACAAGTGAGAACCTTGTCTGTCTTGTCTAATATTGTAGCACTTTTGGCACAGACTGGCTTCGTACTCAATAACGTATTTTCTTTTTTCCAGGAAACATGGCCACATTTCCCAGCTTTCCTTGAAACCAGCATGACCACATGGCTGAGTGTCCAGCAAATGGAATGTGGTGGCAGTGGCCTTTGCTCTTCAAGGCTAGATCCACAAAGACCTCCCAACAGCCATTCTCTGTTCTCTCTTCCCTTCTTGGCGAGTTGGATGCAGAGGGTCCTGGGGATGACCCCCAGGCTCTAGGGGATGGCAAAGCTGGGAGGTGTTAGGAAATGAGCACCTTAATCACTGTGCCAAAACCTTCACACAAATAAGAAATAAGTTCCTCTTTTGTTTAACCTCTGAGATTTGAGGGTTTCATATGGCAAACAGACATAGGAAAACCTGACCAAATATACTACAAGACCCAGAAAACTGCCTGCCATAGTAGGTGATATGGGCTGAATGTCTGTGTCCTCTCCAAAATTCATGTGTTGAATCCCTAGCCCCCCAATGTGATGGTATATGGAGATGAGGGACTTATAAAAGTAACTAGGTAATTAGTTTATGAGGGTAGTGCCCTCGTGATGGGATTGACACTCTTATAAGAAGAGAAAAAGACCTTTCTCTTTCTCTGTCTCTCTCTCTTTTTCTATTTCTTTCTCTGTTTCTCAGCAGTAGCTAAGGAAAAGCCATGTGACCACACAGAGAAGCTGGCTGTCTGCAAGCCAGGAAGAGAGCTCTCACCAGAATCTGATCATCTGGCTCCCTGATCTCAGACTTCCAGCCTCCTGAGCTGTGAGAAATAGATGTCTGTTGTTCAAACCACCCAGGGTACGATATTTTGTTATAGCAGCCCAAGCCGACTAAGACAGTAGGTACACAATAAGTATGTAACAAATATTGATTAAACAAGCAAAATAATTAAATTAGTGGCATTTTGTGCCCAACCATATCAGGTCTCTGTGCCTGACTATATCGTCTCAAAGTGGGCTGAAGAAAACGTCACTCTGCCGTAAAAAGTTCCATTCAGATGATGATGCTTGAAGCTCTCTGAGGGGTACACGATGTTAGAGACTGAGGAAACTACACCTCCTGGGCTTAGAGGTTTAGTGAATATTAACATAAAAAAGAAACTAAAGGAGATTCTGGTGTGCAGTGTTGCTCATCCCCTGCATGGACATTTCCTGTTTGGTGTCATAAAGGGAATATGAAGGCCCCATAAAAACCTAAATGAATTGTGCTGTAAATGTTAACTGCCCTGACAGCAGTGTGGAGGCCGCTCCAGTGTGGGGCCGGCACCGGGGCGTCTCTGCTGAGAGCCTCAAAGCCAGAGTCATGGCCAAATGTGGACATTAGACACGGCCCTACCCCCACCAGAGGCTACACTCTCCTTCCTGTGGCCAGCGAAACACTTGGCTAATTCAAGTTATATTTGTTGAAACAAGATAGAGCCCCACCCTGAAAAGGCTGCTTGACAAAATATTCCTGTGCATTTTCATTATTAAATCCCAAAGTGACAATTATTAGCCTTCAAGCCATTATCTTCCAAAATGAGCCAGAGTTTTGAATTTATGATCACATGAAGCCCATCACGCTTATCCTTAGGACTTGATAACAAACACATTTTGGGAGATTTCAGAAACTCATCATCTCAATTTAAGAAGTAAAAGGTGTGAGCTTCAGATCTATATTCTAATAGATGCAAACTATCACTGGAGGAGAAAAAGCAGTTAGTTACATTTTTAAAAAATGTTTTACCAGTGTGGTTTGGGGTAGATTTCCATTTTTCATTCTTTTCTGAAGATGCCTTTAAGAACTTTTACTACTTGTGCCATGAGAACTAAAAGAATTCTAGTGATTGCTGCATTGGAGTGCTCGCCTCTGCCACCCTGAGTACTGGCATCCAGGCCACTCAGAATTGGTGACTTGGCTCCATGATCCCTGCACAGAATGGCTGCCAGATATCCTGGCATGTGAAACCCCTCAGATGTGATCATTAAGCTTTAGAGTGGTAATCCTTTTTTATATGCCACTGTAGAACAGGAAAAAGGCAAGTACTGAGGTTTTAATTTTAAATATTAAAAAATATTTTATAATATGAGAAAGTATAAACCACATATGCAAATACCTGTGTCCACATCACCCAGCTTCAGAAACAGAATATTAACAGGAGAGTTGAGGTACCCATGTACCTTCCCAAATGTTCCCTCATATTCTGAATTTTGTAATTTTCCTGGGTGTTATTTATGCTTTTCTATGATTCTGTCATTCACATTTAAAAATGTTTTTACTAAAAGCTTGATTTATGGAATAAGGATTAGAATCCTGAATATATAAAACGTCTTGAAAAAGTTTTACCGTACTAAATTAATAAATATTCTGTTGTGTTTTGTTTTGTTTCATTTATGTCTGCTGATTTAAAAGTATTTAACATGTAACAGATCAGATAAGATAACACTGCTGAGAATCTTGAGAATCTCTTCTTATTTTAAAGCATCAAAACTAAAATATTTCAGGCAACAAACCCAGAAAAATCCATTAGTTTTTAGCATGGTTAGGTCTGTGATGTTTTAGGTTAGGTACAAATAGCGACAAAAATACCAATTTGCAGGTGATATAAATATAATTCTATTGCTTTTATGATGCAAATACAGTGCAGTAAAATGGCAAATATCTCTTCAGTTACACTGGTTTATATTATCATTCTACTTTTATTTAGGGAAGGAGCTAACTTCATTATAAAATTATAAATGGTTGATAAACACTTCAGAAGATGTTTGGCCTCTCCAGTGATGAAAGAAATGCAAAAATATATATATATATATATATCATACTATTTTCACCCAGATTAAAAAAAGTCTAATTGCCAGATAGTACCCAATATTGACTACAGTGTGGTGAAGCTTACGCTTGTCAACATTGGTGGGAAGGCGACCTTGCAGCTACAGTAAAAATTTTAAATGAAAATATCATTAGTCACAGCAACTGTGTTTCTCCAAAACAATACTAAGGAAGCAATCTTAGAAATATATAGGGATATACACGCACACACCTATGTACACATTGCATGTGTCTACACATGAATATATTCACTCTATCATTATGATAATAAAGAAAAATGGGGACCACCTAAATGGCCCCTAAATAGGCAAGATTTAGATACTTCATATAAAGTCATGTTATTATATTTTATGCAACAATTAAAAGGAAGATGGATTTTATATTTCTAGCAAGGAAAGGATCTTCATGATACATTGTTAAGTGAAGGAAAAGAGGTTAAGAACAGCAAGCATAACGGGCTTCCATCTCTGTTAAGTCCTGTTTTGACCTCAAGAGAATTCCTGCAGGGATAACACTGTATGTGTCCCAAAGAAATTCCTTTATGGACTTGTCTGGGATAGAATCTGAGGTCCCAAGGGGACCTGAGTAAATGCAGCATTTTTCTTTCCCAGAGAACTTCTTGGTGGTTCCACTGATCATGAAGAGAAAGAGAATGAGAAAAGAAGTTACTAGAGTGGGGTACACAGCCACCCACTGCACTGAATGCGTGACCCCTCTCAACCTTCCCTCAAATGCCCAACGCAAAAATCCTAAAATAAAAAAAATAAATAAAATAAAATCTGGCTTCTTTGTTCTGATTATCCTAGAACAGGGATGGGGGAGAGAAGAGACAGCCATCGTCTGCCTTGTAGTAAAAAAAGAATTTCTCAAGCAACACAATAGAAGGGCTACCCATTTTTTTAAGTTTGATTTTGATACATTCAAATTAAGAACATTGTTCAGCAAAAGATACCATAACAAATGAAATAGTAGCGTCCAACTGAGAGAAGATATTTGCTATATACACACTGTAAAAGATTATTATCCAGCTATATAAAGAAACTCTACATGTAATAAGGAAAAAGATAAATATCTCAATAGAAAATGAAGAAAAGATAGTGCAAGTCTTTCACACAAGAGGAAATAAGAGAGACTCATGTTCAACCATAAGTTGGGGCACAGCTGCCATGTGGCATTGCCTACACAGCTTAAATACAGCACACCCTACAACCCAGCAACTCCATGCCCTGGCATAGGCAAAAAGTGTGCCAGGAGACAGGAAATCAGCAGCATTGTTCATTGTAGTAAAAACAAGAAACAGCCCACATACTCATCAACAGGAAAATGGATAATGGAATTGTGGCATATTCAGTTTCATAATACAACAGTGAAACTGAATGAACTCTGGCTAATTACATTAAATGGATGGATCTCAAAAACATAATGCTGCACAAAAACAAAAAAAAAATGCAAAATACATGTAGTATTGTACATTTCACATTTTTATAAAGTTCAAGACTAGGCAATGATATGTTTAAGTACCTATATGGGGCAAAGCTATGAAAAAAGGCAAGGAAATACTTAAAACAAAATCCTGGATTATGGTTACCTCTGGGGGCTATGAAGAAGATGCATTAAAGGAACTTTAAAAATATCAATAATGGGGCTCCCCTGGTGGCTCAGTGGTTGAGAATCCGCCTGCCAATTAAGGGGACACGGGTTCGTGCCCCGGTCCGGGAAGATCCCACATGCCGCGGAGCGGCTGGGCCCGTAAGTCATGGCGGCTGAGCCTGCGCATCCGGAGCCTATGCTCCGCAACGGGAGAGGCCACAACAGTGAGAGGCCCGCGTACCACACACACACACACACACAAAATATATATATATATATATCAGTAATGTTCTGTTTCTGAAGCTAGCTGTTGAATTTAGAGGTGCATATTTTGTTATAATTTTTGTGATTATTTCTCCATTAATATTTAAATGCACATCTAAGTTTGAAGAGCAATTGAAGGAGAAAGAACATTCACAACCAAAAAGTCTCTGAAAGGATAAACCATCCTCTATGGCTAGGAAAGAAGGAAGCTGGAATTTTCACTTTAACGTTCATTCCAAAAGTTTAAATATTTATCCCAAAAGAACCTGTGCTAATCTTGTCATTGAAAAGAAAAGACCCAACCTTAATGGGCCTTCATACATGAAGGAGTAGGGAGCTGCTCCAATAAGCCCAGCTGATGAGCTGATAATGCCGATGCCATCCAAGTTCACTGCCTGTGATCATGGCAAAGCTAGGCCTTAAGAGGCAGCATGGAAAGTCCCTCCATAAAAGTTATTGATAGGGCTTCCCTGGTGGCGCAGTGGTTGGGAGTCCGCCTGCCGATGCAGGAGACACGGGTTCGTGCCCCGGTCCGGGAGGATCCCACATGCCGCGGAGCGGCTGGGTCCGTGAGCCATGGCCGCTGAGCCTGCGCTCCGCAACGGGAGAGGCCACAGCAGTGAGAGGCCCGCGTACCGCAAAAAAAAAAAAAAAAAAGTTATTGATAAAATCTGCATTTCCTAAAAGGGTGAAAGGAGCTAATCAGAGCATTTTGTTTTTAATCTTAACATTATTTTCTTTTCTTTTGGAGAGGGATTCATTACAACGGAAGCATATTTTGCCTTTGTTCCTTTCAAAGACTCAGTTGAACATGTTTGTGAGGCATCCTTCACTCACATGGGTAACAAATTACAGACAACTCTGGTAATTTGCAGCCCCAGCATTTAGAACACTGCTGATCACAAACCAAAACCTTTCCATCTCATGTGCCTTTTTGTAACAGTGGTGCCACTTTTCTTCCTTATCATCTTGAAATTCTTCTCATGTGTCAGGTTCCTTGTTATAAAGAGAGTTTAATCTCACTCCAGTGCTCGTAACCAAATTTGAAAGAGGCCAGGCTGTCAACTAAAGTCTTTGAAAATGGTTTATTTCTATAGTGAATTGATTCATCATTGATGATTTTATTTTTTTATATTTATTTATTAATTTTGGCTGTGTTGGGTCTTCGTTGCTGTGCGTAGGCTTTCTCTAGCTGCATCGAGTGGGGGCTACTCTTTGTTGTGGTGTGCGGGCTTCTCTTTGAGATGGCTTCTCTTTTTGTGGAGTGTGGGCTCTAGGCAGGCGGGCTTCAGTAGTTGCAGCACACAGGCTCAGTAGTTGTGGCACACAGGCCCTGGAGTGCACGGGCTTCAGTAGTTGTGGCACATGGCTCAGTAGTTGTGGCACATGGGCTCTAGAGTGCAGGCTCACTAGTTGTGGCACATGGGCTTAATTGCTCTGTGGCATGTGGTATCTTCCCAGACCAGGGATTGAACCTGTGTCCCCTGCATTGGCAGGTGGATTCTTAACCACCGCACCACCAGGGAAGTCCCTATTTTACTTTTTAATATTTATTTATTTATTTATTTTTGGCGATGCCAGGTCTTAGTTGCAGCACATGGGATCTTCATTGTGGCATGCGGGATCTTTAGTTGCAGCATGCAGACTCTTAGTTGTGGCATGCGGGATCTTTTAGTTGCAGCACGCATGATATTTAGTTATGGCATGCGGGATTTAGTTACCTAACCAGGGATTGAACCTGGGCCCCCTGCATAGGGAGCGCGAAGTCTTACCCATTGAACCACCAGGGAAGTCCCTCACTGATGATTTTAAAATTTACTATTTCACGTGATGCTGTATTGCATTTAATCAATTTTAATGTTAATTTTTTAAAAATTATCAAAGCAGGAGATATTTAAAAATAATCAAACTCACAAACCCGAGAGCTGCTTGGAGGTAGGTTTGGGCAGCCTAAGATCCTGCCCTGAGTTCCCACAATGCCTTAGGAAATCCAAGCTCTGCCACAGGAGGTATAGACCAAGCCTAGATGGATGGCTGTATCGATTCCCCAGAATGTCTGTGCTGGATACTCAGAATTAAGTGGTGTCAAGCCATGCATTATGGAGGTGGGTAAGGGACTGTTAGAGAGACTTGGCCATGGGAAAGGAGACCATCATGGCTGGGAATTGAACAAAGGGCATAAAGTACACCAGATGAAACCTCAGCTCTGGGAAACATCATGGGAAAAAATAAAGGTCAGGAGGGAGAAGCAGGAAGGCCAGGATTCTTAACTTTATCTGGAAAACATAACCTCTGGGGAGAATACCGCATGAAACAGATGGCATTTAGATCTTAGGGTCACTAGAAATGACAGACTCTGGGCAAAGTTATAATGCTTTCCTGGTCTTGATCTATTAAACAGGATATTCAACAGCCAAGAAAGAGAGAGGTTGAGATTTCCAGGCAGACACATGTACCTGAGAGTCTCTTGATAATTCAAATCCTGAGCCCCAAGGTCTTAAAGAAGATGCCATCCAAATAGTGCAAACTTCTCTGATGCCCCAAATTAACATTGATTTCTTTCCTATTTTAGTATAACTTCTATCTATTAAGTGATTTATAAGGGATAAGCCTGTGTTAAATAGCTATGAATGTATTATCTCATTAAATTCTCACAATGACCTCAAGAAGGAGGTTATAAGTTTCCTATTCTATAGAGACGGAAGTTGACTTAGAGGCTCAATAACCTTGCCCAAGGTCATCAGCTACTAAGTGATAGAGGTGGGATATGAACCCAAGCTAGTCTGATTCCTGAGTCCAAATGCTTAGCTAATTCCTCAACCTACCGTGTTACAAGGATCCACATTTAGTATTTGAGAACCACTGGTTTAGAACTTCGTTACAATTATTTAATTTCAGTCTGTTTCCTCAAATCTCTTCCCCACTAGCTTTTAAGCATCTTGAAAATATGGACACTGTATTCTTCTCCATTCCCTTCCTCTTCTACCCTTCCTCCTACCACTGTCCCCACCCAGCACAATGTCCAGCTTACAGCATGTGCTCAATTAATGTTTGCTGAATGAATACATGGCCTCATTCAAAGTTTAAGAGCATTGAGGGGTCAAGGCTGGTACTCAGCTGCTCCAGGTAGTATGTACAAACACTAGACAACCAAAACTGTATAGTCAGGAAGCAAGCGCACTTCAATGAAACAAACTTTAGCCCCTGAAGGATTATTCACAAGAAGGAGGAAAGTTTAGGGCAGTAAGACCAAGAATATACTCCTTGAGACACGTACAAATGGGCAGCCACAAACCAGCTTCATAGTGAAGTAGAAGCAGCACAATCAATTTAAGCTTGGTTTTATATATTGTGATAAAGGCAGGAATTGGCTTTCAGTGTATGATTTTTAGAGCTGTGTTCCAAGGAGACTTAATCTTTCTAGGGAGTTGCCTCAGGGCATGCTGGGTGAGGCAAAATAACAGAAGTCTGGGCCCCTAGAGCAGATACTGTTAATTGCTTTTGCAATCTTCATTTTCCTTTTTCTGTACAATTGAACCTTGACCTTGTTTAGCCCCAGGGGATAATACACCTAGCCCCCGGGGAGAAATTATAGTTTGTTTAAACCAGTGCTTTTCAAACTTTCATGTACAAACAAATAAACTGGGGATCCAGATAAAATACAGATTCTTATTTCGTAGGTGGAGACTAAAGTCCACAGGTGATGCTGTTACCATTGGTCCCCAGACGACATTTTAAGTAGCGAGGTTCCAAACCAATGAGTCTCAACTATGATTGCAGTCACCTGGGTAGGTTCTGCTTTCATTGGTTAGGAGTTAAGCTTGGGATTAGTTTTGTTTTGTTTTTCTTAAAAAGAAAAACAAACAAAAAAAGATCTCCAGGCAATTTATTTTTTTTATAGACATTCCAGCCCCCAGGGCCCTTTTTATTTTTAAATTTATTGATTAATTAATTAATTTTTGGCTGCGTTGGGTCTTTGTTGCTGAGTGTGGGCAAGCGGGGGGCTACTCTTCATTACAGTGCTTGGGCTTCTCATTGCAGTGGCTTCTCTTGTTGCAGAGCACAGGCTCTAGGCATGTGGGCTTCAGTAGTTGTGGCATGTGGGCTCAGTAGTTGTGGCTCATGGGCTCTAGAGCACAGGCTCAGTAGTTTTGGCTCATGGGCTTAGTTGCTCCGCGGCATGTGGGATCTTCCCGGACCAGGGCTTGAACCCGTGTCCCCTGCATTGGCAGGCAGATTCTTAACCACTGAGCCACCAGGGAAGTCCTCCAGGCAACTTAAATGTGCCTGGTTTAGATCCATGTTGGGAAGTCTGTTTTCCTTTGCTTCATGTTAGTCTAAAGTTGAGCAGAAAAACCAGTTCTGGTCAATGAGATGTAAGGGCAAGTCTACCAAAGGAATTCTGGGGAAGATTCTCTTCCTTGACAAAACTGGTGCAAGATGAAAGCTCCTGCTTGCTTCCCTCCTTCCTGAGGTGCTGCTGTATTAAATGAAATGTCTGGAGTTGTGGGTGTCATCTTATGCCTAGGGAAGGTGACACCACAACACTGAGGGTAGCAGAGAAGAAAAACAGAAAGAGCCTGAGTCCTTGATGAGGCTGACCCACTACTGCACCAACTTGGAAACATCTATTGTTCCAGCTGCTATTTCTGGGCAACAAACCATCCAAGGCTGTGACCTAAAACCATGGCCATTTTGTAATGTTCACAGTTCTGAGGGTCAGGAATTTGGACACACTGAGAATGGTTTGTCTCTGCTCTCTCACGTCTGAGGCTTTCGATGGGGAAACCTCCCACAAATACCTGGGTGTGGCTCAAACAGCAAGAGAATGGAGTCACCTGAGGGCTTCTTCACTCACACATGGGGAGTGTGGGCTGAGAAGACTGGAAACCAGGCTCAGCTGAGACCAGAGCTCGTCCATACAGCCTCTCCATGCAGCTTGGGCTTCCTCACAGCACAGTGACTGGGTTCAGAAAGGGGGTGTCCTGAGAGAGGGCATTCAGAAACCCAGCTTTTTAAGAGCTAGATTAAAGTACATGGCCTTTTCTTTCTCAGCTGTATGTATATATCCCTGGGCTAAAGGAGAAGAATAGCATATCCAGAAGGATGCACCTTGATCTGGAAGTCATGCAGCATCACTTCTGTCACATTCTGTCTGGTAGAAGTGAGTCACAAAGGCCAGATTCAGGAAGAGGGCACTTAGATGCCACTTCTTGGTGAGAGAATGGCAGTGTCACATAGCATAAAAACACGTGGGATGGATGGTATTATTGCAGCCATCTTGGCATATAGAAACGTGCACCCTACTTCCAGACTTTGTATTAAGACAGTCAATATGTATCTCTCTCTTTGAAGTCACTGCCAGCTGGATACTGTTATCTTCAGCAGAAGTACCTTAACTGATAAAATTCCTTACCCCAACTTCAATGAAGGTAACCGTGTTACTATTTGTTTTGTATATTCAGTCTTGTAGGAGATTTTATGAGTGTGGGGAGACCCATAGCCTTAGAAGTGATGAAATGTGAGAGATACAGATGTGTAGAGATATGCAATCTCTTGGCCTTTGGAACAGCTGGGCCAGGTTGGAGGCTGAGCCCTGAGCTGTGAGAGGCTTCACTCACTGTGAACAGGCTCCATGACATGAAAAAAAGTTTAGAAAAAATTACTGTTGAGTAGTGGTCTTCAAACTCTGTTAACGTGTCCCTAGAAGAATTCTGAAAACTTCCATACCTTCTTTCCCATTTTTAAGTTATCTAAAAGCTTAAATGAGCTTTCACTATGAGCTTAAATAATTGCACAGAGATACACAGACAGCTGGGGAAGACTAGAAGCCCCATTGGTTTAGGGAGCCTGATTACTCATCACATGAGGTGTCTCCTTCGTTGGCGCCCCTCTGGGATATTTTCACACCCTGAGGGAATAGACCAAAGTAAGGTTTATGTGCAAAGAACATGCTTTCCTTTGTAAAGGGCTGTGGTAGGGAGACCATATATCTTCTCAAGTTGAATATTTTTGAGAGTAAAAGGGAACACTGTTAATAACGACTCTAAGGAAAAAGCATAAACCAGGAAAATCAGGATAGTGACCCTAGTTATTGGAATACTAGTAAGTTATAGGGCAAGCCAGTTTACAAAAGAAAATTCATGGAAACTGAAGAGCTGGTCATTATTTCACTGAAAACTGTCCATTTTCAGTACTCTTTGAAATGTTTTCCATTTATTTCCAAAGTTGGTGGGTTGTGTTGAAACATAGAAGTCCTTATATAGGAGAAAGGAAACTTGCCATCTTTTCTAATGCCTTCTATAATCCTCCCAAAGAAATGCTGTCCTTGCCCATGGCAGGTCTGGGTTCAGGGAGCAGCTAATAAGGCAACTGGGTGCCATGGACATAGATAGTGAATAAATACATTCATTGTGGGATAATGTTCTTTCTGACAGGTTTGAGAAACCCTTGTTTTATTTGACAGCTTAACTCCTGATGGAAGGCCGTTGTCCCTGGGCTTTGCAAATAAGTTTCTAGAGAGGGAATCTCCTGGAAACTTATTCAAGAACTAAAAGAGAGAGTCCCCTAGCAAGACAGTGCTGTGGTACCTCCCCTTTTCCTGGCAGGATTTTTTCTAGAAAGCGAAACCCAGCGCCCACTCTTCCTCTCCTACCCGTCTGCTCTTCTCTTGAGAGAGACAGGGCCTCAGCAGCGGCCTTCACAGCTTCCTGGCAGCATCAGCCCCCAGGCACACGCCCACTACTTTTTAATTCACTTTACCTCTTTTTTTCTTTAGCTGTTTCTGCTTTGTCTCCATTACTAGCTGAGTTGCACCTGGTCACTGCCTCATGATTGGCACAAAGAGAAAATAACACACAGGATCCTGGCCTCAGCAATGAGGATCAAATACTCCCCACCTACTTTTTATCTCTTCCCACTTCCCGTCTGCATCTCTCCATCTCCCCAGGATCACCCAAACGATGACACCATTTCAGGTATGGGAAGAGAAAGGTGCAAGTTAGGAGCAGAGGCAGGGGTCATGGAGAGCTCAGCTCGCATGAAAGGCAGCCCAGCAAATCCCCTTCTTTTATGATTAGCATGATCCCCAGTCACTTAATGGCTATCGGTTCATAGGAAGTTGCTGGAAATTTGATGTAATTCCCCATGTCAAGTCATAAAGCCAACAGGGTTACCATTCAGCTGCTGACCAAAGAATCAAATGAAAGGTCAAAACCAGCACCCTAGTCTACTATTTGGAAATTACTGGAATAATTTTACAAATGAAATGTATTAGAAATAATAAGACTAGGTAAGAAATATACACGATATATCATTTTAACTTCCTTAGTCAATAAAGATAGTATGTTATATTTAATAGTTGACTTATCAATTATATTATTATACTACTCGAATATTTTGAATATTAGTTTTTGCCACTTTATATCCCAAGTTGAAGAGGCTACCCTAGATGTCTGGATATGTTTTCTTCATTTGCGTGGTTTTCTTTTTCTTTTACTAGTGCAATGGATTAAATGTTAGTAGAGTTTTAATCACCTTGCCTTCACATTTTCTTTTAAGATCTATAATGGAGTGGCTATCATCTTATTTTATAAGTGGAAGAACAGTGGGTTCAGAACAATCAAATGTATGCCAGTGAGTTTCGATAATTTTGAATTTCCATAGAATATCCATTTCAGTCCTCTACTCCTCAAAAAACCCCTCTCACATCATGTCCCTCAGTGAAAAGTCTCATCAATTTCAGGAAGCTCTGAATAATTACCTAATGGCTCAGAATTAGCCACTGAATCACTGGGTAGTATTGTGGTAGCTGAAAAACAGTCCACGTTCACAACCAAATCCCTGGAAACTGTGAGTGTTATTTTTTTTTATAATTTTTAAATTTATTTATATTTTTATATAGCAGGTTCTTATTAGTCATCAATTTTATACACATCAGTGTATACATGTCAATCCCAATTGCCCAATTCATCACACCACCACCACCACCCCTGCCACTTTCCCCCTTTGGTGTCCATACGGTTCTTCTCTACATCTGTGTCTCAATTTCTGCCCTGCAAACCGGTTCCTCTGTACCATTTTACTAGGTTCCAAATATATGTGTTAATATATGATCTTTGTTTTTCTCTCTCTGACTTACTTCACTCTGTATGACAGTCTCTAGATCCATCCACGTCTCAACAAATGACTCAATTTCATTCCTTTTTATGGCTGAGTAATATTCTATTGTATATATGTACCATTCATCTGTCGATGGGCATTTAGGTTGCTTCCATGACCTGGCTATTGTAAATAGTGCTGCAATGAACATTGGGGTGCATGTTTCTTTTTGAATTATAGTTTTCTCTGGGTATATGCCCAGTAGTGGGGTTGCTGGATCGTATGGTAATTCTATTTTTAGGTTTTTAAGGAACCTCCATACTGTTCTCCATAGTGGCTGTATCAATTTACATCCACACCAACAGTGCAAGAGGGTTCCCTTTTCTCCACACCCTCTCCAGCATTTGTTTGTAGATTTTCTGATGATGCCCATTCTAACTGGTGTGAGGTGATACCTCACTGTAGTTTTGAATTGCATTCCCATTTTTGGATTGGGTTGTTTGCTTTTTAAATATTGAGCTCCATGAGCTGTTTATATATTTTGGAGATTAATCCTTTGTCCGTTGATTCGTTTGCAAATATTTTCTCCCATTCTAAGAGCTGTCTTTTCGTCTTGTTTATGGTTTCCTTTGTTGTGCAAAAGCTTTTAAGTTTCATTAGGTCCCATTTGTTTATTTTTGTTTTTATTTCCATTCTCTAGGAGGTGGATCAAAAAAGATCTTTCTGTGATTTATGTCAGTGTTCTTCCTATGTTTTCCTCTAATAGTTTTATAGTGTCCAGTCTTACATTTAGGTCTCTAATCCATTTTGAGTTTATTTTTGTGTGTGGTGTTAGGGAGTGTTCTAATTTCACTCTTTTACATGTAGCTGTCCAGTTTTCCCAGCACCACTTATTGAAGAGACTGTCTTTTCTCCATTGTGTATCCTTGCCTCCTATGTCATAGATTAGTTGACCATAGGTGTGTGGGTTTATCTTTGGGCTTTCTATCTTGTTCCATTGATCTATGTTTCTGTTTTTGTGCCAGTACCATATTGTCTTGATTACTGTAGCTTTGTAGTATAGTCTGAAGTCAGGGAGACAGATTTCTCTAGCTCTGCTTCTTTCCCTCAAGACTGCTTTGGCTATTCGGGGTCTTTTGTGTCTCCATACAAATTTTAATATTTTGGTACTAGTTCCGTAAAAAATGCCATTGGTAAGTTGATAGGTATTGATTGAATCTGTAGATTGCTTTGGGTAGTATAGTCATTTTCACAATATTGATTCTTCCAATCCAAGAACATGGTATATCTCTCCATTTATTTCTATCATCTTTAATTTCTTTCATCAGTGTCTTATAATTTTCTGCATACAGGTCTTTTGTCTCCCTAGGTAGGTTAATTCCTAGGTATTTTATTCTTTTTGCTGCAATGGTAAATTGGAGTGTTTCCTACATTTCTCTTTCAGATTTTTCATCATTAGTGTATAGGAATAGAAGAGATTTCTGTGCATTAATTTTGTATCCTGCAACCTTACCAAATTTATTGATTAGCTTTAGTAGTTTTCTGGTGGCATCTTCAGGATTCCACATGTATAGTATCATGTCATCTGCAAAGTGACAGTTTGACTTCTTCTTTTCCACTTTGTATTCCTTTTATTTCTTTTTCTTCTCTGATTGCCGTGGCTAGGACTTCCAAAACTAGTTGAATAATAGCAGCGAGAGTTGACATCCTTGTCTTGTTCCTGATCTTAGAGGAAATGTTTTCAGTTTTTCACCATTGAGAATGATGTTTGCAGTGGGTTTGTTGTATATGGGCTTTATTATGTTGAGGTAGGTTCCCTCTATGCCCACTTTCCGGAGAGTTTTTATCATAAATGGATGATGAATTTTGTCAAAAGCTTTTTCTGCATGTATTGAGATGGTGATATGGTTTTTATTCTTCAATTTTTAATATGGTGTATCACATTGATTAATTTGCATATATTGAAGAACCCTTGCATCTCTGGGGTAAATCCCACTTGATCATGGTGTATGATCCTTTTAATGTGTTTTTGGATTCTGTTTGCTAGTATTTTGTTGAGGATTTTTGCATCTATATTCATCAGTGATATTGGACTGTAATTTTCTTTTTTTATAGTATCTTTGTCTGGTTTGGGTATCAGGGTGATGGTGGCCTCATAGAATGAGTTTGGGAGTTTTCCTTCCTCTGCAATTTTTTGTAAGAGTTTGGGAAGGATGGGTGTTACCTCTTCTCTAAATGTTTGATAGAATTCACCTGTGAAGCTATCTGGTCCTGGACTTCTGTTTGTTGGAAGATTTTTAATCCCAGTTTCAATTTCATTACTTGTGATTGGTCTGTTCATATTTTCTATTTCTTCCTGGTTCAGTCTTGGAAGGTTATACCTTCCTAAGAATTTGTCCATTTCTTCCATGTTGTCCATTTTATTGGCATAAAGTTGCTTGTAGCAGTCTCTTAGGATGCTTTGTATTTCTGCGGTGTCTGTTGTAACTTCTCCTTTTTCATTTGTAATTTTATTGATTTGAGTCCTCTCCCTCTTTTTCATGATTAGTTGGCCAATAGTTTATCAATTTTGTTTATCTTCTCAAAGAACCAGCTTTTAGTTTTATTGATCTTTGCTATTGTTTTCTTTGTTTCTATTTCATTTATTTCTGCTCTGATCTTTATGATTTCTTTCCTTCTGCTAACTTTGGGTTTTGTTTGTTCTTCTTTCTCTAGTTCCTTTAGGTGTAACGTTAGATTGTTTATTTGAGATTTTTCTTGTTTCTACAGGTAGGCTTGTATAGCTATAAACTTCCTTCTTAGAAGTGCTTTTGCAGCTTCCCATAGGTTTTGGATTGCTGTGTTTTCATTGTCATTTGTCTCTAGGTAATATTTGATTACCTCTTTGATTTCTTCAGTAATCTCTTGGTTATTTAGTAATGTATTGTTTAACCTCCATGTGTTTGTGTTTTTTTCCCTGTAATTCATTTCTAATCTCACAGTGTTGTGGTCAGAAAAGATGCTTGATATGATTTCAATTTTCTTAGATTTACTGAGGCTTGATTTGTGACCCAAGATGTGATCTACCCTGGAGAATGTTCCATGCGTACTTGAGAAGAAAGTGTAATCTGCTGGTTTGGGATGGAATGTCCTGTAAATATCAGTTAAATCTATCTGGTCTATTGTGTCATTTAAAACTTCTGTTTCCTTATTTATTTTCATTTTGGATGATCTGTCCATTATGTAAGTGAGGTGTGAAAGTCCCCCACTATTACTGTGTTACTGTCAATTTCCTCTTTTATAGCAGTTGCCTTATGTATTGGGGTGCTCCTATGTTCGGAGCATATATACTTATAATTGTTATATCTTCTTCTTGAATTGATTCCTTGATCATTATGTAGTGTCCTTCCTTGTCTCTTGTAACAGTCTTTATTTTAAAGTCTATTTTATCTGATATGAGTATTGCTACTGCAGCTTTCTTTTGATTTCCATTTGCATGGAATATCTTTTTTTTTTTTTTTTGGCGGTACGCAGGCCTCTCACTGTTGTGGCCTCTTCCATTGTGGAGCACAAGCTCCAGATATGCAGGCCCAGTGGCCATGGCTCACAGGCCCAGCCACTCTGTGGCATGTGGGATCTTCCCGGACCAGGGCATGAATCCATGTCCCTGCATCAGCAGGCGGACTCTCAACCACTGCGCCACCAGGAAAGCCCATGGAATATCTTTTTCCATCCCCTCACTTTCAGTCTGTATGTGTCTCTAGGTCTGAAGTGGGTCTCTTGTAGACAGCATACATATGGGTCTTGTTTTTGTATCCATTCAGCAAGCCTGTGTTTTTTGGTTGGAGTATTTAATCCATTCATGTTTAAGGTAATTATTGATATGTATGTTCCTATGACCATTTTCTTAATTGTTTTGGGTTTGTTTTTGTAGGTCGTTTTCTTCTCTTGTGTTTCCTACTTAAAGAAGTTCCTTTAGCATTTGTTGTAGGGCTGGTTTGGTGGTGCTGAATTCTCTCAGCTTTTGCTTGTCTGTAAAGCTTTTGATTTCTCCATCTAATCTGAGTGAGATCCTTGCCAGGTAGAGTAATCTTGGTTGTAGGTTCTTCCTTTTCATCACTTTAAGTATATCATGTCACTCCCTTCTGGCTTGCAGAGTTCTGCTGAGAAATCATCTGTTAACCTTATGGGAGTTCCCTTGTATATTATTTGTCATTTTTCCCTTGCTGCTTTCAATAATTTTTCTTTAATTTTTGCCAATTTGATTACTATGTGTCTCCATGTGTTTCTCCTTGGGTCTATCCTGTATGGGACTCGCTGTACTTCCTGGACCTGGGTGGCTATTTCCTTTCCAATGTTAGGGAAGTTTTCGACTATAATCTCTTCAAATATTGTCTAGGGTCCTTTCTCTCTCTCTTCTCCTTCTGCGACCCCTATAATGCGAATGTTGTTGTGTTCAATGTTGTCCCAGAGGTCTCTTAGGCTGTCTTCATTTCTTTTCATTCTTTTTTCTTTATTCTGTTCTGCAGCAGTGAATTCCACCATTCTGTCTTCCAGGTCACTTATCCATGCTTCTGCCTCAGTTATTCTGCTACTGATTTCTTCTAGTGTAGTTTTCATTTTGGTTATTGTATTGTTCATCTCTGTTTGTTTGTTCTTTAATTCTTCTAGTTCTTTGTTAAACATTTCTTGCATCTTCTCGATCTTTGCCTCCATTCTTTTTCTGAGGTTCTGGGTCATCTTCACTATCATTATTCTGAATTCTTTTTCTGGATGGTTGCCTATCTCCACTTCATTTAGTTGTTTTCTGGGGTTTTATCTTGTTCCTTTACGTGGTACATAGCCCTCTGCCTTTTCATCTTGTCTATCTTGCTGTGAATGTGGTTTTTGTTCTACAGGCTTCAGAATTGTAGCTCTTGCTTCTGCTCTCTGCCCTCTAGTGAGTGTTACTTTATATGGCAAAAGAACTTTGCAGATGTCATTAAGTTAAGGATCTTTGGGTGGGGAGATTACTGGATTATGTGGGTGGGCTCTTAAGTGTAATCATAAGCATCCTTATAAGAGAGAAGCAGAGAGAGATCGGACTACAGAGAAGGCAGAGTGAAGATGAAGTAGAAATAGGTTTGAAGATGCTGTGATGCTGGCCTTCGTGATGAAAGAATGGCCCACGAGCCAAGGTGTACAAGGAATGTAGTTCTAGAAGCTGAAAAAGGCAAGGAATAGAGTCTCCCCTAGAAGATCCTGAGGGAGTGCAGCCTTGCCAACAGCTGATTTCAGCTCAGGGAAACCCATTTCAGACACTTAACCTCCAGAACTGTGAAAGAATAAATGTGCATTGTTTAAAGCTCCCAGGTTTATGATAATTTGTTACAGCAGCCATAGGAAACAAATGCAGTGATGTACAACAGAACTTTCTTGGTCAGGGAGAGGCCTAACTATATTCTGAGATTTCTATGGGCTACTGATACGAAGTTAACTAACCAGGCACTCATGGGGTATCAGAATTCCTCTGTAGCAGGAGAACAAAACATCTACTGACTGCAAAAACATCTCACTGGCCGACACCCTTGTAACCCTAGTAACCCCAGGAAACTAAAGAGCTGGAAGTCTTCAATTAAGCCAGTAACTTAAGAAAAAGGGCCAGAATCTCACAAGGGAGACAGAACATTTACATCTTCATTAAAGGCTACTAAGTTATATGACTCAAGAAAGTCACTGGCAATCTCTTCAGATCAGAATTCCATTTCTGTGGTTTCAACCACAAAACCTCTGTGGATCTTACACTACATGGCAACTGTGGGATCTACTGTCACATTTTGGAAGCTAAATTATTTCTCCAGTATTTTGACTTGCAACAGGGACCCAAGTAAAAGTTATGAGGTGGTCAACATTTTTGTATGTTATCATAAGTCAGCTCTCCAAGTTTTCCTATACTGGGCATCTGGTTTATTATCAGATGATATCATTCCTTTTATAAGGCGGTAGCAGAGCTAAATGGGCACTGATCTTGGAGTCAAGAGGTTAATGCCATCTGATTAGGCAGGGGAGGAAGACACAAAAGGAAAGTTTAAATGCTGAAATAATGGAAGAATGTCCAGTAGGCTTTAAAATTGATACTTAGAGTATCCCTGAAATCAGAAGTACAACACCCATGACTATTTTTTAAAATATTTTCTAATCTTTTGCTTCTACTTTCCATACTTGACTCACTTTACTCTCAGTGGTGTAACAAAAGAAAGTATCAGTTTCTGGATTTTGAAGCATAAAAAAATGGCTAGACATCCTGTAATTATCCCAGTAGTTTCCAAGAATAACATCTATTCTTTATTCCAAGCCCCAGACCTAAAATTGAATATCTTATAAATACAAGTACCTCTCTGAGGAGTAGAGAGGTGTATGCACATTTAAATTAAATGATTAAAAAGAGTTTTATCTGAGGTACAACTATGGGATTGTTCTCAATATGTAAATAAAGACTAAAGGTAAGGAGTATAATACATATAATCCAACGTTTAAGAATGCAGGTTACAGACTAGACTGCCATGTTTGAATCTCAAGCCCCACTACTAGCTGTATAACTCTGGGTGAGATGTTAATTTTTCTAAGCTTTATTTCACTAATCTTTAAAACGATGATAATAATAGTACCTACCTCCTAGGGCTATTTTGAATATATATACATATATAATACACATAAATGTGCTCAGTACAGAGCTTGAAAAATATTAAATGCTCAATAAATGTCAACTACTTATAGATGGCCTTGAGACCAATAAGAATATGAATTGAAATAGCACATTAAATTATAATTTGTCATAATCTTGTTTGACAAATAATGACTGAAGGGAAAAAGCTAAGGAGACATTTTAGATATGCAACTGGTTACTAAAAAAAATTTTATGTAATATATATACACCTTGTTTTTTATTACTATGAAAACAAGTTGCATATATTTTGAACACCAAAAAGATCAAAGGATATATAAGAAAAAGTCCTCCTCTTACTGCAGAACTTCAATTCCATTCTACAGAAGTAACCCCACACACGTACACAGACATGCACATATGCATTTGTGTGTGTATATGTAATATTATCCCAGTTTGACTCCCTGATTTCCTTCTTTTTCCGCTACCAGAAATTCTTTACCCAGCAGCCAGAGTGAGCCCTAAAATATACTATATTATGTCATTTAATTTCCTTGTTTCAAACACTCCAATGGTTTCCCATCAGACTTAAACAAAATACGAACTCCCTCTGCATTACAAAGAGTTGTGCGCTCTGGCCGCTGCCTCTCCTTTAGACCTTACCATCTTCCATCCTTCCCAGACCAAGCTCGGGGCACACTGGCTCCCCCTGGATGCAGAACATTCAGGCTCAGTCTGGCCTCAAGTCCTTCACTCTGTTTCCTCTGCTTGGTATGCTCTTCCTCATGATCTCTGCATAGTTCTATCTCTTGTTTTATTCAGATCTCAGAGGAAACCTGGCTCCAGCTGAGGACTTGCTGACAATACAATCCACAGAGCCACCTGGTCCTTCTCCAACATCTCAAGCTATTTTGAGTCTCTGCATAACATTGAACACTGCTGTATATTTTTCTGGTTTGTTTGCTTCTTTTTATTTATTCATATGTTTATTTGTGTAGTTGCCAGCTTCCCTATTCCCTAGAACAGAAGCTCCCTGAGAGCAAGACTTGATCTTTTTCATTCCTGTGCTTCTTTCACCTGGAAGAACTCTGGAATTCAATAAATGCCTAATCATGCTTCAGGTATTTTT
This sequence comes from Delphinus delphis, assembly GCF_949987515.2. Taxonomy (NCBI): domain Eukaryota; kingdom Metazoa; phylum Chordata; class Mammalia; order Artiodactyla; family Delphinidae; genus Delphinus; species Delphinus delphis. The sequence goes on along the minus strand of NC_082692.2, from coordinate 49,141,552 downwards.
GAAAGAATGGATGAAGGAAAATGAATGAGGTTTGTTTAGGTTCTTTTCCCAAGTACTTGTAAAAATGTTGCTAGCATCATACTTAGGCATACATCTTGTACATGTCAGTTAATTGCCAAAAGTTTAATTATTGAGTCAAAGCTATGTGCAATTTAAATTTTCATAGTTTTTCCAAATCGCCTTTGAACAAAGTTATACCAATTTATATGATGAGTGGATACCTTGAGTCTTCTCTTAAGTGACTTTATGTCACAATATTGGAGACAAATTATCTCAATTTGGGATAAAGCTTGGGACACTATGATTTCATAACCTTGCAATGCAAAAAGGAGAGCCAAAGTGCAGAAGTCACAATGGCTCTTCTGAACACTGAAGAATACACATTTACTGATGATTAGAGGAATTAAAGTGAGAAGCATGCACACCTACTCTTAAAAAATTTTTTTTAATTGAAGTATAATTAACTTACAATATTATATGTTTCAGGTGTACAACATACTGATTCAATAGATTATACTCCAAATAAAGTTATTATAAAATTTTGTCTATATCCTCTGTGCTGTATATTACATCCTTGTAACTTATTTCTTGTATACCTAGCAGTTTGTACCTCTTAATCCCCTTAAACTATCTTGCCCCTGCACTAATCCCTCTCCCCTCTGGTAGCCACTAGTTTGTTCTCTGTATCTGTGAGTCTGTTTCTGTTTTGTTTTATTTTTTAGATTTCACATATAAGTGAAAACATATAGTATTTGTCTTTCTCTGTCTGATTTATTTCACTAAGCATGATACCCTCCAGGTCCAGCTATGTTGTCACAAAGACAAAATTTCATTTTTTATGGATGAATAATAATCCATTGTTTGTGTGTATGTGTGTGTGTGTGTGCGTGTGTGTGTGTGTATATATATATATATCTCACATCTGTTGGTGGACACTTGGGTTGTTTCCATATCTTGGCTAAATAAGGCTGATATGAACATTAGGGTGCATACATCTTTTCAAATTAGCATTTTCCTTTTCTTCAGATAAATACCCAGGTATGGTATTGCTGAATCATATGGCAGTTTTATTTTTACTTTTTTGAGGAACCTCCATACTGTTTTCCATAGTGGTTGCACCAATTTACATTCTCACCAACAGTGTATGAGGGTTTACTTTTCTCCACATCTTTGTCAACACTTGTTATTTGTTATCTTTGATGATAACCACTCTGATAGGTGTGAGCTGATATCTCATTGTGGTTTTGAGTGGCATTTCTCTGATTATTAGTGATGTTGAGCACCTTTTCATGTGCCTATTGTCCATCTGTATGTGTTCTTTTTTTTTTTGGCCATGGCATGTGACTTGTGGGATCTTAGTTCCCCAACTAGGGATTCAACCTGTGCCCCCTGCAATGGAAGCACAGAACCCTAAGCACTGGACCACCAGGGAATTCCATCTGTATGTGTTCTTTAGAAAAATGCCTATTCAGATCTTCTGCCCATTTTTAAATCAGGTTATTTTTTTGAAATATTGAGTTGTATGAGTTCTTTACATATTTTGGCTATTAACCCATATCAGACATATAGTTTGCAAACATCTTCTCCCATTCAGTAAGTTTTTCTTTTCATTTTGTTGATAGTTTCTTCACTGTGCAAAACCTTTTTAGCTTCATGTAGTCTCATTTATTTAGTTTTGCTTCTGTTTCCTTTGACTAAGTAGACATATACAAAAAATATTGCTAAGACCCATGTCAAAGAGTGTACTACCTAGGTTTTTCTTCTAGGATTTTTATGGTTTCAGGTCTTACATTTATGTCTTTCATCCACTTTGAATTTATTTTTGTATATGGTGTGAGAAAGAAGTGCAATTTGATTCTTTTGCCTGTAGCTGTCCAGTTTTCCCAGCACCACTTGTTGAAGAGACTGTCTTTTCCCCACTGTATGTTCTTGCTTCCTTTGTCATGGAGTAACTGACCATATGTGTGTGGGTTTATATCTGGGTTCTCTATTCTGTTCCATTGATCCATGTGTCTGTTTTTGTGCCAATACCATACTATTTTGATGACTGTAGCTTTGTAGTATAGTCTGTTACAGAATGGGATAGCTCTAGCTTTGTTCTTTTTTCTCAAGATTACTTTGGCTATTCAGGGTCTTTTATGATTCCATAGAAATTTTAAGATTATTAGTTCTAGTTCTGTGAAAAATGTCATGGGTATTTTGTTAGGGATTACATTAAATCTGTAGATTGCTTTGGGTAGTATGGACATAACAGTATTAATTCTTCCAGTCCATGAACACAGGATACCTTTCCATTTATTCGCATTGTTTCAACTTTCTTCATCAATGTTTTATAGTTTTCACAGTACAGGTCTTTTACCTCCTTGGTTAAATTCATTCCTAGGTATTTCATTATTCTGATGCATTTGTAAATGGGATTGTTTTCTTGAATTCTCTTTCTGATAGTTCATTATTAGTGTATACAAATGCAAGAGATTTCTGTATATTAATTGTGTATCCTGCAACTTTACTGAATTCATTAATAGTTCTAATAGATTTTGGTGGTGTCTTTAGGGTTTTTTACATATTTGTCATCTGCAAACAGTGAACGTTTTCCTTCTTCCTTTCCAATTTGGATGACTTTTATTTCTTTTTCTTGTCTGACTGACATGGTTAGGATTTCCAATACTATGTTAAATAGAAATGGTGAGAGTGGGCATCTTTGTCTTATTCCTGATCTTAGAGGAAAAGCTTTCAACTTTTCACCACTGAGTATGATGTTAACTGTGAGTTTGTCATAAATGGCCTTCTGGTGAGGTATGTTCCCTCTACCTAACTTCATTGAGAATTTTTATCATGAATGGATGTTGAATTTTATCAAACTCTTTTTCTGTATCTATAGAGAATGTCATGCGATTTTTATCCTTCACTTTGTTAATATGGCATATCACACTGATTGATTTGCAGATATTGAACTATCCTTACATCTCTGGAATACATCCCACTTGATCATGATGTATGATCCTTTTTATGGATTGTTGAATTTGGTTTGCTAATATTTTGCTGAGTATTTTTACATCTATGTGCATCAGGGATATTGGCTTTTAATTTTCTTTTTTTTTTTTTTTTAGTGTCTTTGTCTAGTTTTTGTATCAGGGTAGTGCTGGCCTTGTACAATGAGTTTGGAAAGGTTCCATCTTCTTCAATTTTTTGGAATAGTTTGAAAAGCATAGGTATTAACTCTTTTCAATTGTCTGGTAAAATTCCCCTGTGAAGCTGTTCAGTCCTAGACTTTTGTTTGTTGGAAGTTTTTTGATTACTGATTCAACATCAAAACTAGTCATCAGTCTGTTCAGTTTTTCTATTTCTTCCTGACTCAGTCTTAGAAAATTGTATTTTTCTAGGAATTTATCCATTTCTTCTAGGTTGTCCAATTTGTTGGCATATAATTGTTTATAGTATTCTCTTATGATTGTTTGTATTTCTGTGATATTGGTTTAACTTCTCCTTTTTCATTTCTAATTTTGTTTATCTGAGCCCTAAGCTTTTTCTTAATGAGCCTGGCTCATCAATTTTGTTTATATTTTTAAAAAACAGCTATTAGTTTCATTGATTTTTTAATTATTTTTGTTGCTATTTTATCTCCTCTCTGATCTTTATTATTTTCTTATTTCTTCTGAATTTGGGCTTTGATTTTTCTTCTTTTGCTAATTCCTTTAGATGGAAAGTTAAGTTGTTTACTTGCAATTTTTCTTGTTTCTTGGGAATAGAAATAGACCTGTTTTATAAACTTCTGTCTTAAAACTGCTTTTTTGCATCCCATAGATTTTAGGAAGTTATGTGGTTATTTTCATTCATCTCAAGGTATGTTTTGATTTCCTCTTTGACTTCTTCATTGATCCATTGGTTTTTTATTAGCAAGTTGTTTAGCCTCCCCATGTTTGTGATTTTTTCCCCACTTTTCTTCCTGTATTTGATTTCTAGTTTCCCACCCTTATGGTTGGAAACAATGCTTGATATAATTTCAATCTTAAATTTATTATGACTTTTTTTATGGCTTAGTATGTAATCTATCCTGGAGAACATTCCACATACACTTGAAAAGAATGTGTATTCTGTTGTTTTGGGGTGAAATATACAGTAGATATTTACTAAGTCCACCTGGTCTGATGTGTTACTTAAGGCCACTGTTTCCTTATTGATCTTCTGTTTGGATGACCTATCCATTGATGTAAGTGGGGTATTAAAGTTCCCTACTATTATTGTATTACAGTTAATTTCTCCCTTTATGTCTGGTAATATTTGCTTTATATATTTAGTTACTCCTGTATTAGGTGCATACATGTGATCACTATAGCCTCTTCTTGGATTGACCCTCTTTTCATTATATAATGCCTATTTTTGTCTTTTATTACAGACTTTGCTTTAAAGTGTACTTGATCTGATATGAGTGTTGCTATCCTAGCTCTATTTTCTTTTCCATTTTAATGGAATATCTTTTTCCATACCTTCACTTTCAGTCTGTATGTGTCTTTAGCTCTGGAGTTTTTTTTTTTTTTTTGGTAGGCAGCATATTGATGGGGCTTATTTTTTTGTTTGTTTGTTTTTTGTTTGTTTTTTTTTATCCAATCAGCCACCCTATGTCTTTTTTGGATCATTTAGTCCATTGACATTTAAAGTGCTTATTGATAGGTATGTATTTGTTGCCATTTTGTACTTGTTTTCTGGTTGTTTTTGTAGTTCTTCTCTGTTCTTTTTTCTTTTAGTCTCTTACCTTGTGATGTGATGATTTTCTTTAGTGTTATGTTTGGGTTCCTTTCTCTTTATTTATTTTGTGTGTGTATCTATTGTAGGTTTTTGATTTGTGGTTACCATAAAGTTCATATATATCAACCTATAACTATATCTGCTTGTTTTAAGTGGATATGGCTTGCTTTTAAAAGCCTCTCATTACCCAGGAGTCTTATGTTTATATTGTTAGCAGAAAACAGGTGTCTTTCTAATCAACATTCATCATAATTTTTCCAAGTGTGTAGGTGTAGTTTACAACAACAAAAATCTTAGTGTATGAGAATTGGATTGAGACTCAGAAAACAATGGCAAAAACAGGTATCCTGTTCAAAAAGATTCTCAAATTCCATGAGTTTCTCTCCACTAAATGTTTCTTTCTCTTGCCCTTTGAGTCATCTGTGCCAAGAACCTCAGAGTTCTGTGTAGTAGTAACTGGAAAATACCCTACTAAGTAATTTATATCTGTATGTTAATATCTGTTTAACTATATCAACAAGGCCACTGATGAAAGTGGGAGCCTACAGCCTCCACTGACTGTTCTGTGCCACTTTGAAAGACACCCTCTCCCCGTGTAAAAACAACCAACTAAATTCGTAAGCAACAGCCAGGAGAAAATAAAACCAGAGACCTACATACATTCAGCCTTCACACTAACACCATTCTGAAAATTCTGCCAACCTATTTCACCTAGAAATGACTTTAAATAAGACATCAATTTTCACCAAAAAATCATCCAAGCATGCCATTTAAATGCCTAAGATATTCTCCATTGCTCATCTTTTTTACTCAAGAGTAGCATACTCTTGCTTTAGAAGAGTTATAACATTGGAAATACTGCTCACTTAATAGAGAGATACCAACTCTGGATTCAAAATGTACCTGCATAAAGCATCCAATTTACTAAATACAGAAAAATCGAGTACTTACAGCAGGATGTCCAGTACAGTAGGTATAGCTGGCATGCGATTGATAGTGCAAGCTTGCTCTTGGAAAGGAGTATGTATTCCAGGCTGGTTGGTTGCTGTTCCACTGGGAGCTGAAGCCAGGACTCATGGTCACTCGAGACTTACTGGTTTGGTAGCTTCTCACTGTGGAGCTAGACTATCAAGAAAAAAGAAATGCAATGTAAAGACAGCTCTGTATAGAACCCAAGTCAGCTGTGTATAGCAGTGTGCATTCCCATGTATGATCAAGGCACAGGACTTGGCTGGTTAAAGGAAATGTGTGATTTCCTAAGAGGAGGCATAAAATGCTGTTCTGGTTAGTATAAAAGTGTTTTCTCACTATTAGAATTTTGATGATCACAAAGCACAAAGGCTCATTGAAGTTAATCTTATTGAAAATAGTTTTTCTTAGTTGCAACATGTAACTCCATCCTCCAGGAATGAGATACACTTTACTGGTGACAGCAACGGTGATATTTTCAATTACATAAATATCCTTTCATTACAAGGTTCACCTTAGAAATTCACCATTAGTTTTATCTGAATTCAGTAAACAAATATCTTCATTTACAAGGGCTGGATCGAGGCACAGGTTGGTTCCTGACTCCAAATGGTCTTCAAATTCCATGAGGCTATGACTCTCCTGTGGGGCACATCAGCAGAAATCTGTACACATTTCAACATGTCACCATTCCACTACCTAATGACAGAAAAATGATGAAGGATTTGAAATCATCATTTACCCCCAGCTGGCCCAATGTAATTAAAAATAGAGGAACCGGAAAAAATCAATTTGTCAAATGTTAAATACATCTAGTTGTTCATAATTGTATATGGGGTAGAATGGACTGAAAACAAAATTCACTTGTGTCTTCTGTCCTTCTTTGTCCTCAGATGGCCATGGGATATAAAGCATATAATAGTTTCTTTTCAGAGAACACTTTCTATCATCAAATTGCAATAGCTACTTACCCAAGTAGCACAGTAACTTTCACAATAAATTCTATTTATAAATCTATGGGCACATGCCAACTCAATCACTGGGAAATGTGCTAATCTCATTGCCATTATATTCAGAAAACCTAATGGGGAAGAAACTTTTATCTGAGATTGTGTTTCCCATTGGGCTAGAATCTTTTTTTTTAATTAATTAATTTATTCATTTTTGGCTGCATTGGGTCTTTGTTGCTGCACATGGGCTTTCTCTAGTGGCGAGCGGGGGCTACTCTTCGTTGCGGTGTGCAGGCTTCTCATTGTGGTGGCTTCTCTTGTTGTGGAGCATGGGCTTTAGGTTCATGGGCTTCAGTAGTTGTGGCACACGGGCTCAGTAGTTGTGGCTCGTGGGCTCTAGAGCACAGGCTCAGTAATTGTAACGCACAGGCTTAGTTGCTCCGCGGCATGTGGGATCTTCCTGGACCAGGGCTTGAACCCATGTCCCCTGCATTGGCAGGCAGATTCTTAACCACTGCACCACCAGGGAAGCCCTGGGCTAGATTCTTATGCCATTAGATAGAGGAACAACTTTTCTGAAGACAGATTTGGGCATCTTAAAATAACCAAAAAAAAAAAAAATTAAGGACCTCAGCAATTCAAACGTAGTAGTCAGATCTATTTCTCTCACAATAGCTTCAAAATAGTTGGCAAGGGAAAAGTAAATTTAAATCAGTGATTTACTCACAGACAATTTAAAATATTTAAGGCAAAAATTGGAGAACCAATTAGCCTTGGTAAGGTAGACAGATTTACTTGACTGTCTGTATCCAGTCTCATCCCCATCATCACCCTAACCATGTGTGCTATCCAAGTGTTCAATATGTAATAGAGAAGAACAAATCTGACTCCATATTAGATCTGTTCTGTTGCCTGTGCTTAGTCATGCTGGCTCTGCACCTTTTGTAAAAGAATGTTGCCTATTACCTGAAATATATAGGATAGCCTATTCTCAGGGCTCTGATCTTTGAGTCAATTCATACAGAGATAAAAAGTTATAGAACAGAGAATAACATTTGTCTTGTTGGAGGTTTACAGGAACATCATGACCTGACCTATGTGGACAGCTGCAAGAACAAAGGATTCCTACACCAAGAAGTCTGCAATGACTAACCACGCCCCTCCTTCACCTTGCTTTTAAAAGTGCTTTGCTGAAACCCTTTGAGGAGTAAGGGGTTTTTTGGGCATGAGCCACCTGTTCTCCTTGCATGGCCCTGCAATAAAACTTTCTCTGCTCCAAACTCTGGTGTTTCAGTTTGTTTGGCCTCACTGTGCTTTGGACACACAAACTTGCATTTGGTAACAAATAGCTCAATGAGATGGGCAGGTGCAGCAGCACAAAAGCACAGACTATTGCACACCTCCTTAGAACAAACCTGTGCTGGAGCAGCAATAGTGGACTTCTATAAAATTAGGATATTTGTGCTTGGTTCTAGGTACAGAAGCTCCATATTCACATAAAAAGCCCGTATTATTTTTTTTTTTTACACATATACAGTCACTTCAAAGACTAAATGAACCCACCCAAAAAACTGCCTTTGGCACTGAAAATGTCTTTGTTTCTGCATCTATGGACACTAAACCTAATCACTCTCACTAGGTCAGTTGATTCTATAGGTAGCTTCTTCAGACTAGACATGTTTAGGTACTTTATCTCTTTTCACATTTAGATTGGCTCAGGGATTTTTAAATTCATGGAGAAGCAGGCAGTATATGCATAAGTAAGTTTGGAAATATCCTCATCTCTTAGTTTAATTATGTTCCCAAATAACATCAGTCTCTACTCAGTGATTTTATTCATGGAGTCTTCCTCCTGCACATTCCTTTCTCTCGTTTTGCAAAGCTCATGCTCAAGTTACACCTGTATTTGCTCCCATTCCCCCATGATGCCTGTGGCTTTAGTGGCCCCTTGCCTTCCTGCTCTCACAAAGCTCTCACAGTGCTGCTCAAACACTGTAGCATGTGATTATGTTGTTTTGTATTGTTTCCTTACTATGTAAATTTCCGCTCACCAACCAGGCTGAGAGCCTAATGAGGTCAAGTTCATGTGTTGCCTTTTCTACAGCTCCAAGGAGTGTTTATCCTTCTGGGAGCCTCTAACCATTTGACCTGTGAAGCCTCTAACCATGTTTATCCCCTCACCATTGCAATCATCTTTCTCTTGGACTCCACAACCCTTCTGGCTATACCTTCTTCTCTCACCCCCTTGCTTCTCATTCTCTTTGTTTGCCCTAAATGTGGTCTTTTGCCAGGGCTTAATCCTCAGTCTGTGTTCTTCACTCTTTTAACTTCCTTCCTTTGTGATCTCATACATTATCAAAGCTTTAAAAAGATGATTCTCAGATATCATTTAACAGTACCAACTCTCTCCTAAATTCCAGTTCCAGATCTTAAAATATTTGTTGGATATAGAGGTATAACCCTTAAAAATCACCACAAAGGGACTCCCAAGTTGAAATTACAGTGTATAAAATTAAATGAATTCATTGTTTTACTCTAAAATTTTATCTTTTATAATTTTTAAGATTCTGTTAATATTCTGGCAATAGTTTGAAACCAACAGCCTTGAAACCTTAGAAAATCTTTGACTCATTTATCTGTCCTCCAAGTTCCATCATCAGTGTCACCAAATTCTATTGAATCTTTTCAGTAGTTATTGAATTGATGTTGCCCTTTCCATTCTCATTAGCGCTATGCATTTTTAGGGTTTTAACAGTTTATATCTGAGTCACTAAAACTACATCAAGAACCTTCTATCTTGAGCCTTGATTAACTGTCTACAATGACACTAGATTAGTTTTTTCTAGAAACCTACTTTATTGTATTACTTCCTGCTGAAAAAATGTTCAATGACTCCCCACTATCTATTAGACAAAGTCCAAACTTGCTAGTCTTTCATTTGAGATTCTAATTTGATCCTAAACAGCACTGCAAGTCTTATTTTTTTGTCCCTTTTCATATACTCTCAAGCTCCACGTAGATTGTAAATCCAAATGTGATTTGTACAACCATGCCATTGTTACAACCCATCTTCCTTCCTGTAATGTCTTCCCCTCCTCTCAGCTCACATTTCAATGATCCTACCAGACTCCACCTTTTCTGGAAAACCTATTCCAAGGCTCAGTCACTAGCCCATAGGGACGTTTCTTCTACCAGGCACCGATATTACTAATTTTCGATCGTATTCATCTGGTCCTTTCATTTGCGTGGGTACCCAGGAAATCAATGTCATAACTTCATGAGCATATCATCAAATCTCTTAGTCTTACATACAATTCTTATGTCCCAACATGCATCTTTCTGGAAATGTGTCTCATCTGTATTTCTCCGGAAGAGGATCGCAATGCAAGAACTTGAGTACAAGTAGTTCACTTTGGAAGCGATCCTAGAGAAAATCAGTCAGAGAATGGGAAATGTGACAGAGAGAGGATGAGCTGATAAGTTTACATCATTGAATAAGTGATTACTGTAGAGAACTAAGGTTCAATTCCATTGAGGGACCCTGGGAGACAGTGTAAACCACACTTCAGAGTTATTTTACCCAAAGTGCAAGGAAGATGGTGTATTTAACCTCCAATTCCCATTCATCATTGACTGAGGGTTGGTCCTGAAACATTAATCCCCTGGCATTTCAGGCCTGCCCTACACATAGGCCAAAAGAAAGTTGTCATGTATAGAGTTCCAGGACATTGTATACATGCTCAGGGAAAGTAAGTGCTAAGAAAGCAGGGGCAGACCATCGACAGCATCTGCTGCTGAGTGGAGGACTCCCTGAACTTCTCTGTATCTGCCAGAGAACCCAAGATACTCACATTTTCCTTTCGAACAGCTAAGAGCAGGACCTCAAAAATATTGGTCAAATTGGCTTGACTAAACTACCATTAAGGACTTGAAAGGACAATGCGCAAACATGTTGGGATAGCAGGTAAGCATGGTGAAAGGTGCTCAAAATCATTAATCATCAGGAAAATATAAAAATAAAGCTGCAACAAGATACCAGTTCATACCCACTAGAATGGCTGAAACTAATAAGACTGACAACTCTAAATGTTGGTGAAGTTATTGATGACCTAGAACTTTCACATGTTGTCAGTGGAAGGGTAAAATGGTATAGCTACTGACTGGTAGTTTCTTATAAAATTAAACACACTTCTACTTTAGGGCCCAGCAATTCCAAACCCAGTTATTTACTCCAAATAAAATATTTTTACACAAAAATGCTTTTATAAGAGTGACCATGGGGACTGCCCTGGGGGTCCAGCGGTTAAGACTCCATGCTTCCACTGCAGGGGGCACAGATTCAATCCCTGGTCAGGGAACTAAGATCCTGCATGCTGCGTAGCATGGCCAAAAAAAAAAAAAGAGTGACCATGGCAGCTGTATTCAAAATAGCCCCCAAACAGAATTTACTCAAATGTCTATTAACAGGTAAATGGATTTAAAAAAAAATGTTATATTCATGTAGAAGAATACTACCCAGTGATAAAAAAGAAATAAACATCCAATACACACAACTACATGGATGATCTCAAGATTGTGCCAAATAAAAGAAGACTAAGAATGGAACAAAAGTTATTTGTGATTTTATGTATGTGAAGTTCAAGATAAGGAAAATATATGTAGTAATAGAAATAAGAAATTGGCTCAATACCACCTCACACCAGTCAGAGTAGCCATCAACAAAGTCTACAAATAACAAATGTTTAAGAAGGTGTGGAGAAAAGGGAACCCTCCTACACTGTTGGTGGGAATGTAAGTTGGTGCAGCCACTATGGAAAACAGCACGGAGGTTCCACAGAAAACTAACAGAATTGCCATATGATCCAGCAATCCCACGCCTGGGCATATACCCAGACAAAGCTATTAATATACTTCAAAAAGGTACCTGCACCCCTATATTTATAGCAGCACTATGCACAATAGCCAAGACATGGAAACAACCTAAATGTCCATCAACGGATCAATGGTACATATGTATAATGGAGTACTACTCAGCCATAAAAAAGAACAAAATAATGCCATTTGCAGCAACGTGGATGCAACTAGAGACTATCAAACTAAGTGAAGTAAGTCAGAAAGAGAAAAACAAATACCATATAATATCACTTATATGTGGAATCTAAAATATGGAGTAAATGAACTTATCTATGAAACAGAAACAGACTCACAGACATAGAGAACAGACTTGTGGTGGTCAAGGGGGAGGGGGGTGGGGGAGGGATGGATTGGGAGTTTGGGACTAGCAGATACAAACTAGTATATATACAAAATGGATAAACAAGGTCCTACTGTATAGCACAGGGAACTATATTCAATATCTGGTGATAAACCATAATGGAAAAGAATATTAAAAAAAGAATGTATATACGTGTATAACTGAGTCACTTTGCTGTACAGCAGAAATTAACACGACATTGTAAAACAACAATACTCCAATAAAAAAAGAAATAAGAAAGTGGCTCCTTGGGGAATGGAGGGGAATTGACTAAAAAGGGGAATAAAGTACTTTTCTAGGGTGATAGAAAGGCTTTCCATCTTATTCTGGAGGGTCATTACATTAATGCATACATTTGCCAAAACTCATCAAATGGAACATTTGAGACCTGTGCATTTTATTATGTCTCAATTAGATCTCAATCAACAAAAAATACACTGCCATTGCAGAAGGCTGATTCTGAATTTTCCATCGTAATGGAGGGTAGAGATGGCCCAGAAAACTGAAGCCCACTGACCCCCAAATCCTAATTTTCTAGACCCCATACTTGGCTAATCTGAGTTCTGCTATCTTTTCCCTCCTTGGCACTCCCTCTGAGAGCAATGCCAGGGAACACGTGACAGCCAAAAGGCAGGCAGCCAGAGAGAAGAGCAAAGAGTCTGGATAAAGAGACTCTGAATAACTGAGAGCTGGCAGCATCATCTGGTGTCTGCCAGCAGATTGGGGGCAGGGCATGGCACAAAGGAAGGGCCCTCTGACATGCTTCCAGAAAGTACAAAGCTGTACTTTTGCTGTTCTACCTACTCAGTCAGCACTAGCAAACAAAAGGAAGAGAAGGAAAGGGGCAGAAGGAGGCTGCATTAAGTTAATGAGAAAGAACGGAATAAGTAATACTAAGATTTATAGACACAACTGAATGAGTTTTACGAGGAGACAGTAAGACTTAATGCTTACATGCAACATCCCATCCATCAGACACATTCTAAGTGTTTCATATTTACACTGCCATAACTCATGTATTACTCATGTTAGGAGGTAGTTCCTATAATGATCTGTATTTTATAGGCGAGGAAACTGAGGCAGAAAGAAATAAGGTAACTTAAAAACACAAGGTAATATAACTAGTAAGCTGTTGAGTTGAGATTCAAATCCAGACAAATGACTCCATAACCCACGCTCTCAACTACTCTACCATTACACTGTCTTAGTTTGGATTTTCTCTAAAACAGATTCTAAGGTAAGGATTGTTTGTCTGTTTGGAGGGTTACAAAAATCAAGAGGGAAGAAAATGTGAGTCTTCTTCAGAAAATGAGAATAAAAAATCTACATGAATGTGCATTATTGAGATGTATGCTATAAAGTAAAAAGCACTGGATTCTCCTGAAACCACTGAAAAGGGTTCAAAATGTCCCCGAGAATTATCCACGGAAAGATGCTGGAGTGTTTGTGTCCCCTCACTGGTTCAGAGTTGCCCTCAAGGTAATGATCACCCCCAGCACCTTCAAGCTGCATTTGGGCATGGGAGACTGAGCTCTCTTGGCATCAGAGAAGGGCCTGGGGCGAAGGTGGAGAGACACACAGGTAGACTCAGTTAAGATGCTGTCAGTGCTCAGTAAGTAAAACTGTCCTTCACAGTTGCAGCTGAAATCAGAGATGAACCAGGGATGGGCTTGTGGGGATTTGACTGATTACCAGAGGAAGCTACTATAAACACATCTCTGAGGCTAGTAAGTAGAAGGGGAATGATCACAATAGCAAAGTTTATTGACACCTGCTGCTGTGTCTTTCACGCACTGTCTCTCTGAATCCTCAGAACAAACCAACGACAGAGGTGTCATTATCCCCATTTTACTGAGGAAGAAACTGGGATGTACGGTGGTTAGACAATGTCCCTAAGGACACATTGCTAGAAAGGATACAGAGCTACAGATGAAAAGTTCAAAGAATGCAGAATTAGGGTTGGTTACGTGATTAGCAACTTGTCATCTCCAAAGAATAAGGCTTAGGAATGAACCACATACTCCATCTGAAAGAGAGATTGAGAGAAACCATTATAGGTATGTATTAATATAAATATATATAGACAATCAACAATCCAAAAAGCACAAAATTGTTGTAAGATGTAGGCATGAGCACCACTCACTGTATGGAATAACACCATCTTTCCCTGTTGGTGACATCATTATCACATGATAATGTACCACCGTTAACTCAAGTTCAATTACCATGATGATACAATAGCCAACTCAAACTGTCCACATTTGAAAGTTGCTCAGTCTCCATCAGTGAATGTGCTTCTCAGCAGGAAGAGATTGCAAGATAATTCTAGAAATATAATCAATAAATGAACCCTGAAATTATTTTCAGTATATTCCAATGTAATCTAAAAATACATCAGCAGAGCTGGAACTCCCGGCTCAGGGACTCTTCCCTCTGCCGTCACGGAACTGCCCCAGAGTCTGAGGGGAGGGCGGCCTCACTGAGGCTGCCGGCTGTGGAGGGGCCCCAGCAGCCAAAGCCAAGACAGTCCTGGGGACCGTGGGCTGGTTGTTTCAACAAGTAACTTAAAGACAAAATGGAAAAATAAGGAGGTCTGTGCCTGAGATCATGTTGATGTGAAACCAGGGACGGCCACCTTGTGCCAGTTTTGGTGATGATGGGATGCCATTAGGGATATGACTTCATTAAACATGAGAGCCGTGCAGATGAAAGGCTCTTGGTGCTCCAGCCAGGAGTCAGTGCTGTGCCTCTGAGGTGGGAGAGCCAACTTCAGGACACTGGTCCACAAGAGACCTCCCAGCTCCACATAATATCAAATGGCGAAAATCTCCCAGAGATCTCCATCTCAACACCAAGACCCAGCTTCACTCAACGACCAGCAAGCTACAGTGCGGGACACCCTATGCCAAACAACTAGCAAGACAGGAACACAAGCCCACCCATTAGCAGAGAGGCTGCCTAAAATCATAATAAGGCCACAGACACCCCAAAACACACCACCAGATGTGGACCTGCCCACCAGAAAGACAAGATCCAGCTTCATCCACCAGAACACAGGCACTAGTCCCCTCCACCAGGAAGCCTACACAACCCACTGAACCAACCTTAGCCACTGGGGACAGACACCAAAAACAACAGAAACTACGAACCTGCAGCCTGCAAAAAGGAGACCCCAAACACAGTAAGATAAGCAAAATTAGAAAACAGAAAAACACACAGCAGATGAAGGAGCAAGGTTAAAACCCACCAGACCTAACAAATGAAGATGAAATAGGCAGTCAACCTGAAAAACAATTCAGAATAAAAAATGATAATAATGATAATAATGATGATCCAAAATCTTGGAAATAGAAGAGAGAAAATACAAGAAACAGTTAACAAGGACCTAGAAGAACTAAAGAGGAAACAAGCAACGATGAACAACACAATAAATGAAATTAAAAATACTCTAGAAGGGATCAATAGCAGAATAATGGAGGCAGAAGAACGGATAAGTGACTGGAAGATGAACTAGTGGAAATAACTACTGCAGAGCAGAATAAAGAAAAAAGAATGAAAAGAACTGAGGACAGTCTCAGAGACCTCTGGGACAACATTAAATGCACCAACATTCGAATTATAAGGGTCCCAGAAGAAGAAGAGAAAAAGAAAGGGACTGAGAAAATATTTGAAGAGATTATAGCTGAAAACTTCCCTAATATGGGAAAGGAAATAGTTAATCAAGTCCAGGAAGCACAGAGAGTCCCATTCAGGATAAATCCAAGGAGAAACCTGCCAAGACACATACTAATCAAACTGTCAAAAATTAAATACAAAGAAAACATATTAAAAGCAGCAAGGGAAAAACAACAAATAACACACAAGAGAATGCCGATAAGGTTAACAGCTGATCTTTCAGCAGAAACTCTGCAAGCCAGAAGGGAGTGGCAGGACCTATTTAAAGTGATGAAGGAGAAGAACCTACAACCAAGATTACTCTACCCAGCAAGGATCTCATTCAGATTTGATGAAGAAATTAAAACCTTTACAGAGAAGCAAAAGCTGAGAGAGTTCAGCACCACCACACCAGCTTTACAACAAATGCTAAAGGAACTTCTTTAGGCTAGAAACACAAGAGAAGGAAAAGACCTACAATAACAAACCCCAAACAATTACAAAATTGGGAATAGGAACATACATATCGATAATTACCTTAGAGTAACTGGATTAAATGCTCCCACCAAAAGTCACAGACTGGCTGAATTGATACAAAAACAAGACACATATATATGCTGTCTACAAGAGACCCACTTCACCCTAGGGACACATACAGACTGAAAGTGAGGGGATGGAAAAAGATATTCCATGCAAATGGAAATCAAAAGAAAGCTGGAGTAGCAATTCTCATATCAGACAAAATCGACTATAACATAAAGAGTATTACAAGAGACAAAGAAGGACACTACATAATGATCAAGGGATCAATCCAAGAAGAAGATATAACAATTGTAAATATTTATGCACCCAACATAGGAGCACCTCAATACATAAGGCAAATACTAATAGCCATAAAAGGGGAAATCGACAGTAACACATTTGTAGTAGGGAACTTTAACACCTCACTTTCACCAATGGACATATCATCCAAAATGAAAATAAATAAGGAAACACAAGCTTTAAATGAAACATTAAACAAGATGGACTTAACTGATATTTATAGGACATTACATCCAAAAACAACAGAATACACATTTTTCTCAAGTGCTCATGGAACATTCTCCAGGATAGATCATATCTTGGGTCACAAAACAAGTCCTGGTAAATTTAAGAAAATTGAAATCATATCAAGTATCTTTTCTGACCACAACACTATGAGACTAGGTATCAATTACAGGAAAAGATCTGTAAAAAATACTAAAAGCATGGAGGCTAAACAATACACTACTTAATAACGCAGGGATCACTGAATAAATCAAAGAGAAAATGAAAAAATACCTAGAAACAAATGACAATGGAGACACGACGACCCAAAACCTATGCGATGCAGCAAAAGCAGTTCTAAGAGGGAAGTTTATAGCAATACATTCCTACCTTAAGAAACAGGAAACATCTCGAATAAACAACCTAACCTTGAACCTAAAGCAATTAGAGAAAGAAGAACAAAAAACCCCCAACGTTAGCAGAAGGAAAGAAATCATGAAGATCAGATCAGAAATAAATGAAGGAAATGATAGCAAAGATCAATAAAACTAAAAGCTGGTTCTTTGAGAAGCTTGAGAAACCATTAGCCAGACTCATCAGGAAAAACAGGGAGAAGACTCAAATCAACAGAATTAGAAATGAAAAAGGATAAGTAACAACTGACACTGCAAAAATACAAGGGATCATGAGAGATTACTACAAGCAACTCTATGCCAATATAATGGACAACCTGGAAGAAATGGACAAATTCTTAGAAATGCACAACCTGCCGAGACTGAACCAGGAAGAAATAGAAAATATGAACAGACCAATCACAAGCACTGAAATTGAAACTGTGATTAAAAATCTTCCAAGAAACAAAAGCCCAGGACCATATGGCTTCATAGGCGAATTCTATCAAACATTTAGAGAAGAGTTAACACCTATCCTTCTGAAACTTTTCCAAAATATAGCAGAGGGAGGAACACTCCCAAACTCATTCTACGAGGCCACCATCAACCTGATACCAAAACCAGACAAAGATGTCACAAAGAAAGAAAACTACAGGCCAATATCACTGATGAACATAGATGCAAAAATCCTCAACAAAATACTAGCAAACAGAATCCAACAGCACATTAAAAGGATCATACACCATGATCAAGTGGGGTTTATTCCAGGAATGCAAGGATTCTTCAACATACGCAAATCAATCAACGTGATACACCATATTATCACACTGAAGGAGAAAAACCATATGATCATCTCAATTGATGCAGAGAAAGCTTTTGACAAAATTCAACACCCATTTATGATAAAAACCCTGCAGAAAGTAGGCATAGAGGGAACTTTCCTCAACATAAAAAAGGGCATAAATGACAAAGCCACAACCAACATCGTCCCCAATGGTGAAAAACTGAAAGCATTTCCACTAAGATCAGGAACAAGACAAGGTTGCCCACTCTCACCACTCTTATTCAACACAGTTTTGGAAGTTTTAGCCACAGCAATCAGAGAAGGAAAAGAAATAAAAGGAATTCAAATCGGAAAAGAAGTAAAGCTCTCACTGTTTGTAGATGAAATGATACTGTACATAGAGAATCCTAAAGATGCTACCAGAAAACTACTAGAGCTAATCAATGAATTCGGTAATGTAGCAGGATACAAAATTAATGCACAGAAATCTCTGGCATTCTTATACACTAATGATGAAAAATCTGCAAGTGAAATTAAGAAAACACTCCCGTTTACCATTGCAACAAAAAGAATAAAATATCTAGGAATAAATCTACCTAAGGACACAAAAGACCTGTATGCAGAAAATTATAAGACAATGATGAAAGAAATTAAAGATGATACAAATAGATGGAGAGATATACCATGTTCTTGGATTGGAAGAATCAACATTGTGAAAATGACTCTACTACCCAAAGCAATCTACAGATTTAATGCAATCCCAATCAAACTACCACTGGCAATTTTCACAGAACTAGCACAAAAAATTTCACAATTTGTATGGAAACACAAAAGACCCTGAATAGCCAAAGCAATCTTGAGAACGAAAAATGGAGATGGAGGAATCAGGCTCCCTGACTTCGGACTATACTACAAAGGTACAGTAATCAAGACAGTATGGTACTGCCACAAAAACACAAATATAGATCAATGGAACAGGATAGAAAGCCCAGAGATAAACCCACACACATATGGTCACCTTGTCTTTAATAAAGGAGGCAAGAATATACAGTGGAGAAAAGACAGCCTCTTCAATAAGTGGTGCTGGGAAAACTGGACAGCTACATGTAAAAGTATGAAATTAGAACACTCCCTAACACCATACACAAAAATAAACTCAAAATGGATTAAAGACCTAAATGTAAGGCCAGACACTATCAAAATCTTAGCAGAAAACATAGGCAGAACACTCTATGACATAAATCACAGCAAGATCCTTTTTGCCCCACCTCCTAGAGAAATGGAAATAAAAACAAAAATAAACAAATGGGACCTAATGAAGCTTCAAAGCTTTTGCACAGCAAAGGAAACCATAAACAAGACCAAAAGACAACCCTCAGAATGGGAGAAAATATTTGCAAATGAAGCAACTGACAAAGGATTAATCTCCAAAATTTACAAGCAGCTCATGCAGGTCAATAACAACAACAACAAAAAAGCCAATCCAAAAATGGGCAGAAGACCTAAACAGACATTTCTCCAAAGAAGATATACAGACTGCCAACAAACACATGAAAGAATGATGAACATCACTAATCATTAGAGAAATGCAAATCAGAACTACAATGAGATATCATCTCACACCAGTCAGAATGGCCATCATCAAACAATCTAGAAACAATAAATGCTGGAGAGGGTGTGGAGAAAAGGGAACCCTCTTGCACTGTTGGTGGGAATGTAAATTGATACACCCACTACAGAGAACAGTATGGAGGTTCCTTGAAAACTACAAACAGAATTACCATACAACCCAGCAATCCCACTACTGGGCATATACCCTGAGAAAACCATAATTCAAAAAGAGTCATGTAGCAAAATGTTCATTGCAGCACTATTTACAGTAGCCAGGACATGGAAGCAACCTAGGTGTCCACAACAGATGAATGGATAAAGAAGATGTGGCACATATATACAATGGAATATTACTCAGCCATAAAAGGAAAAGAAATTGAGCTATTTGTAATGAGGTGGATGGACCTAGAGTCTGTCATACAGAGTGAAGTAAGTCAGAAAGAGACTTATGCTAACACATATATTTGGAATATAAGAAAAAAAAGAAAGAAAGGGTCATGAAGAATCTAGGCGTAAGATGGGAATAAAGTCACAGACCTACTAGAGCATGGACTTGAGGATATAGGGAGTGGGAAGGGTAAGCTGTGACAAAGTGAGAGAGTGGCATGGACATATATACACTACCAAATGTAAAATAGATAGCTAGTTGGAAGCAGCCGCATAGCATAGGGAGTTCAGCTAGGTGGTTTGTGACCACCTAGAGGGGTGGGGTAGGGAGGGTGGGAGGGAGGGAGATGCAAGAGGGAAGAGATATGGGAACATATGTATATGTATAACTGATTCACTTTGTTATAAAGCAGAAACTAACACGCCATTGTAAAGCAATTATACTCCAATAAAGATGTTAAAAAAAAAATAATAAATAATTAAAAATACAGCTCAAGTTAGTCTTAAGGAGAATGTATGTCCTTTATAACAAATACTATTAAAATATTACTTGGAATAAATACACTGCTTGGACTAAACGGCTCAGAGAGGCCTATAATAATGCTTGTAGTAGATATCTTTCACCAGCTAAGCAGCCCATCTGGTCTTCCCACAAGTCCTGCCAAACACAGAGCATACCTGTGTAGACATGGTTATTACAGGTGACCTCCCAACCCGAGTCTGATGGAACCAGGTAGTCACCTGACCCAATCTGGGCCAATCAGATGACTTCTCCTTGAAATGTGAAATTGTCATCCAATAATGACTCGTAAATCTCTACTGGGCACTTGAACTAAGAAATGATGCAAAGGAAGAACAGGAGTTTGGTTGTATACATATAAAAACAAAGCCCATCTGGGAAGCGTGGGGGATGCAACAGTGAAAGTAAGGGGAGGGTTGGGGGGAAAGAAAATTTAAACAGTGACGGAGACGAGACAAGCAACACTCTAGCTACAGAGAGGTGGAAGGAACGTTTCAGTTCTGGGTGACCTTTTTTTTTTTAACATCTTTTTTGGAGTATAATTGCTCCACAGTGTTGTGATAGATTCTGCTGTATAACAAAATGAATCAGCTATATGCACAAGTACATCCTCATATCCCCTCCCTCTTGGGTGACTTTTATAGTTTTTGGCTCCTTTCTCTCAGAACACCTGGCTGCACTCCTGATCCTGTATTCCTGGGTCCAGATATTAAATCCTTCTTTCCTGCTTAGGTGATCTTGAGAAGAAATTGCAATTAAATGGCCACTGACTGCACAAAGTGAAAGGAGCAGATGTGCGGAAAGAAGCAGAGTTGAGTGACCACATGGCCCAGATGGAGAGAGAAACCAAGGGCTCTCTGGTTCCAGAAGGCCTGTAACATGTTTCATAGGAATCCCGTGAACCGTTCCAGTGACACCCCCTTTGCCTTCACTCATCTGGATGGATTTCTCTTCCTAACGACCACATAGGGGATGTGGGTATTCTTTCCCTTCACCCATGTACCTTAATCTTCTCCTGTAAAATGCATTTATTGTTCTTCTACTTTGGCTTTTTAAGCCAGTATTTCCAGTTGACATTCGGGATTCAGTGACCCTTCACTGAAGATTCTAAAGTTGTTCCAGCTCTAAAGCAAGAATCATATAAATAAAAATAAAAAGCATGAACTGAACAGTACACATAATAATGACATCCTGGGTCAAGCAGTTAGTGTAAAACTCTACAAAGTACATGTGAGAAAGACCACCCAGAAGACTGTTAAAGAGTCGTTTAGAAATATGTCACCTATATTTAGTTTCTACTCCCAAAACACAGTGCTGTCAAAGGTATCCACACCTCTATTTTTTGTGTTATTCTTTTTTTTTTCCCATTGTTAATTTTTTTAGCATCACATCATAAACATTGTGGTCTGGGAGGATTAGAAAATGTTTATGCACATAGACATATCTGTGCATACACACACATACACACACATGTATATGCACCCACATACATACATTTCTTAAGTACCACAATGAACTTTTTGGTGAGCATATGTCAACATTGAGTTCACAGAGAGGCTAAATGACTTCCTGTGCATGTTTATTTCCCGTACAGCCTGTGAGGAAGTCTAAAAGGAACAGTTTCTACCCAACAGCTCTCAGAGTTTCAATAGGTTTTTTAAAGCCCTCTCCCCAACCCGTGCCCCAAGCAAAGGATTCCCGCTGTGTGGTTCTAAAGATCCCACTTACAAGCTGCTGAAAACAGGGCCTGAATGGATAGTAAACCCACCCCAAGCCCCTCTCTGCTCCCTGTGTGGGACAAGTGGTGACTTTGTTCACTTACAAAGGCTGAGAGAGAGAGACAAACTGCCTTGTGGTATAAGAAGCTTCTTTCAAATCAATCCTTTTAAGCCGATCTAAATTATGACACTCAAAAGGAAGAAGGCCGCATGAGGAAATGGGGAGAAACTTTTAAGTCCTTCCCACACTCCAATGCCCCAGAGGAACAGAAAACGTCTTCTCTTCTCTGATGTCTTGGCTTTATTGTTGTTGGTGTTGTGCCGGTGTTTTTTGTTTGTTTGTTTTTTGACATGGAGATGTACAAGTATTTATATTTTTAATTTAATTTTTATTTTATATTATAGTATAGTTGATTTACAATGTTGTGTTAGTTTCAGGTGTACAGCAAAGTGGTTCCGTTATACATATACATATATCCATTCTTTTTCAGATTCTTTTCCCATATAGAATTACAGAATATTGAGTAGAGTTCCCTGTGCTATCCAGTAAGTCCCTGTTGTTTATCTATTCTATATATATTAGTGTATACATGTCAATCCCAAACTCCTAATTTATCCCTCCCCCCACCTTTCCCCTTTGGTTACCATAAATTTGTTTTCAAAGTCTGTGAGTCTGTTTGTGTTTTGTATGTGGAATCTAAAAAGATGATACAAATGAATTTATTTGGCTTTTGTAACAGTCCTCCAAGATGAGTCTCTTGTTCAGACTCCACCAATATGCTTCTCTGAGGAAAATCGGGCTTTTTTGGTTGTGTTATTGTTACTGCTGCTCCCTTGACGTGGGGACTGTCTTTATTTTTCCAAAACTTCTCTTTTCATGACTTGTCAGTATCCAGTATCTGAGTGAGCTTTATTTATCAGAGGCCCTTTTAATAAAATAATCATAAAATATGGTGCTTTCTGGCACTTTATTCTACTGTTAATGTCGAGCTTCAAACCTTCAAAGGGTGGCATCTGACAGAACATTCTCTGTGCTCTGCAGGCACCCTTTAGGGACCTTGCCAGCCACTCTGGTGCTTTCCCAGCTCCAACTGAGGGCTGTTCCTAGATTATAACCCAGCAGGACCCTAGGGGGCCTTCCTGGGACAGACCCTTCCCCCCATATCCTCTGCTGTAGCCCCTCTCTGAAGTACCTAGATAATAGCATCTCATGCATACTTCCTGAGTTTTTCAGCGCTAAAAAACACCACCAAATGGAAGAAATTAACTACTTGATGACCATGAGCATGTAGCCCCAGGCCTACTGGAGCCTAAGGGTTGATAATGTTAACCCCTGTGACACTGCTTGTTACCTCAATATCAACCAATCAGAGAATTGTGCACTAGATGATCACATACCCTGCGACGTCCCCCTCACCTGGCCTTTAAAAATGCTTCGCTGGGGCTTCCCTGGTGGTGGAGTGGTTGAGACTCTGCCTGCCGATGCAGGGAACACGGGTTCGTGCCCCGGTCCGGGAGGATCCCACGTGCGGTGGAGCGGCTGGGCCCGTGAGCCATGGCCGCTGAGCCTGCGCATCCGGAGCCTGTGCTCCGCGACGGGAGAGGCCACAGCAGTGAGAGGCCTGCGTACCGCAAAAAAACCCAAAAAAACCTTCGCTGAAGCCCTTCGGGGAGTTCAGGATTTTTGAGCATGAGCTACCCGTTCTTGCTTGGCCCTGCAATAAACCTTTCCTTCTCTGCTCCAGACTCTGACGTTTTGATTTGTTTGGCCTCACTGTGCATCAGGCACACAAACTTGCATTTGGTGGCAAGACCACCAAGGGTGTACCAGTGACTCCCAGCTCCCTCGTATCCCTGGACCCACCCTGATCAGATGCTCTCTCCTAGACACTGGGAACTGCCACTTCATGATGAGAGGGCCTCTGTTAGGGTAGAGTAAGAAGATGCCCTATCCATGACAAAGTACTAATTACAATGACTCAGTACCTTGAAGATTGGAAAGAGGGTTTTTGGCCATGTGTGTGAATGGAGAGGAAATTTCACATTCTCTCAGTTGCTTTCACATACTTCTCTGGGAAAGGATCAGGTAAGTCAGAGCTGGGCTCTGTTCACTCACAGCTTTTTCACCTTGGGAATGTCCCATACCCTTAGGATGCTCCTATGACAGTACAGTTCTTGCCAAGAGGAGAGACTGCTGGTACAAAGACTATACTTTCTTTTCCTTCTTGCCCACATCACCTCAGCTTTTAGATTCCTCCTACCTGATGGAGTGGTCACAGGACCAGGGCTGCAACTACAACTGCTGGAAACAGGGATGATTTCTAAGCAAGAAACTGTAACTATGTCTTTTAACCTTTATGTCAGAATCCTTAAGGGTCTGATGGGGTGGGATGTGCCCTCCCTTCGTCTGGCACATTTGGGGTTAACAGTGACTGCAGCAGTATGGCCTGGTGGTGAAAATCGCCCACCAGCTCTGCACCTCTGTAAACTCACCTTGCCTGAACAGGAGTGGACTGTTCTGGATTGGTTGCCAGCACAGTGGCTAAACCCAATGTCCCTTCCAAAAGTGGAAAAGCTTTGGTATAAATAAAGAGTAGAAGGAACAGTAGCTGAGGGTAAAAGAATGAATAAGTGGGTATGTAATGAGGGAAATCCAATATTACATTAATCCCGCAAGAGAGGCTCAGAGCAAGAGATGACACTCTCTTAGTTCAATGACACCAGATGTCTGAAAGTATGAAGTTTGCTGAGACCACTCGTGTTTTTGGAACCTGACAAGATTAAACGGAAGCCTGCCAATTCAAGTGGCCTCGCCCAGGGAGACAGTTTTCATGCAATACGATGATGGATTGCACTAATTATTAATGACTGAATGGGATCTACAACATTCCAGGACCTTGTGAGTTGTATAACATTTTGCTGTGAGGGGTCCATGGCCAGAGACCAGGGGGTGAGTTGTGAAATAATAGAAAAAAATATATATATATATTGGTTTCTGCCCCCAGTTCCTGACACAGAGCTCCAAATCCCTTGGAATTTCCTGAGTGACTGCAGTGTCTTTTGTTCTAATGAGGTGACTCTGGGTGGGCTCCTGGATGGGGTTGGGTCACCAAAAAGACCAAGGCACGATGAGAGGCTTGGAACTTTCAGCCTCACCTCTTGTCCTCTGGGGAGGGGAAAGGGGCTAGAAATTGACTTAGTGATCAATCACCCTGCGTGATGAAGCCTCCATAAAAATCCCAAAAGGCCAGTTAGGGAAGCTTCTAGGTGGGTGAATACATGCAGGTGCCAGGAGAGGGCATGGAAGCTTTACGCCTCTTCCCACAGACCTTGCTCTGCATGTAGTTTCCATTTGGATGTTCATCTGTATTTTTTTTATCTTATCCTTTTATAATGAACTGGTGATCTAGTAAGTAAAATGTTTTCCTGAGTTCTGTGAACATCTCTAGCAAATTAATTGAACTTGAGGAAGGGATCACGAGAACCTCTGATCTAGAGCAGTTGGTGAGAAGCACAGGTGACAATCTGGACTTGTGATTGGCATCTGAAGTATGTGGCAGGGGGTGGGGGACTGGTGTGTATGACTGAGCCTTTAAGCTGTGGGATCTGACACTATTTCCAGGTACACAGTAGAATGGAGTTAAATACAGGACACCCAGCTGGTGTCACAGAATTGCTTGGTGTGGGAAAAACTGCCACACATTTGGTGACCAGAAGTGCCCAGGGTAAAGTGTTCTGTGTGAGTAGTCAAGGGAAGACCCACAGGGGAAGTGTGTTTTCCTATTCACCCTCCCTGTGCCTCAGTTTCCTCTGAGGTCAAGTTGAACTCATAATAGAACCCACCTCATAAGACTGTCATCAGGATTAAATAAGTTAATAAAACATCTAATAGAGTGTCATACTCATTAGATGTTATTAGCAATTGTTATTGAATTAAAATCCTACTTTTAAAAAAATTTTAAAACAATACAAACATGTAACTTTGGGAACTGAAATTTTTGAAAGTCCTCTTTCTTTCCCTCTTTCCTTCCCTTTTTCCTTCCCTTTTCCCCTCCTTCCCTCCCTCCCTCCTTCCTTTCATCTTTCCTCTCTTTTCTCCTAAATGAAAAAAGAAAAAATCAAACTAGCAGAGGCTAATTTCTTTATATCTGAGTAATTGAGTCTCATAGTTATCTTTCTTTTCCACACTAAAAGTCACTTTCCAGCTCATTCCTGGCTCAGCACATATCCAATGAACCCACGGCCGCTACTACTCCTGCATGAGTGGGTTGGAAGGTGGAGTCACATAGAACATCCCTGGAGGACAGTCCACAGCCCCAGAATGACTGAGCCTGGAATGGGCTGATTTCCCAAAATGAAATTAGCCTGTAAAAGTGACAACAAGATAAATGGAAACGATACTTACAACTCTTCTAATAGCTTAATGTCAAGAGGTAAGCTAGTTTATCTGTTTGAAGAAGAATTTCCATGCCAGACCCTGAGTGATGCTGGGGCAGGACTTAATCCTCTTCTTATCTCTGCAACTGGAACCACATCTAGCTCAGAGTAAATGCCCCACATGAATCATCCATCCATCCATTCATTAAACACTTATTTAATGAGGGCCTATAATGAGCCAGGCATTATGTAGAGGCTGGGACTACAACGAGAGAGAAACTAATAGAGATTAATAATTAGCAAGGGAGACAGGCATTTGAATAAACACATAAATACTGATTGTTTTAATGCGGAAAGACATAGTAAAATGAGAATAAACAACAGGGGCCCTACTGTGACGTGGTGGCAGCAGAGGAAGGTGCTGGGTTTAAACTGGAAGAATTGATGTTATAATAGAATCTCGAAGACAGAGAGGAGTGCCCGAGATGAGAGGATGGAGCCACTGAAAGAATGGCCCTGATAATGTGCAAGAGGGCAGTTCATGTGTGAAGTTCAGTGTGACACCATATACAGAAATAAAGTAAAATGTACTAAAGACCTAAATGTAAGACTAGAAACCATAAACCTCCTAGTATAGAACATAGGCAGAACACTCTTTGACATAAATTGTAGCAATATATATATTTTGATCTGTCTCCTAAAGCAAAGGAAATAAAAGCAAAAATAAACAAATGGGACCTAATTAAACTTAAAAAGCTTTTGCACAGCAAAGGAAACCATTGACAAAATGAAAAGACAACCAACTGAATGGAAGAAAATATTTACAAATGATATGACAGATAAGAGGTTAATATATCCAAAATATATAAACAGCTCATACAACTCAATATTAAAAAAAAACAGATTAAAGAATGCACAAACGACCTGAATAGACATTTTTCCAAAGAGGAAATGCAGATATCCAATGGGCACATGAAAAGGTGCTCAACATTGTTAATCATCAGAGAAATGCAAATTAAAACCACAATGAGATATCACCTTACACCTGTCAGAATGGCTATCATTAAAAAGAACACAAACAACAAATGTTGGTGAAGATGTGGAGAAAAGGGAACCCTTGTACACTGTTGGTGGGAATGTAAACTGATGTAGCCACTGTGGGGAAACAGTATGGAGTTTCCTCAAAAAACTAAAAAAAGAAATACCATATGACCCAGCAATTCTACTCCCGGGTGTGTACCTGAAAAAAACAAAAACACTAATCCAAAAAGATACATGCACCCCAATGTTCATAGCAGCATTATTTATAATTGCCAATATATGGAAGCAACTTAAGTGTCCATCAACAGATGAATGGATAAAGAAGATGTAGTACATATATACAGTGGAATGTTACTCAGCCATAAAAAAGAATAAAATTCTGGCATTTGCAGCAAAATAAATGGAACTAGAGAATATTATGCTTAGTGAAATAAGTCAGAGAAATACATATACTATATGATATCACTTATTTGTGGAATCTTAAAAATAATACAAATAAATGTACATGCAATACAGAAAAAGACTCACAGATATAAAAAAACTTGTGGTTACCAAAGGGGAAAGAAAAGGGGGGAGGAGCAAATTTGGGGTATGGGATTAAGAGACACAAATGACCATGTATAAAATATATAACACGTATATACTGTACAGCACAGGGAAATATAGCCATTTTCTTATAATAACTTTTAATAGAGTATACTCTGTAAAAATACTGAATCACTATGCTGTACACCTGCAACTAATATAACATTTTAAATCAACTATATGTCAATGAAAAAATGAAAAAAATATAACTTTGAGCAAATTGAAGCTGAGATGTCTATGTGTCTACCATATGGAGATGAGCTAATTCAATTAGGCCTAGTATCCAAAAATAAAAAAGAAAGAATTCCCATCAGCCAAAGACATGAGGAGTAGCTTATTAGTGTAACATTCTATAAAATTATTGTTTCCATGCTGCAAAGTATGGCAAAGTACCAAGAGTTGTTTGCCCTTGGCATCAAGCTCGTTCTAATATTAATATTACTCATTGAGTTCCTACTTCAAAGGACACAGATGATGGCTAGTTTTCATTCTAAAGAAAACAATGTACTCTCTACCAGCCATGAAAGTCATCACAGATTGAAAAGCTGGACTTGGGTGTCAGATAATTAAGGCTGCAGTAACAATAAATCTTAGTAAAAAATGGTAATCATCACCCAAGATGATTCAATGGCAATGACCCTCCAATGCATCCCCTCCAAGAAATCCTGTCAGAAGTTATGTCTCCTCAATATTTTACTAGTTTATGCTGTAGAATGTTATCATGCATTTGTTACACACTATTTCAGCAGCTAATTAAATAACAGGTATTTACTGTTAATTTACTACGTGCAAGGCACTGTGCTAGGTCCTGCAGAAGGCACAAGGAAGTAACAGATTCTCACACTAGGTAAACTTCCCATCTATTTGAATATATCAGTAGATACTTAGTAAATATTTATTGAAAAAAACCTGCCTCTGCTAACCTCTTGTTATTAAAATTATACTAATTTTAAAAGGTTCTATCAAAATGCAAGCTGTTCTGTGAAGTCTTAATCAATTTGTAGCCCTGCAGCAAATATTAATTGCTCTTTCATCTTTATCATCACATCATTTTGGAACTTATATCTTTTTTTTTAAGTTCAAAATATTAGAAGATGTGTTTATGCACACATTTATATCTTACCCTATTACAGACACACACACACACACACACACACACACACACACACACATACACACACACTCTCCATCTTTTAGATCAGGAGTGGGCAAAATTTTTTCTGTTAAGGGCCAGATAGTAAATATATAGTCTCTGGGCCACAGTCTTGGTAGCAATTATTCAACTCTGCCATTGTACGGTAAAAGTAACCATAGGCAATCTGGAAGAGAATGGGTGTGACTAAGTGCCAATAAAACTTTATTTGCAAAAACAGACAGTGGGCTGGATTTGACTTGCTATAGTTTGCTGAATTCTGTTTCAGACAGTCAACTTTTTAATTAATCTCTGTACTTTCCCTAACAACTAGCATAACACTATTAAAATAGATGTCACTGAAAGAAAAGACTTTGAATCAATTAATATATTTCTTCATGCAATTACACAAAGCAATTGATTTTGAAATTCAGAAGAAGGATAAGATCACCAAGATGGTAGGTCTGTAAAAGAGTGATATTAATGAGCTTGACAGGGCAAAGGAAACACTGTTTTGGTGGAAAAATTAATATATCTATCAGTATTTTGCTCCATACATCTATAGAACAACCAATTGGAAATATCCTACTGAAGCAAAGATGAATAGGTCTAAGCATAAAGTTAGAGAACTGTAGGTTAGAGGAGCATATTTGTGACAATGCACCAAAAGCAAAACATTTGAAATCATTTTACAAGATCACATTCCTGAGGAAACAAGTCCACAAATAAATATAATAAAAATAAAAAGAATCAGAAGGCTGAGAATCTGGGGTTATTTATAGGGAAAAGTCACTTTTCAAGTATGGGACTGTTATGGATTGAATTGTTTCCACCCAAAATTCATATGTTGAAGCCCCACTCCCACTGCAATAGTATTTAGAGATGGGCCTTTTGGAGATAATTAGGTTTAGATGAGGTCATGAGGGTGGGGTCCCCATGATGAGATTAGTGTCCTTATAAGAAGAGTTGCCAGAGAGCTTACTTCCTCTCTCTTTTTATCTCTACCATGTGAGACACAGCAAAAAGGCAGCTATCTGCAAGCCAGGAAGAGGGCTCTCACTGGGGAATGGAATTTGCTTGCACCTTGATCTTGGACTTCTCAGGCTCCAGGAGTGTGAGAAATAAATTCCTGTTGTTTAACCCACCCAGTACAAGATATTTTGTTATGGTAGCCTGAGCAGACTAATACAGGAATGAAGGAGAAAGTTGGTTAGATAATACTAACTAGTAAATTCACCTTTAAGGGAATCTCATTATTTAAGTATAATTATCATTTTTATAAGTGTTTCACAACCATATCTCATTCTACAATCCTAAATAAAAAGGACTTTCTGAGACAGTGTTTGCAAATATGAGAAATGGGGTTTAAAGGTTTAGGTGTGTGCACATAAATTCATATGCATGTGTAAATATGTATTATACTATATATGGGTAAATAGGCAATTATATTTTTTGTAAATTAGGTCTGATTCACCCAGACCTGTGCATAAGAACATTTTTCTTCATCTCTTCTCTTTCTTTAGGTATAATACAGTGAGAGTTTACTTAGGAATCCCTGTAGTTGCCAGGGAATAAGAGGAAGTGAGTAGGCTCTTAGAAGAGAAGAATATAAGGAAAAGAATCAAATAAACTTGCAAAGAAGCACCATTCACTTTATAGGTGTATTTATACATATATGCATATTACATACCTAGACACACTTATAAACATACACACAGAATGAAGAGAGAGAGATGGAGAGAGTGAACATGCTTGTCATTGCCTAGCACTTTGTGTACATTATTTAATTCATCCCCACAACAGTGTTTGAGGTCATTGCTGAGGACTCTGAGGCTGGCACTACCAAGTAGTGAGACTAGGTTTTTATTTTTTTCCAAATCAAAAAAATTTTTTTTATTAGATTATAGTTGATTTATAATATTGTTAGTTTCAGGTGTGCAGCAAAGTGATTCAGTTAAACATATATAATCATTCATTTTCAGATTCTTTACCCATATAGTTATTACACAATATTAAGTAGAGTTTCCTGTGCTATACAGTAGGCCCTTGTTGGTTATCTATTTTATATATAGTAGTGTGTGTATATCTCCAACACCAGAACACACCCTCTTCATCCTCTTTGCTATGTTGCCCTTGACTTAGTGGATAAATCTCAAAACCAGAAGTAAGAGAACTAGAAGGGTCCAAAAAATGTTGAATAGGGCTTCCCTGGTGGTGCAGTGGTTAAGAATCTGCCTGCCCATGCAGGGAACATGGGTTCGAGCCCTGGTCCGGGAAGATCCTACATGCCTGGGAGCAACTAAGCCCGCGCACCACAACTACTGAGCCTGCACTCTAGAGCCAGCGAGCCACAACTACTGAAGCCTGCATGCCTAGAGCCCATAATCCACAACAAAGAGAAGCCACCGCAATGAGAAGCCTGCGCACCGCAGCAAAGAGAAGCCCCCGCTCGCCACAACTAGAGAAAGCCCACGCACACAAATGAAGACCCAATGCAGCCAAAAATAAAATAAATAAATAAATTTATATTTTAAAAAATGTTGAACAAATGAGAGAAAGTGAGAGAGAAAAGAAAAATTGATGGGAGAGAGCCCTCATGAGCCAAGTTTCCATCTGAGGATTTTCTGTATGGGAATGAGCTGCTGCCTGTGATTGGATAGCACCTATCAATCCTACCGATCCTGTGGTAGTGGCTTCTTGGGGATGCTCTGTGCTCACTGGTTGAGCAGCCGTAGTTTTCTAACTCTCTGACCTTTCACCAATCCATCCTCTCCCCCAGTCTCCATAGTTTATACTGACAAAACGAGGAAGGCATCCTACAAGATGGTCATTCACCCTATGCAGGCACATTAATGGCCGATGGAAGGCAAGTAGTGAAAGTCTGCTTCCAGAACATCTGCCTTGAGGTTGCAGATATATTTGTTTTAAATTTTTATTGAAACACAGTTGATTTACAACGTTGTGTTAGTTTTGGGTGTATAGCAAAGTAATTCAATTATATATATATACATATATATATATATTCAGTTATATATATATATATTTATATATATATATATGTGCAAGACCCCTACATACAAATTTTCAAGTTGCGAACTTTCAAAGATTCAAACGTGCGTTCACATGTTCAATCACGTAAGTTAGTTCATGTGTCTGGCGTACATTGTCACGTGCGTGCATCCTCTACAAGTGGTTGCACTTTTGTGTACTTTACTGTACAGAACTGTATATAGTAGTACAGTGTCTTTATTTCAAGCCCAGGACGTCCAGAAGCAGGCATAAAAGCAGCGGTGATGTAGCTGGTACTACAGTACTACCCAGACATCACTGGATCATTTTTTCAAGAGGGTAGACAGAATTGAATCCAGCAAGGAACCAGAACCTGTGCCATCAACGTCAGGCGTGAGTGAAATTGCAGCTTGCCCTCCTCCTATTGCTGACGATCCTTCAGGTCTACCATCTCCCACCTCCTCTCCCTCCTCCAGTCAGTAACTCTTCTTGCCTGTTCACTCGATGCCAGCCCCTGTATGCCAGCTGTTATACTGTACTACTGTACTTTTCAAGGTACTATACTGTAAGATTAAAAATGTTTTCTTCATTTTTTGTGTTTGTTTTCTATGTATTATTTCTGTGTAAAGTATTACAAACTTATTACAGCACAGTACTATGTAGCTGATTGTGTTAGTTGGGTACCTAGGCTAACTTTGTTGGACTAACGAACAAATTGGACTTATGAACACACTCTCAGAACAGAGCTCATTTGTATGTAGTGGACTTAACTCTCTCTCTATATATATATACATATTTTTTTTTTAACTTTCTCTTTCTTTATAGGTTATTACAAGATATTGAGCATAGCTCCCTGTGCTATACAGTAGGTCATTGTTGGCAGATATTAACATAAGGGAAGGCTGGAGCTTACAGGGGGAGCTTTAGAGTGGGAAACTGCTTCAAAAGTAAACTAGCAATGGTTGGGATGGTGGAATAAAACTGACAGAGGAGTTCCAGTGACGCCTCAGTTGCCGCACCTGTAGCAGATGGTGACACTGTCAGCAAGAAGGGGATTTGGCAGAAAAGAAACTCTAAGAGAAAGAGAAATTGTTGGATCTTGGAGCAGCACTGAAACATCCAGGTAAGTGTTTGAGAAATGTCTGGAAATTCAGCACATCACTCTTGAAGTTGCTGTGTGAGTAGGAAAGATAAATGGGAATTATCTGTATCTCCATAGTCAGAGAACTGCCGGTATTGAAAAATGGTTTGCAGGTTACACATCAGTAACCCTTTCAGGCAGAAGCCTTGATTTGCTAAGTTGATTTTGAAGATTTTAATTTCTTATTCTTCTTTGGGATGGCTAAGCAGATACAGAAGATTGGGTTTTGCCATTATAAAAGGAAACATGTGGCTATATTAAAGAAGCTAATCTCATATTTCCTGTCATACTGTAAGTCCCAACTTTGTAGGATCAAATCCATAACTTAAAAAAAAATCAAAATATGTTCAGTAAATCATGGTTAAAATTAAGCAATGCATGCAATTTTGTTTGTGTAAGTTGAAATTAAAAGTCTTCTAATTTAAAAATGGCATATATTTAGTCTAATTGAAAACATCAAGTACTGTGACTATTGTATGTATAATATAATGTCCTGACATTATATTAATATCCTGACATTATTTTTCCCTCTAGAAGCTTCACTACAGGAAAATGTACAATTTCTGTTAATTTTTGTAAAACACTGAGCTTGAAAACTTCCTCGCTCTGCACCCCATCCTGTAACTGCTTCCACCACCGACTGTGAACCTCTGTCCTTCCAAGCTATCCACCAGTACTCAGGCTTGGGGTTCACAGATGTTTTCTAAACTCATCTCAACTTTATAAAAAATTTTTTTCAAAATCATAATTTTAAGTTGTGATATTACATAAGGAAACAAACAACAGTTTGGAGTAACAGCCGCAGTTCTTTTGATGGCTTTCAAGGCCCTCCTTGATCTTGACCTCCCAGGCTGACCTCCTCCACCCTCCCCTACTCTCCCCCTTAATCACTTGGCTCCAGCCATACTGGCCTCCCTGCTGTCTCTAAAGTACCCTCAGCATGCTCTTGCTTCAGAGACTTGGCACTTGCTTTTCCTTCATCCTGGAAAAAAACTCTTCCTCCAGAAATCTCACAGCTGTGTGTAAATGTCACTTGCCAGCCTGTATAAAATGGCACAATGCTCATCCACTCCTGCATGATACATCCCTTACTCTGTGTGGTAGGCACGATCCTAAGATGGTCTTCAAGATCCCCCACCTCTTGGTGTATGCACCTTCCATAATCCCAGGACTGTGAAAATGATGGATTTTACTTCCTTGATTAGGTTATCTTCTATACACATTTGATTTTACCAAAGGAATATTATCTGGGTGGACATGACCTCACCACATGAGTCCTTTAAATCTGGATTTACAGGTCAAAGACAGACAAAGGGAGAGGTTTACAGAAGCAGAGAGTTTCTCCTGCTGATCTTAAAGAAGCAACTGCCATGTTGTGAACAGGGCCACATGGCAAGAAATGATGAGTGTCTTCTAGGAGCTGAGGACAGTCCCTTGGTAGACATACAGCAAAGAAACACAGGTCTTAGTCCTATAAATGAAATGAACTGAATTCAGCCAACAACTTGAATGAGCTTGGAAGAGGACCCCATCCCTCAGGTTCGATAGCAACCCTGGAAGGCACCTTGATTTCAGCCATGTGAGATCCTGAGCAGAGACCAGATGTGCCATGCTAGACTCCTGACCAAAGGAAAGATAATAAATTTTTCTTATTTCAAGGTGCTAGGTTAGTGATCATTTTTTATACAGCAACAGTGAACAAATACAACTTTTTCCAGTTTTCTCCAAAGCACTTATCTCCACCTGGCATATTATCTATTTACTTTTTTCTTTGTTATCTGTCTCCCCTCACTAGAACGTGAGCTCCATCAAGACACGGACTTCATCCGCTTTG
Organism: Delphinus delphis; assembly: GCF_949987515.2. Lineage (NCBI taxonomy): Eukaryota > Metazoa > Chordata > Mammalia > Artiodactyla > Delphinidae > Delphinus > Delphinus delphis. The sequence continues at coordinate 49,106,422 of NC_082692.2, read as the reverse complement.
TTCACTATGGTATCCCCACCTCCTAAACAGTGTCCAACGTAATGGGCTTTTATTGAATATTTATTGAATGAATGAGGGAAATTTTGCAGTTGAAGAGTGTGAATGCTTCAAAAAAGGCAAGGCAGAATCTAGTACCTGATGGCACAAAGAAAAAGAGGAAGGGTCCCTTCCAAGGAGACTGGTGATTGTCCAACTACACCTTTCAGCTTCTCCCTCTCCTTTCCCCTGGAAATAAGCTGAAGCACACCCTTCTCAGCAATGAGACTCTCTTATAAGTCTCTAGAGCAGGTACTAGGAAGCAAGTGTAGCATTCACTGAAGGACTCACAGGAAATTTCAAGAACAAAAATGAACCCCCAACTGAAATGTAAATCAAAACTGTAAGAAGATACTACTTCACACCCACTAGGATGGTTACTATCAAAAACAAAACAAAACACAACAAAACAGAAAATAACAAGTGTTGGTGAGGAGGTGAAGAAATTGAAATTGTTGTGTACTGTTGGTAGAAGTCTAAAATGGTACAGCTGCTATGGAAAAGAGTGTGTGTGTGTGGTGGGGGGGTTCCTCAAAAAATTAAAAATGGAATTTCCATATGATCCAGCAATTTCACTTTTGGGTACATACTCAAAATAGTTGAAAGCAGTGTGTCAAAGAAATATTTGCACACTCATGTTTATAGCAGCATTATTCACAATAGTAAAACATGGAAACAGCCCAAGTGTCTATAGACAGATGAATCAATGAGTAAAATGCTATTTAAACATATAATAGAATATTATTCAGCTTTAAAAAGATGGAAATTCTGACATATGCTACAACATGCATGGACCTTGAAGACATTATACTAAAAGAAATAAACTAATCACAAAAATATGAATGCACTTAATACCATTTAAAGATTATTAAGGTGGTAAGTTTTATGTTATATGTGCTTTACAACAATAAAAAATTTGAAAAAAATGACCCCTACAAATCACTATATATATATATATATATATATATGTATGTATGTATATATATATGTGTATATATATATATATATATATTTAAAGCCAGCAGTTACAATGATAATCTTGAAATTCAAAAAAAATAAAAAAGAACACATACCCAGGGAACTAATGCTGGTGGTAGGGAATTCAAGGCTAAAATAAATAAAATGGGGAAAATTAGATATTTGCTACAGATAGGGAAATAATCTACCCAAAAGATGGAACTTTAAAAACTTTAAGCATATAACTGAAATATATTTTAAGAGCAAAAAGAAGTAGGATGAAAGGGAAAGTGGGAAAATGCACAGCTAGAACAGAAAATTTTAACTTGCCTGTCTAAGAAATTGACAGATCAAGTAAACCAAAAAAAAAGGCAGTGCTATAGACTAAATACAATAATTAAGAGGCTAGACTAACAAATACATATATACACACATCTATAATACTTTGTGCTCCAAAAATACCAATAGAATATACATTTTTTCATAAGACATATAATTCATTGACTAAAATGGACTTTGTTTTAGAACACTAAAAAGAAGAGGCCCTAGAAGTTATTCTCAAAAGCCACTCTGGAAAGAAAATGGAAATTAATGCATAAAGACCTCTCCCCTGTCCCCTTAAAGTCAGGGAAATAAACTAAATAAAATAGAAGGAAGGAATTAATGAAAGAAAAATTATGAAACACACACCCAATAAAAAGTAGAATTTATTGAAGTTGAAAGTCAGTTTTCTTAAAGTTCACTAAAAAAGAAGAGAAAAAACTTTTGAAATTATGGTTTCCTGAAGAAGAAATAAGGATGAAAGACATCAACTTGAGGAAAAGAGAAAAAAGACACAAAGAAGCCAACTTTAAAGGGGAAAAAAAAGAGGCAAACAACTTACAGAGGATTATTTGAATAAAAACTTTTTAAAAGTAAAGAAAGGCAGAAAAGAAAAATTATGTTTAATTTGAAGCCAATATATTAAACAACAATATTATCTAAGAAATATGTATTATATACTATATATACTATGATTGGCTCACAAAGGAAAATAAAAGGAAGTAAAGCTCTACCTTTAAAAGTCCTGAGAACCAAATAGATTTAGGTATGGGTTTCATCAAACCTTTAATGAACATAATATCTATTTCACATACATATCATTATATCCATATATCCATAATCCTATAAAAGAGAGAAGAAGAAAGAAAACTACCTTGTACATTAGATAGGTTGGTTGGGTAGGCAACTGAAATCCAACTGATTTATGAACATAAATTCAAAACTACTAAATTAAATATTAAAAATTTAATAACTGTATTCCAAAAAAGAACACTTCAAGATAAATTAGGGGTTTCAGAATGACTGAAATCCACCTAACATAATCTATCTATTGTTATTAACCAACTATGTAACTGTGGGCAAGTCATGTGACAATTTTGTGCCCTTGTTTCTCCATGGGTGAAATGACTGAGAAATAAATGACAGATTACATGTAAAGTACCTAGAACAGTTCCTAGCATAAAGAACTCAACACATGTTAGTCTCTGTTTATGGCTGTTGTGTATTATGGCAATACATCAATAGTTGAACAAGAAGAATATGTAATATCTTTACTGGTGAGACATTCTCAGCAAATTGGTAAGTAGGAAGCATACTTTACTTAATGACATCTATTAGAAAATTAAGAAATGTTATACATCATGGCTAAATAATACAAATGATTCCATTTTATTCCAGAACTAGATAAGAATTCTGCTACCTTGTTCATCACTGAATTGGATATACTAGGCAATCCAATAAGATAAGAATAAAAAAAGTTATAAAAGTAAAAAAGGTCAAATTCTATGTCAGGATAACATATCCATCTACATAGGATTAACTTTAAAATTATAGAAAAATGAAGAGATTTCAGCAAGGTGGATGGATTCAGAATCAAGTTACATAAATTAATAGTTTTCATATATACTCACCGTATTCAATAAGAAAACTTAATAAGAAAAATAATCTTTCTATAATAACAATAAAAAATTAAAAATCCCAGGGAATAAATCCATCAGGAAATATGTAATACTTTTATAAGAGAAAACTAAAATGCTTTACTTTTAATAGATCTTGACAAACTGTAATAGTCAGATAGAAGGAAAATATACAAGAATATTTGAGCAATATTTAAAAGAGGTAACAACAAGTGGAAATCATTTCTACCAAATATAACATGATAGTTTAAAGGGTGACTAATTTTAAAAACTATGAGATAGGCACAAATGTAGACAACTAGGCTATAGGATCAGAGGTGAGTTTGAAGAAGCCCATGTGTATATAAACATTGAGATTATGATAAAGATGTCATTTCAAACTCTAATGAAAATAATTTAGTATTGAATAACTAGTAAAGAAACAATTGCCTACTTTTTTGTGCAAAAGTAGCGTTGCTATATTTCACCACTAAAAAAAAAACCCCTGGTGAATTAAAGAACTAAATTTTGTGTGTAAACACACACACACAAACAACCAACCAAACAACAGCTACAACAAACAATTGAACAAGTGGCCTCTTTCCTTCCAAGGTGGGAAGAAACTCCAAGTATGACATGATAGTGCTCAGCCTCCATGACCCTGAAAATCCTTGTTGAGCTCTGGTCAAAGGTGACATAGGAGGCTTGAATTCACCTCCTCCTATGGACACATCAAATCTACAATTACACACAGAGTAATCACCTCTGAAAGAAATTCAGAAATTAGGGAGCAAGTCCTACACATCAGATGAATGAGAAAATACCCACATTGAACTTGGTCTTGGCACACCCTCCACAACTGGGAGCCACTGTGAGCAAAGGAGGAGGCTTGGACGATTCCTCAGTATGTGAAACAGATATTGCTATATACTGCTGGAAGGAATATGAACTCTTACAACCATTTCAGAGAGCAGTGTGGCAGTTTAAATTAAATTAAAATATTTTACATCCTATGGCATCCATTCGTCTTCATTGTATTTCCATAAGAGAAACAAACCCATAAATGAACAAGGAAGCAGGTACAATCATTTTCACTCTAGAACTATTTTTAATAGCAAATATTAGATATCATCTAACTGTTAACGAACATGGAAAATTAGATAACCACATTCTATGACAGACTGAGTTGCCCACCCATCAGCCATCCCTTTCTTCTTTCTTACAACCAGAATAGTTGTATTTGCAGTGATAATGTGAAGACTCAATGATAGATCACTGTAGGTCTAAACCAGTGATAACCATATGGTTCCCCTTTGCTGGACATTCCCGTTCCCACTGTCCTTTGCAGCTGGTGTAGAACTGACCCTGTTCTGGTGAATAAGATGTAATGGGAAGTATGCTGAAGGGTCCTGGCTTCCTTATAGAAGAAGAGCTACTTTGTCCTGGCCCTTGGCTCTTGCTTTTAAATTCAGGGTGAGCAGATGCCAAGACCAAAGTAGTCAAAAAGCATGAGGGAAAAACCCGACGTGTGAGGATGAGTAAAAAGATGAAGAGAACCTGGGTCCCTGGGTGATGCTGCTGAGCCCTTAAACCAGCCCTGAAAATACCAACCTCCAGTTTTCTTGTAAGTGAAATAGCATGTGTCTATGTTGTTGAACCCAAGTTAGAGGAGTTTTGGTTACTCTCAGCCAGATGTCTCCATTATACATACTGTGGAATATTAGGTGGTAGTTTTAAAGGAAATCATATAAATCTGTATTTACAGATATGTTGTTAATTGTTAAAAGCAAGCTATAAAATATATATATACACAAAAATATATACACATATACACATACTATATATACACAAATATGTTTACATACGTACACACATAAATATATATATATATATATATATATATATATATATATAATGAAAACACTTCTGCGTGTGTATGTATTGATACCTATGTATCTATATAAATGCTTAGGGAAAGGTCTGAAAGCTTATACACCAAAGTGACGACTAATTACAATGGTGTCTGGGGATGTGTGCCAAGTTGGGGATGAAGGTACAAGTGGGGATCTATCCACTGTAATTGTGATTTCTTGTACAACTAAAAGTAAATGAATAAAAAGTTCAGTGAAATAAAATAATTTAAAATAAAAAGTAATAAAGAGGTGACATATGCATTTTATTGATGTCAAAGTCCTATTAAAGTGTATCAAATGGTCATAAACTTAGAATGAATCATGGATGCAAGGTGTTTTTATTATCTGTTCATACTTAAAGGCTGTGGAGGGTGTTGTGTATAAATGATCTATTCATATATCTTCAACTATCCTATGGAAAATAGATTTATTTTGCTAAACAAACAAAGATACTGGGAAAGACATGTTCTAACCTTTTAGAGAGATATGGGAAACACAAGGCTCCACACACAAAAGGATGCATTTCTCAACAGATGTTGCCATGGAAGGCCTTATGCTGTCCTGTTGTTGTGGCAAGTGCATTCTGAAACAGAAGTAGGGAGTCGCTTTAATCTGTAAAGACTCTCCCATAAACGGCAACCCACAATATTTTCCGGAATCCACCACCACAAGATAGCAGATGGTGATGGCACCAATTACAGAAGACTGTTAAGACGTCATATGTTGAATACATCAGAACATTTATTTTCAAGATTAATAATGGAGTTAGACATTAGCCAATAGACAAGAGAAAAAGATATGTTCAAAATAAGATTCAAATGAGATAGAAAGCCAACTAGAATGATAAATCAGCAAGACCAGGCAATCACTGTTAAAACATAGGAAACTTCAGTTTATAGGGGAAAGAATGTGAGCCCTTTCTCAAACTCTGCACATCAGTATGGAGGACCGGATATTTATTCAACATTCGTTGTATGCCTGTTTTGTGTAAAGATTGTGCTGGATGCTTGAAATTAAAACATGAAAGGCACACACTTTCCTCTTATGGAATTACCATCTAGTTGTTGCAACCAAATAACGTTGGAGTGTGATATATAGAATATTACTAATCAAGCAATGTAGAGAAAGTGGCCAGGATAGGGAATAATTAGCTCTGTTGGGGAAAGGAGGAAATGAGGAATCAGTGATGACGTAGGACTTGGTCGGGTAGCGTGGCGAGCAATCAGACAAGTTTTGGGAACTGAGTGAAGTCAGGCTTTACTGATGCACACATGGGAGGGGCCATGATGGGGCCAGAGGCTGTAAGCAGCTGAGCCAAGCTTGCAGGGCTACTCATGCTAATGAAAAGTGACTGCCCCATGTCCTCAGATGTTGGGATGCAACTGCAATGATGTGGCAAGACTTGTATTTTGGAAATTTTAGACATGCACCTTACTCTGGCATGGCTGGGATAGAGGGACTGGAGGGGCAAACTGCAGATGGACGGGGGGACCAGTTAAGAAGCTGTTTCAACAATCAAGGCAAGAAAAGATTAGGGTTTGTGTTCATGCATCCATTCAAAATATGGGCTGAATAAAAATAATCTGGGGACTTCCCTGGTGGTCCAGTGGGTAAGACTCCATGCTCCCAATACAGGGGACCCAGGTTTGATCCCGGGTCCGGGAACTAGATCCTGCATGCATGCCGCAACTAAGAGTTCACATGCTGCAACTAAGAAGTCCGCATGCCACAACTAAGGAGTCCACATGCCACAAATAAGAGCCTGAATCCTGCAACTAAAGATCCCACACGCCACAATGAATATCCCGCGTGCTGCAACTAAGACCTGGCAAAGCCAAAATAAAGAATATAAATAAATAGATATTTAAAAAAATAAAGTTCCCATTTAAAAAAATAATCTGAAGGATGTTTCCACCCTGTACATATTGAAATAAAGAAAAGAGAAAAGAAGAGAGAGAAGGAGGAAGTAAAGAGTCTAAAAAGGGGAAAAGAGCCTGTATGCAGCACAGGCGTTCTACGTCAACAAAGGGTTAAGTGTTGCAAATGACAAATCCCCAGTTTTTCTCAGTACATACCATTTTCTTTCCTGGTTTCCATATGTTGTTTTAATAGCTCTTTTCCTTAATGACTGTCCGGGAAATGTCCCCTTTCTTCTTTTGAGTAGCCTACTTTCTATATTAGTACCCACTTCAAATTCTCCTTTTCTATCAGCTCTTCCCACATTCACAATAACCTATCTCTACTGAAAACAGTACTAGGTGTCCCTGATTATATGATGAATTTTTGTTTTCCTAGCTATTTATGTGTACTTGTTGCCTTCCTAATTAATGGTAGGCTTCCTAGACTTTGGGGAGTTCTAATAATTTGCATTTCAGTACCTAGCAAACTGTTGAGCCCAGAGAAGCATCAAAGTTAAGAGACATAAGGGACCTAAAATCACCTTATAAAATCTCTCTTCCTGTAAATGAAGAAACTCTCACTCAGAAATATTGAGTTCTACAGAAGATTACATTGTTAGAGAAAGAATGAGGATTCGAACCTTGGAATTTATTCAGTCAGCATTTTTCGAGAGCCTACTATGTACCAGGGCATTTTTCTCATATTCTTATATCAAAAGACAAAAAAAAAATCATGTGGGATTTCAAGCCAGATTGTGCTTCTAATAAGTTGCTCGTTTGATTGGAATGGTACGCAGGTGGATTTTGCACCAGAGGCTGCCAGTCCTTTAGGCAAACCTGAGTCCCTGGGCTCTGCCGAGATGCACCAGGAAGGTTGCTAACAAAAGACATAAGAGATATTGTACCTGAAAACTCCATCTCTTTCCTAATGATTGAGAGAAGACATATGCTGGATGTACCCCAAAAGAAATGGATTCTGACCATTTTCTAAAAGTGGTCATGGCCCAGCTCATGGAAAGTTCCAAAATGAGAAAAACAGAGTCCATGGTGAATCTGAAAACACACAAAGAAAATTCTCTCTCGTTCTTTCTCTCTCTCTCCTGAAAGCAACAGTTAAACTAATTGCAAAGAACTTCGGGTCTTGCACTCAAATTAAATATTCATAGAACTCCATTTATGCGCTGCATTTAGAAGCTAAGAGACTTTAAAAACCCTTCTGCATTCCCAGTAGTCAGCTAATCCATTAGAAATGTGATACCCGCGCTAACCCACAGTAACAGAGTGCCAGCCCAGGAGGCCAGCTGAGCCTGGAGCTTTTTCAAGAGTTGCAGGCTGGGGCTTGAGGATGCTAAGTCATCCTGGTGGCACCACTCTGGCCCTTCTCCCCAGTGAGGTTTATCACTGAGCAGTAAAAGAGAGGGGTGTGCTAAGGGGGATAACATGAAGATGGAGGTCAATGTTTCACGGTGACGAAGACATTTTCTTATTTGGTAATGGCAACTGATTCATCTGTGGCCTGGGGGAAAAAGATCTAGTACTCAAGGAATTTAAATATTTCTTTAAGTTGGACTTGCTTGTAAATGTGTTTACAAAGAGAGGGGTGGCTATGGTGTAGACAGGTGGCTTCTTTCCCATATTTATCCATTTTGCATTTTGTTAGACAAAGAATTAGTAAACTACAGGCCTGTGGGCCACATTCACCCTGTCACCTGTTTTTGTAAGAAAAGGTTTATTAGTACACAACCACGTCTATTTGTTTTCGCATTGCTGAGTGTATTACTGAGTAGTTACAACAGAGATGGTACGGCCCACCCAGACAAAAATATTTACTATTTGATTGTTTACAGAAAAAAATTGTCAACTCCTGCTTTAGAAAGATATCAATGTTATAAACAAAGTTCAAATTGTACTTGAACTAAGCCACATGGGGCTTTACTGTACTTAACTGTATTAATTAAACACGCATGCATACACACACACACACACACACACACACACACACACACTAGTATTAGGAAGGTGAAATTGAAATTCAAGATTTAAGAGAATTCAGAATTCAGGGAAGTTAAATTTCTTACAGTCTGCTATATGAAAAGGCACAAACAGCAGAAAGTGTTTGAGCATTACAACGCAACCATCAATGTCCTGCCATTTGTCGGCATTTTCTACCAGCATTACTGGTAGAAACCACATTTTTCCCTCATGGGTCCTCACACCCAAAGTGGGTGGGGAAGAACAATTCATGGAGACAAAAGAACTTGCTTGGGTGAAATGCGTTTGTTATATACCAGATGAGCTGGAAAGCTTGATGGAAGCAATCCTTCATAATCCCTTGCTGTCCTCTGGATGTTTTATTATTTATTCAAAGTTAAGTCTTCTATGGCACATAAGAAATACATATGTTGCTTATTTATTATTTACCCGACATGTTGTTGGCAACTAGAGTTGGAAACTAGTTCAGAGCCCAGATTCTTAGGAAAACACCAGGCAAGGAGACCAGAAGACTCAGGCCAGTGTGGTGACTAGGTACATAATACTGGGTATTGTTCAACTCAAATCCTTGGGGAAAAAAGATGAGGTGGAAATAAATACATAGGAACACTGAGGTTCAGTGTATATATGGGTCTTCTCTTCCATGGCAGATGAAAGAACAAATGGGCAAGCCAACAGCACTCCCTCCAGGCAAGGAAAAAGTGTTCAGGGAAACAAAATGATGTTTGTTCTTTTGTATCTCTGGAGAGCTACCTTCTTACAATATCTGATAAGAGCCACCTCGATCATCTGTTGGGCAGTGGAAATGTGACTTTTTATAAACAGTTAACTTATTTAACCTGAGCCTACTTTTCTTTAATCACAAATGGATATCATGCTTTCCATTGATCTTAAGATCACATATCACATTTCTAAATCTGGCTCAGTCTGGCATTTATTGAGTTCTTACTATACAATAGGATACTATGATTCCAAAGATGAATAAGACATATACCCTACCCTTGATATGTTAGTAGTTTAGTGGAAGAGAGAGATATTCCAATATATTGCATATATGTTCAACAGATCATTCGATATACTGAACATACATTTCTCAGATCATTTCAAAATAATTTAAGACCTAAGAACAGGTTTAAAAATTACAATCCTGGGCTTCCCTGGTGGTGCAGTGGTTGGGAGTCTGCCTGCCGATGCAGGGGACACGGGTTCATGCCCTGGTCCGGGAGGATCCCGCATGCCACAGAGCGGCCGGGCCCGTGGGCCATGGCTGCTGGGCCTGCGCGTCCAGAGCCTGTGCTCCGCAGCGGGAGAGGTCGCGGCAGTGAGAGGCCCGCGTACTGAAAAAAAAAAAAAATTACAATCCTGTCTCTAATGATGTTGCTCCCTAACTAGCAGGCAGATACACAAAATAAATGAATTCAAGATATGCATTAAAATAATGCTTTTACTCATTCTTTGTTCTCAGCCTGAACATTGGCAAGACCAAAAGCTCTAAATGCAAAGAGGAGTAAATATTCACTAGTGCTTCCTGAATGCAGCTTTCAAGAAAAGACGGTTGCCTCTTGACTTTGTATCCTAGACGGCTTGGTGGATTCAAAGCTCCTAAAGGACAGGGACTCTGTGCTGGGAATCCTAGTACTTCCCACAGCATCTTGCACACTGTCAGGTGAACACAAGGAGATGCCCATGGTCCCGGAGTGAACAAATGACAAAATGTGGGTCTGCTTCTCAAGACTGTGACTTTAAGCTATATCACACTCAGGGTCAATCCTGATGATTCAGAACAGAACTCAAACTGCACAGCCTGGGTGCCAAGTGCCCACACATCTGACAGCTTCTACCCCTAGAGCAGCTACACTTGGTTTCACTCAGCTTCTCCTATAAAATAAAGAAATGGTCTGCGCGTTGCCATCACCAAGTCTGCAGAGAACCAAGAGCTTCTCACCACAGATCATTCCAGTACCTGGTACTGTCCACTGCAACAGGTTTTTTAAAAATTTACCTTTGGTCTTTTTATTTACTTACTTCCTTATTCCTTTCTTTCTTCTTTTTCTGTCTTTCTTTCTCTTTCTTTCTTTCTTTCTTTCTTTCTTTCTTTCCTTTGTTTCTTTCTTTTTCTTTCCTTCCTTCCTCCCTCCCTCCCTCTTTTTTTCTCCCTTCCCTTCCCTTCCCTTCCTCCCTCCCTCCCTCCCTCCCTTTTTTACCAATTTTATTGAGATATGATTCACATATAGCACTGTATAAGTTTAAGGTGTATGGCATGATTGGACTTACATGCATCATGAAATGATGACCACATAAGTTTATGAACATCTGTCATCTCAAATAGATACAACACTAAGGAGTTAGAAAAAAAAATTTTCTTGTGATGAGAACTCTTAGGATTTACTACCACAACTTTCATATGTAATATACAGCGGGGTTAATTATATTTATCATGTTATATATTACATCCCTAGGACTTATTTATCTTGTAACTGGAAGTTTGTAATTTTTGAAAGCCTTCATCTAAGTCTCCTCGCCTACTTCCTGCCTTAGTAACCACAGATCTGATCTCTTTGCCTATGAGTTTTTTTTATTATTGAAGTACAATTGACCTACAACACTGTGTTAGTTCCTAGGACACAACAATGATTTGATATTTCTATACATTTGAAAATGATCACCAGGATAAGTCTAGTTACCATCTGTCACCATGCAAAGGTATTACATAATTATTGACTATATTCCTCACACTGTACATTTCATACCCACAAATAATTTATTTTATAACTAGAAGTTTATACCTCTCATTTTTCCTCAACTGTTTCTCTCCTCCCCTAATTCCCTCCCCTCTGGCAATTACCCATTTGTTCTCTGAATCTCTGACTCCATTTCTGTTTTGTTATCTTCGTTCATTTGCTTTGTTTAGATTCCACATATAAGTGAAATCATACAGTATTTGTCTTTCTCTCTCTGACTTATTTCACTGAGCATAATACCCTCTAGGCCAACCCATGCTGTCACAAATGGCAAGATTTCATTCTTTTTTATGGCTGAGTAATATTCCATTGCATATATATACCACATCTTCTTTATCCAGTCATCTGTAATAAGTTTGTGTGGTGACAGATGGTAACTAGATTTATTGTGGTGACCATTTTGTAAAGTATACAAATATTGGATCACTATGTTGTACATCTGAAGCTAACATAATCTTGTAAGTTAATTATACTTCAATGAAAAATAAATGTAACCATAAAAAAAAGCTCAGAGTTCTTTTTTCTTTTATTGTTTTGCTTTAATAAAAGAGGTACAAAGGATTGTACTATAAGGCACACTTCCACCTGTTAATATTTTTAGCAGCTTTTTTCTCTCCCTTCCCTTCTGTTCTCTCTTTTCTTTATCTTGTTGTGCATGCACATGCACATGTTTGTTTAAAAAAAAAAATCAATGCTCACCACATGAAGTTACATTGAATAGTACCATTCTCTTAGTGTTTTTATCTGAATAATAAGAGATAAAATGGAAAGGTAGAAGGAACAAGGAGAGTAAAAGAATGAAATGTATAAATATAAACAAAACTAATTTAAACATTATGTAGGTTTGTTACTAATATAACAGGAATTTGATAAACCTTTAAAAATATACTAAAGGAAAGCTTTGCAAGCAGTTCAGGTCACATACATGATTTCTCCAAGTTCATGGATTCACGGAATTAATTTTATAACTTGTTGTTGCAAGTGAACATTTAAAAAAATTTTTTAATCATCTGAATCGCTTTCAGTAGAAATGAAGATGTAGAATCAAGATTCCAGGGTGAAAAGTTCAGTGTCGAAAATATCTTATTTGTCACTGATCTTAGTGTTCTTAGAGACTGACTTTCTTTAATCTGACCAAGAATTAGCTTTTTGAAAAAAGTGAATTATATTTTTCTCACCCAAATAAAGATTCACTCATAAAAATCACATGTTTAAACCAATTATTCAGACACCTCTCAAAAACATTTTTCATATTTCATCCCATTGGTCTTATATATCGAAAATTCTAAAAGACAGTATCCTATAATTCAATTACTGTATTAGAATTTATAGCACTTAAATTGTTCTGATTTCAAGCTCTGCCCAAGGAACAGTAGAAACTGAAGCCTTATACACAATTTGGATTTTATAACAATGAAATAGTTCTCTAGGAAATATTAATTTATTTTAAAAGAATGTAGTAATACGAGCAGGTTGGTGATAACTGAAAAGCCATATTTTGGAGTTCATTTCCAGATAAATGAGTTGGGCACATAAAGTCTAGGAATGCAAAAGACACCAGGTAGCAAGTAACAAAGAGGCCCCACAGCCCCAGGGGTCCTTGCCTCCCAGGGGACATCTGGCAGTGTCTGAGGCATTTGTGATTGGCACTGCTGGAAGGGGCTGCTGCTGGCAGTCAGAGAGAGAGGACAGGGATGCTGCTGGGCGTCCTGCTGTACACAGGGCAGCCCCATGACCCAGAACTTGTCTGCCCTAACAGGTGAACAGAGCCCAGGCTGAGCACCCCTGTGGCTCCTCTGTGGTCCACAGTCTTTTAGGACCTGCCACACCCTATCATTTCAAAAGACGCTTCTTCCTGTGTGAAAAATATTAATCCTATAAATGAAAATAAACAAAATTAATTTTCTTGTTACTGTTTCTGTAACACCCCTTAACACGACCAGAGGTCCCAACTGGTGTTGCATAACTGAGACTGGACTCATGATCCTAGCTCAGAGCTGACCCAGTTAAATTCAGGGCATTTTGGCACCTCTCAAAGAATGGGGAGGGATGGTATTTTATTTCTCATTCCATTGCCAATTCCTCAAAAGCCTTAAAAAAAAAAAAGAATATACAAGCTCCTAATCACTTAAAATCAGAAAAAATAGAGTTTTTCATCTCTAAGTAGGGAAAGAGCATTTGTAAAGGTAAAAGATTCTTTAAATTTTGATCTTATCTTCTTGGGGAATTTTCCACATCAGAAATTCTGGGGTTGAAACAATTTATTAGGTTTACAAAGTGCTACTTAATTTTAGCCTCATAAAGCAGAGAAGAGAGCAAAGGACCAAGAATGTATTCTAATGTCAGGACCCCTGCAGGACTGTCCGGAGCCCGGGTGTGTGAGTTGCCCTGTGAATCTGCTAGAACGGTATCTCACAGGGTCTCCTAAACCACTCTTACTACCTTTTAAATAGAACCCTTTATTTGGTTGCATTTATGGAACTGGCATTCCACAGAGCTTATTTGGAAAGCGCTGGAATGGTAAACCTGGCTCCATCCCAATGAATTTCTCTGCATGTGGAATAAAATCAGTGGTCTTAGCCAGCTTATCTGATGGTTCTATTAGCTAGCTTGTCTCTCATTTAATTGGACCAAGTCAAGCCTTGGAAATGCAGTTCATTAGGCTGTTCTAATGGATATGGATTGGATTGCCCTCTCTTTAAGAGCCTAAACCCTTCCAGAGCAACTGGTCACATTCTACAGAATACAAAGCACCCTAGGCATCTCTGAACTGGTGGATTTTCTGTTTTCTTCCTTATTTAAAGAAACAATGCCAATGTATTGCTCAATATATATTTAAAGCAATGAAGCCACAGAAAAACAGGGATACATGTTATCATGGCTTTCAAAATAGCATTGTTTCTCTAAGTCTTTCGACCAGGGTAGTCTATGTACATACCTACATACATAGAAAAGCATAAATATAGATGCAATAATGATGTAGATTTGCAGTGTTCAAAAAGGGGTTTTCATTGACTAGGATGAGTTTTGTATACCGTATCAGAGTGAATAAATCATGAACATTTTTTCTAAGTGTGTTGTCCTTTACTTACTCTACAATACCATTTATCCACGTCCAAAGGATATACGCTATAAGGTACATTTTCAGTTACAGAGAAGGATTAATTTTGATTTGTCAATATTCTCTTTGCTGGATCTTCTTATCAAGAATAAGCATTTGGGGCTTCCCTGGTGGCACAGTGGTTAAGAATCCACCTGCCAATGCTGGGGACATGGGTTTGAGCCCTGGACTGGAAAGATCCCACATGCCACAGAGCAACTAAGCCCATGCACCACAACTATTGAGCCTGTGCTCTAGAGCCTGTGAGTCACAACTACTGAAGCCCGTGCGCTTAGAGACCGTGCTCCACAACAAGAGAAGCCACTGCAATGAGAAGCCCGTGCACCGCAACGAAGAGTAGCCCCCGCTCACCGCAGCTAGAGGGGGCCTGTGCGCAGCAACAAAGACCCAACGCAGCCAAAGATAAATAAATAAATTAAATTTTAAAAAAGAATAAATATTTGCTGGGCTGCTGTTCACATTTCAATGTTAGATCTATTACTGTCAAAGCAGTCTCAGTCCATGGTAAATTTGAACCTCATTTCATTTGGCACAAGATCCTTATTGACTGAGTGAATCAGTCACATATATGGATATAACTTTATTATACTGGATGGCATCTTTCTAAAAAAAGTATAGGTGCTTGTACCCTAATATGGGTACACATTTAAAAATTAAAATTTGTCCACAAATCTGAGGCAATGCCAAAGGAAAAGTAGAGGAGCAACAGAATTGTATTCGACTTTTTTTTCTTTGTTCAAAATATAAAAGTACTGAGATGGGGGCAAATAGATGATTCTTTCAAAGAGCCAACTGTATTTATTTGTCCTCTTTATTAATTATAAAACTGTCTTCATTTTAAGTAGTCTGTCTCTTGCTTTCTTTCTTTCTCCCCAACCCCCTTTTCACTCATTCATTCATTCACTCACTCAACATTGTTTGAACCCTTGCCAGGCATTCTACTAGAAGCAGTGTAGTATAGTGGCATTAAATTAGTGCCAGAAAAGACACTAGAAAACAGTGGAAGTAGGTCTGATTCATAAGAGATTGCAGCAGTAAATATAAAAGAGAGGAGCCTAAAAAAACACTCTTGGACAAAAGATATGCTTCAGCTTAATAAATGTTTTCAGTACCTCATTAAAACTTCCCTTTTCATATAAGTCAGGGGTCAGCAAACTGTAGCTAAAGGACCAAATTCAGCTGACTGTCTGATTTTGTACTGCCCATAAAGAATGTTCTTTTTACATTTTTCATATGGTTGGGGAAGAAATCAAAACAATAATAATGTTTTGTGATATGAAAATTATATGGATTGAAATTTCGCAGTGTTCACAAATAAAGTTTCATTGGAACACGGCCACACCCATTCATTGATAGAACGTCTATGGCTACTCTGGTGTTATAACAGCTGAACTGAGTCGTTGTAATGGAGCCCTTATAGCCCATAAAGCCTAACATATTTACTCTCTGGCCGTTTAAAGAAAAGGTTTATGAACTTCAGATATCGTTGGTCTGAGAAAAGCATTATGTGTTGACACTGTAACTTCAAATTCTGTTATGTTAAAAATAATCAATAAAAGAGTTTCCTATTTATCTATTAACCTATAAAATAGGCTGGAAAAAAAAGATGTTATATCTAAATCCACATGCAAGTATGTGAAGAAGGGATAAAGGAATCACAGTAGTCTATGATTTTGTAGTGACTCTGGGATGTAAGAATGAAAATATACACAAGAATTATTAGATTATCCATCTACCCACTCAAGTCAGCACTCCCTTGATCCTACTAAAATACTGTCTGGTTTAAATGAAGAGTTTAGAAAGAATTAAGAGAGAAATAAGGGAAAGATAGAAAGCTAGAAACTAAAATAGATTTAAAAAGATGAAAGAAATCAGAATAATTTAGTGGGGAGAGGAGAAAGCCAAGGGGTGATTTAATACTGGACTTTCAGGCATGAAGAAGGCAAGGCAGAGGCAATGATCTTGAGCTATAGTTGAAGGCACTGAGCTTTCTTATGAGGGAGGCTTCTGATAAAGTGTGTTGTTAATCATGAAACTGTGTTATCTAGAAAGACAATTGGTTCTTCCAGCCTCAAAGCCCTGAAAAAAACAAAAGAGACATTCATTCATGCTATCCTTTAGAGAAAAATTGATTTACATACATGGGCGGCATTGAGTGACCTCTCAGGATGCTTGGCCTTCTGATTATTCTAAGACTACTTCTGCAAATCTAAAAATGTTAATAATGTCCCACAGCAGTTGGGAGAAGGCTGTCAGAGGGATAAGCACATACATGAAGATTACTGTGTCTGCCAGTTGTCCCTATAAAATGGGGGTGGGTAGAGTAAAAACCTCCCTACATATCTTTGTTGTGTGAACTCAAAACAACTCAGGTCAAGATTCTTCTTGCCAAAAGCAGAGCTTTCCAAGCAGTACTGATATTTTTGGCCTTGATTTATACTGATCAACAAGCATATGTCTTTAGGGATTAAATTAATTAGAGGAGATTTGCTGGATAATGTTCAAAGACAATAAAATTCCTAAAGGTTTACAGGCCATACAAGTTAGAGCACAAAATGGTACACCTTGGGGGAGGATTAAGAGGAACTAATTTTGTACCCAAAGGACTGTCATTTTCTATCCTCATGCAAAAGGGGGACTTTGCTTCAACACGTTTCCAATTGGAGAACTAGGTTAATTACCATAGAGTTACATGTGCTGGGAAATAGGTCCTGAAAAGATAAACTTAGAAATAAAAAGGATTACATGAAGAAACATGAAGTGTAAAAGGCAAATAGCCTCTTTAAACATTTTTTTCAAATGTCCAAAGGAAAGGGAGAGGATATTAAGCTGTTATTTTCCATTTTTTATGTTCTGAAAACAGGATAAGAGAATGTTTTGCCTTAAAGTAGCCACAGGATACATTTACAGATGAAGAGGACTAACTTTTGAATAAATTATTTTAAAAGCTGTAGACTTTTCAAAAGTAGGATTATTTTCTATGACACAAATGAACCTATCTGCAAAACAGAAACAAAACCACAGACATAGAGAACAGACTTGTGGTTGCCAAGGGGTAGGGGAGTGGGGGAAGGAAGGACTGGGAGTTTGGAGTTAGCAGATGCAAGCTATTATATACAGAATGGATAAACAACAAGGTCCTACTGTATAGCACAGGGAATTATATTTAATATCCTGTGATAAACCATAATGGAAAAGAATATTTAAAAAATAATGTATATATATGTATAACTGAATCACTTTGCTGTACAGCAGAAATTAACACAACATTGTAAATCAACTATACTTCAATAAAAATAAATTTTAAATAAAATAAAGTAAAATAGGATTATTTTCAACTAGGAAGGCTGTATGGGAGCACAGTCCTTCCATACCAGGCAAGAGACAGAGCTACAGCTTGACGGATTTCTGCCAGTCCTGGACAAGCTGTGGAACAAGTCCCAGACAACAAAGCTGAAACAGGTGGCTGCCTGTCTCTACAACGCATTGGTTCCTGAAAGGCCCCTGCATGAAGACATCTCCTTCAAGCTCCTGACCCCCTACTGTTAAGATCTGCATTTCTACCAAGTTCCCACATGATGTTTCTGCTTCTGGTCTGAGGACCACAATATGGGAAGCATGGGTCTAAAGCCATCTGTGCTTCATTTAACACCACTTAGAAGGAAGACACCAAAGATCCAGCTCTCTCCCTAACTCCTAGCCTTCCACCCAAACACAAACACTTTTACATCATGCTGAACTGGCACCTCTATAAGACTTACATCTAATTAGTTACTGACTGTACAATCATGTTTGGTCATGGCTCATTCTATTCAAAAAACATACAAAGCAGCCAATTTGTCCAGGTCCTGAGAAACAAAATTACAGGAAAAAGAATATTTATTTGGGGAGGGGGGCAGGGATAAATTGGGAGATTGGGATTGACATATACACACGACTATATATAAAAGAGATAACTAACAAGGACCTATTATATAGCACAGGGAACTCTACTCAATACTCTGTAATGGCCTATATGAGAAAAAATTTTAAAAAGAGTGGATATATGTATATGTATATGTGGTTCACTTTGCTGTACACCTGAAACTAACACAACCTTGTTAATCAACTATACTCCAAAAAAAACAAAAACCAAAAACCTGCCAATAACAACAAAAAAAGAATATTTATTTGGCTGAGGGCTAAAAGCTAAGATTCTACCTAGGTCCCCCAACCCCTAGTGCCACAAATTTAATAAAAGTAGAATACGATAAAATAAAAAAGCTTTTTCAGATTGCAGCTGGCATTTAGAGCCTTCCACAGGCAATGCAAAGGAAAGCAGAGATGTAATGATATAAACAACTGGGAAGCTTGATTCAGGGACTATCTCAGGAAAGTGAAATGCAAGAAACTCATTAAGACCTTGAACCAAAGCATATATGCCAACATGTGACTTTCACATGCTATTTTCCCCAGGGTTCATATATATCCAATGACAAATATCCTTAAGTTTATCTTATGCTAATAATGATTTACAATGTTGTTTTTAAACCTGTACAAAGGACCATCTCTAAGACTGATTCCTTTATCCAGTCAATATTCAATGACTGGCTAAGAAGCATACCCTTATAAAAAAGACACATTCTAAGACATTTTGAGTTAATTGTACATGCGTAAGTTGAATCATTTTACATTTAGTAAGGGTATTAGCTAATCAAAGTAAACATATAATGAATCATTTGATCAAGTTACATAATTTCAAGTTAAATAATTTAACTCTTTAGTTAGCATTGGTAAGTTTTAGGTTTGATGTAGTAAACTTGGCATGTGAGAAACTGTGACATGACAATTTTATGCTCTTTGGTAAAGGCAACACTTACTTTCATGAAATTTGGCCCCTTATTGTTTGTATAACTTGAGTGAAAAAAAGAACGAAAAAGGGAGAAAGGAGAAGAAAGAAAGGGGATGAGGAGAAGGGTGGGGGGAGAGAGAGAGAATGTATTTTTTCTCTTTTAAAGGGAGGTGATTTTAAGCTCCATGCTTTGAGATTGCTCTGTGAAGGGTCAGCATATGTAACTACATAATCAAAGGCTGAGAAGCTGGCGAATCCCAGCTAAGGTTCTGAAACATGCACAGTATCTGCAGTGCCATACAGGTACAACCAACTTGTTCTCATTCAGTGGATTTCAGCCAGCTACATGTGAAGGGAAAATGTTAGGATTTAAATGATTATTTTATCTTGATGTTTTCAAAGCATCTGACTTCAAGTTCTTGTAGACTTATCCATGTGAATACTTTGTGGCCAAAATGCTTAAGAGCCCAGCTTATAAAATATATTTAAATGGTTACGCTTTCTGAAGGTAACTAAGAATTACCAAGAACTCTTAAAGGGCAGAGCTAGGTCTGAGTTTCCCTAATTTTTATAACTGTATATGGCACACATGCTTCAAAAGCTTGCATACTCATGGAAGTTTAATAAATCTGCTGACTAGCATGGAGAATATCTCACATACAGTGAAAACAGACTGGCAGAT
Source organism: Delphinus delphis (assembly GCF_949987515.2). Lineage (NCBI taxonomy): Eukaryota > Metazoa > Chordata > Mammalia > Artiodactyla > Delphinidae > Delphinus > Delphinus delphis. The sequence continues at coordinate 49,086,314 of NC_082692.2, read as the reverse complement.
AGTAACATGTCCCTGTTGTGAAATGCAGTTAGTTTAGAGCTCCATCTGTTCCCAGACTTGAAAAGTCTGGGGTTTTCTCAAAACCACCGCAAAAGATTTGTGTGTTGTACCAACAGAACTCAGACATTTTATGAGCTTTGGGCCAAACATTTATAAATAAATCGCTATCCTCATAACTTAAAAAAATTTGAAACTGTAAGCATGCTCCAACCTTCAACAAAATACCATTGGTTCCTGACATGGTCACTGTTTATCTTTCGGATGCATCATTCGTTTTACGAAAATACAGTGACAAGCAAATAGCCAGTTTCCCCAGTCTGCAAGGATATTTTCTGAACTTTGCCCTTGAAAAAGGTGGATTTTTCTGTAGTTGTCTCAACAAACTCATTTCAATCACTTTCTTGCAATTTTCTGCAAGGAAACACCACCAGGCAAATATCAGTGATCTAACATCAGGCAAGGCTTCTTCCTTGATAATGTTAGTTTGCAGCATGCTCACAAAGAATCCAGACAGCCCGATCTAGCCCTGTTGCAGGAGTGAAGCCTCTGGTGTGGGAGGAGAACCTTTGCTGCCTCTCAGATGTGTACTTCTATCTACCCCTGCTGTCGGCAGCGTGAAACAGAAGAGGCAGACACAAAAGACCTGTCATCTGGGCACTGGTGTAAAACATCTTTCTAACCACAGTGCACAGTCAACTGAGAACATCCTGTATTTATCAGGGATTGAAGTTTTGAAATTGTGCAGCACATGTCAGGGTAGATACCAGAGAGTTAACGAGACTTAGAGGCCACTCTTTGTCAGGATTAATAGTCAAAAGTATAGCATTAGTGTACAAACTCTAGTTTCTCTTTGGATTTTACAACTATTCCCTGGGAAATTTGGGGATGTGAGTCTGGTCCTAGACTAACAGCTTCTTTTGTATCAGTTGCATGTGTTATAGCTGAGCCAAAAGGAGGAAATAATGATGCTTCTACTACAACACCCTAAATAGTGTTCCAGAAATAACAGAAATTCAATTAATACTTGGTAAAAGGGAGTGAGCATATAACTTATTCCAAAGTACAAATAGAGAGTGACATTTAGCAGGGAACTTGCGATGGTTTTGCTTGAGTAGTTTCTGAAGAATGACTCAAGTGTCACAAAAAGCTGAAGAGTTGTAAAGGAGACACAGTCCCTCGGGTAACAGGAGTATAGAAGTTGAGTGCTTTGAAGGCCGTCAGTCAGCGGGTGGCCTAAAGAAGCAGCAGCCATGTGCCTGTATGTAGGTCTAGCCCTGAAGCAACCAGTGGATAGAAGAAATACAGGGCCCATGTGACAGTCTGACAGCCACTGAGTAAGAGAACAACCAAGACAGACAGGGATCATATGAGAAGTGGGGAAAACCAGGGCCAGTTTGGACCTGAGACTGGGATTAATGCTAAAGTCACAACAAGGCAGAAGGCAAGGAAAACGCTAAATTAGAAACAAGGGAAGGGGCCCCATACATGATCGAAACTTGATTACCTCTGGATATCCAGAAATCCAATGCTCAAGCACTCATCACAAACTCAGATGACTGTAGGATCAGTCTGGTAACCTAAGATGGGAACATGGTGGCAGAGAATAAGACACAAGGGAGCGGGGTGGGAGGGGGCTGGTCAGCCCTAGAGAAAGAGATATCTGCCATCACATCCTGGCCGCTGAATTGACCGACCTCGTTGTGTTGCAAAATGGGCCCGGGGTAAGTGAAGGAGTTAGGAAGACCAGTATTCAGCAAGAGGTCTGGTGGACAGGAGTTATCTGTTGGAAGGTCAAGCCAAGGGAAATTTTACAGTAAATTGGGTCATTTATTTATCAGCTGAAAGTGTAGCTACAGAAAACATGAAATTTAAAACACATCTGCCTATATTTGATGCGGCCTCTAATTTGTGCTCAGCAATTTTATTGAGTTTGACTTAAGATCCCTAAATTCAGGAAAAGGAACTTGAAAGATGAACCATACAGCATTATAAAATGTGTGTTGGCCCGATGGGGTGAACAGTTGTTGGAGGATTGGGGAATGTAAGTGCCGACAAGTGGAGGGAGCAGCGGGCAAGGGAAGAGTTAACAGCAGATTAGGTGAAGGCAGTCACATTACAGGTAAAATAGCAATGCCATGTCACAAAGCTAGAAGATAGAACAGGGCATCATGAAAACAGAAGAGGCAGCAAGCAGGGATGAGTGTGCACATCCACGGAGTGACTATTACATGGAGGGCACCCTGGGCTCCTGCACGGCTTTGATGACCAGAGGCCGGGGTTGGAATCGCAGTTCCGTCACTAGCTGTGTGACCATAACCAAGTTAGTCAACCTCTCTGTAGCTCATTTTTCTCCTCTGGAAAATGGGGTTGATAATAAAAACGGGGCCACCTCATAGGGCTGTCAGGAAGGGGTGGAGGAGTATTTTCAGAGCACTTAGAACCTGTCTAGCAGGTAGTAAGTTTCATTTAAGTTTACATACAATTGCACTGGGTACTTAACAAACATTGTTTTATCAAATACTATCAGCAAGTCTGCAGTGTAGTGTTAGTCCCAGATGACATTTCATAGATGAGAAATTGAGGTTCAGATCCTACCTAAGGATCACAGGGCTGGGAGCTGGCAGGGCTGGAACAGGAGTCCCACCCTCCCCTACCTCGAATCCATATCCCACTACCACCAGCTTCAGGCCATGATACACAGCATCTCATTCCAGAAGCCCCCTGGCAATATCCTCTATATCCGGGTTTCTGTTCCTAAGAATTGCTTTCCCTGAATACTTCTTACCTTTAAAAAATTGACCAGACCCTTCACCAGGACTGTGAGAAATTGTTAAATCACACCTAACCATGATGGGAATTAAAAGATAGGAAGGGAAATAGCTTTTCTCATGAATATGCAAATAAACTTTAAATGGAATCTACATATTTAAAACAGGCATTAAGAGGAAATGTGATCCTCTGTCTGAGACAGAATGGATGCTGGATAACAGTCTGTGGAAACCAGCATCTTAACTATTGTGAGTTATACCATCAGTGCCTTGAAATTTTTGGTCTAAATGTAAGCAACTCTAAGCCATGCATAAGAATAAAAGTGAAAAAAAAAAAAAGGAGGAGAAAGCCATGGAAATGGCTATTTGTTTTTCCAGTAATTATGAGAAACTAGGTTCAGAGTTGCTTTTGTAGAAAAACTGACTGCCCATAGCCCTAATACCACATCTGGAAATCCCAAGTTCTGGCATGAAAGCATTATGGACGGGCCTCTGGAAAAACCTCTTGCCAGGGAGAATTGTGGACTGTCAGCCATTCATGCCGAGCTTGGAATGTTACTGTCCCATTAAAGTTTCCAAGGCCTTTCCCCTAAGAAGCTTTATAGGCATCCTGGGCAGGCCTGGCCCAGAGCTTCAGGACTCAGAAGAAATTTGGAAAAGGAAGGTCTCTAAAGAGGGAAAACAGAAGTAAATATACGGTAAGAGAGAGAAGGAAGGCAAAGTGATTGCAGAAAGTTGTTTGGAGGCAAACTTGAATGGACTATTTGAATACAAGAAAGAGAATAAGAGAAACAGAGAGAAGCAAGAGAGGGAGATGGAAAATGTAAACAGACAGCTAAGAGACAGGAAAGCAAAGGAGGAAAATTATGAACTATGGAATGAGATTTCATGCCACAGAGTCTCAGGAAGGAAGAAGACCTCCTCCTTCTTCGACACAGAAAGTCTTACAAAGCATGGAGGAAGGATGGGAGGGAGAGAGGAGGGGTGAAGGTCTCTGTTTCCCTCTCCCATCCCCCACTCCACCGGGTTTAGGGTTTACTCCCAGCTCCCCAGGGCCCGGGAAATAGGCAAAAATGCAAGAGACGCGGGTACACACTTTCACCCAGAGTTCAAAAGCAACCTACAAATCATTCATGTGTCTATGCCCCAACGTCTAAGGCAGGACATGGATGGAAAAGCAGGTACATCAGGGGAGAAAGCAAGAACCGAGCCTTCCTGCTTTCTTCTCTGTCCCAAGTGCTGTTTGGCTTTCGCATTCCTCATACCCCAGAGCCGCACCAGAGGAAGGTGCTGACAAGGCCTGGCTCTCTGCAAAGGGAGCAGCTTCAGTCCAAGAATACACAGGGACAAGGTTTCTCCTCACACCTGGGACTAAGAAGAAGAGGAAGATAATAGTCTCCCATGTCACCTGTCAGGGATTAGTTACCCCTACGCCTCAAGCCAGAGCTGATGACCTGGATTGGATGCTGAAATTGTGGCTCCCAAGAAGGGTCCTGGCTGCTGCCCAGTTAAAGGGTCCCCTCCCTCTGACTTCAAAGCCCGCCTGTTGGTGACATTAGCAACTGCGGAGATGAAAGCCCTGAGGAAATCAGTCTGTAGGGAGGGGACTGGGGCTGGCAGTTCTGTGTCGCTTTCATCCTGAATGAGAAGATGACAGAGAAAGATACAAAGGATTTATTGTACGCTGAGCCATACAATCCTGACTTCGGGGGAAAAAAAGCCCAATAAGTGCATGTTTCTCTCAGAAGATTCTATTTTGATGAAATGGAGATATTCCACCAGATTCCTCACATGTTTGCTCTCTCTATATATTTATTTTAAAAGTGCAGTATTTCAGTGATGAGGGGACTTTTGGCTGAAGTGTCTACTGCATGAAAGACATAAAATTATTTCTCAAGTCCAGAGAAGTATTAGGTTGACCTTCCCCATGTTCTAGCTTATTAGTTCTTAAACACTGTTGAGTGGCATGAAATTTAATTTTTACTCCCATCATGGGAATTGGTAAGAATTACGATCCTCATCATGACCTCACATCCCATGAAAAATAAACTACTGAACCAAGTGTATGTGTGAGCCAGCTCTATTTTAGCTAAAAATGACAGAAAATTCCAAATCCAACTAACTGAAACTGCAAGAGAGGAATCATTGCCTCTTGCAAATATAAAGTCCAAGAGGAGACTGGCTTCAGGTATAGTCTGATCCAGGGCATTAAGGGAGTGACAAGAGCTGGTTTATCTCTCCATCTCTTAACTAAGCTCACCGCGGCCCATCATATTGGCTACTCTATCAAGCAACCTCATGATGGCAAACAGTAGTAGCTTCCGTCTTCCACCCTTACAAGCCTAAGTCCAATGGAGGGAAAACAGAGTGAGCTCCTAGCAAAAGCCCTGTAAAATCCCAGGTTTTGCTCTGATTAAATTGACCTGGGTCACATCACCCCTGAACTAATCACTGAGGTTAGGGACGAACCAGGCTCTGAACAGGCAGGCATGAATTACAAGTTACCTTCTTTGAGTTACCACACAAACCTCATGAACTGAAAACTTGAGTTTTTCCAGAGAGAAATTGTGCTGATTTTACCCAAAGAAAGGTATATGGAATCTGGGCAGGTACAACACTAATGCATGGTAGAATATTTCAGGGATTTGCTGCTAACATGGGAGTATAATTCCTCTAGTTGTACTCGAAGGCAAATAGGTGGTAACAGACTCAAAAGCATTAAAACAAAAACTAGGAGATAAAGTTTGAAATTGATAAAATTCTATTTTTCTGTAGCTTTTTGTTAGAGAAATATTATTTCTTTGTGTTCCTGGCTTACACCCTCTATCCGCTTTGCTAGACACCAAGAAGGAGGGTGCTCAGGGCTTGCAGGGCTGGCTGTCCAGGTGCTGCCCCTCTCCCGCCAGAGGGCAAAGTCCAATGACACAGAATGTGAGATGCAGTCACCATTACTGTCCTGGACTCATTCTTCGGTGGGGACCAGTTGTCGAGTCCCTACCATGCACCAGATGCTGTGCTACATACTCTCAACACAAAGTCTTTAACCCTCAAACCAAGAGACTTTATGTCACTTGTGTGAAGTCACACAGTTGGTAAATGGTGGAGGCATGATTTGGACCAAAATTTATCAAATGGCCCTCTAGGCTTTTTCTAGGTACATCTTCTTTTGTACTTGGAGTTTAAACATGTTCCCACTTTCCCAGTTTCAATCTTGAACCTACTTGCAGGTGTATAGTGCATTTTTCCTGAAGCTGTGCTGTGCCGTGCTGTGCTGCCTTGTGTAACAGTTCTGTCACTTTAGCACTGGGGCTTTCCAACACTGTGAGTATGAATAGACTACTAGACCCATTACTAACTCTCTCAATTCAAATTAGATGAATTTTCCATCGCCTAGTATAAAATGTGCCTTTTCATTTCCATTCCCTTCTTCACAGTGCTCACTCGGAAGTCCCTCCAAATGCCATCTATCACTAGTCCATCTGTTTCCATGTATCAAAATCTTACCCATTAAAATAAAGGTCTACTTTAACTAATTGGTATAGTCTTCTGGAAGATAACTTTGCAACATACATCAAAAGTCTTAAACATGAGCATACCCTTTGACCCAACAATCCCACTTCTCAGAATTAACCTTGAGAAAATAAAGACGGCTGCATGGAGCTAAATAAACAAACACACACATATACTGTCATGTTAATTTTAAGAGCAAAAGATGGAAACATCCTAATTATTATATGGTGGGGCATTCACAATAATTTATAGTTATCCATTTTATAGTGTAATATACAATGATTAAAAATAGCATCATAGGGCTTCCCTGGTGGCGCAGTGGTTGAGAGTCCGCCTGCCGATGCAGGGGACATGGGTTCATGCCCCGGTTTGGGAAGATCCCACATGCCGCGAAGCGGCTAGGCCCGTGAGCCGTGGCCGCTGAGCCTGCGCGTCCAGAGCCTGTGCTCTGCAACAGGAGAGGCCACAACAGTGAGAGGCCCGCGTACCAAAATAGCATCATAGGAGAATAGTTAATAACCCATATAACAGTCACAATATACAGGTTCCAAAACTGTATGTACAGATTGACCCAGTTATGGAAGATACACTGATTGGCCGTTCTGGGTTTACTCATGATCCTCCTCTATCTTACTCTCTGATTGTAAGCTCTACCCATTGGGAGCTCTTGATCTCTGTTTTCCAGCCAGGTTCAGCCAATTGGAAGCCCCAGCACAAGGTCTGAGACACAAGAAGAGGAGAACAGGGTGTGTTCTCTCCACTCTCTCCCTGCGAAGTTGCTTGGGCTGGCTGAGTCTATTGCATGAAGGACACTGCTTCTCTCAAGGTCATTTTCTCTACTGGCTCTCCTTCCAAGTTTTAGTAACCACACCCTCCCCTGATTCCTTCACTAACAGCCTAAGTTTGGTAACAGCTCCTTTACTATTACTAGTCTTGATTTCCTGCACCACCCCCATGCTTCCCTTATGTTTTATCCACTCATAGAATTTAACTCTGCTATCTGTTTCCTGCTAAAACCTCGACTAACACAATACAAATACAAACACAAACACACTCAATCATAAATGGCGGAATAAACCTTACAACAATATACCTCAAAACCCAACAACGTGTATCTCACTAGGTGGTGGGATTATGAGCAATTCTGATTTTTTTCTCCTTATTGCTTTTCTGTACTTTCCAATTTTACACAATCAATATATAATACTTTCAGAATATGAAATAACCACAGGTATTATGTTTTTACAAATCTAACTTATGACCAATGTTAGCTCTTCAGTAAGTCCTTCCCTGATCATACACCCTCTAAACTTACCACTCTCTAAACTGAATTTTTCTACCATTTATTTTCTGTGCCATTTATGTGACACTTACAACTTCCCGATGTTGAAGTGAGTGTATGTATTTTATTTACACCAACTTTACTCAGTGGGCTATTTAAGATAGCACAATTTGTACACAGCACTTTCCTTTTTGGAGATTAAAATCTCTTGGAGGGCAGGGACCATGCTTTATGCTCTCTCCGTCCCCTACTGTACCTATTACACAGTAGACAATCAGTAAACATGGATGGAATAAATGAAATCTATAGAAGAGATTTAAAATCTCATTTATGTCATTTCAACTTCCTTCCTATCAACTCTCCTCTATAAGCAATAAAAATGAATTATTTGAATTCAATTTCTCAGCACATCCATGTTCTAGTGAAAGTGCGAATCAGGAATGAAATACCTCACAGCAAGCTGGCAGAAGGACGTGAGAGAAACAGGGTTGGAAAAAGCTGCTATGAAAGAGCAATAATGAGTTCGTGGATTATGGAGAGGTGACTAAGTTTTAGGACTGAGCTTTCTCACTAATGATAAACCTTGAGATTTTAGTTTCAGACTTCTAAAATTTATCACCAGAGGAAGAAATTTGAATAACGGTATTTGGATTAATGGGGGTCATCATTATTCACTGTGGAAAAGAAAGCAGCTAGACTGGAATCAGCCTTGCAGAAGATCAGATTGTGACCTGATTCCCAAAGCATCATTTTTTACTTGCTATTTCTATTTTTCCCAACCTCCTAATATAAATAGAAGCAGTGAATCTAATAAGGTGTTTGAATAGTCACCAAATGCAATTTTCTAAGTTCAGCTTTAGCAATGAACGATGTACCCTGAGACAGTAAAATGCTACCCTCAGAGCCTGCAGGGGAGGCTGGCTAAAATGAAAGTTTCCACCACCTTCTGGAGATGCCCTTGCCATGGTCCCCACTTCTGAATATCTTATCCCTATTGGGTGTGTAGCTACTTTCAACAGATTGACACAAGATAGCACAACCCTGGGATCATAAGCCAATCCACATAAGCCTCTAGGAGAAGGAGCTCTGTGTCTCCCGATTCAGGGGTTCTGAGCAATACCTTTAGTAGAGCAGGTGAAACAAAGTGAAGACACGGTAAGCCTGTAATTTATTTCCACTGACTTCCATAATGGAAAAGGAGGGACGACTTGTCTACAACATCCCTAGGAAGTTCTGGATCTTACTGTCTCATACAATTTTATTTTATTACAATCTGAATTCATACACTCCTGGTCTCACCCTTTGTCTGTAATACAATTGCCTTTCGATGCTTCCCAGACGACCTGTTGTTTAGCTGCCTAATGCGTGCTTCCACGTGGCTTTTATTATTAAAATAACATTATCAAGAGGAAGAAGCCCTAGGACGAATGGCAAGAACTGAGCATGTCCAGATGCAACCAGTGCTTCTGATTTACTGTCTGGAGGTGCAGTGGTGCTCCTGCCTCAGCCCAGTCATCTCATCTGTTTTCACAAAATATTTGTTCTCTCAAATTTAGTAATTTAAAGAACCTGTTTATTCCTACCAACTGAATACACAGCACAATGCATACATTTTTCTCGATAAATCATTTTACTAAATACATTCACTGTACTCAGCTCTTAACTAATGGATACTCTATTCTAGTACAATAAGTGTTTCCCTAACTATTCTTATACATTGCTACCAGCATCAGGAATACACCGAGCTATATAATTCTTCACTGCCCCCCGCAAGATGCAAAATTCTTCACGTCTCTTGTTATTAAAATCTGCTCTCAGAATCTGATTAACTAATTCACCTTGAAAGGTAAGTGGTTAGTTAAAAGAACAATGGATACAGTCTTTCTAGATGTTTCTATTCTAAAATATAAAATGTTTAAGTGGAAAAATCTCTTGACATAGGATTTCAACAATAGTGGTAGGTAGTCTGTTGTTGGGGGTAAGATGGGGGTGTTTTTAGGGGAAACCTTCATGGAGCTTTCCCAGCCCTAGGACACAGACTCAGGAAGGTCACTGCTGACCTTGCCTCTGTGTCAGCCAGTCCTGCATAAGAATAAGAGCACTACCAAATGTAAAATAGATAGCTAGTGGGAAGCAGCCACATAGCACAGGGAGATCAGCTCAGTGCTTTGTGGCCACCTAGAGGGAAGGGATAGGGAGGGTGGGAGGAAGACGCAAGAGGGAGGAGATATGGGGATATATGTATATGTATAGCTGATTCACTTCGTTATAAAACAGAAAATAACACACCACTGTAAAGCAATTATACTCCAATTAAGATGTTAGAAACAAAAAAGAATAAGAGCACTCATAACACATCAGTAACAATGTTTACTGTTACTACTCACACTGTCATTTATTAAGTGCCTTTTCTCTTCAGAGTTAGGATATGAATTTTAAAATTGTTATTTCATGTTTACAATTCTATGGAATCACCTTGTTATTCTCAATTTATAGTGACAAAATATAATGTGGTTAAAACTACCCAACTAAATAAATGGCAGAACTGGGATTTTAACTCAAAGCTGTGGGATTCTAACATCCATGGTCTTAACCATTATGGTCTGTATTCTAGTGATCTCAAACAGATGGAACTTTTAAGATATTCACTGCCTGTATGGGAAAAGAATCTAAAAAAGAGTGGATATATGTATATGTATAACAGATTCACTTTGCTGCACTGCAGAAACTAACACAAAATTGAAAATCAACTATACTTCAAAAAAATTATGATTTAAAAAAACATATTCACTGGATAGACCTATTCTTGTACCAAAATTTCTTGTTTGTTTTTCTCACCTTCTCTGTTCAATATCCTGAGGATCAGGTGATTCATCGTATTTGAAAAATTAAAGTTTTTCCTTAACCCCGTTGTTTATCTAGTCACTTTTATGCTCCAAGGAAAGCTTACTTAGGTTAGATTTTTCCATTAAAGTTTTTTTCCCCCCAGTGCTTCCAACTCATAAAAAATATATTAAAGGGGAAATGAAAGTGTGCATTTACATTATAGGGGTCCCAGAAGAGGAAGAGAGAGAGAAAGGACCTGAGAAAATATTTGAAGAGATTATAGTCAAAAACTTTGCTAACATAGGAAAGGAAATAGCCACCCAAGTACAGGAAGCGCAGAGTCCCATACAGGATAAATCTAAGGAGAAACACGCCAAGACACATAGTAATCAAATCGGCAAAAATTAAAGACAAAGAAAAATTATTGAAAGAAGCAAGGGAAAAATGACAACATACAAGGGAACTCACATAAGGTTAACAGCAGATTTCTCAGCAGAAACTCGACAAGCCAGAAGGGAGTGGCATGACATACTTAAAGTGATGAAACGGAAGAACCTACAACCAAGATTACTCTACCCAGCAAGGATCTCATCCAGATTTGCTGGAGAAATCAAAAGCTTTACAGACAGGCAAAAGCTAAGAGAATTTAGCACCACCAAACCAGCTCTACAACAAATGCTAAAGGAACTTCTCTAAGTCAGAAACACAGGAGAAGAAAAGGACCTACAATAACAAACAATTAAGAAAATGGTAATAGGAACATACATAACGATAATTACCTTAAACGTGAATGGAATAAATGCTGCATCCAAAAGATGCAGCCTCACAGAATGGACACAAAAAAAGACCCATATATATGCTGTCTACAAGAGACCCACTTCAGACCTAGGGACACATACAGACTGAAAGTGAGGGGATGGAAAAAGATATTCCATGCAAATGGAAATCAAAATTAAGCAGGAGTAGCAATACTTGTATCAGAAACAAATAGACTTTAAAATAAAGAATGTTACAAGAGACAAGGAAGGACACTACATAATGATCAAGGGATCAATCCAAGAAGAAGATATAACAATTATAAATATATATGCACCCAACATAGGAGCACCTCAATACATAAGGCAACTGCTAACAGCTCTAAAAGAGGAAATCGACAGTAACACAATAATAGTGGGGGATTTTAATGCCTCACTTACACCAATGGACAGATCATCCAAACAGAAAATTAATAAGGAGACACAAGCTTTAAATGACACAATAGACCAGATAGATTTACTTGATATTTATAGGACATTCCATCCCAAAACAGCAGATTACACTTTCTTCTCAAATGCACATGGAACATTCTCCAGGATAGATCACATCTGGGGTCACAAATCAAGCCACAGTAAATTTAAGGAAATTGAAATCATATCAAGCATCTTTTCTGACCACAACACTATGAGATAACAAATCAATTACAGGGGAAAAAATATAAAAAACACAAACACATGGAGGATAAACTGTAAATAACCAAGAGATCACTGAAGAAATCAAAGAGGAAATCAAAATATACCTAGAGACAAATGAAAATGAAAACATGAGGATTGAAAACCTATGGGATGCAGCAAAAGCAGTTCTAAGAGGGAAGTCTATAGCTATACAATCCTACCTCAAGAAACAAGAACAATCTCAAATAAACAATCTAACATTACACCTAAAGGAACTAGAGAGAGAAGAACAAACAAAACCCAAAGTTACTAGAAGAAAAGAAATCATAAAGATCAGAGCAGAAATAAATGAAATAGACTCAAAGAAAACAATAGTAAAGATCAATAAAACTAAAAGCTGGTTCTTTGAGGAGATAAACAGAATTGATAAACCATTAGCCAGACTCATCAAGAAAAAGAGGGAGAGGACTCAATCCATAAAATTACAAATGAAACAGGAGTAGTTACAACAGACACAGCAGAAATACAAAGCATCCTAAGAGAAAACTATAAGCAACCCGATGCCCGTAAAATGGACAACCTGGAAGAAATGAACAAATTCTTAGAAGACTGAACCAGGAAGAAACAGAAAATATGAACAGACCAATCACAAGTAATGAAATTGAAACTGGGATTAAAAATCTTCCAACAAACAAAAGTCCAGGAACAGATGGCTTCACAGGTGAATTCTATCAAACATTTAGAGAAGTGCTAACACCCATCCTTTTCAAACTCTTCCAAAAATTTGCAGAGGAAGGAAAACTCCCAAACTCATTCTATGAGGCCACCATCACCCTGATACCAAAACCAGACAAAGATACTACAAAAAAGAAAATTAAAGCCCAATATCACTGGTTAATATAGATGCAAAAATCCTCAACAAAATACTAGCAAACAGAATCCAACAACACATTAAAAGGATCACACACCATGATCAAGTGGGATTTATCCCAGGGATTCAAGGATTCTTCAATACATGCAAATCAATGAATGTGATACACCATAATAACAAACTGAAGAATAAAGACCATATGATTATCTCAATAGATGCAGAAAAAGCTTCTGATAAAATTCAACACCTATTTATGATAAAAAATCTCCAGAAAGTGGGCACAGAGGGAACCTACTTCAACATAATAAAGGCCATATAAGACAAACCCACAGCAAACATGATTCTCAATGGTGAAACCCTGAAAGCATTTCCTCTAAGATCAGGAAGAAGACAAGGATGTCCACTCTCACCACTATTATTTAACATAGTTCTGAAAGTCCTAGCCACAGCAATCAGAGAAGAAAAAGAAATAAAAGGAACACAAATTCAAAAAGAAGAAGTAAAACTGTCACTGTTTGCAGACGACATGTCACTATACACAGAGAATCCTAAAGGTGCCACCAGAAAACGACTAGAGCTAATCATAGAATTTGGTACAGTTGCAAGTTACAAAATTAATGCACAGAAATCTTTTGCATTCCTATACATGAATGATGAAAAATCTGAAAGAGAAATTAATGAAACTCTCCCATTTCCCATTGCAACAAAAGGAATAAAATACCTAGGGAGACAAAACACCTGTATGCAGAAAACTATAAGATACTGATGAAAGAAATTAAAGATGATACCAACAGATGGAGAGATATACCATGTTCTTGGAATGGAAGAATCAATATTGTGAAAATGACAATACAACCCAAAGCAATCTACAGATTCAATGCAATCCCTATCAAATTTCCAATGGCACTTTTTCACAGAACTAAAACAAAAAATCTTAAAATTTGTATGGAGACACAAAAGACCCTGAATAGCCAAAACAGACTTGAGGGAGAAAACGGAGCTGGAGGAATCAGCCTCCTTGACTTCAGACTATACTACAAAACTACCGTAGTCAAGACAGTATGGTACTGGCACAAAAACAGAAATATAGATCAATGGAACATGATAGAAAACCCAGAGTTAAACACATGCACCTATGGTCAACTAATCTATGACAAAAGAGGCAAGGATATAGAGTGGAGAAAAGACAGTCTCTTCAATAAGTGGTGCTGAGAAAACTAGACAGCTACATGCAAAAGAATGAAATTAGAACACTCCCTAACACCACACAAAAAAATAAACTCAAAATGGATTAGAGATCTAAATGTAAGACTGGACACTATAAAACTATTAGAGGAAAACATAGGAAGAACACTCTTCGACATAAATCACAGCAAGATCTTTTTTGATCCACCTCCTAGGATAATGGAAATAAAAACAAAAATAAACAAATGGGACCTAATGAAACGTCAAAGCTTTTGCACAGCAAAGGAAACCATAAACAAGACACAAAGACAACCCTCAGAATGGGAGAAAATATTTGCAAACGAATCATCGGACAAAGGAGTAACCTCCAAAATATATAAACAGTTCCCGAGCTCAATATTAAAAAATCAAACAACCCAATCCAAAAATGGGAAGAAAACCTAAATAGACATCTCTCCAAAGAAGGCATACAGATGGCCAAGAAACACATGAAAAGCTGTTCAACATCACTAATTACAGAGAAATGCAAATCAAAACTACATTGAGGTATCACCTCACACCAGTTAGAATGGGCATCATCAGAAAATCTACAAACAAAAAGTGCTGGAGAAGGTGTGGAGAAAAGGGAACTCTCTTGCACTATTGGTGAAAATGTAAATTGATACAGCCACTATGAAGAACAGTATGGAGGTTCCTTTAAAAACTAAAAATAGAATTACCATATGACACAGCAATCCAACTACTGGGCATATACTCTGAGAAAACCATAATTCAAAAAGACACATGCACCCCAATGTTCACTGCAGCACTATTTACAATAACCAGGTCATGGAAGCAACCTAAATGCCCATCGACAGACAAATGGATAAAGAAGATGTGGTACATATATACAATGGAATATTACTCAGCCATAAAATGGAATTAAATTGGGTCATTTGTAGAGACGTGGATGGATGTAGAGACTGTCATACAGAGTGCAGTAAGTCAGAAAGAGAAAAAAATCGTATATTAACACATATATGTGGAACCTAGAAAATGGTACAGATGAAATGGTTTGCAGGGCAGGAATTGAGACATAGATGTAGAGAACAAACGTATGGAAACCAAGAGTGGAAAGCAGCGGGGTGGGGGTGGGGGTGAGGGTGTGATGAAGATGAAGTGGGAGATTGGGATTGATATGTATACACTGATGTGTAGAAAATGGATGACTAATAAGAACCTGCTGTTTAAAAAAATAAATAAAATTAAAAATTTTAAAAAAGCATGCATTTATTCCAACCTTCATACTAATCAAAAAGAAAGAAAACAAATCGAAAAAATACTATTTTGTATTTTGGTGTTATGAGAAAATGTCTAAGTCGATGTTGTTATGAGAAAATGAGTGCTTTCAAACAATACTGGCAAGGGTACAAATTGGTAAAAGTTTTCTAAAGAACAGTTAGACAATATGACCCAGGAATTCCACTTCTTAGAACTTGTTTTAATTAAACACTCAGAGATGCACTCAATGGTTTATGTATGAGAATATCTGTCTTTGTATTAGGGAAAAAAAAAGGTAAAAATAGCCTAAATATGTAATAATGGAGGACAACCAATTAAAATTCGGTACATTTGTATGACAGTAACTGGAAAGTTCTCAAATAATTCTTTTTTTAACATCATTACTGAAGTATAATTGCTTTACAATGGTGTGTTAGCTTCTGCTTTATAACAAAGTGAATCAGCTATACATATACATATTTCGTCATATCGCCTCCCTCTTGGATCTCCCTCCCACCCTCCCTATCCCACTGCACTAGGTGGTCACAAAGCACCAAGTTGATCTCACTGTGCTATGTGGCTGCTTCCCACTAGCTATCTATTTTACATTTGATAGTGTATATATGTCCATACCACTCTCTCACTTCATCCCAGCTTATGTTTCCCACTCCCCGTGTCCTCAAGTCCATTCTGTACGTCTGCGTCTTTATTCCCATCCAGACCCTAGGTTCTTAACCTTTTTTTTTTAAATTCTATATATATGTGTTAGCATACAGTATTTATTTTTCTCTTTCTGACTTACTTCACTTTGTATGACAGACTCTAGGTCCATCCACCTCACTACAAATAACTAAATTTCGCGTCTTTTTATGGCTAAGTAATATTCCATTGTATATATGTGTCACATCGCTTTTATCCATTCATCTGTTGATGAACACTTAGGTTGCTTCCATGTCCTGGCTATTGTAAATAGAGCTGAAATGAACATTTTGGTATGTGACTCTCTTTGAATTATGGTTTTCTCAGGGTATATGCTCAGTAGTGGGATTGCTGGGTCATATGGTAGTTCTATTTTTAGTTTCTTAAGGAAGATCCATACTGTTCTCCATAGTGGGTGTATCAATTTACATTCCCACCAACAGTGCAAGAGGGTTCCCTTTTCTCCACACCCTCTCCAGCGTTTATTGTTTGTAGATTTTTTGATGACGGCCATTCTGCCTGGTGTGAGGTGATACCTCATTGTAGTTTTGATTTGCATTTCTCTAATGATTAGTGATGTTGAGCATTCTTTCATGTGTTTGTTGGCAATCTGTATATCTTCTTTGGAGAAATGTCTATTTAGGTCTTCTGCCCATTTTTGGATTGGGTTGTGTTTTTTTGACATTGGGCTGCATGAGCTGCTTGCAAATTTTGGAGATTAATCCTCTTTCAGTTGCTTCATTTGCAAATACTTTCTCCCATTCTGATGGTTGTCTTTTCGTCTTGTTTATTTTTGCCTTTGCTGTGCAAATGATTTTAAGTTTCATTAGGTCCCATTTGATTATTTTTGGTTTTATTTCCATTTTTCTAGGAGGTGGATCAAAAAGAATCTTGCTATTATTTATGTCATACAGTGTTCTGCCTATATTTTCCTCTAAGAGTTTTATAGTGTCTGGCCTTACATTTAGGTCTTTAATGCATGTTGAGTTTATTTTTGTGTATGGAGTTAGGGAGTGTTCTAATTTCATGCATTTACATGTAGCTGTCCAGTTTTCCCAGCACCACTTTTTGAAGAGGTTGTCTTTTCTCCATTGTATATTCTTCCCTCCTTTATCAAAAATAAGGTGACCATATGTGTGTGGGTTTATCTCTGGGCTTTCTATCCTGTTCCATGGATCTATATTTCTGTTTTTGTGCCAGTACCATACTGTCTTGATTACTGTAGCTTTGTAGTATAGTCTGAAGTCAGGGGGCCTTATTACTCCAGCTCCGTTTTTCTTTCCTTCTCAAGATTGCTTTGGTTATTCCGGGCCTTTTGTGTTTCCATACAAATTGTGAAATTTTTTATCCTAGTTCTGTGAAAAATGCCATTGGTAGTTTGACAGGGATGGCATTAAATCTGTAGATTGCTTTAGGCTGTAGAGTCATTTTCACAATGTTGATTCTTCCAATCCAAGAACATGGTACATTTTTCCATCTGTTTGTTATCATCATTAATTTCTTTCATCAGTGTCTTATAATTTTCTGTATATAGGTGTTTTGTCTCCTTAGGTAGGTTTATTCCTAGGTATTTTATTCTTTTTGTTGCAATGGTAAATGGGAGTTTCCTTAATTTCTCTTTCATATTTTTCATCATTAGTGTATAGGAATGCCAGAGATTTCTGTGCATTAATTTTGTATCCTGCTACTTTACCAAATTCATTCATTAGATCTAGTGGTTTTCTGGTAGCATGTTTAGGATTCTCTGTGTATAGTATCATGTCATCTGCAAACAGTGACAGCTTTACTTCTTTTCTGATTTGGATTCCTTTTATTTCTTTTTCTTCTGTGACTGCTGTGGCTAAAACTTCCAAAACTGTTGAATAGTAGTGGTGAGAGTGGGCAACCTTGTCTTGTTCCTGATCCTATTTGAAATGGTTTCAGTTTTTCACCATTGAGAATGATGTTGGCTGTGGGTTTGTCATATATGGCCTTCATTATGTTAAGTTTCCTCGATGCCTACTTTCTGGAGGGTTTTCATCATAAATGGGCGGTGAATTTTATCAAAAGCTTTTTCTGCATCTATTGAGATGATCCTTCAATTTGTTAATATGGTGTATCACCTTGATTGATTTGCGTATATTGAAGAATCCTTGCGTTCCTGGGATAAACCCCACTTGATCATGGTGTATGATCCTTTCAATGTGCTGTTGGTTTCTGTTTGCTAGTATTTTGTTGAGGATATTTGCATCTATATACATCAGTGATATTGGCTTGTAGTTTTCTTTCTCTGTGACATCTATGTCTGGTTTTGGTATCAGGATGATGGTTGCCTTGTAGAATGAGTTTGGGTGTGTTCCTCCCTCTGCTATGTTTTGGAAGAGTTTCAGAAGGATAGGTTCTAACTCTTCTCTAACTGCTTGATAGGATTTGCATGTGAAGCCATCTGGTCCTGGGCTTTTGTTTGTTGGAAGATTTTTAATCACAGTCTCAATTTCAGTTCTGGTGATTGGTCTGTTCATATTTTCCATTTCTTCCTGATTCAGTCTTGGCAGGTTGTGCATTTCTAAGAATTTGTCCATTTCTTCCAGGTTGTCCATTTTATTTGCATATAGTTGCTTGTAGTAATCTCTCATGATCCTTTGTATTTCTGCAGTGTCAGTTGTTACTTCTCCTTTTTCATTTCTAATTCTATTGATTTGAGCCCTCTCCCTTTTTTTCTTGATGAGTCTGGGTAATGGTTTATCAATTTTGTTTATCTTCTCAATGAACCAGCTTTTAGTTTTATTGATCTTTGCTCTTGTTTCCTTCATTTCTTTTCCATTTATTTCTGATCTGATCTTTATGATTTCTTTCCTCTGCTAACTTTGGGGGTTTTTTGTTCTTGTTTCTCTAACTGTTTTAGGTGTAAGGCTAGGTTGTTTGATATGTTTCTTGTTTCCTGAGGTAGGATTCTATTGCTATAAACTTCCCTCTTAGAAGTGTTTTTGCTGCATCCATAGGTTTTGGGTCATCCTGTTTTCATTTTCATTTGTTTCTAGGTATATTTTGATTTCCTCTGTGATTTCTTCAGTGATCTCTTAGTTATTAAGTAGTGTAGTGTTTAACCTCCATGTGTCTGTATCTTTTACAGATTTTTTCTTGTAATTGATATCTAGTCTCATAGCATTGTGGTCAGAAAAGATACTTGATATGATTTCAATTTTCTTAAATTTACCAAGGCTTGATTTGTGACCCAAGATCTGATCTATCCTGGAGAAAGTTCCATGAGCACTTGAGAAGAAATTGTATTATGTTGTTTTTGGATGGAGTGTCCTATAAATATCGACTAAGTCCATCTTGTTTAATGTATGATTTAAAGCATGTGTTTCTTTATTTATTTTCATTTTGGATGATGTACCAGTTGGTGAAAGTGGGGTGTTAAAGTCCCCTACTATGAATGTGTTATTGTCGATTTCCCCTTTAATGGCTCTTCGCATTTGTCTTATGTATTGTGGTGCTCCTATATTGGGTGCATAAACATTTACAATTGTTATATCCTCTTCTTGAATTGATCTCTTGATCATTATGTAGTGTCCTTCTTTGTCTGTTGTAATAGTCTTTATTTTAAAGTCTATTTTGTCTGATATGAGAATTGCTACTCCAGCTTTCTTTTGATTTCCATTTGCACGGAATATCTTTTTCCATCCCCTCACTTTCAGTCTCTACGTGTCCCTAGGTCTGAAGTGGGTCTCTTGTAGACAGCATATATACTGGTCTTGTTTTTGTATCCATTCAACTAGTCTATGTCTTTTGGTCGGAGAATTTAATCCATTTTCATTCACGGGAATTATCGATATGTATGTTCCTATTACCATTTTCTTAATTGTTTTGGGTTTGTTATTGTAGCTCTTTCCTTGTCTTGTGTTTCCTGCCTACAGAAGTTCCTTTAGCATTTGTTGTAATGCTGGTTTGGTTATGCTGAATTCTCTTAGCTTTTGCTTGTCTGTAAAGGTTTTAATACCTCCGTAAAATCTGAGTGAGATCCTTGCTGGGTAGAGTAATCTTGGTTGTAGGATTTTCCGTTTCATCACTTTAAATATATCCTGCCACTGCCTTCTGGCTTGCAGAGTTTCTGCTGAAAGATCAGCTGTTAACCTTATGGGGATTCCCTAGTATGTTATTTGTTGTTTTTCTCTTGTTGCTTTCAATATTTTTTTTTGTATTTAATTTTTGATAGTTTGATTAATAGGTGTCTTGTCATGTTTCTCCTTGGATTTATCCTGTATGGGACTCTCTGTGTTTCCTGGACTTGACTATTTCCTTTCCCATATTAGGGAAGTTTTCAACTATAATCTCTTCAAGTATTTTCTCAGTCCCTTTCTTTGTCTCTTCTTCTTCTGGGACCCCTTTAATTCTAATGTTGGTGCATTTAATGTAGTCCCATAGCTCTCTGAGACTGTCCTCAATTTTCTCCTTCTTTTTTCTTTATTCTGCTCTTCAGTAGTTATTTCCACTATTTTATCTTCCAGGTCACTTATCCGTTCTTCTGCCTCAGTTATTTTGCTATTGATTCCTTCCAAAGAATTTTAAAATTTCATTTATTGTTATGTTCATCCGTGTTTATTTGCTCTTGAGTTCTTCTATGTCCTAGTTAAACATTTCGTGTATTTTCTCCATTCTACTTCCAAGATTTTGGATCATCTTTACTATCTTTGATCTGAATTCTTTTTCAGGTAGACTCACTATTTCCTCTTCTTTGTTTGGTCTGGTGGGTTTTTAGCTTCCTCCTTCATCTGCTATGTGTTTCTCTGTCTTCTCATTTTGCTTAACTTACTCTCTTTGGGGTCTCTTTTTCACAGGCTGCACGTTTGTCATTCCCATTGTTTTTGGTGTCTGCCCCCATTGGCTCAGGTTGGTTCAGTGGGTTGTGTAGGCTTCCTGGTGGAGGGGACTGGTGCCTGTGTTCTGGTGGATAAGGCTGGATCTTGTCTTTTTGGTGGGCAGGACTGCATCTGGTGGTGTGTTTTGGGGTGTCTGTGACCTTATTATGCTTTTAGGCAGCCTCTCTGCTAAAGGGTGGGGTTGTGTTCCTGTCTTGCTAGTTGTTTGGCGTAGGGGGTCCAGCACTGTAGCTTGCTGGTCATTGAGTGGAGCTGGGTCTTAGTGTTGAGATGCAGATCTCTGGGAAAGCTTTCGCCATTTGATATTACGTGGAGCCGGGAAGTCTCTGGTGGACCAATGTCCTGAACTCGGCTCTCCCACCTCAGAGGCACAGGCCTGATACCCAGCTGGTGCACCAAGACCCTGTCAGCCACACAGCTCAGAAGAAAAGTGAGAAAAAAAGAAATAAATATACAAAAGAATAAAATAAAATAAAAATTAAAAAGAAAAGAAAAAAATAATAAAAAAAGAAGAAAATAAAATGGACAGACAGGACCCTAGGACAAATGGTAAAAGCAAAGCTATACAGAGAAAATCACACAAAGAAGTATACACATACACACTGACAAAAAGCGAAAAAGTAAAAATATATATCATTGCTCCCAAAGTCCACCGCCTCAATTTTGGGATGATTTTTTGTCTATTCAAGCATTCCACAGATGCAGGGTACATCAAGCTGATTGTGGAGATTTAATTTGCTGCTCCTGAGGCTGCTGGGAGATGTTTCCTTTTCTCTTCTTTGTTCGCACAGCTGCTGGGGTTCAGCTTTGGATTCGGTCCCACCTCTGCATGTAGGTCACCCTCTGGCCTCTGTTCTTTTCTCAGACAGGACGGGGTTAAAGTAGCAGCTGATTAGGGGGCTCTGCTTCACTCAGGCCAGGGGGAGGGAGGGGCACGGAGTGCGGGGCAAGCCTGCGCTGGCAGAGGCCAGTGTGACGTTACAACAGCCTGAGGCGCACTGTGTGTTCTCCTGGGGGAAGTTGTCCCTGGATCACGGGACCCTGACAGTGGAGGTTTGCACAGTCTCCCAGGAGGGGAAGTGTGGATAGTGACCTGTGCTTGCACACAGGCTTCTTGGTGGCTGCAGTAGCAGCCTTAGCGTTTCATGCCCATCTCTCGTGTCCATGCTGATAGCTGCGGCTCGCACCCGTCTCTGGAGCTTGTTTAGCTCGTTTAGCCCGTCTCTGAATCCCCTCTCCTTGTGGCCCGAAACAATGGTCTCTTGCCTCTTAGGCAGTTCCAGAGTTTTTCCTGGACTCCCTGCTGGCTAGCTGTCGTGCACTAGCCCCCTTCAGGCTGTGTTCACGCAGCCAACCCCAGTCCTCTCCCTGGGTTCTGACCTCCGAAGCCGGAGCCTCAACTCCCAGCCCCAACCCGTCCCAGCAGGTTAGCAGACAAGCCTCTCGGGCTGGTGAGTGCTGGTCGGCACCGAGCCTCTGTGCGGGAATCTCTCCGCTTTGCCCTCTGCACCCGTTGCTGTGCTCTCCTCCGTGGCTCCGAAGCTTCACCCCTCTGCCACCCGGAGTCTCCACCCACGAAGGGGCTTCCTAGTGTGTGGAAACTTTTCCTCCTTCATGGTTCTCTCCCAGAAGTGCTGGTCCCATCCCTATTCTTTTGTCTCTGTTTTTTCTTTTTTCTTTTGCCCTACCAGGTACGTGGGGAGTTTCTTTCCTTTTGGGAGGTCTGAGGTCTTCTGCCAGCGTTCAGTAGGTGTTCTGTAAGAGTTGTTCCACATGTAGATGTATTTCTGATGCCTTTGTGGAGAGGAAGGTGATCTCCACATCTTTCTCCTCCGCCATCCTGAAGGTCTCTTCCCCTCCCATTTATATAATAACTGTCTGCTCTGCGCATCAGTGTTCTTTTTCTTTTTAGGGTCCCTTTTTTTCTCTGAGCTAGCAAGCATTTTGCTTATTATATGCTATTTATAGTGAGAACTTCAAGCTCTGCTTTCGGTAACAAATTACACCTCATTTGCTCTTCTAAACAAATGCTATGCTTTGGCAAAGGCCTTAATTGGAAGAGTGAATTGAGATGCTGTTACCATTCTTTCTTTTCTCTTTCTCCCCTTTTATTGACTCATCCTCCTCTTGGTCTCTTCCTGCTCCTGGGGCTCCAGGACCTTCACTTTAACATGTCTTCCAAAGAAGCAGCAGGGAAACCCATCTGATCCGGAGAAATTTGTTCCTGGTTCTGGAAGCAGCGATGCAAGAAGCAGGCAAAAGGGCACACAGCAAGTCTGTTGAGAATCTCAAGAGGGAGGTTCTAACAGAATCATACTAACAATGACAGTATTTTGCTTTCTTCAGAAGCACTCCAAGTGCTCCACCCATATTAGCTAATCTTGTGTGGTGAGGAGGTGTGATTACACCCAACCTGGGGTTTATTTTCAAAGCCATCAGGCTGCTAATTATTCTTAATGAAAAAATTGTTAAAGATAGAATAGTAAGTGAAAAAAGAGATACGAAGTGTTTGTTTCAAATACATTTAAGTTTCTGAGAATAACAGATATTATACACCAAAAAATTCATTGTTATTATAGTTAAGCAATGAGATTGTGGATATTGTACTGTTACTTTGTTATGCATTTTTAAATTTCTCCCAAATTTTCCAACAAAAATTTATTACTTAGAATCAGAAAAAAAAGAATTCGTTTCTAAAAGAGAACTCAAAGGAGAGCTTTTGCTTATATGTAATAGGAATGATTGGGTCTTCTTTTTATTTTCAACCAATTTCTACCTTTCATAATTTGAGGTTGTCCTTTCAACATGTTACTTTTTTTTTTTCTTTTTTTTGCGGTACGCGGGCCTCTCTGTTGCGGCCTCTCCCGTTGTGGAGCACAGGCTCCGGACGCGCAGGCTCAGAGGCCATGGCTCACGCGTCCAGCCACTCCGCGGCATGTGGGATCTTCCCGGACCGGGGCATGAACCCGTGTCTCCTGCATCGGCAGGCGGACTCTCAACCGCAGCGCCACCAGGGAAGCCCACATTTTAATATATAGTCCTAATAATTCATTACTGACACATATCCACTCATTATTAGCTATTGACACCAAGATACAGGAAAATTAATACAATATATCATTCAAAGCCAATTCTATGAGCTTGGGATACATAATGCAAATAAATGTAAGTTTCACTCATCCCTTTCTTGTTACAAATTCCCTCTAGTAAAATGCAGTGTGATGATTAAATTGTGTGGAATGGTGACCAGGGTGCAGCAAGTATTCTCAAAAATTGCTCACAAAAATACTGGAAAGAGGAAACAGTGGGAGGAGGGGAAATTGATATTATGATAAAAGAATTATTTCATATCTGTTTTGTTGAATGTAGAGATAATAGTTAAGTGTCATGGATTTAATGTTGCACCAGAAAGAGAAAGTGCTATACATCAGGAATCCAGGTCTGTAACAGTTAGTGTGATCTACAGGGGCCATGAATCCATCATGGTCCCTTAAAAACAAATAGATCTCTTTTTCCATATCTGCAAGCAGTATAAAGGGACATTTGTAAGTCACAATCTGACAACAGAGTATGTACACACATAAGATGATAAAGACATTCACTGTTCACGGATTGTTTTGTTCATTCATTCGAGAATTTACTGAGTAGATGCTATGTGTGAAATCCAAATTAATGTTCTAAATTGGTCTCTAAGTTATAGCAACCAATGTATGACTTGGTGCCCCAGGGTGCTCATTAACGACACTACACACCCATGGATCAGAATTTATGGGGTAGGACCGAGAAATCAAAACTGTTACCAAGCTCCATGAGTGAGTCTTATGAACATTACCTTCAGTATATTCTTTTGTCGTTAGACACGATTTGTACAGGAAATATATAATTTTTTTTTTTTAGTTTACAAAATACTAAAGGAGCAGATTCATGGTTATCAGCAAAAGTGAAGCAGTTAAGGATATTAATAGGGTGACTTTAGTGCTTCTGTCAATTTAACTTTATTACAGTAGTATACTTTTGGCTAAATGATTACAAAATACTACCTATGGTTGGTCAGTAATGAATCATTAATCTTTGTTTAAACTAGCTGAATCAGAACACAAATAAAATAAAAATTTTTGGTCAAGTTAGTATAAAGGGAATGAGGTATTTTGAAACACAATTTCTGGAGCCAAAATTTTTGAAGCCATGGAAAGGAGTATGACTTTTCCAGAAAATGAAATAGGTGATGCTACATTTAAATTCTGGGGAGACAGCCTCCAGGCTCTAAAAAGCAAGTAATCAATATTTAGTTTGGAAAAGTAAAGAGGACCTATCATTTACTGAGAATTTACCATGTGCCAAGTAGTATATTGAGAACCTTATTAAATTATCTCAATTATCTATTAAATCTAAGAGGTAAATAATATCACTGTATTATCCCATTTGAAGATGAATAAACAAAGGCACATGGAGATTAAATAGTATTTAAGGCCACATATTAATAATCTACAGCTTGTATGCAAGCTATTGTTTAAAGACCGAAAGAAGAGTCTATAAGGAAGTGAAAACCAACAACAAAAGTCTCACATCTTAGTAAATTAGGGAAGAACAATGGAAAGAGTAACAAGTCACACTGACAGATGTAATCATCCCAGGCTTTTGATGGTATACCATTGATAAAAGATCACAGAATCACAGTAGTAATGGAGAAAGAAAATTTTAAAGTCATTTTTGTCCCACTGCCTCTACTATAGATGAGGAATCTTAGTCCCCAAGAGCTGAAGTGATACAGAGTTAAGCTCTGTATCCAGACACCCAAACACCCAAACACCTATGAATGGAGCTTCCCACCTCACTACTCCCTCTCATGGGTCCTAGAATTCTTCCTTCTAATCAATACGTCACTCAGATGGGATTGCAAAGTCAGTATATTGGAAAGTAGACACATCTTCAGTTTAATGTGTAATTTTCCCACTATAGAACAATGGTAGGAAATATTGAAATGTAAAGTATATAAAAGGACACATTTATTTGGCTTGTCTTTTTTAGAATCAAATCCCTAGCTCATGTCCCTTCATCCTCTGTTCTCTGTTCCAAGCTCTTAATTGTGGAAGTTGCTATCATCATTGCCATCATTATCTTCATGTTTCTTGTTTGTAGTTCAACCTCTCAAATTCTTTATGAATTCTCCAACTCTCTTTAACTTCTTGTGTTTGGAGTAACACACTTGAGTTCTCAGCTCATTAATGCTACTTACAAGCTGTAAGAACTTGGATGAGCTACTTAACTATCCAAGCGCAAGTTTCCTCATCTTTGAAAATAGACATAATAATGTCCAGTCATAAAGTCGTCATGAGAAGTAAACCTAGGTAAAATATCAACTTCATTGACTAGTACAACAGGTATTTAAAACTTAAATGACTTTTCCTTGCTTCCTTGGCCTGAGTGTTTAATTTTAATGGCTCCATCATTCTTCAGCCACCATCTTTTTTCTTCATTTGCCTTTTACCTTGCCTCAGGAAACCTCCTCCTGTTTCTTTAGATTTGACTTTCTAAATTTCACCTTTGAGTGTTTTTCTACAGTTCTCTGACTCTTTAAAGAGGAAAAGGGAGGGAAAG
Organism: Delphinus delphis; assembly: GCF_949987515.2. NCBI lineage: Eukaryota > Metazoa > Chordata > Mammalia > Artiodactyla > Delphinidae > Delphinus > Delphinus delphis. Next base: position 49,060,023 of record NC_082692.2, on the reverse strand, counting down.
GGAAATAAAGAATGAGCAATTTAGCTGTCAATGAATTTTTCTCATTTTTTCCTTTTGTTTCAATCTTGTCTCTTTTATTATTGCTTAAGATAAATCCTGTTTATTCTGCTCTTAGAATGCATGTTATTCTCTGAGGTATCCATTGAGAAGAGGGAATGCTTTTTCACCAACAATAACCTCCAAAAACGTGTTAGGATAACTGACTCTAGTCATGCTATTGACAGGAGATTGCCACTCAGAGATTACCAAAAAAAGGCATTTTCTTAAAAAATCTAAACTTTTTAAATCTTACATAGCTGTGCTCCATAGAAAAGACTAAAATTTCCAAGCTCCTTCTTCCTTAAAATAATCAGCTCTCCAAACCTTTGGACTATAAATCATTTTAAAATTAACAGTGTTGAGCTGTAGGGATGAAAGAAAGATCTTAGGGCTTGAAGAGAGAAGAAAACATGTGCAAAAGGTGGTGGATAGGTCAAGGAACCCGATATAAACAAGGCCAAATTATAGAAGAACAAGAGTGCAGAGTCAAGGGCTGAAGTTTTAAAAATAAACTTTACCCTCTATAAAATAATATCCTGTTCCAAGTGAAGAGAGTCATGTCTCTGTGTTCAACTCTGAGTCTCTGATATCACGGACACACAATTTATATTCAGCTCTTGGACTCATCATTCTAGGTAGAATTTCAGACATATTAATCTGGAGCCAGAAACACGGTTCTAAACAGCAACTGTAGGACATGAAAATGTGCAGTCAGCCTCAAGGATGTGAATAACCAACAAAAAAGTGCTTTTCATTTATAGATGATATTCTGGAATCCTAACTTCACAGTGGAGTCAGTCAGAGAGAAAATATTATTAAAGACTGAATGAGAGACTTTTTAATGACATGTGTATAAACATTCATTTAAGTCACACGAACCTCCTTGGCAGAGCAGTTGGAAACCTGATTGTCCCAGGACTGCAGCTGGCCTGGAGTCGATGGGAGCAGGGTCCGGGTGACACGTCTCCTTCCTGTTTGCCTGCTCTGTCTGCAGCTGAGAAAGACAGGGGGCTCAGAAAGGAGGTCTGCCATGGGAAGGGTGACTTGGCAGCTCCTCAGAAGTCAGGTGCACTAATGTAGCTAAAATTTTGCCTCTTCTATGTTGTCGTTTGCTTCAAAAGTCCCCATAATTTGGAGGAAGTTCAATAATAGATATTTACTACATTTCTATGGGGCAAGAAAGAGCAGGGCAAATTGGGTCCTTAATCTCACGTAGCTGACATCCCACTCACTCTGCTTTATTGAGCACTTACCATTGGTCATGAGCTAGACAGGACACTAGGTACTATGGATTTAAAGATGGAACAAGAGATTCCTGCTGCCAAAAGGTGCATGGTTAGGTTCAGTCAACAGACTTGTATGTCAATAACTCCATGGTGAGATAAATGCTCAGAGCTGCTTGTACAAAGTGCTTCATCATCATCTAGATAATGGAAACAGTGCAATGATCTCTCCCAGATTTTTAATATCTTAAAGAAAAATTGCATTTGTTAGGTCCCAGACAGCTGTTGCATTTATGAGCTAGTGAAACAGATAATCTAGTAAACCAGAATCAATCATTTTAAACAAAGAAAGCATTAGACACCATTATATTAGGGCATGATATCTACATTTTCTCTTCCCTGTTCTGATGGAATGCATTTTAAAATGCATATAATAAGTGATCAGACCAAGGCTGTCATCAAAAAGGGTTATTTCCCATTACACGTGTTTGTGCTGGTTTAAATAACAAATTAGGTTTATGGAAATAAAATGGTAAGGTAATAAGACTTAGATATTGGATATCACCTATTAATCTACATTAAAGGGTCATTCACAGGACCACGGATTTCGTGTAAATTGTTAGAGGCTCACAAGATTATTAAGTCAAGTATGGTCTATGGTAAGTCCCTTAGTTTATGAAACATAAGTATTGAGCAAAAATAAAATAATGAAATTCTGATTAAAATAAAAGTCACATAAATGATGGGTTTTGCATTGGTTGAGTTTTCTCCTGCAATTAAATGTCAGGGCCCCAAAATTAAATGTCGGTCTGAGAGAGGTAAAAAGAAACAATTCTGGACTTCATGTTACTTTACCTTGAGTCCCATGTTCTCTAATCTTTATACCTGAACAGGCAGTATGCACAGCCAGAATTGACATTTAAATTTAAGGGAAGATCCCACAAAACTCCCAATAAAAAAAAAAACCAAATTTTAATAGTATCGCCTGTACTTAGCATGAAAAAAAGCCAATTACAGTTTTCCATCAGTTCTAAGTGCCATTAATTGCATGACATGCCATTATTTTATACACTATATGAAATAATTTAAAAGCTGCCAATTTTAAAATGGCACTAGTTTGATTATCACATCTTTATTCTACTTATTGAAAGAGCTGTTAGGTTTACTTGGACATAGAATTTTAACTCTGTCACTTTTGTGAGATCATAAAAAGGAAAATATAAGTGAAATAAAAGGACTCATAATATTCTATCACATTCCGAGTCTGAATTTTCTGTATCACTTTTTGACTCAGAGATGTCACAACCCATGTTTCCTGTACAAATATTCTCCAGGCCAACAAGAGGGTTAGTGATGCAGCTTTTCTTAACAGGGTGTCCTTCTAGGTCTCTGAGATTTTCTTCCAAGCTTCAGACCCCAATTCTGCCACTCTTGATGTGGACTCTCTCTAAATCTCAACAGGCAGTGTTATTAGAAGGTTTTAGGGAACGAGCAGGCTTCATGTCCTCAACAGTCTCCTCTAGAAATCCATGAAGGGTGTGTAGCATGAAATTTGAGAGCTGAAGGTGTCCAGATGTGCCACCACGGACCAAACGAAATCTTCTCAGGAGCAGGCTGTGACCATGGTGCCCAGACGGCTGCCTGACCAGAGAGGCTGTAGGGATGTCATGGGCTGTGAGGCACAGTGCAGGTTCAGAGATGTTAGGATGTAAAAATATGCACCCTAAAATCTACAAAACACAGCAATCCCCACATTAAACGACTCAGGATAGCACACTTCTCTGACATTCTCATTACTTATATATTAATATGTAGTATAATATACACTATACATTAATATATATGTATGAAATTAAAGATCATAACACAATACTGTATTGCCAGATACTTTATATAATGTTAGCAAATCCTTGATTTCTAGGCTTTGTTACTCTACACAAAAAGAGCTACAATGGTGTCTTCTTTTTTTAACTGAAATATAGTTGATTTACATTATTTAGTTTGAGGTGTGCAGTGATTCAGTTATACACATATATATTTTTCAGATTCTTTTCCCTTATAGGTTATTACAGAATATTGAGTAGAGTTCCCTGTGCTATACAGTAGGACCTCATTGTTTATCTATTTTATATATAGGATTGTATCTGTTAATCCCATACTCCTAATTTATCCCTCCCCCCCCTTCCCCTTTAATAACCATAAGTTTGTTGTCTATGTGTGTGGGTCTGTTTCTGTTTTGTAAATAAGTTCATTTGTATCATTTTTTTAGATTCTACATATGTGATATCATATATATTTGTCTTTCTCTGACTTACTTCACTTAGTATGATAATTTCTAGGTCTATCTATATTCCTGCAAATGGCATTATTTCATTCTTTTTTTATGGCTGAGAACTATTCCACTGTATCTATATATCTAGATATCTATCTATCTGTCTATCTATCTATCGATCTATCTACACGCACATCTTCTTTATCCATTCCTCTGTCGATGCTTCCATGTCTTGGCTATTGTAAACAGTGCTGCTATGACCATTGGGGTACATGTATCCTTTCAAAGTATGGTTTTCTCTGGATATATGCCCAGGAGTGGGACTGCAGGATTTTTAAGGAACCTCCATACTGTTCTCCATAGTGGCTGTACCAACTTACATTCCCACCAACAGTGTAGGAGTGTTCCCTTCTCTCCACACCCTCTCCAACATTTATTGTTTGCATACATTTTGATGATGGCCATTCTGACCTGTGTGAGGTGATACTTCACTGTAGTCTTGATTTGCATTCTCTAATAATTAGCGATGTTGAGCATCTTCTAATGTGCTGGTTGGCCATCTGTATGTCTTCTTTGGAGAAATATCTATTTAGATCTTCTGCCCATTTTTTCATTGGATTGTTGGTTTGTTTGTTTGTTTTGATATTGAGCTGTATGAGCTATATTTTAGAGATTAATCCCTTGTCGGTTGCATCATTTGCAAATATTTCTCCCATCCTGTAGGTTGTCTTTTCGTTTTGTTTATGGTTTCCTTTGCTGTGCAAAAGCTTCTAAGTTTAATTAGGTGTCTTAACAAGTGTGGCTTTTCTAAGTGATCAAAACAGTAATTATTAATAATATAAAGAATAATTGACTTGAATAAAATATAAGTATACATTATGAAAGGCATATAAAATAGAAGCAAGAAAGGAAGAAAAGACTCTCTCCCCCCATCCTTGACCTATAAAAATGTTGAAAAACCTGGAATTGGAAAGTCAATGAAAATGAATTAAGCAAGGGTTTTAGGGTGGGGAGGTTTTGCTGCATTTTTTGCCAAGTTGCTATGAAAGAGATATTTCCTTCCTTTTTAACTTTCTACAAAGAAACACCCATCCCTGAGCAACATCTTACAGAATTTATGGAAGGAAAAACATCAATTTGGAACAACAGGGCAATTTAAAAGACACATTTTGGTGAGTTGTTCATCATGAACTTACATTAGGAACCCATCCTGTGTTTAGATTCCAAAGCACATAGTAGAGTATGTGGCCAAAGAGGATTCTAATACATTTCTTTGCCCATAAGCAATACTCTTCTGACATATGTACTAAGTAGATCATAGAACACAGAGGTTTTCATATGTATAGAACCTCTAAACTATCTCAAGGGCAATAGCTCTACCACTTTTAAATTCTGACATCACTGATAATATGTGACACATAATTAACACTTAATGATACAGTCCATCATATTAATTTTGCAGGACCATAATGGGGATGTGCAAGCGTAAATGAAGGATGAGGTCAGAAAGATGAATTTAAATTGGGAGCTGTGTTATCAGCTCTCCTTAATAAATGTTAGTGAACGTGTCTAATGAATAACCCAAACCCTCATAAGTAATTCATTCAAGTGTTTTCTGAACTGATAGGCATTTTGTGGGACTTTCACTTTGTTCCAGCAAACAGTGCTGTAGTATTTCAGATTTTCAAATGTGGAGATGTAAGACAGTTAACAAGCAAAGGGAGTTGATAAATGTGGCTAAATGTAGAAATGCAGACATCATATATTGAAGTATATTATATTTTCTTAAGCTGATATGTGTAGTATTATATATAATCTTATTTGTGTAATATAGAACATATAGTCATGTCTTTCAATCTACAGTCGTCCCTCAGTATCTGCAGGGGATTGGTTCCAGGACCTGCCAAGGATACCAAAATCCATGGATGCTAAACTCCATAGTCAGCCCTCTGTATCCGCAGTTCCGATGTATATTTATTGAAAAAAATCTACATATAAGTGGACCTGCGAATTGAACCCCATGTTGTTCAAGGGTTACTGTGTATCCCCATATCCATCTACTCATCTGCCTGTCTCTGTCAACCCACCTGGTAAATCACACAGTGGTGTTAAAGTTTCTACATGATGTGACCACACTCCTGTCCACTTCAGGTGATGACTCTTTATGGCTTCTTGTACCCTAGGCTCCAGACACACAGTAGCCTCACTTGTAGCGTTTGGAGCTACTTGCCTTCCACAAATGTGCTGCTGTTTCAGAACTTGAAGCCTTTACTTATGCTCCTTTCTCTACTTGGAGTGCCTTCTTGACAGCTGCCAAGCCCCTTACCGTGCTTCAAACATCACTGACTGGTGAAAGAAAGTTCCAGTAGGCAATGCTTTAAATTGGAGCCATTGTGATGAGAGGGCTATAATGCAAGCAAAAGTTTTCAATTGTATTTGGTGCAGACATTAAAGAGGTGACTGCATTTGAAAACAAAACAATCACAAAAAAAGTTTTGTCTATGTATTTTCCAAATACTGGGGCTACAGTTTTATCATTCTGATATACATATTTTAATTTAGTTTGGGATCTTCATGACAATAGATTAAGCAAAAACCTGTAAACAGCTCCTCATATTTACTTTCCAGGCCAGTAATTCAAATGGTGAAAAATATATAATGAAAAATAAAAAAGGTATTAAAGAAAAATTTTACTCTCCTCACTATCATCATTGAAGCAATTACTGCTTTAAGTAAAATCACTAAAACATTTAATTGAAAAAACTATCTTTGAGATTTGTAAAGTAGTTATCATAAACTAGTATGACAAGAATAATCTTTTTTTCTGAAATGTGTTATTTATTTTTAACAAATCTTACCCATGTGTCTACGGAAGAAAGTTCCGGCTCTAAATTAAAATTAATTTCAACTTATTTTAAAGAACAAATCTAGGATATAATATTTACTACAATTAGCTCTAATAGAACATAAACTCCAGCAGCTGGAAAGATGGAAATTACAAAATGTACTGATGATTCAAACAATGCCAAATCAAGGTGAAGAGCAGACTAGATCTCAAAAGAAAATTATATCAAAGAAGTATTATTTTGATTTAATAGTTTCCTTTTGTTTAGATTTCAAATTATAAAATTTATTTTTATGATAGCTTTTTGCTTCAGCAAAATATTTTATTAAGTAATAAAGATATCAATAAGTATCACAAAATAAACTCTATTATATTTAGAGGACTAAGTTTGTACATACAAAGAATATACTAGTGATTAGGTTGTCTTCTCTCAAGATTCTTGAAAATTTCATTAAAAAAATGTAATATGCTCCCTAAAAATGTAAACATTTCAAAAAGCTACAGGTTAAAGAGTAAAATTTCCTTTTCACCTCCCTGTACCTCTACTGACCACACTGTCTTCTGCCCGAATAACTGCTGGTGACAGTTTGAACGTAGCCTTGCAGAAGTATTTAAAGTACTTACATTGTGTATATATCTGTATGTATTCTCTCTCTCATGTTACTCTGTAAACTGCTTTTGTCTCAAAAAATATAAAAGAATTTACACTTCAGTACACACAGATAGATCTGTTTGAAAGGTGTTGAGTGCCCTGTGCCCCATTAGTGTGGATGTCCCCGTTTGTCTGTTTGTCTCCTGATTGAAATGTAGCTTACTTCCTAACTTTAATTGTTATGAACAATTATTTTACTTTATTGCTATTGCACTCCATCTCCCAACATTAGGGTACAAAGAATATTCCAGTGAAAGCAATTAAAGATATTTGATCACATGTTGTTAATGCCCTTGAAGGCATCAATCTTCTGCTAATAAAGTAAGTAATATTACTGAGGCCAGAAGCAGAGCTTAACCTGGCACCATGGACTGAATATTTGTGCCACCTCCCCCGCCGAATTCATATACTGAAACCCTAACCCCTAATCCTTAATGGAGGTCAGCCTCTGGGAGGTAATTAGGTCATAAGAGTGGAGTCCTCATGAATGGGATTTGTGCCCTTGTAAGCAGTGACAGGAGAGAGATGATCTCTCTGTCCTGTGAGGAGGTGGTGAGAAGGTGTCCATCTGCAGACCATGCAGAGGGCTCTGATTGGGAACTTAATCAGTCAGGACCTTGATCTTGTCTTCCCAGCCTCCAGAACTGTGAGGAATAAATTTCTCTTTTTTTTTTTTTAGCTTTTTTTTTTTTTTTTTTGCGGTATGCAGGCCTCTCACTGTTGTGGCCTCTCCCGTTGCGGAGCACAGGCTCCAGACGCACAGGCTCAGCGGCCATGGCTCATGGGCCCAGCCGCTCCGCGGCATGTGGGATCTTCCTGCACCGGGGCACGAACCCATGTCCCCTGCATCGGCAGGCGGACTCTCAACCACTGCACCACCAGGGCGCACCACCAGGGAAGCCCAAATTTCTCTTTTTTTAAGTCACCTGGTTTATGGTATTTTTGTTATAGCAGCCTGAGCTAAGACAGCCTGCTTGTATCTTAAGAAAAAATTTGAGCATCTTCAGAAGACAAAATCTAGGGCTTTCTCTAGGCGAGAGGTCTAATTGGAGATAGTAAACTTAGGAACCTAATGGCCTTATTCATAAAAATTAATTGGCCAGACACTTTCAGTGCTCCCAGGCAAATGACAGAAACAAACAAAATTCCTTTCTGGAAAACCACATTTTCATCTTGAAATACAAAATCCACAATAAAAATTTAAAGGAAAATGAGCATCTTAGATGTCCAGTTTCCAGTTCCACACGTAAGGAACTTAGAAGTCACCTCTCCATTCTAACAAGTAAAAAACTGAACAGACTGAAAAATCAGCAACTCTTCTTGCATTTCTCTACACCAGCAATAAACAATTAGGAAACAAAATTTGAATCAATATATGCAAACACTGGCAATGCAGTGGGAGTGCAGCCTTCTTGCAAAATGTTAGGAGCAATGGCTTTTGTGTTAGCAACAGCAGCCTCAGCAGTACATGGATTCTGGGGGACAACATTTTCCTTTTTCTCTTCCACAAATAAGGGTGATTCGCAGTTGATATAGTAATGAACTCCTTCAGCTCTTTGCTCTTTTGCCCTTCTCCCTCTTTTGTAACCATTACCTGTATTAATTTTCTTTTGTTTGAAAACACCTGCAGAGGTCCTGTGGATGCTCACTGATAGAGCTTCCTTATACCTTTGAAAACCTCTAGTGTACTTTAGTAAGCATCTTTCATGGTCACTTTGGTCTGAAATAGTGTAAGAGTAAGTTATTTTAGTGTTAAGCATAATTTCCCTCATGTTCAACATTAATCTGGTCTTCCTGTATCAAACAGATAGGTTTAGATGAAGAGAAAAACTTGAAGAGCAGTGACTTACTATTTTTGAGAAACAGATTCATTAGATATAGTCTATATTTAGTAAAGTCAAGTCTACTATAATGTGGACCTAAATATTATTTATACCTTTAAATATATGTATACACATATCTGTATGTCTATATTTCATATGCATACATTTATACATGTTATTTGTATGTGTGTAAATATTTGCCATATTCTTTAAATATTTTGTTACTTTCATATAAATTTTTGTATGAACTCTCCTTATAAAGGTAATATTTAACTCTAAGGGAAAAGCTCATATGATTTTTCCTTCTTTCATTCTTTATTGAATGAACCTAAAACTCATGCATTTTTCTAGAAAATTGGAAGACTAGATGATTTCAGCATTTCTATGTTGAATCATCCAAATATTCACATCAAGCCATTTGAGCTTCCTACTCAAACCCCAAATTTTTAATTTTCCATGAGAATCGTTTCATCTCGGAGGCCAAATAAAGATGTGGAAAAAGTCCTTTGTCAAGAATAAAAAGAAGACTACCTCATCAACTATCAAATAATAGAACTAATTTAACCCAGACAACAGGGACAGTTTTCGGAACAAGGTGGTAATGAACTTACAAAAGTGTAGAAAATAAAATGTTTTTAAAAAAATTCTCACAGAAGTGGAGGTGGATGGAAAGGAATGCATCAATTTTATTTTTTAATTGCTTTTTATTTTCTGCTGAAGACTTTACCTCTCAAAGGGGAATCAGGGAGGGTCAATGACTTTCTCAATTTTTATTGATGCAGTAATATTTTCAACTAGGCTGATACATTTGGAAACAGCCATGGGTTTAAACCACTTAGACAATAAATTTAACAATGTGAAATTAAATTATGAGAATTGAACATAAAGCTTCATTTTTTATAAGACAATTTTTTTAGACCAGTATTAGGTTCACATCAAAACTGAGGGGAAAGTAGAGAGATTTCCCCTATATCCCCCACCTCCACACATATATAGCCTCCCCCATTATCCACACCCCCACCAGAGTGGTATATTTGTTACAATTGATGAACCCACATCAACAAATCATAAAAACTCCAAATCCATATTTTACACTATGGCTCACTCTTGGTGTTGTACATTCTATGGGTTTGGACAAATGTATAATGACATGTATCCATCATTATGGTATCAGAAAGAGTATTTTCACTATCCTAAAAATCTTCTGTGCTCTACTTATTCATCCCACTCCTACCCCCAACCTCCAGCAACCATCAAACTTTTTATTGTCTCCATAGTTTTGCCTTTTCCAGAATGTCGAGTAGTTATAATCATATAGTAAGCTGCCTTTTCAGATTGACTTCTTTCACATAGTAATATGCATTTAAGGTTCTTCCTTTTCTTTTCACGCCTTGATAGCTCATTGCTTTTTATCACTGAACAATATTCCATTCTTTGTATGTACCGAAGTTTATTTATCCATTCACTTACTGAAGGGCATCATGGTTGCTTCCAAGTTTTGACAATTTGAACAAAGCTGCTATAAATGTCGATGTGCAGGTTTTCATGTGTATATAATTTTTCAACTCATTTGGGTAAACACCACGGACTACAATTGCTAGATCTTACGGTAAGAATATGTTTGTTTTGTAAGGAACTTCCAAACTGTCTTTCAAGTGCCTGTACTATCTTGCATTCCACCAACAAAGAATGAGAGTTCACACCAGCGTTTCGATCCAGTGTTCTGGATTTTGCCCATCTAGTGGTACACAGCGATATCTCACTGTTATTTTAATTTTCATTTGCCTGATGACATATGATGTGGAACATCTTTTCATATGTGTATTGTCAGTTGTGTATCTTCTTTGGTGAGGTGTCTATTAAGGTCTTTGGTCTAATTGCTTTGGTTGTTTCCTTATTGTTGAGAGTTTTAAGAGTTCTGTGTATATTTTCGATAATAGTCCTTTATCAGATGTGTCTTTTGCAAATATTTTCTCCCATCCCCTGGCCTGTCTTCTCATTCTCTTGACAGTGTCTTTCACAGAGCAGAAGTTTTTAATTTTAATAAAATCCAGCTTATCAATTCTTTCTTTCATAGATTTTTGCCTTTGGTGTTGTATCTCAAAAGTCATTGCCATAAGCAAGGTCATCCAGGTTTTCTCCTCTATTATTTTCTAGGAGTTTTATGGTTTCGCATTTTATATTTAGGTCAATGATCCACTTTTGAGTTAGTTTTTGTGAAGGGTATAAGGTCCGTGTCTAAATCCATTGTTTTGAATCAGGATGTCCAGTTTTTCCAGGACCATTTGTTGAAAAGTCTACCCTTCTTCCACTATATTACCTTTGCTAAAAATCAGTTGACTATATTTATGCAGGCTTATTTCTGGGCTCTCTATTTTTTCCACTGATCTACTTGTCTATTCTTTCACCAAAACCACACTGTCTGGGTTACTGTAGCCTTATAGTAAGTCTTGAAGTCGGATAGCATCAGCCCTCCAACTTTGTTCACATTCAATATTGGGTTGGCTGCTCTGGGCCTTTTGCCTCCATATAAACTTTATAATCAGTTTGTTGATATCCACAAATGAACTTGCTGTAATTTTTATTGGGATTGCATTGACTCTACAGACAAGTTCGGAAGAACTGACATCTTGACAATAGTATTTTTTTTTTAATAAATTTATTTTATTTATTTATTTATTTATTTTTGGCTGCATTGGGTGTTTGCTGATGCGCACGGGCTTTCTCTAGTTGTGGCGAGTGGGGGCTACTCTTCGTTGTGGTGCACAGGCTTCTCATTGTGGTGGCTTCTCCTGTTGTGGAGCATGAGCTCTAGGTGCTCGGGCTTCACTAGTTGTTGCACATAGGCTCAGTAGTTATGGCTCACGGGCTCCAGAGCGCAGGCTCAGTAGTTGTGGTGCACAGGCTTAGTTGCTCTGCAGCAGGTGGGATCCTCCCAGACCAGGGCTTGAACCCGTGTCCCATGCATTGGCAGGCAGATTCTTAACCACTACGCCACCAGGGAAGCCCCAATAGTGAGTATTTCCATCCATGAAGTTGGAATATCTCTCCATTTATTTAGTTCTTTGATTTCTTTCATTAGAGTTTTGTAATTTTCTTTATGTAGGTTTTGTACATATTTTGTTAGATTTATACTCATTTGAGGGGTGCTAATGTAAATGGTAATGTGTTTTTAATTTCAAGTTGCATTTGTTCATTGGTGGTATACAGGAAAGTGACTGACTTTTGTACATTAACCTTGTACCCTGCAACCTTGCTATCACTGCTTATTGGTTCCAGGAGCTTTTATTGTTATTGTTGATTCTTCCAGATTTTCTACATAGATGATAATGTCATCTATGAACAAAGGCAGTTTTATTATTTTATTTATTTTTTTATTTTTTTCCTTTCCAATGTATATACCTTTTATTTCCTTTACTTGTCTTATTTAATTAGCCAGGACTTCCAGGACAATATTGAAAAGGAGTGGTGACAGGAAACATCCTTGCCTTGTAACTGATCTTAGTGGGAAAGCTTCTAGTTTCTCACCATTAAGTATGATGTCAGCAGTAGGCTTTTTGTAACTACTCTTTATCAATTTCAGAGCTCCATTTTTAACCTTCTTAAAACTAAAATAATGACTACTTTACATGTAACAGGTTTTGTTTTTATTTTGTTTGGTATCTAAAAGATTTCAAAAATTTAAGAGACCAGAATTCACATCATTTGAATTTTTATTTGTTAACTTAATATGATTTCCTTAGTTTAGAAGTCTACTGAATTCACATTATTTTAATTTTAGGGCAGCCTTAAACAAGATTAAAATCAAATAATCTAAGAGAAGTCATTATTTAATCTAGGGAAAGCAATGGGCTTATATCAACTATCTTTTGTGGACCCTTGACCCCTGTCCAACCTGTATCATAAGCATAACCTCAAGTCAGGAAAAGAAAAGATTTTTGTTCACTCTTCAATCAAGGATGTTCACCTACTTCAGTCAAGATAGACCTATGTTATCTTGAAATTAAAGAGGTCTGCACTGTGATGCTGACTCTAAAGCCAGTGGGTGTGGTTTCAGACCTCAACCTACCACTTACTAGTTGTGCAACTCTAGGAAAGTTATTTAATTCTCTGAGTGATTCATCTAGTATTAGTTAAGTGGAATAATATCAATTTCAAAAGGTCATTGTGAAGATTAAATGAGTTGACACACATAGTTCTCAAGACAAAGTCTGCAAAACAGCATATACTCTGAGTATTACTATTATCATAAAGTGATGAGAAATACAGAAAAGTACCTGCATAAATAATTCAGGCAAACCACCAAGTCACATAATTTTTCAGACTCTACAACCTCATGTAAATGTCAATATGACCAATTTAAAAAATTACATCATTTCAAGGTGTTACAACAATGGGCTAAAGAGCCAACTTACCTGTGTGGGAAGAGAAATTACATGAATTTAACCAGCTATGAGCTTGTTTATTTTTTCTACTCTTGGTGGACACAAAGAAGTAACTAATTTGAATGATAATTGATTTATCTTAACCTGTTACCAGCAATAAATACATAAACAGGACCAGGACCATTTCATTTATCTGGATAAGCTACAATCTCCCTTCAGGAAAGTTAACGGACTATTTAGGAAAGAGAAAGAAAATAAGAGAAGCATTAACCCCTGTTCCCAAATCAAAGTGTGTATCGAACATATTTTCCTCTGCTTAGCTCCACAGTGTTTCTGTCTCTATAACTGGACGTTTCTTTTATGAGGTACAATAGGAGGTTAATGGATCAAATGAGCAGATGGTAATATTGTGGAAAATAATGATGATACTTATGCCACTGCCAGGGACTCGACCCTGCTGAGTGATATGGTAACTCAGCAGTGGGGAATTGTTCCTGGGGGTACACAGTCTGTAGAGCTGCTTCCATTAAGTGGCTGAATGATCAGCTGCTAAACACACACACACACATACAAGTCATATTAGAACATATTGCGTAAAATATGCTATTAAAAACAGTTATTCTAAAGTATGCTCAGGGACCATTAATTCTTCAAATAAACAAATGTCTAAGGAATGTCAACTCCATGCTGTGCAATACTGCATAGTACTTCTCAAAATATGTTATGCTTAAAATTAGAAATTCACAAAATAATCTTGGGCTTTATATGCACAAGTAAAAATATGTTGTGTGCTTATTTTCTGTGCATAAGGAAAACATAGATACACAGAAAAAAACATTATTTCACAAATATTGCTTAAGATAAAATGAAAACGGATATGTAAATTTTTTAAAAAATGCCTTGGGGAAGGATTAGACAAGTTCATTTAGATGCACTCTTTCCCAAAACTCCAATAAAATGATGGCAAATAAATGTTTTAAAAGAACAAACCAACAAGGACAAAAGGAAGTGAAGAGGGGACAACAGCAATGTAATTTGATAGTTTGAAATCAGAAGAACTAGGTAGCGGAAGCTTGCTTACCTGGTCTTGGGAAAGCTGAAGGAAGCTAGGAAACACACCCCTTTTCACTACAGAACTCCCACAAGTTAGGAGTGGGCTGTATGGAAACTTCTATAAGAGGGAGTGACAGTAGGAAAAAACCCTGAAGAATGTACTGTAATTTTGCTCAAGAAGAACTTTGATGCCCAGATTCTTTCTTACACTTTGCATAGCCAGGCAACTGCCCCACCCTGCAAAAGACTGGAGTATCTGGGTCCCAAAAGAGTAAATAAATATGTCTATGAGCAGTGAGGCAGAGCTAACAGCAGAGATACTCTGGAAACAAATAAAAGTTTACATATGAATGCTGAGATTATAAAAGACTGCAAGATTCTTCTTTAGTGATTCTAACCAAACTGGTAATGATCTTGGGGATGCCCTAATAAAATAGCCCGGCCAACCCACGTTTGAAAATTATAATTTGCACATAAGAATTTTCAACCATCCCTGGTACCATACTCCTTAGTTTGAGCAGATAAGGAAGGATAGCCAGATATTTGGGGGGGAGGGGGGACAAAAAACAACACTAATGTGTAAAACAGAAACTAAAATACACAGGAAAACAAGGAATTTGGGGGAAGCAGAAATGATGCATGAGAAGAAAATTTCACAAATATTGTTAATATTTTTTTGGATAGTGAATAGTTTTTCATGAATCAAGGACTGAATGATATAAAAAGAACAAAGTACAAAAATGAACTTTTAAAAACTAAAAGATTTGCTAACAGAAATTAAAACCTCAAAGAAAAGGTGGAAGAAAAAGATAAGGATATCTCCCAGAATATAGAAGATGGAAAAAGGAAAATATGAAAGAAAAATATAAAACGTTTAGAGAATGAATCCAGAAGATTGAACATCTGAATAACAGTAGTTCCAAAAAGAAAAACTGAATTTAAGCAGAATGGGAAGAAAATATCAACCAAAAAATACAAAAATATTTTCAGAAATGAGTAACTTAGAATTCCAGATTTAAAGGGGCACCAATTTTTCAGAGCACACCTGTGACAATGTGAAAAAAATCAAAATCCTAAAATCAAGAAAAAAAAGTTAGCATGTAAGTGATCAAGAATCAAAACAGCATCAGATTTTTAAATTGAAGCACTGAAGCCAGAATACAATGGAGTAATGCCTTCAAAATTCCAAGATACATTATTTGCAACCTAGAATTTTATATTCAACCAAATTATCAATCAAGTATGATATAGAAAAAAATAATTTCAGATATGCATTACTGCAAAAAATTTACCTCACATGTGCTCCTTGACTCAAAGATGATGAAAGTTGTATTTCTTAAAAACAAGGAAGTAAATTAAAAATGGGAAAGACCCAGGATTCTAGAAACAGGAGATTCATCACTAGAGAAACATAAAGGAAATTCTCAAAATGATGGTAATGGGGAGCCCATGATAACAGCTTTCAGTAAAGAGCAAGCCATATAGAATGAAGCAGTAGAAAGACTCTGGGAGAGATGTCTTAATCAAGATGAAATTAATATAGAGCCCAATACACTGAGAAGGTAGCTCCTAACTGGGTGGCTTTGGGGAGCTGAGTTAGTGGTACATAAATTATTAAGCAAGTAGGAGGAAAAAAACACAATTATTAACTCTGGGAAAAGTAAATGATTGTACACAAAAGGAAGGAAGTATAGGCTCAGCTGTCAAAACAATACAAATACTAAGTTGACATCTAATCCAAATCATGAGCTGTCTACACTGGAGAGATGGGAAGTGGCCCTGTCTGACAGAGGTAGGATGGGTAAGAGAATTAATCTTCACTTTCCAAACTGAAGAGTTTATACAGAATGCTAAAAATTAAAAAAAGGAACAGCAATATAAGTGTGTCACTGAGTGAAGTTGAGGTAAAAACAAAGAACCCACTGAAGGAGTTGAGAGTTGTTGCCTCCGAGGAATAGGAAGTATGCATGTCTGTTCAAGAAAGGATTCTTCTGTTCCTACTGCCACTTCTCGTTTTCAATTTTAGGGATTATCTACAGACTTTTAGCCCTTTTTTCTTTTTAAACTTATGTGCATATATATTTTTGACAAAAGTGATAATCATAGAGATGGTACCAGGATATGTCAAGCTCATAAATGCAGAACCTGCAGGACTGAAATGGGGAAGCACGAATAGCCTACAAAACAATCAGTTAGACTCGGGCTATAAGAGAGGAGCCATCTGCAGTGTTGTTGGTGCCTACTACCATGGCTCCATAGGGGAGGTGGCATGTGAGATGAAGGGTATATGCCATCATGACAGGTGGAGATGGGTTTAGGCCTTTCCTTTTAGAGAAAATGGCAATCACAAAACAAAAACAGAAATGTGGGAGGGGAGAGAAACAAAATAGAAGAGAGTCACAGATATGGAGAAAAGAGGGAAGGAAAGGGAAGACTGGAGCAGACGTGCGGTCTGTTTTGTAGGGGTTGAATATGGGTTGCCCAGAGGACTTCCAGAGAGAGACATTCAGCAGAGTCAGTAGAACTGTGAAGAGAAGTCAGATCTGGTGACAAAAACTGAGAGTTATTCAGGTAGGATATTACTCTACCCTACTTCCTTCCCTTCCTCCCTCCTTCTCTTCCTTTTTTTCCAACAAATATTTATTGAACACCTAGATAGAATAAGACAAATAAGATCTCTGCACTTGTCAAGCTTTCATTCTTCCAGGAGGTTGCTAATGAAATGCATGAGATCAAGAAGAGAACGTGTCAAGTAAAAGAGGAATGTGATTTTGATGGCAAGGGTGCCAGCACTTCCATGTGCCCGACTTGGTTTTAAGCTCTTTTCCTCCTTATTCCTCACATATGTAGTAAGACCAGCTGCACCCATGTCACCTGGGAACGTGTCAGAAATACAGACTCTCAGGCCCCAACCCTGAACTACTGAATCAGAATCTTCCTTTTATCAAGATTCTTCTTTGAGCTGTATGCAGGTTATAGTTTGAGCAACTCTGTTTTACACACTTGTACTCAGTAAATCTTCATATATCCAATGAGGTCAATACTATTATTAGCCCCATTTGAAAGATGAAGAAACTGAGGCATATAGGGGTTAAGGGACCTGCCCAAGGTCATACAGCTAGTAAGTGGCTGAGCTGGGATTTGAATCCATGCCATCCAGCTCAAGTACCTATGCTTGGAATCACTAGGCAACCCTAACCCTAACCCTACTGAGAGACAATAGTCTCTCAATGGCATTGCACTGTGGCAAAAACTCTTTTATTAAAAGAATGGGAACAGTAGGGAAAGTCTTCTGAATTACAAAGTGAGGAAAGAAAGATTTAGGAAGAAAACAAGAAACAGAAGCACTTAGGAAGCAAAGATTTGAGTTTGTAAAGGAAAATGTCACACGCCACATGGCCATCAAAAAAAGATGAATCCAGACCATTGGAGCTACCAGTTGGGAAGTTATTAGGGATGTTTGAAAGAGGGGTGCTGGCTGCAAAGCTGGGGTGGTGCCCCAGTGGAAGGGATGAGAACAGACCCCCTCATTCAAAAGCAGCACCAAAGAGAGCAGATGTCAATTGCAGTAGAAGCGACAGGGGAAGCGTGCAGAATCAGACCCACGGAAAGTGGACATTTCCTGCACTTGGAGGACTAACACTCTCCCCGTCTGGTTCACTGCTCTCTCCAAGACAACTTCAGAGCTCAATTTTCTCTCCCTAGTTTGCATAGACAAATGTCAAGCTGGACGTCTGAGTTAAAGGGATTTTGATTGGTGTTGAAGCATTGCATGGATTAAATGAAAGAGGGAAATAGAATCTGCTTCCATCACAAATCCACCTTAGTAAATGTGTGGGGAAATACGTTTTCAGCAATTTTCTGATCCATTTAAACTTCAAAATACTTTGGATTATACCTGCTCTCCACATTTATGCCTTTTTCCTGCCTCCAAATTTTAACATGGTTTCCATTTAAGTGAAAACTCAGATGAAAATGTTGTGCTCTCCTCATTGACTGACTTACCAGGTATGGATGCAACATCACTACTCTGGTTCTCTAAGTTAATTTTGGAGATTTTACCTTTCTTCTCCTTTACACGTAAACTTGCTAATTCTGAAAATTATTTCTGTTATCAGGGCGATATAAACCAGAAAATCCCTCTTTAAATTCTGCTTTCATGTTATGAAGAGCAAAGTCACAAAAGGCCTGCTGGAAATTCATTCATTGGTGCAAGGAAATAGTAAAACAAAGTTGTTAATGGATAGCATGATGTGTTGTCAAACCTACATTTTCCCAATTAACGTATCTTTACCATCTATGGATGATGAGAAACTGAAAGTTCAAGCATTGAGTTAATCACATGAATGATTATGAAAGACAAATGCAACCCTCAGGATCCTCCATGTGAACCAGGGTGAACAAACTATGGTCTGCTGGCCAAACCCAGCCTGTCGTTTATCCTTGTAAGTCAAGTTTCATTGGAATATAGCCATGCCTATTTCTTCATGTATTGCTGTGGTGGCTTTTGCCCTATAACAGCAGATTTGAGCAGTTGCAACAGAGCCCATAGTGCCAACAGAGCCTGAAACACTTGCTTTTGACCCTTTATAGAGAGTGTTTACCAATCCCTGATAGGCAATGTAGAGGGAAACATGGGGTAGAGGGCAGAGAGGGTAACTAGTTATGAGGTTTTGTGTGTTTTTCCTTTTTCTAAAACATGGACTAAGCTTTGTAACAAAATAGATAACTCAATACTTCCATTTAACTCCAATTCCTTCCAAAGTTCCAATAAAATAATAAAGATATGTAAAATGTATCCACAATAACATAAAAACGGAAGAATGAAATCAGCAAACAAGAAATTTTGACAAATCTCTGTAAGATAATAGTTAGATGGGTCTTATTGATGCATAGGTCAGATCAGAGGAAATAGAAGAGGTTGCAATGGAGGTGGGCGTAGTGCTTCCTGTGGAGCCCCCCAAAGGCCCAGCAGGTACAGGAGTACAAGTAAACTGGGGGTGGGAATTAGGATAATTAGTTAAAGGGCATGCTGTAAACAGGTGGGGCTGGGCAGCCCCTTCAATTTCATGTTCTGTTCAGTTAGCTACAGCAATAAATCCCATCTTGAGCCTCAGGTAGGGATCTCTAATAAGAAAGATTTATTTGTAAAGAGTCTGTTAGTGTGTATTTTAGGACAAGAGAAAGATATTAAACAAGTACAATGCCATGGGATCAGTGGGATGAAAAAGGAAAGGCTATTGGACCAGGAGATAGAAATAAACTCAAGTGTGTTTCCCCACACGGAGGATCTAGGACATTTAAGACTGCTTTCTGAGTACTCACTCTGCTTCTGATGATCCACCACATTGTGAATACTGTTTCCTGAGGTATACTGTTTAAAGCCCTTATTTCCTACCCTCTGTTGCAACCAGAATGTAGACATATGACTAGCTCCCCCATTCAGCGGTATCTATACAAGAGTTTGATTTGGCTACATGAAGTAGCCAGCAGACAGGGCATCTGTCCAGCTGCTGAAGTGGCAGCACAGGGACAGTGCTCTATGGCCCAGTAGCTCCCTAATTAGGCCAGTTCTTCAATGAGTTTCTGGAAAACGTTTTTTTGTTCATTTATTTTTTTTCCAACAGCAGTTTCTTCTAGAAACTGATTCTCCAACTCTCTCAACAACTGAATGAATTATTTAATGTTTCAATAAATCCCTCCTTGATTAAACTAACTGGAGTAGATTCTTTGTTCTGTACCTAAGAATTCTAACCAATAAAATCTCAAAATAAAATGTTCTTTAGCTTAGTAACAGTGGTAGCCCTAGGCCTGCCTATATACGTCCTGTCCACATATCCTAAAGGGAAGTGTGTACAAGGACAGGGCCTTTATCCTTGTATAGAATCAGCCTTCCCTTTCAAAGCATAAGACTTTTGGACAACAGCTCCACAACTGTAAAAGAAATGCAGGCCACCTATCTACACAAATCAATGCAGTTCTTCATTGGTAAAGATGAATAGCTAATCAAAGTTCACTTGGTGTTTGAAGAAAATTCACAACTTCAAAGAGAAAGATCAAAATAGAGAATAAAAACACTGACCCAAAGGACACAGAAATAATGTACCTTCTAATTTTTAAAAAAACGTTGTTTATTGTCCTCTGAGAAATTTGAGGGAAAAGTCATCCATAACAAGACAAGCAACTATAAAAAGAAAAGGATCAATTAAATAGCAAGAAAGGGATCTTGGAAATCAATAAAATGATTACAAAATAGAATGTTGACTAGAGAGACTAAATAACAGAATGGACACACATACAGGACATGTTAATAATATATAAAATAAATTCAAAGAAAACCCCAAGAACATAGTCCAAAAAGATAGAGATGGGAAATATTAAAAGAACATTAAGTGATATGGAAGATAGATTCAACAATGTCCAAACCGAATCTAAAAAATGTACAAAGATAAGAGAATAAAGACAATGGAGGGAGAATTTTAAAAAAAAAATTGAAGAAAATTTATCTCCAGTCTTTGGAACCAATGAAAAAAGTTTCAAGTATACACATTTTGATGAGATTTCCACATTCCACTGGGAGTATACCCTAAATCTTCCCCAAAAGAAAAGCATGTCGTCTACAAAGGAATAAGGATCAAAATGGCATCAAAATCCTTTCTCATCATCAACATTTCAAGTGGAGGATTAAAAAGTATCGATTAAGGATGACATGGAAGAATTCTGGAAATTACTTTCCACCTCTTCTTTAAACAAAACAAAGCAAAAAACAAAACTAAAAAGCTTGAAAATCTATTCCAGCAAACTGAGAGAGGAATCCAAGAAAAAAAAATCATGGTAGCTTAGAAACAATAGATGACTTTGGGAGTGAAATAAAAAACAACAGTAAATAATCAAAGAATAGCAGTCAGTATGTGCAAAGAATGCCTTCGAGAAGAACACAGACTCCATTCCATGTACATGGTAATAAGATGAAGGCATATGTTCTCTATCAACTACAATTCCACAACTATTAGAAACTAGACAAAAAGCTTGAAAGAAGTCAAATTTTAAACAAAGATTAAGTTTTATTTTGAGTAACTGATGGAATGTAAGAATAAAGAATACACATTTGACACATTCTCTTAGAATCAGACATTCTATTTTCCACTTTGATTCTGAAGTAAATAATATTAATCAAAATGTTATAAACTATATTGATAAAATTTCAAAGTATAATATCAACTTATGGGCAAAGCATTGAAGAATTTAATTATAATCATAGAATGAAAGGTAAAATACACAAGTCTTGAAATGTTAAGCCTGGAGGTAGAAGAAGGAAGAAGAGGAGAGAAACAATGTCAGGGAGGCATAATACAGGGCTATAAGTTAATAAAACAACATCCTTATATTACCTAGCAGGACTGTCCAAAGTTTAGGATCAAGAAATAGAAAGCTAAGTATGTTAATTTAAATTGTTAAAACAATAATATCATTAACAAAATCAAACTCAAGAAGCAGAGAGAATATATCAGAATTGTAACTGTAAAGTTTCAAATATTTCATATCAGGAAATCAGCAGAAACTTTATAGTTTAGCTCAAGCCGCTATAACAAAATATCATACACTGGGTGGTTTAAATACCACATAATTCTTTCTCACAGTTGTAGAGGCTGAGTTAAATATCAAGGTAGCAGCAGACTCAGTTCTTGGTGAGTGCCTTATTTCTGACTTTCAGATGGCCACCTTCTCACTGTACCCTCACTTGACAGAGAGAGGGAAGAAGCTGTGTCTCTTTCTCTTCTTATAAGGGCACTAATCCCATCATGGGGACTCCATCCTCATGACCTCATCTAAACCTGATTATCTTCCAAAGGCCCCACCTCCAAATACCATCACATTACAGGTTAGAGCCTCAACATATAAATTTTGGGAGGAAACAAACATTCAGTCCATAACACTACAGAAAGATACGTTTTTTAAAAATTACAAATTAGTACATTATTTTAAATGATTGACTTAACCACCGAGGAGTCCCTGGAAAGATTTAAAGACAGTTGTCTCTAAGGAGTGGCATTAAAAGTGGAAAAGTCAGGACAGGAAGACTTTTTGGCTTTTATTTTTATAACCTTCTGTTTTGTTGGAACTTTTTTATACTATATGCATACTTTATTTTATAATTTAAATAAAGCATTGAAGTAAGATAAAGGCCAAATTTATGAGGATAACCAGAACAAGGCTTAGATGCTTCAAATTTTAAGAATTATCCAAAATAATATGATTAGAATGTGTATTACAAATCAAAAAAAAAATTATTTTTCTTATGTTTGGGCCATAGACAAATACTTATTAATGTATATGATAACAAATTTCAAAATAATGTTTTATCCTCCAGGCTCAAGCTGTACTAACATGCACTGGAGTGTTTATTTGGATAACAACTATGTCCATTTCCTTCACAATAAGAGCTAAGTTTCTTTTAAAAAAGATGGTAGCTTCCTATTTTCTAGACCATCTGCTCTAGCAACTCTACCTCATCAATATCCTTGATCCACTGGTACCATTTCCTTCTTCTTAACTATCAGGCCACTCGCCACTGTGTTTTACCTCCTTACTAAGCTTAGAGTACATTCATCATTTTTATATTCACTGTCTTGTAAATACTCCTGGTTCCCCTCTGCCTTTCTACCATCTGCATGGTTTCTCCCCTTCATTCGTCAAAGATCTGGGTTCTGAGTTCTCTTTCTTTCTTTATTCCTCGAAATCTGCCATTGATGGAAACCTCATAGTCCATGTGAATGACCCATCTCATGTGGTTTCCTTGATCCTTGGTTCCCTTGTCTCCAGTGACTTTTCCGCATGTTACTTCAGCTACCCCGCTTCCAGAGTCAGATTCTAGGTTTTCAGCACTGGAAACTGCTGTCTCTAAAGGCATCTGTTCAATCATCCACTCTCTGACAACAAACTTAAATGGGGAATGGATACACTCTTTCTGTTCCTTTTCCCTTCCTGCTTGGAATGGAACACACTTTTGGACCATGAAATGGAAGTCACATGATGGAGAAAAACAGAGCACCAAACAGAGGGGTCCAGGCCCCTCTGTACCAGACTGGACATAATAACAAGTAATCTGAGAGAGAAACTTTATGTAGGCTACTAACATTTTGTGTCTAGGTCCACTGAAATCTGATTCAAATTTGCTGACATCACTATAATTTCTTGGTTACCTGTTCAAACAGCCACTTGGCACTGCTTGGCATTCTTCACAGTATTTCTCTAATGAGATCTCTGTCCATCACCCTCACTACCTTCAGATACTTGGACTTTCTCCTCCCCACTTCCCACCCTATCTCTCTCAGCTCCACACCAATTTCTTGCTTCATAATTCTTAAAGAATATAATTAACATTGCTATAAAATCTATTAACTAAGTTAAATCTTTACTTTTCCCTTTTTCCTCCAGTAACCTTGGAGGAAGGGAGGCTCTCACTAGCAAAAGCCGGTCCCTCTATGGGTGCCCAGAGTCTTACCTTCCTGCTGCCTCAGTTATCCCCCAACTTGCATTTTTAGCCCTCTTGCCCTCCTGTACTCTCTCTCATTCTCAGTTCTCTAAAATCAGCATTTTAACTTGCTCCAATTGGTGTCAACTTAAAAAAAAAAAAAAAAGAGTCCCTCCATTCCATCTCCTCTCTGGCTACTGTCCTCTCTTTGCAAGCTGCTCATGAGTGTTATCTTTGCACTCTGACCTTTCTCACCTTCATAAATTAGACACTTCTTTACCCTAAACCTGAGGACATTGCTCTTGATAAGAAAACATGCACTTGAAATTTAAAAAAAAAAAACATTTAAAACAACCCTTGTGCTAATGCTGATATCAAAAAATGAAAGGTCACCAACAGCCTCCAATCAGTGGACTTTTTTTAATCTTAAACTTACTTGACCTTATGTGATCATGCTTTCTTTTGACTTTAGGACAACAAAGTCTCCTGGCTTTCCTCCTATCTCTCAGGCCAGTCATGTTCCCTTTCCATTACCAATTCAGCTCCTTTATATTAGAAAGACCCACATTCTTAGCCTTGTCAGTAACTTTGTTTTGTTGATCCCCTTCCCTGAAATACCCTCTCCTCTCCTCTCCTCTTCACAAGGCAAACTCTTACTCATCCTTCAGGTGCCATTTAAATAATATTATCTCAGATAGGACTTGTATAAATCCCCAATCTAAAATTGTGTGCCACATTGTCTTTTTTAATTTATTTTTTATTAGAGTAGAGTTGTTTTACAATGTTGTATTAGTTTCAGGTGTACAGCAAAGTGATTCAGTTATACAAGCATCAATATATATATCTATTCTTTTTCAAATTCTTTTCCCATATATGTTATTACAGATTATTGAGTAGTGTTCCATGTGCTATATGCTACATTGTCTTTTAAAGTCTCTGTCTTTTGTAATTTTATACTCATTTTTTATATTATTTGCGTCAGGGCTTACATTCTACCATAACCTCTGTAAGGGCAGGGACCATGTCTGTCTATTCATTGCCATTTGAGCATCCTAACACATGAAAGAGGCTCTATAATTAATTGTTGGATAAATGAATGAATAACCTAGGACTAGGACAATTTTCAGTTAATGCTATTGTAACATGACTGCAGAGAAAGAGGGGGCATGCATTAGGTATACTCATATTTGATCCATTTTCTATTTTCTGCAACAAAGATCAACAAACGTGTGGGACACTTGTATATTATATTGTAGCTCTCTGTACTTTCTGCTCAATTTTTCCTGAAACTTAAAACTGCTATAAAAATAGGTTTATTAATTAAGAAAAAACTAGGAAGGACCACAGCTTGGTAGTGAAAAGCATGGGCTACAAGTCAGACTGGTAGTTTGAGTCCCAATTCTCTTACTTAAGAGCTGTGTGACTTCAGGCAATTTTCCTAAACTCTCCCCAAGGGTCGGATGGTTTTTGTTTGCTTTATTTTGTTTTGTTTTAATGTTTTGGTCACTGCTGTATCCACAGCCCCTAGAACAATGCCTGGCATGTAGTATGGACTCAATAAATAACTACTGAATAAATGAATACACTTTTTAAAAAGCCAACAAACAAGTCTCAAACTTTACAACACAATTTTGTGGCCAGATTGAGAGTTCTCTATTTATAAAACCCACATCATTTCTTCATTTGCCAAATGAACAGCACATCATAGCAGATCATAGCATTAGTACCAAATGCTTATACACTAAGATGTTCTCCAATTCATGTTTCTCGGTATTTCAAGTCTGTTTCTCCCTCTGGGGAAAGATGTAAGTTTCTCATCCACCTAGAATTTTCATCAAGAAAGCACTTCTTGTGAATAAAAATGGAAAGACATTCTTACGTCTTCATGGACAAATAAGCACTTCACTCTACTTGTTTGCTGCTATTGGGTGAAATGACAAACTTTTAAAAAACTCCAGCTGACAGTGGTCCACTTAGACCCAATCTCCAGCTTGCAGAAGCACTTGGTACTACCCCAACTTAACATGTCTCAGGGAGACAATCTACTGATGTTGTCCAGTAATAATATCATGTGTATGACTCCCAGAAGTGCAGAGGAAAATAATTAATATCTCTCTCTAGAAATGATAAGAAATAGAATAGCTAATACACAGGAGAGTGCCAAGACCAAAAGCATGTTCCACAAAACTTGGCAGAGGAATAAAAGTTGGCAAAGGAATCAAAACATTCTTACAATGCAGGTTGGGATCATGTTGAATTCATGTCAACAAATCATAGTTCTCGAAGGACTAGCTCAGCAAATTTACGTTGTTTAAGAAAGAAAAGCAATGTGCTCTGGACGGTACAGTTACATTAAATGCCTTCAGCTCCATGCATTACATGAGGAACATTTGTCCTGGTATTTTGAAGTTGAACAGAGGTTTTTTTCAAGATTATACTTCTAAAATGTACTGCCAGAGGGAGATACAATCCATCCTATTGAAAATGTTAACCCTTGCTGAAAGGAAAAGAAAAATCACTCAGTGCCATCATAGTTAGATCATGAACTGTGAGCCTTGTCTGTCTGTCATCAACCTCATCATCAACAAATATATATTGAGTATATACTATGTGCTGGACATTGTACTAATCAAAGAAGACAAGTTTTCTTATCTACACTCAAAGATGATAAAATATGGTTGAAAGAAAGCAAGTCAGTACTTGTCTGTTTATTTGTTCATTCATTCATTCCATAGTCCCTATTATTTGCCAAACACTGTGCCCAGTGTTTGGCATCTAGAAGTGAACAGAATAGATATGGTCTCAGCCTTCATGGAGCCAGGTATTCTACTAGGTATTTTACAAATATTACCTCCCTTAATTTAAACCTCAAAGTTACAATTACCAAGAAACCAGTTTCCTCTGTGGCAAAGAAAATGTGCTGCTCAACAAATATCCACATTTTCCTACATTTTCCAGCCCCCCTTGGAGGTGTGTTGGGCTGTGTGAAAATTTTAAATAATAGATGGAGATAAGAAGTAACAAGTGTCCCTTCCAGACCAAAACAATTAAAGCTGGTGTGCCTCTTCCATCTCTGATCACTTATTTACCTGTGCCCATGAGGGCCATGTGCTCAGATAGTTCTGCCACAAGATGGAAGCTGCCTGGAGCCCTGAGTCACTGACTGGAAGACAGCATCTTTGGGGAAATCAATGGAACTGCATAGAAATTTGTATGAGCAAGAAAAAACATGCATTATGTTAAGTTGCTGAGATTTATGTCTGTTACCACAGAAAAGCCTGAATAATACACCTTCCCCCTTCTTAATCATGATTCCTAAGATTCTGAGTCATTGTAAATTAAGACAGAGGCTCTTTGGTTCATGAATCCTCTAGGATCACTGGTGCCAACTGAAGGTTGGCACTTGCCATCTAGCTCTACAAGAATTAAATCACAAGCTGCTGCAACCACTGACCTTCAACACCCCCTGAAAGGAGTTCAGTGTGGAGATCAGGAATGAGGCACTCTGTGCTCTGGAAAAAAACTGGCAGAACAGGAATTCAGATAGTTATATATTTTCAGGAGGAGATTTTATGAGCCCAATTCTTGCATCTCCTCATATTTAGAAAAGCACTAAAAACTTTCATGGTGACAACTACTCCTTGTGACTAGCAGTAACCTTCATGAGACTAGCAGTAACCCTGTGCACAAATGTGTGCTTCACTGCATGTGCTCCCCCTTCACCAAAATCACATATATACTGACCTTTCCCCCTGCCTCTTTGGAGCAGTTTCTGAGAGCTATGTGAAATGCTGTCTCCCGGCCTATATTCCTCATTTTGCTCCCAATAAAACTTCCAACTCTCACATTGTGCATATTTTTTTCAGTCAACACTAGTGATCTGTCATCTCTAATGTCAAAGAAGTCCAGTAATATCAACTCGCCAACGTCTGGGCAGGGTTGAAAGAAAGTTTGTCAGGAGAAATGGTTGCTTATCTGAGGGGTTTCTGATTCTATCATGTCCCATAACTTTATCTCATAATTTAGCATTCCAAATTGTCCATAACATAACCCTTGTCTCTTCACGCTGCATGTCAGACTGCTAAATTTACATACCAAATGGGGTAAAACAACCATTTTTCACTATTTCCATCTCTAAACTATTTTTACAGAAAGTTAAAATAAGTTCAGTATCTAACGTCAAATTTGTTTATCAGGGATATTTTGACTCTAACTAGAAAGACACGATGAAATGAAAGCCAGTCTGTACCTGTTTGATCATCCAAAGCCATATTTTCTTATGTATCAAAATATTGGCAAGTAGAAAATTTACCTAAATCTCAGACATTATAAAGAATATCACTTCTCTACACAATTACTCATATTATAGTTCAATATTCAAAATACATTTTTGAGGTATGAAGTAATGTTTCACATTTTACAGATAAGGAAACTGAGGCTTGGTTAGTATTACCTAACTGGTGAATAGATATGAATCCAGCTTTATCTGGTTCCTTTTCTAGGGTTTCACGCAATACTGAGAAGTTAAAACAGTGTGAGGAGAAAGGAAATATATCTGACACTGTTTGCTAGCTAATACAGCAGCCATTTCCAAGCCCATTTCTCTGCATCCACGGAAGGAGCTGAAGAGCCAAGTACTCACTTCCCAGCTTCCCTGGCAGCTCTCAGTAGCCGCATGTCCCATTCCTGTAGCAGAAGTCTGGTAGGGGTGTTGGAGAAGTTCTGCTTTTCTAAGGAGTAGAACTGGAGCAATTGGTGAAGCCATTTTCTCTTTTTCCTGCCCTGAGCACAGATGTGAGGCTTGAGGGTAGGGTGGCCCTCTTGCCATGGAAAGAAGTCAAGATGCTAAAGATACAAATATGCTTGATGACATCATCAGTCCAGCCCTTGACTGTCTGCCCCCAAATATACTGTCATACGAGATGTAAAACAGGAAAGAAAACAAGAAAGGAAGGAAGGAAGAAGGAAGGGATGGGGGGAGTTAGCTTCTTAAAAATCCATGAGAATTCACTATATCAGTAATCTATTTTTGTGCAACAAATCATCCCCCAAACTAGTGGTTTCAGAGAGGTACCATCTATTGATGCAGGACCAGCAGTTTGGGCTGGGCGCAGCTGGTGATCGTTCTGCTGGTCTTGCCTTGGTTCACGTGGCTGTCCTCACCTGGCAGATCGACTGGGTATAGTTGATATGAAGTGATCTTACCTACTTGTCTGGAGGTGGCTCAGCTCATGTGAGGGTGCAAATGCCAATCAGAACAGCAAAGTCTTGGAATTTAGAGGGTTTTTCAAAAAGTAAATTTGTTGATATGCGATTTTTTTTTTTGGCTTATTCACTAACTTTAGGATTAGGATGTAATTCCAACATGAAAACAAGCTCTGAAAGGTAGTTACCACCAAGTGTACTAAAACTCCACTTGACTTCAGTCAGAATAAAAACTTTATTTTTCCTAAATATTCCACCTGATATGCTCTGAAGGGAGGGGCTAGCAGCCCAGATATTGTTAGTGCTACTGCTTCCACTAATTTCACTGTGCAAACCAAAATATTTTATTTGGGGGGAGGAGTAGAAATGGAGATGTAAAGATGAACATAGAGAAAGTATGTTGCTGCTAAGTTTCTTCTCAGAGTTAGACTAAAACACTGAACATGCAGGGAAGGACTACATGCAAATCTTTCATCATATAAAAAAGTATCATCCAGTATTTGTCTGACACAAATGCTAATTTTTAGTCCCTGAGGCAGGTCTGTGATTGGCTCTATAAGTTTCCACAATCAGAGACAGAGCAAGATTCTTATAGTTTCACGTCTTCCATCCAGTTCATCTTCCTCCCAGTCGCTAGCTTTGCATCTTCTGAATTCTCTGATGTAGCCAAGGAGCAAGAATAAAAGGTTTCCCAAATGCTCGTTCCTTCTTTTTCTCTCTGAAATCAATGTCACTGTCAGCTTTCCAGACATTGTAGGGCAAGGAGGGACATTAAATTTGTTCTGAGACTATTTAAATTGGCTGAAAGGACATGTCTGAATGTGTGGCAGCTTTCAGATTGACTTTCTAAAGAACGTCCTTTCATAATTTGACAAGAGATACTAATGGTTGCCTCTCAGCCTTAAACTTCCAAGCTAATAATTTTGATGTGTAGGAATTTGTATGGAATCATAATAAACTCAACCAAAAATATCTAAGAAGCCAAACAACAGAAAATGTTTTTCAAAATGGCTGTAATTTTCATCAATAGGGTGTGACAATGGGATCAGATGAAAAATCACTTCCCAATACAAGATATTGGCAAATATTATTTTTTCAAAACAATCTGTTCTTCCAGAATAGTATACCAAAAAGCTATTGAAATTCAGACAGATGCTTACTAAACATTATGGAAAAACCATCTTTTGTTTAATATTATTTGTAAACATGATATAGTTTGAACAATAAGAGATAAAGCAAAAGTCTCAAAAAATCTCTATCACAGGGATGACCTACTTCACCATTCTCAATTCATGTTACAAAGTATTTTAGGGGGAAAGTGGAAATGGCTGGAACTACTGCATTTTTTTTTTAGAAAAATATTAAAATAATGTAATATGGCTGTTCTCAAGGCAAGAAAATGATCCTCCAACGAGGAAAGAGAAAATAGTATTTTTATTTTACCTGATAGACCTTGGTTGAATTAACTCAAAACTTCAGACTGAGAGTTTAAATGCTCCTGCCTGAAAACTGAGTGGTTGGTAAATAAATCTAATGAAGAATACAGAGATGCTGTGCCTGAAATAAGATGCTCAGTTCACCTAGGACTTCACAGAAATACATTCTGTAAATGCTCAGCAAACTGAAATGACCTGAAGAGAGGGACAGCTTTCTACTCCTACTCTTTGAAGGAAACACAAAAGCAAAGGAGGAAGAACCATCCACTTCCATGCAGTTTCAGACTCTGGGAATATAAGGACTTTCCTCTTAACCCATCTTTGAATTTCTCATAGAGTGATGAAAAGAGCAAAATGTTGCCTAGGTTTCGTGTGACAGTGAAATCCCTGTGAAACATTCCCTGTGTTTAAATCCCATAAAAAAAGGTTATATAGCTCCTGACCATAAACCTGGGCAGGTACTGGCAGGGTCATTTTTTTCATGGAGACAGAAAATGTTCCTTTACCTTTGCAAGAAAGACCATTTTAAAGAGCACTTCATAGCTACAAATGATAAATGTGGATAATGGAGAAAATAATCCACAGTCATTATTTCCTACAATTTACTCGTTGAATGTATTATAGGTTATGAAAATTCTATACCCAGTTATTTTTGTTTGCCTGTCTATAACCAACAAATATTTCTCTCTCCCTCAAATGCATATTAATAGATAAATACACACATGAACAAATATATATACACATACAAACATAAAAGAGAATTTTTTCTTCTTAGAACCTTGGAAGAATGTAAGCCTTCTTTTTGCCCAATTTCACTTGATTCCCCTATTGTAAGAATGCAAAATACGTGGTTGGCACAAAAGACCAACAGGTTTCATCTTGCCTGCCAACTCTCGTCCACTGCTAGTGTCTGTCTGGAGCAAGGAGTTGAGAAGGATTCTGAGGCCAAATCTAAGTTCAGCCAAAAAGAGTATTATAATCAACTTCCCAGATGGCCTCTCTGGGAAGGGACAGGGAGCTACATATTTGCTCTTCATTTTAGATCTCTCTCTAAGCGTTCTTTGCTTTAAGAGGCATGGCAATACAGACCTCAGAAGACAAACCAGCAGCTACCAAACCGACAGGTGTTGGGTCTGTGGGTATGTTGTGTGTACAAGGGTAGAAAGTAGAGGGATATGGAAAAGCAGGTACATCCTGCTGAGACAGTCAATCTGCAGCTGCATCATTCAGTTACATGTTTATTAGCTCAATTCATCACAAGTAAACCTTTTGGACAGGGCACAAGTACTTAGCACTGGCAAATTCATTGTGAGCACGGGAAGCAAGTACACGTTAGAGGGTGAATACTTGGGAACAAGCTACACTTCCTTTTTCCACAGATGATGAATACAGGAACAATCTCTGAGCCTGACAGGCCTTTTAACATCCAAAAGGAGCAAGTCTGATGAGGGGTCAGGCATGGTTAGCAGGACTATTTACATTTCCTAAGGAACCTACACTCTCATTAAAAAGCACAATTTCAAGATGGCAGCCTTTCACTATCTGGATGATTGTGTCCCACAGAAAGGAAGGAAAGGGCCCCTTAGCTGCCTTGTCTCTTTCCTCTAATGCTCCATAGGGTCCACCATGTAGAAGGGCGCCAACCCTTTATGGCTTCCTCTGGAGGCCACCCATGTCCAGAAACTCTTAAAGAAGTTTAGCTGTTTACACTAACCCTAACCCTATGCTGTTTCCTAACCCTACTCTGTTCCCTGGGAGGGAATGAATGACAGCTGAGGGGGAAGGTACATAAAATTTCAAATTTTGTAGCTTGATAACACCATACTTTAAAATCATCAGCTCTTAACAAGTTGCAAATTTGGTTATTAACATTCAGGAAAATCACAGACACGTAATAATTTTATTTTGAATCCTAAAACTATTGACTATTACCAAATCAAAAAACTAAGTATTTGATAAGAGCAGGGAGGGAATTCTTCAGGTACAACTCCAATCCTCATAATAAAGATCACCTGGACAGAGTAAAGGGAATTTGGTGTTTGAACTCTGTCATTCCTTACATTTTCTGCAGGATGGTTTCTGCAGTGGTGGCATGGCTCACCATAATGAGATTTAAAACCAATAAAATATCATATGTTTTGAGAGGACATTGGTTATAAAGCAACCAACTTCAGCATTTGGCCTAGAGTAGGTATTAAGTAACTAGTAGTCACTCTCATTTTATGAACTGTTGTGCAAGGGCAGAAGTTAAGCGGGTCTTTATAGAGCTGCCCAAGAGCTGCCTGAGACCTGCCCAATGAGCATCTATGTCTTTAACCAGATTTTGATTCATACAAATTCATGCAGAAATTAAGTCCAGTTCCTTTGTCATAATCTAATGTTGTGGTTTAATTTTTTTTTTAAGATGGTATCATTCTTCTTCTTACCTCTGCGCCTAGAATAACTGTTCTTTCACTTGGTGAACTTCTACTTGTCCACCATTCAGGACTCAGCCTAGACCTTACTTCTTCCAGGAAGGCTTTTCCTTGCCATCCTCTTCCCACCACTCAGGACAGGTATCACTTTTTTCTCATAGCATCTTGGCCATACCACTATCACAATACCCATCACAGTTGTGTTATCATCCTTTGTTTTACTGGTTCTCTCTATATTCTGGGTTCCTTAAAGGCAGGGACCTTTCATTTATATCCAAAGTACCAGACATGTTTAATAAATGTATACCAAGTAAGTGTCAATTCTGTTTTAAACAATATAACCATATTTCTATTTAAGGTGAAACTTCCCTGAACACTTGTTTAACATCTTTATCAAAATAAAGAATAAAAGGTGAAATCTACTGAGCATTTAATACCTGCCAAGCACTATGCTAAGGCATTTATTTGTGGAATCTCATTAAATCCTCTCAAAAACCCTATAGAAAAGGTTCTATCATGATCACTATTTTAAAGAAGGAGAAAGTGGGCCTTGGAGAGAAAAGTAACTTGCCTAAGGAGGCAAAATTAGTAAATGGGAAAGTCATAATTTACATGAATATGTTATGACACCCAAATCCTACATTTAACCACTAAGTCATGCTGCATTCCATAATATTTCCCAGTTTGCAATTAATATCCTTTTTAAGGTCAACCATAGTGTCCATTAAAGTACACACACACACACACACAGGCACACGTAGGCAAATAAAATGCTAGAAAATAAATCAATACATAATGATAATACTACCAATTCCAGCATAAAAGGCAACCATGACTAGTTTCAGGACTTGTGAATTCTGCAGGCATCACAAAATCTGAAGTCAGGTGGCAGAAGCTGGGAAGGTTTCTCATGATGCTAACTTGCTTTAGTATGATGGGAGGGGGAAACCCATTCACAGATGATGTAAAGGAATGCCAGGTGGACTCCAATATTTGGGATGAGGAGGCAGATTGATGGCAGGTGAAAATTAACTCCAGAAAGGGAGAAATAATACACATCAGATAAACTTTCAGTGCCACATCCTGGATTTCTTTTAACCTTAGTATAAAAATTCAGCTCACAGATTTCCCTGTCACAGGAGCATAGCTTGTAAATGCAAGAGAGTAAGTATCACAGGATGATAACTTTTCCCGTGTAACTTGCATCGGTCAACAGCTGGGCTCTAAAGTGACCAAAGATTCTACAGTGAAGATAGTTTGGAGTTATTTTGGAGTTACTTTGATGATGTTCTTCACCGTGAAAAACAAATTTTCAGAAAGCAAACACGATGCTTGGCAGAATGTTAAAGGGAGAGTCCCTGACACACTGCCTGGGCCTTAGAACCGGAGGTAAGACTGCCCCAGACAGCAAAGAGATCATCTCATTCAAATATAAAGAGCAGTATTTGGACCAGAACCCAAGGGCCTTCAAAGCAGTGCAATGAGAGATGCAGCCACACATTTAGATTTTATGAAGTAACAAATATAATTAATATTTTCATTTTTGCTGATGGAAGACCCTGAGAAGTACTGTTTTAATACTACGATGAGTTGGGGAGAGGAAGGTCTGTTTTCTGTGCGATTGTCTTCTGCCTCCTTATGCAATTTTACAAAGCAAGAACTAGGGTCACAGGGAGGTGATGGCAAGTAAACAAAATATATGAAAGGAGATCTTTCTTCTGCACAGGACATAACTAGCTGTGGCATTCAAGGTCGCTGAAGCTCAGAGTGTCAAATGCTGTGGGTGGAGTTAAAAGAAGCTGGAAATTTTAAGATCCACAGTAATAATGACAATGGGGTAGCTGAAAGAGGTGTGATCAAACCCCAGGCCCAGATATGAACAAATAACCTTAGAGGTACTAAAAGGTTTGGATTAGCCTTGCACCAACCTTGAACCCAAAACCTGACTGGGCTGTGGGCATCAGAGGCCAAGCTCTGCTTTCCCTGCGTTTAGGAACAGCTTTGGAGGCAGAGAGCATCACCTTCAGCATCTGAGAAATGACAGAGCAGGGACATTCCCACCTTCCTACTGATCCAAGGATGTTCTTTGCTTATTGTTGACAGACTTCTACAAACAGTGGTCTTTCTTACTAGTAAAAATTTAATACCAGCTAACACCATTTAAAACATGAATTTTTCAGGAGTAACTTAGAACTCAAAGGAACTTCTTTAAGGAAATATATGGGGCTTTTCACTGTCTATCTATCTCTCTATCTGTCTATCATTTATCTACTTTTCACTGTATATGATCAGATAAAATTTATCTTTCCTCTTTTAGAAACATAATTTTGATATACACATCCTATTTTTAGTACCCATGAAAGAGTACTATTTGCTGCATATTTGGGTTTTAATATTACAAGAAAACATCTAGAAAGGTGGATAGAATCATGCCCCATCCCCCCAAAAGGTGCCCATGTCCTAATTCTCAAAATTTGTGAGTATATTATTATCTCAAATAGCAAAGGGGACTTTGCAGATAGGATTAAGGGCATTGAGATGGGAAGATTATCCTAGATGATCTAGGTGAGCCTGTGTAACCACAGGGGTCCTTATAAGAGGGAGGCAGGAATGTCAGAGTCAGAGAAGGCGATGTGATAGAAGCAGAGGCAAGAGGGAGAGAGAGGATGAGATTTGGCGATGCTGAGTTCCTGGCTTTGAAAATAGAGGAAGGGGCCATGTGTCCGGGAAGGTACATAGCCTCTCTAGGCAAAGGCAAGGGAATGAATTCTCCCCTAGGGGCTCCAGGAGGAATACTGCCAACATTGTTGATTTTCTGTCCTCCAGAAATGTAAGATAATTTGTTGTTTTAAACCCCTAAATTTGTGGTAAGTAAGTTGTTACAGTGGCAATAGGAAACACACACAGACTTGGGCAACGGAAGTGGGCTGCTGCTATTAAAAACAACTGAAAAATGTGGAAGTGGCTTTGGAATTGGGCATGGGCAGAAGCTGGAAAACTGCTGATGACCAGGACAGGAAGAGCCTACATTGCCTTAAAAAGACTGTAGGTAAAAATGTGGATATTGATGACTCTGGTAGGGAAGACTTAGATAAAAATGAGGAGCACAGTGGAGAAAACTTACATTTTCTTATTTAAGAAATAAATAAGTTTTATTTTATTTATTTATAAATAAGTTTTATGCTGGTGGAAAAGTGGACTTTAAAGGCATTGTTAGCAAGGGCTCAGGACACGAGGAATATGTGGAAACTGGAGGAAAGGGGTCTCTTGTTTTGTATATAATGGCATAAAGCTTGGCTGACACGTGTCCCACAAATTTGTGGAAAGCGGCCCTTCCGGGCCATAACTTAGGGTACTGAGCTGTGGAGATTTCCAAGCAAAGTGCTGAAAGTACATCCTGGTTTCCTTTTGCTGTCTGTAATAAAATGTAATAGGAAAGAGAAAATTTGAGGAAAGAAGTCTTAAGCAACAGAACAAAACAAAAACCCAGCACCTGATTATTTTAGAAATCCTCAGCCAATCCAGATTTTTTAAAACCTGTGATTTTAAGATTCTCAACTCTAGAACTGTAAGATAATAAATATACATTGTGTTAAGCCACTAAGTCTGCAGCATTTTGTTACATCAGCAAAAAGAAACTAATACGGTAGCCAAAATGAGAAGCCCTGGGTAAATAAAGAACATGTTCATTTGCGGGGAGAGCTTCTGAGACGTGGAACTCAGCTGGTGACTCTCCTTGACACTGACGCTCACTGTTGCCCCATTTCCCTCACTTCTGTGGGGCCCATAACGACTGCAGCATCAACTAACCACCCCAAAACTTGGTGACCTACACACTGCAATGTGTTATCTGTCATGAGTCTAAGGATCACTGGCGGGCTCACTCCTGGTCTGCAGTCAGCTTAGGAAGTCTGCTGGGTTCTGGCTGGTCTCGCATGGCCTCAGCTGGGATGACGTGGCTCATCTCCCCACCATGTCTCCCCCTCCAGCAGGCTGGCCTGGCTTGTTCTCACAGCAGCGGCAGGGCTCCAAAAGAGAACACAGAAGCATGCAAGGCCTCTTGAGGCCATGGCTCTGAACCAACATACCAACATTTTCTGCTGCCCAAAGCAAGCCTCACAGCCAGCCCAGAGTAAAGGGTGAAGAAATTGACTGACTCTACCTCTTAAATGGAGGCGCTGCAAAGCCCCACTGATACAGGTTACAGGGGTGGGTGAAAAAATGGCAATATTTGTGCATCAGTGCACCACTATGTTTATGATAGAAACACTGATAATGACGCTCCAAATGGAAGTTTAGGCCCAGGAACCTAGATGGACCTGCAAAATATCTGTTTTTGAAATCATTCAACTAACAGCATGGCCCAGAGCCTGGACAGGGAGGGAAGGAGGCAGAAAGAGAAAAGAACCAAAGATTGATTCAATGGTATATTCTTTGATAGCAGAGCCAGAAAAGAGACTACAAAGTTTGGCGATCCCCGCTCCAGGGGGAATGAACCAATTATACATTGTTTACTGCTGGGATGGCTTTTCCTGTGATGTCACAAATACAGAATTGTCCTGATCAATAGACCTGAGATTTGCAGAAAACATCTTTCTAACATATTGATTATCATTCTTAGGTTTACTTTGAATCTATTAAAGAATCTTTCTTTTAAAAAAATAATCTACATAATCAACTCTTAAACAGAAAAAAATATGCAATTAGCCTGAAAGTCAGCTGAAATTGGACACAGATTTTAAATAAGGCCCATCACATCACACTTTTAATTCCCTAGAAACAATATTGCCCAGTAACCTAGAACAATAAACACCCAAGTGGTACTACAAAATGCTTAACAGGGAAATGTATGAAAGACTAGAAATATTTTTACCCAAAGGAAAAATTTGATAATTCATATCCACCCACTCCCACCAGGATTTATAAAGAATAATTCAAGATGTGTTGGCTAGATCAACAGAAATAGACAATATTGTAAAGATGCTTAGGTCTATCATAGTTTGATAGCTGAGTTCTACCTAAATTGATTCCAATATATTTTAGAATTGTCTAGTTGAAAAAAAAGGTTTTTTTGGAAGCTGAATCTAAGCTATTTTAGCCTAATAATAAACATTTTCATTTACCTGCATTGGACAAGCATGTCGTATATGTAAAGCATGTTCATAGAAGTTATCTAATTTAATCTTCATTAAAACCCATGAGGTGGGCACTATTGTCCCATTCCAAAGTGATTAAAGAATTTATGTATGGTTATACCACAACCAAGTTATAGGGTTGGGATTCTATCTGAAATCAAAGGAAGTAATCTCTTTGCTTCCCTTTCTGCCTCCTATGTAAAAGTGAAAGTGACAGGCTGAAAAGTAAACCTGGGATGTTAAAAGCAAAGAACAACCAAGACTTCCTTTGTCTCCGGACCACGGTCAGTAATGTTGAACGTCTGGGCGCCCCATCAGCCTGGGGTCCCAAGGACTCCAGAAGAGCAGTGAGAGAGCCCCGTTGCCCGTGACAGGCAGGCCCTGGGAGCCAGGAGTCAGTCTTTGCTGATCTAAGCCTCTGACATGTGGGGTTTGTTGGTTACAGCAGTATAATCTAGCACATCCTCACTGATACACATGAGGTTCTTCCCTCCCCAAGAGAAGATGCTTTGTGGGTTGCACCAAATCCATACACTAATCCACCTGGGAAGAGTAACCAACTAACCTTAACATCACAACAAAACACAAGGCGGCTCAACCAGATATGGCAGATATGAGCAGAACTGACCTACATATGAATGAAATAAGAAGGCATTTCCAGGTAATAATAAAAAAGTAAACATGATGTTGTTTCCCATATTATCAATGGTGAAGTTTCAGTTATTATTTTTTTAAATCTCTAATTTGTCACAGACCAACATATGATCTCACCATGTGAGTTCATGTGATCCACTAACTATTTTATAGCTAGTAAACCCCCTTTGACTTGCCAAGTGAATTCGCAAATTGTTGAGATGTGCATTATTAAATTGCTCTAAAAGTTTCTAAAAGCTTACTTTCAATTTCTGTAAGTCATTGCAGACCAGTAATCAAAAGGAAGACTTTTTTTTTTTTTTTTTTTTTTTTTTTTTTTGCTGTATGCGGGCCTCTCACTGTTGTGGCCTCTCCCGTTGCGGAGCACAGGCTCCAGACACGCAGGCCCAGCCGCTTTGCGGCATGTGGGATCTTCCCAGACCGGGGCACGAACCCATATCCCCTGCATCGGCAGGCAGACTCTCAACCACTGTGCCACCAGGGAAGCCCCCAGACCAGTAATCAAATGTCTGTGGTCCTTCAGCAGTTCAGGTAACCACTATGCGTAGCACTGCTTAACATAACAGTTTCCTTGATTTGTCTTTAAAGTGAGCTTTGCATTTGCACAACCAGAAACTCATAATTTTCCATAATTGGTTTAAAAAACTCAACATAAGGAAATTGGGCTGAAGAGTACTGGATAGAAACAAGATGGACAGTGTGGAGAGCATTAGCGGAACTCTGTTGATGAAATGAGCAATCTGGATTCTGCAGATCAGAAATATTCCTGTAGCCATACTTAACTAAGCATTTTACCAATTCCTAATAGAAAAGAATTGTTAATATCAAAACATTTTGTATATAATTTATAGTTCATCGCACAGAAATCATTCTTAGAGACAGAGTAAACTATACATAGTTTCCACTCCTTAGGGTAGGTCTGGTGTTCTCAGGTAATCTTTTGCAGTTTAAAAAAAAAAAAATCGCAGTTTGTTGTTTATAGGAGTGCTTAAACAACTTGTATAGATAAATCTGACCCAAGATTGACAACTATTATGAGAATTCTAGTTCCCAGTCTGAGCAGATGGAGCAAAACCAACTTAGATGAAAAGGTGCCTTCACATAGTTTATTCCTATCTGAGAATGCTATGCATTAGGATTTTTGTTAAAAATTGGTGTGTATGTATACACATATACAACACACAGCACACACATATTACATCTCTGTATATACAACATGGTTTCTCAACCTTGGTATTTCATTACCTAATGATTTGCACCAGTAATCCTTGCTGTGGGAGCTGTTCTGTGCACTATAGGATGTCTAGAAGCATTTCTGGACTCTACCCCACTGCATGCTAGTAACACGGCCCCAGTCATGACAATCAAAAATATCTTCAGATATTGCCAAGTGCCTCATGGGGGAAAACTGTCCCTGGTTGAGAACTAGTGATATGTACTGTGTACAATATATATCTATCCTAGGCCATTCAGGCTGCTATAAGAAAATATCACAGATGGAAGAGCTTATAAACAACAGAAATTTATTTGTCATAGTTCTGGAGGCCAGAAATCCAAGATCAAGGTGCCAGCAAGGTCACATTTTCCGTGAGGGCCCTGGTTCATGGCTAGGACCTTCTCACTGTGTCCTCACGTGGGGGCGGGGCAGAGGGAATTGCTCTGCATCATCCTTTATAAGGGCACTAATCCCACTCAGGACTCCACCCTCATGAGCTAATCACCTCCCAAAGGACCACCTCCTAAAACCATCACCTTTGGGGGTTAGGATCTGAATACACAAATTGGGGATGGGGGTTGGGCACAAACATTCAGTTCATAGCAATATCTTTCAACAAATATTTTTCTTAATTTCTTGGGAAAACTCGCATGAATCCTTCGAAACTCATTAAAAAGCAAACAAATGTATTGCTTTTCAAAAAAGCAGTATGGGACAAAATATTAAAAGCATCACTTGGTCAACTTTTTATGCAAGTGATTTAAAGGTACTTAAATAGTGTCCTGATTGCATTTTCAACACACTGTATCAGGCACTGGTCTCTATAAAGCCAAAGGTCCAAATATCATCTCAGAGTAAATGTTAGACATAAAATACTTCAATTATTTCAAGTGGATGGGAATGAAAAAGTAACGTCAAGATGTGTGTTCTGCATCTCATTCCAGTATATGGGAAGACCGGTCAGAAGACATTCGTGCACTTTCCTCCCAGGACTGGAGGAGCCAGCTGGAGTAACCTGCATTGCCCTCAAGGGATGCAGAGATTTCTGTCTAGTCAGGCCTTTGGCAGGACCCTGGCAGCTTTGTTTGTGGGCAGGCGACCCCCTCACAATTCTGTTACTTTATCCTTAAGAAAGTTGCCATGGAGACTGGCAAGGAGATGGCGGTCAGCCAGGCGCAGAGAGAGAGAGAGTTTTAGGTTGAAAGAAGTACACACACTCACACACACTCATGCTCTCAAAATACAACCTTGTGTGTACATAATCAACTTAAAAAGAATACACTTAAGAGTCATCGTGTATTTGGGTAAGTGGTTAAACCATTGTTTCTTTTCTAACTTGCCCAAAGAAACACCACCAGCTAAAGAGCAGTTAATGAAGTAGGAAAACAGCACCTATTAAAAGTAATCCATCACAGCTCGTGAACACCCAGCTAGTGGGCATCTGATGGCAAAATCTGTTTGCTTGGGAAAAACAGTCATAAGAAAGGAAAGTGAAATGATATAGTAAATGAAGACTGTATTCTTCGTTTGGTGAAAACAAATGATTTGGTCAAATTAAATATTATGAAAAACAGTCCAACATTTTAGTTTATTTGCACACACAAAAAGTAAAAAGAACATAAGGCTTTGCAGATTTAGTTTTTAATTTTGGAAGCACAGCTGAATGGGGATTATCATTAGCATTCTGCATGGCCTCAGATTTTATCCAGTATTTGGTGTCTGGAGCACTTTGCACTACAACCTTCGATTTCAAAGTATTTTGTCAGAAGTGATGAGAAAATCCGGAGGGACATCTGAGTTGGTGAGTAGTACACGCAAGAAAGTCATAAATCCTTCAGAATACTCTAAAACAGCATTAGAAACTTGTATACTGTGGATGCGTAAATCACTTAGTGTGTTTTTGGAAAGTAAATCTCTTTATGCAGCATGCACACAATAAAATCAAAGTTTCTATATGCTTTTATTCCCAGCATTGGGATATGCATATAAACAATATGCAGGAAAGCATGTCTGTAATTCAGATTATTGGGGTGAGGACAGTGCGAACAAGCCTTCAAACAGGAAGAAAAGAAGATGAGACGGCTTCTCTGGTGGTTCAGTGGTTAAGAATCTGCCTGCCAATTCAGGGGACATGGGTTCGAGCCCTGGTCCGGGAAGATCCCACATGCCGCAGAGCAACTAAGCCCGTGAGCCACAATTACTGAGCCTACGTGCCACAACTACTGAAGCCCACGTACCTAGAGCCCCTGCTCCACAACAAGAGAAGCCATCGCAATAAAAAGCCAGCACACCACAACGAAGAATAGCCCCTGCTCGCCACAACTAGACAAAGCCCACACACAGCAACAAAGGCCCAATGCAACCAAAAATAAAAATAATAAATAAAAATAGATAAATTTTAAAAATCATATAAAGAAAAATGAGAGAAAAATTCCGCAAGATGAAACTTTCCTTTCTGCTTCTTATGAAAGTGGTGTGGACTCTCCAAAGACTGGTGACTTCTATGCATGACCAACTAACTCAATCAGAAAGCAACAACTGTGAAGTCTTTTCCTCTATCCCCTAAGGACATATTCTCTTGGACATATTCCTATGTGGGCTTCTGTGTGGCCCCAATAAGCTGACCCAAAGGCACTTCACCTAAGGTTTAAGTTGAAGCTTTGTTTTCCAAGTTTGGGGAACACTGCACAGTCTCACTCCAGAATCACTGCATAGGTATCAAAACTTAG
Organism: Delphinus delphis; assembly: GCF_949987515.2. NCBI lineage: Eukaryota > Metazoa > Chordata > Mammalia > Artiodactyla > Delphinidae > Delphinus > Delphinus delphis. Next base: position 49,017,467 of record NC_082692.2, on the reverse strand, counting down.
TGTTTTGTAGTCCTCCCGATGATCAAGTATGTCTGGATTTTACATGGTCCTTTTGTCACTAGATAAACAAGACCTGCTGAAATTGCAAAGGAACTATACAATTATTAGAGTTGGATGGGCACCACGCTGCCACCAGGCTGATACTATTTAAATCAGCTTGTGGTCCACAGGTCAGCAACATCAGAATCCCTCATCTCCACTCGATTCCCTGCTCTCCTTGCCCAGTGAGCAACACAGCAAAAGTCAGAAGTCTGACTAGACAGACGTCATTTATCCAAACCGTCTCCTTCTGTAACCCACAGAAAGAGATACCTGCAATTCCCCTGACCATGGAAACTGACAGTAATTAACATGAAATTTCACCATCACATTAATGGCGACCCAAACGACTGAAAGAAAATCACTTAAAACCATTTTTATTTTAAGGCAAAGGGCATGCTTTGCAATAAGGGAGAGTTGGTTTTTTATTAGAGAATAAAAAGGTGAGTCCTCATTCTGTGATGCAATTCTGATAGTATTCAATTATAACATATTTACGGTACATCAATCTTAGTGTAATTTTTACAAAGAAATTTCAAACACATCTTGGTAAACTTGTTTAAAAGTTGAATCAAAACCTCCCCCACCCTCTCCCACCCCCTATACACACTCCTGCAACGCTTTGGTATTATTTTCAGCAGAAATGAAGATAAGAATGTTCGTTGAGAGCTATGACTTTTTTAAAATATTTATTTATTTACTTAGCTGTGCCGGGTCTTAGTTGCAGCACGCAGGATCTTCATTGCCTTGTGGGATCTTTAGTTGTGGCATGTGGGATCTAGTTCCCTGACCAGGGATCGAACCCAGGTTCCCTGCACTGGAACCGTGGAATCTTAGCCACTGGACCACCAGGGAAGTTTCAAGAGCTATGACTTTTAACTTTTCACAATGAAAGGAGCAGTGTGCTTTCCAGTTTCCACTGACACATCAGGCTTCCACATTCCTTCAATTAAAAGATTTGAAAGTATTTGCAAATACAGCACAGGGAACTCTACTCAGTGCTCTGTGGTGACCTAAATGGGAAAGAAATCCAAAAAAGAGGAGATATATGTATACGTATAGCTGATTCACTTTGCTGTACAGTAGAAAGGTATGCTGGGGAAAATAAAAAAGGTAAAAATAGTGATTTTCTTTCAGAGGTGCAATTGCATAGAGGATAACTTTCCTCCATTGAGAGAAGGCAAAAAGCAAACAGGTAGATACTTTACCACAAATTATTTTGTTTATATAAATAAAAGCAATTTCTTCCCTAAGCGCTATTAAGCCTGGAGTCATTTCCAACACGTATGATTCTGTTGATAACCTTGGAGGTGACTGAGATCAGGATTCTGGTTTTGTGTTTATTCATTCTACTCACCCTCCCACCTGCACCATTTTCAAACATTTCTCCAGATTCTTGGGACCTCCCTCCTTCTGCCATTTCCATCCCATCTCTTGAAACCAGATGGAAGTCTTCTCTCATCAGGCAGTATCTTACAATCTTTCTTTGTCTATGAAAACTTGCCTGTCCTGCGTTCCATTCCTCCATTAGTTGGGTGTCTCCTTGTGTGACAACCTGATCTAAATGCATCCTAATTGATGCATTTAGTGATGGGTGACTTGCTGCTGGGGCCCATATCCTCACCAGGCACAGTAGATACAGTGCCCAGGGCCCACAGTACTTTCAGAGATCTGTGAAAATGCTTTTTTTTTCAATTAGAAGAAAAAAAGTATGAACTTTGAAGTCACAAAAATGTTTTATTATATAATATTAGTATATTTGTCTTTTCACCAACAGATTCCTAAAGTATAATTTTAAATATGTTTTTATAGAGGAAGGGGCCATGAAAGTCCTAATGTGGATATGTTGCAGTCCAGTGACTTATGCTCTGGGTGGATTAGCAATTCCCATTTATTAATTCCTCTATTTTCTGCTACTCATTTCTAATTCTTTTTGGATAACTTTTATGTGATGTGAACTTCTTTCAAAAAGGAAAAAAAAACATGAAGCAAAGATCTATGAGTTTCTTTCTAATAACAATCTGAGAATAATCAAACTAAAAAATTTAATCCTCATAGAAACTGAGGGATGATCACAGGTTTAACATAGGATCCTTATTCGTGATGACAATGATGATATGATGAGTCACATTTGTAGTACAAGGTATTTTCATAACCTTTATTTCATGTATAATGAGAAAATATATCCTTTTAAAATATCTCCCCAGATAAGAGTGGTGTAGCTCTTGCACCCTTATGATCAGTTTCCGGTACTTATCCTTATAAACTCTAGGATTATTATAATATTTTAGTACTATTTTTGGATGGAGAGTAATGAGGCTGCATGAGAATGATCTCATGTTTAAAGATTTCTGTAAACCGTGTTATGTAAAAATGCTAAAGGAACTTAGAAATTCAGCTTGTCAATCTTTCCTCTTATGTGACAAACCATACACAGTCCTGAAATACAAAGAAAAATAATAATTAAAAGGCAAAAGGGAAATTGGGGACATGGTCAAATATGAATGTATACTTTCATCCATAAGCATAACTCATATGAGTCATTGTAAGCAGCAAAACCCAACCTGTACTACAGAAAGGACAGGAGAATTATCGGCTCATGGACTCCAAGGAGGGCACAATAACCAAACCCCATATAAGTGACTTTGAGAACCATCAAAATCAAGGACACGAATGCCTCCAGGGTTTATTATTTGTTTATTTTCTCTACTTCTCTATGTGTAAGAGGAGCTCAAATTTACAAAGAAAGTAAATGGTGGACCAGGGATTTTAAAGTTCTTTTAATCATTCTGCTATACAGGATATTTCTTACAGTGGAAATGGTGAGTGAAATCAGGGAATCACATAAAAAAAAAAAAAAAAAAAAAACGGGCATTCCAGAAAATACATATCCCACTAGTTTTCTGGTCCCAAAGTGAAATACGTAATTGGAAACAGTCAACGGAGCATCAGGTGTTATGAATTCTGAGACAAAGGCGTGTGTCCCCTCTTTGCAATGTAGCTTCTTGGAGCTGTGATTACATGGTCAACACACAGTGTTTGCCACCAGTGACGACCTGTCATCAAAGGATGGGAGCTCAGATAAGAAAGTAATCAGGAAACCTATGTTTACATGAATAGGAAATTAAAGGTACAAAGATCAAGAGTGTTACATCCCCGAAGTCATCACTTTGGCATGCGTGTTTTCTAGAATTGGCCCTTCCCTGAGCTCCTGGATTTAGGTCTATATTTGTTGATAACACAGAGTGGTTAGTAATGAATTGGTTAATCAAATAAATATCATTATTTGGGACTAAAATAGCATTTATTATTAACTTAATTTTTCTTGGCATTTTTGGTAACAATAAGGATATGTCAACTAAATGCATGGGTTTCAGTTTAAAGAAATTTTTGAAGTTGTGTTTATTTTTAAAGGTAAGTAACCAATCATTTAAAAATAATCAATTAAGAATTTTAATGTTCAAAATTACATTCTGTTAACACAACCTAGTGTAAGCTTCTTGTCTGTCAGTTTCCAGACACTGGCAGAGTCTCATTGCATCAGAGTGAAGAGAACCGCCGTGTGCTTTGCCAGACAGAGCAAAGCCACAGGCTCCTAGTTACTGTACATACATTTCTGAGGGTCTTCTATGTATGTTTGCTTAGTTAACTGGTTGGTTTAGTTTTTGTAGTGAAATCTAAAAACATTTTAAGGCAAGACAGCTCAGTGAACAGTATGGAGGGAAAAGTGTTTCTCACTGGTTAGTAGCAAAGATTCAAAGAATTAGACGGAAACTCTGATTTTGTTTGACATCCTTAATACCACACTATATTTTTTTATTCATCAGAGTAAAACACAATGACCTCCACGTCAGATCTGTTATCATATACTATAGAAGTATTTTTATGCAGAAGGGTTGAATTTTTTATATCAGTTTTCCAAGGTAGCAAGGCTATAATTTAGATTATGAAAGTAATGATTTTGTTTGACATTAAATTACTGAGCATAAACCAAGACTTTTTTCCCCCTGAATTAATATATTTGGGCAGGAAAGCTTCCTTTTTGCTTTTTTCTTTGGGCAAGATGGGAGGGGTTAAAAGTTCATAGCTGCAAAGAAGTGGAGATTATAGTGAAGTTTCTATTGAATAGGGATCATTTTAAAAACTACTGTAGACCACTCTCAAAACACATGGATTCTAGAAGCAGACCCTGATGCTAATTCTCCTTCACTTCAATGTGGATAGGTCTGGAATGCATTGTGTATTCAGAGGTAGCCCAAAGGCAGAACAACCTGGAGCAAACAAGAGAATCATAGTCACAAGAGCCAGAAATCAAAGCAAGTATGAGAGCAGGAGAAAGGCACTGGGGCCTTTGCTTGGGGCCAGAGCAGAGTAAGCTTGACTTATTTCAACTCAAGGAAAATTGTACATTCAACAGCTTTATTTACAAAATAGAGAGTAACCAGAGCAGAAGGAATGACATTATGGGATAAGGGAACGGGAAACAGGCAGGTGGTCAGAAAGTAATTGCCACAGTGCCCAGGACGTTGCCTCTGCTAGGGTGGGGGCTGCACAGGACCAACAGTCAAGAGGAAGCCCTGAATGCAGGCACTTCCTTCACACATCTGAGCTGCTTTGAGCCACAAGGCTAATAGCAAAGCTAGTATTCTGCAGGACCATCCAGAGCTCCTAGAGATGTGAGACGTGAAATCAAAAGACAGTCAATTTCATGAACATTTGAAAAAGGGATTAATCTCCTGAGTCATCGGGGAAAGGCAAATTCAAATCACAATAATATACCTAAACACATCAACTAAGTTGCTAAAATTAAAAAGACAGACAATACCAAGTGCTGTCGAGGATCTTGAAGAAATGGAACTCTCATACACTGCCACTGAAAACCAATTGTAAACAGTGCTTGGCAACACTCATCATAGCTGAATGTATGCATCCCAATAAACCCAACAATCCACTCCTAGATTTATAACCAACTGAACTGCATTCGTATGTGTATCAAGAAACTTGTTCAAAAATGCAAAGAGCAGCATTATTTGTAATAGCCAAAAACTGGAAAAAGAACGAATGTCCATCAAAAGTAAAATATATATATATAGTATACAATGAAATATTATACAGTAATGAAAATGACTGGATTGATGCTTAAGGGAAAAACCTGTGTGACTTTCACGAACAAAATGTAGAACAAAAGCCAGGCACAAAGGAGTACATCCCTTATGATTCTACTTATCTAAAAAGCAAACATTAGCAAAACTATGTTGTTAGAAGTCAAGACAGGGATTTCCTTTGGGGTTACTTACTGGAAATGGGCCTGAGGAAGGCTTCAGGTGCTAATGATGTCCTAGTTCTTGATCTTGGGTGTGACCTGATATGGGTATGTCTATTTTGTGAAAATGTATCAGCAATACAATTGTCATTCGTGCACTTTCCTGTATTTAAGTTATCCTTCACTAAGTAAAAAATTTTTGCAAAAAAGCTATCAATAAATGTCATAAGCAGATGGAGGAGAGTGGACAGTAAAAATGAGAGACAGTAGCAGGGAGATTCCTATAAAAGAAGGGGCCTGAATAGGCAACCAGAAGTGCTGTCTGCACCAGTTCTGGAAATTTGGCCAAGGGCACACTTCCCACCAGAAAATGGGTAGCCTTGTGTGCTCAACTTTTCCCTATTTCTCACTATCTGTGTTCCTGGACTCTCTAATACCTGATTATCTCATCCTATAACTTAGAAATATCTTGTAGCTTTATTTAGAAAGAGAAAATGAAAGAGGAAAAATGTCTGGTAAAGTACCTAGAGCAATTCTTGGTACATAGTTGATAAATGACAAATACAGGTCCCTCTGTGACTTTCCTCCCTTATTCAGTTAGCTCACATGAGAAACCATCTGAGAATAGAAAGAATAAAAATCTAATTTTCTTTGTTTATTAACATCAAACAAAATTATTTTTCACATCCATGTCTATGAACAAGGAGACCTCAGTTACTACAAGAGAGGAAGAAACATGGTGTGGGCTTGGCCTCATTTCTTTTTTTTCTTTCTTTCATTTTTTTATTGGAGTATAGATGATGTGCAATATTATATAAGTTACAGTTGTACAATGTAGTTGGCCTCATTTCTTAAATTAACTTGACTATAAAGAGAAATGGCCAAACTTCCAAACACAATGTCCAAAGACAGATGTGAAAATGAGGAATTGTATCTCAGGTATTGGTCAAACAGTACCAACTTCCAGTTATAGAATTAACAAATTTGGGGATCTAATGTACAGCATAGTGATTATAGCTAATAATATAGTCATATACTTGAATGTTGCTAAGAGAGTAGATCTTAAGTATTCTCACCACACAATAAAAATGGTAGCTATGGGACAGGATGTTAGACAGGCTGAGTCCTGGGACCTGGGACCCTTTGCTGCAGTGCTTGCACCTGGACAAACATCTCCTGGAGGAACAAAATACAAAGAAACTATAAGGGAATAAAAATAACTGTGTGCATGAGCAACTGGGGCAAATTATAGACAATAAGATACAAAAAGCTTAAAAGCCCAACTGTGTTTCTGAAGAGCTGGGAGCAAAAGCAGGTACTGTGCATGCCCCCTGCACTCAATACCACCAAAGCGGGGGGGTAGGAAAAACACCTAAGTGACCCCTGGACCTGCCCCTACCCTCACCCCATATAAGGAACTATCTCACCACCCCCGCCCCCCCCACCCCCGGCCTCAGGGAGTGAGCAAGGGAACCTGTTGCTTATTTTCACTCCCCCCCCATCCCCGACTGCAGCAGGGGCCACAATAAAGTCTTGCCTGAATTTCTTGTCTTGTCTGAATTTCTATTGATTATCAATTTCTATTGATTACAGAGGCCAAAAACCCTGGTCGGTAACAGATGGAAGTGGTAGGTAACACTATGGTGGAAATCACTTTGCAATTTATAAATGTATCAAATCAACATGTTGTATATGTTAAAATTATACAATGTTATGTATCAATTATTTCTCAATAAAACTAGAAAAAACGTATCTTAGTGTTGGGAAGGTAGGATTGGATTCAGAATGACAGGTTACAGCAATGAAGAACAGGCAATAATTAGTTTTTTCCCTATCACAATCTTCTTAACTATAACCACGGAGAAGATCTGTTTGCCGACATGGATAACAAATCAATGGTTCATTTTGAAAAGAAAAAAATTAAAAAGAAAAGTTTATAACGCTAAACTCATTTTGGAAAAGCATATCATTGATCAGACAAAAGAATTTATAGCTTCCAAGATGGATTTTATTTTGAAACAGGCTGCTCTAAAACATGGTGGGAGATCACCATTGTTCTGTTCACAATTCTTTGTTTTAACATAAAGCAAAAGTTTTTGATAGAAAGAAAATGTTGATATATAGTGGTCTGACTTGCAGGAAGGTGGCTAACTAGAAATGGAACGAATGGAAAGTCAGCTCCTTGGAAGGAGAGTGAGAGGACACCCGGCATATCAGGGGAACCAGTGGGTTGCCAAGTCTCCTCTACCCAGAAAGACTGAAAAGGAATAAAACAAAACCATGAAACTGCCAGTACGCTCCCATATTGCCCCACAGTTCAACACTCTGAGAGACAGTACTTCTATGGAGTAACAAAAGACAATGGAACAGTTCTTAGCTCCTCTGAAATTAGAAGAAAGGTGAGGTAATCCAGGGTTCAAAATCTAGTGCCTGGCAAACAAGGTCCCTGCATGTGAGAAAGTGGCCCTGGAATCTAGAGGGACACAAATGAAAGTGACCATGATGATAGCCACCAGGATCCAGCAGTCCAGGGGCAGCTTCACAGGCACCTGGCTTTGGTGAGGACAGCTAGACCATAAGACTGCATGGTGTGTCAAAGGTGGTAGTAGATTATAAGATTCACCTACAGAGTAACAATTCCTTGCCTTGCAACATTCCAGTGACACACAGTTTTGATTCCTTGCTTTCTGGTTTCACTCACTGTTCAAGTAATGAATCAATAATTTCCATAGTTGATTTCACTGATTTTCCACTACTTGTTCTCCTTTGGGTTGAACTCTAAGTACAGAAAGACACAGCTGTGTGTTTCCAGCTCATGGGCCATATATGTTATATCTACTTCTTTCTCTTCACTTACTAACTCACTGATTCAATTGGAAAAGTGTGACCAAGCTTGTCTAGCCCAATTTGTACTTTATAAAACCAAGTTCATTATTGCTAATGTTCTGTTACTCCATTGGATATGTACAGCTTTTTCCTCCCTATTTTGGTCCCACTACTTTAATAGAATTTGAAACTAGATTTAGTGGTTGGTAATTGACAAGACCACAGGTGTGGCTTTTTGTTTTTATTGGTGTTTGTTTTCTTCTTATTTCTCTGTATAAACAGGGAGGGGGGAAAACTGTTATAAAGTTTTTTCAGGTAGATGTTCATTTATGATTGAATGTTGACCAACATAAGGACATTTATATGTCAATTAGTAAAATAGAAACAATATATCAATGACACAGGAAATCACGAACAGCCAATCTCTTAATGAAACATGACTTCTTCCTGCCTCCATACATCTATCTCTTTCTCCCTCCCTTCCTTTCTCTCTTTCTTTCTGTCTCTTCCTCTGATATACTGAACAAGCAACTTGCATCACTCTAGAAATTAGAGGTATTGATAGAAAAAATATAATCCACAGATGTCCTCCCAAGTCTTATTTTCATTAGCACTTACTTGCACAGTGGTCCTGTGGTATGATAGAAAAGACACAGAATTTGAAGCCAGAGAACCTACGTATTTACCCCAGGCCAAGTTTACTTAGCCTCTGTGAATTGTTGTACCCTCTTTGATAATATTAGATAAGAGGTCATGGAACAAGGTGGCTGAGAAAGAGAGCTCTTGAACTCAAATTGCCTGAGTTACAAGCCCTTTACCACCATGTACTATCAATGTGACCTTGAGAAATTACTGGTGTTCATTTCATCCTCCGGAAAATAGGGATGATAACAGTCCAACCTTATGGAATTACAAACATTAAATGAGTCGGATTATACAAAGCACAGCACCTCATGTCAAGGAAAAGCTCAATCAATGGTATTATTAGTAGTAGAGAGCTCATAAAATAATTCATACAATAAAAGCATTATCACAGTTTTAGGTTTTTTTTAGATTTCATGGGAGATGTGAAATAACCAAAGCCTGGACATATAAAGAGATAAAAGATATAGCCTTGTCCCTGCCCTAAAAATAATGCTTAAACTGATGATGAGACTAGATATAGTAAAGTAAATATCAAGACCCAAGTACAGACCACAGGTCAAATCTGTCCCTCTAACAAATCCATGTTGCAGAAGGTAAGATGAGGGTGAGGTGGGAATACACTTGGCAAGTTCTGAGGCTTGTAGACCGGATGGATGAAAGGAAACATTATTACAGTGCAACAGTAGAAAGTGGGTTTCAGGAAGTTATAAGGGAGCAGATTTTAAGTTCAGAGGCTCAGGAGGACAGAAAGAAGGAAGAAAATAGGATTCAGTGTGGTGTGCTAGAAACTTTAACTGGGCAGGGCTGTACAGAGGATAGACAGGTCCCAGGGCAGAGGAACAATTATGAAACAACCCGAGTGCTCCAACTTGCTTGGGTTCCATGCCTTGTCCCCTGCAAATATGATCTAAGCCAACTGATGTGTGTGTGTGAGTATATGTGTGTGTGCACACACTCATGTCCCCATGTATGCTTGTGCTGTACACTAAAATCCCTTCCACCAAAGAATATAGAGTTAATACACAGTAGCCTATATCTGCATGGCTGGAAAGAGATATTATCCTGGCAACTGACTTCACGTACACAAGTCATATTTCCATACCACATGAATTCGCATGAAAGTGAAAATATCAAAGAGGAAAAAAAATCAGTAAAAGTTCTCTTATTGGGCTTCCCTGGTGGGGCAGTGGTTGAGAGTCCGCCTGCCGATGCAGGGGATACGGGTTCGTGCCCCGGTCCGGGAAGATCCCACATGCCGCGGAGCGGCTGGGCCCGTGAGCCATGGCCATTGAGCCTGCGCGTCCGGAGCCTGTGCTCCGCAACGGGAGAGGCCACAACAGTGAGAGGCCCACGTACCGCAAAAAACAGAAACAAAAACAAAAGTTCTCTTATTTTAGGTATTATGATCATACTACACATTTTAAATAAAAATAGCTAACATTTATCAAGTGTTATGTAGGTGTTAGTCACCTTTTATGAATAGATTAAAGGTACTTTTATCTATTCACTTATTTAATTTTCAAAATGATCTTCAGACATTTATCCTATTATCCTATTTTATAGGTAAGGAAATTGAGGCAACCAGTGAATAAAAGTGACACAGCTAGGAAGTAGTAGAGCTAGAATGGGCAATGATGCTCTAGAGAACAAAGAATTCTCACCCCCTCTGCCAAAGGCACATAATAACCATCTGTGTATCCCAGGAATTGTTCAAAACACAGACTCCTGAGCCCCGCCTCCAGAAATTTTGATTCATTAAGTTGAGGGTAGGGGCCCAAGAATTTGCATGTCTAACAAGTTCCCTGGTGACGCTGATGCTGTGGCTTATGGGTCACACTTTGAGTGGCATCACCCTATGTTATAATATTTCAATTGCTGGCTAAAAGGAGGTAAAATTATAATATGAAAAAATGATCTCTCATTTTCAAAATGTTTAACGTGAACTTAATTTCAAGGCAACATTCCAAAGCATTGATATGAATATTATAGATTTAGACCAAAAGCATAAGCTTGTTCATTAAGCATGGTGATAGAACCAGATGAACCTACACCAATATTTAGTACTCAAGCTGTGTTTGTACATTTATTTTCTAAATGGTCTCAGTATTTCTTGTCTATATCTTTTCTGTATTTAGTTAACAACTTATAGCTCAGTATACTAATTGAAACTTGTCAATACTGTAAAGTGTTTCTTAATTTAAATTACAGGAGACAATCCACTTGGAAACATATTGAACAGCCTCTTTTAATGTTTTATTACAACAAACAGAATCCGACATGATAAAAAATTTGACACAAATCAGAACCATCTTTAGTGTCAGTGGAAAGAGGAAAAAAGGAATGACAGTGAACCTAGTAGAAAACAAATCTGTTCAGTTCCCTCATGAGAGAACTTTTAAATGCTGATAAAAATAGAGACATTTTTCCCTTTCTGGGAGGATACAGTCAACATGTTTCCCTATTCTTCCCACTAGGTATAACCAAAAACCTTAACATCATATAAAAAACAAACATCATAAGATTGCAAACCAACCAGGGACCTTGGGACCTAAGGAATGACACAGCAGTGAGCTCTCTAAGTTTACTTTCTGCTTATATATCCCAGAATTAGGACTGAAGAAGTCAGAAACTCAGACACACAGGAAAAGAGGAAAAGTAAAACTGAGAAAGAAAAAACAGTGTGAACAAGCAGAAAAAAAATGGCAGAGGCAGGATCGGTCAGAGTAGGAAGACCCTGAGCTCACCTCCCCAATGAACACATCAAAACTGCCACTACAGAGGCAAAGTCAGAACACATCTCGCAATTTGCACTTTCCCTTTCTTCTCCTTCCCACAATGTGAGAGGTGGGCATCTCCCTCCCTCTTCCTACAGGAAACTTTACTCTATGGTCCAGTTAGTCCAGTCTAGACTTTGATCTCCTAAAAGGGGAGACAAAGGGATGCAGACTACCCTTTCTCAGTAGCCTCACAATGGCTTATAAGGCTCTTGTTTTGCAAAATAATCCTATTTCATGTGTTGGAAATGAAAAGAAAAAACAAACTGTCACAACATATAGAGCAACTCTCACTGAGAATGACCGAAGGACAAGCAAAACAGCTCTTCTACAACCAAGGCTGTAAAGAAAGAACCACAAGGAGTCAGGTAGGAGGGGAAGAGAAGCAATCTAGTTGGGTCCCAAACCCCTAGCAGGGACACAGGAGAGGAGGGGACATCACAGGCTTAGGGATCCTCCCTGTGGAGTGAGGGATTCCAGCGCCACATTGGACAACTCAGCCCTGGGATCCGACAACAGGAAGACAAGCCCCTTAGCTGGTTTGAAACCCAGTGGGGCTTACCAAAGGGCTGTAAGAAACTGGGCCTCTGCTCTTGAAGAGCACACAGACTTGCTTGTTCCCAAAGTATGGAGGCAACACATTGAAAACTGCCAGGGGCTCTGGCCACACTGATCTCCTGCTCCAACCCTCCTGCTCCAGCACTGCTCCCTACTAAGGCAGAGACTGCCTTTGACAAGGTACACACATGTGCCCCAGCATAGAAGCACCTGGGGCCCCAGCCCAGCCTCTACCCAGGGCAGAGACCACTGCCAGGTAAGTAGCAGAGCCAGTTCAGAAGTGCAGCCCCAAGCCCTCGAGCTCTGGCCTCACCCCCAACCAAGACAGAGACTCTCATCACTCCTAGAAGCCCAGCTCTCTCAGTGTTCCTGCTCCAGACCTTTGGGCCCTGGTGCAGTCCCAGTGGGGTGCTGACCACCTGTGAACTTAAGAGAAGCCCTGGCTTGCACCTGCTCTGGCTCTAGCCCCTCTAACTTCAGCCCTACCTCTCACCAAGGCAGTGGCTGCCAGCCCACACTCGGGGAAGACATGGTTCATGCTCACTTCAGATCCAGCTCTCCCACCACATGCAGACCGTAAAGGGAGACTCCCACCCAAGATACCCCTTCAAGACTGGATAAGGCAACTGTTTTACTTAATTTCATAAATGAAGAAAGTTGAACAAAATGAAAAGACAGAGGAATATATTTCAAACAAAAGAACAGGATAAAACCCCAGAAAAGAAAACCATAATGAAACAAAGATAAATAATTCACCTGATAAAGATTTCAAAGCAATAGTAACAACAATGTTAACTGAACTCAGGGGAAAGAATAGATGAACTCAGCAAGAACTTCACAAACAATTAGGAAATATTAAAAATGAACCAGAGTGAGGAATATAATAACTGAAATGAATAATACACTAGAAGGAATTAACAGCAGATAAGGTGATACAGAAGAAGACATAAGCAAACTAGAACACAGAATAGTGGAAATCAGCCAATCAGACAGCAAAAAGAAAAAAAAAATGAGACTAGTTTAAGGGACCTCTAGGACATCATGCATACTAACATTCACATTATATGGGTCCCAGAAGGAGAAGAGAGAGAGAAAAGGGGGTTTAAAATTGAACTTAATGAAATATGGCTGAAAACTTCCCAAGGCTGAAGAAAGAAAGATATCCAGGTACAGGAAGCACAGAGAATCCCAAACAACATGAACCCAAACAGACCCACACCAGGACGTATCATAACTAAAAGGCAAAAGTTAGATAAAGAGAGAATTTTAAAGGTAACAAGAGAAAAACAAAGAGTCACATACAAAGGAACCCCCATAAGGCTATCATATGATTTTTCAGCAGAAATTTTGCAGGCCGGACGAGAGTGGCATGAAATATTTAAAGTGCTGAAAGGAAAAAAAAAGTCCCCTACAACCTAGGATATTCTATCCAGCAAGGCTATCATTCAGAATTGAAGGAAAGATAAAGCATTTCCCAGACAAGCAAAAACAAAGAGTTCATCACCACTAAATCCACCTTACAAGAAAGGTTAAAGAGTTTGTTTGTTTGTTTTTTGGCCACACTGCACAGCTTGTGGGACCTTAGTTCCCCAATCAGGGATCAAACCCATGCCCCCTGCAGTGGAAGTACAGAGTCCTAACCACTAGACTGCCAGGGAATTCCCAAAAGGTCTTCTTAATGTGAAAAAGAAAAGGCTATAACAAGAAATAAGAAAATATAGGATGGGAAAATCTCATTAGTTAAGGAAAATATATAGTAAAGGCAATGGATCAACCAGTTAAATAAGGTAGTACAAAGATTAAAAGACAAAAATTGTAAAAATCAACTATAACTACAATAAACAAGAGATAGGCATGAACATGAAGATGTAAAATATGACATCAAAAACACAAAATCTGGTAGGGGGAGTAAAAAATGTAGATCGTTTAGAATGTGTCTGAACTTAACCTACTATCACTTTAAAACAAGTAGATAGAGTTTAGGTTGACACTGTAACCACAAATCAAAAAACCTGCAATAGATAAAATTTAAAGAGAAAGGAAACCAAACAAGTGATTGGTGGAGCCAGGATTCACACTCAGGCCATCAGTCTCCACAGTCCATGGTCTCATCCGTGTCTGAACCTCATTATGGCTCCATTTTAGATCTGCCTCTAATAACTAATGTTCCTTCGCTTATTTTTTTGATCTCAAGCCATGTATAACCATTATAATCACAAAACATAAAGTGATATGGAATATATCAGCTAATTTTTATTCCTCACTTCGTCATTAATTAACATTTAGTCACTCTATCTCTAATTAGAAATATGGCAAGTGAGGTCTCAGGACTGGGATTGGATTTATTTAGATGAAAAAGTTCTAGAATATCAACTTGGCCACTATCTCTAAGCTGGCAGCAGTAGTTGGGCCCTGAATTGTATCCCTTGAAAGTTTCTAATAATGTTTCTTGTGTTCCAACTATACAACTGAATGCATATCAACATAAGGTCACTGCCTCTCTTTGCAGTATCTTCATACTCATTATGGTTCCCTTCATTTGTGGTGTCTTAAATGCTAACGGAATTTAGTTAGGCAATGATAATAAAAAGACACTAACTGCCAACATGTTTATAGCAAAGAAGTAACAATTCCAGGTTTCTATTTTCCTGATCTGATAAAGAATATGTCCTGGTGTTGGGAGTAATTTGTTTCACTACCAGAAGAAAAAAATAAGACCAGCATTTAGTAACCATTTTCTTGAAAAAAATAACAAATTAGGATTAATTCATGGTTGTCCCAATGTCATTTTCCCTTACGTGTTGTTATTATGCCTTCCGGAGTGGGAAGGAAGGATTAAGTTGGACCTCCTACATAACCAACATTCTATCCCATCTATGCTACAGTCCACAGGGAGCACACTGTTAATAGTTATGAAAATTACGATCCATTGGAGTGCTCGCAAGTTGCGATTCTATAGTTAGTTCTGCTTTCTTTTTAATTTTCCACATGGGTAATTTTTTAATAAGCAAGAGGCAGGATGAATGAAGAAAGCCAAAGTGTGTATCCACATCTTCACTTACATCTGAGATGTAAGGATGGTGTGAAAATGTGTCAGTAATGACACAACCACTATGATTATCAAGCCAAAGGCAGACAAAGATGATGATATAAACTTGGCATTTACTTGGACTGGGGAGTAAGACAGGGTTTTTTGTGGAAGGTTACCCGTAGAATTAATTCAATTGTCCTCAAACAGATCTTTAGCATTAGGTGATTGTATTAAGAAGTAACCCACTTTGAAAACAATAATGATTCCTTACATTAATAAACTTTTGTATTGATGTCAACCAGTTCTAATAATTTAATCATTCCCAATTTATTGACTGGGTTTAAAACACCTTCTAAAGAAACATTTAGCCTAGTCATTTTTTATTTACCTATTTGAAAGGAGAAATGTCCATTTGAGTAGTTACTCATACACTGCTTATTCAAAAAGTTATTCCATAAACACCTATTAAGTACCCACTCTGCACACCAGATATTTGGTTCAGGATGAGCCCCGATGGGTGGAAGACAGAAAAGGGGAAGGTATAGTAGAAGAGAGTGAATTTTAAAAAATACTCTCCAGGAATTAAAATTCTAAGCATGGAGAGTAAGATAACAAAATTAGGCAGTGTATGATTAAGTGTCAGATGAATTGCATACAGTGAGTCAGATAATAATTACCACAGAAGCAGAGGTTAACTTAACATTAAAAAAAAAAAAGCTTAGACTTCAGGGCCCCTCACTTGTACAGGACCCTCTAAATAAATATTCACTCCTTTAACTAATTTTGTATATGTAATTTTAAAATATTTTTTTCTGTAAAAGGGCCCCTCAAATGGTATAAGCTCCAGTCCCCACAACCTGCCTATGAATAGGGATGCAGAAATGCAGAGCAAGAATTTTCTCAAGATCTATTCCCAGACAAAGTTGGGATCTTTCCAACTTTTGTGGATATTTCTTTCCAACTCTGCATTTCCTATTCTGGCTATGGCTAGTGGTTCTCTTCATTCTCTACCCAGTATCTAGTCTTTACAATATTTAAAGAACTACTTTGATAAACACACATACATACACACACACACACACACACACACACACACCTCTAATTTTTTTGTAGAAGAAACATAGGACTGTCCTTCATCTCTGAACATTAAGGGTGACCCCAAGGCACAGCTGTTTCAGAAAAAATAAAAAGTACTTATGAAAGAACAGATGTTGATAACAAAATCCAGAGCCCAACTCCTCCTGGAACCAGCAAGTCTCATTGGTCATGAGCCAACAGCAAATCTTGCTTGGACATAACGTGTAGAGTTGTACCTCTACAATTCTATTAAATGCCCTCAAATGAGTCAGGAGTAGTCCCAGAGCTGACGGCAGGACTGAAGCAGACAGATGGCATTTCATGGTCCCTATTTCAAAGGTGACAGGGATATAGGGACAAAGAACCTAACAGATCATTTATAAGTTGTTAATGTAAATTTCACATGTAAATATAAATTAATATATGTGTAAATTTAAATAATTCTAGTGAATTTATTCTTTCGTTTTATGGCTTCTTGACTTTGTATCTTTCTTAGAAAGACTTCACCTACACTATGGTAACCTTTTTTTTGAATTTCATTTTTTTTAAGTTAATTAATTTATATTTTATTATTGGCTGCGTTTGGTCTTCATTGCTGCACTTGGGTTTTCTCTAGTTGCGGCAAACTGGGGCTACTCTTCCCTGCAGTGCACGGGTTTCTCATTGTGGTGGCTTCTCTTGTCATGGCGGACGGGCTCTAGGCGCGTGGGCTTCAGTAGTTGCAGCACACAGACTCAGTAGTTGTGTCTCGTGGGCTCTAGAGCACAGGCTCAGTAGTTGTGGTGCATGGGCTTAGTTGCTCTGTGGCATGTGGGATCTTCCCAGACCAGGGCTGGAACCCACGTCCCCTGCACTGGCAGATGGATTTTTAACCACTGCGCCACCAGGGAAGTCCAGTAACCTAATTTTTTGATTCTAAAATTTTAATTTAATTTATACATAACATGGTGATCTCAAAATGATTTTAGCATAGAGTTTTAAGTCCGTGTTCAGCTTTATTCCTTCTCTAGACGTCCGGTAGATTTTACCAAAATAGTTTATTTAAAAATTTGTTTCCCATTGAGCTAAAATGCAACCTTAATATATACTAAATTTTCATAAATATTTGGATCTATTCCTAGAAAATCTGTTTTATTCCATCCATTTACATTGGATCATCTATCCATGCCTGGGTATAAATTATTTTAAATACTGTAGTTTTAAAATATGTCTGAACATTTGTTAGGGTTCTTCACTCACTATGCTACTTTTCATAATTTTTTCTAAATTTTCTTGACTATTCTTTTATGCTTCCATTTTATTTGAAGTTCTGATACGTGATGTATGCTTAATTTTCATAGAACTAAATTTACAGATACATATTTCTCTGTTTTTTAATCATTCATTTAAAAAATATACTTGCTTTCAAAACCTATTACCCATCTCTGACTTTTCTTTCAGGCTTAAAAAAAAATCATCTGTCTAAATTGCTTAGAAAAGCTTTATGATACATGTTACTATAATGCAGGTTTGGTTATAAAGTACCTGCTCATTGAATCCATCTCCCATGATGAAGAGAGGCTCTCCCTTCTAGAATGCAGAAAGCTTAAAACAAAGGCGTCATCCTTGCCCCTCAAAGGCAGTTTAATAACGTTCTCCTACTGTCACAGAACACCACCAGCTTTGGAGTAAAGTAAGCTGTCTCCTTGAGAGTTTCATTACCTTTGGCTGTTTTCCTTCACACACGTTATTAAACAACAAGCAAACACAAAATTCTCTGAATTCAACAAAAGCAAACCTTTACATAAATCTAAAAGAAGTGTTATGTTTTACAAATAAAAAGGACTGCATATATTTATTTTTTATGGGATATAAGAACTAAATTGCCACTAGTTACATCTTACATTTGCTTAGGAAAAAAATGATTAATATTAATAAGGTATTGTGATGTTTTTGCCTGATCTTACAAAACAAACATTTTTGCTTAGCTATTAATATTAATTACTTTTATCTCTATTCTTGACCCAAAACAGGATTTGATGCAAATGTATTTTTACTTAAGATTACTTTAAAAAGTAAAATTAATGAAACAAAGGAAAAGTTTTGTATTATTTGCTGAGAAGCTTTCTTCTTATTTTTTGTTCAAATCTGGGCAATATACGAAAATAAAGTTTCCTAGCTCTCTTGAGCTACAGCAGAATCAAAAAGCAGTACGCATATATATATATATATATATACACACACACACACACACACACACACACACACACATATATATATATTTACACCAGAAAATATACAACATTGTAAATCAACTATACTTCAATATAAAAAAAAGCAGTATGCTCAGCACAGGGTTAAAATATGCTATTTGTTTATCCTTCTCATTAATTTCTTAACTAACTCTCCCACAAACATCAAGAAGATCCATTTGAAAACTGTGACTTGACATATAATAAAACCAATTAAAACACACACAGATTCATACACATACACTCACACATTTGTGCAGCTCCTAATGGTGCCAATAAATCAGCTCAAAACTATAAAAAAGTAATTAGGGACAAAGAAATGGCCTGTCTTGATGTTGCTTTTTTCTTAATATGCTTCTAAAGCGATTATACATGCATATCTAATTACTACAACTGATGACCTATGGTCATAGCTTGATTTCTGTATTACAAATGGCCTGACATTTAATTAGTCTGTGTGATTAAATTATGGAATATCTACATGGTGACCAAATGATTAAAACTTTTTTGTGCCTCTAGTTTTCTCAGCATTCAAGTTAATTATATCTGCCCACATATACAGTATGTGAACAGACTCACACAGAAATCTTTCCAAGTGAAAAGAGAGTTATAGTTCTGCAAATTAAGATTGAAAGAATCATCACTGAGTACAGGTGCAGTGGGATGGGGTAGGACTTCAATTACTGCAAGAGCTTCAACCCTAAATTATAATAAGGATGGAGCTGGTAAGCCAGGGTTCCCACTTCTCATTCATTCTCATTTCATTCCCTAAGGAATGGCCCCTGATGTATGTATGGGTTTTTTTTTATAAGAACTGATCAATTTATATAAATTTTACATTAAGTTTGGTTATTACTGTCACAATGTCAACGTTTTTTCTTTTATTTTTGCAGCCCAAGTCAACCAGGGATTCTTCACAGCTTGTCACCTGAGTTGCAACAGCTCTACTCTCACAAGTACAAGTGTCAGTGAATTCAGGGGTTTTGAGTTGCCACAAAATGTGGGCTTGTTTTAAGTTCCAAGCAGACCTGAAGAATGGCCATGAGAAAAGGATCCTTACTCCCATTTATATAAGCAAGTTGAATGAAGCAGGAAACAAATTTAGAATGCCTCTTAAGACACATCTGCATTAACAAAGGACATCCTTTTGACATCCTGCACTCCTGTCTCGTTCATCTTTACCCCATCCCTATGATGTGAAGGTAGTGAGTACAAAGGCTCCTAATTACCCCAGCGCTAGTATTGAGAGACAAAGAGGGAACACTGAAATCTACCAATGATCCCGAAACCTTATTAGGTCAATGCATTCAATAACTGCACCATGAGAGATTTTTATTCATAACAGAGAACAAAGTTGGCTGATGTAGGAATCTCACACATACAAAACTAGTTGGTTAGAAAAAGAAACTTTACTAATTTGACATTATTCCAATAGTAAGTTACTTCCTAAACAGCTAGCTATGATTGCTTAGTAGGATTACATGATTTATCTTAAAAACAGTAAGTTACTTGATGAAACCTCCATGTCCTCCAGAAGGTAAAGGCAGATATAAAAGTATAAGCTTTATACCCTTTCCTTTTCTCTTAATTTACAGTAAAAGTTGCTAGAATATTTCAAATGGCCAGTATGTGAAAACAATAGATGTACAATCTAGAAACTAATCTTTAAGTCATGGCTCTACAGGAGAGAATGAGGAAAAACAAAAACAAAAACAAAAAAATCAAAAGTGAGGTATTAGTAAAAGCACAGAGAGAGAAAAAATAAGAACAAAAACTCTGGAGCATAAACAAGATATGATGTAAGTCAAGTTTATAGAATTAGAAGGCAGAAATGATTAAAAATGATATACTCAATGTGAACTCAGTGAACTTAAAATGAAAGAGAACAGGCTTCTAGTTCAAGATGGCTGACTGAAAACCTACATATACTTCATACCCCTCATGACATACACTGAGATAAAAGTATAAATATGTAAGAAAAAGCACACATAATATAAAGAGAATAGGAATCATCAAATAAGAATGTTAACAAATTTCAGAAAGTTGTAAAATAGGTGAAGCAGTAAACCAGGGACCTGCTTTAAACCAAAACTGATAGGACCAGGCTTAACTCAGAGTCAAACTGAGTGAGTCTGGCTACCCAACCCTTGCTCTTAACTACTATACTCAAAGGTGAAACACAGTAGAGAAAATATATGAGATGTGGAGAAATAATCCAGAGCCCAATATTAAACCACCAGGAACTTATGCAATAAGAACAGAAAAACAAAATTTTGAAGAAGAGGAAATTATCACAGAAATAAAGAAAATGTCCTTGAACTGTAGAAGAAAATGTGTTTTGGGGTTTAAAGGGCCTAAGAACTGCTAAAAGGATGATAAAAAATGTCCGAGACTTGGAAAAATTCTCATTAACTTGAAACTTCAAGGATAACAAGGAAATCCTTAAAATGTCTATAAAGAAAGAAACATTCCAGGTAAATAAACAGGTTACTTATAAAAGAATCAGACACAGAAGAATTTTTTTACCTATCTTTCTTCATGCTAGAAGAAAATGGATCAGTGCTGTCAAAGTTACAAAAAATTTTATTTTAATCCTAGAATTCTATGATTTACCAAAACATCAATCAAATGTGACAGTGGAACAAAGTCTCATCTAAACGTATAGAAACTCAGAAAATTTATGTCATGCTTTTGGGGGAATTACGTGAAGATATTGCTAGCAAAATAGGTAAGAATATAAGAAAGAGAAAAAAATAAAGTTTCAGGAAATAAAGGTCTAACCCAGGGGGAAAGTCAAGGAAGCGGCTTAGAGAATGCTTCATCCTGAATGAAGCAGGGGCTAAAATGTTTTAGAAGCAATGTCTTTGGGGAGACATTTAAGACATGATTTATCTTAAAAACAGTAAGTTACTTGATGAAACCTCCATGTCCTCCAGAAGGTAAAGGCAGATATAAAAGTATAAACTTTATACCCTTTCCTTTTCTCTTAATTTACAGTAAAAGTTGCTAGAATATTTCAAATGGCCAGTATGTGAAAACAATGGATGTACAATCTAGAAACTAATCTAAACTAAAAAAGGAAAACAATAAAAATATTATTGAAGTTCCAGGTTAACTTGCGAGTATGCAAAAGACACATCATTCTTTTTCGTCAATACCAACAAAAACCAAAGGCAATTAGAAATTCTGGAAAAAAGAAAGGAAAAGAAAAAGATACGAAAGTTATAACACAAATATGAGGTGACTTTTAAAAATTTTCAAACACGTGGATTTCCCTGTAATTTTTATACTTCTTGATTTCTAGCAAAATGTCATTGCCATCAGAG
The DNA here is from genome assembly GCF_949987515.2 of Delphinus delphis. Lineage (NCBI taxonomy): Eukaryota > Metazoa > Chordata > Mammalia > Artiodactyla > Delphinidae > Delphinus > Delphinus delphis. The sequence goes on along the minus strand of NC_082692.2, from coordinate 48,995,697 downwards.
AAAATACTCTGAATGACTGTAGTCATTTGATATCTGATGAGACCTGTGCTTGGATCAATTTATGGTCAATTTTCATAAAAGTCCCATGTGTGCTTAAAAAGAATGATTACTCTGCACTTGGAACGTGGAAAATCTCCCCACTGACTTTAATCAAATACCGAAATTCCAAGAACAAGAAGGTGGTATAAAGAATCCAGAAACCTCATATTGGTTTACAACCAAGTATAGCCCAAGAAAGCAGTAAGTCCCACCTTAAACACAAAGGCAAAATGCACTGACAAAGAGGCAAAGTAGAAATGTGCTGGTAATGAGTGTAGGCAATAGCCTGAAACAGCCTCCTGGAGTTCCCAAGTGACCAAGTTTTGTGACCTTGGCAGTTAGATGAGGTCCATATATCCTCATATTCTAAAGAGGTGGTAAAAGACTTTGGACAGCCCTAATCAGTTGCCTGTAACCTGAAGTGAACTGAAAAAAATATGATTTAGTCCCGGCAACCTAGAGAGTGAAGAAAGTTGCTGGCAGAGATCTGGACTTGCAGAGACCTTGATAGAATAAGAAACAATAATGCAGTGGTCTGTAGGGATTGATGACCAAGAACCAGAGGAAATCATGTTCACTTCAGCCATGGCCAAAATGGACAGATGTTAACCTAAAATAAGATTCACTCCTTCCTCCATGTCTCCAACATACTAAGACATCCCTTGAAAATGGGAAACTCAGTGGTTTTGTCAAAATGTAAAATGATGATATTTTAAAATTGTAGAGAACTGTGCATGTCAACATACATCCTTGGCTCCTATACATTATCTTTGACCTCTCTTGTCCCACACTCCTGGGCTGTATTAGTTTCCTATGGCTGCTGTGACAAAGAACCACAAACGGAGTGGCTTAAAAAGCAGACATGTATTGTCACCCAGGTCTGTAGGATAGAAGCTCACAATCCAGATGGGGTCAGATGTTGGTATTCTTTCTGAGGGCTGTGAGGGGGTCACCTAGCTTCTGTTGCTTTGCTGGCAATTCCCTGGCCTGTAGATTCATCATCCTGATCTGACCTCTGCCTTCATCATCATATGGCTTTCACCCTGTGTGTGTCTGTCTTTCTGTCTCTGGGTCCATATTTCCCCTTTTTATAAGGAAGGCCACCAGTCATATTGGATTAGAGCCCACCCTGATGCCCTCATTTTAACTTGATTACTTCAGTAAAGGCCCTTTCCCAGATAAGGCTGTATTCTGAGGTCCTGGGAGTTAGGACTTCAACGCACCATTTTTAGGGTACAAAACTCAACCCATAACACGTACCAGGCCTCATTGTCACCCCCACATCACTACCACCTCATTGCTGGTCTCCACACCAGAGGTGGGGTGAAGACATCAATTCAGCATGCTCTGTGATAACAAAAAAAAGCTGAAATTTTATATCTGAAGTTTTTAAATTTTTTTTAAAGTCCTGTGTGATGGCATCAAGACAAAGGACTATAATCCTTCCATGATACCATTTTCTTTTCTTTATTTTTTAAAATTGAAGTATAGCCAATTTACAATGTTCTATTAGTTTCAGGTGTACAGCAAGGTATACACCTATTCTTTTTCAGATTTTTTTTCCCTTATAGGTTATTACAAAATTTTGAGTATAGCTCTCTGTGCTATACAGTAGGTCTTTGTTGCTTACCTATTTTATTTTTAATTTTATTAAACTATAGTTGATGTACAATGTTGTGTTAATTCCTGCTCTACTGCAAAGTGACTCAGTTGCTGTACATATATATATCATTTTTCATATTCTTTCCCATTCTGGTTCATCACAGGATATTGAATATAGTTCCCTGTGCTATACAACAGGACCTTGTTTATCCATCCTATATATACCAGTTTTCACATGATACCATTTTCTGTCTCCTGACAATTATTATAAAGTGAAAAATAGGTAGATTTGGAGTCCTCATATAGTTAAGGTTGCCAATTTTCTATGTAAGTTGAATAGTATCAATAGACTACTCCACCTTCCCCCATCAAAGACATATAAAATGCTATAGAAGATCAACAAATTTCTTTTGGTCTTGATTTCCACTGCTGTTGTTCCATTGGGGAAAAATGGAAAAATAAAGAATTAAGAAGACTGAGGGTCTTGGTACAATAGTCACCACCAGGTTTCACTAGGATTAAAAAAGTAGCTCACCTCTGAGCTACTTCCTGAAAAATGAAGCTTGGTCAAATTATTTTAGGCTAAACTCCCCTAGGCCAACAGCCAAATGACCAATATTTATATAAATAGAAACTAACTCTTCCAAATATTGTGTTACATCTATCAGTTTCATCTATAAGGGATGCAATTTTGTCTGTGTTCCCTGTCAAAGGAGAGAATCCTGACGTATTTTTATTCTTTGTATGCCCTTTACAGTGCTTATCTCGAAGCCTAGCACACAGTAGGCCTTTAATAAATCATTTAAATGAATGTATATGTGCATGAGTAAGTTTTCTATCATTTAAAATTTTGACACTCCCACATTCTAACTCTTCTTCATTGAATCACTTAATTAGTTCTACTTTTGAGACAATTTATTTCCTTTCTTTCCCAATTCAATTTTCACTGTTTATTTTTTATGAAGAGGAAAAATTAATAAAATACATTTTAGAATTTGAAAGCAGAAAAGGACAAGACATAAGTAAGGGAGGTGTTATTTTTAATGCACTATTTCTCAAAAATACATATCTGTGCATAGTGAGAAATTTGTATACCATTCAACACATTAGTTTTCAAAAGTACCGGGCTGGATAAAGCATTTGCAGAACTGTATTTGTATAGAAGCATGCTAGTAGATAGATCAGTTAATATTCTTTTTTATACACATTAATTCAACTAACAGCTTATACTTCCCCAGCTTCTGAATCTTTTTCATAGCATCCCTGCTAAATTGTTTCTAGAACAATAATCTTGGGCCAACATCCCAGGCTCCAAGATATTCTAGGCCAGATGTCAGCAAACTATGATCTGTGGGCCAAATCTGGCAGCTGTTCCTTTTTGTCAATAAACTTAGACTGGAAAGCAGCCACACCTATCCCTTTATGGATTTTCTATGGCTGCCTTTATGCTACAACAGCAGAGTTAGTAGTTGTGACATAGACCTTGTGGTCTGCAAAGCCCAAAATATATACTATCTGGCCATTTGCAGAAAAAGTTTGCCAACCTCTGCTATAGACAATGGCAGATGCACTGAACTGATTTTCTTTTTTCTTTTTTTTGTCTTTGTAGACAAGTCCAATCACCAAATGATTTTGTTTAAATATTTGTTTTTGCTTGACCATACATACACCTGCAAAAGATTAGTTCTGATGAAACTGATCGCTGTGAAGCGACGCCTCTGTTGGCTGCAGCTTGTCTTAGCTGCCTTCTGGAAAATGGAGTAAGTTTCTACCAAGGCAAAAGTACAACTTTATTAAAGGCCTGCAATTCCACTCTAAAGAATCCTTCTTATAAACATGCTCGCCTTTGACAGTCATGTCTGTACTCTCATTGCAAACAGGAGTATCAATATTCAAGAAAGTCTTATGACGATGGATTTATTTCACCCCAGGTCAAGTTGAAAATCAGAGTAGTGATCTCAGGCCTACATCTTCCTCTTCTCTCTGTTCTTTCAGCTTCCTCTTTATCACTTTCCACGTGTCAATACCAAACATCCTCATTTTTCTTATAAAGTGCTCTCATCTATCCACTTCAGAATTAAAATTAACTTAATCTCTCACTCCTTTATTAATGAGGATGGCTTTCTTCTAGTCTGTCTTTCCTCCTACACATTCAGAGGAAAAGATTTGTTTTTACCTTTCTTAAAACCATAAGGTTAACAATCAATCCAGTCAAATGCCCTCAAATAATCTTTCATTTCAGGCTTCATGTTTAAGTTTGTGATTTGTTCGCCCATGGATCACTGCAAAACTGGTTGTTTTCTTTTTAATAGAACTGTAACCAGTTGGGGGGAGAGATAAATTAGCAGTTTTGGATTAACAGATACACACTACTATATATAAAATAGATAATTAACAAGGACCTGCTGCAAAGCACAGAGAACTATACTCAATATCTTATAACAACCTGTAATGAAAAAGAACCTGAAAAAGAATATATATATGTACATATATAATACTGAATCACTTTGTTGTACACTTGAAACTAACATGACATTCTAAATCACCTATACTACAATTAAAAAATAAAATAAAAAATAAACATTTTTGCACAAACAATAAAAGAATCTTTCATACAACAGAAATGTGTGGAAGACTACATAACCTCAATTAAAAAAATTTTTTTTAATTGAAAAGGAAAAAAAAAATAACTGTAACCAGTTCTACTAGTGCTGTGGAGGGTTTCAGACAGCTACCGTGGCAGTATACTTCCTTCACTCTCTTAAACTTTGGTTTGGAAAATTATTTTTGTAATTGTATTAAGAAAAAAAAAGTTTCTGGAATTTCCTCTCTTCACTTTGACTCCAAAAGAGAGAGACAGGACAAGGCCCACTGGGTGAGATTGTGCTGGCAGAAGAGGGGGGAGGGGGAGGTAGGAGCAGCTCCATAGGGCATCAGGGCTTTGGGTGGTGGGGGGAGTGGGCCACGTGTCTCCTCGCACTAAGGACAGAGATGGAGGGTGTGGAACTGGACTCCAAACTGCAGACTTGGAGAGTGAGAGGGGTCTCTGGGGTCCCTGGAGCTGCAGGACTAAGGAGACAGGTGACAGGAGCTGTCAAACTCCAAAGCACAAGACTTCTGGGACAAATCTGACTAAAGACCTAGTCCCTCCCCAACTTTTCCAGCACCCAGGAGACCAGAATCATTTTTCTTAATTGAAGTATAGCTGATTTGCAATGTTATGCCAATCTCTATAACAGCAAATTTATACATACATACACTCTTTTTTATTCTTTTTCATTATGGTTTACCCCAGGAGATTGGATACAGTTCCCTGTGCTATACAGTAGGACCTTGTTCTTTATCCATTCTAAATGTAATAGTTTGCATCTGTTAATCCCAACTCCCAATCCATCCCTCCCTCTCCCCACTCCCCCTTGGCGACCACAATCAGAAGACAAAATCTTGAAGAGCTTGGGAGGGAAGCCCCCAAATGGCTGAGGCTGACTTTCCTATCAGATTGGCAGGGGGCACCGTGGAGCAGAGTAAGTATGATTTAGGGAAGGAAAAAGAGAGGGAATATTCTGGGCTAGAACTATAACTTCGTACAGTTTGAACCCTAAATGAGTTAAGTTTCAAGCATAACTTGTACCAACAATGCAGTAATCTAATCTCATTTGGCAACAAATAAAAGCTGTGCAATCTCCATCCAGAGACTTAGATCCAAATACAGTATTCAATAAAAGTAACTACTTTTTTCAGATTTGTGGTGCTTCTTGTACTTAATCTCTTTGTTTCCCTTACACATTTATTTGCTTTTTATTCTGAATTGTTCTTTTTTGTTCCATTTATAATTTGCCTCAAATCCTGCTAGAAAGCTGAATGCGCACGCTAAATGAGTTGATTCAAGTTTGATTCAAGTACCTTAACTTCCCATTTCTTTAAATCAAAAATCAGTTTTCTTCTAACTATTCTAATCCCATTATAATATAGAAAAAAAATGTCATACCCCCAAGAGGTTTCCCATAGCTCTCATTGCCATGCTTTTTCAATGCAGTGAAATTTGTTTTTAAACTAAAGTCACTTTTTAAAAAACAGAATGGTTCAATTATGTAGACTGTCTAACCAAAGTAACAATAACACTATAATTTATCAAATTTATTCATTTGTGTCCCTTGAAAGCATTTTTAATTTTTAAATGTTCCTGAGGAAAACAAATATAACATAGGACATGCATGAGAACAAACAATATTTTGCTATATTTTGTCTCAACATTACTTTTTGTACAAGAAAAAAATATAAATACAACTAAGGCTTCATTATATCCTTCTATTTCTATTCTTTCCTTAAAAGTGGGCATTATACCCAAACTGGTGTGTTATCATATAAATATATACATCTCTATACTTTCACTACTTACACCTCTATCCACAATATATGACATTAATTTCTTTAGACATAAGTGGCATCTTAATGTGCATTAAAACTTGCTTTAGTGTGCATTAAATCTTGCTTTTACTAATAATTTTAAAATTCTTGAAAACTATTAAACATTATTTTATGAATTAGATTCTGGGTATTTTCTCAAGGGTTGGGTGTGTTACACATTTTTTTTAATTCAACTTTTAACTTTGAGATAACCATAAGTTCACTTATAACAAATAATATAGATAGATCTTGTTCTATCACCATAAGGATCCCTTGCATCGCCCTTTTATAACCACACCCTCCTCTCTCCACACTCATACTCCAGTCTCTAAGCCCTGGAACTACTCAGCTGTTCTCTGTTGCTATATTTTCATCATTTCAAGAATGTCATATAAATGGAATCATATAGTATGTAACATCTGGGATTGGATTTTTTTTTTTTCACTCAACTTGCTTTCCTATGGGTTTCTTGGACATTTTCTAAGCCCTTATTTGTTTGTTTATTGTGTTGTTGAATGTGTTATTTGGTGTAGTCTCTTAATGGTTTCTCTGGGATATATATACATAATCACAACCTACTGGTATCAACATTTTACTACTGGAAACCTTCCATGTAGATTCCCTTACCTGCCCCACTTTTAAATATCATACTGTCTTCAGTAGCAGGTGGTACCATCATTTTTGCTTCAATAATCAAATATGATTTAGAAAATTCATGAGGAAAAAATGATTGTTTTTACCCATATTTCTGCTCTTTTCATTATTCCTTCTTCCTTCCTAACGCTCCAAGAGTTCTTCTTTTACCTTTTCCTTTCTTTTTGAAAAACTTCCTTGAGTCATTCTCTAAGGGTAGGTCTGCTAGTGGAGACTGCTCTTACTTTTCCTTCATTTTGGTGTCTCTGTCTCCCCTTCCTTACTGAAGGACAGTTTCACCAGATACAGAATTTACAGTGGACAGCTCCTCACTTCCAGCACTTGGACATGTTGTGTTGTGTCCTCTGTTCTCCACGGCCTCAAGAGAAACTCGCTGTCATTTGAACTGGTGTTTCCCGTAGGGTACATGCTGCTTCTCTGTCATTGCTTTCAAGGCTTTTTTCCCTTAGTTTTTAGAAATTTAGTGATCATGTGATTGGCATGAATTTCTCCGGGTTTATCTTACTGGATTTGCTCTCAACTTCTTGAATCCGTAGGCTGATGTCTTTTGTCAAGTCTGGAAAGCTTTCAGCTGTTATTTCATCTACTCTTTCAGCCCCACTTTCTCTCTCCTCTCCTTCTGGGGCATCATTCTGCAGGTTGGATCCACTTTTATTATCCCACAGGTCCTTGAGGCTCTGTTTATTGCTTTTTAGTCCGTTTCTCTCTGTTGTTCAGATTGAGTATATTTTGTTGATTTGTCCTCAAGTTCAGTTACTCCTTTGTCATCTCCACTCTCCTAGTGAGACCATATTTTAAGATCTTAATCTCTGTTATTAGCTTTTTCAATTCTTTAATTTCAATTTGGTTTTTCTTTATAACTTCTGTTTCTTGCTGTGATTTTTCTATGTTTTGTTTTTAGTATTTTTCTATCATTTGTTTTAAGAACATTTGAATTCTTGGTTGAAGCATTTTTGTGATGCTGCTTTAAAATCCTTGTTGGATAATTCCACCATATAATTCATCTTGGTACTGCCATCATTTGAGTGTCTTTTCTCATTCATGTTGAAATCACTATATGTCAGGCTATTTTCTATTATACCCTGTATATTTTGGCTATTAGGTAGAGAGACTCAGAGTCCTACTTAAATCTTCTATTTTAGCAGGCAGTTACTTTGTTTAGGCTTTGGCCTATTTTTGTGGGCTGTGAATCCAATGACAATTTCATTTTCTGAGCCTTTGTGATGCTCTCTTGGTCCGACTGGGTACTTCTGGGGCTCTCGATGATTCCTTCTGTTACATCCTGAGAGGCCAGAAGGTGCTTCCTCAGGCCAGCAATCCTGGTGCCTGTAGGTGGTAAATAGGAGTACAGAGCACATCCCAGGCTGGGTATTGTGGTGGGATCCCCATCAGCTAGCTATCCCATGTCTCCAGGCATGGGGAGGGATTCTCCCGCCCAGAAAGGACTGAGAATGATGCCCAGGCCAGGTGCTGGCTGGCAGGTTCCCCACATGTATGGCACCAGGCTGCCCTGTGTCTCTAGGTGGGGAAAGGCCCAGTGGTGAAAGAAAGGACTCCCTCTGGCTGCTTATTGTCAGAGGGACTCCCAATAGACCCTGAGCTTGCCTGTGCTGTCACTGGGGCTCCCTTGTAATCCGGGACAGGGGTAGGGGGGAGTTAGACAACTGGACCACCTTCTGTTGTTCGACTAGGGATGGGGAGATGCAAGGCCTGGGCTTTGTGCTGTTGGGTGGAGCGTGATAACATGTCCTATGTGCTCTGTTATTCCCCTAACCATAGAGTCCCTGATCAGTTTGCCTTCTTTCCACTTTTCAGACTTCTCCTTTGGTTGCCTCTTGCATTACTTTCAGAGTTTACAGTTAACTTCATGAAGAGGATCAGGAGCCATGCAGGTTTGGGTTTTACACTGTCAAAGTTAATCTACAAATTGTTTTTTATCAAGGGAAGTGTTTTGTGAATTTTATTTTTTAAGTGGCAACTATTTCATAAAGATATGATAAAGGCTAAAATTTATAAAATATTTCCTACTAACACATTGTTTCAAAATAGGTATTGCTATAATTTTCTAGGTGAAATCTATGAAAACTTTTCAATAGGGGAAGGTTAGTGTCCTTGCTGACATACTCATAGAAATGCCACCTTTAGGCTCTGGTCCAACAGCATTGTTCTGTTAACAGTGCCTTTCATGTGGTAATTGTTAGGAGCCAACTAGACCCATAGCAACCCAGTACTCCAGTGATTTCCACTGTGTGTATACTCGTTTATCGTAAAAAGTAATTAAAAGGAAAACCTCTACTAAATTTATATAATATATTGCCAGTATCATGTCTACTTTGTAAGAAGATTAGATATTCAATCTTAGAACCATAGAAAAGCATTAAAAAAGCTGTGTATCTAAAACTAACACAATCCCTATTTAACTCCTTATATATCAAAATAAATACTTGATGGATCAAAATTTCATATAAAATATAAAACCACAAAAGTGCTAAAAATATTAACTTCTAAAAAAACATGGAAAATATTATGGTTAAGGGGAAATGAGCAAAATATTTTAAGGATAATACAAAAACCAAATAAAATATTTATAAACCTGAGTAGGTAAATAACAAAAAGATTTACATGGCAAAAAAAAGTTCTGTATAGCATAAGAAAGTCAAAATCAAATCACAGACCAGAAAATTAAGTAAATAATAATTTTTAAAAATAATTTTTAAAAGATTATTTTCTTAGTATATAATTGCTCATAAAAATCAGTATGGAAATGACTAGAAATCAAAGATAATGGGTAAAAAAATTAATAGTCAATTCAAAGATAAATACATATAACTTTAAACATGTGACAAGATGCTTAAATCAATTATATTTAGAGAATTTCAATTAAAGTATACAAGTGAATTATTAAAAAAAAAAAAAATAGGGAATTCCCTGGCAGGCCAGTGGTTAGGACTCCAGTTTCAATGCCAAGGGACAGGGTTCAATCCCTGGTGGGGGAACTTAGATCCCACAAGCCGTGCGGCACAGCAAAAATAAAAAATAAAAAAGTAGTTTTGTAGCAATAAATCCTTGTTTAAAAATAATAATAATAAGATAAAACTATTCTAAAATTAAAATTTTATTTTAAAAAAATTTGCCTTTGGCTATAACAATGAACCTGCATGATTTTGGCATTTAGCAGCTGCCTGTCCCTTTGGTCAGAGCCAACAGAAGGACTCAAGCTAATGTAAAGCTTTTTCTCAATTAGAATTGAGAACTCAAGGTTGACACTTTTTTTTGTTAAGGAAACAAAGGCCAGTTACCCTAGTTTGTGTTCTTTTGAAGATATGGATAATGAAAGATAAAAACTGATTTTTTTTTTTACCACTAAGGCAGAATAAACGTATATGAGAAATTCTGAATCTTAAATGGTTAAATGTAACTTGAATACATACTTGTAATAGAGATGACACCAGCACACACCCAAAAAAATCACCAGGAAATTGAGGAAACTAAAATGTCTGGTTTAATGAAAAGATCTGGCAAGAAATGTCTTTTCTTTTTGTTAAACTTAATGATAAAGGAATTCCATTATAATGGCCTCACTCACAGGAAAAAAAATAAAATGAAAATTACTGATAAAGAAAAAAAATAACTTCTCCTGGTAGCTAGGTGACAAGTGTTAGGTCAAGACAAGCATTGAAAACTGGCTACAAGGACCCAATATTTACAGTCAATCAAGGTACAAATCAGGCCTATCCATAAGTTCAAGTTCATAAACTGTGCCACAACCAGCCATCTACACTAGTGAATATTCTTCTTGCTAGAATATTCAGGAGCCCACGATGCAGGAAGAGTCCCTTAAGACATAAGCCACAGCCTAGACAGGTCCCAATGGCCAATGTTCACAGTGTGCTTAGCCATCAACCCCTATCTATTGCTCTGATTTATCAACCAACCAGTAAGTTCCCTTTGGAACACTCTTGAATGCCAAGACAAAGTACTATATGTTTATTTTCACCTGTGTTTACATTAAGAGCAGTAATTTTATTTTTTCTCACTAATGTAGCAACAGTGGCTCTTGATGCACAAAGGATGACAACAGAAGTTGCTGAGCTGAAATTTACCATGAGAACTACTGGAGTGATCCAATGGACAGTGATGTCCTGCTCTGTGAAGAAGTTGGTTCACAGCTGGACAATCCTTAGAGCTTTCTGAGGAATCAACTGACTTCCCATGTGTTTCTACAAACTTTACAAACCATCTTTTTTTTATTTTTCTTAACCAGGCTGAACCTGAAGTGTAAGGATGTAATACTTGGACATAATTAATATACAGCTTACTGGGGTGCCTGATACATGGGGCTGGTCACTTACTAAATTGTAAACCTGAACTTCATCTCTGGGATGCATCAATGAAGTGACAATGTTAAACATAACAATAGGGTCCAGACATTTCTTCAAAGCTTTGAAAACTTATTTCATGTTGTATGTAACGCAATATATATTTTCTTTCTTTCCATGTTCCCTTTCTTCCTTCTTTTTGTCCTTCCCTTCCTTCCTTCCTTCTTTCCTTCCTTCCCTCCTCCCCTTCTTCCCCCCCCCCCCCACTTCGTGTCTCTCTCTCTCTCTCTCTCTCTCTCTCTCTCTCTCTCTCTCTCTCTTCTTTCTACATTTCCTTAAGGAATGTTTTTGTGGCTTCCCTAGGCATGCTTTAGAAAATGCATTTTGCTCAGAATTCCTCTAATTATACTACATATAGGCTACTAATTTATCCTTCCAAAAGTAATGTTAAAAAATAACAATACACTAAAAGGTTTTAATATATTATGATGAAAATGATAAGAGGGTAAACAGGAAAATCTCAGCCATGAATGATTAAACAGATCACAGGGCTCAGGACAGAGATTTTTATTGTGCTATAATAAAAAGACACATGATTTGAGAATTCACCAGAACCAACCCATTTGCAATGTTAACATTTACTTTATAAGGATTAATCATTCTTGCATCCATATTCTAAGGCCCTTTTACACATTTAGTCAGCAAATTAGAATGTTCTTACCCTTGGTTCTCTGTCACAGGATAGCCTTCATCTGTGCAGAGCACTATCATGTATACTTGAATGAAGGAAAAAAGCCCTGCTTTCCATCTCTGCTTTCCTAAAGATAGGAAATAAAAAATCTATGGGCATTTTCCAATGCCTGAAGGTGGTAAGCTAGTTGCTTTAAGTCAGACTTCCAAACACCAGTTGGGTTGTTAGGAAAACAAAGCTGCATTTCAGTGCCGGAAAACCATCTGTTGCTCCTCTGGGTAATATACTCCCTGCCCTCTAACTTTGGAAAAGAAGCTTTTTTCTCTTCCTGAAGCCTTCTTCCAGCCAAACAATTAACTCTGAGGCTCTGGAACAGACACAATATCCAGTATTATTAGCATAGAATACTGTATTACACAGAACACAACTCAGCATTTGCCTTTCAATATGCTCAATCTTACTAGGTTCAGGGCAGTGGAGAACACTCAGCTTTTGTGACCTTTGTGGAAGTGTTGGATGTGCATTAGTGTGGGTACAATGTGTTTATTAGCTTCTTGAGAATTAAGTGAGTTTCCTAACAAAGAGAGCAAAAAAGAACCTCCTTGAAAGTCAGCCACGAGAAATGACTTCCAAAACTAAATGTTTGGTGGAAAGATACATCCAGACCTCACTTGTTCAACTTTTTATTCCTGTGGCAAAGAAAAATGAAAAAAAATTATGAATCATCTATAAAGGCAGATCAACCCTAGAGAATGAACTGAGAATTAGATGCCTGGACCCTGCTCCCATTCAATATGACAAAACTCCAGAAATGCTCACAGTCGCCATGGTTTGTTAATTGCAACACAAGAGTTATCACATTAATGCAACTCAGATGCCAAGAAGGGTTTAAAGGAAGTTAAATGAGTAAAGCACACAAAATGCTTTTCATTGTTCAGGCTTATGGGTAGTCAATGAGTTGTATAATTGGGATCTCTCATGTTTCCAGCTCATTTAGTCTTTTACTGTATTGTGTGAACTCAACAAACATCTGTCAAAAAAAAAAAAAAAAAAAAAAGCTCAACAGCTCAAAATCAAAGATCCCCAATGCAAAAATAAAAAAACATAATTTTCCTCCCATGCAAAGTTTACTTCCTCAGAAACTAGGTTTTTTAAAAATATATTTGTTTGCCTTTCTGCTTTTATTTTTAACCAACTGCCACAACTGCTAAAACTTTGCTAGTCAAAATATAGTCCATAGGCCATCAGCCTCACCTGGGAGCTTGTAGAAATGCAGACTCTTAGGCCTTCCCCATAGCTACAGAATCAGAATCTGAACTTAACAAGATCCCTAGATAATCTGTATGCACATTAAAGTGTGAAAAGCTCTAACTAAACAAAACCCACATGAAATCAGTGAAGAAAAAAATACATACATTTTTTACTTTGGCGTACGTAACATGAGTATTTTAGTTCTTTGACAAACACTCATCCTGAGTTTATAAGCTCCTAGAAGCTCTCCTGCTCTACTGTCTCTTAGGGTTGCTAACTAAATGTGAACACACTTGACTACAGACATATTTGACATTAAATTCTTGCAAAATTGTAATAATAAAGTAGAAAATAGGTAACTCATGTGCAAAGGTTCTTCGGCCACTTTTTGTTGTTAAACATAAGCTTTTATTGAGAGGGTGCCTGAAACTCTGTCCAGTGGTATCCTGGTATATGGTTAACAACTGGCTGTCCAGGAGAGGGGATGCCTCTGATTTAAAACATTCGGTGATTTCTGGTGTGAACAGTCCAGTTATGGCCAACTTAAAGCCACTAATATGAGGTCATGGAACCCAGATTTGGGAAGAAATGTGCACAATTGGCTCTCACTAGCCAGTAGGAGGCAGCTCTGGTTTTCTGCTACACAGACACACAGAATTGGCCCCTTAGCTCTCCCTAGAACCTCAAGGCTTTGGAACCCAGTTGAAAAACCGCTTCAATACAACAGGAGAAAATCAAAGCAACCAAGCATAAAATAGCTTTTGTTTAATACTTTTAATTCCTTTCCTTGGTTCTAACACCTGTTCTTCCGGCCCTGCCTAGCTTGTCCTGGGATCCTCTGTCTTGATCCCCATCCTGACACTGGCATCCTTCCAATGTCCTCAATTCTATACCAGTGGCTCTGAACTACTGACTATGATCAGAATCTAAAGTGTTACGGCTCATAATTTTTAAACTAATGATAAATCGTACAAGTTTGCAAATGACTTCCTTTTCTTTATATATTAAAGTAATTCAGAGTTCTATTCCAAATCCATTCTACAAATATTCAGTAACCTTCTATTGCTAGCATGGTAATGATTTCTTTAAAAGGAGGAAAAATGAGGCTGAAAAACAGGTGGGATGCTGAAGGCTCAGGTGTGTTTGGCTGGTGAGTTTCACTCATGCAGGGATGCACAGGGAGGAAGCCAGGGCTCTCAGCTCTGCACGATGAGTGTCCTGCTCTCCATTCTACACGAGGGAAAGAGTTTCCTCACCTCAGGCCCCTCCCTCAAGCCTGGGAACCATCCAGGGGATAAAGTTCCTGAAGCAGATGTTCAATCTTAGTTTCTTTAGGAATCCCTCCTTTACAATGATGGAGCTAATCAAAGAGAAGCCAGCCCTGGGCTCTGTGATGACTTTTTAGGGTGGCTAGTGGCAGGCAGATGTGGTCTGGAAGGGCAGACCCTGACAATGGGGCTCACTCAGGGTGCCTGAACTTTATTACTACACTTGCCTCCCACAAATGCTTTCTAAAAGTAACACATTCTCACATCAAGTAACCTCTGGAATTCAAGTGCACAAGACATAGACGTGAACAGCCGCTGGCTACAGGAGAAGATGCAATTGGATACAAGACAGGGAAACCTATGCAGGGCTGTTGGCACCACCCTCAAATCAAAGGTTCCATGTATTTGAGCAGCGTAACCTAAAGTCAGTTTTCACTTTGCTTTAGCCTCCTCAGTTTCCTTTCTGAGAATGTCTATTCTACACAGCAATGGCAACTACAGAAACAGCAACCACAATCGCACTCATGCTTTACTGCATACTGATATTGTCTTCTGCTTAGAGTTTCTGTTAGTTTATGAAAAAGAAAAAGAAAACGTTGATGTTAGAATCTTTAAAATTCAGCAATTTTGTTTATTTTGTAAAAATAAAAACACGCAACTAGCAAATTTGTGTGTTATCTGAGTAAAACATACTTTCAACTCCCATATACCAATTATATACTCTAATATAGGAAAAAGACATTCTCTAAACACCCATTAATATTCAAAAGTAATTTGTTTGAGGGTATAAACTTCAAGACATTCCTACAGATTCAAAAGTCCTGTAAAACGACAATTATACAATTGTACTTGTGATCTATACACAGAATATGAAAAAATTATTTTAATAACATAATCATGCACATAGAGATAGCTCAAAACGTGTGCTGAATAAACAAAGTGACCAGAGCATTTATAATAGGAAAATCACCATTTGCTAGTAGTGACTAATAAACAATCAGCACAGGTTAATGGCGTGGTCCAGCATGCTATTCTATTTGTACACTCTTCCGTATTAGTAATTTAAATCTACCTTAGTGGAAATTAGGGATAAAAAGTACGTACAACACTTCCACCTTGAATCTTACCTCTCAGAATCTTAAATATTCTCTAATGCTGTCATTTTCTCATCCTTGGCATATTTACTGCTGAATCTTTAATTATGACACAATTTAAATAATGTGTAGATTTGTAAATATTTGGTTAATATATCCTGAAGAACACTTGGGCTAAGGTCCAGATAGGCACTTAAATTTCAGTGCTTAAAATTATCCTTAGAACTAAAAGATACATTTTCCCTTTAAAATAAGAGGTTTAATATCATAATTATTGGACAAAACCCAAAAGAGACATCCACAAAAATACACCCAGCTGTAAATTATGTTTTTACATATGTCTAATTTATTTTGAAGAATTAAAAAAAAAACCTCATTCACTTATTTTAAGTTGAATGCCTAAAGTTAATCTCAGGAGAAAAGAATATATATAAAATGAAGAAGAATGAACATTGTAACTCTTAGAGTAACAGCAAGTTAGAGGTCTACAGAAAGTATAAGAAACCATTCATTGTGGTCTTGGGACTTCCCTGGTGGTCCAGTGGTAAAGAATCTGCCTTCCAATGGAGGGGATGAGGGATTGATTCCTGGTCGGGGAACTAAGATCCCACATGCCGCAGGGCAACTAAGCCCTCACGCCACAACTACTAAGCTTGCGCGTCTCAAACTACAGAGCCCATGCACCCTGGAGCCCATGCACCACAACTAGAGAGAGAAAACCCTCACACCACAACTAGAGAGAAGCCCGCGCACCACAACGAAGAGCCCGCACCGCAACGAATGATCCTGCACGCCTCAACAAAGATCCCGTGTGCCACAACTAAGACCCTACACAGCCAAAATAAATAAATAAATTAATTAATTAATTAAAATAAAAAAGAAACCATTCATTGTGGTCTCAAACAATGTGATGTCATTTCATTTACCTAAATGTTTTCTATTTTAGATTTGTGCTCTGGGGAGATATTTAACATAAAAACAGTAATTTTATGAAAAGCAGAAGAAAGTGGGGTGGTACTCACAAAAAGCATTAAAGTAGCATTCTTTAACAAAGAATTCATTATCATGATTTGTGGTAGCAGAATTTTAAAACCATGTGCTCCCCCATAGCTTTGTAAACCTCAGTCTTGCGTGACAAACTTACAGGGGGTGAGCTTGAGCCAAACAGCACTGATGGAGGATGAGGGGCACCATCCACTAACCACATGACAATTCACGATACTAAACTAGAGGAGAAATTGTATTATTTATTCTAGAAACCCTCTTCATTTATCTTAAACCATCTACATATAAACAAAGAATGAATATCACTAGTAGACATGGAGAAACAAAGGCCCTTGCATCATATCTGACAATCATCCCTGCACTGTCTTCCATCAGCACCTATGTTCTCCGGGGGGCGGCAGGGTCCCAGCAGCCCCTGGAGCCCTCAGAGACGCAGAGAAGCCTTCAGTACCAAACCCCAGCTTCTCTCCGCCCCTGCAGCGCTATTTTCATACTGGAAGCAAGTTAAACAGTGGCAGCTTCTCATAAATTCTGAAAAATGTTCCCTTTGTCCAGGCACAGTGAAAAGAAGCTGCAGGTTAAGTATGACGCTGGGATAAAGCAATGAGACAGCAAACCTAGCATTACAGAAACCAGAGTTCCACCAACATCAGAAGAAAGGCCAGGTCTCTAGGGCCAATAACACCATGTAGAGATGTGTTTATATTCCCTTCCCTTCCCAGTTTGAAGGAAAATATATAGGAAACTTTGAAGGTATGCTGTTTCTTACACTTTAAAATATTCCCTTCCTTTGTCTCACTTTCTATACTTTTTGCACATTTTATTATACAATTTTTCTTTATTTATATTTAGGGCTCAGGCCTCAGAAAGACTTTACATTTTTCAAAATCACTGAGGATCTCAAAGAGCTAATGTCGACATGGGTTATGTGTATCAGCATTTACTATATTCAAAATTAAAACTGAGAATTTTTTTAAAGCACAAGTATGCATAAGCACACATTTTTCTAGTCACTAGAGCAATGACATAACATGTTATATAGCCTCAGAAAGCTCCACTGCACACTTGTGAGATAATGAAGAAACCAAAATTGTCTGGGGGTTATCATGAAAAGAGTGTTGACCTTGTGGACCAGGGGACTTCCAGGGGCACCTGGATAGTTAATTAAAAACCACTGCGCTAAATAAATAGCAAGCAAAAAATTAGACTTATTTTTATCTTTTTCTTATAAATTTCTACTCTTCCTCTAAATGTTAAAAAAAAGAATAACAAAGTTGAACTTACAATATTTGACTATAATTCATTTAATGAATTATAGTGCACTGGTGCTTCAGACCATGTAGTGTTTAGACCTATTAGAAGACTAAAATGAAGAGGACGATCATAACAACTGTTGGTGAAGATGTGGAGGAACTGGAATACTCATATTGCTGGTAACAATGTAACACAATCAACAGGAAAACAGTTGGCAGTTTCCTTAAAAAATTAAACACACGCCTACCATGTGATATCACTATTCTGCTCTTACACCTTTACACAAGAAAAATGAAAGCAAACGTCCACACAGAAACTTGTACATCACCACTAGGGCACCTTCAGCTGTAACAGTCAAAAACTGGAAACAACCAAATACCCATCAATAGGCAAGGTGATAAGCAAATTATGGTACATCCATACAATGGCATGCTACTCAATAAAAATTAATGAACTATTGACATATGCAACAACTCAATTGAGTCTCAGATTTGCTTAGTGAAAGAAGCCAGTCCAAAACAGTACCAATATTAAGGGAATGAAAAATCAACTCACAGAACTCAAGAAAATCTTTGCAAAACACATTTTTAGATAAAGGATTTGTATCCAAAATATACAAAAAAGTTCTTAAAATTCAATAAGTAAAAAATACAACTCCATTAAAAAGTAGGCAAAAGATATGAACAGATACCTTACAAAAGATATACATATGGAAAATAAGCATATGAAAATATGTTCAACTTCATATATTATTAAGGAATCAAAATTAAAACAATGAGATAACCACTATATATTTATCAGAATGGCCAAAATCCAAAACACTGACAGCACCATATACTGGAGAAGATGTGCAGCAACACAAACTCTCATAAATTGTTGGTGGGAATGCTAAATGCTACACAGTCAGTTTGGAAGACAGTTTAGCAGTTTCTTACAAAACTACACATACTTTTACCATATGACCCAATAATCATGCCCCTTGGTATCTATCCAAAGGAGATGAAAGCTTATGTCTACATAAATATCTACACATGGTGTTTATAGCAGCTTTATTGATAACTGATGAAACTTGGAAGCAATCAACATGATCTTCAGTAGGTGAATGAATAATCAAACTGTGGTACATCTATACATGGTAATAAAAAGAAATGAGTTCTAAAGCCATGAAAAGACATGGAGGAACCTTAAATACATATTGCTAAGTGACAGAAGCCAACCTGAAAAGCCTACAGACTATATAATTCTAACTATAGGACATTCTGGAAAAGGCAAAACCATGGAGACAGTAAAGAGATCAGTGCTTGTCAGGGAGAAGGCAGGAAGGGAAGGAGGTGGAGCACAGGGGTTTTTTAAGGGCAGTAAAACTGTGATGATGATACTGTAATGGTGGACACACGTCACTATATATATGTCAAAATCCATATAATGCACTACACAGAGAGCAAGCCCTAATGTAAACTATGGAATTTAATTAATAATCATGTCTCACTATTGGCTCACTCACTGTAACAAATGGACCACAATAGTGCTAGTTGACAAAGATAGGGGAAACTGGGTGAGGCCAGGTGGGGGTGAGTGGGTGTCTGGGAACTCGCTGTACTTTCTGCTCAATTTTTCTATAAACCTAAAACTGCTCAAAAAATCTATTAAGTAAAAAAATAAAATCTATTTTAAAATACACTTTGTATGATTCCATTCATATAAAATTCTAGAACATGAAAAGTAATCTATATGACAGAAGTGGATCAGTGGTTGCTGGCGCTGAGGAAGAAGAGGAAGAGCAGTGGGGTGGAGGGAAAACTTTGGGAGTAACTGGCATGTTCATTATTTTGATTGTGATGATGATTTATGGGGGGCATATGTATACCCAAATGTATCAGGTTTTATACACTGTATATGCATGGCTTATTTATGTTGATTTGCATTTCTAACCATTTCCTGGGTTTGTGACTGAAGGAAGAAAACTATGACCTCTACTGTCCATGTCACCCTCAAGAACCTCTCTTGCACATAACCCGTTTTTAGTCCCTTAAGGATTATTCCCAATTTGATGTTTTGAAAAGTAACTCAGGCCACATCTTATAAAAAGGACCCTCAGATCTTCCTCCAGTGGCCTGAACATAGCGATGGGACTTCCCTGGAAAACATCTGGTTGGCTTATAAAACTCTGTTGAGTATATCAAAAGCTATATTATCAGCCATCTGAATTCTAATCATTTGTGGTTTCAACTAAACAAGAGCTATTGTTGTACCTAGCTAAATTCCTCAATCAATGCAACACAGGCCTTTTTTTAAGTCAAGCCTAAAGGCAAAGGTAATTGTATAAAATAATATATGTATAATTGATTAAATAAATATGTCACTAGTCCAACAAACAACAGGAAGTTCAGTCTAAGAGTATTTCAAGGCATTTGCTATTTTAGTGTGATTTTAAATTTAGCTGCAAAAATGCAATTATATTGTATTCATATCAGCATTTGTATTCTGATGTCAAGGAGCTGTATTATTTTGTGTAAACAATTTACTGGAATCAATTATCAATGAAAACACAAAGTTCCTTTCATGGCCACCAAATTGATGTCTTTATTAAAAACTGAATTTTAATGATCCCAACAGCCAGCTTTGGCAATCTGAGAACTACATGCTCAATTCCCAATGAGGCCCTAACTCATCCATTGCACTTTTTAAACTCGTTCCAGCTAAATGCCACAGGGGTGAGGAAGACAGTGTTTGGAAGGGGCCTGCACAAACAGAAGCCGAAATTATCCCCAGAACCAGTCCTGTGAATGTATTCTTGATCTCACCTCCTCAAGAGTGAGGCAGGTTTTTCTATCAGAGAGCTCTGCTCCTACTTCTCCTCCACCTCACACAGTTCAGATTTAATCTGTACAGCAGGGCCCACACTCCCACCCCAGGGCTGCAGAGTGACTGGGTTCAGATGAGCTGTGTTCTACAGTCAAGCTGCATGGCACACACGTGGTGGAGAAGAGAAGGTTGTAAAGAACCTGGGTTCTGGTCTAGTCCTACCCTTTGAAACTGATTTCACTTCATGGTCAACAAAGATGATAATCTGACCTGAGTTCACTTCTTGGGTGTGATACTCTCACCTTCTGGGAAATAGACATTCAATAGACATTTGACATAAATATCTAACATTTATGACATTTGACATTATGACATAAATAGATATTTATCACATTACTGTGATAAACCATAATGGAAACGAATATGAAAAAGAATATATATACAACTGAATCACTTTGTTGTGCAGCAGAAAATAACACAAGGTCGTAAATCAACTATACTTCAAAAACATAAATTTTTAAAAAAGAATAAACAAGATAAAAGCTCAAATTGGTCAGAGAAGTAATGAAGAAAATATGCAACTAAAAAAAAAAGTGTTACTTCTACTTCTGTTGAGGAAAGGAAGTCACGAGATAAATTTGCTCCCAGTTTTAACAAAATGAGAAGCCAAAAAATATACAAAACCAAATTTTTTTTCAAAGTCTATGAGAAAACTGAAGAAATAATAACACCCTTGAACTAAAGCCCAAAGTGTGATAAGCCTGTCCTAGAAGAGAAGGGAATCATGGCTGCTTTTCTTCCCCAGCCGAGAGGTAGAAGAAAAAGCCACCTTAGATATAGGTAGACAAAAACTGCTAAACTTTCAGCAAAGGCTGTGTGTGGGCTGGCATGACTGGCCTGGGAACCCCACATTACAGAGGCGTCTCTTTGCTTACAGGCTCTCCTGAGTATTGGTTACAAAGCCTGGGCAGGAGGACCAACTGGGAGTGCCAGGGATGCCCCAGGGCAGCCCAGAAGAAGTGGGGGAAATGCCCCAGGTAAGTTGGGCTCACACCTGAGTGCCACAGCCATCTACCACTAAAACAGAAATGGAAGAACTGCATAAAGATACAGACGATTTTCAAAATGAAAGGAAGGAAAAAGATATACTACACAATGACCAAACAAATAATAGCGTATATGAATAGTAGACAAAATAGACTTCAATAAGTAGAATAATATCCATACAGATATTTCTTGAAAAGGTAAATATGTACACATCTATAGTTGTATGGAACGGGGCTTAGGGATCCCATTCCTAGGTATATATTCAGGATAAATGAGAACCTATGTTCATAAAAAAGGCTCATATACAAATATGTTTCAAAGACTTATTCATAATAAACCAAATCTGGAAAAGTGAAAGTATTAACAGGGAAAATAGACAATTAATAGTATATTCATTTCCTGGAATACTACTTAGTACTAACATGGAATAAACTACTGATATATACAGCAACATGAAAGAATCTCAACAACATTATCCTGAGAGAAAGACTCCAGAAACGAATAGTATATACTATATAATGATGTTTACATAAAGCTGTAGAATAGACCAAACTAATGTGTTATGACAGCAGTAAGACTAGTGTTAGTTTCTGGGTGGGGGGCACTTGACTGAAGGGGCCCCAAGAAATATCCTGGGATGTAAATATTCTCTACTAGAGAGAGAATGGGTAACATGAGTGTATTCATTTGTCAAAAATTGATCAGTCTGTATACTCAATATCTGTGCATACACTATATACCTCCATAAACTTAACATTTGGTTATGAAAAGCCTTTATACATGACTATGAAAATCAGTAGGCATTTATGTAAATTGACCGTACTAATATAAATACTTGTTTGCTAATTAAACTGTGTTTTGGTCCAAGCCAAGAAGAATATTTGCTAATTAGATTCTTCTGCTGCTAAGATACCAAACACCCTTGGATAGTTCATTACCTGAAAATAAGGGTAAAATATATATAAAAACGTAACATATAATAAATATTCAACATAATGCTTTTCTTCTTTTTTGCTTAAAGGGGATTTCCCTAAAGGGAAAATTTCTTATCCAAAATTTCACATCAGTGTAAATACAGTCCCTTCCATGTTTGAGACACCTATGACCCACTAGCTATAGCACTTTTCCAACAACCATGGCAGCCACTTCCAATGGATTTGAGTTGGCATACAGCTTGAAACTTGTGTGCCACCTGCTCCAGAGTATGAAATGCAGCTCTCAAAAGATTTGCTACTGGTACAAACTGGGCTGTGGCAGAATAAGATAGTTCGGGTTAAAGTCAGAACTTGAATGTAGACGAGGACAGGTAGCAGAGTAATATGGGGGGAATCCAGTGATAAGTTAAAGCTATATATCCTAACCTGGCCAGTTAGCCTGGCAAAAGTGGAGACGATGAGGGGAGAGTAGAGACTAGGGACAAGGAGTTCAGAGGAATTAGAGGGAGACAGGCTTGTGCTGGTGAACTCAGGTACAAAGTACATTCTGTATATAAAAGAAGGCATCTGGGGGTCAAGCAAAGTGACGTGACTTACCCTGGATGCCAGCTTTAGTTTCCAGTAAAGCTGGCATTAGAAAAGTGTTTCCATTATATATTACACTGTGCTCTTTTCATAGTTATTATTGGGCTGATGGCCCAGGGAGAGAGGGGAGTTTCCTATTTATATTTCAAAGTGTATAATTTAGGGGTTTCAGTGAGGAAAAGAACAGGATGTGATGCTTGTGACTGAAATTAAATTGTAATAAAACTCCATGTCTCTCAGTTCTGCTTAAAATGTTAACTTGAAACTCCTGCTTCTGATGAAGTCCAGTGAAGCAGAAAATTCCCAGGGAGAACTAGCAAAGGCAGATAACTAAACAAAACATCTGGATGAAGTTAGCAGGACCTGCCAAGGAGAGGCAGGACTGCAGAGGCCAAGGTAATAGAAAGAAGGATCCTTGAGCTGAGCCCAGCTCTCTGCGCACTGCTTCCCCGAGTCATTCGCGTTCCTGGTACAGAAGGAGAAGCTAAGAAGCCTTGCAGATGCCTGCCATGACCTGGCAGAGGAGCCAGCAGAGCTTTGCCACTCATGATGCTGCTGAGACAAAAATGGTATGAGGAGCTGCCAAATGAGAAGGCGCTGAAGGTCCAAGTATCTAAAGGGAAGTGATCCCAACTCTCGGCACAAGTTTTGCCCTTGAGGTATGTACCGATTCTTAAGTTACACTGGACAAAATACCAAGAAGCTGCTTAGAAAGGAAGAAAAAAATTGAAAAGCACAAGGCGCTATTAATATTCACATGGTACAAGGAAGATAAAAACTGACTTTTAAAATTGCAGCAGGGAAAAGCCCTCCTAAATATCCTAGGTGCTCAGGTGGAATACTCAAAGAGCTAAAAGATGGGAGGGTCTGAAGCAAAGGTAGGTTGAACTGAAAAAATCTGCAACCCAGCTTTGAGTCAGCTCAGTCCCTGGCTGAAGTGATGTCCCTCTGCCCACATTCAAGCATCACCTCAGGAAAAGGATAATATCATCCTGAGTCCCCACTCTGTTGCAAACATGTGTTAAATATCAAGAAACCATTGCTAAAGATTAAAACAATAGGAGCAGGAGAAAAACAAAAAGACATGAGACAGATATGAATGCCAGGAAACAGATATGATGCCAAATTAACTTACGAAAATGTCAAGAAAATCAACATTTGGGTCAAAAATTTCACTAGAGAATGGGAATCTGTGAAAAAGAAAGAAACAGAAATTCTAAACATGGAAAATAAAATAGTAAGGCATCTACCAGTCAAGGAACGCCAAGGATTCCCAACAATCACCACCAGCTAGGAGACATCCTTCTGTACAAGCCTTCAGAGTCTGATGTGTATTTTACATTTACAGCACATCTCAATTCAACTAAAAATGCAGTTTCTCAGTTGTATCAGCCGTATTTCAAGCACTAAATAACCACACATGGCTTTAGACTACCATATAACATATTGGACAGTATAATTCTCTCTCTCTCGATGGATAGTAGATAGATAGATAGATAAAAGAAAGAGAGAAAGGCACAGGTACATATAGAAACATGCATGACTCTTGTAGACATACATTGCTGAACAAAAGAAATCAGATTAAAAAGAGATTATGCTGATGATTCCTTACACAAATTTCAAGAAAAGGCAAAACTAACTGATGATCATAGAAGTCAAAATAGTGATTACCTCCTGTGGGAATGGCTTTGACAGGAAGGGGCATGAAGGACATTTTTGGAGTAATACTCAATATCTTTACCCAGGTAGTGGTGTATACATAAGTAAAAATCATCAAGTTGTATATTTCATTGTGCCCTGTGCCATTTAGTGCAATGTGTACTAAAATCCTGTACTGTGCTGGTAAGCTGGCATTCCAGGGAGGGAAGGGAAGGATTCCTGGTCTGTAGAATCTGCCCATTTCCACTGTGAACTACATATTCAAACAACGGCCAATTTCAAACTAGCAACAGGACGTCACGGAATATAAACTTGGAAGAGATACGCAAAATCAGCCCTTAGATGCTGGTGCCAGCCAGCTCCAGCACACACACCTTCATAGGAAAGGAACAGAAATAAATGTTTGCAGAAGTTGTGGTTTGCACATAAGCCTTCTGCATATGGAACCTACTCTTTTGATGATAGCCTCTCTACTGTAGAACTAATCAAGATAAGGAGAAAGGGAGAAGGATATCTTTTTTCCCAAGACTTCTGTGATGTCCAAAGCAAACACTGGTAAAGATGCTACTGAGTGAGATATGGCATAAGTAGGCATGCACCCTCCTGCTCAGCGGAGCTTACTCTCGCACACCCAAATGGAGCTGACGGATGACAACCCAGGCATGCAGAATGGCGCTTTCTGCTCTTACATACTGTACGGTACCAAATATGCTGTCAAATTCAGGAAATAATACATTTTAAGATAATGAAGTGTATTAAACAAGAATACCAAAGGCAATATTGAAGTGTCAAGTAAAAAACTTACAACAGTAAAATAAGGCAGATGTTCCCAGGAGCCTGGCTTTTTCATAGGAGAATATATATTCAAGCAGAAATAAACAGCATATGCTTGACTGGGTCTGTACATTTTTACATGTTTGCTGTGCAAGAAAAGTCATGCTGAGAGTTGCCTTTTGCATTTTCTAACCTTTGTTAGGACTCTACAGCCTCCATGACACAGGGCTGCAACAATTTGAAATTAATTTCCTGTTTAGCTCAAAGAGATACTGTCCTTTAAAGGTTATCAATTAATGAAAATTCTAATTCATTGTTAACATGGGGCCATAAAAGACCTGGATTCTGTACAAGGTGGCCTACTCCAGAGGGCAGTATGACATTTGCCCCAAGGCCTAGTATGACATACAAGAAAGAGAAAACAATGGTAATAAGGTGCTTTACAATAATCTAATGCCATAAAACAGTGTCACTGAGAAAACAAAATTCTGATTACAATGGTACAGTGGTTAAGAGGCAAGGCTCAAGCAGTATTCCCTGAGGTTGAATTCCCCTTGTGCCAATTACCAGCTGTGCAATCTTGGGCAGGTTTCTTAACTTTTTGTGCCTCAGTTTCCTCATGTGTGAAATGGGAATGATAACTGTAACTATCATACCACACACATATGTAATCTTACAAATATATATATATATATGACTTATGAGTAAATAAGCACTAAATTTTAAAGCTAGGAGACACTGTAGACAGAAGGCACCAATCCAGTGGTTTTCAGAGTGTGGTCCCCAGACCAGAAATATCAGCATCACCTGGAAACTTGTTAGAAACGCATATTCTTTCAGCCAACCCCAGACCTACTGAATCAGAAATTCTGGCTTGAGAGCCCACCAATCCGGGTTTGAACAAATGAGGTAACTCTAATGCAGAACACAGTTTAGAACCACTGATCTAGTCAAGTCCTTCTTTTCTAAATGAAGAAAAGAGGGCAGGACAAAACGACTTGACTAAGATCACATAAATGAGTGGCTCTCCTGAAGCACACTGTGGTCATAGGCAGCTGTGTCTGGGTTTTTCCCCTAGTTTTTTTTTCCTTTTAATAGTTTTTTATAATTAGTTTTTTTATTAGAAGTCATTTCTTCATGCTCTAATAAGATGTACACAGACACACACATGCACAGACACACATAATTTAAAGCAAAAAAATTATTATATGAAAGTCAAGGGATTGTGTACTTTCTTTCCCCAACTTCTGTTTGGAAACTTCCAAGTGTGAGACTGTCATATTGAAAATAAAGAGCTGGTAGGACACAGGCCCTGGCCTATCAGAATGAGTGCCAACTCTAAATAACTGGCATGGCCATGCATGTTCTTCAGGTTAGAAGAACAGAAGATAGATGGGCTCCAGGTTAGACATTTACAACCAGCCTCTTGTTTATACTTCAAGATAGAAATAACAACAGGAACAGGCTGAATAGCTGGACTTTGTCTCCTGTGGACACTCTTAAGATAACATTAATGGCAGGGCAGAGAGGGGCTACACCCTGGTTGGGTAAAGATAAGGAGGTCACATATTTCTCATCTTTGGGGACAGGGAGACCTGCTGATTGCACATGAGCAGAAAGCCTCCTCAGGGGTCAAAAAGGGAGGGGGCACTATCCAATAATAGGTGTGTCAATCTCCCAGGGACCCTTGGGCTGGAATCCGTCTTGGCTAAAAGATGTGTGCCAATATCTGGAAGGGCCCTGAGTTCAGTCAGATGTGGGAAATGAATCAAGGTAGTTGGCCAGAGGAAAACAAAGACCCAGAAGAACTGCCCCATATAAGTGATTAAATCCACCTCAGGAACTTCCCTGGTGGCACAGTGGTTAAGACTCGTGCTCCCAACGCAGAGGGACAAGGTTCAATCCATGCTCAAGGAACTAGATCCCACATGCGTGCTGCAACCAAGAGTTTGCATGCCACAATGAAGGAGCAGGCAAGCCACAACTAAGGAGCCCAGTAGCCGAAATTAAGGAGCATGCCTGCCTCAACTAAGACCCAGCACAACCAAATAAAAGAAAAACAAAAAAATCCACCCCAAAAGTGTGTCTCTTTCTCTCTCTCTCTCTCTCTCAGCTCGCCCATGCTTTCTCCATACATATCTTCTCTCCTAATAAACACTCTACTTGCCTCACTACTTTTCATTTCTTTGCCGAATTCTTTCTTCAAAGCAGACAAGAGCCAGGGCAGTGCCGCGGTCACCCCACAGCCACCCAAGATTACTTCCTGGCTGCCTGTAAACCCTGACTACATCAAATCTGCTGCTAATGACAAAACCAGGTCACCAGGATTATTAGAACTCTCTCAAGAGAGAGGCTCTCAGGGAGCAGTTGACTGGTCTCCTAGATATAGCATCCTGATTTTGAAACCCCACTTCAGACTGTCCACAAGATTTTGTGCTCCTTCTCAGTTTTTACTTCTTTCCCAGAGATTAAATTGAAAGGGTGTGGTCTAGAGAAATGAGGTGCAATTGTATCTAGATTTAAATAAAGGTGTTAAAGATATTTTGGAATTTTAAACTCATTCTAAAAATAACATAAAATCTCTACTCTGCAAAGGCCAACTCTGGAGATGGTAGGGAAACTCTGGCCATTCTTATTCTGACTGCTCTCCAATCTTTGATGTATCTCCACTGTCTCATCTTTTGGTGGAAAGTGACTAAAGTAAAGCTAGGATTTCATTTTAATGTTCTCTTTTCCCAACTGTCCAGGAACAAAGTGAGCTAGGTAGGTTGACAGCAGTAGGAAAATTATTGCTTTAGAGTGCAATACATCCTCCGACTGCAACTGATAAACTGTGTTCTTTGCTTCTGTTTCACAGTAAAAATAGGTTTATTTTTGTGCTGTGAAAGGTATACATAGATAAGGATGATTTTCAAAGATTTATCAACCACAGTGTCATGGGGACCAAGCAGACAGCAGACATTGTTTAAAACCAAAGCAGGCTCTGGAAGGCCCCCATTGCATGGCATTACTTTAGTTGCTAAATGATGGGGGATAGAGGAGGGTGGTGAGGAGGGGCCAGGCAGCCAGAGCAGCAGAGACAGGGTCACACTTACTGAGAGGGCTCAGGATACTTTTCAAATAATATGGAAGTATTTCCACATTTTAACCACTAATATGACTTTAAGAAAACATACCAGCTGAAGATCAGCCTTGTATATAAACATTGTTAATGCTTAAGGAGAAAACAAAAAGAAATTTGAAATCATGCTTAACCCCACCACACAGGGATAGCCACCATTAAAATGCTGTCACATATTTAATATAAAAATATAATATACACACTATTTTGAACCAAACAAGAATATTCTTCACATACTATTATTTTGTAACCTACTTTTTCATAAATAGAATATCAGTATCTCTCAGTGTCAATAAGTATAGATCTATGTTGTTATTTCAATGATAGAGAATATTCAATTTTTACAAGCATAATTATCTATCTAACATGTGCCTGTGAACAGGTATGTTAGTTTAAAATTTTTACATATATTATTATTATGAATAAAAATATAGAGTAATGGAAATAAAAACAAAAATAAACAGGTGGGACCTAAGTAAACTCAAAAGCTTTTGCACAGCAAAGGGAACCATAAACAAAACAAAAAGAGAAGACCCACAAAATGGGAGAAAAATATTTGCAAATGATGCTACCAACAAGGGATTTCCAAAATCTACGAACAGCTCATGCAGCACAATACCAAAAAAACAACCCAATCAAAAAATGGTCAGAAGACCTAAAGAGACATTTCTCCAAAGAAGACATATAGATGGCCAAAGGCACATAAAAAGATGTTCAACATTGCTAATTATTAGAGAAATGTGAATCTAAACTACAATGAGGTATCACATCACACCAGTCAGAATGGCTATCATCAAAAAGTCTACAAATAATAAGTCCTGGGGTGGGTGTGTAAAAAAAGTAACCCTCCTACACTGTTGGTGGGAATGTAAATTGGTACAGTCACTATAGAGAACAGTATGGAGGTTCCTTAAAAAACTAAAAATAGAGCCACCATATGATCCTGCAATCCCATTTCTGAGCATATATCTGGAGAAAACCATTATTTGGAAAGATACATGCAACCAATGTTCACTGCAGCACTATTTATAATAGCCAAGACATGGAAACAACTTAATGTCCATCAACAGATGAATCAATAAAGAAGATGTGGTACATATAGACAATGAATATTACTTGGTCATAAAAAAGAACAAAATAATGTCATTTGTAGCAACATGGATGGACCTAGAGATTGTCATACTGAGTAAAGTAAGTCAGACAGAGAAAGACAAATATCATATGATATTGCTTATATGTGGAATCTAAAAAAATGGTACAAATGAACTTATTTACAAAACAGAAATAGAGTCACAGATGTAAAAAAACAAACATGGTTTTCAGGGGAAAGGAGCAGGAGGGATAAATTGGGAGATTGGGATTGACTATACACACTACTATATATAAAATAGATAACTAATAAGGACCTACTGTATAGCATAGGAACTCTTCTCAATACTCTGTAATGACCTATATGGGAAAAGAGTCTAAAAAAGAGTGGGTATATGTATATGTATAACAGATTCACTTTGCTGTACAGCAGAAACTAACACAACATTTTAAATCAACTATACGCTAATAAAAATTTTTTAAAAAGAGAATGAAATAATGCCATTTGCAGCAACATGGATGTACCTGGAGGTTATTGTACTAAGTAAAGTAAGTCAGGCAGAGAAAGACAAATATCATATGATATCGCTTGTATATGGGATCTTTAAAAAGATGATATGAATGAACTTATTTACAAAACAGAAACAGACTCACAGACTTAGAAAACAAACTTATGGTTACCAAAGGGGAAAGGTGGGGGGAGGGATAAATTGGGAGTTTGGGATTGACATGTACACACTACCATATTTAAAATAGGTAACCAACAAGGACCTACTATATAGCACAGGGAACTCTGCTCAATATTCTGCAATAACCTAAATGGGAAAAGAACTTGAAAAAGAATAGATACATGTATATATATAACTGAATCACTTTGGTATATACCTGAAACTAACACAACACTGTTAATTATACTCCAATACAAAATAAAATTTTTTTTAAATATATAATGCAATGCTTTCAACTAGATCTTTCTACATCGTTTGGTTATTTCCCTTGGGAAAATATCTAGAAGTAGAATTGATAGATCAAAAATATATACATTTTAAATTATTTTGAATATATATTTCCAAAACTCATTCCAGAAGATTATAAATATACACATTTCTAGCCCTCAAATAAACTCTAATATGTATATATCTTAGTATATTTATTTGGTTTTAATTGTGGGTTAAATCCCACCTTACTACAAAAGAGTTTCAGGTAGCTTTTTAAGCTATATACAAGATAAAAAATGTAAGTAAAAAAATGTGATCAAATGGAAACTAAGGGTAAGAAAAATAAGAGGAGGACAGGTGTGATATTAACATATAAATACCCTGAGGTTCTTTACAAGCTGAGCATTTTGACTGTGTAAGAAACCATATTCAAGCTTTATAAATATCCAGACAAATACTTGATTAAGCAAAGTGATGACTTGAATGAATCATCTCCAATTCCTTTCGAAAGTTGGCATAGCCTGAATAATAAAGGACTGAGTTAATGACAGTAATAAAACGTCATGTTGATAGTCCACGAGACAGACATGAATAATTAGATGATGACCATATTAGTAAAATGGAAATAATTTTCACTCAGATGGACATAAAACTATAAAGTCCAATGAGGTCTTTAATCCAAAAAGGAGATTTACTATTCAAATAATTATTACAATCTCCTATTCCTTTGCTCTTTCCTGTCAGAAAATTTTACCCCAAATATTGTGTCCTCCTTTACCCCAAATATTCACTATACATGCAATATTAGCCAACTTAGCCCTGCTTATATTGCACAATTCCATTTCTAAAAAGTTGAGTGGACTCTTAGACCACACTTGTATAGAAGAAGGAGGTGGTAACCTCCAGAACCAATCATTAACAATCATGAGAACAAATCAATGAAACCAACAATATTTCAGTGTTTCTAGAGGTGTCTGTCCAATATGGTAGCTCCTAGTCACAAATGGCTAGTTAAATCTAAATGCAAATTAATTAACATTAAGTAAAATTTAAAAATCAGTTCTTCAGCTAATCTAACCATGCTTCAAGTGCTCAGTAGCCATATATGGCTGGTGGTACCACTCTGGAGATACACACACACATATATATATATATATATATATATATATATATATATATATATATATATATAAAATATCTAGAATAGGCAAATTCACAGGTACAGAAAGTAGATCAGTGTTATCAGGGCTGGAGGGAGACATAAAGGTAGTTACTGCTTCATGGGTACAAAGTTTTGAAAACAGTAGTAGTGGTTGCACAATATTGTGAATAGTTTGTGCCACTAAATTGTACACTTAAAAATGGTTAAAACCGGGCTTCCCTGGTAGTGCAGTGGTTGAGAGTCCGCCTGCCGATGCAGGGGACACAGGTTCGTGCCCCAGTCCGGGAAGATCCCACATGCCGCGGAGCGGCTGGGCCCGTGAGCCATGGCCGCTGAGCCTGCACGTCCGGAGCCTGTGCTCCACAACGGGAGAGGCCACAACAGCGAGAGGCCCGCGTACCGCAAAAAAAAAAAAAAAAAAAAAAAAAAAAAGGGTTAAAACAGCATATTTTGTGTTATATATATTTCACTACAATAAAAAATCCTAAAAAAGTACTCACTGAAGGATTGACCAATGTAAACACTAAAAATAAAGTCTATTTAGTCTTCAATGTAACTGGAATCCTGCACATTGACAATGCAACATAGTTATAAATAATTCTATTGTACACTTGTAATTAAAACAGGAAAACAACTGCATCACTGAGAAATAGTGCTTTATTTCCTGGGAATGCTGTAGTTAAGGAATAACAAGCTTAATTAGAGAAGGAGGTGTCCATCTGAGCAGGGAATTCTGTGACAATTCAGTAAACATATTCTTGGCTTTTTCATCAACAATAGAGGTGGCTAACAAATCATTCTATGTTACAATTTGATTGAAAAATCACAACATAGAGCTTTTTATTTTCCTTGTCATGAGGGTATCACTGCCAGTAAACTTCAGTGATCAGTTTAGGTATTTATTTTTTGCCTTCATAACTGGAATTTTAAAAGAGAAAGAAAAAGGGATGGGGGAAGGAAACAATCTTTCATCAATTAAATAAGCAAGAGTAGAAAATAAAGGAAAGTTGAAGAGGTTTGAAGCTAGTATTTGTGCTAAACACTTTATATACATTATCTCATTAAAGTGCCTGTGGGGACAGGTGAGAAAATAAAGAGATAAAGAACAAACTGAACTGTACACAGAAAATGACAGAAGAGTGTACCAGAAACTAACACCACATTGTAAATCACCTATACTTCAATTTAAAAAAAAGAAATAAAATGACAGAAGAAAGAAATTAAACAAGAGATTATGGATACATATAATTACATTGAGACTGAAAAAAAGATGTGATAGAATGGACATAGAACTTTGCTACTCAAAGTGTGGTCTGTGTACCAGCAGCTTTGGCATCATCTGAGAATTTGAAGCTACTGTTTCACAATCTGTGTTTCAGCAAGATACCTCAGTGATTATATGCACATTAAAGTTTGACAAGAGGGAAGCACAGAGGAAACCTCTGAAGGAGGCCAATTTGATTTCTCCCTAGATGGCATCGCACACTGTCAGTGACCTCCCCATCAACCATCCCCAAAGCCCTTCTCTCTTGCCTGCTTCCAATAATAAAACTAAAACAGCCAGCTACTCTCCTGCCTCCCTTGCAGCTAAGAGTAGCAATGACCACCCAGGCAGAGAATGAGATATGATGAAATGTTACTGGGCAGCTTCTGGTAAAGATTTTCCTGTTTGAGAAAAGTAGAAATGGTGAGGTGAGATCTTTTTGTCACCTGCTAACTTCCTTTGTGCTAAGATTCCTATTGTAAAGTTACAATGCTCAGGACTGGGTTAGCTGTTTCATGGCTAATGAGAGCAGGCATCACCGACATAGATACTAAGAACAGCTAAGTGGAATTAAAAAGAGTCCTTAATGCCATCACTGAGCTGCTGCACCAACCACACTGCCCACTTTTGAACTTCTTGTGTTTTGTGAGATAATTACATGTCCCTGTGGCTAAGTCACTGTTCTATTACTTGCATCTGAGAGCATTTCTAATGGTCCTTGGGGTCAGCAGAGTGAGGAGAAAAGAGACAAGAGGGAACTATTTCACATGTAGAAAGTTCATACGTAGGGGACTCAAAACTCTGAAGGACTCAAATTTTAGTCATATTGTAGATTTGATTAATTCAGTTATTTCCATCTCAAAGGGTTTTGTGTATGTGTTTTCTCCCATAAAGAAATAAACCTGATTGTTGGTAAGTCTATAATTCGCTTTTTCTTTACAGATATAGAATATGAATCACACTTGAATTTTAGTTTTATATCACAAAACTGTTTAAGTCAGTGATTAAAAATGACAAGCTTTGTACAGCAGAAATTAACACAACACAGTAAATAAACTATACTTGAATAAAATAAATTTTTAAAAATGACAAGCTTTGCTACGTTTTTGTTAACCAGGTTACTTTTAAACCTTATTTCTTTCAGATTGTGTGTTGTTGCTACACATTCACTGTACCTCCCCAAACCTGCTAAAATATAGAATTTCAGTCCATAGGGGAACAGATATCAAAGTGATGTAAGAAGTAAACAGGTTATATTTTCCCCAGACTTCTCATGATTAAAAAATTTAATCCAAGAGTATTTCCTCCAATTTTCTTTCCTTTCCTCTCAATCAACAAAGTCTTGTTTGGGAAAAAAAATGGAAATTTCAGCATCTATTTCTGTATGGAATTGAAATTTTCCATGACACTTCAATCACACCCTACCAGTATAAGACAGGGCCACTGCTGCTGCTGCTGCTTTTGCAACAAAAAGAAAGTGCAATAAAAGATATGAATTACCAGAATTTGCATGGATTAAGGTTTAAATCTTCTAATTATTGAGTATAATGAAACAGTATATTTAAACACTTGTGAATGAAAATCTTTTAAAAATCTATAAATGAATTTCCTTCTTTACAATTATAATAGTAGCATAATAAATCTTTAGATCATTGTGAACTTTCATGGGCCTCATAGTAATCGATGATGTTCAAACTATAGAAAGGTTAAAATGAAAGGTGGATTGTTTGAACTTACTGTTCATGTATCCTAGAACATACCTTGGAGATATATATGGGTACTATTTCTGGATTTTTTTTTAATTATTTGTTTTTGGTTCAGACTTTTTTTTCTTTTGCAGGGGAATTATTTGTCATTAATCTCTTCTCTCAAAAGATTACAAGATTATGTTCAACAAATAATTTAGGCATTTCAAAGTTTTATTATTTTTAAGTAATATTTTTTACAGTACATGCACTCAAACTTAATATATACCTAGCAAAGTAATTCTCAAATTCTCATGTGCATGTGAATCACCTGGGGTCTTGTTGAAATGCAGACTCAAACTCAGTAGCTCTGGAGCTGGGCCTGAGACTCTGCATTTCTCACAAGGTGAGGCCGGTGCTGTGAGTTCCCACATCAGTCTCTTGGTAGCAGGGCCTCGTATCTTATTCTTCACAAAGTGCTTTAATTTACATAATCTCCTATAATTCTCACCCTACCCCCCACCTGATCAGCGCCTAAGATAAAGTAAGTTGCTGAGACCTTCAGGGTCTTGTCAAGACCATAAGTACCAATAATAAAGCTGACACTCCAACCCGTACAATCTGACACAAATCTAATTTTCTTTCTACTTCAAAAGAGGGCTTTCCCCTGCACCTCTGCCAGGTGAAACATCCAGTCCTTTGGAGCAAATCAGAACAAATCCTGCAGTCCATCAGTTCATTCAGATTATATATTATCTGACCAATGAAAGAGCGAAATACATCAACTAATTTTACAGACTACAATAGAAGGATCAATTTGGCTTTATTCACATAGCAGAATGCACTGTAATTTTGACTTTAATTAGACATTAGAATGTTACACGGAAAGAAATGTCCACTTATATACACTGTGTGCCATTAGCACGCCAGCTTTATATAAAGCAGAAGTTAGTTTATTTTCAGATGAGGGAAGGACAGGTGGTAAACAGACTTGCTAATTCAGAAGATGCTAGTCACGGTCCAGAGAAAAACAGAATTAGGGCTTCATTTTCCTCCCACTTTTGTCTTTCCTTCTTCTCTCTTCATCTCCCCCCTCCTTTCTTCTCTGCCACTGCACACATATCCATAAAGCCCTTAAGGATTTAGTTTCATTTTTATGATTCAACTAACTGAAAAAGCTAAAATCCCTTTTAAGGTCTGAGAGCAGTAGAAAGTCTGGTTATTTGGAGTTCTGTTGGCCAGTTTTTGGCATCCGCACTCAAGGAAGCCTCCTGCAACAACCATCCAGAATGAGCGTATGGCAGACCTCTGTAAGCAACCAGCATTATTCAGTCATTGTTCATTATGTTTGAATTAACAGTGACAGTACACATCCTGCCTGTTAGATGATGTTTCTAGTTAATTCCCTATTATCTATTAAAATCTCTGAGCTCTTGTAGAAAGGATGCACAGAAAAGTCATGCACAGAGGCTCAAGGACCACCCACATATTACTTTCCCCATACTTTCCACAATACAGTTCAAAAGAGTTGACTTTAAAAACCAATACCACCACATTAGTACTGTAACCTCATACTTCTGGTTCTGACTAGAGTGTTGGGAGGAGAAATGCATTGTTGCTTTTTTCCTATCTATGAGCCAAGTTACACTCACTCCTGGGGAAGGGAGTAGGAGTGACACTGAATTACAGAGTTGCCAGGTGAAAAGATCGCTTCAATATACTGTTGATGGTATTGTTATGTAAGCTACCCCAGCATCACTGTTCTCTGATTCTACACATCGGCCATTGGGTCAATAGCTGTAGCATCACATGACTAGAAATGAAGGCCAACATGGACCTACTTAAAAACTACTGCCTCTGTTCTGTAGAGCTCCAATATTGCTCTGCTGATATGATGTGGGAGGACTGTGAACTGCAAGGTTGCCATTCAGGAGCTGTCTGAACTAAGGCCTTGGTCCTGTGGGTTAGCTCAAGCTAGGCATCTAAGAGGCTTTTGACTTGGATTTTCTGAGATCTGAATGCTTATTACCACCTATTAGTCTCTCATCCCAAGTGACCACTATGCAGTTGGGATACAGCCAGCACTAGGATCGCCAAACATAGGCTCCAGTGTCTCCTATTTTTTGCTTGAAGAGTGTTCTTCTAAAGTTGTAGGTTACCCACTGCTGCAAAACAGCTATAACCACCCTGGGGATTTCGTTCCCATATGCAGATTTCTCCCCTCCCCCACTCTGATTTGATTAGAGAAAACACATGCTTGCAGATCTAATACCTGTGTTCACCATGTCACAGCATGAGAATCAGGAACTCTATGCTGTGAGGCCCTCCAAGGTCTCCAGGACTGATCATTCTTTACTGAAAACAGAATTTAAAAAGTTTTCCTCAGCAGAAAAACCGAGGCAAAATAGTCTAAAGACAAAAATTCATTTACTGAGTGCATTTTGTTTAAAGTAGCATATGATCTATTCAATGTCTGAGTTCACTTGTAAATAAATGACTACCCCTTCTAATAACAATAATGATAACATGCTGCATGTGTTAAAAGCTTTTACACTTTCAAACACTTTCCATATGGATTGAACCACTTCTAACTCAATAAACATCCATAAAATTTACACATTGCTTGAACTGTGAATGTTCCCCCAAAAAGATATGTTGAAATCCTAACCTCCAGTACCTCAGAATGTGACTTACTTGGAAAAAGGGTCTTTACAGCAGCAATCAGGTTAAAATGAGGTCATTAGAGTAGACCCCACTCCAATATGACAGTATCCTTATTAAAAAGACAAAAGTTAGACACAGATAGGCACAGAGGAAGATGATGTGAGGAGAGAGCAAAAGGACAGCCATCCCCAAGCCAGGGAATACCTGAGATCTTCAGAAGCTAGGCTTCTTCTGCTTACCTGAAATCAATCATTTCAACTATTGTTTTCTTAATGAGGCTTCTCTTGGAGGATATGACATGGAAGCTGATGGGGTCTGCTTCCTAGAAGGATGAGCTACAGTTACAAAAATGCTGAATTTCTAAATTTACATAATAAGTGTTCAAGTAATATGATTGTGTACCCTGGAAAAATAATTTCAGAAGCAGGTTCCTTCTTTCTAAGTGGGGGCTTGTAATTTCATTGCATAAATGTCCTAGATTATTCAGCATATATTTATGAAGTACTTATTATGTGCCTGGTACAGTATGAGATAGAGGATCATTCATGAAACACACAATTAAACTGAGATGTCATTATAAGTAGACCTGGCAAAAGAATGACAACAGTTTCCTAAATACTCTGGGTAGAGCCAGGAAAAGGAGGAGTTCCCACCCCCAACTTTGAAAGCTTGGGCTAAGTTTGATACTGTCATGGAAGACCTTGGCATATTCTCCATCAAAATGGAGATGGTTTTGTTGGGCTTAATAAATAATATTAACTAAGCTTCATTGTTCAATTAATTGATAATTGAATAAAATGATAGTATTAGCAATTCTAACAATAGCAAGACCTAAACTTTACTTACCAGTATCACTATGCTCAAACTTGTCAAGCGCTTCCTTCTTTGATCTTTACAACCACCTTATTGGGTAGGTAATACTGTGAACCCACTTTAAAGATGAGTAAACCAATGTACAGAGAGGCAAGTAACTTACTTAAGAGGTCACAAAAGTAATAAAGACCGAAGTCAGAATCCAAAACCATGTATGTCGGTTCTCAGAACTGACAACAGAAACAGAAGACACTCCTTTTCTAAACAGCATATCCATTAACCAGGTTAAACTTTGGGTAAAAAGTCACCTCCAAATTTCATGGAATAATAGCCTTTGATTCATACTTATGCAAAATCCTCCCTTCATTTTTACAAACAAAGTCTGAGTCCAAGAGAGTACTAGTACTCCAAGAAAAGAAAATAACAATAAAAACTATAGAGAGCAGGGTTTACAGATCCCTCAGAATGTGAATTTCATCTGCTGAATAAGTCACTCCAGAAAACAAATTAGTATTTCAGTAAGATGAAAAAATGCATATATATATATATATATATGATCATTGTAGTAAAGGAAGTGACAGATGACAAGTGGAATCCTTAAAAATCCAATACTGGTGAATCAGACACATGAGATTGGGAAACAGCCTTTTGTTTCTAGCTTCAACAATTCTTTCCCCAAATAAAAATTATGTCAGCTACAGAGTTTAAATCAAATCTACCACCAAGTGTCCAAAAAAAACAAAAAAAAGGAAAACTATGACATTGTTGAATGACAGAAGTGGAAATGGCCTTAGAGACCATGCTTAACCCTCATACAGAGCCTGAAACATCAGCCCAGAGTTTAAAGTTGGTAACAATTGTAGATAGAAATCCTAGAGCTAAAATGCATTCATTGTTAATATGGGAATTCTAATAGCGTATGCCCAAATTATTCTTTCTTTTCTATGTATTCTTCTCGATGTGAGTTCTGAGACATTTATTAGTTCAAGCAGTTTGTAACTCTGTTAAGAACATCCAGTGCTAACATATTTTCTAAAGCTGAACTGTCAGTGTATTCTGTCTCCCAACACCAGTAAGGTTCATCTTCATTTTGGCAATGAACCCTTTCACACATGGGCCACATGCCAATACAGCATTTTTTCCTCATAATCTTGAAAACTGAAGCAGAGTTTCAGTTTTCAGGTAATGACGCCATCCTTCTTCCAGAGCACGTGGGCAGAGTACCAGCCACTATGATAGTTGGGGGTTGACCTCACTGAGTTCTGGTCCTTGATATGTAGCTAGGAGAGGGAAATTATTTTAAAACATGCTTCACATCCTGTCAGCCTCTCTTCTCCTTCCATGGTGGCACTGGGAGTCTTGTTCTACATGACATGGCCTCAGCATGGAAACATCCTAGGTCTCTGGGTCATCACTTGAAAGAAAGACACCAAGGAGAGCTGCCTGACCTCCACTGTACTACCATGTGGGTGACAAATAACCTTCACTCTCTTACACCACAGAGATCTTGGGGTGTGCCTGTTACCACAGCATCACCTAACCTCTCCTGAGTAACACAGCGAAGAGCTCTCTGTATGTGACCACTTCTAAGACTGTGCTTATTCAGAACTCGGAGCATGCTGAACACACTCACACATGGCATTCCATATCATGACAGTGTTAACAGCAAATCAAAAATCTAAAGGAAAGTTAAATAACTGGCTCTACTTTCTCTTTCTCCGGGTCTCTTATTTCTGTTTCATATTGCCCACCTACCCTGGCGATCAGTTTGTATCTCGGAAATGTGAACACTAGGTTTGCCAGCTCTACAGTACTGGGTCAGCCTTTTCCATTTCAACGCTCTACCAATTTCAGGCTCCACATGTTTGATACCTGATTCCTTTTATTCACTGGGCTCATTTTTACATAACTGACTCAATTCATGTTGACATCTACTCAGGTTAGTATCTCTAACTTATCAGGGTGTGTTAAAAACACAGACTGTGGCTGGAATCCCTGCATACATGATGAGGATGCGGAATCAAATATCCTTTAGTTGGTATATCTTTGAATTTCTTCTCCAGATTTAGTCACCATTATAGCCAATGAACACCCTTCACATTTGTTGATTAAATAGGACCACCAGATAATTATTTTTTTTTACTTTCACCTTTTCGTTTGATAGGTAGTTTTATATAAATGTGATTGATATTCATTTTATCTTGTTGATAGACATGGGAGATTTCATTAACAACAAAATGTCAAGAACAACAGATCCACCTAAATCTTTCCCCTGTTATCGGAAGTGTCAAGATCTCATGAGGCTTTTAAGAAGAGGATTCCCTTAAACTGCAGTTGAGTGTTGGAAGAATTTCTCCTTGTATTCTGACATGCTGTGAGACATAGTTGTTAACAGTGATGGGGAAGGAAAGGGGCTGATCTTGGAGGAGATTCTGAAATGATGAATTGAGAATAGATGGATTTGAAAATAGCCTGCTCCTCTGAAACCAGCAGGAATCACCAAGTCAATAAAACCTCCAAACATCTGGAGACAGACAAATATAGTCTCCATATTTTCCTTTTCTAAAGAGACATAGTCACTATGCGAGAAAAAGGGGTGGGAATATTTGTAGCAACAAGGCACCAAGAAACAACCCAACACCAAAGAGAAGCATGTGGAAAGGACATCTGCTCTCCTATGACAGATATAGAAAAGAGATTATCTTTGAAGATATGCAAAGAATTGTCTGAAGGGCTAGAAGCCTTTATCCAGAGAAAGATGGGAGGAGAAGGCAAAGCTGAAGGAATTGTCAGGAAAATGTATGTCCAAACAATGCCCAACCCATGAGTGACAAGGAGCACAGTCACTTGAGGAACCTGCAGTGGCTCAGAAGAGCAATAGCAAAGAGCACAGCACATGACCCCCTTCACTCACAACTTACTGGTTCTTGGCCAAAATTATAAGCCATCATCATAAGTCAACAATCACCTATACCATCTCGTGAATCTTTCCTTTGAATTCTGATGAAATAAGAACAATTTTTTTGTCAAAAATCTTCTCTAGTGGATATTGATCATACCTCTTGGATGCCCAGAAGCTTTGAATACCCCTGCTGGTTTGGAAAAGTCCTTACTTTGTCAATTCTGGTGTAAAATAGAGGTCACTTTTCTATATAAATGTCTCACATTCAGAGCCTCCCTCAAAGATTTATATAAACCAAGAACCTGCCTATCGAACAAAGCAAAGCCAAATACTGAATTAGAAGCTGGTAGCACAAAGAAGGAGGTCTTGCCCCAAATTCCTTCTGGCTTAAAATCCCCCCAGTTTCTAGGTTTAGCAGTGAACAGGGTTCTATGCTGATGCTTAGTGTCCAGTATTACAAGTGTCTGCCATGGTATCTCCACTTGACCAGTTCTGATTGGTGATACAGGGCACAGGTCATCACTCTGTGATCCTGGCACCTATTTCTCTAACTTCTAGAAATTGTGACCTAGTCAATATAATTTAACATACTTATTTTCTGCTTAAACCACTAAGGATTGATTTCTCTTGTTTGCAACCATAACCCTGCAGTGGACACTGTCCATGCTCTGCTCAGATCCTCTGATTCTACTTCTCAGTGCTGGGATTCTCTCTCCCAGATTCTGTGCACTCTTGCGTGTAAAGGCAACTCTTGCAACTTTCTTTGGAAGTACTGCCCTCTGACTATAAAGCTGTTTTGTACACATGCCCAAAAGAGCTGCAAGTGCTTAGAAACTGACACCCCCTTAAGCAGTATTTGGCAAATGATTGACAGGTGTAGGAATATGAAAACTACTGTATTAGCTGGCTAGGGCTGCCATCACAAAGTACCACAGCCTGGACGCCGTCAACAACAGAAATTTATTTTCTCACAATTCTGGAGGCTAGAAGCCCAAAATCAAGATGTCATTAGGATGGTTCTTCTGAGGCTGATCTCCTAGGTTTGTCTCCTCCCTGTGTCTTCACATGGTCTTCCTTTTGTGTGTATCTGTGTCCTCATCTCTTCTTAGGAGGACCAGTCATATTGGATTGGGGCCCACCTGTGTGACCTCATTTTAACTTAATTACCTCTTTAAAGACATTAACTCCAAATATAGTCACATTCTGAGGTACTGAGAATTTAGGGCTTCGACATCTGGATTTTTAGGGGGACAAAATTCAGCCTATAAAAATGACCTCCCTTGTCTCAAAGAGCTATAAACAATGAGGGCTGATATGCTCCAGAGAGCCTCTGCAGGATAAGGCTGAGGCTGGGACATGGTCTGAAATCACACTCTTTCCTGGGCTTCTTGCCCTTGTTTGGCTTGCTTTGCTCAATCTTTCAGTGGTTTCTCCTGGGAGCCCTTCCTTAATAACTTACTTGTACAGGGATTCTCATCTCAGGTTCTTGGAAAGCTGAACCATTAGATAATCCTGAATAATACAGCTTCCTTTGCTCAGATGGTCTTCCAACAGAAAAACCTTCAAGAGGATATGCACATCTCCTTTAAAGCATCAGGAAGTGCTGTCAATGGGATGGAGAAGTAAGGACTTCAGAAATCGCTCTCCTCCATAAAAGCACTGAGAACACTGGGAAAAATTGTCAAAAATCACCTTTTTCAGAGCTCTGGAAATTAACCAAAGGCTTGCAACACTCTGGAGAACACATACTTAAGAAAAATGGCTGAATCTCAGTAAGAACAGAGAGTTTGCAGCATTTTAACTTGGTCTCTTTCCATCCCCTTTTCCAATTCTGCAGTAGACTTGAAAACCAACAGCCTCACAATCACAGTGAAAACCAGCATTCTGGCAAACAACGAAAGTGACAGAACAGGGTTAGAGCTATTCCAATGCCCAAATCCCAGAGAACTGACATTATTTGACCTGCCTGTCCGCTCCCTGGAAAGGTACTCTCACAGAGTTTGCTTTCCTTTGACCTAATGCAAAGCTCGTCCAGTGCAAACAATTTCTCAATACATCATAATCAAACTATCAAATCTGAAGACAACAAGAGATTCTTGAAAGCAGCAAGAAAGAAGTACTTATCACATGCAAGGGATCCTCAATAAGATTAATACTGATTTCTCATCAGAAATCATGAAAGCCATAGGCAGTGAGATGATATATTCAAAGTGCTGAAATAAAAACACTGTCAACTAATAATTGAACCAGCAATTCTAGAGAACCAAGAATTTTCATCCAGTAAAATAATCCTTTGAAAATTAAGGAGAAATTAAGGCATTCCTAGATAAACAAAAATTGAGAGAAGTGGTCATAAAAATATTTGCTCTACAATAAATACTAAAGGGATTCCTTCAGGAAGAAATGAAAAAACACTAGATAGTAACTTAAATCCACATAAATAAATAAATTGCACCAGTAAAGATAACTATATAAATAAATAGAAAAAATGTTATAATGTATGTATTGTTTGTAGTACTTTTTCCTCCTAGCTGATGAAAAGATAACCACATAAAGCAATAATTATAAATCTCTGTAGATAGGTATAAAAAGGAAGATGTAATTTGCATGACAGTAATAACAAAGTGAATCAGTTATACATAAATACATATCCCCATATCTCCTCCCTCTTGCATCTCCCTCCCATCCTCCCTATCCCACCCCTCTAGGTGGTCACAAAGCACCTAGCTGATCTCTCTGTGCTATGGGGCTGCTTCCCGCTAGCTATCTATTTTACATTTGGTAGTGTATATATGTCCCCGCCACTCTCTCACTTCGTCTCAGCTTACCATTCCCCCTCCTCATGTCAAGTCCATTCTCTACGTCTGTGTCTTTATTCCTGTTGTACCCCTATATACTTCAGAACCACTTTTTTTTTAATGATTTCATATATACTTGTTAGCATATAGTATTTGTTTTTCTCTATCTGACTTACTTCACTCTATATGACAGAATCTAGGTCCATCCACCTCACTACAAATAACTCAATTTCATGTCTTTTTATGGCTGAGTAATATTCTATTCTATGTATGTGTCACATCTGCTTTATCCATTCATCTGTTGATGGACACTTAGGTTGCTATTGTAAATAGAGCTGCAATGAACAATGTGGTACATGACTCTTTTTGAATTATGGTTTTCTCAGGGTATATGCCCAGTAGTGGGATTCTTGGGTTGTATGGTAGTTCTATTTTTAGTTTTTTAAGGAAACTCCATATTGTTCTCCATAGTGGCTGTATCAATTTACATTCCCACCAACAGTGCAAGAGGGTTCCCTTTTCTCCACACCCCCTCCAGCATTTATTGTTTGTACAATTTTTGATGATGGCCATTCTGAATGGGGTGAGGTGATAACCTCATTGTAGTTCTGATTTGCATTTCTCTAATCATTAATGATGTTGAGCATTCTTTCATGTGTTTGTTGGCAATCTATATGTCTTCTTTGGAGAAATGTCTGTTTAGGTCTTCTGCCCATTTTTGGATTGAGTTGTTTGGTTTTTTGATATTGAGCTCATGAGCTGCTTGTAAATTTTGGAGATTAATCCTTTGTCAGTTGCTTCGGTTGCAAATATTTTCTCCCATTCTGAGGGCTGTCTTTT
Source organism: Delphinus delphis (assembly GCF_949987515.2). Classification (NCBI taxonomy): domain Eukaryota; kingdom Metazoa; phylum Chordata; class Mammalia; order Artiodactyla; family Delphinidae; genus Delphinus; species Delphinus delphis. Next base: position 48,951,032 of record NC_082692.2, on the reverse strand, counting down.
CGTATCGTCTATGGTTTCCTTTGTTGTGCAAAAGCTTTGAAGTTTCATTAGGTCCCATTTGTTTATTTTTGTTTTTATTTCCATTTCTCTAGGAGGTGGGACAAAAAGGATCTTGCTGTGATTTATGTCATAGAGTGTTCTGCCTATGTTTTCCTCTAAGAGTTTTATAGTGCCTGGCCTTACAGTTAGGTCTTTAATCCATTTTGAGTTTATTTTTGTGTATGGTGTTAGGGAGTGTTCTAATTTCATTCTTTTACATGTAGCTGTCCAGTTTTCCCAGCACCACTTATTAAAGAGGCTGTCTTTTCTCCACTGTATATTCTTGCCCCCTTTATCAAAAATAAGGTGAGCATATGTGCTTGGGTTTATCTCTGGGCTTTCTATCCTATTACATTGATCTAAATTTCTGTTTTTATGCCAGTACCATACTGTCTTCATTACTGTAGCTTCATAGTATATTCTGAAGTCAGGGAGCCTGATTCCTCCAGCTCCGTTTTTCGTTCTCAAGATTGCTTTGGCTACTGGGGTCTTTTGTGTTTCCATACAAATTGTGAAATTTTTTGTTCTAGTTCTGTGAAAAATGCCAGTGGTAGTTTGATAGGGATTGCACTTAACTGGTAGATTGCTTTGGGTAGTATAGTCATTTTCACAATGTTGATTCTTCCAATCCAAGAACATGGTATATCTCTCCATCTGTTTGTATCATCTTTAATTTCCTTCATCAGTGTCATAGTTTTCTGCATATGGTTTTTTGTCTCCTTAGGTAGGTTTATTCCTAGGTATTTTTGTTGTTGTTGCAATGGTAAATGGGAGTGTTTTCTTAATTTCACTTTCAGATTTTTCATCATTAGTGTATAGGAATGCAAGAGATTTCTGTGCTAATTTTGTATCCTGCTACTTTACCAAATTCATTAGTTAGCTCTAGTAGTTTTCTGGTAGCATCTTTAGGATTCTCTATGTATAGTATCATGTCATCTGCAAACAGTGACAGCTTTACTTCTTCTTTTCTGATTTGGATTCCTTTTATTTCTTTTTCTTCTCCGATTGCTGTGGCTAAAACTTCCAAAACTATGTTGAATAACAGTGGTGAGAGTCGACAACCTTGCCTTGTTCCTGATCTTAGAGGAAATGATTTCAGTTTTTCACCATTGAGAGCAATGTTGGCTGTGGGTCTGTCATATATGGTCTTTATTATGTTGAGGAAAGTTCCCTCTATGCCTACTTTCTGGAGGATTTTTATCATAAATGGGCATTGAATTTAGTCGAAAGGTTTTTCTCCATCTATTATGATCATATGTTTTTTGTTCTTCAATTTGTTAATATGATGTATCACATTGATTGATTTGGGCATATTGAAGAATCCTTGCATTCCTGGGATAAACCCCACTTGATCATGGTGTATGATCCTTTTAACGTGCTGTTGGATTCTGTTTGCTAGTATTTTGTTGAGGATTTTTGCATCTATGTTCATCAGTGATATTGGCCTGTAGTTTTCTTTCTTTGTGACATCTTTGTCTGGTTTTGGTATCAGGATGATGGTGGCCTCGTAGAATGAGTTTGGGAGTGTTCCTCCCTCTGCTATATTTTGGAAGAGTTTGAGAAGTATAGGTGTGAGCTCTTCTCTAAATATTTGATAGATATCACCTGGGAAGCCATTTGGTCCTGGGCTTTTGTTTGTTGGAAGAGTTTTACTCACAGTCTCAATTTCAGTGCTGGTGATTGGTCTGTTTATATTTTCAATTTCATCCTGGTTCAGTCTTGAAAGGTTGTGCTTTTCTAAGAATGTGTCCATTTCTTCCAGATTGTTCATTTTATTGGCATACATTTGCTTGTAGTTGTTATTTCTCCTTTTTCATTTCAAATTCTATTGATTTGAGTCTTCTCCCTTTTTTTCCTGATGAGTCTGGCTAATGGTTCATCAATTTTATTTATCTTCTCAAAGAACCAGCTTTTAGTTTTATTGATCTTTGCCATTGTTTTCTTCATTTCTTTTTCATTTATTTCTGATCTGATCTTTATGATTTCTTTCCTTCTGCTAACTTTGGTGTTTTTTTGTTCTTCTTCCTCTAATTGCTTTAGCTGTAAGGTTAGGTTGTTTATTTCAGATGTTTCTTGTTTCCTGAGGTAGAATTGTGCTGTTATAAACATCCCTCTTAGAACAGCTTTTGCTGCATCCCATAGGTTTTGGGTCATCATGTGTTGTCATTTGTTTCTAGGTATCTCTTGATTTCCTCTTTGATTTCTTCACTGATCTCTTGGTTATTAAGTAGTGTATTGTTTAACCTCCATGTGTTTGTATTTTTTACAGATTTTTTCTTGTAATTGATATCTACTCTCATAGTGTTGTGGTCAGAAAAGATACTTGATACAATTTCAATTTTCTTAAATTTACACAAATTACACAATTACACAAATTTACACAAAGGCTTGATTTGTGACCCAAGATATGGTCTATCCAGGAGAATGTTCCCTGAGCACTTGAGAAGAAAGTGTATTCTGTTGTTTTTGGATGGAATGTCCTATAAATATCAATTAAATCCATCTTGTTTAATGTATCACTTAAAGCTTGTATTTCCTTATTTATTTTCATTTTGGATTATCTGTCCATTGGTGAAAGTGGGGTGTTAAAGTCCGCTACTATGATTGTGTTACTGTCGATTTCCCCTTTTAAGGCTGTTAGCATCTGCCCTATGTACTGAGGTGCTCCTATGTTGGGTGCATAATATTTACAATTGTTATATCTTCTTCTTGGATTGATCCCTTGATCGTTATATAGTGTCCTTCTTGGTCTCTTGTAATAGTCTTTATTTTAAGTCTATTTTGTCTATTATGAGAATTGCTATTCCAGCTTTCTTTTGATTTCCAATTCCATAGAACATCTTTTTCCATCCCCTCACTTTCAGACTGTATGTGTCCCTGAAGTGGGTCTCTTGTAGACAGCATATATACGGGTCTTCATTTTGTATCCATTCAGCCAGTCTATGTCTTTTGATTGGAGCATTGACTCCATTTACATTTAAGGTAGTTATCAAAATGTATGTTCCTATTACCATTTTCTTAATTGTTTGGGGTTTGTTCTTGTAGTCTTTTCCTTCTATTGTGTTTCCTGTCTAGAGGAAATTAGCAATTGTTGTAAAGCTGTTTGGGTGGTGCTAAATTCTCTTTGCTTTTGTTTTTCTGTAAAGGTTTTAATTTCTCTGTCAAATCTGAATGAGATCCTTGCTGGGTAGAGTGATTTTGGTTGAAGGTTTTTCCCTTTCATCACTTTAAATATGTCCTGTCACTCCCTTCTGGCTTGCAGAGTTTCCGGTGAAAGATCAGCTGTTGACATTATGGAGATTCCCTTGTATGTTATTTGTTTTTCTCTTGCTGCTTTTAATAATTTTTCTTTGTATTTAATTTTTGATAGTTTGAGTAATATGTCTCTTGGCGTGTTTCTCCTTGGATTTATCCTGTATGGGACTTTCTGCTCTTCCTGGACTTGATTGACTATTTCCTTTCTCATATTAGGTTCATTTTCAACTATAATCTCTTCAAATATTTTCTCAGTCCTTTTCCTTTTCTCTTCTTCTTCTGGGACCCCTATAATTCGAATGTTGGTGTGTTTAATGTTGTCCCAGCGGTCTCTGAGACTGTCTTCAATTCTTTTCATTCCTTTTTCTTTATTCTGTTCTGCGGTAGTTATTTCCACTATTTTATCTTCCAGGTCACTTATCCGTTCTTCTGCCTCAGTTATTCTGCTATTGATTCCTTCTAGACAATTTTTAATTTCATTTATTGTGTTGTTCATCATTGTTTGTTTGCTCTTTAGTTCTTCTAGGTCCTTGTTAAACCTTTCTTGTATTTTTTCCATTCTATTTCCAAGATTTTGCATCATCTTTACTATCATTACTCTGAATTCTTTTTCAGGTAGACTGACTATTTCCTCTTCATTTGTTTGGTCTGATGGGTTTTTACCTTGCTCCTTCATCTGTTGTGTGTTTCTCTTTCTTCTCATTTTGCTTATCTTACTCTGTTTGGGGTCTCCTTTTCACAGGCTGTAGGTTCACAGTTCCCGTTGTTTTTGGTGTCTGACCCCAGTGGCTAAAGTTGGTTCAGTGGGTTGTGTAGGCTTCCTGGTGGAGGGGACTGGTGCCTGTGTTCCGGTGTATGGGGCTGGCTCTTGTCTTTCTCGTGGGCAGGACCACATCTGGTGGTGTGTTTTGGGATGTCTGTGGCCTTATTATGATTTTAGGCAGCCTCTCTGCTAACGGGTGGGGTTGTGTTCCTGTCTTTCTAGTTGTTTGGCATAGGGTGTCCAGCACTGTAGCTTGCTAGTCATTGAGTGGAGCTGGGTCTAAGCATTGAGATGGAGATCTCTGGGAGAGCTTTCACCATTTGTTCTTACATGGAGCCAGGAGGTCTCTGGTTGATCAATGTCCTGAACTCGGCTCTCCCCCCTCAGAGGCAAAGCCCTGACACCCCGCTGGAGCTCCAAGACCCTGTCAGCCACACCACTGCTAGTGTTGGAGGGTCTCCTGCAGAGGTGGGGGGTGGCTGCGGCTGACCGTGGGGACAAGGACACTGGCAGCAGAAGTTCTGCGAAGTACTCCTTGACGTGAGCCCTCCCAGAGTCCTCCATTAGCCTCACCAAAGAGCCAGGTCTGACAAAAAGTTTTTAATTTTTTTTTAATTTTCAAAAATTTTAAAAGGTTTTGAGGTTAAATTTGTATTAATCTGACTAGATTGTGTAAATTAGTATGTTAATCATAATTTCTAGGTTAATCAGTAGGAAAATAATAAATATATATAATAAAATAAATGACAAGCAAATTAAAGTCATACACTAGAAAAATCTAACACAAAAGAAGGTAGTAAAAGAGGAAAGGCAGAACAACAAAAAAGACAAGGCATATAGAAAATAAATAGCAAAATGGAAAATGTAAGTCTTACCTCTTATAGTAATTTCATTAAATGTAAATGGAATAAACACTCCAATTAAAAGGTGCAGCTTGGTGGAATGATTTTTTTTAAAAAAAGACAAAAACAGTGATCTGGCTACATGCAAACAGAAACACAGTGAGATACGACAATATTCTAAGGTATCATCTGTTTTTTACTGTCTTCTAAAGTTAAGCTATCTTTACTAGAGTGCTTTTATTTGGGGCATTGAGTGTTTTGAAGAAGACACTGAATTATACCTCACCTCTGTGTACACACACACACGCACATACAAACACATACACTAGCATATTTTTATGTCTCAGTTCTATGTGCTCAAATGTAGGAAACTCAACAGATAAAGACAAAGTAATTGTATTCATAGAACTTAATGCTGTGTCAACAATTTGCCTACATCTACCCACATAGGATTTCCAGAAAGTTTTAGAAACAAAATTTATACTCGCAAAATATGCTACATCCATGCAAACTGGGCCAGAGAGACTTGCAGAATCATAAGGGACTATTTTCCATATACACTATCTCACTTTATGTCCATTTCAACTCTCTAATATAAATTTAACAGGTATTTTAATCTCCACTTAAAAAATAAAGACTTAGAGTTCAAGAATACACATTATTTGCAGAGGCTGCACAGTTAATTTGTGGCAGAAACAGTATGAAAACATATCCTCATTCTTTCCTATGTTTATTGGAATGAGCACATCCTCTTCCCTCTCATTGTGCTAGCAGCCCATTGAAGTAGCAGGCAAACTTGTTCTGACTTTGTAGTTAAAATGCCTGAGAGAATTTTAAAGTTGGTGATGAGATTTTGCTATTCTATAACTTAATTTAAAAAGAGGAATGAAAGAAGTTGTGCTGAGAATGGGATGCAAATCTTTAACGGCATATTTGCTTAAAATATCATAGAGGGAATTGTGCATGAGCCGCTTTTTGAAATCAAATAAATTTCCTTAAATCACTGTCTTTTTCTTTCCATTAACAAAGTCTGCATTGGCAATGAGTCTGCAGTCTACACAGTCATAAAATGCAGTCTATCAACCTGTCTGTATGAAGTCAATAGCACACTGAACTAAGGCCCCTCCCTTTAGCATGCACACACACACATACAGTATCCTCATTTTATGGCCTGAATTATTTTTTCTTCTAGTATGTGCTTTCCAAAAAGTGTCAATGCCTTAGAAGCATAAGGAGGACTCTCGAGCCACTTTTTAAATAAATTCAATATCTACTCCTGTTAGAGAAAATTGCCATAAACCACCAGGCATCATATTTTGGCTAAACTATCAGTCAGCCACCTTTTATGGAACTGTCTTTATTATCTAGTTCATTTCTTGAAATTGTCCAGCTTGCTTATAAATGTCAAACAAGGTTCACATACTTATCTGGGCTTTTCTCTTCAGCAAGTGACAGGAAAATGTCCTCCCAGTAGGGTGCTATACATGTAATTTACCCAAGGAATCAAAACCAAGAACCAAAATGTCTTTTACCTCACTGTGGTCACACTGCAGAACAAGGAAATCTCCCCTTGCTCTCCCTAGGAAGCAGGACCAAAAGAGAACATAGAGCATGTCTGTATGATGCAACCAGCTGTGCATGGAATCAACCCTTAATTAAAAATTACTTAAGAGTAATAAAACTAGGGTCATCCTGCCATTTTAATTTCAATGGAATTGAAAGGCAATGCTCTGCCAACATTAAGCCATTCTGTTTCATTTCCATCAAACAATCTCCTTCTCTAGGATTATGGAGCCAATGCAGCATAGGTCTCCATTCCTATGAGAAGAGATTAGGTTGGAAGACAATCAAGGACTACTTTAAGGCACAGAAGGGTCCCTATAATAACTATAATATTGTTCTCCCTTCTTACTGAAAAAGGTTTGGCTCCCTGTTTTCTTCACCTGTAAAATACTAATAAGAATATCTGACCATTAAAACTGTTGTAAAGACTGAATGAAAAAAAGTGTGTAACAAAGTCTTCTGGTTAAGATGGCACCAAAAGTCTGCATAGAAACACCACCCAAAGTCACCTCTAGCCAGGCTAACCAAGAATGAAAGAGAGGACACAAATTGCCAATGTCAAAGTGAAAGAAATATCATCACTATGGATCTCATAGATATTAAAATGGTAACAGAGGAATCCTTACTACAAGCAACTCTATGTCCACAAATTTGACAATTTAGATAAATCAGATGAACTCTTAAAAGACACAAATGACTAAACTCACATAAGGAGAAAAAAAAAGCTGAATAGCCCTGTATGTAATTTTTTAAAAATTGAATCAATATTCAATAGCCTTCCATAAAAAAGAAAGCATCAGGCTTAAATAGTTTCACTGGTAAATTCTACCAAACACTTAAAAAAGAAATTACACTAATTCTCTGCATTCTCTTCCAAAAAACAGAAACAGAAGAAATACATCCTAATTAATTCTATGAGGCCAAAATTACCCTAAAACTGAAACAAGATAAAGATATTATAAGAAAAAAATGACTAATAGCTAAATGATTAATGAACATAGATGTAAATTTCCTTACAAATATCAGCAAATGATTTAAAAAATACATGAAAAGAATTCTATACCACAACCAAGTGGGATTTACTCCAGGTATGCAAGGTTGGTTCAACATTGAAAAATCAATCAATGTAATCTATCTTATTAACAGAAAATTCTAGATAACATAAAATGAACAAAAGATTTAAAAATTTTAAGGATCAGAAGAAAAATAACAACAATCATAACAACATAACAACTGAAATCACTCACCAAGTCCTTCCAGAAGTGACTGTTCCGCTCACTGCCATACCAGTTCAGCCTCATCCCATCCAGAGCCAACAGAAAAATGACAAAAGGCAAGGCCAGAACTATTAGGGGCTGTCTTTCTCCTACCTTAGAGTCTGAATGAGGATCTTGAAATATAGCTGTTTATATACCCACTTCACAGAAGAGAGAAAGCCAATCCTCAAAAAGACTAAATAACCTGCCTTGGATAAATCAGTTCTTGAGTAACGGACCAGGAAACGATGCCAGGTCTGAGAGCCATTGAAGCAGACTGGATCTTAGAAATCAGCAAAAAGGAAACTCCTGAGGGACGACAAAGGAGCTATCTGGGAAATTCCTACATAGTGATGGGCAAACAGGCCTGGATTAAGAAAAAGGGAAGTGAGTCTCCTCCATAGTAGCAAACAGGCAAATCACCCTCTTCCCTCTCTGCTCCTTGATCCATGGAGAGTGTAATACTGGAACTCATGGAACTCAAAGGCTGAGGGAGACAAGTGGAAAGGAAGGTACCCACAACACCGCAGGTATAGAAAGGAATGCCACCGCAGTGCTGGGGGTGGGGACACGCCTTACCTGGGAGGCTCACAGAAGTCTTCACATTGAAGGTAAAGAGTGAGCTGACCCTTAAAGATGAATGGACATCAAAGACTCCTCTATTAAATAACTGTCTGAGCCTAGATAAGTCATATAACCTCTCTGGACTTTGCAATGTTTAATCTATAAAATAAGGGAGGAAGGTGAGCGTTTTTAAGAGTTCTCTTAGCTCCATCAGTCAAGAATTCTATAAATTCGTAGTAGAATGGAAATACTGTTTGACTTTTCCCTACCATCTCTCATGTATCCTATGTTTTTCCTCTCTCTCTTGCTTGCTTTGGCAACCCACACTACCCTACCACAACCCCCGCCACTGAAAACAGAGGAAGTGAAATGAAAGTTTTAAAATGACAGGTGCCTTTACCCTTAGCTAAGTTTAACATGCATTCAGTCATCTGCTGTGGGTTATTTTGGCTTTAGACTCTATTTATTCTGTCAGTCAATATAAAAGGTACCACTCACCATACCACCACCACAGCAGACGTGCAGGCTGTAGCATGGAAAGAGAGGACTCCTTTTGTGGAATTTTAGAAAAGCTATTAGCTATATAGGATTTCACTAATATTTTTGGCATTTCAACATAGGGCTTCAAATCTTAGGCATGTGGAATCTCTAAGAAGTCTATTATATTTGAATAAACTATAATATTTTATTGTTAAAAGGCTATTTTTTAGATAAACTGAAGAGGAAAAAATGATGAAAAATGCTGAGTCATTGTAGAAACAGAAGAAAAAACAGAAAAGTACAGAGGAATCAATATAAATACACACCTTGGATTCTGACTAAATCCAAAGGGCAGAGATGATTGTAGAACCAACATAGGCTGATTCAATTCTTCAAGACCTTCTTTCCATTCATCACCAGCAAAGAAAAACCAGCATTCCTGTGACCATGTTCTGCCATACAGGTGAGCTGGGATCAAATCTACAGAAAGAGGGGGAGTCCCAGCCTTTGAGAGAGCAAAGTCCTAGACCCAGCTTCTGAGTGCTGTGTGACTTTGGAGAAACTCTAACCTCTCTGAATTTCAGTCCCCTCATGTGCAAAATGAAGTCTTTTGGGAGAATAGGAAGTGAAAAAAATAGGTTTTAGGTAACACTATCTGGGTTCATTCAGTCACTTATTCTTTCAGTCCTCAACTCTACATTATATGCTTACCAGGTACAAAGCACTAAGGATCTCCTGGTGAGTAAAAACAAACACGAAGCTATGAAAAAATAAGTACACTAGTAAAAATAAAGGTACAGTTGTGAGGTGGGCAGAGGAAAGATGTGCGACACCAGGAGAACTATGATAGGAGTTGAGTTGTGCATGTGATGAAAATAAAGGGGTGGGGGGGGGTAGGAGAGACGTTTCCAGGTGTGGTCTTTCGGAATTGCAAACCAGAATTATCTAATTAAGGAGGACAAGCCTCTAAGACAAATAAAGGAAAGGCCATTAACACTGTTGAAGACAGAACAGGGTCTCTCAAGCAGGTGGCCTGTGGTTGACACTGCAGACCACTGCTAGCAGGTCAGCTGGTACCAGCACTGAGAAAGGACCATCGCACTCCACCACAAGGTGAGCCTAGTGACAATGGGTGAGCAGGCAGGGCCACATCTACCTCTCTTAGCTTAGCGACTGTCAACAAGTCTTGAGGCCAATTTGAGCCTCAAATTTCCCTACATGTAAAAATGGAGCTTACCACGTCTCCTTCAGAAAGAATTCCACAGTATTTGGCAGAGTATATGTTCACAAAATATTTCCCTGAATGATCAAGGTTCACCCAAGAAAACTGTTTTCATGGCATTAATTCAGATTTAACATGTCCTCAAATTTGTCTTGGTGGGTTAATCAGAATAACAATTATGAAATTGACTCCTACAGTCAATTATGCTATAATTGACAGCTTTTAGGTAACAATCCTCATAAAACTGTGAATATGAAAGCAAATAAACTCAAAATTAAAAGATCATTAGTGGCAATTCAGAAGGATTATATAATAGAGGTCTATTATACGGGCCAGTTACAGTGTTGACAGCACAGTCATCATCATTTAAAATTTCTCTTCCCCAGCATGGACTAAACCAATCTTGCAACTCCCAAGATGATACCTCATTTACTACCTCATTCTTTTGCAAGAATTAAAACAAAGAAACAAAAACCTCACCTAGATTCCTGCCTGTTGACATTTGTCAGCAAATAAACAGCATCTGCAAAGCACAGGGCATTTTCCTCTTGCTCTGCTTTATCTGGGAGAACAGGAGGCAGGACTACATTTGGTTCCATACCTGTTATGCCCCAATCACTGAGTTACATACACACATCATCTCACCTAAGCGCCTAGCAATCCTGCCAGTTATGACCAGTCCCAACAGGTGATGAGACTGAGGCTCACTGAGAATAAATGACTTACAGTTACAAGGCTGGTACATGGCAGAGTCAGGATCTGAAATCAGATCTCTCTGGCTCTAAAACCTAAAACTTCGTTACATCAATTTTTTTTCCAAACTCAATGGCTCAATGGTGTAGCAATATGGGAAGCAGGGAGCAAGTGGGAGGGCAGAAGGAGGAGTCCAGTGATAATACTGGCACTAAAGGAGGACATTATCTGTAGATAAGTGCTGCCAGCTTTAGCAAAAATATTATAGGACACCCAATTAAATTTGAATTTAAGATAAATAACCATTTTTTTTGTATAAGCATGCCCACATGCAATATTTGGGACCTACCTATGCTAAAAATTTTTTTGATGTTTATCTGAAATTCAAATTTAATTGGGCATCCTGTATTTCACCTGGCAACCCTATTTGTAGAGAATTTTAAAACAATAGTAAAACTCCCTAAAACTTGGTATGCTTTTTATTATCACCATACACCAGCAGTTCGAAACACTGTCAGTGACAGAATACTCTCCGGTGGGTGGGCTTCCCTCTACCACCCTGCCCCCACACACTTAGATTCATCACCACCCAAACTGTTTTCTAGAATGTCAGTGTCCATGAGATGCTGAAACATCTGGAAGATGCCCACCATTCATCCCTTCCCTTCCTCCATGCTCAGGTGTCTCCATCAAGAGGTAGAGTCTAATTTCTCTAAAGATATACCGATGGCCAAAAGGCACATGCAAAGATGCTCAGCATCGCTAATTATTAGAGAAATGCAAATCAAAACAACAGTGAGATGTCACCTCAGAATGGCCATCATCAAAAAGTCTACAAATAACAAATGCTAGAGAAGGTGTGGAGAAAAGGGAACCCTCCTACACTGTTGATGGGAATGTAAATTGGGACAGCCACTATGGAAAATATTATGGGTTTCCTCAAAAAAACTATAAATAGAATTACCATATGATACAGCAATCCCACTCCTGGGCATATATCCAGAGAAAACTATAATTCAAAAAGACACACACACACCAATGTCCATTTACAATAGCCAAGACATGGAAGCAATCTAAATGTCCATCAACAGACGAATGGATAAAGAAGGTGTGGTGGATGTCCCTGGTGGCACAGTGGTTAAGAATCCCCCTGCCAATGCAGGGGACACGGGTTCAAGCCCTGGTCCGGGAAGATCCCACATGCTGCGGAGCAACTAAGCCCGTGTGCCACAACTACTGAGCCTGAGAGCCACAACTACTGAAGCCTGCATGCCTAGACTCCATGCTCCTCAACAAGAGAAGCCACCACAATGAGAAGCCTGCACATCACAACAAAGAGTAGCCCCCACTCGCCACAACTAGAGAAAGCCTGTGCACAGCAACGAAGACCCAACAAAGCCAAAAATAAAAATAAATAAATTTATTTTTTAAAAAAGATGTTGTATATTTATACAATGGAATATTACTCAGTCATAAAAAAGAATGAAATAATGTTTTTTGCAGCAACATAGATGGATCTAAAGATTACCATACTAAGTGAAGTAAGCCAGACAAAGACAAATATCGTATGATATCGCTTATATGTGGAATCTAAGAAAAATGATACAAATGAACTTATGTACAAAACAGAAATAGACCCACAGACAGAGAAAACAAACTTACAGTTACCAAAGGCAAAAGGGGGGAGGGATAAATTAGAAATTTGGGGTTAACAGATACACACTACTATATATAAAATAGGTAAACAACAAGGACCTACTGTATAGCACAGGGAACTAAATTCAATATTTTGTAATAACCTATGAGTGAAAAGAATCTGAAAAAGAATTTATATATATATATAATATATATATATATATATATATATCACTGAATCACTTTGCTGTATACCTGAAACTAACACAACATTGTAGATCAACTATACTTCAATTTTTAAAAAATTTTAAGAAAAGAGGTAGAGCCTAACCCCCTTCTCCTTTGGATCTGGGTTGGTCTTGAACCTTGCTGAACCAAGAAACTGTGGCAGAAGTGATGTTCTGAGACTTCTAAGCCTAGAATATTAGAAGTTTTGGAGCTTCCTCCCTGGTCTCTTGGGGATGGTCACTCATCAGATGCCCCCTGTGAGAACACTCCCTCCCTAAATCCCAATGAGAACCCATAGGCATGCAGCCAGGATGTGGGTAAGCACTCTTGTTGACAATCACGGCTGAGCTCCCAGCCAGCAGCCACTAACAACTGCCAATCATATAAATGCCCAGGCTAGTTGAATCTTCAGGTAATCCTGAGGTAATCAGAAGCCCAGACTCTTCTGATTGCAACTGCACAAGAGACCCCAAGCAAGAACCCAATCCAGTCAGGCACACATTGTGAGAGATAGTCATAAATTGATCTACATTAGGGTTTTGTGCATTGTAAAGCAATAGATAACTGGAGGAACAGAATTTTTGTGGGATTATAAAAAGGAAGTTCCACATAAACATTTGAGAAACACTGAAATAATCTCTTCTTTTTGGAGATTCACAATGTCATATCAACAGTTCTGGGAATTTATGCAAGGAAAAATGGATTTAATTTTATTCAGCCCAATGTTTCTTAAATGGTCACATAATGCATTCTGCATAACACTCTCATTAATATTTTGGGAAACAGTGTCTTGGTAAGCTCACTTCAGGAAACCCTGCACTATTCCATGCTATTTCTCATCGAAACTAATGAAATGACAAATCCTGCTAAAAGTGTGGGCTCTAAGAGAGAACTAAGATGTAGAAATATTTAGATTATACAGCATATATGGTAGTTACATTCACTGAAAAAACAGGGGCATATGTTCTAATCAAGAAGAATATACATACACAGAGAATGGGAGAGAATATTTGAAATTGAGATCTATTGATTGATTGAGGTCTATTCCTGGAAACCTGGGATGCAAAACAGCTGAAGCAAAGTGTTACCTTTATTTTTTCTTAATAGACCTTTACTGGAATATAATTGCTTCACAATACTGTGTTAGTTTCTGTTGTACACCAAAGTGTATCAGCCATATGCATACATATGCCCTCATATCCGACCCCTCTCCAGCCTCCCTCCCATCCTCCCTATCCCACCCCTCTAGGTCATCACAAATCACTGAGCAGATCTCCCTGTGCTATGTTGCTGCTTCCCACTAGCTATTTTACATTCGATAGCATGTATATGTCAATGCTACTCTCACTTCGCCCCAGCTTCCCCCTTCCACCTCGTGTCCTCAAGTCCATTCTCTATGTCTATGTCTTTATTTCTGCCCTGCAACTAGGATCATCAGTACAATTTGTTTTATAGATTCCATATATATGCATTAGCATATAGTATTTGTTTTTCTCTTTCTGACTTACTTCACTCTGTATGACAAACACTAGGTCCATCCACCTCACAACAAATAACTCAATTTTGTTTCTTTTATGGCTGAGTAATATTCCATTGTATATATGTGCCACATCATCTTTATCCATTCAGCTGTTGATGGACACTTAGGTTGCTTCCATGTCCTGGCTATTGTAAATACTGCTGAAATGAACACTGTGGTACATGTCTCTTTTTGAATTATGTTTTTCTCAGGGTATATGCTTAGTAGTGGGATTGCTGGGAAATAAAAACTAAACTAAAACTATCTTTAGTTTTTTAAGGAATCTCCATACTGTTTTCCATAGTGGTTATTATATCAATTTACATTCCCACCAACAGTGCAGGAGGGTTCCCTTTTCACCACACCCTTTCCAGCATTTATTATTTCCAGATTTTTTGATAATGGCCATTCTGACCAGCAAGAGGTGATACCTCATTGTAGTTTTCATTTGCATTTCTCTAATAATTAGTGATATTGAGCATCTTTTCATGAGCCTTTGGTCCTCTGTATATCTTCCTTGGTGAAATGTCTATTTAGGTCCTCCACCCATTTTTTAATTGGATTGTTGTTTTTTTGATATTGACCTGCATGAGCTGTTTGTATATTTTGGAGATTTATCCTTTGTCTGTTGTTTCATTTGCAAATATTTTCTCCCATTCTGAGGGCTGTCTTTTTATCTTGTTTATGATTCCCTTTGCTGTGCAAAAGCTTTTAAGTTTAATTAAGTCCCATTTGTTTATCTTTGTTTTTATTTCCATTACTCTAGGAGGTGGGTCAAAAAAGAACTTCCTGTGGTTTATGTCAAAGAGTGTTTTCCCTATGTTTTCCTCTAAGAGTTTTATATTGTCCGGTCTTACATTTAGTTCTTTAATCCATTTTGAGTTTATTTTTGTGTGTGGTGTTAGGGAGTGTTCTAATTTCATTCTTTCACATGTAGCTGTCCAGTTTTCCCAGCACCACTTACTGAAGAGACTGTCTTTTCTCCATTGTATATTCTTGCCTCCTTTGTCATAAATTAGGTGACAATATGTGCATGGGTTTATCTCTGGGCATTCTATACTGTACAATTGATCTATATTTCTGTTTTTCTGCCAGTACTATACTGTCTTCATTACTGTAGCTTTGTGGTATAGTTTGAAGTCAGGGAGCCTGACTCTTCCAGCTCTGTTTTTCTTTCTCAAGATTGCTTTGGCTACTTGGGTTCTTTTGTGTTTCCATACAAATTGTAAAATTTTTGCTTCTAATTCTGTGAAGAATGCCATTGGTGGTTTGATAGGGATTGCAATGAATCTGTAGATTGTTTTGGGTAGTATAGTCATTTTCACAATATTGATTCTTCCAATCCAAGAACATGGTATATTTCTCCATCTGTTTATGTCATCTTTGATTTCTTTCATCAGTGTTTTATAGTTTTTGAGTCGAAGTCTTTTGCCTCCTTAGGCAGGTTTATTCCTAGGTATTTTATTCTTTTTGTTACAATGGTAAATGGGATTATTTCCTTAATTTCTCTTTCTGATCTTTCGTGGTTGGCGTATAGGAATACCAGAGACTTCTGTGCGTTAATTTTGTACCCTGCAATTTGACCAAATTCATTGATTAGTTCTAGTAGTTTTCTGGTGGCATCTTTAGGATTTTCTACGTACAATATTATGTCATCGGCAACTGTGACACTTTTACTTCTTCTTTTCCAATTTGTATTCCTTTTATTTCTTTTTCTTCTCTGATTTCCATGGCTAGGACTTCCAAAATTATGTTGAATAAGAGTGGTGAGAGTGGACATCCTTGTCTTCTTCCTGATCTTAGTGGAAATGCTTTCAGTTTTTCACCATTGAGTATGATGTTAGCTGTGAGTTTGTCATATACGTCATTTATTATGTTGAGATTGGTTCCCTCTATGCCCATTTTCTGGAGAGTTTTTATCATAAATGTGTGTTAAATACTGTCAAAAGCTTTTCCTGCATCTATTGAGATGACCATATGCTTTTTATTCCTTAATTTGTTAATGTGGTTCATTGATTTGCATATATTGAAGAATCCTAGCATTCCTGAGAATAATCCAACTTGATCATAGTGTATGATCCTTTTAATGTGTTGTTGGATTCTGTTTGCTAGTATTTTGTTCAGGATTTTTGCATCTATGTTCATCAGTGATATTGGTCTATAATTTTCTTTTTTGTGATATATTTTTCTGGTTTTGTTATCAGGGTGATGGTGGCTTCATAGAATGAATTTGGGAGTGTTTCTCCCTCTGCAATTTTTTTGGAAGAGTTTGAGAAAAATAGGTGTGAGCTCTTCTCTAAATGTTTGATAGAATTTGCCTGGGAAGCCATCTGGTCCTGGACTTTTGTTTGTTGGAAGATTTTTAATTATGGTTTCAATTTCATTACTTGTGATAGGTCTGTTTATATTTTCTATGTCTTCCTGGTTCAGTCTTGGAAAATTGTATCTTTCCAAGAGTGTGTCCATTTCTTCACGGTTGTCCATTTTATTGGCATATAGTTGTTTGTAGTAGTCTCTTATAATCCTTTGTATTTCTGAGGTGTCAATTTTGATTTCTCCTTTTTCATTTCTAATTTTATTGATTTGCGTCCTCTCCATTTTTTTCTTGATGAGTCTGGCTAAGGGTTTATCAGTTTTGTTTATCTTCTCAAAGAACCAGCTTTTAGTTTTATTAATCTTTGCTACTGTTTCCTTCATTTCTATTTCATTTATTTCTGCTCTAATACTTATGTTTCTTTCCTTCTACTGACTTTGGGTTTTCTTTGTTCTTCTTTCTCTAGCTGTTTTAAGTGTAGGGTTAGATTGTTTATTTGAGTTGTTTCTTGAGGTGAGGTGGAATTGCTACAAATTTCCCTCTTAGAAGTGTTTTTGCTGCATCCCATAGGTTTTGGCTTGTCATGTTTTTGTTGTCATTTGTTTCTATGTATTTTTTAATTTCTACTTTGATTTCTTCAGTGATCTCTTGGTTATTTAGTAGCGCACTGTTTGGCCTCCATGTATTTGTGATTTTTACAGTTTTTTTCTGTAATTGATTTCCAATATCATAGCCTTGTGGTCAGAAAAGATGCTTGATGTGATTTCCATTTTCTTATATTTTCCAAGGCTTCATTTGTGACCCAAGATGTGTTCTATCCTAGAGAAAGTCCCATGTAAACTTGAGAATAAAGTGTATTCTGCCACCTTCAGGTGGAATGTTCTATAAATATCAATTAAATCTATCTGGTCTATTGTGTCATTTAAAGCTTGAGCTTCCTTATTTATTTTCTGTTTGGATGATCTGTCCATTGGTGTAAGTGGGGTGTTAAAAGTCATCTACTATTATTGTGTAACTGTTGATTTCTCCTTTCATGGTTGTTAGCGTTTGCCTTATGTATTGAGGTGCTCCTATGTTGGGTGCATAAACATTTATAATTGTTATATCTTCTTCTTGGATTGATCCCTATATCATTATGTAGTGTCCCTCCTTATCTCTTTTACCAGTCTTTATTTTAAAGTCTATTTTATCTGATATGAGTATTGCTACTCCAGCTTTCTTTTGCTTTCCATTTGCATGGAATATCTTTTTCCATCCCTTCACTTTCAGTCTGTATGTGTCCCTAGGTCTGAAGTGGGTCTCTTGTAGATAGCATACATATGGGTCTTATTTTTGTATCCATTCAGCCAGTTTGTGGCTTTTGGTTGGGGCATTTAATCCATTTACATTCAAGGTTATTATCAATATGTATGTCCCTATCCATTTTCATAATTGTTTTGGGTTTGTTTTTGTGGGTCTTTTTCTTCTCTTGTGTTTCCCGCCTAGAGAAGTTTCTTTAGCATTTGTTGTAGCTGTTTTGGTGGTACTGAATTCTCTTAGCTTTTGCTTGTCTGAAAAGGTTTTGATTTCTCCATTGAATCTGAATGAGATCCTTGCTGGGTAGAGTAACCTTAGTTGTAGGTTCTTCTCTTTCATTGCTTGAAGTATATTCTGCCACTCCATTCTGGCCTGCAGAGTTTTGCTGAAATAATAGGTGATAACATTATGGGGATTCCTTTGTATGTTATTTTTTGTTTTACCTTTGCTGCTTTTAACATTTTTTCTTTGAATTTAATTTTTATTAATTTGATTAATATATGTCTTGGTGTGTTTTTCCTAGGCTTTATCCTGTATGGGACTCTTCTGCACTTCCTGGACTTGGGTGACTATTTCCTTTCCCATGTTAGGGAAGTTTTTGCCTAGAATCCCTTCAAATATTTTCTCAGACCCTTTCTTTTTCTCTTTTTCTTCTGGGACTCCTATAATTTGAATATTGGTGTGTTTAGTGTTGCCCCAGAGGTCTCTGAGATTGTCTATAATTCTTTTCATTCTTTTTCTTTATTCTGCTCCTTGGCAGTTATTTCCACCATTTTGACTTCCAGCTCAGTTATTCGTTCTTCTGCCTCAGTTATTCTGTTACTGATTCCTTGTAGTGTATTTTTCATTTCAGTTATTGTGTTGGTCATCTCTGTTTGTTTGTTCTTTAGTTCTTCTAGAATTTTGCTAAATAATTCTTGTATTTTCTCAGCCCGTGCCTCCATTCTATTTCCAAGATTCTGGATCATCTTTACTATCATTACTCTGAATTCTTTTTCAGATAGATTGCCTATTTCCTCCTCATTTATTTGGTCTTGTAGGTTTTTACCTTGCTCCTTCATCTGTGAAATATTTTTTTGACACCTCATTTTTATTTTTTTAATAAGTGGGATTATGTTTCTGTCTTACTAGTTGTTTGGCCTGAGGTTTCCAACACTGGAGTTTGTAGGCTATTGGGTAGAGCTGGGTCTTGGTTCTGAGATGAGGAACTCCATGAGACCTCACTCCAATGAATATTCCCTGGGGTCTGAGGTTCTCTGTTAGTCCAGTGGTTCAGACTTGGAGCTCTCACTGCAGGAGTTCCAGCCCTAACCCTGGATCGTGAACCAAGATGCCACAAGCTGTGTGGAGTGCCAAAAAAAGAGAGAACAATAACAAAGTAAAAAATAAAATTAGACTAGGAAACTAACAGATATGTTAGAAAGAATATATAAATTAAAATATAGGTGAAACAAAAACCAGAAGGTATAACAGTACCACAATAGTAAAAAAGAGGAGGGAAAAGGAAAAAAAAAAAAGGGGGGGAGGGGAAGGCCTTGGCTGTGGAGGGTGGGGCATAAGCAAGGGTGAGGCTTATGTGGTGGGCGGGGTCTATGCTTAGGACCCATGGCCTGGAAAAGGCCCTGGGGGCTGTGGTGGGTGAGGCTTAGGCACAACTGAACAGAAGGGGCCTAGGTGTGCCACCCACCCCTGGTCTCAGAGGGTGGGGGACATCACCTGGGAGCCCAGCATGCTCCCTGGGCTCAAGAGGATGGGGCTCTCCTCTCCTGCTCCTACAGTCCTGGACGGCCCCTCCCACCTGCCTCTCCTGTTCTCCCCTCAGCCTTCTTCCTATGTCCCCAGGACCAATGTGGCAGCTAGTGGGGGTGGGGGAGTGGGAAGGTAGGGGAGGACGACCTTGGAGGGCAGACCAACTGGGGAGCTCAGCCTGCTCCCCAAGCCCCAGTGGGGGGGGGGGGGCAAATGCCCTCTGCTCCTCTCCCACTCCTCCTGGAGTGCCCCTCCCACTTGCCACTCCTGATCTCCCCAGCTTCCTTCTTATGCGCCCAGGACCCATGTGGCCTAGAAGAGGCTTTGGAGAGGAGCATACTGGCCTGGGAGCACAGCAGGCTCCCTGGGTGCAAGTGGGTGGGGTAATCACCCTCTACTGCTCTCCTGCTCCTCCCAGAGGGCCCCTCCCACATGCCTCTCCTAATCTCCCTGGCCTCAGGGGTACCAATCCTGTACAGCCACCACTTCTCCACCCTCAGTACCACCATGTCCTGCCAGTTTGCTTGGGGGTTCCTCCCATCTCCTTGGGCGTCAGAGTCCCCCACCAGTGACCAGTAGGTGCCCTAGTTGTGGGTAGACACTAACTCGGCACCTTCTCACATGGCCACCTTGACTCCACCCCTTACCCTTATTTTTTTATTTTTTATTTATTTATTTTTTCTTATTAGTCATCCATTTTATACACATCAGTGTATACATGTCAATCCCAATCTCTCAATTCATCACACCACCAAACACAGCCCCAACTGCTTTCCCCCCTTGGTGTTCATATGTTTTTTTCCCTACTTCTGTGTCTCAATTTCTGCTCTGCAAACCAGTTCATCTATACCATTTTCTAGGTTCCACATATATGCATTAACATATGATATTTGTTTTTCTCTTGCTGACTTACTTCACTCTGTATGACAGTCTCTAGATGCATCCACGTCTCTATAAATGACCCAATTTTGTCCCTTTTTATGGCTGAGTAATATTCCATTGTATATATGTATCACAGTTTCTTTATCCATTCATCTGTTGATTGGAATTTAGGCTGCTTCCATGACCTGGCTATTGTAAGTAGTGCTGCAATAAACATTGGGGTGCATGTGTCTTTTTGAGTTACGGTTTTCTCTGGGTATATGCCCAGTAGTGAGATTGCTAGGTCATATGGTAATTCTATTTTTAGTTCTTTAAGGAACCTCCATACTGTTCTCCATAGTGGCTGTATCAATTTACATTCCCACCAACAGTGCAAGAGGGTTCCCTTTTATCCACACCCTCTCCAGCATTTGTTCTTTGTAGAGTTCTCAGGATGCCCATTCTAACTGATGTGAGGTGATACCTCATTGTAGTTTTGATTTGTATTTCTCTAATAATTAGTGATGTTGAGCAGCTTTTCATGTGCTTCTTGCCCATCTGTATGTCTTCTTTGGAGAAATGTCTATTTAGGTCTTCTTCCCATTTTTGGATTGGGTTGTTTGATTTTTTAATATTGAGCTCATAAGCTGTTTATATATTTTGGACGTTACTCCTTTGTCCGATGATTCGTTTCCAAATATTTTCTCCCAATCTGAGGGTTGTGTTTGTGTCTTGTTTATGGTTTCCTTTGCTGTGCAAAACGTTTTAAGTTTCATTAGGTCCCATTTGTTTATTTTTGGTTTTATTTCCATTACTCTAGGAGGTGGATCAAAAAAGATCTTGCTGTGATTTATGTCAAAGAGTGATCTTCCTATATATTCCTCTAAGAGTTTTATAGTGTCCAGTCTTATATTCAGGTCTCTAATCCATTTTGAGTTTATTTTTGTGTATGGTGTTATGGAGTTCTAATTTCAATGTTTTACATGTAGCTGTCCACTTTTCCCAGCACCACTTATTGAAGAGACTGTCTTTTCTCCACTGTATATCCTTGCCTCCTTTGTCATAGATTAGTTGACCATAGGTGGATGGGTTTATCTCTGGGCTTTCTATCTTGTTCCATTGATCTATATTTCTGTTTTTGTGCCAGTACCATATTGTCTTGATTACTTTAGGTCTGTAGTATAGTCTGAAGTCAGGGAGTCTGATTCTTCTAGCTCTGTTTTTTTCCCTCAAGACTGCTTTGGTTATTTGGGGTCTTTTCTCCATACAAACTTTAAGATTTTTTCTTCTAGTTCTGTAAAAAATGCCATTGGTAATTTGATAGGGATTGCATTGAATCTGTAGATTGCTTTGGGTAGTATAGTCATTTTCACAATATTGACTCTTCCAATCCAAGAATATCGTATATCTCTCCATCTGGTGCTATCATCTTTAATTTCTTTCTTCAGGGTCTTATACTTTTCTGCATACAGGTCTTCTGTTTCCATATGTAGGTTTATTCCTAGGTATTTTATTCTTTTTCTTGCAATGGTAAATGGGAGTGTTTCCAAGATTTCTCTTTCAGATTTTTCATCATTAGTGTATAGGAATGCAAGAGATTTCTGTGCATTAATTTTGTATCCTGCAACTTTACCAAATTCATTGATTAGCTCTAGTAGTTTTCTAGTTTAGGATTCTCTATGTATAGTATCATGTCATCTGCAAACAGTGACAGTTTTACTTCTTCTTTTCTGACCTGTATTCCTTTTATTTATTCTTCTTCTCGGATTGCCATAGCTAGGACTTCCAAAACTATGTTGAATAATAGTGGTGAGAGTGGACATACTTGTCTCGTTCCTGATTTTAGAGGAAATGCTTTCAATTTTTCACCATTGAGAATGATGTTTGCTGTGGGTTTGTTGTATATGGCCTTTGTTATGTTGAGGTAGGTTCCCTATATGCCCACTTTCTGGAGAGTTTTTATCATAAATGTGTGTTGTATTTTGTCAAAAGCTTTTTCTGCATCTACTGAGATTATCATATGGTTTTTATTCTTCTATTTGTTAATATGGTGTATCACATTGATTGATTTGCATATGTTGAAGAATCCTTGCATCCCTGGGATAAATCCCACTTGATCGTGGTGTATGATCCTTTTAATGTTTTGCTGGATTCTGTTTGCTAGTATTTTGCTGAGGAATGTTGTATCTATATTCATCAGTGATATTGGTCTGTAATTTTCTTTTTTTGTAGTATCTTTGTCTGGTTTTGGTATCATGGTGATGGTGGCCTCATAGAAAGAGTTTGGGAGTTTTCCTTCCTCTGCAATTTTCTGGAAGAGTTTGAGAAGGATGGGTGTTAGCTCTTCTCTAAATGTTTGATAGAATTCACCTGTGAAGCCATCTGGTCCTGGACTTTTGTTTGTTGGAGGATTTTTAATCCCAGTTTCAATTTCATTACTTGTGATTGGTCTGTTCATATTTTCTATTTTTTCCTGGTTCAGTCTTGGAAAGTTACACCTTTCTAAAAATGTGTCTGTTTCTTCCAGGTTGTCCAATTTATTGGAATAGAGTTGCTTGTGGTAGTAGAGTTGCTTGTAGTAGTCTCTTAGGATGCTTTGTATTTCTGCGGTGTCTTTTGTAACTTCTCCTTTTTCATTTCTAATTTTATTGATTTGAGTCCTCTCCCTCTTTTTCTTGATGAGTCTGGCTAATGGTTTATCAATTTTGTTTATCTTTTCAAAGAACCAGCTGTTAGTTTTAATGATCTTTGCTATTGTTTTCTTTGTTTCTATTTCATTTATTTCTGCTCTGATCTTTATGATTTCTTTCTGTTAACTTTGGGTTTTGTTTGTTCTTCTTTCTCTAGTTCCTTTAGGTGTAACGTTAGATTATTTATTTGTGACTTTTCTTGTTTCTTGAGGTAGGCTTGCATAGGTAGCTATAAACTTCCCTCTTAGAAGTGCTTTTGCTGCATCCCATAGGTTTTGGATCGTCATGTTTTCATTGTCATTTGTCTCTAGGTATTTTCTTATTTCCTCTTTGATTTTTTCAGTGATCTCTTGGTGGTTTAGTAACATATTGTTTAGCCTCCATGTGTTTGTGTTTTTTACATTTTTTTCCCTGTAATTGATTCCTAATCTCACAGCATTGTGGTCAGAAAAGATGCTTGATATGATTTCAATTTTCTTAAATTTACTGAGCCTTGATTTGTGACCCAAGATATGATCTATCCTGGATAATGTTCTGTGCGCACTTGGGAAAAAAGTGTAATCTGCTGGGGTTTTTTGTTTGTTTGTTTTTTGTGGTACGCGGTCCTCTAACCACTGTGGCCTTTCCCACTGCGAAGCACAGGCTCCGGACCCGCAGGCTCAGCGGCCATGGCTCACGGGCCCAGCCGCTCTGCGGCATGTGGGATCTTCCCAGACCAGGGCACGAACCCATGTCCCCTGCATCAGCAGGCCGACTCTCAACCACTGCGCCACCAGGGAAGCCCTAATCTGCTGTTTTTTGATGGAATGTCCCATAAATGTCAATTAAATCTAACTGGTCTATTGTGTCATTTAAAGCTTCTATTTCCTTATTTAATTTCATTTTGGATGATCTGTCCATTGGTTTAAGTGAGGTGTTAAAGTCCCCCACTTTTACTGTGTTACTGTGGATTTCCTCTGTTAGAGCTGTTAGCAGTTGCCTTATGTATTAAGGTGCTTCTATGTTGGGTGCATATATATTTATAATTGTTATATCTTCTTCTTAGATTGATCCCTTGATGATTACGTAGTGTCCTTCCTTGTCTCTTGTAACATTCTTTATTTTAAAGTCTATTTTATCTGATATGAGTATTGCTACTGCAGCTTTCTTTTGCTTTCCATTTGCATGGAATATCTTTTTCCATCCTCTCACTTTCAGCCTGTATGTGTCCCTAGGTCTGAAGTGGGTCTCTTGTAGACAGCATATCTAGGGGTCTTGTTTTTTTATCCATTCAGCAAACCTGTGTCTTTTGGTTGCAGCATTTAATCCATTCACATCTAAGGTAATTATCGATATGTATGAACTTTTTCCTATGAACTTTTTCTTAATTGTTTTGGGTTTGTTTTTGTACGTCCTTTTCTTGTCTTGTGTTTCCCACTTAGAGAAGTTCCTTTAGCATTTGTTCCTTTAGCTGGTTTGGTGGTGCTGAATTCTCTTAGCTTTTGCTTGTCTGTAAAGCTTTTGATTTCTCCATCGAATCTGAATGAGATCCTTTTGGGTAGAGTAATCTTGGTTGCAGGTTCTTCCCTTTCATCACTTTAAGTTTATCATGCCTCTCCCTTCTGGTTTGCAGAGTTTCTGCTGAGAAATCAGCTGTTAACCTTATGGGAGTTCCCTTGTATGCTATTTGTGGTTTTTCCCTTGCTGCTTTCAAAATTTTTCTTTGTCTTTAATTTTTGCCAGTGTGATTACTATGTGTCTCAGCGTGGTTCTCTTTGGGTTTATGCTGTATGGGACTCACTGCGCTTCCTGGACTTGGGTGGCTATTTCCTTTCCCATGTTAGGGAAGTTTTCAAGTATAATATCTTCAAATATTTTCTCTGGTCCTTTCTCTCTCTCCTCCTTCTGTGACCCCTATAATGAGAATTTTGTTGCGTTTAATGTTGTCCCAGAGGTCTCTTAGGCTGTCTTCATTTCTTTTCATTCTTTTTTCTTTATTCTGTTCCATAGCCATGAATTCCACCATTCTGTCTTCCAGGTCATTTATCTGTTCTTCTGCGTCAGATATTCTGCTATTAATACCTTCTAGTGTATTTTTCATTTCAGTTATTGTATTGTTCATCTCTGTTTCTTTCTTCTTTAATTCTTCTAGGTCTTTGTTAAACATTTCTTGAATCTTCTCGATCTTTGCCTCCATTCTTTTTCCGAGGTCCTGGATCTTCTTCACTATCATTATTCTGAATTCTTTTTCTGGAAGGTTACCTATCTCCATTTCATTTAGTTGTTTTTCTGGGGTTTTATCTTGTTCCATCATCTGGTACATAGCCCTCTGCCTTTTCATCTTGTCTATCTTTCTCTGAATGTGGTTTTTGTTCCACAGGCTGCAGGACTGTAGTTCTTGCTTCTGCTGTCTGCCCTCTGGTGGATGAGGCTAACTAAGAGGCTTGTGCAAGTTTCCTAATGGGAGGGACTGGTGGTTGGTACAGCTGGCTGTTGCTCTGATGGGCAAAGCTCAGTAAAACTTTAAACCACTTCTCTGCTGATGGGTGGGGCTGGATTCCCTCCCTATTGCTTGTTTGGCCTTAGGTGACCCAACACTGGAGCTTACCCTGGCTCTTTGGTGGTGCTAATGGTGGACTCTGGGAGGGCTCATGCCAAGTAGTACTTCCCAGAACTTCTGCTGCCAGTTTCCTTGGCCCTTGGTCTGCCACAGCTGCCCCCCACCTCTGCAGGAGACCCTCCAACACTAGCAGGTAGGTCTGGTTCTCCTATGGGGTCACTGCTACTTCCCCTGGGTCCCGATGTGCACGCTACTTTGTGTGTGCCCTCCAAGAGTGAAGTCTCTCTTTCCCCCAGTCCTGCCAAAGTCCTGCAATCAAATCCCGCTAGGCTTCAAAGTCGGATTCTCTAGGAATGCCTCCCCCCATTGCCAGACCCCCAGGTTGGGAAGCCTGATATGTGTGGCTCAGAACCTTCCACTCCAGTGGGTGGACTTCTGTGGTATAAGTGTTCTCCAGTTTGTGAGTCACCCAACCAGCAGTTATGGGATTTCATTTTATTGTAATAGCACCACTTTTACCATCTTATTGTGGTTTCTCCTTTGTCTTTGCATGTACGGTATTTTTTTTTTTTATGTTGGAGCTAGGAGTTTATTAATTAATTAATTTATTTTTGCTGTGTTGGGTCTTCGTTTCTCTGCGAGGGCTTTCTCTAGTTGTGGCAAGTGGGGGAGACTCTTCATCGCAGTGCACGGGCCTCTCACTATCGTGGCCTCTCTTGTTGCAGAGCACAGGCTCCAGATGTGCAGGCTCAGTAGTTGTGGCTCACGGGCCTAGTTGCTCCACGGCATGTGGGATCCTCCCAGACCAGGGCTCCAACCCATGTCCCCTGCATTAGCAGGCAGATTCTCAACCACTGCACCACCAGGGAAGCCCATGTAGGGTATTTTTTTTGGTGAGTTCCAGTGTCTTCCTGTCGTTGATTGTTCGGCAGTTAGTTCCCCTTACCTTTATTTTTAATAGGAATTTCTAAATAAAGAAGCCTTCTATCTTAACACAAGCTGCAGATCTCAACTCAAAGTTTCACTTCACAGTTTGAATTACATGGTTTGGCTGCAGCTGACAATCCATTTCAAATCCAGACTTTAGGCTGTGCTACATAGATAGGGCTTTACTAGTAAAATAAATCACAGTTAAAGTACAAGGACTATTTGTCTCCACCCATTTGTCTGAAATAGATCTCAAGTCATAAAAACTAATTCTCTAGCATTTCTTGACATATATACCAGTTGCCATGTTTTCCCTCTTTAGTTCATGATAGTAGGCTGAAAGGTATTTTTTTTACTTCTCATTTATCTGCTTTTAATAAATCATAAAGATAGCATATTCTTTTGCAGGTTTTCTTAAATATGAGTGTTTTTAATGTCAACTGCTTGAAGGAAAAGATTTTTATTTATGGATTCAGCTGAGATGAAAGAAAGTAAACAGCTGTATAAATAAATTGCTACAAACATCACTTTCATTTTAATGTAGTTATCAAATACAACATGTATTTACAATGAAACACTGCACAGAGAGAAGGTGAACACAGGAAAGGACCTAAGAGAGATGCAGTTAAGATGAATTTGTGGCCTTACTATTTTACTTGTGAAGCTTGAGGATATCACTGAATGGAAAGCAGGGTCAGTTCAGCATAAGCTACCAATGCAGAAGGAGTCATTCTTCACAAAATGCTTATCTTGTTTAACCCTATCTGGTTCATTTTGCAGAGAACAGACTCAGGCTTGGATAAAAGTCCCCACCCACCTTGCGGGTGGGCAGTAGCAGGATCTCCAAAAGTAGCACCTTTTCAAAAATGTTCACATGTCCATTGTTAAGATAATATTTTTTTAAATGAGAGAGAAAAAAATATTAGATGAAGTGTAGTGAGATACACTACAGAATCATCAATAATCATACCTTAGGAAGCACAGTAATCAGAGGGTTTTTGGTGAGTGTGTCTGTGTGTTTTAAATCTGTTTTCTCCCCTCTACTAACAACAAAACAAGCTCCATCTCTATAAAAACCATGTTGGGGAGTCACAGGAAGATGGCGGAAGAGTAAGACGCGGAGATCACCTTCCTCCCCACAGATACACCAGAAATACATCTACACGTGGAACAACTCCTACAGAACACCTACTGAAGGCTGGCAGAAGACCTCAGACCTCCCAAAAGGCAAGAAACTCCCCACGTACCTGGGTAGGGCAAAAGAAAAAAAGAAAAAACAGAGACAAAAGAATAGGGACGGCACCTGCACCAGAGGGAGGGAGCTGTGAAGGAGGAAAAGTTTCCACACACTAGGAAGCCCCTTCGCGGGCGGAGACTGCGGGAGGCGGAGGGGGGAGCTTCGAAGCCGCGGAGGAGTGCACAGCAACGGGTGCGGAGGGCAAAGCGGGGAGATTCCCGCACAGAGGATCGGTGCCGACCGGCACTCACCAGCCCGAGAGACTTGTCTGCTCACCCGCCGGGGCGGGCGGGGCTGCGAGCTGAGGCTCTGAGGCTCGGGTTTCGGTTTCAGACGGAGCGCAGGGAGAGGACTGGGGTTGGCAGCTTGAACATAGCCTGAAGGGGTTAGTGCACCACAGCTAGCCGGGAGGGAGTCCGGGGAAAAGTCTGCACCTGCCGAAGAGGCAAGAGACTTTTCCTTCCGTCTTTGTTTCCTGGGGCGTGAGGAGAGGGGTTTAAGAACGCTGCTTAAAGGAACTCCAGAGACGGGCGCGAGCCGCGGCTAAAAGCGCGAACCCCAGAGACGGGCGCGAGCCGCGGCTGAAAGCGCGGAATCCAGAGACGGGCACGAGCCGCGGCTGAAAGCGCGGAATCCAGAGACGGGCGCAAGCCGCGGCTAAAAGTGCGGACCGCAGAGGCGGGCGGGAGACGTTAAGGCTGCTGCTGCCGCCACCAAGGGGCCTGTGTGCGAGCACAGGTCACTCTCCACACCCCTCTTCCGCAGAGCCTGTGCAGCCCGCCACTGCCAGGTTCCCGGGATCCAGGGACAACTTCCCCGGGAGAATGCACAGCGCGCCTCAGGCTGGTGCAAAGTCACGCCGGCCTTTGCCACCGCAGGCCCGCCCCGCACTCCGTGCCCCTCCCTCCCCGCCGGCCTGAGTGCGCCAGAGCCCCCGAATCAGCGGCTCTTTTAACCCCATCCTGTCTGAGCAAAAAACAGACGCCCTCCAGCGACCTACACGCAGTGGCAGGGCCAAATCCAAAGCTGAGCCCTGGGAGCTGTGAGAACAACGAAGAGAAAGGGAAATCTCTCCCAGCAGCCTCAGAAGCAGCGGATTAAAGCTCCACAATCAACTTGATATACCCTGCATCTGTGGAATACCTGAATAGACAACCAATCATCCCAAATTAAGGAAGTGGACTTTAGGAGCAAGATCTATGATTTTTTCCCTTTTCCTCTTTTTGTGAATGTGTATGTGTATTCTTCTGTGTGAGATCTTGTCTGTATAGTCTTGCTTCCACCATTTGTCCTAGGGTTCTATCCGTCCATGTTTTTTTAAAAAATTTTTTTTCTTAATAATTAATTTTAATAACGTTATTATACTTTACCTTCGTTCTTTCTTTCTTTCTTTCTTTCCTTCCTTCCTTCCCTCCTTTAGACAACGAATCATCCCAAATTGAGGAGGTGGTCTCTGACAGCAAGATTTATGATTTTTCCCCATTTACCTCTTTTAGTGAGGGTGTATGTGTATGCTTCTGTGTAAGATTTTGTCTGTATAACTTTGCTTCCAACATTTGTCCTAAGGTTCTATCCGTCCCTTTTTTTTTTCTAAATAAGAATTTTTTAATTCAATAACTTTATTATACTTTATTTTATTTTTACTGTATCTTCTTTCTTTCTGTCTGTTTTCCTTCTTTCCCTCCTTCCTTCCTTCCTCCCTCCCTCCCTCCTTTCTTTCCTTCTTGCCTTCTTTCCTTCTTTGCTTCTTTCTTTCTTTCTTCCTTCCTTCCTACCCTCCTTTCCTTCTTTCTTTCCTCATACTTCTACTAATTCCCTCTACTTTTTCTCCCTTTTATCCTGAGCCGTGTGGATGAAAAGCTCTTGGTGCTCCAGCCAGGAGGCAGGGCTCTCCCTCTGAGGTAGGAGAGCCAACTTCAGGACACTGGTCAACAAGAGACCTCCCAGCTCCACATAATATCAAACGGCGAAAATCTCCCAGAGACCTCCATCTTAACACCAGCACCCAGCTTCACTCAACGACCAGCAAGCCACAGTGCTGGAAAACCTATGCCAAACAACTAGCAAAACAGGAACACAACCCCACGCATTAGCAGAGAGGCTGCCTAAAATCATAATAAGGCCACAGACACCCCAAAACACACCACCAGACGTGAACCTGCCCACTAGAGAGACAAGATCCAGCCTCATCCACCACAACACAGGCACTAGTCCCCTCCACCAGGAAGCCTACACAACCCACTGAACCAACCTTAGCCACTGGAGACAGATATCAAAAACAGGAGGAACTACGAACCTGCAGCCTGCAAAAAGGAGACCCCAAACACAGTAAGATAAGCAAAATGAGAAGACAGAAAAACACACAGCAGATAAAGGAGTAAGATAAAAATGCACCAGACCTAACAAATGAAGAGGAAATAGGCAGTCTACCTGAAAAAGAATTCAGAATAATGATAGTAAGGTTGATCCGAAATCTTGGAGATAGAATGGACAATAGAATGGACAAAATGCAAGAATCAGTTAAGGCCCTAGAAGAACTAAAGATGAAACAAGCAACGATGAACAACACAATAAATGAAATTAAAAGTACTCTAGATGGGATCAATAGCAGAATAACTGAGGCAGAAGAACGGATAAGTGACCTGGAAGATAAAATAGTGGAAATAACTACTGCAGAGCAGAATAAAGAAAAAAGAATGAAAAGAACTGAGGACAGTCTCAGAGACCTCTGGGACAACATTAAACGCACCAACATTCAAATTATAGGGGTTCCAGAAGAAGAAGAGAAAAAGAAAGGGACTGAGAAAATATTTGAAGAGATTATAGTTGAAAACTTCCCTAATATGGGAAAGGAAATAGTTAATCAAGTCCAGGAAGCACAGAGAGTCCCATACAGGATAAATACAAGGAGAAATACGCCAAGACACATATTAATCAAACTGTCAAAAATTAAATACAAAGAAAGCATATTAAAAGCAGCAAGGGAAAAACAACAAATAACACATAAGGGAATCCCCATAAGGTTAACAGCTGCTCTCTCAGCAGAAACCCTACAAGCCAGAAGGGAGTGGCAGGACATACTGAAAGTGATGAAGGAGAAAAACCTGCAGCCAAGACTACTCTACCCAGCAAGGATCTCATTCAGATTTGATGGAGAAATTAAAACCTTTACAGACAAGCAAAAGCTGAGAGAGTTCAGCACCACCAAACCAGCTTTACAACAAATGCTAAAGGATCTTCTCTAGGCAAGAAACACAAGAGAAGGAAAAGACCTATAATAACGAATCCAAAACAATTTAGAAAATGGGAATAGGAACATACATATCGATAATTACCTTAAATGTAAATGGACTAAATGATCCCACCAAAAGACACAGATTAGCTGAATGGATACAAAAACAAGACCCTTATATATGCTGTCTACAAGAGACCCACTTCAGACCTAGAGACACATACAAACTGAAAGTAAGGGGATGGAAAAACATATTCCATGCAAATGGAAACCAAAAGAAAGCTGGAGTAGCAATTCTCATATCAGACAAAATAGACTTTAAAATAAGGACTATTAAAAGAGACAAAGAAGGACACTACATAATGATCAAGGGATCGATCCAAGAAGAAGATATAACAATTGTAAATATTTATGCACCCAACATAGGAGCACCTCAATACATAAGGCAAATACTAACAGCCATAAAAGGGGAAATCGACAGTAACACATTCATAGTAGGGGACTTAAACACCCCACTTTCACCCATGGACAGATCATCCAAAATGAAAATAAATAAGGAAACACAAGCTTTAAATGATACATTAAACAAGATGGACTTAATTGATATTTATAGGACACTCCATCCAAAAACAACAGAATACACATTTTTCTCAAGTGCTCATGGAACATTCTCCAGGACAGATCATATCTTAGGTCACAAATCAAGCCTTGGTAAATTTAAGAAAATTGAAATTGTATCAAGTATCTTTTCTGACCACAATGCCATGAGACTAGATATCAATTACAGGAAAAGATCTGTAAAAAATACAAACACATGGAGGCTAAACAATACACTACTTAATAATGAAGTGATCACTGAAGAAACCAAAGAGGAAATCAAAAAATACCTAGAAACAAATGACAATGGAGACACAACGACCCAAAACCTGTGGGATGCAGCAAAAGCAGTTCTAAGGGGGAAGTTTATAGCAATACAAGCCCACCTTAAGAAGCAGGAAACATCTCGAATAAACAACCTAACCTTGCACCTCAAGCAATTAGAGAAAGAAGAACAAAAAAACCCCAAAGCTAGCAGAAGGAAAGAAATCATAAAAATCAGATCAGAAATAAATGAAAAAGAAATGAAGGAAACAATAGCAAAGATGAATAAAACTAAAAGCTGGTTCTTTGAGAAGATAAACAAAATAGATAAACCACTAGCCAGACTCACCAAGAAAAAAAGGGAGAAGACTCAAATCAATAGAATTAGAAATGAAAAAGGAGAGGTAACAACTGACACTGCAGAAATAAAAGAGATCATGAGAGATTACTACAAGCAACTCTATGCCAATAAAATGAACAATCTGGAAGAAATGGACAAATTCTTAGAAATGCACAACCTGCCAAGACTGAATCAGGAAGAAATAGAAAATATGAACAGACCAATCACAAGCACTGAAATTGAAACTGTGATTAAAAATCTTCCAACAAAGAAAAGCCCAGGACCAGACGGCTTCACAGGCGAATTCTATCAAACATTTAGAGAACAGCTAACACCTATCCTTCTCAAACTCTTCCAAAATATAGCAGAGGGAAGAACACTCCCAAACTCCTTCTACGAGGCCACCATCACCTTGATACCAAAACCAGACAAGGATGTCACAAAGAAAGAAAACTACAGGCCAATATCACTGATGAACATAGATGCAAAAATCCTCAACAAAATACTAGCAAACAGAATCCAACAGCGCATTAAAAGGATCATACACCATGATCAAGTGGGGTTTATTCCAGGAATGCAAGGATTCTTCAATATACGCAAATCTATCAATGTGATATATTAACAAATTGAAGGCGAAAAACCATATGATCATCTCAATAGATGCAGAGAAAGCTTTTGACAAAATTCAACACCCACTTATGATAAAAACACTGCAGAAAGTAGGCATAGAGGGAACTTTCCTCAACATAATAAAGGCCATATATGACAAGCCCACAGCAAACATCATCCTCAATGGTGAAAAACTGAAAGCATTTCCACTAAGATCAGGAACAAGACAAGGTTGCCCACTCTCACCACTCTTATTCAACATAGTTTTGGAAGTTTTAGCCACAGCAATCAGAGAAGAAAAGGAAATAAAAGGAATCCAAATCGGAAAAGAAGAAGTAAAGCTGTCACTGTTTGCAGATGACATGATCCTATACATAGAGAACCCTAAAGATGCTACCAGAAAACTACTAGAGCTAATCAATGAATTTGGTAAAGTGGCAGGATACAAAATTAATGCACAGAAATCTCTGGCATTCCTATATACTAATGATGCAAAATCTGACAGTGAAATCAAGAAAACACTCCCATTTACCATTGCAACAAAAAGAATAAAATATCTAGGAATAAACCTACCTAAGGAGACAAAAGACCTGTATGCAGAAAATTATAAGACACTGATGAAAGAAATTAAAGATGATACAAATAGATGGAGAGATATACCATGTTCTTGGATTGGAAGAATCAACATTGTGAAAATGACTCTACTACCCAAAGCAATCTATAGATTCAATGCAATCCCTATCAAACTACCACTGGCATTTTTCACAGAACTAGAACAAAAAATTTTGCAATTTGTATGGAAACACAAAAGACCCCGAATAGCCAAAGCAATCTTGAGAACGAAAGAAGGAACTGGAGGAATCAGGCTCCCTGACTTCAGACTATACTACAAAGCTACAGTTATCAAGACGGTATGGTACTGGCACAAAAACAGAAAGATAGATCAATGGAACAGGATAGAAAGCCCAGAGATAAACCCATGCGCATATGGACACCTTATCTTTGATAAAGGTGGCAGGAATGTACAGTGGAGAAAGGACAGCCTCTTCAATAAGTGGTGCTGGGAAAACTGGACAGGTACATGTAAAAGTATGAGATTAGATCCCTCCCTAACACCATACACAAAAATAAGCTCAAAATGGATTAAAGACCTAAATGTAAGGCCAGAAACTATCAAACTCTTAGAGGAAAACATAGGCAGAACACTGTATGACATAAATCACAGCAAGATCCTTTCTGACCCACCTCCTAGAGTAATGGAAATAAAAACAAAAATAAACAAATGGGACCTAATGAAACTTCAAAGCTTTTGCACAGCAAAGGAAACCATAAACAAGACCAAAAGACAACCCTCAGAATGGGAGAAACTATTTGCAAATGAAGCAACCGACAAAGGATTAATCTCCAAAATTTACAAGCAGCTCATGCAGCTCAATAACAAGAAAACAAACAACCCAATCCAAAAATGGGCAGAAGACCTAAATAG
Source organism: Delphinus delphis (assembly GCF_949987515.2). Lineage (NCBI taxonomy): Eukaryota > Metazoa > Chordata > Mammalia > Artiodactyla > Delphinidae > Delphinus > Delphinus delphis. The sequence continues at coordinate 48,916,832 of NC_082692.2, read as the reverse complement.
ACATTTCTCCAAAGAAGACATACAGACTGCCAACAAACACATGAAAGAATGCTCAACATCATTAATCATTAGAGAAATGCAAATCAAAACTACAATGAGATATCATCTCACACCAGTCAGAATGGCCATCATCAAAAAATCTAGAAACAATAAATGCTGGAGAGGGTGTGGAGAAAAGGGAACATTCTTGCACTGCTGGTGGGAATGTGAATTGGTTCAGTCACTATGGAGAACAGTATGGAGGTTCCTTAAAAAACTACAAATAGAACTACCATATGACCCAGCAATCCCACTACTGGGCATATACCCTGAGAAAACCAAAATTCAAAAAGAGTCATGTACCAAAATGTTCATTGCAGCTCTACTTACAATAGCCCGGAGATGGAAACAACCTAAGTGCCCGTCATCGGATGAATGGATAAAGAAGATGTGGCACATATATACAATGGAATATTACTCAGCCATAAAAAGAAACGAAATTGAGCTATTTGTAATGAGGTGGATAGACCTAGAGTCTGTCATACAGAGTGAAGTAAGTCAGAAAGAAAAAGACAAATACCGTATGCTAACACATATATATGGAATTTAAGGAAAAAAATGTCATGAAGAACCTAGGGGTAAAGCAGGAATAAAGACGCAGACCTCCTAGAGAATGGACTTGAGGTTATGGGGAGGGGAAAGGGTGAACTGTGACAGGGCGAGAGAGAGTCATGGGCATATACACACTAACAAATGTAGTAAGGTAGATAGCTAGTGGGAAGCAGCCGCATGGCACAGGGATATTGGCTCGGTGCTTTGTGACAGCCTGGAGGGGTGGGATAGGGAGGGTGGGAGGGAGGGAGACGCAAGAGGGAAGACATATGGGAACATATGTTTATGTATGACTGATTCACTTTGTTATAAAGCAGAAACTAACATACCATTGTAAAGCAATTATACCCCAATAAAGATGTTAAAAACAAAACAAAACAAAACAAAACCATGTTGTCTTGTTCTGGGGGTTCCATTCACATTGAAATATATAGAAATGGTACTCCTGGAAATATACAGTGCACATGTGTGGCCCTAAAGAGAGACCCTGCCCACACCCTCCACTTCACTTGCTCTGCTGCCAGGTTGCTAGACCTGACTACACCTAAACAGCAAATCAATTCTTCAAATTCATATATCCTTCCAACCAATAGTGGCACACCCTGAGTGTATACATAGCCTCTCTGATTTTAAGTCCCATTATGGTTTTTAGTTACATGTGGCCAAGAGAATTAATACTCCAAGAACATCTAGGTTTTCATCAAGTGGGGAAAAGTAATTTAGTTATAGGTGTGTAAGAGCAGAAACCAAGTAAGCAAAAAAGTCCAAATGGCTTTGTAGAACATTTAAATTCTTAAAACCCTAACTCATGATTCCTTCCCATATGTTTGTTAGAGAGACTGACAAGCAATCTATCAAGACCAAGACCCTCAAGACATCCCTTAGGTTCTCTCAGAAAAAGAAATATTAATATTTTTATACACACACAACAGAATCACATCTGTGTGCATATGCATGCATAGCCACTGATGAAAATACTCTGGTTACTACAATCAATTGCATGAAACCATCCTTTCATTTATAGTTTGCAGAACAAACATAAATAAGCCAGTTTTATGAAAGTAAAAACTTCACATCCTTGACCTGAGCCCTCTTTGCTAGAGTTTTTAATTTACCTTTTTTCATGTAATAATTGTACTTGAAAGTTTATTATCACATTTACACTCCCATGTTCTTTTTCCTATTCAATTCTCATGACAATCCAGAGAAACTGGACCCAATTATATAGACAAGAAACCCAGGCCCAATAGGACTTTGGTGAGTTTCCAAGTGACACAGCTACTTAGGGGCAGACAAGGTTGAAGTGGAAACTGTTTTTTCACTATTAATCAACTGTTCTCTCTCTAATGATTGATTCTCACTTTATGTCTCTCTCATTCCCTTGCACCATTTCTGTATTCAATTTTATGGTGATAATATCAGGTAACTCTCACAGTTATTTGAGATCATTCGCAGGAAGGTAAAAGCAAAAATCAGAGTTTACAAGACAGAATTCAGACCAGGAAAAAAGAATCTCACTATATAACAAACGAATGACAACTGTGCTGAAATGGGTTTGAGGAAATAAGTATAGACCTAAGGAACTTTGGAAATAAGTGGAGACTCTCAGGTTAAAGATAAAAGGAACTGCACATAGGCACAATACTGTAGTTGATAAAGGTGTTTCTCATGGGAATAGAAGCAACCAATTTTGAAACCACTGTATATGTATAGTGAGACTAAACATATAGGTAAATGGATGGTGGGCAGTAGGAACTAGGTTTCTCATTATTAAAGATAAGCAAGGGAGGAGGTTAGAATGAATTATGTGATACAGGATTAGAGTTGGAGACATCAGTATGAACTAATGTTTAGCCTAATACAGGTACAGATAAATATAGAAATGGTTATTGATGTGTATATATACACAGGTTAGTAAACATATATATGTCTGTGTGTATATATATTTCCAAATTCTGTTTACTTTAAGCAATGACATCCCAGTAGCAATGAACACATCTAGTGCCCAGATCTTGGTTTCTAACATCATTCTCCAATACAAGGAACTAGGACTCCTTGGAGAAATGACTGATTCTGGGGCTAAGGCAGAGAATATACAGGTGATCATGGAGTACCCCATAGTGCCAGAAAGTAAGGAAATGCTCAAAAAACAAAATTATAGGCATATGCCAAAGGGACATAAGAGCCAACTGAAAGTGCTCAATGACCAAAGCTTGAGCATTTTCAGTTGCTCAAGCTTTAAAGTTGGCTCAATAATTTGAGCCACAAAATAAATAACATACTATTGGGTTATAGCCTAATATATAAAGTAAATATACATGAGTCCACACTGATATAAATAAATGATTAACTAAATAAATAAGGGAGAACAGGCAAATCTCCTATGCAGAAGAATTCCAAATAATTTATATAGTTCCTCTCATTCAAGGAGGTAGAGCATAACACCCCCACCCCATCCCAAGTGTGGGCTACACATAGTAACTTCCTTCTGAAGAGTACAGTATGGAAAGGGAGGGGAGGAGTAACTTTACAGTGAGAAACCTATTTCAACCAGGTGATCAAGCTTAACACCATCAGTAAAGAGTCATGTTGATAATATGTATTCTTTTTTATTTTTTAACATTGTAGTTGATTTACAATATTATAGTAGTTTCAGGTGTACAGTATAGTGATTCAGTATTTTTGCAGATATTGGGTATAATTCCCTATGCAATACAGTATATCCTTGTTGCTTATCTATTTTATATATAATAGTTTGTATCTGTTAGTCCCATACCCCAAATTTGTCCCTCTGCCCTTCCCTCTCCCCTATGGACATAGAGAACAAACTCCCCATAGAGTCTGTTCTCTATGTCCATGAGTCTGTTTCTTGCATATACATTTATTTGTACTATTTTTTAGATTCCACATATAAATGATGTCATATAGTACTATCTTTCTCTATGATTTATTTCACTAAGCATAATATTCTCTAGGCCCATACATGTTGCTGCAAGTGGCATAATTTCATTCTTTTTTATGGCTGAGTAATATTCCATTGTATATATGTGCCACCTCTCATTAATCCAATCACCTGTTGATGAACACTTGGGTTGCTTCCATGTCTTGGTAATTGTAAGTAGTGCCCTTATGAACACTGGGGTACACATCCAAGGTATCTTTTCGAATTAGTATTTTCAATTTTTCTGGATATATACCCAGGAGTGAAATTACTGGATCATATGGTGGTTCTATTTTTAGTATTTTTTAAGAAACCCATAATGTTTTCCATAGTGGCTGCCCCAATTTACATTTCCACTAACAGCATACAAGGGTTCCTTTTCTCCACATCTTCTCCAACATTTGTTATTTGTAGACTTTTTGATGATGGCCATTCTGAGGTAACATCTCATTGTTGTTTTGATTTGCATTTCTCTAATAATTATCAACATTAAGCATCTTTTCATGTGCCTGTTAACCACCTGTATGCCTTCTTTGGAAAAATGTCTATTCAGGTTTTCTGCCCATTTATTGATTGGGTTATTTGTTTGTTTCTTTGATATTGAGTTGTGTAAACTGTTTATTTATTTTGGATATTAACCCCTTGTTGGTTACATCTTTGATAATATTTTGTCATTCTGTAGGTTGTCTTTTCATTTTGTCAATTGTTTCTGTTGCTGTGCAAAACCTTTTAAGTTCAATTAATTTTCATTTCTTTATTTTTGCTTTTATTTCTTTTCCTTTAGGAGACTGATCCAAAAAAATATTGCTACAATTTATGTCAAATAGTTCCTATGTACATATGCCTATGTACTATTCTAAGAGTTTACAGTTTCCATTCTTACATTTAGGCCTTTAAACCATTTTGACTTTATTTTTGTATATGGTGTGAGGGAATGTTCTAATCTCATTGTTTTACATGTAGCTGTCCAGTTTTCCCAGTACCACTTATGGAAGAGACTGTCTGTTATCCACTGTGTATTCTTACCTCCTCTGTCGTAGATTAATTGATCATAGGTGCATAGGTTTACTTCTGGGTTCTCTAGTCTGTTCTATTGATCTATTCGTCTGTTTTTGTGCCAGTACCATACTGTACTGATTATTGTAGATCTGTAGTATAGTCAGAAGTCTGGGAGGGCAATACATCCAGCTTTGTTCTTTTTTCTGAAGATTGTTTTGTCAATTTGAAGTCTTTTGTGGTTCCATATGAATTATAGGATTTGTTCTAGTTCTGTGAAAAATGTCATGGGTGTTTTGATAGGGTTTGCATTAAATCTGTAGATTGCTTTGGGTAGTATGGCCATCTTAACAATATTAAGTCTTCCAATCTAAGAGCATGAAATATCTTTCCATTTCTTTGTATAATCTTCAATTTCCTTCATCAATGTTTTACAGTTTTCAGAATATAGGTCTTTCATCTCCTTGGACAACTTTATTCCTAGATATTTTATTCTTTTTGATTCAGTTTTAAATGGGACTTTTTTAACCTTCTCTTTCTGATATTTTATTATTAGTGTACATAAATGCAACAGATTTCTGTACACTAATCTTGTATCTTGCAACCTCGATGAATTCATTTATTAGTTTTAATAGTTTTGGGATGGAAACTTTAGGGTTTTCTATGTAAAATCATTCAAGTCATTTACAAGTAGTGACAGTTTTACCTCTTCCCTTCCAATTTGAATACACTGACTTCTTTTTCTTGTTTGATTACTGTTGCTAGACCTTCCAATACTACATTAAATTAAAGTGGGGAGAGTGGACATCTTTGTCTTCTCAAATTTAGCAGGAAAGCTCTCAGGTTTTTACCATTGAGTATGATGTTGACTGTGGCTTTGCCACAAATGTCCTTTATTATGTTGATATATGTTCCCTCTGTACCCACTTTGAGGAAAGTTTTTATCATGAATGGATGTTGAATTTTGTCAAATGTTTTTCTGCATCTATTGAGATGATCATGTGATTTTTATCCTTCCTTTCGTTAAGGTGGCATATCACATTGGTTGATTAGAAAATGCTGAACCACTCTCATAATCCTGGAATAAATCCAACTTGATTATGGCATATAGTCTTTTTGTTATATACTGTTGGATTTGGTTTGCTAATATTTTGTTGAGGATTTTTGCATCTGTATTCATCAAAGATACTGGCCTGTAATTTTGTTTTATAGTGTCTTTGTATGTTTTTGCTATCAGGGTAATGGCCTCATAGAATGATTTGGGGAATAAGTAGTATATGTATTGGTTCTTCTTTATTTGTTTGGTAGAATTCCCCTGTGAAGTCATCCAGTCTTGGACTTTTCTTTTCTGGTAGTTATTTTTTATTACAAACTCAATCTCACTTCTAGTGATCAGTCTGTTCAAATTGTCTCTTTCTTCTTGGCTTAGTCTTGGCAGGCTGTATATTTCTAGAAAATTTTTCATTTCTTCTAGGTTGTCCAGTGTGTCGGCATGTAACTGTTCATAATATTCTTTTATGATTTTATGTATCTCTGTGGTATCAGTTGTTATTTCTCCTTTTTCATTTCTTATTTTGTTCATTTGGGTCCTCTCTCTTTTCTTCTTGGTGAACCTAGCTAAAGGTTTATCAATTTAATCAATTAAAAAAAATAGCTTTTTGTTTCACTGATCTTTTCTATTTTTTTATCTCTATTTTATTTTTTTTCCTCTGATCTTTATTATTTCCTTTATTATTATTATTATTTATTATCTCCTTCTTCTTCTGATTTTGGGATTTGTTTCTTCTTCCTTTTCCAATTCTTTTAGGTGATATGTTAGGTTGTTTATTTGCTATTTTTCTTGTTTCTTAAGGAAGGCCTGTATCGCTATAAACCTCCCTCTTAGAACTGCTTTTGATGCATCACATAGATTTTGGAAAGCCGTGTTTCCATTTTCATTTGTCTTGAGGTATTTTCTGATATCCTCTTTGGTTTCATCACTGACCCATTCATTTTTTAGTAGCATGTTGTTTAGTCTTAATGTGGTTGTTCTTTTCCCATTTTTCTTTTTGTAGTTGATTTCTAGTTTCATACCATTGTGGTTGAAAAAAATGCTTGATATAATTTCTATCCCATTAAATTTGTCAAGGTTTCTTATATGGCCTAGTATGTCATCTATCCTGAAGAACATCCCATGCACACTTGAAAATAATGTGTATTCTGGTTTTTTTGTATATAGTGTCCTGTAGATCTCAATTAAGTCCAACTGGTCTACTGTGTCATTTAGGACCTCTGTTGCCTTATTGATTTGCCCACTGATGTCAGTGGGGTATTAAAGTTCACTACTATTATTGTATTATTGTCAATTTATCCTTTTGTATCTATTAGTACTTGAGATATATGTATGTGTATATATATATATATATATATATATATATATATATATATATATATATATATGATCCTGTATTGAGTGCATATGTTAACAAGTGTAATATCCTCTTCTTGTATTGATGCCTTTATCATTATATAATTAGCTTCTTAGTCTTTTGTTATAGCCTTTGTTTTAAAGTCTATTTTGTCTGATGTGAGTATTGCTACCCCTGCTTTCTTGCCATTTCCATTTGCTTGAATGTTCTTTTTCCATCCCTTCATTTTCAATCTGTGTGTGTCTTTAGCCCTGAAGAGAGTCTCTTGGAGGCAGCATATTGAAGGGTCTTGTTCTTTTATCCAATTAGCCACTGATCTTTTGATTGGAGCATTCACTCCATTAACATTTAAAATAATTAGTGATAGGTAGGTACTTTTGCCACTTTATTACTTCTTTTCCAGTTGTTTTTGTAGTTCTCTATTCATTTCTTTTTGTTTCTCCCATCGTGGTTTGACAATTTTCTTTAGTAGTTTGCTTGGGTTGCTTTATTTTTGTTTTTGTGTATCTATTGTGGGGTTTTGATTTGTGGTTACCACGGGGTTCATATATGTTGATCCATAATTATAGTTACTTGTTTTAAAGTGATAGTCATTTAAGTTCAAACACATTCTAAAAGATCTATGTTTTTTACTCCCCTCCCCCATATTTTGTGTTTGTGATATCATATTTTACAATTTCATGCTTATGCTTTAGCTATTTATTATACTTATTGTTGCTTTTTAAATTATCTTGTCTTTTAGTCTACATACTGGCTTATTTAAGTAATCTTTGATCTTTACTAAATATCTGCCTTTCCTACTGGGATTTCCTTTTACTATGGATTCTTTCTTCTCTTCCATTTAGAGAAAACCCTTCAACATTTGTTTCATGGTATGTTTAGTATTGATGAATCCTAGTTTCTGCTTGTCTAAGAAGTTCTTTAGCTCTCCTTCTATTCCAAATAATAATCTTGCTAGGTAGAGTATCCTAGGTTGCATGTTTTTCCCTTTCAGCAATTTGAATATATAACGCCACTCTATTCTGGCCTATAAAGCTTCTGCCGATAAATCAGTTGATATCCTCATGGGAGTTCCCTTTCATATGACTCTTTGTTTTTCTCTTGTTGCCTTTAGAATACTCTCTTTAACTTTGCCATTTTAATTATGATATGTCATGGTTTGTCTCTATTTGAGTTTATCTTGTTTGGGAACTTCTGTGCTTCCTGTACCTGAATATCATTAAAAATGTACCAAGTGAAAGGAAGAAACAATGTCATGGATATTCCAAGATATAAAATATTTAAAATTACCTTTATATTTGCTTACAAAGAAACTGAGGCAATGTCTTTCCTCTCTTACCTGATTTCCCTTTTTTATTAGATTTTGCTTGGGCTTATGCTGAAGTTACTCAGCACACTGTAGAGTCACCAGTTGGCAGTGGGAAGTAGTGGTTTGACACAATGGGCAGCAGAGTCCGAGATTTAAATATTTACAGAGGATAGCCTTGCAAAGTGGACAACCAGGTCTGGGCCTGAACAAAGATGGCAGAGTAGAAGGACATGCTCTCACTCCCTCTTGTGAGAACACCAGAATCACAACGAGCTGCTGGACAATCATCAACACAAAGACACTGGAACTCACCAAAAAAGATACCCCACATCCAAAGACAAAGAAGAAGCCACAATGAGACGGTAGGTGGGGCACAATCACAGCAAAATCAAATCCCATAACTGCTGGGAAGGTGACCCACAGACTGGAGAACACTTTACCACAGAAGTCCACCCACTGGAGTGAAGGGTCTGAGCCCCAAGTCAGGCTTCCAAAACTGGGGGTCTGGCAACAGGAGAAGAAATTCCTAGAGAATCATACTTTGAAAGCTAGTGGGATTTGATTGCAGGACTTCGACAGGACTGGGGGAAAGAGAGACTCCACTCTTGGAGGGCACACACAAAGTAGCATGCACATCGGGACCCAGGGAAAGGAGCAGTGAACCCAGGGGAGACTGAACCAGACCTACCTGCTAGTGTTGGAGGATCTCCTGCAGAGGCAGGGGGTGGCTGTGGCTCACCATGGGGACAGGACACTGGCAGCAGGAGTTTTGGGAAGTATTCCTTGGCGTGAGCCCTCCCAGAGTCTGCCATTAGCCCGACCAAAGAGCCCAGGTAGGCTCCAGTGTTAGGTTGCATCGGGCCAAACAACAAACAGGGAGGGAACCCGGCCCCACCCATTAGCAGTCAAGCAGATTAAAGTTTTACTGAGTGCTGCCCACCAGAGCAACAGTCAGCTCTACACACCACCAGTCCCTCCTATCAGGAAACGTGCACAAGCCTCTTAGGTAGCCTCATCCACCAGAGGGCAGACAGCAGAAGCAAGAAGAACTACAGTCCTGCAGCTTGTGGAACAAAAACCACATTCAGAGAAAGATAGACAAGATGAAAAGGCAGAGGGCTATGTACCAGATGAAGGAACAAGATAAAACCCCAGAAAAACAACTAAATGAAATGGAGATAGGCAACATTCCAGAAAAAGAATTCAGAATAACGATAGTGAAGATGATCCAGGACCTTGGAAAAAGAATGGAGGCAAAGATCGAGAAGATTCAAGAAACGTTTAACAAAGATTAAGAAGAAATAAAGAAGAAACAGAGATAACAATACAATAACTAAAATGAAAAATACACTAGAAGGAATCAATAGCAGAATAACTGAGGCAGAAGAATGGATAAGTGACCTGGAGACAGAATGGTGGAATTCACGGCTGCAGAACAGAATAAAGAAAAAAGAATGAAAAGAAATGAAGACAGCCTAAGAGATCTCTGGGACAACATTAAACGCAACAACATTCACATTAAAGGGGTCCCAGAAGGAGAAGAGAGAGAAAAAGGACCAGAGAAAATATTTGAAGAGATTATACTCTAAAACTTCCCTAACATTGGAAAGGAAATAGCCACACAAGTCCAGGAAGTGCAGTGAGTCCCATACAGGATAAACCCAAGGAGAAACATGCTGAGACACATAGTGATCAAACTGGCAAAGATTAAAGACAAAGAAAAAATTTTGAAAGCAGCAAGGGAAAAACCACAAATAACATACAAGGGAACTCCCATAAGGTTAACAGCTGATCTTTCAGCAGAAACTCTGCAAGCCAGAAGGGAGTGACATGATATAGTTAAAATGATGAAAGGGAAGAACCTACAGCAAAGATTACTCTACTGGGCAAGGATCTCATTCAGATTCGATGGAGAAATCAAAAGCTTTACAGACAAGCAAAAGCTAAGAGAATTCAGCACCACCAAACCAGCTAAAGGAACAAATGCTAAAGGAACTTCTCTAAGTGGGAAACACAAGACAAGAAAAGGACCTACAAAAACAGACCCAAAACAGTTAATAAAATGGTAATAGGAACATACATATCGATAATTACCTTAGATGTGAATGGATTAAATGCTCCAACCAAAACACACAGGCTTGCTGAATGGATACAAAAACAAGACCCCTAGATATGCTGTCTACAAGAGACCCACTTCAGACCTAGGGACACATACAGGCTGAAAGTGAGGGTATGGAAAAAGATATTCCATGCAAATGGAAATCAAAAGAAAGCTGCAGTAACAATACTCATATCAGATAAAATAGACTTTAAAATAAAGAACGTTACAAGAGACAAGGAAGGACACTACATAATGATCAAGGGATCAATCCAAGAAAAAGATATAACAACTATAAATATATATGCATCCAACATAGAAGCACCTCAATACATAAGGCAACTGCTAACAACTGTAAAAGCGGAAATCGACAGTAACACAATAGTGGGGGACTTTAACACCTCACTTACACCAATGGACAGATCATCCAAAAGGAAAATAAATAAGGAAATAGAAGCTTTAAATGACACAATAGACCAGATAGATTTAATTGATATTTATAGGAAGTTCCATCCAAAAACAGCAGATTACACTTTCCTCTCAAGTGTGCATGGAACATTCTCCAGGATAGATCACATCTTGGGTCACAAATCAAGCCTCAGTAAATTTACGGAAATTGAAATCATATCAAGCATCTTTTCTGACCACAACGCTACGATATTTGAAATTAATTACAGGGGGAAAAATGTAAAAAACACAAACACATGGAGGGTAAACACTAAGTTACTAAATAATCAAGAGATCACTGAAGAAATCAAAGAGGAAATCGAAAACTACCTAGAGACAAATGACAATGAAAACATAGCAATCCAAAACCTATGGGATACAGCAAAAGCAGTTCTAAGAGGGAAGTTTATAGCTATACAACCTACCTCAATAAACAAGCAAAATCTCAAATAAATAATCTAACCTTACACCTAAAGGAACTAGAGAAAGAAGAAAAAACAAAACCCAAAGTTAGCAGAAGGAAAGAAATCATAAAGATCAGTGCAGAAATAAATGACATAGAAACAAAGAAAACAAGAGCAAAGATCAATAACACTAAAAGCTGGTTTTTTGAGAAGATAAAGAAAATTGATAAACCATTAGCCAGAATTAGAAATGAAAAACGAGAAGTTACAACAGACGTGGCAAAAAAACAAAGCATTCTAAGAGACCACTACAAGCAACTGTATGCCAATAAAATGCACAACCTGGAAGAAATGGACAAATTCCTAGAAAGGTGTAACCTTCCAAGACTGAACCAGGAAAAATATAAAATATAAACAAGGTCTTCCCTAGTGGCGCAGTGGTTGACAGTCCGCCTGCTGATGCAGGGGACATGGGTTCGTGCCCCGGTCCAGGAAGATCCCACATCCCGCGGAACAGCTGGGCCCGTGAGCCATGGCCGCTGGGCCTGCGCATCCGGAGCCTGTGCTCCACAACGGGAGAGGCCACAACAGTGAGAGGCCTGCGTACCGCCAAAAAAAAAAAAAAAAAACTATATATATATTTTTATATATATATATATATATATATATATATATATAAACAGACCAATCACAAGTAATGAAATTGAAACTGTGATTAAAAATCTTCCAACAAACAAAAGTCCAGGAACAGATGGCTTCACAGGTGAATTCTATCAAACATTTAGAGAAGAGCTAACACCCATCCTTCTCAAACTCTTCCAAAAAATTGCAGAGGAAGGAAAACTCCCAAACTCTTTCTATGAGGTCACCATCACCCTGATACCAAAAGCAGACAAAGATACTACAAAAAAGAAAATTACAGACGAATATCACTGATAAATGTAGATGAAAAAATCCTCAACAAAATACTAGCAAACAGAATGCAACAACACATTAAAATGATCATACACCAAGATCAAGTGGGATTTATCCCAGAGATGCAAGGATTCTTCAATATATGCAAATCAAGGAATGCGATACACCATATTAACAAATTGAAGAATAAAAACCATATGATATCTCAATAGATTCAGAAAAACTTTTGACAAAATTCAACACCAATTTCCGATAAAAACTCTCCAGAAAGTGGACACAGAGGGAACCTGCCTCAACATAATAAAGGCCATATACAACAAACCCACAGCAAACGTCATTCTCAATGGTGAAAAACTGAAAGCATTTCCTATAAGATAAGGAAAAAGAAAAGGATGTCCACTCTCACCACTATTATTTAACATAGTCTTGGAAGTCCTAGCCACAGCAATCAGAGAAGAAAAAGAAATAAAAGGAATACAAATTGGAAATGCAGAAGTAAAACTGTCACTGTTTGCAGATGACATGATACTATACATAGAGAATACTAAAGATGCTACCAGAAAACTACAACAGGTAATCAATGAATTTGGTAAAGTTGCAGGATACAAAATTAATGCACAGAAATCTCTTGCATTCCTATACACTAATGATGAAAGATCTGAAATAGAAATCATGGGAACACTCCCATTTACCATTGCAAGAAAAAGAATAAAATACCTACAAATAAACCTACCTAAGGAGACAAAAGACCTGTATGCAGAAAACTATAAGACAAGGATGAAAGAAATTAAAGATGATACCAACAGAGAGGTATACCATGTTCTTGGATTGGAAGAATCAATATTATGAGAATGTCTATACTACCCAAAGTAATCTACAGATTCAATGCAATCCCTATCAAATTACCAATGGCATTTTTTACAGAACTAGAACAAGAAATCTTAAAATTTGTATGGAGACAGAAAATACCCCGAATAGCCAAAGCAGTCTTGAGGGAAAGAAACGGAGCTGGAGGAATCAGCCTCCCTCACTTCAGACTATACTACAAAGCTACAGTAAACAAGACAATATGGTACTGGCACAAAACAGAAATACAGATCAATGGAACAAGGTAGAAAGCCCAGAGGTAAACCCACACACCTATGGTCAACTAATCTATGACAAAGGAGGCAAGGATATACAATGGAGAAGAGACAGTCTCTTCAATAAGTGGTGCTGGGAAAAGTGGACAGCTACATGTAAAAGAATGAAATTAGAACAATTCCTAACACCATACACAAAAATAAACTCAAAATGGATTAGAGACCTAAATGTAAGACTGAACACTATAAAACTCTTAGAGGAAAACATAGGAAGAACACTCTTTGACATAAATCACAGTAAGATCTTTTTTGATCCACGTCCTAGAGAATGGAAATAAAAACAAAAATAAACAAATAGGACCTAATGAAACTTAAAAGCTTTTGCATAGCAAAGGAAACCATAAACGAAACGAAAAGACAACCCTTAGAATGGGAGAAAATATTTTCAAATGAATCAACGGACAAAGGATTAATCTCCAAAATATAAAAACAGCTCATGCAGTTTGATATTAAAAAAACAAAAAACCCGATCCAAGAATGGCAGAAGACCTAAATAGACATTTCTCCAAAGAAGACATACAGATGGCCAAGAAGCACATGAAAAGCTGCTCAACATCACTAATTATTAGAGAAATGCAAATCAAAACTACAGTGAGGTATCACCTCACATCAGTTAGAATGGGCATCATCAGAAAATCTACAAACAACAAATGCTGGAGAGGGTGTGGAGAAAAGGGAACCCTCTTGCACTGTTGGTGGGAATGTAAATTGATACAGCCACTATGGAGAACAGTATGGAGGTTCCTTAAAAAACTAAAAGTAGAACTACCATATGACCCAGCAATCCCACTACTGAGCATATACCCAGAGAAAACCATAATTCAAAAAGACACATGCATCCCAATGTTCACTGCAGCACTATTTACAATAGCCAGGTCATGGATGCAACCTAAATGCCCATCGACATATGAATGGATAAAGAAGATGTGGTACATACATATAATGGAATATTACTCAGCCATAAAAAGGAAAGAAATTGGGTCATTTGTTGAGACATGGATGGATCTAGAGACTGTCATACAGAGTGAAGTAAGTCAGAAATAGAAAAACAAATATCGTATATTAACACATATATGTGGAACCTAGAAAAATGGTACAGATGAACCAGTTTGCAGGGCAGAAATTGACACACAGATGTAGAGAACAAATGTATGGACACCAAGGGGAGAAAGCCATGCGGGGGGAGTGATGAATTGGGCGATTGGGATTGACCTGTGTACACTGATGTGTATAAAATTGATGACTAATTAGAACCTGCTGTATAAAAAAAATGTGATCAAATGTATTCTATTGGAAAGAAGCAGAAATAGACCGTATTTACTGTGTAAATTATATAGTTTAATGATATTTAGCATCTACTGCAGATGTATTTATTATTGCAGATTGTATTTGCTTTATCAATATCTTTGCTTTGGTAATCAAAATAAAATAAAATAAAATCTGAAAAAAAAGAAAAAGAAATATGTAGGAAATTAAAAAAAAAAAGTGGACAATCATATATGGATAAGGAGGGGTTAGCCAATATGCTCAAAGCTTTCATTAATTCTAGACTCAAGAGTCCAAGGTTACACTGGTCTTTTAAATAGAGTACATTATCTTCAAATTCAAGCACTAATTAGAGGGCTTCCCTCAACATGGTCAAAAAATCAGAAGGCATGGGAAGCTTTTATTTTCTACTTCAATTCTAAGCAGCACAGTGAATGAATATAATGGAAGAGCTGAACCCAGCATGGTGCAAAGTGAGTCTCTTTCAATGAATGGCACAGGAAGTTGGAGGGGGAAGGAGATGCCACAGCAGTAGGTAGGGAGGGGACTTGAAAATTATACTTTATATTCCAGTCACTGTAAGAATTGTGGCAGGTTCTGATCTCCTCACTATCCAATTTTTCTCATTACTAAAGACAGCAAACAAAGCAAAAGAAAATAGCCTCAGGCCTTAAAATAGCAGGTTTCAAATGCTGAGAATCATGAGGCATCCAACACCTTGCGGCAACCCACTGTGCATGATTTCAGAGCAACAAGTAGTGAAGGGATACAGGCAAATGGATCACTCCAGCGTCACCTTCTAGAAGTTATTACCAATCCCAACTCAGTGGAGAAGAGACAGTCTCAAAATGGATTACAGACCTAGATGTAAGACTGAACACTATAAAACTCTTAGAGGAAAACATAGGAAAAACAGTGAGGCTGTTCAGGAGCCTTGAGAAGCTGCAAATTCTAAATACTCATGAAAAAACAAACTGAATGCTCTCGATCTCCATCCAAGAAGCCCTAAGCAAATCTGTGAAAGTTTCTTCCTGGATACTTCTCCTGGGCATTTTTGACGCTTTAGTCTTGAGTGCATACAACAATTTCAATGGTAATATTTCTCTAAATGAGATGTACCCATAGAATCTTGCTGCTGGTACCATTAATTACAATTTCTGGGTAATTCACCAGATCCTTTTGCCAGGGCCACCTCATCTTGAAATTCCTGGGAATTATGTTTTCTCCACTGGGGGAAGCCCAAAGCCAATGACTGTTTCATGGGTACCAAAGTTCATTCTCTTGTCTTGGAGTGGGACAGCTTTTGGTGGTTCATCCTCCAGATCTCCCCATGGGATCAGGCTGAGGTCAGACCTCAGTTGAAACCACATTGTTGCTTCAATTATTCCTTGTCCTGTTAGAATTCTCTCACTCCCTTACAGGTTTCATCTGAGAGTAGTCCCTCTAGAAATACTTGCACCAGAATCCCTTGCTCATTTTCTCCTACTAGAGAGCCTGATCTAGGTTGACCCCAATAAAAAATTCTGATGATGATGATAGTGACATTGTCAACAACTGCCAACACAATAGAAACTTACATTTACTGAGTGTTTATTATTGCCAGGCCCTCTTCTAAAGGTTTTTCAACAATCATCTCTTCAACCTCACAAAAACTCATGAGGTAGGTGTAATTAGTATCCCCATTTGGTAGAAGAAGAGTCTTGGAGGGGCTAAAAATACTTGCCCAAGGTCACACAGCCAGTATGAGTTGAAACAAGAATCCCAGGCAGTCAGGCTACAGAGCCTGGGCTCTTCACTTTTATTCTACTCTAATTCACGTCCTAATATATTTTACAACCACGAGATTCTTAAAATCAATCCATTTGTTGTAAAGTTTCTTACCTTCAGGACCCAAAAATTTATCTTTAAGCAGCTAGTCTATCTCTGGCTCCGAAATCTAAAGAAAGTGTGAAGAACTGTGGCCTGAAAATACATGTAGGCCAGTTGCTGCTTTGTAGGGTGTTGGGGACACCATTGAGAGGAAGGGGCCCCATCACCTCCCCTTCAGTAGAGCTCAGACCACAGGAAGTCAAAATTCAGATTCCTTCTGTTTTACAGGCTGATTTAAGGAACATCTGGATATTCCAGAGCTGCTGGATATCCTGCACTTTGTTTGGGTTCGTGACTCCTGGCTGTAAGAACCCAAACTGGACATCATAAAAAGTTGAGCAGGAAAGGAGTTAGGACAGCTTTTTCTCTCCTCTTACCTACGAATGGCAGCGTACATCACCTCAACATGGAGCTTCAGGAGGGTTGTTTTTGCTTACTGGAGCCAGTGAGAAAGCAAAAGGCCAGCAACGTCCTGCCAGACACTCACTGTGCCCTGGATGGCTTCCCACATAAACAAAGTGGGGACGCCTTTAAAGAAAAGATACCCTTGGCTTTTTGAGGGTGAGAGTGATCTTCCTACAAAACCACAACCTTTCCCTGGCCTTGAGTTCCCCATTTGAAAAATGTAAGTATCTGTGGTTTTACTTCTGTATAACCTTTTCCAGCAAACCCACAAGAATTTGGGTTCCAGTGTAAGAAATTTGCCAATTACTCCAGTTGGGCATAATTATAAAAAATAGAAACCAGGGTTTACAGAGGAAGAAGGAGGTAACTCGGAAGGCAGAATCAGGGTAGAAATGTTGGCAATAAAACCCAGAAAGAGAGAAGAGAGGGAAAACAAGTTTAAATCAGGGCCAGAGAAAGACTTTTAGGGACTGATGTTTAGTGAAAAAATTGCTCCTCACCCTATATGTAATTAAAAACAAAAACTTTATACCCTATACAATCAGTATAACTTATGTCAAAATTAAACTAGTTTCTCCTAGTTTTTTTTTTTTAATTGCAAAATTCTGGAGAAGTCCATAGCAGCTGGACTCCTATCTTTGGAACCTTTGGTTGGCCAGCCCCTTAATATACTTGTTGACAAAGCAGCGTGAGGTAAAGTGAAGCCTAGGTCTTAAAAACTAAATCCTTGTGCCTATTGGGAAGAGGGCAACTGTTATTTGTGTAGTAGTTGTTGATGTCTATATTTCACATAAATGGATAAAAACAAATCTGAATGCTTATTCTGCATTTTGGAGGCCAAGGAGGGTGCTAGAGGTGGGACATAGGAAGATGGAGGCAATATTTTTGTGCTAAAAATTCCAATAAAATCCCTATGGCATTGAATATTTATGAGAAATCCTAGACACAGAGGGGAGAAAACATCTTGAAGTGTGCTCATTATTGGCAATAAAGTAAAGCAACTCTGTAAACATAACCAATATTCACCTGGAACAGGGTAGTTGCATCATACTCATTATTAACCCATTGAAATATGTCTTACTGGTTGTGAGATAGCTGATGTTCTCAAACCCTCTGCTCCTCAAACCCTCCCCAGGAACCACAGGATTCCCAGGACCCAGCAACTAAAGGATTAACACCTGGACAGGCTCAGACCAGTGTCCACTCTGGTCAGTGTCCCCCACTGATGGCACACCAATCCGTAAATATGACATTGAAACCACATGGTGGGAGATCATGAAATTGTATTAACAGATAGGAGCTGCAGGATGGAAAGGAAGAATGTAGTGGCCATTACGACTCATTCACAATACATAAAAATTTTTTTTAAGAAAATTCTCATAGTCTTTTTTTTTTTTTTTTTTTGCAGTACGCGGGCCTCTCACTGTTGCGGCCTCTCTCATTGCGGAGCACAGGCTCCGGACGCGCAGGCTCAGCGGCCATGGCTCACGGGCCCAGCCGCTTCGCAGCATGTGGGATCTTCCCGGACCGGGGCACGAACCCATGTGCCCTGCATCAGCAGGTGGACTCTCAACCACTGCGCCACCAGGGAAGCCCTCATTGCCTTACAATTAAAGTTTCTCAACCATTACTTTTCCCACTATGGTGTTTTCAGGACTCTAAGCTTTGGAGTTGGAAAGACAAGTCTCTATTTCTAAAACTTGTTCTTGTGGGTGAGTAATAACCCCTGAGTACCCATTAACCTTTATTCACATTGAGCTGCTCACACGGAGCTGAGCAGGAACCCTTGACAAGGACCTGCCTACAACTCCCCAGAATTCACAGACCAGCAACCAATCCTGTCATATTGCTCCCTCTTTAGAATGATTCATACTTTTAAAAAGTTCTTTCATTTCACCATTACAAACTCCTGTAGAAGAGGGTTTTTGGAGCCTAGTTGTCCAGAAATCTTCCCCTTTTTTTCCAGCAGTGAGCAAACTCTAGCCTGTTGCACCTCTTGGGTGCAGATGGTTCCCTAGCCATCAAACAAACAGTGGACATGAGTAAGTCTGAGGAACGTGCCTGGTGAATTACAGGCAGGTGCAAAACATCAACAAAGACATAGCTGCATCCAGGAAGGGTTTTCTTATATATGTTTGGTTGCCTCTCTCTCTCCCCCTCTCTCTCTGTTGCTCTCTTTCCTTCTTTCCTTCCCTCCTTCCTTCCTTCCTTCCTTCCTTCCTTCCTTCCTCCCTCCCTCCCTTCCTCCTTCTCCCTCCTTCTATCTCCCCATCCCTCTCTCTTTCTCTCTTATTTATGATCTTCAGTAGCCTTTCTATTTAGAAAGAGATCAAGAGAAAAAGAAATGAGGAGGGAAGGAAGGAAGGAAGAAAGGGAGGGAGGGAGGGAGGCCCAGCCTCTGCTTGAAATGCTAGTTAAGTCACAGCCCAACAAGTATTCATATGATAGCATTAGATAACCTCCCTCCTTCAAGCTGAGGAATTCAAGTCCTTTTACAAAGGACAATTTCTCTTACAAATGTTTAGTATCTGCATTAAGACCCTCCTCATTCCCCGCTGCCAATACAACATCTCTAAGAAATCACCTTCTGCTTGGTAATACCTTGTTGAGTTTTTATTTTCTAAAACTATACTTTAGAGATGAGACAGTGGAATTTGAAGAGATATTACAAAATTAAAAATTCTGCCTGTTGCAGTTTCTTGGAACTAAAACCAATCCTCAACAAAGTATGCTAATTTACTGTACAATGTTTAATTAAATCTTACCCCAGGCAATCTACTTCCAGGGTTTATTTTAACAGCTTAGAACTTTCAAACATGGAAATGCCTTTCAATTTAAATAGAAAAAAAAAACTATTCACTATTTCACTGGGAAAATAATGTGCTTTACCTCCTGGGCATATGCCCACCTTAAGTCTCTTTCTTTCTCATTCTCATTCTTTGTCTCTTTCTCTTCTCAGGAAAACAAAAATGCTCCTTAGAAACCCCCTTCTCTATTCTGATTTCTCTCTGAAAAGGCAATTTTCTTGAACTCTGCCATTTCCCTGACAGATTGTGTTCTACTAAAAGTAAATGTAACTGATTGGAGATAAGACGAGATCTCTTCCACAAGGAAGTGGCAGTGGCTGCACATGTCACCGCTGACCACGGGGGTCTCAGCGCCTCTGACCCCTCAGGCTCACTGCGTTTGGGGAAGAACAGGCTGACATGTACCAGCTACCCCATCTCCTCCACCCAAGCCCAGCATGTAGCCCCTGACTCAGTCCTCTGTCAGCTGTGCTTCCTAAACCTTCCCTTCTAGAAACCCCTCCATGACCAAGCCCACTGAGCTTCTGCTGCTAAACGTTCACTCAAAAATGTTAGACAAGAACCAGCAGGTCTGAAATTTCACTCCACCCAGGCATTTTTTGTCCTCCTGCACAAAATATTATGACATTTGCCCAAAATCTTGATTTTAATAGTCTGCTTTCAAATTGTTTTCCACAGCAAGTACTATAACAACTTTATAATTTTCCATCCTTTCTTGGATTTGATAAAACAGTGAGCATTGTCCTCTGACATCTGAATGCCACACATGATTCAAAGTGGACACGGCATCACAGAGGTGTTTGCCTTTTCCCATCAGAGGTCTCTGAACCACATTCTTTTTACCTTTGCTGTGTGACTTCTGCCCTTTCTGATGTAAGTCACAGGGAGGAGGAGCAACCTCCCACATAAAAAACCCACTCCACTCACATACCACAATGTTCATTGCAGCTCTATGTACAATAGTCAGGACATGGAAGCAACCTAAGTGTCCATCAACAGCTGAATGGATAAAGAAGATGTGGCACATATATACAATGGAATATTAGCCATAAATAGAAACGAAATTGAGTTATTTGTAGTGAGGTGGATGGACCTAGAGACTGTCATACAGAGTGAAGTCAGAAAGAGAAAAACAAATACCATATGCTAACACATATATATGGAATCTAAAAAAAAAAAATGTTCTGAAGAACCTAGGGGCAGGACAGGAATAAAGATGCAGACATAGAGAATGGACTTGAGGACACAGGGAGGGGGAATGGTAAGCTGGGATGAAGTAAGAGAGTGGCATGGACATATATACACTACCAAATGTAATACAGATAGCTAGTGGGAAGCAGCCACATAGCACAGGGAGATCAGCTCAGTGCTTTGTGACTACCTAGAGGGGTGGGATAGGGAGGGTGGGAAGGAGATGCAAGAGGGAGGAGATATGGGGATATATGTATATGTATAGCTGATTCACTTTGTTATAAAGCAGAAACTAACACACCATTGTAAAGCAATTATACTCCAATAAAGATGTTAAAAAAACAAAAACAAAAGCCAATCCACCTCCCTGGAGCCCTTGTGTAGGCAGCTTCCAAGGTGGCATCAGTGATGCCTGCCTCCTGGCTTTCCCATGTTGTGTACCCTCTCCTGCATGGTGCCAGGTTGGTCTGCATGGTCAGTGGGATACAGTCGAAATGATGGTGTCACTTCCAGACTTCATCTGTAAATTATGACATCCCCCATCTTGGATACTCTCTCCCTCTCGGTCAGTCAGTCTCTCTTCTCTCTCTCTCTCTCTCTCTCTCTCTCACTCCTCTGAACACCTGCTCTGGGAGAACTTAGTGCCATCAATGCATAGGCAGCCTGTGGAGAAGCCCATGGTGAGGAGTCCCAGCCAAGAGCCCGCCAACAACCACACAGGTGAGGCTGAGAGCAGATCCTCCCCTAGCTGAGCCTTCAGATGAGACCTCAGCTCCTGCCAACATTTTGACTGCGATCCTATGAAAGATTAAGCCAGAACCACCTAGCTACCCAGATTCCTGACTCACAGAAACTGTCAAGTAATAAATATTTGTTGTTTGAAGCTGCTAAGTTTCAGGGCAACTTGTTACATAATAATGGGCAACTAATATAGAAATGTTGACTATCCTTTCCTCTTCTGGTATCTCAATCAAAGTCTGATCAAGAAAGAAGTCACTTGGTTATTTGGAACAAAGGGACTTAATGCAGGGAGTTGGTTATATAGGTGATAGATATTCTGAGAACTCAAAGAAAACAGTGAGACAACCCAGAGGTTAACAGCATCAAGCAGTCTCTACCACCCCTTGACCAGAATGGCAAAGAGAGGAGGTGGTGTTGCCAGAGCCATGGGCCAGATCACTCTACAGCGCAGTGCTGCCCGATAGGACCTTTTGAGATAAGGGAAATGATCTATTATTGCACCATCCAATATGGTAGCCACCAGAGACATGTGGCTACTTAACCTCCAAATGTGGCTACTGCAACTGAAAAAACTGAATTTTAAAAGTTTATTTAAATTCAATGAATTTAAATCTATATAGCTGCATATAGTTATATATGATAGCAGCTATCATGTTGCACAGTGATGCTCTAGAAGCTGAAACCAAAGTAGGCCATTCCATTGGGAGCTGGAGCCTTGAAGGACATGCAGATACCACCTAAGATGCTACCAGAGCTAGAAAAGGACCAGGAGGCAGTCCCTGACATTGCTCATCCCCACCATCACTCTCTCTCTCCAAATTCCTGCCACCACTTCCCACTGGTAGGATCTAGCAGGAAGCAGATTCCAGGAGCCAGCCTCCCTGTGGGATGCAGAGCAGAGCAGGGAAGAGGTACCTACTTCAAGGGAGCATGTGCCCAGGAGACAGGAATTCACAATCTTGATGAGCTCTAGAACATCTACAGGCACACACCTTTCTCTCAATGAAGCAAACAACATCTTCTTGTACATTTCACAGTAGCCCTGGGACTCAGCCAATCAAGTCTTTCTTCCAAATGTGTACAGTCCTCTTCCTAAAAGGGATCCAAGCAAGTAAATGTCTCTCTAACTTGATTTATGTGGTGCATTGGCTATGGCATTTTCCACAGTAAGCTATAAACTGCTGTATTCGTTTTCTACTCCTGTATAACAAATTACCATGCACTTAGTGGCGTAAAACAACATATTTGTATTTTCTTACAGTTTTCCTAGGACAAGAGTCCAAGGAGAACTTAGCTGGGTCCTCTTCTCAGGATCTCACAGGCTGTAATCAAAATGTTGTCCAGGGCTGCAGTCTCATCTGAAGGCTCACTAGGGAAGAATCCACTTCCAACTTTACTCAGGATGTTGGAAAAATTCATTTCTTTGCAGCAGTGTGGCTAGGGGCCCCAGCTTGTTACCAGCAGTTATCTGGAGGCTGCCCTAGAGGCCGCCCATGGTTCCCTGCCACATGACACTTCCTATAGGCAGTTCAGAGCATGGTCTGAGCAGTCTGATTTTCTTGCTCAGACTGCTACGAGGAAGTGTTATAAAACAAAATGTAATCATGGGCACAGCACCCCATCTCCTCTGCCATATAACATAACTAATTATGGACCTGACATTCCATCACCTTTGCTATATACTATTGGTTAGCAACAAGTCACAGGTTCTGCCTGTCCCCAAGGGGAGGGGATTACACAAAGACATTACTCATTGGAGGTTCACTTTAGGTATGTCTTCCATGCTGTTGGAGAACAAAGTCTATGTCCTACAAATATTTGCTGTTTATATTCTTAACAAATATGCTTAGTATACTAGAGTTGCTTAATAACAATTTCCTGGGTTAGAAAATCATATTTTCAAGGAGTTGCCCCTTAGGAATATGTTGACACCCAGCATGTAGCAAGATGGGAAATGCACAGGAAGCAAGGTGGTCCTGGAGGTCAACTGTTTGCTTGGCTAAGACAGTAGTGAGATGTCTCAACCTTAGATGTGACAACACAGGCTTACCCACCTACAAAGGTACAGACACCAGGGTTTGCATAGTTCAAGAACATGGTCTAAGATTGAAGTCACACAGGCATAGCTGTGTCACAGGTCAGGAAGCATATGGAATGTACTTGGCTCACATGTCATTTTTTTTTAAAAAATAAATTAGTTGCTAACATTTTCAAGTCAGGAAATTTCACACCTAAATTCAGATTTTTTTTTCTTGAAATTGCAATAATCAGCAGAATATGACTTGTGCCCACCCCCTTTAAATGGGGCATGTACTTTCAATCCATCTCAATCTTTACCCAGCTCTCTCATTCAGAAGTCATATGAGTTTGCAACCTCTGACCTACGATAATGTTGCAAAGAGTCTCAGAATGTAGAACAAGCTCAACACCTGGGGACAGAGGAAATGACTAACCCCAGAGGTCCAGCCAGGGAGCTGAGTTCTGGGAGGTCTCTAGATGTGGAAAGCATTCATCAAAGATGGACTCTGTAAAGAGTGGAGTCAGAGTGAAGTTATAAAGAGACTCCACAGACCACAGTCTTTACAGAGGAACTCAGCATAGGGACAGGAAAGAAGGCCAGTTCTACTCAGGGCACCCGTGTGCTATGGAATCCCACACCAGAACTGTGCCATTGCAGGGCAGTGAGAAACACACAGGATGAAAGGATGGCTGGTGAGCCCTGGGACACCCATTCTCAGGGCAGTGTACTCAGAAGAGAGGCTTAATTCTCCTCTCCCACCAGGGTGAAGGGGCAGAGAGCAGAGCTGCATCCCTCAAAGAGGACTGGCTCAGAAACTAAAGAAGAGAAATAAACCTACAACTGGAAGTAAATCCATGAAGAGATGGGGAGAGAGGCTGGGGCTAATAAAGAGATTTCACTGAACTTAATTCTTCAATTACAAGAATCCAAATTTGTTTTAAGAACTGTTTGGTTTTCTTCAGAATTAATGTATTAAGGAATCTGTCTTCTGTTTCCTTCAAAAATAATAAGATATCATCACAGAATCTCAGACATACTTAAAATCACAAACGCAGAGCTTCTAGAACAGTTAACAAAAACTATTTCTATTCCAAAGAGGAACTTGCTGTATTTATGAATTTTCCCAAAGTAATAGAAAAGGTTACTCTTCTCTGAAATTTTCTTCTCTGGCCAGTTTCTCCTTCCACCACATTTTCTATTTCTTAGTCATCCACTATGTAGATGTAGGGAAAGATCAACTTCCTGCTAGTAAATTTCTGAGTACTTTAACTTCTTGTTAGTGAATTTCTAATGCTTGGTACAATCATTGGTTCCCATCGTGATTAACTGAAAGTAACTACCACCCACTGGATGCCCACAGACTTCCCCACCCCTGCCGGGCAGCCACCCCTATTTTTGGTTCACAGAGGGTCTGTGTGGTGAATCTACTGTGTGCCCCCAGGATCAACTGTGGAGGTGGTACAGATGGCTGGACAACTGAGCAAAGCAGCAGCAGTCAGGTAGGTCTCAGTGGGAGGTGATCAGGAGCAGAGAACAGCCCTCCAAAGTCAGTGCTGCCCATTCCAGGGTTGGCTTCAGATGCCAAGAGTAGTTTAGCTCCCAGGGCTCATGCCCCATCCTACAAAGAACAAAATAAAACTCCCCCGAGAAACATATGACCTGGAATTATGATGGAGGTGAGGTCAGCCATGAGCGAAGGAATGGGAGGGATTGAATGGGAAGGGGAGAGGTTGCCATTGCAGCAGATGGAGCACCTATCCTCACTGTGGTTAAAGGAACATAGAGCCCCCAAATTCCTTCCATAGGATCTGGCTGTCACTGCCTCTCTTTCCCCAGTCCCCCATCCAGTACCTGGAAGTCTCCTTTGTGATATGAATAAGTCCTCAGGTTTTTTTTTTCTTTCACTGTTCTTGGAAACCTTGAATAAATCAGCTGAATATTCATTAACTTAAAAATGTATCCAGCTACAGGACTGCTTGCTTATAAACTCATCAGGTAAGTGCTCAGTGATTTCTGTGAAAGAAGGATGTGCATTATTCTGCTCCCAGGAAGGTAGGGTCTCCCCTTTTGATTATTACACCCTAAGGGAGGGGTGGGGTGGAAATGTGTCCTTGAAGGATGACTTTATTGCTTCTCCATGGGGCATAGCTTTAACTTTAAAAGGGACCTCTGGGTACTAAAAGCTTGGTACTAAATCTCCTTTTCTTTTTCTGAATCAGTGCACTGCCTTCCACTATTATCTAATAACAGAGCATGTCTGGTCCTTGATGAGCCTCTTTTTAGGAAAGCAGGTTTCAGCTCATAAATATGACTGAAATTTCGTTGCAAACATACCCCAAAGGTTATGCGGTGATGCTGCAGACACATGGAAAACACACTTATCAGCCAGGCTCATCTGTTCCATCTGGAGTGGGACCAGGATAGGGACCACAGTGAATTCTTTCGGGGTTTAAGTGAGAAAGCTTGTGAGAGGAAGGATGAAGTTGAAAAAAGATTTACTTTTACACAGTAGACAAAGGAAAGGAGGTCAGGATTGCTACCGACAGGTCTCCTAACATTCCGTGACCACCCCAGCTGTGTGCACTGTACTGCCCCCTTCCCTACCTCTCAGGAATGAGCAGGATCTTACAAATACATGACTTGTGACAGGGATGATATTATGCCCTGGGATAAGACCGAGATCATGGCTCAGGGTCCCCAATCTCACTTTTTTAAAATAAATTTATTTATTTATTTATTTTTGGCTGCGTTGGGTCTTTGTTGCTGCACGTGGGCTTTCTCTAGTTGCTGTGAGTGGGGTCTACTCTTCATTGTGGTGCGTAGGCTTCTCATTGCAGTGGCTTCTCTTGTCCAGAGCATGGGCTGTAGGCACATGGGTTTCAGTAGTTGTGGCACGCGGACTCAGTAGTCATGGCTCATGGGCTTAGTTGCTCTGCAGCATGTGCAATCTTCCTGGACCAGGGATCGAAACCGTGTCCCCTGCATTGGCAGGTGGATTCTTAACCACTGCACCATCAGAGAAGTCCCCCCCCAGTCTCACTTTTATCAGACACTTTTTTTCAGTCTGTCAGGGAAAATGAGTCACGTAGAAGAGGAACAATTTATTCCTTCTCACAACTCTAACCTCTGCTTGTCTATTTAATAGTAGATGATCTGGTTATTTAAAAGATGCTATTAAATAAGCAGAAAACACATGTGATATGTATGTGTGTGTGCACACGTGTGTGTGTGTGTGTGTGTGTGTGTGTGTAAGGCTTCAAATCTGAAGATGAATAATTGAGGCTAAAGCCATGCAAAATGCCAATTCTTGTTGGATGGCCTGTTTCTATATTGTTGAACAACCAATTTCCCCTACAACACTCTTTTTTAGCTAATGAAATCATAATTTGCAGTCAAAATATTGACTTGGATCAATAGTTACTAACACAAAAGACTTTTTAGGTTTATTAAGTAAAACATTAATTTAAGAAAAGCTAGTTTCTGAACAATATATATATGGTCCAATTTCCAGAATTACAAAACTCAAAAACACAAAATAGAACTATATATATAGTGAGCGACGAGGAACTTGGTTTATTCGAAATACTCCTGTATTGTTTGAATTTGTGAAAATATATGCAGTTGTTACTTATGTAATGAAAGGTAACTATATTAAGACTATATTAACTTTACAAAGCCACCGTAGAATCCATTCCCTTGGCACAGTAGTGACTACAACTCCTCATCTGAACAAGTGACCAGTGTCCATTCAAATCAGCCACCAATACTTCTCTTTACCCTCCAAGTCCACAGACTTTATCATGTATAGAACACACTTTGACTCATTCTAAAGTTTGAAAACTGCACGTCTTTGCTCCCCAGTGAAACCAGTAAGCACTTGAAGGCAAGAATCTTGTCTCATAGATATTTTATTTCCTGCCTTCCTACCATCCAGTTCATTGTTTAGCGCATAAAAAATATTTGATAAATAATAGTTGAACTTAACTCACTCTAAATCTCCTCTTTAAGCTAAAAATGTGATTGTCATAAATGTCTGAAAGGATAGAGACTACAGACGTGCCGGAACACAAACATCCCCTTTAAATGTACACCTTCTGCTCCATGGAGCTCAGAGTCAAGAGAAAGGGGAGAAGCTCACTTTAACAGACAGATTTTCTGATCTATAACTGACCAACATTATTCTCTTTATCTTCTGTGGTCTGTGTCATTTTAAAAACTGTCTCAAAAGGGTGTATTATTGAGTTTCCTAGAGCTAAGACAGAAAATTTTTGAGATACATGGATAAAGTTAGAGATACAAAGAAATTTGTCACAGCATTATTGATTAAAGCAAAATTTAAAAACAAACTAAACATCAAAAATAAAAATATTTAAAGAAATTAAGATCTTTTCCCACATGAGAAAATGCTGCAAAGTCATGTTTCCAAGGCCTAATTCAATACAGTAAGTTGAATCCATATTTTTAAGTCTCCTCTACCCCCAATTCCTATTGAAATGAAGAGCTGCAATTAAAAATCAGGAAACATTATGCTAGCCTTGGAAATCAAGCAAAGATGTTATCCAAAAGCCAGACATTTTAAGTAATTATAGCAAGATCTAGTATAAATGAGACTAGATCAAGCAAAGAAAGAGGACAATAAATTCACAACTGAGAAATTAATGAAACGGACTCCCAGCCCAGGTGAAAAAAAATATTTGCAATATGGCAAAGACACAGTATGCAAATATCAAAATACTTGATGAAATTATGTAAATAAATAGTAATGACCTAGAGTGAAAGTCACAGATAATTCCAAATAAAACCTGGAGTTTGTCCTCTCCCATATTCCCCTCCAGGAAGAGAAGATAGAAAAGTTTTCTCAATTTACCAACTTACAAGAGAGGCATCAATATCTTTGTTCAGTCTTGATTTAAATTCTTTTTTTTTTTAACTTAAAGATAATCATTAGGGTTTTCTGGATGGCCAGACTTGGAAGTAGTTAGAGGAATTAAGAGCCAAAAGAAAAATGTTCTCACAATCTTTCTTAACCTACACATGAAAGGCAATTGGACTGAACATTCAAGGCTCAGTCCTTGGAAAAGAACACAGTCTTATTTACTGTGTGTGGCCAAAACAAAAGAAAGAAGTGGCACCCCCTAATCTGCTACCTCTAGTCCCAGGGCCAAAAGTTCTTACAGACGTACATTCACCAAGAGGATGAGTGGGTGATGAATGTAGCATTAGTGACCCTTTTGGACCTTTTGACTATCTAAAGATGCTTATTCCTAAAAAAAGCCATATGGTTAAGTTCTGAAAACATCCTCGGAACATTACAGATGTTCCACTGCATGCCCAGGCTCAACTTTATAGAGGATCCTGAAGTTGTGTTTATCAGCAGTCCATGTCTTGTAAAGATCTCCATCTTATTTTTTATTGATCTGTATGGGCTTAAAAGGTCTATTATTACTGGCATCACTGCTTTATCTTGCTTAGTGAGACAAAGTCTATAATATTATTAACTAAAATTTTCTTTTGTTAAAAGTTGTCACTTTTTATATCCTGTCATAGTAGTAATTCAGTAATAAAATTACTAAATTTTATTACTATACTACAGTAAAATTTATTAGTAGTAATAAAAACATAGTTTGAGCAATTCAATGAAAATACCGGTAAAAGGAGAAATGGACATGGTTTGTTTAAATTGATATAATACAAATGTTAAAATCATGTTATCAAAGAGTATGGGAAATTTACAATACTCTAAATAAACAGCAGACTCCCAATTTTGTTTGAAAAAGAAGAAAATGTTTGTATGTATTTTTAAGTATGTTTGTGTATACGTGTGTTTATGTATGTGTATATATGTATGTACATACATATACATACAGATTGACAAAAACATCTCCAATATTTGTTATCTCGAGATGCTGAAATTACCTATAACTCATTTTTTAAAATCTGTTCAAAATTTCCAATATTCAGCCCATCTAAAATTAATAAACACAAAGTAATATTTTAAATTTAAAAGCTAAATATAATCAACAACAAATGAAGAGACAAATTTGTTTTACTTGTAATAGGTTAGAATTATAAATTCAAAAGCAGAGAAAACAGAACCTAAAGGCAAGTCAATGTTCAATACAAAATGAACACATTTTCTCTATTTATTGTAACCAATTTCATTTACTAAGTAAAGCCTTTACTATATAATTATTCAATTCTCAACTCAAGTGAGTAGCTTTGATAAACAATAATACCCCAAAAGGTAACATCAGTCAATATCATACTACACAGGTTTCTTTTTTGGCGGGGGGGGGGGGGGGGGGGGGTGGTTGTTTGTTTGTTTGTTTAGTATATAATGAAGAGTCCTGGACTTAAAGTCAGAGGCTGGAATTCAAGAATGTGTCTGACATTTTCCAACTGTGTGATTTTGGCTGTCACGTCACATTTCGGAACCTCCCAGCGCCCACAGACTACAAAACATTGTTACGCGTCTCACTTCACAGGATTCCTGTAATGAAATGATAGAATTTGGGCACTTTGTGTAAGATCGTGTAAAGAGAACTGCATTAATTTAGTGATCTCAAATCTGCTTTTGGCACAGTCATCTGTAATTGCTAATGGCAAATCATAATTTTTTTAAAAAAACCTTTAAATTTAATGAGGGAATAGAAAACATTTCCTAACTTATCATCCGAAATGCCAAATAAACGATAGAATTGTGGCACAAAGTGAGAGATAAGTATGATTCAGTTGCATTACTCATGTACCACCAAATGGAGAAATGAGTTCCATGGCTAAGTTTGGAGTTCAGCTCATAACCAATACAGGTTAGGTCATGAAAAAATGCTTGCCTTTAAATGACCAATATTTTGAAAGTTAGAGAATTAACCATCAGAAAATCTATCACTAACTAAGATACAGATAACTAAGATGGCTGGAAAGAGTCTCACACAGTATCTATCCAGCTGACATTATGTAGCTCAAAATGTAATTGACGGTAGTTCATTTTTATGAGACTAGATTTTGAAAATAGCCTTTGATTGAAAAGAAGATGATTGCAATGTAGCATAATAACAGAATATAGTCACTGATGATAGTAGATGAAATCTGACAACAAGTTGAAATACTTGGACAAATAACAGAGAAACACTCAACTACCTTGGCAACAGGTATAATTATGATGATAAAATTATGTATTAAAGTAATTTTTAAAGGGTAAGTACATATTTGTAAAGAGTCTATGTTATATATATATATATATATATATTACATATTCAAGTCTAAAAACATTGAAAAAGGTAACTACGTAAGGCACTAGAATAAAATAATGAGGGCAAATATTTAATCACGATATGCATAATGCATCAGAATTTACTCATGTAGCAATTTTACACAATATAAAATAAAGATGAAAGCAGAAAAAATATATGTGGGCGATGGCAGTTGTGCCAATTACTGAAATTTCTGCTTATAAACTATTATTATACTTTTTATTATACCCAGTTATCTGGGATCCTATCATATTTTAATGACAGTTGAAGGATTGCATTGCCACACCTGATCCTTTCAATTAAAAACTGGTTATCCTAATAATTGAGTATTAAAATGTATATAACACAAAAATATACTTTCTTATTTTATTTTGTTTTTTTAATAGCTCCCTCAAAACTATGTAACAAAATAATATTAACATTATCACCCTCATACCAGGAATTTAGATGAGATTTGTTTCATTGAATCTTGAGTTTTATTTGATTTTTGTATTAATTAGGACATATTTCCCCCCAACCCCATCTAAGGCTGATACCAGAGTAAAAAGTAACAAACTCTAATGGAAAAGAAAGCCAAAAGCAGATCCAAAATATATAAGAATTTATGTATGGAAAAAACCGCATTTCAAACTCTTGGAGAAAGATGGAATTCGTTAATAGCAATATCATGCTCAATGCACAAGCTCTGAGGTATATGGCACCTACTTAGCAGAATGCCTGGCATATACTCAACAACTAATAAAAATTTTGTTGAGTAATTCAGTGAAAAAAAATGTGATCAAAAAAATGTTTGTTGGTTTTCAACCACAGAGATTTAAGATGTTACTAAAAGGAAAAACAGCAAAATAATTCTTTTAAATGGCAATTATTTATCTCAATTCAGTTTTGTGTAAGTCTTACTAAGCAACACAAAAAAACAAACAAAAAGAAGCAACAAGATATCATGGAAAATATGGATAGATTCACAAACATAAAAATAAAAAACTCTAATGAAAGAATAAATACAACTAAAAGAAAAATGATAACATGGGAAAATATATGTCATATGTATCACAAGAGGTAATCAGAATTTGACAAATCAGAAGAAAAAGTAATTCTAAGAAAAACTGGCCAGGAATAGCCATAGTTAAATCACAAAATACAAATAAGTGATCAATAATCCTGAAAAATACTCAAGCTTACTAGTAATGAAATGAATGCAAATGAATACTGTGATGAAATGCCATTTTAAACTAAAGAATCTCAATGATTAAAATAAAAGTTAATAACCAAGATGGAAGCATTCTGAAAGGCATTCAAAGAGTATAGATGAAAAGATGTAAAAACATATGTTTACCTAATATTCCATATTTATCTCAAATCAGTTATCAAATATGCACATTAATACTAATATACAAGAAAGTTCTATATGATATTTACAGTAGAAAAAACTAAGAAAAAATCTATATGCCTACAGCAGATATTATTAATTCCTCCCCACTCTCCATTTTCTCCTTCACTTTGTAAAAACACCACCACTCTCCTCCCCAGGTTTTATCAGATGACATTTTTATAAGAAAGTAACTTGCCTTTCCTATAAAGGGCAAGGGCATGGAGCTCATGAAATAATTCCAAGCACACAAAAGAAGGCAACACCCTTGGAGATGGTAGAGAAACGATACAGAAGAAATCTGGATTTCTAGGGTACCTCACAGAGCAAAGCCCCCTATCACAGCAAGGCCACCTGCCTCTCTCTGTGTTGTCAGCTTCTGTCATATCTGAATGACCAAAGCTCAGGTCTCTTTGTGACATCTACGGAGCCTCTCCCCTAGTTAATTCAATGCCCAACAATACAGGATTGTTTACATGACTTCATTCATACAGTGAATTCAGCTACTGAAAATCACAGTCCTGAAAAAATGTAAAAATAAGGAAATGCTCATGACATGGAGATTATTTTACTAACCTGGTAAAAGCACATTAATAAATAATAGATGTAATAAATATATCAGAATCCTAATTTAGATACAGAAAAAAATATGAATTAAAAGAGAACAAAACAGTAAAATGATTCTAACTAGATAATGGGAATACAGATAATTTATTTTTTAAATTTTCTGTGATCACTTTGTACTCTTTTGATAGAATGTAATAAAACTGGGGGAAATGTTACAAGAAAACACAAAATTCTGATAGAGGAATGCCATTGCCACAGCTGAATGAAGAGGTGCTCTACCTGAGTGTTTAAAGCTCTCCCTGACCCAGAGGGGTGGGAAGGTTACACTGAACTGTGCATACAGGGAGCTTAACACATGTTTATTAAATCGGACCAAAGCAAACACGTTTTCCATGAAACCATTTAGTAGCATTTTAATGAATTCTTTTAAAGAGCAGGTTAAAGTTTAGCCCAAGTTTTAAAAACTGCCACTATTGACAACATATTCAACAATATTTCAGGATTTTGTTAAGGGACTATTAAGTGATTTTTTTCACATTCAATAATTCCAGTAAGTATGTATTTATCCTTTTGTGTGGCTTATAGCTGATGTGATATTCAACAGAAAAAGTGCTGTTAGTCATTCAGCTTGTTTGGGCAGAAGACTGGAACTTACCTAGTGTCAACCTGAACAAGTAAATACAAATGTTAAATAGGAATTCACACAATTTTGTGGGTGATACAGAATTACAAGTTCAAAAATACGGGATAATCTGCTTCTCAGGCTGATTTCTTTACTGCTATCAAGGTTTTTTTTTCATGTAGACGAAGGACAGAAAATAGTAGACATTTTCAGAATTTATGTCTCCATCTAAATTTCCCTACCCACCTGAGCCCAAACATTGTATATTATATTTGGTAAGTGTTAACCAATGTCAAGTCCAAGGAAACTTTGAAATTTTTCTCTAGGGATTCCATTAAACTTTTAGATGCCCTGATTTTTTTCAGTGATGTTGGGACCATGGAGACTAGAATGAATAAATTTGTACAGAACTGTCAGTTCCTTTTTTTTTTTTTTTTTTAGTTTTTTAGTTTTTTTTTTTTTTTTTGCGGTATGCGGGCCTCACTGTTGTGGCCTCTCCCGTTGTGAAGCACAGGCTCCAGATGCGCAGGCTCAGTGGCCATGGCTCATGGGCCCAGCCGCTCCACAGCATGTGGGATCCTCCCGGACCGGGGCACAAACCCGTGTCCCCTGCATCGGCAGGTGGACTCTCAACCACTGCGCCACCAGGGAAGCCCAGTTCTTTTCTTAACGAGTCAATCCAAACAAAGATGGATTAGTTGGACATTCCCAAGTATAAACAGCTCCAGTTAAAAATCACTCTTTAGCAGTAAGACTTTGTATATTTAACTGATCTGTCTCAACGTCCATAATCTACATAAAAACAAATGTCCTGAGGTGGCAGTTTATCTCCTGGTAGATGTAAGGTGACCTTCACAGAAGAGGATTCTTCTGGAGCATTCTTCGGTTCCCTGAATCCCATATTTTAGATAAACGTTTAAGGAGGGACAACATCCCACCTTGCTAAGCCCATATTCCTTGGCCTAACCAACTCTTCAGGTTTCAGGACAAATATCACTTGCTCAGGAAAGCCTCCTGACCCCCCACCACCACCCCACAGTCTGGGTTAGATGCTTTTGCTACATGCACCCTCATCACCCTACACAATTTTACCATGGGCTTGGCAAACTTTATGGTAACTGCCCATTGATTTATCTATATCCTCCATTGAACTCCATGGAGAACAGAACTATTTCAATTTTGTTCACTGTTTTGTCCCCAGCAATTAGCACAATGGGTGGCGGGAAATGGGCATTCAACTGTCAAATGACTGAATGCATGCATGCATGCATGCATGCATGAACAACCAATGCCAAAGAAATGAAAGGACAAGACAGATCCACCATTTTTTCACCTGCTCTCCTGGGTCCAGGATTCAATGTTTCATTTGGGAATGAGGAGTGGTTATTTCATAGCCACCTCTCACTGAGCCTCATTCCTTACTGAAAACCAGTTATTACCTTTGAAGGCAGGACCCAAACTCCTGTTCCTCTGCATTACATGTCCCAATCTTGCTTAGAACATTTTGAACAATATGGAGAAAAAGATGCAGGAGCTCTTCTTGCTAATTGTTTGAAGGTTTATCAACTACTTCTGGACCCTGAAATAAGGCTTATTTTCTTGGCTGTATGTTGCAGCTATATCAGCTAAAATCTGTGGGCACTGAGTGTAGATGAAATCTTTCAATATGTTATGCATATAAGAATATGTAATAATATAGTCTTGCATTATTTTCTGAATGTTAAGGTAATCATCATATAAAAGCAAATTTCTAAAAATTCAACCTGCTGAGGTAAATTAAGATAGTCATTTGAGATAATAAAATGAGAGTAAAATCAGAAGTTAGGTGACATTAGTTGCAGATTTGAACCATGATTATTACCATCACTTTTCCCATCCACCAGCTGGGTTCCCTGAAGTCAGGAAATCTAGCAGAACAAGGAAGATGTACTAGGACTCAAGTGCCAAGAGTTGCCTTTGGCTCAATCACAGGGTTGAGATCATAAATTTGAACTGCTCATTCAATTTCCCCATTATGAAATTTACAGACATTTCTTCTTTATATTCCAAACACTTTGCCACCCAACTGTGGTCCCCATCTGGCTATAGCTTTCTCTGTATCAGTCCTGATTTTCTGGTTGATGATTCTACTATGGAAATTGTTTCTGAACAAAATGTTACAGAAAACAATCTCAGCTGCTGAAGAAATCAGTTCTAAACTATCCTGTTTTAATTTGTCAACCTTAAAAATCTGGAAAAATGGAAACAATTTTGAGTCTCTAAGAAGAATCAAGATAATTATGTTTTTAAAATAACAATTGAGACGTGTTTAGTACAAAATCGAGCTTACTTTTTGTAAGAGGTGGGAAGCAGGCAGAAAAATGACATTTATACTTGATGTGTAGTGTTAATGGTTTATTGTCGTCCTAACTTGCTGCACAGTTTCTATCATCCCTCAAAGCAGCTGCTATTGAAGGGCTGTGAATATTTGCTAACAGTGCTAAGTACGCATATTTTAATAATTCTTTAAAAATATGTTTACAAGATGCCCCAAAGAAAAGGATCTTATTACGTTCTACTTGAGACAATTGAAAACTTCAAATATATTGGAAACTTACTGGTTGAAAAAGCTCTAAAAAAATGAGGCCATGTCTGGGCTTCCCTGGTGGCGCAGTGATTGAGAGTCCGCCTGCCGATGCAGGGGACACAGGTTCATGCCCCGGTCCGGGAAGATCCCACATGCTGCGGAGCGGCTAGGCCCGTGAGCCATGGCCGCTGAGCCTGCGCGTCAGGAGCCTGCGCGTCCGGAGCCTGTGCTCCGCAACGGGAGAGGCCACAACAGTGAGAGGCCCACGTACCGAAAAAAAAAAAAAAAAATTAGGCCATGTCTGCACACAAAAAGAGAAGTGGAAAATTGAGGCAATTACCCAGATCTTTCAGTATAAGAGAAACATCTTAGCCTTTATACATCTAGTCACTGAAGCAAATGCTTGTTTTCTTTCTTTTTTTTTCTTACTTTCTTTTTCCTTTTTTCCAGCATGAAAGATAAATTGTTGAAAGTCCCTATTTCTCCAAGCCTGCCCTAAAACAAATATAAATGCCTGACATTTTAATTCCTATTCAACCTGAGTTTTGCATTCTTGTGGGGAGGGGGGCAGGTAAGGAGAGGAGGAGCTCATCTCCCTTGCGTCCTGGTAACTGAAGCAGCTTTGGGTTAAGAAGACCCATCGAGACAAGAGCAGGAGACCTTGCTGGGTGCCTGGGGCAGTGGCTGCAGGAGTTGCAGGTACGGGCAAAGTCCTTTACTCTCTGGGACCCCATGTCGTCATCAGGCTAGTGGTCCCTAACCTGCTACCTGGTAGTGACTAGTAAATCACAAAATAACATCAGCAAAGTACTCAGCATAGGACCCAGAGACAGCATGAGCTTGGTAAAAAGGAGCTTTTGGTCCCAGTTGGTTTGGGATGAACTCTACTAACAGTTCATGCCTATATATTCATAAATAAGTGCATTTTCACAGCCCTGAAGTGCAAATACCTCAGTTTCAGAACCAACTAAGCCTGTATCATTAAAAACAGGGCTGTTGAAGCCCTTTGTCAGCACTCCTACATCAGGAAACCTCAGTCCCTTTCATTTATAGCCTATTCAATGTAGCCACACCCAACACAAAATACAATTTTGTGTATTTTGAAATAATTGAATTGAATTTTTATTGCTGAACATAAATGTAAATTTAGCTCTGATTTGATTTCTCAGCAGTCATCAGTATCTTCTTGTGATCTGAGTAGTCTAATCTATCATTGTTTTCCAAATGTGATACAATGTCTATCCTGATAAATTTAATAATTTATTCAGATTAACATATTAATTAACATATTAATTTTGATTGGGACCATTCTTGAGTGAGAAAAAAGAAATCATTGACTACTTGTCAGAGACTTTAAATTCCACCTCCAGCACTTTTGAGCAGGGTGACCTGTATAAAATGGCCCCTTTGAGGCTATTCTATGAAATAACATCACTGTTTCCACGTCCTTCATCCATGTGTTACGATGCTTCCATGAGAAGGTATATGTGTAGGTACCCTATAATGTGTACGAACATTAGTACTTAGAGAAGCAAATGGAACAAAAACAGTAGTAGCAGCTTCAAAGCCAGATCCAGACTCTTTTTTCAGTTTTTCCACATCCTTTGTAATAAGTATGAACACAGAGCATCCTGGGGGAGGCCAAGGGTGTGTGATAAGACCCCATATCTACCCATAAAGAAAAGTCGCACATCTAGTGGCTCTCAGCCCTTCCTGGGAGGTGGCACAGA
Organism: Delphinus delphis; assembly: GCF_949987515.2. Lineage (NCBI taxonomy): Eukaryota > Metazoa > Chordata > Mammalia > Artiodactyla > Delphinidae > Delphinus > Delphinus delphis. Next base: position 48,879,175 of record NC_082692.2, on the reverse strand, counting down.
GAGGTTCATGCCACATTCAGTGACAACATTCCCTTTTTATGTGAAGGCAAAAGGCTCAGGAAACAGGAGTGTCTTCTGATTAGAACCCACCCTCCAGTAGCCATTCACACAGTGCAAGGAAGGGCCCCACAAGTGGCTTGCTCTGGCTCCCTGGAAACTTCTGTGGCTTTCATCAGAGTTTACGAAAGTGAAACGAGGCCAGACATCTTTCCAGGGCCAAAATGGTTTGGAAACAAAAATATGCTGTGCAGAAAACCCACCTAAGCCAAGGCAGCTGAATAAGCACCCAGCTCGCAGCACAGGAAACCAGGCTGCCCTGTAAATAAAATTAACGTAATGAGACTCTGTCGCCATCCCACGTCTGAGTTAAAAAGTGATTTCTGCCAAGCCCTGCATCCAATCAGATAATCATGTCTCTGAATAGCATGAGACTTTTGGCTAGAGACTTTCCAATGGAAATTTGGAGCACCCATTCATCAAAATCTTTTTTTTTACAATCCGTCTCCCTACAGAATTATAGCATAGAGAGGACTTGCCCCATTCTGTGATTTTAGGAGCCAATTAATTACACCAAACTCTATTTTAACTGAGAAATGGGCATAAGAGTGAACATATACTTATGGGAGCCAGGAAGGGAGGAAGGGAGGGAGGGAGACAGGGAAAGACAGCGAGCCAGTGAGCGAGAGAGAGGTTTTCACTAAAGAATTTTTTCTATGGTCCCCAAACTAATAAAGAACTAATGACTTAGATACATCTCTGGCCCCTCTGCAATAGGGTACCCAATGAGAGTGGCTCTCAAAGGATTTATCCACAAGGAAAGCAAATTCAGTCACATAAACAAGAAGGGGGGGGAACTGCTATAGATATGTCACAGCCTTATCTCAATAGGCTTGGCTGTGTATTTAGACACTTGGCTGAATTAATATATCCCACTAAGTAACCTTGCTGTCTCCTGTCGCATGCTCGGTGAACAAGAGAAAGGCAATCAACGGCAGGTGACAATATTGTATGTGCTCCTTGTTGCTGAAATCAATGACTAATCTTGCATGGCTGGAACAAATAAAAAGGTAGGGAATCTGCTCTGACTGCAGAATGCCTCATAATATTTGCATTGAAAAACCTTTAATAATAAGCTCAGCCATGGTTGTCAACGTTCTATAGAAATACAACAGATTAGCTAGTTGACCCCTACCATTTGATTAATTTATCCCTGCTCTATGTACATCCCTCTGAAAGCGTTCCTACGTGACTTTGTGTTTCAGTAGGTTGACAATCTTCTCTTTCTTGGGTTACTCTCCACGGCAACTAGGTCAGAACTCTACCCATTGTGGACTCCATCGAATGGTCCCAGTTGATTGACTATCGTTCAGTCTTGGAGACATTTTAGGGAGGTTGATAGCTGGGAACGTGGCATAGTTAGAATTACCTAAGTGCAAAAATCTTCAAAACTTAACTTTGGAAGGAGGCCTAAATGTTTAGAACTGAAACTTGTAAAATAGGCTGGAAAGACGAAATAATTAGACAAAAATAAAAAACCTGATTATTTTTTTCATGTGTACCAAAAAAACTTTTAAAAGGTGGGGGAAGGTAGTTTAAAGAAAATTCCAGAAATGTCTGCTCCTGAGAGGTTGGAGGGGGATGGTGGAATGGAACTGCAGAGATTCTTGTGTATGCAAAATAAATCTTGCTACCCTATGGTGATAACAAGGTAAAAGAAAAGCCTTTGCTCTGAATCACCATAAAAAACAGCTTACACTCTCTAAACAGTAGTCTCCCCATCCATAAAATGGGAGTGTTATTAGAATTTTTGTAAGGATTAAACAAGATAAAGCACATAAAGTGATCATAAGTATGTCCCACAAATGACAAAATATACAATAAACATGGTCATAATTATAGTATTAATGCAGAGTATAAGTGTGCCAAATGTTGCCTACATGCCTAGGTTATGAAAGTTTACATTAACAATCAGTGTGCCACCTAGAATCACAATTCAATTCAAATACAAAACTCTTGTTCCAGTTATTTAAAAGCATAGTAAAATGTAATGATTTAAAGTTTTTATTCATTGTTAAAGCTAACTCTGAGGGGAGTTAAAAGAAAGATTGGAATATGTGAAGAATGACAGCATCATATACAGCAAAAAGCAACAATCATGAATAAAGATAGAACCTGACACATACATATGCCACAGTTAATGTCAATCGCAGCTAAGACCTATCAAAGAACAGCAAGCCAAATGCATTTTGTCTCCTCCTAATGGATTCTGTTTACTATCTTTAGCAAGACATCTTGTAACATAAGGGTGATTTTAAGATATTAAAAGTTAGCCTCTGGAGTTAAAAAGTAAAGACAGACAGAATCTACAAGCTCAGACCACCCCAGAGTTAGAAGTCTTTAGACTACCATTCAATTCAACTTTCCCTCCATGTAAAAATCCCCACCTGGAGAGCTGTCAGTTACACGTCTGAACACTAACAATCATGGGAGCTCAGTGCCTCCTAAGACTTTCTACCCCAATTTCACACAGTTCTAATAGCTAAAAAGTTCTTTGTCATGAATTACATTCCACATCCTTATTACAATTTCTACCATCTGCTAGAATAATGCAAAATTAATCTATTCTTTCTTCTATATAAAAGCCCTTTATAAATAAAAATTGTTATCAGTGTGGCCCTAAAATCTTTCTCCCTTAAGCCAGATATCCACAGTACCATCAGAGAAGTTTTGGGTTTTGTTTTAATTTCAGGGAAGTTCTCTGATCACTCTCCTCTTGGCTTATCACTGAATCAGCTACTACATACCATTCTCTGGTGTGAACTGAGAAGCCCAGCTTAGGACAGAAACTTCAGGTCCCTCAGATCTCACATTAACCTGCTATTAATGCCATCCATAGAAAAATTAGAATGCTTAACAGCTACATCATTCTGTTCCCTAGCAGAAGACTTGATTTGTATAAAAATCTGTTCATGTATATGTTGAGAGCAGCCCAGATAGGTCTCCCCATCTCTGTTCTTCTTTGTTTCCTAACCTAAACAATTGTATCTGAATTTAATCATGATAAATGGAGTTGTCTTGGTTTGGGCTGTTTGTTCCAACCAGATTAAATCATCTTGAATTCCATATTAATACGTGATCCTCAGTTTTCAGGCATTTGCACACCTTTTCAGCCTACATTTGGCTTTGTGAAAGGGGAGGGAAAGGGTAGGACAGGGCATCCTAGGCCACTCTCAGAGTAAAACCTCACAACCACATTCTTTATTGACGGAGTTCCATTTTGTCAACAGGAAATCAGTAAAAACTGTCAAATGACTTGCTGAAATTAATGAAGACCTTGATTTTTTTTCAATCATCTGATCTAGAAGTCTAGTAATCTATCAAAAAAGAAATCAAGAGTAATTCTTATGCCTGGCCTAAAGACCTAAATATAAAACATGACAGCATAAAACTTCTAGAAGAGAACAAACACAAAACATTCTCTGACATAAATCGTACCAATGTTTTCTTATGTCAGTCTCCCAAGGCAATAGAAATAAAATAAAAAATAAACAAATGGGACTTAATCAAACTTATAAGCTTTTACACAGCAAAAGAAACTATAAACAAAACAAAAAGACAACCTACATAATGGGAGAAAATACTTGCAAACAATGCAACTGACAAGGGCTTAATTTCCAATGTATACAAGCAGCTCACACATACAACTCAATAACAAAAAAACAAACAACCCAATCAAAAAATGGTCAGAAGACCTAAATAGACATTTCTCCAAAGAAGACATACAGATGGCCAATAGACACATGAAAAGATGTTCATCATCGCTAATTATTAGAGAAATGCAAATCAAAAGTACAATGAGGTACCTCCTCACACTGGCCAGAATGGCCATCATCAAAAAGTCCTTGATTATTCCTCAGGAACAAATACCTTAGGAAAACTAATAATATTTATGTTATCCATTTACGACATTTTCACCTTTCTGTTTTATCCATCCCTCTTTGTTCTAGTATATTGGAGGATGTGATTTCCTTCTATAGCCTTAATTTAATATATGTCCATCTTTCATGTATAGATTATATATTGTTGAGGGAAGCAGTGAGATGCTGTCATCACTGTTTGCTAACTAGACGAGATTTTAAATAAAAACTGTAGAATGATTTTAAAATCTATGTTTATCAGCAGCATTTCTACATAACACATTAATATCTTTGTTCATTTACATAATTCACAATCATCTGGCCAGAAATGCATTTTGGAACTTCTTCTCTATCCCTTGAGCCATATATAATTTTACATTACTTGTTCCTTGAAGAACATTCTTCTGGATTCCAAGATCCAAGAAAGACAAATCATGTCTGTTCCATGTCACATCTAGCAGCATTACCTAACACACCACCAGGCTCATGGTACATACTCAAAACCTACTGTTTGACTGGAATATTAATCTGCATAAAACATAAATACTTTAATTCCATGACACTATTCAGCTCTCTATGTTCAAGTCATTAGATACTGATAGAGCCACGGTAAAAGCTAGCAATTCTAGAGAGAAAGAACACAGTTTCTGCCCTCAAAAAGGTTATCAACTATTAGGGAAACAAACAAGTAACCTAAAAATTGAGATAGATGCTGGAGAAGAGTGGATCATGGGATGTTAACAGAAACATAAAAAGGGGCACCTATGTTACCGAAAGTGGTAACACTGTTCTCTCAGGGTCAAGATTCTGAAAAAAGTATTTTATCAAGCTAGTTTCCTCCAACTGCATATGCAAAAAGAATCAGTTTTGGAGTTTCAGAAGAGTTTCATCTTAACCAATTTTCTCCAGAGTCTAAAGAATACTGTTGCCATATATTGTTCCCATTCTACAAAAGGGAACAAGAATACCAATCACACAAATGGAATATACCCTCACACACCAAAAGACAGAACAGTCACAAATCATGGAGAGGATGACCCATATGGAGTCCCAAACAAACACTTAACAACACAAACGGTCTTCAGCGTCAGACACACGTCAGAACCAATTAGCAAAAACGCCCAAATAGCACTTTGTGCTCACAAACGGGCCTTGACGTCAGAACCAACTGGCAAAACACCCAAATCACACTTCGTGCTCAAAAGAGAAGTTTGCCGGGTGCACACCGGTGGACTTACTTGGTCTTGGAGCTTGTCAGCTCTTCCAGAGGCATCTTTCCGTTCCAGCAAGGGAAAGCATACATTGGCAGCCAGTGCCAAGCAGGGGAGAAACAGCGAGGGGCCCCCAAATAAATGGTTTGAGCAGCTGCTAGGAATGTCCCTGCCAGACCCCTCTCAGGTCAGGGCCAGTGAGCCACGAGCAGAGGGGTCCTCGCAGCCGTCCCAAAGCTTCTTCATGCCGGCGGCCCTGCTCTGGAAAACCCGGGAGCCAGATATCGCGAGAGCCCAGCCTCACACTGGGAACCAAAATCTGTTAGCAAAAGTAGGTCCAGCTGCCGCTGCTCAAAAGCCAATAAAGAGACAAGGCTGGTGGAAAGGAAAGCTTGCTTTATTTTGGAGGCTGGCAACTGGTGGTTGGACTCCTGACAATCAGTGGGCAAGAGCTTTTATAGACAGAGAGAGGGGGCTACATGCAGAAACAGCACAGTCAGCTCTGACAGTCCTCTTCACACTGGTCATCGGTGGTCTGGCCACCATCATCTTGATTGTTTTAAGTACAGCTAGTCTTCAGTTCCAGGGTCGGTTTGTTCCCATTTCTTTGAGGCCAGTTCTCAGAATTGTGGCAGCTTATGTCATGGCTACAGTCTGGTCATCATGTATTAACTTCTTCCACCTGGTGGGGGTTTCAGTATATAAGACAGCTCACAGGATATGGCTCAGAATATTATCTCTAGCCCTTGAAAAGGAACAAAAGGTCCTTGACTTTGCTTAATGACTGAACTTTTATTATTTAGTCTTGTTGGACTGTTTTCCTTTGTTTCTGCATTTTCTCATTTCTCTGATTTGACTTATTCTTCGACTAAAGTTTTTCCACAGACAAAAGGCAGGCTGAGGACGTGGGGGGCCAAGGACCATAGGGTCCTGCTCCATTTCAATAACAGGGCCTGGCAGAACATGGCCAGGAAACTCTAGTTATAATCCTAAGTGGAGACTCCAGGTCTAATATACTTTTAAGCTGCAAAAACATCCATGACAGTACCTTTTCAGTATTTATCACACACACTTGAAAAGCTCATAATCTCCCCTTTTCTGACCCAAAAAACTCAGCTTATCTGTTCTCCCTATCATGATGAAATTCAGAATATATGTGTTTCCCTCAATGCCAAAAAGAGTATTTTACCACATAACAAGAGGTTTTTATATGCTCACAAAATATATTATGTATTAAAGCAAGAGAACCATCTTACAAGCGGTCCTTGTTTTGATCTGTAGAGGATTCATAGCTGAATTTAGGAAAATGTTCTTTCCTCCAATAATTGCAATATCCATCTAATTCTAGCTGAAGCAAACTCTTGTCATTCTGCTTATTCACTTACATTCATAAGCAAATGTAATTTCCTTGAGAAAAAGTATGTTGCCTGAATTGGTAAGAAAGAAATAGGTAAAGTAATTATTCAAAAAAACACGAAAAGCAAAAGAAACTTGGACTTGCTTATTAGTTCTTTGGTACGGAGCCATGATTTGAGTTGGGGAGCTTGTGTAAGTGCACATCTCATGCCTGGTTTGGAAAGAAACAAGGAACAAACACACAGCTTATGGAGGTATAGGGGATCTTCTTTTGATCAATTACTATAGCATGTAATGGTAGCTTAACATATATTCATCCATAAATATGAAATGATAATCAATCAACTTGCTGTTTATTGATAGGCACAAGAAAACCAGCAAAGATGAAAACGTGACCTCCAGTATCTGCAGCATGTGTTTCTGGCTGGCCAGTGTCTGAACTCCCTTCCTACCTTTGGAGAATTTACCTCACTTTATAAATAATATTTATAAGGGAAAAAGAACCTGCTCCAATTATAGAAGCTGCCAAAGACTCACTCCCCAGGTCCCCTGCAGCAAGAGAGAAAGGATGAGACCTACATTCTATCAAACAGGTGCACATGCCAAAGGCATTGAGTCCAGAGTGGATCACGGGCAGCACCCTGGGCCAGTGGTGGTGCCAACTGAGGACAGTGCACTGATACTCAGTGGGAACAGCCACGCCATCCTCAGCAGACTGACCCACTGGCAGGATTTGGTTTGTAGTTTCTGGCTTCCCTTTTCTTCTGCCTATTTTGCCAACCTAGTTTTCTATTCTTCCAAGCAATTCAGTGGCCTAACTAATGTAGTCTTGAAAAGTTCCTCTTCTGTTTAAAATACCCACAAATAATTTCTGTTGCTTGCCACCAATAACCCCACAAACAAAATGGTCTTACCAATGACTCTCCTCCCTGATACTAATATCTGGGCTATTATTGCATCCACCCCTCACTATGGTGATTCACCTTTTTGCATACCTCATTCTCTCGTGTGAAGTCCTTGAGGGCAGGCATAACTTTGGTTTCCTAAGTTATGTTTATAACACCCCCTTAGCCTATTGGCACATGAAAAACAATCCTCATATAAAACACTTATTCCAGGGCTTCCCTGGTGGCACAGTGGTTAAGAACCTGCCTGCCAATGTAGGGGACACGGGTTTGAGTCCTGGTCCGGGAAGATCCCACATGCCATGGAGGAACTAAGCCTGTGTGCCACAACTACTGAAGCCTGTGCGCCTAGAGCCCATGCTCTGCAACAAGAGAAGCCACCGCAATCAGAAGCCCACGCACCAAAATGAAGAGTAGCCCCCGCTCACCACAACTAGAGAAAGCCCGCAAGCAGCAACGAAGACCCAATACTGCCAAAAATAAAATAAAATTAATTAATTAAAAAAACAAACAAAGAGACAAAAAAACCCACTTATTCCAGTTCCCTGATGTACCCAAACAGGCCCCAGGGGACTAAGGAATCTTTGAATATCTGATTTTAGAAAAACCAGTTGAAACTATCAAATGCATAGCATCTATACCACAGAATTATCATTAATAATGTCTAGTATTTTATAACGTGAATAGGTACTGTCTCAACTGATCTTCTCCACATATTTGAGGAAGATGGTAAATATTTCTACCATCCCAACTCACACATTGAAACACCCACTATAATTTCCCCCCTAAATCATCCTCCTAGACTGTCAAGCAGCAAAGACACTAAAGTTGTTCCATAGGGATTATAAGGAAGATATTTTTTCACTTCCATATCCCTCTTGAGCTAACAGTTAGACTTTAAGTGGAAGATTTTGTATGATTTTATATATATAAGCACCTAGCAGCTGGTGACGGTGTGAATGTTGTTATTACTATTGTGGTTGTTGTCAGGTACTAGGTTCAGTACTTTAATCCAAAGTATTTTTTTATTTGTTAATTTTTTTATATTTCATTGAAATATAGTTGATTTACAATGTTGTGTTCATTTCTACTGTGTGGCCAAGTGATTCAGTTACACATCATTTTATCAAATACATACCACAGATCTTATGTAAGGCACTGTTCTTATCCCCATTTTACTGATGGGGAAATCGAGGCTCAGAGAAGCTGGGTAACCTGTCCTAAATCTCCCTGTTCATCCAGGATTCACTCGTACACCTCTCTCACTCCCAAGACCACCTGCTCTGACAGCACATCCTGCTTCCTTTCCCATCACACGCCTCCTGCCCTCTCACTGTGCTCTCACTTCTCGTGGATGGATGGGGCCACCGCATCACACGTAATGAAGTCGCCTCCAGCCTGTCACTTCATTACTCAGGGGCTGAATCACAGCCCTGAGCTGCACCTTGCCCCCCTGCCTCAGCCCACACAGTCCCTGATCACACACTGAGCCCCAGAGCTGTCTCCTTTAGCCCTGACAGAACCTCCCAGTTTATTTATCAGAAGAGCCCTAAGCCTTTAATAAATGACCACTTCAGAAACACAGTTTCAGAGATCTCTTGGAGGGCTATAATTGGAGATGGTATTGTCACGGGTGCGATGGAAGGCCGACTGTATTTGCTCCTCTGTCCTCTTATGTTCCCTTCAGGTACCACGTAAAGGCAGTAAAAAATAGCTTAGCCATGCCGAGATCTCCGCAAGGGTAAGCATTTCTCTGTCATTCTCTGCTACAAGGCTGAGGCCATCCTTAAAATGGAAATGCCTACTGAAATGACCCACTGGTGGCTTCCTAATGGCCTGTTTCATTGTTAAATGTCTCATTTTACCTGATAAATCATTGAACCATAGCATCAATTGTGTGTGAGGCTAAAAAAACACCTTGCTGCTGATCTTTCCAGAAACAACCCTACCCCACACACAATGCTTGTTCTTTATTCCACATTCTGGATTAGGTGACTTGCCTGCAGATTCCAATATCCTTAGGGGAGGAATTTTCTGTTATTTGTTCAACACAATTCATTCCACGAGAAAGCTCTGTGTACCTTGAGAGTAGCACATAAATAAAGCTACTTGAGAGCCAGAGCAAGGGAGAGTATAGAAAATGTCATGTTTTGAGAAATGAAAGATACCATGGCTTCATGAATCTGAACATCACATTCATTTTACTTTTTTAAAGATTTATTTATTTTATATTATTTTATTTTTTTGGCTGTGTCGGGTCTTAGTGGTGGCACGTGGGATCTTTTTTGAGGCATGTGGGATCTTTTGTTGCGGCAAGCGGGCTCTTTGTTGTGGTGCATGGGCTTCTCTCTAGTTGTGGTGTGTGGGTTTTCTCTACTCTAGTTGTGGTGCGCAGACTCTAGGGTGTGTGGGCTCTGTAGTTGTGGTGTGCAGGTTCCAGAGGGCATGGGTTCTGTAGTTTGCAGCACGCAGGCTTAGTTGCCCCATGGCATGTGGGATCTTAGTTCCCTGACCAGGGATCAAACCTGCATCCCCTGCATTGCAGGGTGGATTCTTTACCACTGGACCACCAGAGAAGTCCCCCATCACATTCATTTTAAATTAAAAATAAAGGTATATTTTTAAATTGTGATGATTCATTCCAGGAGAGGCACTGTTTTCTTCAATGTAAATGGAAGCTTTTCATTAGCAAACAAAATTATATATAAAATAATAACTTATATGAAAAGAATGTCTTCAGAATTAGAGTATCTCAGCCTTTGGACTGAAGTATTGTGGAGTCAGTAAAATGATCTTTATGGAACTATATCATGACATGGGGGGAAGCAATACACAAAATATTACCTATTCTTGAAATTATGACCACTCTTATACAGAAAAATTACATAAAATTTCCTAGATTTAAAGGACCTTGGGATAGTCGTGAGGCAAAAACTGGGGAGCATATATATACCAGGGGCTACAGTCCCCTGTATTAGTCAGGATAGGATGGGTTGTGCTGCAGTAACAAAGCAGCCCCCATAGCTCCATGACTGCATACATATTGTTCCTTAATCCAAGTTCTCTGTGGTCCCATTGGCTCTCCAAGGTAGCACCTTCCAAGCCATGGCTCATCACTCAGCTCCCTTCCATCTGGAACATCTGTGCCATCTGAACACATGGCTTTCAGGGTTGCCCAGGAAAGTTGGAGGATGTTACAGGAAACATTCCCTCCTGTTATGGACCAAATTGTTTCACCCCAAAATTCATATGTTGAAGCCCTAGCCCTCAATGTGACTGTATTTGGAGACAGGACCTTTATTTTGATTAATATGAAATGAGGTCCTACGGATGGGTCCCAATCTGATGGGGACAGTACCCTGATAAGAAGTGGAAGAGGCACAGGAACTTGTGCTGGATCTCCTTCCCTGCTCACCTGTGGGACATCAGTGTGAGGTCACAGCAATCAGGGAGCAGTCTGTAACGAGGCGGACAGCTCTCACCAGAAACCACAGTTGCCAGCACCTATTACCACAACTGTGAGGAAACAGAGGCCTACTGTTTAAGCCACCCAGTCCATGGTATTTTGTTATGGCGGCCTGAGCTGACTAATAACATGACTGCCTCAGCTCCAGGGTGACATACAACATATCTGACCCCAGACTACTAGTGGGAACTAGTGAGACGGCTCTGTTGACAGCATGGAGGCAAGAAGTTCTATTTCTCACACGCCCAGAAGGAAAAGAAGAGTAGGTATCAATGAGCACTGGCAGTGGCTCCCACACCTCCCCACACACCTCCCAAATGAGGGCCAAACCAGCTCTGATCTGGGGAGAAAACAGACAGGGTTTCAGGAAAATAAGAGAGAGCAGGAACCAGTAAAGAATTAGTGTCACTTCCATCCCTGTTGGATTGAGACCCAAGGGACAGGAAGTGTATGAAATGAGTCTTGAAATTGTGGGTAATTTTGAGAATAGATGGTGACTATGAGTCTACTCTTAAGTTTCTGAAAATAAGAGTTTCCCAAGGTCCCATATATTGTCACGACACAAGGAAGCCACATTATGGCATATTGGGGAGGTGGTTCCCAGGGGTTTACAGGGATTTTGTTAGAAGATTTAAGTAGAAGATTCAAAAAGCAGTAACACCCCAAGATTGGACATAAAAATAAGCCCAGGAGAGAGTCAGCTGGTGGCCCAGACATTACACTGACGAGGGGAACAGCAGCATCTTTTTGAAGCTCCCTGGTGCTGTGTCCTTCAAGACAGCGTTCACAGTAGGAGATGCCGACAACGGCTGGGATTTATAGCTTCAATAAGGACAGCAGAGGCTGTGTGGCGTTACTTGACAGACAGAGGCAAGATGAATGAAATTACCCTGAGGAAAAGCAAAGCCAAATTGGCAACCAGGGAGTCTTGATCCGCAAAGATCTGTGACTACAGCATACAGACCACAGTATCCCAGGAGCAGGGTCTGGCATGTCAGGAAACCCTCTCCTAAGCAGAAAAGAAGTTGTGGCCCTTATGCTCCATAGCTCTAAAAATAATGTATAGCTTTTCGTGGATCTCTCTGAATTTTAGAGGCAGATCATACCACACTTGGGAATATTGCTTTGAGCCATTTATCAGGTGGCACAGAAAAGTGCCTGATTTCAGGGGTGTTCAGAGCAAGGGTGTTGGCAGCCATTCCAGGATGTAGCATAAGCTGTCCTGCCACTAAGGCCATACGACCAACAGATATCATGGTGTTAGGAACACTCATGTTGAATAAGAATGCAGTGTATTTTCCCTGACAAGCCTCAATAGAAGAGTCCAGTGTGCATACCTTGGATTCTACAATAAGGCCACGTCTTTAGCAGAAGAAAACTACTTGCCATTTGAAAAACAGTTCTTGGAATTCTAAGAAGCCCTAGTAGAATCTTAAGAGCCTGACCACAGGACACCAAGGAAGTATGTGTCTGGGTTGCCCATTATGAACTGATATTATCAGATCCATCAAACCATAATGTAGGGTGGCTGCAGCAGCATCCTTCCTATGATGGAAATGGTACCTCCAGGATCAGGCACAGACAGGTATTGAAGGCACACAGAACTTACAGGAAGAGGTAGCCCATCTCTCAACTCATGTCTTACATCCTCAAGGGGACACAGATCCTACGAGAAGGTACATGGGTCCAATTCTCTGACTGATCAGTTCTGGGTATTGGTGCTGGCTGATGATGCTGCCATGTAGAAGCCTGGTCAGAGGTGGCCTTGAGGGGAACACTCCCAATGGGCAAAGATAAGAATAGGACATGTGGTCCTTGCTTTGTAACAGAGGAAGTAATGACCCGACCTGAAATGTATAATAATATCTAATTCTGGGCATTGCTGAATGGCTCTTCTTATTGGTCAGCTGCAGGGAAGGAATGAGATCAGACGAACAGAGACAAAGGAATTTGGGGAACAGGTACAGGGGTGAACTTGTTGGAAAGGACACAAAACATGCTCATGTTCATGTTTCATGTTAGAGCTCACTTTAACGTAACCATTGCCCCAGAGCTTGCACAAAAGGCCCTTGGAACAGAGTTGCTATGGTGATGGTGACAGGAATGAAGGTGATGTATGGGTCACACAGCAAGGGACTCCTCTTACCAAGGTCACTGCTGAACGCTCAGCCTGCCAAGAGCAGAGTCTGATGCACTATCTCCCAAGGAGACCTGCCAGCCACTTACTGGCAGATTGATTTATCAGACAACGCTTATCTCAAATTTTACGTATTGGAATTGATACCTATCCCAGATACGGGATTGCCTTCCTGGCCTATAGTCCCTCTGTTGGAACCATGCACAGACTTACAGAACTTTACAGCTGCATATGCTACCGATCATTGCCAACTAAAAGACCCTTTTTATGACGGTGGGCATTTGATCACTTGATCCACTAACCCTACCGTATATCACATCACTCAGAAACAGGCAGCCTAATGGCATGATGGAATGGCTCATTGAAGTCTCCTATGAGATCCACCTCAGGGACAACATCCTGCGAGTCTGGGACACTGTGCTCTGGGATTATGGTACTGAAGCAATGGCTGATAAACATGGTGCTGTGTCCCTAAAAGCCAGAATCAATTGGTCAGAAAACCAAGGGATACAAGTGAGATAGACAACACTTATCATACCCAGTTTATAGTTTTCGGAATTTGTTCTTCTTGTCCCTAAAATGTTAGGCTCTGCTGGGTTGGATTCCATGTAACCTTAACCTACAACTACCACCTTGTCATTCTGGGGCTCCTTGTGACAGTAGAACATCCGGCAAGAAAAGTTGCTGTTATATTGGCAGTTCTAATTGATCCCATTACCATGCAAAGGGAGGGATGCTGTTATGAGGTGATGGACAGGAAGGAGCCCAATATGGTACCACAGGGCTTCCCTGGGGCATCATTTAGTGCTTTCATGTTCAGTAATAACTGTAAATGGGAAACTGCAGAAACCACAGTTCAACAAAGGTAAAACAATTGAGGACTCACATCCCCCAGAGATGAAGTTCTGAGTTACCCTTCCAGGCAAGCAACTTGTCTGCACTGAAGTGCTAAATAAAGATGAGGGAAATATACAGTGAGAAATAGAGAAAGGAAATGAATATTGTGGACTTAGAATGAGTTGCAGAAGTAGTAGCTGAAGCTTGTTCCATGAACCCTCATGTTTAAGCCTTTCGTAGACTTGGAGGGGTGAGCACAGCTTTGAAGTCTTTGTGAATGATTAAATATAGTGGAAAGCAAAAGGTATGGATGCACTATATTGAGTAGCTTTGTACCCTAATTGACGTCTTCCATCAAACCACTTACTCCAGCCACTGGCACAACAAGCTTCTACCTGGACGCTTTACCTGCAGTTACATATAACAGCACGACACTTCAGCTGCCTTGCTGCTTCCCTGGATCTGCTATGTGGAACATCTACAAGAACTCACTTGGCACTCACACATGGAAATCCTGAAAGTGCAAGGGAGTTAACACTTTACAAGGAAACATTTAGTGATAGGGGATGGGAGCTGTGGGTAGAAAAATGCTCCTCTCTTCTGTTCCTTTGGTGGACAATTCTGAAACACCTGATCTTTCAGAGGGATATGGCAGAATCCAGCTGCAGGGGCCTCCATTGCTGATAGGCTCAAGGATGCACAATTCCAATTTTTAATCAGGTTTTTTGCTTTTTTGATGTTGAGTTGTATGAGCTGTTTCTCTGTGTTGGCTATTAATCCCTTATTGGTCATATCATTTACAAATATTTTCCTCCATTCAGTAGGTTGTCTTTTTGTTTTGTTGATGGTTTCCTTTGTTGTGCAAAAGCTTTTACATTTAATTAGGTCCCCTTTGTTTATTTTTGCTTTTATTTCCTTTGTTTTAGGAGATGGATTCAAAAAAAATACTGCTGCGATTTATGTCAAAGAGTATTCTGCCTATGTTTTCCTCTAGGAGTTTTATAGTATCCAGTCAGATGGTTTCACCGGTAAATTCTACCAAACATTTAAAGAAGAAATAGTACAAATTCTTTACCAATTCTTCTGAAAAATAGAAGAGGAAAGAATATTTCCCAATTCATTCTATAAGGCCAAAGCCAGATAATGACATCACAAGAAAAGAAAACTTTAGACTAATGTCTATTATGAATGTAGATGCAAAAATCTTCAACAAAGCACTATCAAACTAAACCCAGCAACATATAAAAAGGAATGCAAACCATGAGCAAATAAGACTTATCTCAGGAATCTAAGGTTGGTTTAACATCTGAAAATCAATCAATGCAATATTCCATAAAAACAGAAAAAAATGGGCAAAAGCCACATAATCATCCCAAAAGATGAAGAAAAAAAACATTTGACAAAATGCAATATTCCTTCATGATTAAAAGATTTAACAAATTAGGAATAGAAGGAAAGTTTCTCAATCTGATAAAGAGCATTTATAAAAAACCAACAGCTAACATCAAACTTAATGGTGAAAAAATGAGAGCTTTTCCCTTAAGATCAGGAACAAGACAAGGATGTTCACTTTCCTCACTTCTATTCCAATTGTACTGGAGGTGCTAGGCAGGGTAATCAGGCAAGAAAATGAAATAAATAACATCTGGATTGGAAAGGAAAAAGTAAAGTTATCTCTAGCATATTCAGATGACATGACCTTGTATATAGAATATCCTAAGAAACTCATTAAAAACTATTTGAATTAATAGACTAGTTCAGTGAGGTTGCACAACTACAAGAGAAATATACAAAATACAACTGTATTTCTATATACTAGCAATGAACAATCTGAAAATGAAATCAAGAAAACAATTTCACTTACAATAGCATCAAAAAGAATAAAATACTTAGTCATAAAGTATTTGAACAAATGATGTATAAAATTTACACTTCGAAAATTAGAAAACATTGTTCAAAGAAATTAAAGAAAAGCTAAACAAATAGAAAGACATCCATGTTCATGGATCAAAAGACTTAATATTAGTAAGATGGCAATATTCACTAAAGCAATCTGCAGAGTCAACACAATCCCTATCAAAATCCCAGTTGGCTTATTTGCAGAAGAAATTGATAGGCTGATCCTCAAACTCATATGGAAATTCAAAGGTCTCAGAATAGCCAAAACAATCTTGAAGAAGATGAATAACATTGGAAGACTCACTGTCTTAGTCCATTTAGGCTGCTTTAACGTAATACCATAAACTGGTTGCTTATTAAAAAACATAAATTGGGACTTCCCTAGTGGCAGAGTGGTTAAGAATCTGCCTGCAAATGCAGGGGACACAGGTTCAAGCCCTGGTCCAGGAAGATCCCACGTGCTGCAGAGCAACTAAACCAGTGAGCCACAACTACTGAGCCTGTGTGCCACAACTACTGAAGCCCGTGCACCTAGAGCCTGTGCTCCGCAACAAGAGAAGTCACCGTGATGAGAAGACTGCACACCACAACAAAGAGTAACCCCCACTCACCGCAACTAGAGAAAGCCCACATGCAGCAATAAAGACCCAACACAGCCAAAAATAAATAAATTAATTTAATAAAATAAAACAAAATTTTCAATTTCTGGGGGCTGTGAAGTCCAAGATGCCTGCACATTTGGTGTCTGGTGAGAGCCCAATTCCTGGTTCATAAATGGCCTTTTTTTCTCCATGTCCTCACATGGTGAAAAAGGGATGAGTGAGCTCTCTGGAATCTCTTTTATAAGGACATTAATCAGATTTATGAGAATTCCACAAATCATGATCCAAGCAACTCCCAAAGGCCTCACCTCCAAATACATTAGGATTTAACATAAGTTTAGGAGGACAAAAGTATTCAGTCAATAGCATATATTCCCAATTTCAAAACTTACTACCAAGGCACAGAAATCAAAACAGTGTGGCAACTAGCATAAGGATAGATATGTACCCCAATGGAATAGAATTGAGAATACAGAAATATACCCTCACATATATGGTCAACTGATTCTTGACAAGGGTACTGGAACAATTCAATGAGGGAAAGAAAAGTCTGTCAACAAATGGTTTTGGGACAAGACATGAAAATGCAAAAGAATCAAGTTGTAACCCCTTCTTCACACACCATACACAAAAATTAACTCAAAATGGATCACACACCTATCTAAGTGTAAGAGCTAAAACTAAAACTCTTAGAAGAAAATATAGAAGTATATCTTTATGACTTTGGGAAAGGCAAAGCCTTCCTATAGTTAACAACAGAAGCACAAGTGACAGAAGAAAAGATAGATAAATTGGGCTACATCGAAATTTAAAACTTTTGTGCTCAAAGGATACCATCAAGCCCATCATCAAAAAATCTAGAAACAGGGGCTTCCCTGGTGGCACAGTGGTTGAGAGTCTGCCTGCGGATGCAGGGGACACGGGTTCGTGCCCCGGTCCGGGAAGATCCCACATGCTGCAGAGTGGCTAGGCCCGTGAGCCGTGGCCGCTGAGCCTGTGCATCCGGAGCCTGTGCTCCGCAACGGGAGAGGCCACAACAGTGAGAGGCCTGCGTACCGCAAAAAAAAAAAAAAAATCTAGAAACAATAAATGCTGGAGAGGGTGTGGAGAAAAGGGAACCCTCTTGCACTGTTGGTGGGAATGTAGATTGATACAGCCACTATGAAGAACAGTATGGAGGTTCCTCAAAAAACTTAAAATAGAACTACCATATGACTCAGCAATCCCACTACTGGGCAAATACTTGAGAAAACCATAATTCAAAAAGAGTCATACACCACAATGTTCATTGCAGCTCTATTTACAATAGCCAGGACATGGAAGCAACCTAAGTGTCCATCAACAGCTGAATGGATAAAGAAGATGTGGCACATATATACAGTGGAATATTACTCAGCCATACAAAGAAACAAAATTGAGTTACTTGTAGTGAGGTGGATGGACCTAGAGTCTGTCATACAGAGTGAAGTAAGTCAGAAAGAGAAAAACAAATACTGTATGCTAACACATATATATATGGGATCTAAAAAAAAAAAAAAAAAGAAAATAGTTCTGAAGAACCTAGGGGCAGGACAGGAATAAAGATGCAGACATAGAGAATGGATTTGAAGACATGGGGAGGGGGAAGGGTAAGCTGGGACAAAGTGAGAGAGTGGCATGGACATATATACACTACCAAATGTAAAATAGATAGCTAGTGGGAAGTAGCCGCATAGTACAGGGAGATCAGCTCGGTGCTTTCTGTCCACCTAGAGGGGTGGTATGGGGAGGGTGGGAGGGAGACGCAAGAGGAAGGAGATATGGGGATGTATGTATATGTATAGCTGATTCACTTTGTTATACAGCAGAAACTAACACACCATTGTAAAGCAATTATACTCCAATAAAGATGTTAAAAATAAAAATAAATAAAAAGGGATACCATCAAGAAAGTGGAAAAACAATGTACAGAATGGGAGAAGATACTTTCAAGTCATGTATCTGATAAAAATACTTGTATCTAGAATATATAAAGTACTCTTAAAATTCAATAATAAAAAGACAAATAACTCAATTGAAAAATGGGCAAAGGATCTGAATAGACATTTTCTCCAAATATATACTAATGGTCAGTAAGCACGCAAAAGATGTTCACCATTGTTAGCCATCAGGGAAAGCAAATCAAAGCCTCAATGTGATATCAATTCACACCTACGATGGTCAAAATCAAGTGTTGCCAAGAATGTAGGGAAATTGAAACACTCATACATTGCTAGTTGGAATGTAAAATGGTACAATCACTTTGGAAAACAGGTCAGCAGTCCCTCAAAAGGTTAAACATAGAGTTACCATATGACCTAGCAATATCACTCATAGCAATACACCCAAGAAAATTGAAAATATGTCCACCAAAAACTTGTAAAATATACCAATGTTCCTAGCATCATTATAATAGCCAAAAAATAGAGAAAACCCTAATGTCCACCAACTAACTGGTGAATGGATAAATAAAATGTGGTTTGTTCATACAAGAAAATGTTTCTTACAATAAAAAGAAACATAGTTCTGACACACTCTGCAATATGGCTGAACCTTGAAAACATGCTAAGTGAAAGAAGCCTGTCTCATGTGATTCCATTTACGTGAAATTTTCAGAATAAGCAAATCCATAGAAACAGAAAGTAAATTGGTGGTTACCAAGATCTGGGAGAGGGTTGGGGGGAAATGGGAAGTGACTTCTAATGGGAATAAGGCTTCTTTCTGAGATAATGAAAATGTTCTAAAACTTGACTGTGGTGACTGCACAACTTTGAATATACTTAAAACTATTGAATTGTACCTTTTAAATGAGAGAATTTTTTGTTATGTGAATTATATCTCAAGAAAGCTTTTTTTTTAAAGGATGAAGAAACTAAAGAATGCACCCTTGCCTTGGCTTTTCCTCTAATCCTGTTTTCGTCTCTCAAGCCTATTCCCAGGATCACGCTTCGTAATGAACTAGCTGCACACAAGCCCTGATTCAGGCTCTGCTTTCTGGAGAGAAGACAGGATGGAGATAGGTGCTGGTGAGTGAGTGAGTACTTTTCTCCTTGGAGAAAAAGTGAAAAGGTGGTACCACTACCAACATCATCACCGGGGTAGTTGTACAAGGTTCTTTACCTGTTGTGCTTTCTTACATTGATGGAATAAAGGGCAAACCCCAAATCCATCCCTATTTTCTCAGAGCCTTTCCTCACAAAGACTTTATGAATCAGGGTAAAATGATACCACTTATATGTGTAATCTAAAATATGACAAAGTTGGGGACTTCCCTAGTGGCTCAGTGATTAAGAATCCACCTGCCAATGCAGGGGACATGGGTTCAATCCCTGGTCCAGGAAGATCCCACATGCCGTGGATCAACTAAGCCTGTGTGCCACAGCTACTAAGCCTGCACTCTAGAGCCGGTAAGCCACAACTACCGAAGCCCCTGGAGCCCATGCCCCGCAACAAGAGAAACCACCGCAATGAGACACACCCGCAGGGTAACGAAGAGTAGCCCCCGCTCGCCGCAACTTTCTGTTTCACCGCAACAGAAAGCCTGCGTGCAGCAACAAACACCCAACGCAACCATAAATAAATAAATTTTTTTTTAATGACACAATTTAACTTATCTACGAAACCAAAACAGACTCACAGACATAGAGAACAGACTTGTGGTTGCCAAAGGGGAGGGGGGTGGGGGGAGGGAAGGACTGGGAGTTTGGGATTAGCAGATGCAAACTAGTATATACAGGATGGATAAACGATAAGGTCCTACTGCATAGCACAGGAAACTATATTTAATATCTTGGGATAAACTATAATGGAAAATAATATGAAAAAGAATATATATATGTATAAATGAATCACTTTGCTGTACACCAGAAATTAACACAACATTGCAAATCAACTATACTTCAATAAGATTAAAAATTTAAAAAAAGAGGGCTTCCCTGGTGGCGCAGTGGTTGAGAGTCCGCCTGCCGATGCAGGGGACACGGGTTCATGCCCCTGGTCTGGGAGGATCCCACATGAAGCGGAGCGGCTGGGCCCATGAGCCATGGCCGCTGAGCCTGCGTGTCCAGAGCCTGTGCTCCGCAACAGGAGAGGCCACAACAGTGAGAGGCCCGCATACCACAAAAAAAAAAAAAAAAAAAAAAAAAAAGAATTTGGTTAAGAAAATGTACTGACATTAATTTAGGGGTTTTTTAAATACTGGCATAGAAATAAATAGGAGATAATTTTCCCTCCCTCATCTCTAAAAGCCTTGAGTTCTGAGCCTGGACACCCTACTTTCAGGACACATCACTGTTTTTGTTGCAGAGCTGTCAGGCATTCAGACAACCGCCAGCTGCCAAAGCTTTCCTTGGGGGAAGGACAGGGAGATGAGAGAACCTATTCTAGGGAGGATAAGCAGGGACCTGGTCTGATTCTGGATCTAAGATGTACAGAATGTGCCTGCCTCCTGCACAGTCTAGAGCAGGAATCTGTAAACTTTTTCTGGCAAACAGTATCTATTTTTTGGCTTTGTGGGCTACAAAGTCTCAGCCACAACTATTCATGTCTGTTCTTGTAGTGGGAAGGCAGCCAAAAGCTGCTGTAGACAATAAAATGGAATGAGTGTGGCTGTGTTCCAATAAAACTTTATTTATGGAAACTGCCTTTCTTATCATAGAAATTTTAATTTCTTATCATTTTCATGTGTCATGAAACATTATTCCTGTTTTGATCTTTTTCAACCATTTAAAACTGCAAAACCATTGTCAGCTTGTGGGCCAAACAAAACCAGTAGTGAGAGAACTTCTAGGAGGGGGTAAGTAAGTGCCACTGCCCTTAGCAAAGCTGTAAACTGGGGACCAAAGAAAGGGCCCTGCGCTTGTGCTTGGTGTAAAGCAGGGCACTCGCTCCAGATGGACAATGCAGCCTGGGAAAGGGACCCTGACTTAGGAAATTATGTGTTTGCTGGGTAGGGGGGGAGGTGTCATGCACATACCTATGCAATGAATCCCAGATTTTTCTAGGATCCACAGTGAAGGAAGACATCACCCCAAGCTGACTTTGAATTATTTTCCTCCATGAAGAAAAGAGGTTTAAAATATACTTAATTTTCTTATTTCTTTTTAGATTTTATTGAAGTATAGTTGATTTACAATGTTGTGTTAATTTCTGCTGTACAGCAAAGTGACTCAGTTATACACACGCACACACACACACACACACATATATATATATTCTTTTCCATATTCTTTTCCATTATGGTTTTTCACAGAATATTGAATATAGTTCCCTGTGCTACTATATTGTTTTTAATTTGAAGTTTATAGCATCCAGTGCTAAAATAGTAATTTCAACTTTCTATATGTCCTCAGAAAAAGGCCTGTGTACCTGTTCCTGAAGGCTAGACCCTGGGGAATATCAGATCAGGGAGAGACTAGAATCTGAATCCAGAAACAGGAACTCTCAGGTCAAGAAAGTATTTAATAGCAACATAAAGTAGCCTCTTTTTTTCTTCAGCTAAACTCTCTCATTGCCAGGGGACAGCCAACTTGTACCCTCTGAGAGTGGAAGCATAGCCTAAAGCTGTCTACCACAAGGGCAGACTTCCTTTGAAATCTAGAGCTTTATCTCAGGAATGCATATGAATTTGTATTCTCCTCTATAGCCCAGCTGTGTGTTTGTTTTAATATAAAAATAGCATGTTAAACTTTTTACCATCAAAGAAAACTGTTACTCCTTAAAGATGCATTGTGTTTACCCTGCAGCTTTGAGGGCCCCCAGGCAAGCCACCGCACTCCCCAGGGGCACACACACTGTATCTGAGGAGCAAAAAAACACACCAGGCTGCAGATTTTCAAGATTCCAGTCAGGCACTGGATACTCACTTTTCATTAACAGGGCATGATTGATATGGGTTTAGAGATCCCATCTTCTGTTATAGGACACTGGTTCTCAAAGTGTGGCCCCAGGATCAGCTACAACACCACCTGGGGACTTGTTAGAAATGCAGATTCTCAGCTGCACCACAGAACCACTGAATCAGCAGGTCTGAGGGTGGAGCCCAGTGACCTGTATTTAATAAGTGCTCCAGGGGACTTTCATACTCCTTCAAGTTTGAGAACTGCTTCTACAGTGGAAAGAGTTGGAAAGAGCCATAAAAACCTTTTAAAACTTCATTACTTCATCACTCAGCCATGAAAAAGAATGAAATCATGCAATTTGCAGCAACATGGATGGACATAGAGACTATCCACTTAAGTGAAATAAGTCAAACAGACAAAGACAAATATCATATGATATCACCTGTATGTGGAATCTTTAAAAAATGATATAAATGAACTTATTTACAAAACAGAAATAGACTCATAGACATAGAAAACAAACAAAATTATGGTTACCAAAGGGGATAGCGGAGGAGGGGGTTAGATCAATTAGGAGTTTGGGATTAGCAGATACACACTACTATATATAAAATAGATAAACAAAAGGACCTACTGCATAGCACAGGGAACTATATTCAATACCTTGTAATAACCTATAATGGAAAAGAATCTGAAAAAGACTATATATATAATAACTGAATATATACATATAACTGAATATATATAACTGAATCACTTTGCTGTATACCTGAAACTAACACAGTATTGTAAATTAACCATACTTCAATTTAAAAAATGGTAATTAAAAACAAGTTCACTGTGACTAATGTCTCCAATCTCTCTCTGCCTCCTCTTCCCCATCTGTAGAATCAGGGCACCACTTTGCTCTCAGGATTGCCTTGAGAATTAGATCAGATCTACCCAGACATCCAGAAAACATGACACAGCACCTGATGATCACAAATCCAGCATGAATTTTGTTTTCCTCCTTTCCCAGCTTGAACCAAATATTAAAGCAGAGGTATGTAAGTACAACTGCAAGTAATGATCTATTTCCATGAGATGATATGAGAGATGTGGCTGAAACATTTCCCCAGGAGACACCTTCACCACATCCATCCCTTCCATCTACATTATTTGCATATTCCTGACATTCAGCATATGAAATTTTAAAATCAAGTCATTATCAAATTGAAAACTATTTAGGCTAAAAAGTACTGGTGACAAATCAATTTTCCAGCAGCCTATGTTTTTCTTTGATTTTACGAGTTCCTTTGGGAGCATTCATTTATAAATTATCCAATTTAAAGGAGGAAAAATTCTCTGAAATACCAGCTTCAAAGCATAGCATATTGTAAAGGGCACCATTTCCTTATACATCCCAAATTGAGAAAAATCTTTAAAGTTGCCTTCTGGTTTCCCACAAAATCACAGATTATACCCACTAGTCTTTATTCTCACTCTTCTTTCCTCATTTATTCAGGCAAATGGTTCAAAAAAACTTTGAATAGCTATCAAAATTCAGATACACAGAGAAAACAAATATGCAAACAAACCAAAAAAATCCCTTTAAAATATGCATAGGGGAGTTACATAAGTGTGTTTCTCCAGTTTTCTTCTTTTTAATAATATTAGAATACTTTTGTACAGAATGCAGTGATCTACATGACATACATGTAAGTGTACATACACATGTGTTCCTACATGCCTGCCCTCTCTCACAAAGACATACACACAAATTCTACTTTCTACATAACAGATAGAATAAACCTTAAGAACACAGGCTCCCAAATGTTGAATTTTCAATTACTTGTGAAAGAATTAAATGGAAGTTTATGGATAAAAACTTGGCTCTGAAAATACCAGAATAACCCAGATAATTTTAGGGTTATGATTGAGGGGGTTATTTGGGGTGGGGACCTATTTTAGCTTACTTAAGAGAATACCCTGTTTTTTAATTTTTTCAAATTTTTTTTAGTACCACTACAGCCTCAAGTAGAAACCATTTATAAACCATTGGTTAACTGGTTAATTCTGAGTCCTTCTTTTAGAACAGTTTCCCAAAGGGCTTCCATGAGGCAATATCTTGCTGACCTGCTTCTGATGACTGTACACTCCTCTACAGAACTTGAACGCTGCATTTTCTTACGTCATTTTGTCACTCACTGACATAATTTTCTCTATGTCTCAATCTATATGAGTTTATGGTATTTCAGAAGCAAAGTAGATTTGTCTAATTATTTGACTGAGATTGAAAAAGAGTAAACTTTCTAAACCTGGCATTTGGGATCTAATGGTGGTGAATATCCTTCTGGATTATTCTCGCACAGCACTGCACACTATCAAAGAATAAATCAAAGACTATCAGATAAAGAAGATGTGGCACATATATACAATGGAATATTACTCAGCCATAAAAAGAAACGAAATTGAGCTATTTGTGATGAGGTAGATAGACCTAGAGTCTGTCATACAGAGTGAAGTAAGTCAGAAAGACAAAGACAAATACCGTATGCTAACACATATATATGGAATTTAAGAAACAAAAAAAATGTCATGAAGAACCTAGGGGTAAGACACAGGAATAAAGACACAGACCTACTGGAGAATGGACTTGAGGATATGGGGAGGGGGAAGGGTGAGCTGTGACAAAACGAGAGAGAGGCATGGACAAATATACACTAACAAACGTAAGGTAGATAGCTAGTGGGAAGCAGCCGCATAGCACAGGGATATCAGCTCTGTGCTTTGTGACCACCTAGAGGGGTGGGATAGGGAGGGTGGGAGGGAGGGAGACGCAAGAGGGAAGAGATATGGGAACATATGTATATGTATAACTGATTCACTTTGTTATAAAGCAGAAACTAACACACCATTGTAAAGCAATTATACCCCAATAAAGATGTTAAAAAATAAAAAAAAAGAAGAAGGAGGAGGAGTAGGTGGAAAGAGGAAGGGAAAGTTTCTGTTGAGTTTATTTCCTTGGCAAGAGAAAACACAGCAGAGAAGGCATCATAGAATGGCTGAGGAGGAGGGAGCCCAAGGAATCTGGGTTTCTTAAGCACGAAAAGGTGGTGTGGTTCAGGTGGTTAGACTTACTGAGGATGGCAAACTACAACTCCAGGTTAGACAGAATGAGTTCATAAGTCTGAATGTGGTTGGTTAAAATAAGTCCTCTGTTCCTTCTAGAAAAAAGAGAAGACTCTGAAGACAGTTACATCCAATGAGGGAAATATTCTGGAGTCACTCAGTTATAGGTCCTTTAACATCTTTGGTTATGATGAAACACAGCATTCACACATACACATTTGTACAACACTGACATTGAAATAATGTTGTTGAAATTTGGAGATAATATAGCATGCCAGTTAAGAGCTGGCATGAAATCAGACCACCTGGGTATCAGCCCCAGCTCTGACACTTATTGGCGGTTTGATGTTGGGAAGGATGGTGTAATCCCTCTCAGTTTTAGTTTCCTCATCTATGAAATGGGGGCAATAAAAGTACTCTTAGATATGATATAGTTATGAGGATTATATTAAAACATTTGTCCATATGTATTACTTAGTAAATGAAAGACATTAGAAATAACTTCCCTGCTGTTGATGGATATACCTTGTCATTTTTCTATCTCTCCCAAGAGAAATTAAGATTCTAGGTTGGCAAGTGATACAAATATTCACCTAACACTGATTCATTCATTCAACGATTTGTGTTTGTAGAGTGCCTACCAGATAACCGGTCTGGCAGAACTCACAGTCTAATGGGAAACACAAATACACACGTAATTAAGAGGTCATGTTGGGAGGAGAATAAATAAGGCATAATGAGAAACAGGAATGGTTTATTTCACAAAGAAATTGTGACTGTCGAGGTAGATAATTCTTTAGGAATCTGAGATAAGGTAAGCTCAGCTATAAATAAGAGACACTTAGGTAAAATGTTCTGGGAATATACTCTCAGAGTTTTAATGCCTGTCCAATTAGCAAATATTTTTGAGAACTTTCTTTTTGCTAGGAATTGCAGATACATGCATTTCTGCTCTAACATTAAATACATTTTACTGAAAAATTTTGCATCCTGTATTATGGGAAAAAATAGGATTGGAGGCAGTTCAATAAAAACTTAAGAAACTTTGGAATAGAACTTTAACACGTATACACTAATAATCTTAATAAAAATTATTAGCACAAGTAAATCTTTAGCATCACTTGAACCTACCCTCTTTCGCAAGCCCTATACCTTGGAGTTTGCTCTCCTCCCACACGTCCTCCTCAGAGGTGTAGGGCCTGAAGACATTTGATTTTAATAGAAGCCAGTTTCATCAAAATTAAAACCATAAGGTGGGCTCGCAGCAGTGCTGGGATGGTAGGAGCAGGAGCTGGAACAGAGGCAGGGTCGAGGCCAGGCTCTGTACCCACCACCCACGCATCCCCCCGTGCATTCCCACGCCTCCCCGAGCATCCCAGTGCAACCTCGTGCTTCCTCGCATATCCTCGCACATCCGCCACCCTCAGCCGGCAGGATGGACAGCGCGTTGGGGGTCCTGGGCTCTGGAGACCAAGACCCCACCACCAAGCTCTTTTCATGGTGCTGGGCGCAGGGGTGACAGAGCTCAGTCACCAGCTGCTCTACATGGAGCTGCCCATCAGACGGGTCATGAGCCAATACCCACACCATTGAGACCAATGGGCTGGGGAGGAAGGTCCTCCACCCTCTGACCTTCTTCACCTATGCCAAGGACATTGTGCAAGTGGATGGGAAGATAGGCTGTTCCGAGGCCTGAGCTGCTGGCTGACGTCCACTGCCCTCTCCACCATGACCCCGGGCAGCATGAAGAAGATTTTCTCTCCGGATGATATCGAGCAGGTTTCCAGCAAGGATGACACAAAGATTTCTCTGAAGACTGTGGGGAAGGAGACCTCCTACCTGATGATGATGCAGGGAATGTCCCACATATTGGCTCACCCCTTACGTGTCATCTCAATAGCTGCACGGTCCATTTTGTGGGACTGGAGACCAAGTACACTGGAGAGTTGAGCTCCATTGGGAAGATTTTCAAAGATGAGGAGCTGCTGGGACTCTTTGTCAGCTAAATCCCTCACATCCTGGAAGATGCGGTTTTCTTGCAGGGCTGTAACCTGCTGGCCACTTCCTCAGTGCCTACCTGGTGGATGACAGCTTCAGCCAGGCCCTGGCCATCCATTCCGAGCTACCCCACAGGGGTGGCAGTGGCATGCCGACCTACCCCTTCCTGCTGGTAGGCGATCTCATGGCTGCAGGCCGGGCTCCCCACTCACTCCCCAGAGTTCAAATCCGGATCCACTGCTGGAAGGACGTGAGTGGGCAGGGCAAGCCTTTCCGTGGCTCCAGCCTGCCTTTCCACCACCAGGTGTCATCATGCTTTGCCCTGGAGTACCCCGAACCACCTCAAAAAACACTGTGTCTTAAACAACAAAGACCAAAGAACAAAGTATAGCACAGGGAAATATACTCAATATCTTGAATTAACTTTTAATGGAAAAGAATCTGAAAAAGAATACATAAATATATATAACTGAATCATTCTGCTGTACATTTGAAACTAACAGAACATTGTAAATTAACTGTACTTCAATTTTTAAGAAAAGAAACACAAACCCACACAAACCCACACTATCTCAGCCTGGCCACCGTGAGTGAGGCCTGATCATCTCCAGGCACCTGTTACATGACCAACCCAGCAACACCTAGATGTGCTCCAGCCCAGGTGGGCTCTGGGTTCCACATTTGCCATGTGTCTGCACAGAAGCAGGGGATGGGTGGAAGTGAGCCTACACCCAGTGGCTTGGTCACTGTTAGACCTGAGGAAGAGGGGTGGCATTGAGGAATTGGGGCAGAATCCCCTTCCATTGCAGATTTGCTGAGTTTGCCTTGTGCTGGGGCCAGAGAATGGCTTGTGGAGGCCCAGGTCAAAAGGGCAAAGACTCAGGGGGTCAGGTACCACCCCCCATTCACACCCCTCGAGTTGGCCCCAGCTCTCATCCTTCAGCTCAGCTGGGAGCATTGCTCTCCTACTTTGTAAATAGAGTGTGATCCCCTTTCAGGAGGCCACCATCATGTCTGGGCACGTGCTAGGAAGTCCTGGCTAGGTTCTGCTTTCATTTTTCTCAGCACTACTTTTCTGATAAGAAGAAGGCAGCACCTTCTGAATGGGACATCGTGTGACTGCTCAGAACGTGTCCCCCTCTTCATCAGTTTCATGGTGTTGCCTCATGTGCAGGACCTGGTCACCCGTGCAGCTGTGAACACCCAGAAGTTAGGCAGATCAGGGTCTCTAGTCCTACCCAGTTTAAAAGTTCCTAATAAGACTTGACCTTTTCTCCCTCAAATAAATGTATTGGTGGTGATTTTTGGGAAAAAAACCCTACACTCTGAAGGGGATCAGAACATGCCACCCCCAAATATGCCATCCTGCTATATGGATTATTTTGAGCTGCATACACTTGAGGAATAGCAGGTGCAGGAAAGGGTCTCTGACCTCCCTCTTTCTACCTAAAAGCAGGACATACAATTTCAAATGAGAAAAGTGCTCTCCCTGCACCAGGAAGAAGAGAACATTCTTATCTCCAGACATGAAAAGTTGACACCACGATGAATCTGTGCAAACAAACCTACTAAAATAACCTTTATCTCCCATTAGTTTCCCCCACATATTTCCTAACTTTCCCACAATTTGGCAGCCCCAGCCCAGCCCCTTTTCCCTTTGTCATGTCTGGTCTCCACAGCGAACTGTTCTTTGTTAACATGGCATGTAAGTTTCCAGGTCTATCCCATCCTTACAATATCTCTTTCTTTTCTATGAAGGCTTTCATGCCACATAAAATATTAACATCAAGTAAAATTTGTATGTTTTTCCTCCTATTAATCTGTCTTTTGTCAGTTTAATTTACAAGCCTTATTACATAACCTAAGAAGACAGAAGAAAAGTCTTATCTTCCCTACAAATCCAATAGTACCTAGGATTCCACACCCACGATTTTTTTAAAACATGGGAAAATATCTTTGCAACATCTTTATCCACACTTGCAGTCTCTCCTAATAACTTAAAATAGTAGAAAGTTAGCAGTTCCTAAAGCCACTAAATCATCTGTTTCTTGCGTAAAGAAAGGTACACTGGCCAGAGTTTTAGGTGTTTTCCTTTATAAGGCTAAATTTTCTTCTTTAATTGTAAGAAAGCTTACATTGGATCATTTCAAAACATGAACCTGCTGGGGACTTCCCTGGTGGCACAGTGGTTAAGAATCTGCCTGCCAATGCAGGGGACACAGGTTCAAGCCCTGGTCTGGGAAGATCCCACATGTTGCAGAGCAACTAAGTCTGTGCACCACAACTGCTGAGCCTGCACTCTAGAGACCGCGAGCCACAACTACTGAAGCCCACATGCCTAGAGCCTGTGCTTTGCAACAAGAGAAGCTGCTGCAATGAGAAGCCCGCGCACTGCCATGAAGAGTAGCCCCCACTTGCCGCAACTAGAGAAAACCCACGTGCAGCAACGAAGACCCAGTGCAGCCAAAAATAAATAAAATTTTTTAAAAACAAAAAAAACATGAACCTTCTGAGCCAACTCATATATGAATCAACACAACTTCCTCTTAAATGCCATCTTTCCATTATTTACAACCTTAAGAAACACACACTGCTTCGGAAAAAATCCTGTGACCAGGCATGGTCCCAAATCACAAATAATTCACAGTTTAGTAGGAAAGGTAGTCACACTCAAATCATACTGTCTTAAAATAACTACTTTATTAGAGAGAGAAAGAAGGGCTAGAAGAAATCATGGTACACAATGATGAAATTTCTGGAGCTAACTTTGAAAGATTTCTCAAGTTGTTTATAATAGAAGAAACGCTGAAAAAAGAAGAAGAAGAAAGAGAAGGAGAAGAAGAAGGAGAAGAAGAAGAAACATGTTGCTAGGCAGAAGGGAGTCTGGGAATACATTTCAAGAAGAAGCAACTGGAAATGCAAAGATGTAAGGTCCCTCATCGAGCACAGAAGAAGAAGGTCACTCTATCTCTCTCGTCTCAACAATTTTTTGACATTTTATCCCTGACTCTTCTGGTTCTAATAATCATTGGGAAACTGTGGTCAGGCCTTATTTACTCAAACTCAACTTCTCCGTTTTCTTGTGAAGATGTTTTTGAGAGTGGAGGTGGACTGGGGTGAAGAAAACTGTCTCCAAGGCTGGATTTGGTTATTCTCCTAGGTGAGGACTGTGAACAATCTCTCACCCGGAGTGGGTGCAGGTCTTGGGAAAATAGCTCCACTGGTTTAGAAGATGGCTGTGTGCATGTGGGATGGCAGAAATGGAGACCACAAAAGGTGATTGATAAAATCCTCACCAGGAGACAAGGAGAGGATTTTAACTCAGTCCACTGAGGAACTGGGAAGATGCTGAGAATTCTGCTACAAGTGCTACATGATGATGATGGTGGTGAAAAAAATGTTTTAATAGAATTTTTCCAGTTATTTGCTCTATAGTATCTAATGGAACCCTTCCCAGTAATCCCTAAAACATGCAATAAAACTCTTGATTTGTAGTTCCTTTGGAGGGAGGATCAGGAGATGTGCCACATGGGAGATGAAAAATTCCCATTCCCACATAACAGAAACGGAGTAAGAGAGAACATTTAAGAAGAGCTTCAGTGAGATGACATACTTAAATTCCTGAAATAAAAAGATTATCAACAAAGAATCCTATATCCAGCAAAAGCATCCTTCAAAATTAAATTAATAATAATAATTTTATATATTATAATAATATATAATTTTAAATAATTTTAAAATATAATAATTATATATTATTATATGATTATTATATATTATATTAATATATAATAATTATATTATTATATAATATTAATATATAATGATATTATATTTTATATAATTTTATATAATTTTAAATATAATAATAATTAATTAATTAATTAAAATTAAATAAATATGAAATAAAAGAAGAACTTTGGACTTCTTAAAACCACGACCTAGCTGTTGGAATCAGTCCTGTCTAGATTTTAAGGAACCAGGAGACTCCAGTTAACATTGAGTTAAACCTGTGATCTTTGTTTACGTTAACTTTTTTTTAAATATAAATTTACTTATTTATTTTTTGGCTGCATTGGGTCCTCATTGCTGCATGTGGCCTTTCTCCAGTTGCGCCGAGCAGGGGCCACTCTTCGCTGCAGTGTGTGGGCCTCTCATTGCGGTGGCTTCTCCCGTTGCAGAGCACAGGCTCTAGGCAAGCGGGCTCAGTAGTTGTGGCTCGTAGGCTCCAGAGCGCAGGCTCAGCAGTCGTGGCCCATGGGCCTAGCTGTTCCGAGGCATGTAGGATCCTCCTGGACCAGGGCTTGAACTCACATCCCCTGCATTGGCAGGTGGACTCCCAACCACTGTGCCATCAGGGAAGTCCTGTTTACGTTAACTTTTAATATCCTGTGTTTATCCCTCCTGACAGCAATTTTATACACTTTTCACACAAAGACATTGACCTTTGGATGTGTTCCGTAGGCAACCAATTGCCCAAAAGGGACTAACAGGAGTCAATTTATTTTTAGCATGTGTTCCCAAAAGAAGACCTTTTGCCTTCAGGTAATGGTGATAAAGAAAGGAAGTGAGCAGAGAATCAGCTTTGTGTCCCCATCCATCCTCAAAGGGAAGGTACTTAAACTCAAGTTTATGGCTTTTTTAGTTTTGTATGTTCAGCACTTAGTCCATTGCCTAGCTAGTAGCCTATATTGGCAATCAATTTAGCTCATGTGATTGTGGAATCTGGCAAGTCCAAAGTCTGCAAAGTAGGGCAGTGCCTGCAGACCTAGGAAGGAGTTGATGCTTCAGTTTGAGTCTGAAGGTGTCTCCTAGAAGAATTCTCTCTTCATTATTTTTTAACATTAATTTTTTTAAAAATTGAAGTATAGTTGGTTTATAATGTTGTGTTAGTTTCTGGTGTATAGCAAAGGACATATATATATATATATATATATATATATATATATATATATGGTTTTTTTCAGATTCCTTTCCATCCTAGGTTATTACAAGATGTTGATTATAATTCCCTGTGCTATAGAGTAGGACCATGTTGTTTACCTGTTTTATGTATAGTAATGTATATCTGCTAATCCCAAACTCTGAATTTATCCCTTCTCCCTGCTCTCCCCTTTGGTAACCATAAAGAGTTTTTGGTTTGGGAGAGGGCAATCTTTTTCTATTAAGGCCTTCAACTGATTGGATGAGGTGGACTCACGTTATAGAGGGTAATTGGCTTTACTTGCAGCCTACTGATTTAAATGTTAGGCTCATCAGAAAAATACCTTCACAGAAACATCTAGATAATGTTTAACCAAATAACTTGGCATTGTGGTCTAGCCAAGTTGACACATAAAACTAACCAGCACACCAATGAACCCCAGAAGCTCCATCCGCGTGCCCATCCCAATCACGACTCTTTCCCCCCACCCCACACCCAGCAAGTAACCATTACCCTGATGATATAGTAATTATTTTTGTGTGTATTTTTTAAAAATAATTTTAGTGCATCCCTAGACACGGTAGTTTATTCTTGCCTATTCGTTTTAATTCAATATTCCTTGAAGATCTATTTTACTCCATAGAACCCAAACCATGTCTTTCTTTACATTTGATCTGTTGAAGAGCTCAGGCCTTTGGATGTAAAGAATCACTCACATTCTGGTTATGGCTGATCAGATTCTGCATTAAATTTTGAATGTTTCTCAAAAGTTTTGTGCAGGTCATGTCATGATTTTCCCCATATCAGGTAGGTGGGAGGGCTGCAGAGCACAAGAAGATCCTGGTGTGTAATGTGTTCAGGAATCCCCAAGATGGGTCATAGGACCAAGGACTAGAGCTGCAGAGAGAGC
Organism: Delphinus delphis; assembly: GCF_949987515.2. Taxonomy (NCBI): domain Eukaryota; kingdom Metazoa; phylum Chordata; class Mammalia; order Artiodactyla; family Delphinidae; genus Delphinus; species Delphinus delphis. The sequence goes on along the minus strand of NC_082692.2, from coordinate 48,846,044 downwards.
TCTGCCTGGATGTACAGAGCGTGTCTGGGACGTGGGGAGAATGGGGAAGAGTCTACCCCAGCCCAGGTCTCCTTGGGCTCTGGACTGTAGCATCCCAGACCTCAAGGATAATAGGAGTGTAAAAAGAATGGGTAGGTGATACGGGAAGGTACAGAAAAGCAAGGTAAGGATAAGTGAAAAATATTCCAGAGTCATGGGAAAAAGAAGAGAATTTTACTGAAGAGGGACATACAGAAAAATACACATACATGAGTGCATAGTTTGATAAATTTTCACAAACTGAACACACTGTATAGCTAGCATCCCAGTCAAGAAACAGAAGAATCTCCTTCTTGCCCTCTTTCAATTCAGTTATTACTCTCCCAAAAAATGACCTCCAATGTTATAGATTAGTTTTTTCTGTTTCTGTACTTCAAACAAATTGAATCATAGACTATGTAGTCTTTGGGGGACTGGCTTCTTTCACTCAATATTACATTTATGAGATTTATCCATGTTTTTGCTGAGTTGTAAATCATTGATTTGCATTGTCATATAATATTTGATTATGTGAGAATTTGGATAGATTCCAGTTTGGGGCCACTGTGGGGCTATAAATGTTGCAGAGAATGTCTTTTGTGAACACAAGTGTATGCATTTCTGTGAGGTCTACGCCTAGGAGGGGGTTTGCTGGGTCATGGCATATGCTTATGTCTAATTTTAATAGATATTGCCAAAGAGTTTTCCCATGTTGGGAAAATCAATTTATGTTCCCATCAGCAGCTGATTGAAATTTCCTGTTCTTCTATATTCTCAATACATGATCACTTTTGCCTTTTTATAAAATAAATAGGTACTCTTCTGGTACCTATATAGTAGTATCTCATTGTAGTTTTAATTTGCATTTTTCTGGTGAGTACTGAATTTAAGAAGCTTTTCATAAATTTATCAGCCAGTGGGATATCCTTTTTTATGAAGTGTCTGTTCAAGTCACTTGCTTATTTTTCTATTGGGTTGCTTTCTTTCTCACTGATTTGTAGAAGTGCTTTATATATGTTGGGTGAGTAATTTGTCATATATATTATATAATATATATTTCAAAATATAATATATTAATATAGATAATATATTGATATATTATATATTTCAAATATATATGATATATAAAATATATATTGAAATATATAATACAAATTATATTAACATATTTTATATGTTTATAAATATAAATTTAATAATATAAATATATTAATATAAATTTATTACATATAAATATATTAAATATAAAAATATTTCTATTATATATTATATATGTTTGAAATATAAAATATATTAATACAATATATAATTATGTTATAAGAATAATATATTCATATACTATATATTATATATAAATATATAATATATAATTATATTAATATATTACATACAATTTATATTTGTTTAATATGTAATATATTTAATATATAATATATAATATTTTGAGATATTATTATAATAAATAATATATTGTATGTTATAATAATATATTAAAATGATAATATAATAATAATAATGTGTCATAATATATTAAATATATATGTGTTATAATAATATATTGATAATGTATAATATATTAAAATGTATAATATATTTATATAATATATAATGTATATTTAATATATATTAAATATATGTGTGTTATAATAATATGCCAAAATAATATATTAATATATTATATATTAAATTTAATGTATAATATATTAATATATCTTTAATATGCATAATATGTATAATTATGCATAATTATTATTATGTATAGTTATACATGATATGTACAATATTATAATATTATAATATGTATAATACATAATTATACATAATATGTATGATACATAATATGTATAATATATATTCCTATAATATACATGTAGGAAATATATAATATACATATTTGAAATATATAATATACTAATACATTATAAAACTATATTATATGAATATATATCAGTATATTAGATGGGGCTTCCCTGGTGGTGCAGTGCTTAAGAATCTGCCTGCCAACCCAGGGGACATGGGTTTGACCCCTGGTCCGGGAAGATCCCACAAGCTGCAGAGAAATTAAGCCCATGTGCCACAACTACTGAGCCTGTAAGCCACAACTACTGAACCCAAGTGCTACAACTACTGAATCCCGTGCGCACCTAGAGCCCATGCTCCACAACAAGAGAAGCCATCACAATGAGAAGCCCACACACCACAACGAAGAGTAGCCCCCCTCTCCACAACTAGAGAAAAGCCTGTGCACAGCAGTGAAGACCCAATGCAGCCAAAAATAAAATAAATAATGAAATGAATAAATTTTAAAAATATATATATTATATAACTATAATATACATTAATATATTATATATTCTGGGTGAATCATTTATCATATATATTGTATACAAGATGTATAATATATATAATATATGTATTTGAAATACATAATACATATTAATATATTATAAATATATATTAATATATTATATAAATTATATTATAGAGTTATATATAAATTAATATGTAATTATATATATTGAAGTAGCTCATCTCACTCTTTTGATTTTTTATGTAAATTTTTAATCTAAACTAGACTAAACATTTTAATGGCTGAAAATAATACTGTCCTTATTGTTAAAGGCAATAAAAAGTGAGAGAATGTCTCATGAAAAGACAGAGAGAGAGATATCAAAGAATAGGTCAGAGTACAGCAATGGAAGGAAAGAAAACTATCTATTTTTCGTGTCACCATCAGGCTGAATTCATACACACAAATAGCTTCATTAAGCTCCTCAGCAAAACAGCATCACCCACATTTCACAGACAGCAGAACCAAAAGTCAGGGGATTCTCAAATGGACCCACAAATGTGCTCCATGTATAGGTAACTTCTCCAAATCAGCCAGCCTAGTAAATGGTTGGCCAGATTCTGAACCCAAGCCATATGTCACCAAAGCCCAGTGCTGCTAACCCATGACATTAAACTACCCTGCCTGGCTTCTTATGTGTGGCTGTAAAAAACGAATGATGCCTTTGCTCATACCATTGGAAAGTTGTGAATGCTTCGGCTAATTTATGACGTATCTGTGCCAGGGAGGAAAAACATTATTTCCCCGCTGTATTTCCAGAGAGACAGCTGTCTAGTGATCTTCGTGTGACCTTCCTAGCAGGTAGCTCACTCCTAGGTTTTCCATAAATGCTCCCTGGATAAACAGACAAATAAAGGAATGAATGAATGCCTACATGCAAAGAAAAAACCTGAATGCTAATGTCAGCTTTCTGCTAAAGACACCATGAGTGACCATACAGGTTTCTCAGCATCCTCAGGTGTTGCGAAGTCATTCAGGTTTCAGATGTCCAAGAGGACATCAGGTGAATTATTTTAAGCCATCACTTCTGAGACTAATCGCTGTGTTGACAAAAATAGGCGAGTGAAACAGCTGCAGCAGTGAAACATGCCCTAGGTCCTGGCATGGGTGGTGCCAGCGAAACAGAGCAGGAAATTTTAAGAGCTGGAGGAGACAGAGCAGGAAGCTAGCTTCAGTCCTCTTGACTTCAGCAAAGGGAGGAAAGGAAAATGCTAGCAAAATGGACGTTGCGAGGAGCAGATACACTTAATTTAGCCCATCCCAACAATGTCACACATGCATATTTTGGTATATAAGCCCTAGAGCTTTTTAGAGCAATTACACAACCAGTGCCCCAGTGCATCAAAAGCCAGTGAAACTGGATGCAGCACCATGGTGTTGAGAAGTGCTGAGGTCCTGACCTGCCTAGAGAAATGGCTGTAATCATGGCCCAAGCAAGCCATAATGAAACAGTCATTTGAATAACTAAGGATTCTATTAAAATGTTAAGAAGATCCCTGGGGGTTTGGGGTATGTCAGGGCACTCTGACATCATCTCTATTTTTTTTTTTTGGCGGTACACTGGCCTCTCACCGCTGTGGCCTCTTCCGTTGCGGAGCACAGGCTCCGGACGCGCAGGCTCAGCGGCCATGGCTCAGTGGCCCAGCCGTTCTGCGGCATGAGGGATCCTCTCGGACCGGGGCACGAACCCGTGTCCCCTGCATTGGCAGGCAGACTCTCAACCACTGCACCACCAGGGAAGCCCTCATCTCTATATTGATAACATTCTTGCTCTGTCACCTAGAAAAAGTTATTAATTTACTCTGTATCTCAGTTTTGCCAGCCATAAAATGAGGATGATATTTTTTAATCTGTAAATCAAATAAAATTATCTAATGCTAATAATAGGCTATAGGTTATAGGTCTATAATTCCTCAACAGTATTCCAAAATTCAAAATGCTGGGAAAACTTCATTTTTTCATAGGTCATTTGGCAGCAAAACTTCATCTGACGTGAACAGATTTAGTGATGAAACCTGGTCTGAGATAATCTGGAGATTTTTATTTATTTAGCCTCTTGCTAATGGGATTGATTAAGGACATTGCTCAAAACCTTTTAGGACTGTTATAAAGTATATGGAATATATGCTATTTTAACTTTCTAAAAGTCAAAGAACGTTTGAATTTTAAAGTGTCAATATATCTGGTCATAAGGGATTAATATCCAACATATATAAACAACTCATACAAATCAACAACAGAAAAACAAAAAACCCAATTAAAAAGTGGGCAGAGGAACCGAATAGACATTTTTCCAGAGGAAATGCAGATGGCCAACAGACCCATGAAAAGATGCTCAACATTGATAATCATCAAGGAAATGAAAATCAACTCAAAACCACAATGAGATATCACCTCACACCTGTCAGAATGGCTCTCATCAAAAAGAACACAATAGCCAGGACATGGAAGCAACCTAAGTGTCCATCGACAGATGAATGGATAAAGAAGATGTGGGACATATATATTATTCAGCCATAAAAGAAACAAAATTGAGTTATTTGTAGTGAGGTGGATGGACCTAGAGTCTATCATACAGAGTGAAGTAAGTCAGAAAGAGAAAAACAAATACCATATGCTAACACATATATATGGAATCTAAAAAAAAAAAAAGGTCATGAAGAGCCTAGGGGCAGGATGGGAATAAAGACGCAGACCTACTGTAGAATGGACTTGAGGACATGGGGAGGGGGAAGGGTAAGCTGGGACAAAGTGAGAGAGTGGCATGGACATATATACACTACCAAATGTAAAACCGATAGCTAGTGGGAAGCAGCCGCATAGCACAGGGAGATCAGCTCGGAGCTTTGTGACCACCTAGAGGGGTGGGATAGGGAGGGTGGGAGGGAGGGAGATGCAAGAGGGAGGAGATATGGGGATATATGTATATGTATAGCTGATTCACTTTGTTATAAAGCAGAAACTAACACACCATTGGGCTTACATTAAAAAAAGGTCATAATATATAAAATATAACTAAATGCCTAGGTTTCTTTTTATCCTGGTCCAAACTGCTTAACCTTCAATAACACCAAATCTACAAAATGTAGACCACAAATATCTATAAAACTTAAAACCAGCTACTTCATCAGTGTTTAAATTTAGTATTCATAAAATATCATTGCATTTGAAAACAATTTAGATTCAGTTTTTCTCACTTTGTAAGAATGCTCATGTATGCACAATACATGTTGAGAAATGATAGCCCCTCATAAATTGTTCTTGTAGTGAAATGATTTCAAAGCAAAGTAACGAAAATTCTCCCAAATGTTTATAGAAAAATAGTATGGTTAGTATGAGATGGAAATGCAATTTAACATGTTTTATATAAATGAGACCTTGTAATAGTCAAAATGTTCAGGTTGGCCACAGAGAGAAGTATCAGCTCTGTCAATGTAAGCTCTAAGAAGGATAATAAATATTGATGTGGAGAATTCTTCTCTAGGTATCCTCAGCATCAACTAAATTTCCTTAACACCCTAGATTTTTCTGGTTCCAGTCTCAGTTACAGAGATGAACATCACCAAACATTCACTAGGCTGAAGACACACTCTGGAAAGTGACTTTCATACTAAATGTCCAGTTAAGCTGACTTGTGGCTTGAAAGAATTCATCTTCACTTGGATTAATAAATTGATTGCAACCGAACACTGAATGGTGGCAAATGAATGCGGTTCTAAGTCTCAGACCGTCTACACAGAAGCACTAGTTCTGTGGGCATAAGTAATGGTTCATTACCACAACATTTAAGCACAGAAGTATGATTCCATTGCCAAGTTGCAGAAATGATTTAGCTATTATCATGGCATACTTCATGTACAAAACTAAAATTCTAGGTGTTTTGCTTACTGTTTTATTATTTAATATTCACAATACTCTCTGAGTTAGCCACAATCATTTCCCTCATTTTACGGATACAAAAACAAATGTTGAGAGATTCAGAGGCATCCCAAGATCAAGCTAGTGACAGAGCTGGGATAGGAATCCAGCTTTGCATGTCTCAGAGTCTGAGTTCTTAACCATTATTATGGTGAGAATTCCTAGCTCCACCCAAAATAACAAGCCCATCAATCTCATCATTTTCTCTTTTCCCCCCAGTGTGAAAGATGTTGTATACACACAAACACACACACATACCTTATAAAACATAAAGATATTTTCATCATATAAAATCGTATTCCACTATGGAACTAAAGGCTTTTTTTTTTTTTTTTTTTTTACTAATTTGAGGTCAAGTCCTGTATCTTATTTCCCAATTTCCAAAGAGACACACTCAGAGATTCTGCAGCCCTTCAAGAGATCACTAGTGGCACCGAGCTCCACTAAGAAAGCAACAGCAGAGACAGAGGAGAGACTGCAGTACAGTACAGCAAAGCCAGTGAAGCCACTGTTGGTTTTCCACACAGCAATCAGTAACCAGAAAATAAAGACACCATGTTCATCTCCACTGAACCACAAGTTGCTAAGAACAACTACCTGAGTTTATTGTCTTATTTTCCAGCTTTTCCCCTGCCTGATGTTAGCAGGGGAGGCTTCTGTACTCCAGGCATTCATATCTAATTTGCTAATGGTCATTTATATTGATGAGTGGACCCATAGTGAAGTAAGATCCCTGACTTACTCCATATTCCACAGTCCCCAAAACATCAAGATGTCCCTCCATTTATTACACTGAGAATCCCCCCAAGTCTCAAGTGCACTGCTGACCACTGATGTAGCCATGCTTCCCTTAAGGCGGAAGTGAAGAAGTCACTGCTCCAGGTGAGAGTTCATCACAGCCAATATGGATGTGTCAACATCAGATGGACAAAACAATCTCTTGTTCCACTCATGGCTTCTTCCCACAGCAAAACATTTATTCATAAAGTATTTAATGTGGCCCCTAATACCCATATTAGGGGTAAGGCTCCAATAATAGCCCCATTAACTGCTGATCTAGTGACAGAGGCTTTAGAATCTGTATTTGTGATGAAATGAATGAAAATAATATAGAAAGGGTATGAGAGCCTCAATATTTTCAAGCCTCATTTTTCATTTCTGTATGAAAGATGCATATTAAAACTTGTACAGAAATCTAACCATTTAACACAAAATGATCAAGAAGAAATCTGATCTATCCTAACAGAGGTTAAGTTCCACAGGCAGTAGAAGGCAAAATTGAATGTCATTAAAACTGCAGTTGAAAGTCCCTTAGGAAGGGATCACATTGGATATCAATACATATTTCTCAATACATTCAACACCTCTTTTTCTCCAAAGATGAAACAGATCTCTGTTACTTTGGGCATTCAGTGAGCCATCATTTACATTTATGAGTCACATTACACAAAAATTGTGTATATTTGAACAGTAAAATCATACATAGGACAACAAGATGGTCACTTCCTGAGGGGCCTATGGTAACTGAGATATTTGGGGTCACAGGAGATATATCGACTAATCTTTCCAGGGTTTGCATTTATTGAAGAGAAAGTCAAGTGGAACCGCTGAGGGTACTTAAATTATTTTCTTCCCCCATCCTCTTTATTTCCCCAGCTTTTTTTCCTTTTTGATAGCATTTACAAGGATTGTTCATCTCAGAGTTGAAACAAATCTTGAGATTTCTTTAAGAAAATGGCCATCATACAACAAACTCAGCTCTACCTCTGTTTTTTTTTAACAGCATAATGCCCTCAAGCCTCATCCATGTTGATGCAAATGGCAGGATTTCCTTCTTTTTATGGCTTAATAATATTATGCTATAAATATACCACATTTTATTTATCCCATTCATCTATCAGTGGACACTTAGATTGTTTCCATGTCTTGGTTATTGTAAATAATTCTGCAATGAACACAGGGGTGCAGATATCTTTTCAAATTAGTGATTTTGTTCCCTTTGGATAAACACTCAGAAGTGGAGTTGCTGGATCATATAGCAGTTCTACTTTTAATTTTTTGAAGAAACTTCATACTCTTTTCCATAATGGCTACACCAATGTACACTCCCACCAATGGTGCACAAGGATTCCCTTTTCTTAGTTCCATCTCTTAGAGTAGATTAAAGTTGGTTCTATAAAAATTTCAGTAACATTAGCAGTCATCAGAAAGATGTAAATTAATTCTATAGAATAAAAATAATTGATGCTGGAGAAAACATGACAGGTATGACTATGCATTTTCCCTCTGAAAGTCTGTATGTTTCAATTAATTCCAAATGTTCATGGGGGAAACCGGCTCAGGCTCAAGACACACGCTACCAGTGAGATAGGGAAGCAAGTTTTAGAGTGGATGAAACTAAGCTAGATCCAGACGTTAGCCCAGAAGATCCTCAGAGTTCAAGCTCAGGTTTGTCTTGGTAGGTAGAAGGAGTGGGTGTGGGCAGGGAGAAGGTACATTTCAGCCAGTGGCATGTCAGAGAGAAGTTCTGGGTGACTGATGGGAACACAGAGAACAGCAAAAGTACACCATGGTCCCTGGACATCTGTTCATAAATGACCAACTTCCACTCCTTGGAATCCTGGACCAGAGTGGGAACCCCACTAAAAGTGAGCTAAGCCATGAGGGCTAAGAGTTAGAACAGCAGAAGTTATAATCACTCGCTCTGAAATCAAGCACATTTGTGTTGGATTCTGGCTCTGCCGCTCATTAGTAATAGCAAGTGCTCATTCAATGGTAACAATAGCCTGCATTCAGAATTGTCAAGAAGGATTGAAGATAAGTTGACCATACATATAGCAGAGGGTTTAGTGCAGGAATACAATCCTGGAATTGGTCAACATGGGGACCTAGGTAAGGTGGGGAGTGGGGAGGGGGTGGTGGGCCCAGGGCTGGCTTCACAGGTGCGCCACCTTTGCTGCTACACAGGGCCCTATACTTGGAAGAGTTCCACACTTGGTTTAATGCTTTACTGTCACCATCTTGAAATTCTCAATAATTTTTTAACATTTTGCACTGGACCCCAGCAATTATATAGCTGGTCCTGGGTAGGCCATTATGGATACCAAAGACATTTCAAACACTGAAGGTATTGCAAGTACCCATAGATGTTGGGATAAGGCTCCACTGATTACGATTGGTTTAGACTTGTCTGGGCTTTGCAAGGCAGAATCCAGCTTTGGGAGATGGAAAACAGCAAAAACAGGACAGACTAGACAGAGGAATGGGCACACCTGTTTTTTTGTTGTGTTTTTGGTACGCGGGCCTCTCACTGTTGTGGCCTCTCCCGTTGCGGAGCACAGGCTCCAGACGTGCAGGTTCAGCGGCCATGGCTCACAGGCCCAGCCGCTCTGTGGCATATGGGATCTTCCCGGACGAGGGCACGAACCCGTGTCCCCTGCATTGGCAGACGGACTCTCAACCACTGCGCCACCAGGGAAGCCCGAGCATACCTGTTTGATAAGGAGGGTGACTATATAAACTGATATCCAGCAATTGTGAATGAGAATGTAAGTGGGTGCTATTAATAATTACCCCAAGACAAAAGGCTCAAACTGTGACTCTCTTGGTCAAAGTGGGAGAAAAGGTCACCCTATAAATAAGCCATTCTAGCAAAGTATTTTGAAGTTATTCCTAAAGGGCAAAGTTGGAAATTAATGAGGAAGATAGCATCGTGACTACAAAGCACATGTGTTCATAGAAAATTCAGATCTATTTTTAGAGGTGGAGGGAAAAGAGTAGTTATTATCTGATATTTGAAAGGATAATCAATCAGAATAAAATTTCGTGTAGCCAAAACTTCTATTTGAAAAACTGCCCATATGTTGATAATTGTTGCAGGTACATGGAGTGCATTACACTGTTCTCTCTACTTTCATGTGTTTGGAAGTTTCATAATAACCATTTTTAAAAGCAAAAAAAAATAACTTAGATGTTTTTGTTGATATTACATTGATTGAATAAATATTTTAAATCTTCTAATAGATTATTTTATTAACAGCTTGCCGTAAAATTACTCTGAAAAATAAAAAGGAAAACAACTTGATTTGAGAATGATTTGAGTATCAAGTGTTCTCCAATTACCCAAGTGAATAAACAGTACTGTTGCCAGAATTTCTATATTGAGGGACTTAGGGATATAAATATAATTGGAGGAAGAATCAGAATGTCTGTCCTGAAGCTCTGTTTACATAGAAATCACATTATTTTTATTTAGATTTCAAGTTGATTTTGAATGGCTTGGGATTGCTGTGATGAGGCTTATGGGACATTAAAGCCTCCTGTATTAGTCATAGGAGATTAGACTGTACTACAGATACAAATTAACCCCAAATCTCAGTGGCTTAAGAAAAATCCAGGCTTGTTTCTGGCTTGTGCTTCTGTCTGTTGAGGATTAACAAGGTGCTCTGCCCCTCCTCACTCACTGAGGGATCCAGGCCCTCAGAGGCCCTACCATCTTGTAACTGCTCCATCTGAAACACGTGGTTCTTTCTGTCCCCATGTCTGGTGATGAAGACTGGAGAGTCATACAGCCTCAGAACATAAGTTACAAGCCATTTCCACCAACATTTCATTGGCTGAAATCTGTCATGTGGTACCATCTGATGGTAGAGGGTAAGAGCAATCCAGAGAAGCGAATGGAATATTTGTTTAATATTACTGTCTCCACTATGTCCCAACCATGTCCTATGGATAATACTACAAAAAAGTACAGTTCATGATTTCTGGGGTCTTAAGTCCTAGAGTCTGAGCTGAGTGCTGAATGGGAATTAAAATGGCATTGATCAGTCAGAAAATATTTGTTCAGCAAATGAATAATGAAAAGAAGATTGCAGGGTGAAATTTCTAACTTTTTCAAGCAGTAAATAGTATTTATTTTCATATAAGAGGCATGATTAATGCAAATGAATATTGACAATTCATTCAAACCAGTGGAGCTGATCTGTTAACTGCCAACAATTTCCTGGCCATTGCCATGGATAACAGTAATGTTTATTTTAAGATCAGTGATGGCTTTAGTTACCTTTTCCTGCACAGCAAACTACCAGGTGGGCTCAGTAGGGTGGTTTCACTTGGGGTCTTTCCCTGCAGTCAGATGGTGGCTAGGGGTAGAATCATCTGAAGGCATCTTTTCTCCTAGGTCTAATATGTCTGCTGGGATACTGGGAACCAGTTGGGCACTGCCTGGCCATCTCTCTCTTTCCATGCAGCCTCTTCACAAGACTAGTCTGGGCTCCACACAGCCTGGCATCTCAGGATAACTGGCCTTCTGCATGGCAGACAGCTTCTTCTAGAGTAAGCATTCCAAAAGCACAAGGCCCAAACTGCAAGGTTTCTTAGCACCTCGGCTTGCAAGCCCCACAGTGTCACCTCAGTGCACCCCACTGGTCAAAGGTGAGTCAGAGGGTCAACTGAGCTCGAGAGAGGAAGCAAGGCAAAGGTATGAGGACTGAGCGGCATGGGCGCCATTTTGGGAGAAAGCTGTCACTAACCAGACCTTTTATTTAATCAGACCCTAATTTCCTACACTCTATATAGTTCATTTTCAAATGCAAGTGCAAATTTGTAAGAGTTTATATTATGCTAAGTTTGCTGTTCCACAGTTTTGCCCTTATCCTTTAAAAAAAACTGTAAATGGACATAGTGTGCAAACGCATAAGAATTGGTATCAGATTCCCTGATCTCTGGATTTAAAATGCTAGGATGGCAACTGGATGTCGACTCTAGTTAAGGACATCACCGCTTTGCTATTCTGGTCAGATTGTCAAATATCTGGGTGCAAGTATCGGGATGAATGGAAGGATCGGGGAGGGTAGTGCAAGCCTTCCACTTCACATACACAATCGTATAAATTGTGTGTGTGTTGTGGGGGAGTGGTTGCGAGTGTGTGTGGATGTGTATGTGTGTGGGGGGGTGTATGTGTGTGTTTGAGTGTGTGTGTGGTGTGTGTAGTTGTGTGTGTGTGTGTGTGAATGTGTGTGTGTGGTGTATGTGTGTTTGTGGGTGTGGGTGTGGGTGTGGGTGTGGGTGTGTCTGTAGGTACACATAACACAGTCGTCTAAAGTCCATGGCTTGGCATTAGCCTTGAAGTCAAGGAGTTCCCTATTTAGCAAAACAATTCACCCAACTCAGATTACTGAACAGGACAAAAACAAAATCACTCAATAATTATATCTAAGCAGAGAGAAAAATGAGACCACTGTCCACATCACAAAAGGGACGAAACATTCCAGTCACCCAGGTAACAGGAATGACCACTGCTTCTTTATCATTTACATCTTTAGCCTGGCTCCATTTCCCCACCTTCTGGATAAAGTTATTAGCATACCCCGTCATAGAGTTACCCCCACCTCTGGGCAGTACTCAATCCAGAACAAACCCACCTCCTCACCTCTCATCAACACCACCCAACCCAAGGCCAAAGCTCAATGTGAGCCACTCTCAACAGCAACTCTATCTTATTTGGGGCCCCTCCTTCTCCACGCTGTGCCTCCCTTTCGTCCATCACGAGGATAACATCAGAGCATGACATCAGAGTGACCGAGGATGGGAGTGTGGGTTCTCCTGGCATCTGGCCGCCTCTCCTCCCACCACAGTGATAAGAACTAACACCAGTGAGGAGGTGAAATGCATTTTACCCCAATCAATCCATAATTATCAGCTCTAATGTGAGCCTCGGCGAAGGAGAAGGTGGAAACTAATGATTGGGACATTCCCGCCAGTATTTCATGCAGTGTATTCATTCTTTCATGCAGCAAATACTTCAGGAGCTGAGTACTGAGTCCTGCTACATGCTGAGTACAATGGAGTTTCACAGGCAGGTATGAAAAAAATATGTAATCCAGGAAAAACAGTAACTGTGGCCATTTATCACTAGCTATTTATCGCACTCCCCTTCTTTCTCTTAGGACACAAACACAGTAACACAATGAAATGCCTCTTTCTTCCCTTGTGTAACACTGATCCACCCAGACTTCTGCTCTCACCCTTAGGTGCTGTCCGTTCTATCTGCCACTAGAAAATGATGACACTAGAATATCTGGTTGAATTCTCAATTGTTACTCCTTAACATATTATATCTCTTTTTTAAAAAATTCACCAGTGTTCCCAATTAAGGAGATTAATTGTAAGGTTCTCACCTACCAAGAATGACTCTAAAGACCAAGTTTACTAAAGGGTCAGCAATCAATCAATTGATAATTATTGACCAAAACTTTACACTGAGGGTGATTGGATTTGTGACAATTATCCAAAGGAAAATCTTTCCATTTCTAAATGACAGGAGAAGAGCTATTTCATATTTACAAGAAATTTTCTGAACATGAGAGGAAAATTTGATGGGAGGGTTGAAATTTTTCTAAAGAGAAGTACAAAACATACATTAACAAAAGTGATCACAATTTCAGTTTATCTCTTGGCATTTCAGATTTGAAGACAGTCACCATCCTCATTTTTCTGTTTCCTTTATTCAAAGTGCAATTCATAATGACTTTTCTTTGGTAGATATTTGCAAAGCATATAAAACTTTATGTGTCTTCTTTACAAACTGCAAAGCAATGGGAGAAGCTACTTCTTTCTTACAAATATGTTTTCAAATTACTCCAAATGAAACAAGAAATGGTGCATTTTTAACTAAAATTTAATAAATATATTAAAGTCCATGGTTTAGAAGTTGCCTATTTGCAAATAGTGGATATAAGACCCTATTTCAACAAAAATGTAACTGTGCAAAAACATTTCAGAGTAGAAATAGTACCTAGAGCCCAAAAAGTTGTGTTCTGGTTAGGGCAAAACAGAACTATTTGTTAAAATGCTTTTCAGTTGCCTTAAATTAATCTAAAAACGTTAGAAATAATACTGACGACTGGTTAAAAGACTAGGATGCTGGAATCTGATGAAATTAACCTTTTGTTATTAGATAAGTTAATTAAACGTTCTGGTTGTCAGTCCCCCCACTTAGAAAATATCACATCATTATCATAGAGATATTGAGAGGATTAATGCATTGAGAGGATAGTGCATGTAAAGGAATTAGCAGACACCACATAGTAAGTGCTCAATAAATGTTAGATATGCTGATAACAATTATGAAGGAAAGGTGATGATATTAATTTTCAAATGAGTAGGTATCTTCCTTGTATACTGATTTACTCGTTACTGTATCTGTGTTTGTGTCTATCTCAGGTTTGCAAATAGTGTTTTGAAAACAAATAGGAAATGATCCACTTGGACCCTTAGTAAATATAAATCCATGACTCAATTTTTTTCCTAAATGTTCTGCTGATGCCAAAAATCAGAGAAACATACAAGGCTGGAATCCAGGAATGAGTTGCTATTGTATTCTCTACCTCAGGCTGAGAATTTGTGTGGGGATTTTCAAAGACAGAAGCCAATAAGCCTATTATATTGCAAACGCAAAAGACAACGGTTTTTGTAATAAACACAAATTGAAAAGGGAAGGATTAGAGCATGAGTAACAAAGAAGAGAAATAATTATACTGAGTGGGATAGGGGTGTAAAAGGATTACCACCCACCAGGCCAGCTCAAGAGAATAAATCTCAGAGCTTTCAGCAGCTGCAAGGTAGGTGATCCTGTAAATATTCACATAATATTTCTAAAATTAAATGTCGCTGTTACAGAAACAAAAGAATTAAATGGGTCATGCCACAGTAGGTGTGTCAGTCGGAAAACAGTCGGAAAAACTGTTGGAAAAATGGGGCCAATACCAGGCTGTTCAGTAGAAGGTATTTAATACAGGGCATTAGTTATAAGGGTGTTGGTAGAACTAAAAAAACAAACCAGGAAAGATGAGGAAGCTGCTGCCTCCCCTAGGGCTGGGGGGAGATGAGAGTATGTACCTAAAAGCCAGAAGTAAGGCTGCTTTATGGAAGTTAGATACACACAAGGTCTCAGACATGGAGATATACTGCCCAAAGCAAACACAGAGGGAGAACTAGATCCTATATCTTTCCAGTCTGCCAACAATGCCTCCCACAGGGACAACCTACACAGGAGCCAGTTAGCAAGGGAGCCTGGGAAAGTAGGTGTCAAGGGAAGGGCATGGAGCAGATCTGAAAGCAAATGAGCAGAAAACCAGCACAATAGGCAATGAATCACCAAGGAAACCTATGAAATAGAGAAAAAGGTACCACTCCTTCCACTTAGAGTTAAAAGGAACCCTCAACACAAAAGGGATGACATCAATATTTGTTTTAATTGGAGTACCATTTAGAAATGCCACTGGGTTATGTTCCCCCATCAAAAAGGTGCTGCTAATATTGAAAGTCTCCCCACACAACCAGATTTCTTTCCACATGTAACAGGGTAAAAGGAAACCCATTTTTAGTTGTTCATCTGCTCTCGGATTTCATAGACCTGGAAGAATTCAAAGAAAAAACATGGGGAAATGCATGTAGGATGGTCATCACTTTAATTTCCCTAAGATGAAAACTTATACAAATACCATCTAACAATTCCCTGATTTTATGAAATAAGGTCATTGTGATAGCAGAACACTAAAAGGATATATTTCCAGAATTAAGTACTGTCCCAACTGCCCTGTCTTTACTTTTCTCATTTCGTTGCAGCCGGTGAAAAGTTTGCAAAACCAGCACAGAATCACAGAAGGACAAGGTAAGGTTATCTCAATGGGAGGTTCCCAAAAGGATTGTATTGACTTGTAAAACTGAATGAGCTCTGGAGAAGAAAGCATAGAATCCTGGACCAACTAAATTTGTGTAAGTTTGGACAATGTAATCTCTGGGTCCCACTTTCCTTAGACTGTGAAGATTAGATTTAGAACATCTCTGCATCTTCAGGGCGAGCAGAGATGTGAGTGTGGACTTGCTCAGCTCAGTCTCAGGGAAGTGTGAGAACAAAAATCACAAGTACCGATTCCCAAAGTGCACATGCTCAGGTCGTGCCCAGCACATAACGTAGAAAGTCAAGGACACCTGGGCACTCAAATCAGCTCCCTTGGTTGGCGCCTCAGCCCCTCTTTCTGTGCCACCTTTTTTCTCAGCTCACATTCATGAATCAACGTATCCTCCAAATTGACCAAAAACTATTGCAGCCACACATGACGCCCATGAGGGTGGAGCCATCACCTCAACTTTTTTTCTACCAACCAATTCAATATAAAAATGAGCATGGTGATAAAATATGGCAATAATGGAAGAATTTAGTTTTCTCTTATTAATTTTAACATTGTTTTATTGAAAACGTCAATCTGTAATTGCAAGGAAAACAAAAGATAAAAAGAAAAACACAAAAAGAGCCCTCCCATTTTTCAGATGTTAGAGTAAATGGTCACCAATGCTAAATTTCTACAGAAAGTCGATGAAATGGGGGCATTGGGACTATAAGCCATTGACAACAGGCTCCTTGCATAATCACTGCAGCCAGCCCAAGTGACCTGAAAAGTCTAAGACAGAATTCTGGTCAATAAAGCAAAAGACAAATGGGAGGTTATTTCTCCTTGGTCTCATAACTAGCAGGTAATTTGAACGCAAGTCCTGCTCAGCTTTTCGAGTCCAAGGCTAGTGCTCTTACAATGAGCTGCTTCCAAAAGAAGTCCATGTGGTCACAGGCTGTCACCAACAGAAAAGGTGCTGCTTTGTTTATACACAGGGGCATGACAGCATCTGCTGGCTTCACTGTCCCAAAAGAGGTTAAATAATGCTCAGTATTGCTTGACCTGAGGAGTGGTTGGTAATAACCCTGAGGAACTAGGCAAAAAATACAACAACAGCAAAGTGATTCTTTGTAGTATTAGTGCATCTTCTGATATATCAGGGTACACACTCAGAGCTCTGTGTCCAGGCACATGTACACACACGGGGAGCATACCCCCATTTCCTGCAATAAAAGGGACAGAAAGGATAATCTTGGGTTGAAGAAAAAAGGCACTTCCAATAGTCACTAGATTGATTTCATCAGCTATCTACTGAGGAGGGCTTTTCAGCATTTTCCTGTCACTGTTCCCCTCAGAGAGTCCTGACCCAAAACTTGAAGTCCAGAAAAGTTACCAATGAGGAACCACACAGCCCTTTGTCGAGGGGGCCACTGTCAGGTGAGACCAGACACAGCCTGACACTGTCCACATTTTTTCAGAGACAACACAATTGTAAGTTCGAGCATACCTCATGGGAAAGCAATATGTCAAGCTCTTAAAAAGAGCATCTTACCTGATGCGGCTGCGAACTGGACCATCTGCTATAGGTGGGAACACCGGACGGCTTGCTGGCTGAGGTTCTCTAAAAAAGGAAAGAGAAAAGAGATGTCACGCTGTCACACAGACTGAACACACTTTTCATTTCTCTAAATGAATGATTTATTCAGTGTCTACAGTTCCAAAACTTAACACATCTTAGATTCTATCTGAACTGAGTCTTTCTGATTCATTTCTTTCAAAACATAGTCTCCTCAACAAGTATAATCATATGGACATTAAAGTCAAGACATCTGGATCCATGTCTCAGTTTGCACTAGTTGTTTAACCTGGTACGAGTCACCCACATGCTCTCTGTCTCAACTTTCTCTTCTACGGAACCTGGAATAATCATTTTTATGTCATGGGATTCCTGTGAGGGTCACATATGACAATAGCTGTGAAGCACTTTGTACAGTAAAGAACTGTGCACATATAAGGCGTCCATTCAACAAGCAGAAAATAAGACACGTTATTTTACATTTCTGTTTGAAACAAAACTGGTTTACAAACACCTAAGTTAATAAATGAGGTCATGTGAGTGCCAGTTATTCTTGTTATAAAAAGATCCTTCACCTTACAAGACGACCACACCATTGCTACCAGCAACCTGGGCTTGTAAAATGCCACAAGCTCACCATACATGAGCTCATCCCAAGCCATTCTCATCACCATTTCCTTTTTCTACTTCTACCATGGAGGCTAGAAAAGCTACATGCTCACTTTCTGAGTATTTCTTCCCACCAGCGCTGGCTCATAAGATGTGACCGTAATTCTGCTGTGGGTGGGCGGTGGTCAGGAGTTCTGGGAAACACTTTGCTTTCCTGACAAAAGGGAAAAGATAAGGCTTATACTTTCCCGATTACTCTTCTTTCTCTCTACATGCACACATGCTACACGGGAGCTGAAGCAACCATTTTGTGACCATGAGGAAAAGGCTGAGATGCTATCCGTGATCTTGTTAAGCAGCTGAACCATGACTTCTGGCTGCTACTTTTGCCTAAACCCTCCTTGTGTCATTGACATTAATCGCGTTTTTCTACTACTAGCAGGGTGTAATGCCATGCTCTGCTGTTCATTCAAATTGAGTCAAATTACAAGATTTCAGTTCTTCAGAAGCTTGTGGATGCTTCAGGCAGAGAGAACATACAGACAGAAGCATGAAGATGTGAAAGCGATTGGTATGCTTCGAAAATGATCAATAGGTCAATACAGTATGGCCAACTCCTGCATCCCCCATCACTGCACTCTATTTGCTCTTCAGGACTCTTGTGTGATTCCCAGCTGGCCTTTGCTGATTCCAACAGCTTCCCTGCATCTCTGCAACAGAGAGCCTCGTGTGTTGGCTGTTGCTGTTGTGTCTTGCCTGCTCTGATCAGCTTCCCTCTGCATCTGCCCCTCCCAGGGGGCAGGGCTGGGACCAGCTCTCAGGCCCTCCCACTCTCTCCTGCCTCACTGAGGTTAATGGGAATGAACCCAAGAGCAAGTGTGAGAGAAGCATCTTGTTTTCAACTTGGACGGAGGGAGAACCTCAAGGAGGAGCTAGAAGTTAAACCAAAATCTTCATCATTTTTCCTCAGGGAGAAACAAAAGGGATGATCTTATCACTGAAGGACCATGCGCATTCTCCAATGCTCACTTTCCTTGTTGTGAAGTAATGTCCCCATGCTCCCTTCCCATCTAGCCCCAAATCCATTCAATTCAATGATACTAATATATTCACTTTTAGAGTATATAAATGATTACCAATTATAGTGGCAAGACTGACTTTCCATGGAAGGATTAGATTCCTTTCAGTGTTATGTGTTTAAAATATGAAAAAGAACCTTCTTCTTAAATCTCAGCTAACTAGATAAGGTTCATAATCTAGAATAGCTCTTTGTCTGGATGTTTTAACAGAGTCCATCTTCCCTACACTTTTAGGAAGAGGCTGTTGGCTGGTTTTCCAGCCCAACAATTTGGGCTTCAGCAGTCTCTTTAAGTCTCTTTAAATCATAAGATTTTAGAATTCACCATCAGACTAATTTTCGAGGCATTATATCTTGAGAACATAATTCATCATTATTTAAAGTCACAGTATGGGTTTCTGAAATTGTAACAATAAATTTTATATTTATTATCAGAAAAATTAAGATTTGGGCTTTTTTTAATTGAGATATAATTGACACATAACATTGTGTAAGTTTAAGGTGTACAACATGTTGATTTGATACATTTATATACTACAATATGATGCCCACTGTAGTGTAACACTTCTGTCAGGTCACATAATTATCATTTCTTTTTTGTGGTGAGAACAATCAAGACCTAGTCTATCAGCAACTTTGAGTGTTGTTGCCTATAATCTCTATGCTGTGCATTAGATCTCTAGGACTTATTTATCTGCTAGTTGCAAGTTTGTACCCTTAAACAATGCCTTCCCCTCCCAGCTCTTGGTAACCACCATTCTACTCTCTGTTTTTACAGTCATGGCTTTTTTAGATTCCATGTATAAGTGGTATCAGACAGCATTTGTCTTTCTCTGTCTGACTTATCTCATTTAGCACAATGCCCTCCAAGTCCAACCATGTTGTCACAAATGGCAGGATTTCCTTCTTTCTTGTGGCTGAATAATATTCCATTGTGTATATATATGCACCACATCTTCTATATCTTAAGTGTTGATGAACACTTAGGTTGTTTCCATATCTTAGCTCTTGTGAATAAACATGCCATAAGCATGAGAGTGCAGATATCTATTCAAAATCCTGTTTCACTTTCTTTGGATATACAGCAGTGGGATTGCTGGATCACATTGTAGCTCTACTTTTAATCCTTTAAGGAACCTACATACTGTTCTCCATAGTGACTGTACCAATTTACCTTCCCACCAACAGTGTAGGAGGGTTCACTTTTCTCCACACCCTTGCCAACACCTGTCTCTTATCTTCTTGAAAGCTTTGGTTTTTATAAATAAAATTTAAATTCTGGTAATCAAAGTCAAGATATGAGCACTAACGTCCAAAACACATTTTAAAGAAAAGTTAGATGTGTGACATGCAGCATGTGACTCAAATTCTTAAGGAACCTTGAAGTGGGAAGGGCAGAAGATGGGCACTTGTGGATTTGAATGCAATAATAACTCCCTATGAAATGGGCCTCTATCTCCTCTGGATGAGTATCACCATACTTCCATGCCCACGCTTCACTTTTTCCTAAAGGTCACACTGCACATCAGCACTGACACAAATATGATTCACTTTATAATGGCAATTACATTCTTGTGATTCACATGCTTTATGTCCTTCCCAGTGCTCAGGATAAATGTAAAAGGCAAGAGAGACAACAAAGCAACTGGGCAACATTAAGTACAAATTTTAAAGGCATAACAACATTCATAATCATACCATAGCTTCTGACGAATGCGGCTGTATTTGAAAACTAGTCTCATAGCATAAAACATGAAATCTGGTTGGGTTTCCTTCATGTGTTTTTAATAAACTAGCCATAATGTGTGGTTTGGATTTCAGCTTAAACAAAAATAAACTTACCCAACAAACCAGATAACTAATTGTTCATACCCTCATTCTCCTCCTGCTAGAGCCCTGGGCAACCAGTAGTTAATCAAAGGGAAGTACCCACATCAGAATAAAGAGGCTTGCATGAATTCTCTGACCCCAGGAATTCACAAATCTCTGAGAGTGGGATCCAGCAATTTGCATTTTTAAGTGGCTCTTCAATTGATTCACATTAGATCTTAAAAGCAAAGAAAAAGGCCAGAATAATCCTAGCACAACCTTCTCCTGCTACAGGTGTCCACTGAAAGACAAGAGCTATGAAGAGCAGAGGCAAGAAGACCCGAGGATATTATTGAGCAGTTTTCTCTAAACAGATAAAATGAACTCTCAGACTCTAGAGAAATATTTCTGGAAACTGTGGGAAGACGCTTGGGGAGAAAGAATCTCATTTTTAATCTACAGATATGTATTAAACTTTGAACCACCAAACTTTTAATTAAATGGGTGGGTAAGGGTTTCAGTTTGGAGATCCACCCACACCCCACACCCCCTACCCTTGGAAACCTTCCCTAAATACCAAGAATAGGCTCTGCCCTTCTGATGTGTTTCCAACACATCTGCACCTACCCCTTATCAAAACTCTCCTCACTCTATCTTGTAATTGCCTTCTAAATGCAGCTTTCTCTTGTAGACTGTATGTCTCACAAGGTTATAGGGGTGGGGGGTAGCAAGTTGGGATTGGATGTTATTTACTCATGTAATCAGGCATGCCTGTGCCTGGAATACAGTAAGTGCTCAGTAAACATCACGTCAATTAATTAAAAGGTTCATTAAACTTAACCCGATCCAACTTCGGCAAGTATGGAGACACTGGTGAAGGAAGTGACATTTCTGAGGGAAAGTATCCATAAAAATTGGCAGGATTTGAGAGCCTCAGTGCTACTTGAATTTCTTAAAAGTGTAGCGCCATTGGCCCAGACTTCAAGATATTAGGGTAGGGAGTTGTCTTAAATATGGCTTCAAAGAAAATACTGCTCAAGTAATGAGGGCAAGAAATAAGGAAAATGGCAGATACCACTTTGAATTTGAGAGTCTTGAGTGCATGTTAATCCACAAAAAAGGTCTCCAGAATGAGTACTGTGGGGCACACTTAAAAAAATAGATGACCCATCAAAGCAGGCAGAGGCTAGACGTCAAAGAGGTATTGAGACTCAAACATTTACCCTACTTTGCATCTTCTGTCTCTCCCTTCTCCAGGCTGGTGAGGCTTGTGGGAATGTAGTTTACTCATATCATGGAGAAAAGAGTTCAGGAGGAGAAGAATGTAGAATATTTTAGTGACAAAAGCATGCAGACAATGTCACTAAGAGGCTTCCTTTTTAACAGACTGTTTTGTCAAACCAAGGAAAAGGAGTGCTATGCAGAAACCTGGAAGACAGACCAAATTCAAGGGCAGCTCACAGTTGAGGAAAGCTGCCAGATGTTGCAGCAAGACGGCCAGCCAGCCAGGCAGCTGCTGTTCTCCATCCTACAACTGTCCTCCAAATCTAATTGCCCACCACCATAAGACAAGGAGCTTGGGGAACATGGACATTTTTCAATAGCTGGAGTTTTTCCTGCATTAAGCCTTGAGCCTAATTAAAGCACGAAAAATGAAAAACCAATAAATGGTGTTGGAAGATGCCAACTGGACATATGAATTTAACATCTTAGCACAAAAAGTCATTGACAGATAGGGTCCAGGAATCCACGTGGGTTACTCAGACAGACTGAACTCTGGATGATAGACATGACTTCTGGGATTTTCATTTCAGATGGAAAAATCATGTTTCCAACTCTAATGAGATGATTCATGCAAGGAACAAGACCAAAAACGTAAATAACCTAGACAGCAGCAACATTTTTAATAAGCAAGGTGTAGAGAGCTGACTCAAAAACCTTTCTTCCGGAGCAAGAAACTTTGTAAAGTACAAGTGGCAAAGGCTCTACCCACACACACCTTAATAAGTAGCTACCAAAAAAATCACAAGAAAGGACGCAGACCAGACAAACTAAGAAAAGAAAATTGATTAACAAAAGAAAAGAGCATGGGGTGAAGTTCTGGAGTCTCTTTAGCAATTTTGCTATTGAAAGGGCCACACGGTTTCCTCGTTGTAGTGGTGGTGTTCTAGAACATACACTCTAATATGTGTTGCTACACTGATTTGGCATTTACTAAACTCCTATACAGTTAGTGTCTGTGAGATAGATAAGAAACAGTCTCTAAACTCTCTGTCCTTTATAAATGCAATCACAAACTTATTACCCTCATTTTAATAAGGAATTATTGAGCCAATTATGGAATGCCAGAACTCTGGACCTAACTAGCTCAGTCAAGGAGGACTAGCACATTCTTAATGCTACAGAGAATCCTAAGAGTTGGGTAAGGGATGCTACCTAAAAGCTGACCTAAATCTCTCCAGTTTCAATAAAAGCTCAGATCATTAAGGTATACGACAAGCAGCTCCCATATTCTCCATTTCTTCTCAGTGCTAACCAACCTTTGGAATTCTTTTCTCCATTAAATCAATCCGTTTTCTTTAACATTTCCCTGTGTGCCCTAGTTTCCAGGCTTTCAGTCATGTCACTGCCCTCCTTAGCCACCCCTAAAACCTCCAAACTCCTCCCTCTGAAGCTGTGAAATCTGAAATTGGATGAGTTACTCTTTGGGTCCTCATTCCATGAAAAAATGCAAAATAAAATAAATCTAAGCTAGCCTCAGTGCAAACAATGAAAGAGAGAAAATCTCGATACAGTCAAGTACTAAAGATGGATTTAGTAACTATATTCAATAGGCTTTGCCTCTTGGTTTTATTTACTTTCCAGTAATGGAAGAGAAATAGCTGAGTCTGGGTTAAGGAGAACTTAGATGTAAAATAACACAGACTCCATCTTCCTCTAAGAGTTAAAATACCATGTGGATTTACTGAAATCAAAATGATGTTCCCAGGGTCTTTGTTTATTAGTCCTCCCCACCCCCAACCCTCACCAATGCACTTTAACTTGACAAGCACTTTTTTGCATGCCTAGTATGTACAAAGCACTCTGTTAGCAACAGGGCTTACAAAGATGGATGAGATTCTCCCCAATGATGTTTTTCCTCTTCCTCCTCCAGTCCTGCCCCAAAGAATGAGGTGCAAGCCCATCTGCTGTCATTCTTCATCCCATTACCCTACTGCAATTTCTTTATAGCTCTGATCACTACCTGAAATTACCTGTTCATGTACTTGTTTGGTTCTACATTGTTCGTGTCCCTCACTAGAATGTTAGTACCAAGAAAGCAGGGTTCTTGTCTTTTCCCCACTTTCCTTTATTAATCATTACTTTTACTATCATGCATACAGCAGTGTCTCAGTCAATATGAGCTGAAATTATGAATGAATGGAGAGACTCAGTTCTTACCCTCAAAGAGTGAAGGAGATTAACAAATCCAAAACTCTACTACAGGAAGGAGTGTTGCTGCTTCCCTCGTGCGTCTGTGCCCTGCATGGGAGAGCCATTCGCAACATAAAAAAATCATACGCTGGTCTATTACGACACTTTTCCAGCAGAAATGATAAAGTGCTTTACTGTAACAAATTTACAACAGTATCCCAACAAGTGGAAGTAAAATATCTTAGGCAGGGTACCTAATTCTCAGTAACAAAAAGGCACTCTGCAGGCTACAATGGTCTCGCAAGGGCGATTCCCTGGCCTTGGGTTTTGAGTGTCCCAGATAAGAAGTGAGGACAGAAGAGGTTTTCTCACCAACAGATGCTGCTTTAAATGACCAGACTGTGGTCTTCAGGCTCCAAGATGGCCTCAAATGACTCCCTGGGTCCTGGTATTCACACCATTTTATAGCCCCCTCCACACTGTATCAGGGCTGGTATGCTTTACCCACAAAAAGTGGTAGAGATGAGGATACTCACTCACTAGGTTAGGTTCTAACTTGGGCTGCTCCCCCACTCTGGGATCACTTCCTATGGGAGGGGCTCTATCATGATACACCCTACGGAGAATCCCACCCGGTGAGAAGTTGAAACCGCCTGCAAACAGCCATGTGAGTGAACTTGAAGTTTGACCCTGCAGCCCCAGTCAAGTCTTCAGAGGCTGCAGCCCTGGCTAAAGGCTTGACTGTAACTTTAAGAGAGGCTATGACACAGAGCCACCCAGCCAGTCAGATCACATACCCCCTACCCTCAGAAACTGCGCAAGGTAATCCATGTTTGTTATTCAACTGCTGAATTTGCGGGTAATTTGTTACACAGCAATAGATAACTAATTCACCTTATTAGCAGAAAAACTATTCACCTCTTATAAGTAAAAGTCTGTAGAAAGGATTTAATACCCTATGAATCATACCTAAGGGGGATGAAAACACTATTCTTGTGACTGGTGGAAAAAAGGTTTCAGGACTTTTTTCCCCCCTTTAGGTCTTTTTAAAAAGATAAGTCCCTGAATTTTCACATCATGATTTAACATGTCTTGCAGTCACTTTCTTCAAGGAGAGAGAACTGTTAAGTCCCTGAAGACACAAACACAAGGTAATCTCCAGCTTCCTTCCTGTGCAAGACTAAAAACAGCAAACAGGATGCTCAGTAAATAAATGATAAGCTTCCTTTTATCAAGCAGCTTTCTCTGTAACTCAACTTGATCTTGCTGTATCTTACCAAAAAGAATGGATTCACTTGAGCTGCTGGGCTCGTCTGCCACCCCACATCTCAGAGACACAGAAACCCTCCCCTAGCAGCTGCCTAATGGGGCAGTGTATGGAGTTCTGCTTTCAAGGTACTAAGGGGAGGAAAGGCATGCACAGACTCTGTGTTCCCCGGAATGTGTGCTATGCAGAAACTGGACCTGCAAAGTGATCTTTAAAAAATGGTTCTTTGGTCAGTTTGGGGAAATACTATATTTCCCAATTGATCCAACCCAGGGGTCAGCACAATTTTTCTATAATGGGTCATACAGTAAATATTATAGGCTTTGTGGGCCATATAGTCTCTTTCAAAACCACTCACTTCTGTGGACCATGACAGCAGCCATGGACAGTACAAATGGGTGTAACTGGGCTCCAATAAAACTTTATGTGCAAAAAATGGCTTGGGTCAGACTTGGTCCATAGGCTGGGGTTTGTATATTTTTCCTGCCCCTCACTGGAATGCTGAAGTACTGGGAAAGCAGGAAAATAAACACAGAGGCCATTGCTCCAACCTCTGTCTTAAAGAATCACTGCACATTCTGACATATAAAAGGCATTAAGAATTTCTGCTCCAAAGACTTATTCATGGATCCATTTGTTCAACTCAATTTACCAAAAATTATGTGTCCAAAGAACGTATTTACTTACTTAATGATTTCTCTCCTGCACTCCCCTGCCTTCCCCTCTTCACCTCTCTTCTCTCTCTGTCAACTTGTCTTATTTTTTTAATTGAAGTATAGTTAATTGACAATGTTGTGTTAATTTCTGCCATATAGCAAAGTGATTCAACTATACATATATATTCTTTTTTAAATATTCTTTCCCATTTTTATGGTTTATCATAGGATATTGAATGTAGTTCTCTATGCTATACAGTAGGACCTTATTGTTTATCCATTCTGTATATAACAGCTTACATCTCTCAACTTGTCTTCTTATTGAATAACTATTAATAATTCAGACATCTAGTCTTCCATAGAACATACCTGAGGAAATAATGAGTTACCTAATTTGCAGTGTGTATCAGCCTGAATGAACAATTTAATTGTACCTCCGCAGAGAACTGACTTGGAAAGTGGAGCGTCAATGAATGCTTCAAGCGATACCTTGACTTTTATACATAGGATAGCCTCAAAGATAGAAAATTTTAGAAGTGTTTGGTTTTGGTTCTCAAGATGGTAGCATAGAAAGATCCTGAGCTCACCTCATCTCATGGTCACATCAAAATTACAACTATTTATAGAACAACTGTCAATGAAAAAGATTGGAATCTACCAGAAAAAATCTTGGACAACTAAAGACATAAACTACAGCCAAGACCCACAAATGGGAGGATAATTACAGTTGCAGAGGTTCTCTCCAAGGAAAAAGGGGTCTGAGTCTCACATAGGGCTCTCCAGCCTAGGGGTGCTCACTGGGTAGATGAGCCCCCAGAACGTTTGGCTATGAAGGCCAGTGAGACTCACGCTGAGGAGTCTCACAGGACTTGGTGAAATAAAGACTCTACTCTTAAAGGATTCACACAAAATCTCACACTCGCTGGGAGCGAGGGCAAAAGCAGTAATTTGAAAAGAGCCAGGGTCAGACCTGCCTGCTGATCTTGGAGAGTTTTCCAGAGAGGCAGGAGGCAATTGGAGCTCCCCTGGGGACACAGACACTGGTGTCAGCCATGTTTGGAGTCTCATTCTAATTGTGCTGGCAAGCACCATCGTGGAATCCTCCCACCCGGCTCCACTCCCACCCACCAGCCCATAAGCACCAAGTCTGGGACACCTCAGGTCAAGCAACTAACTTGGGGATGGGGGACACAGCCACGCCCACCAGCAGACAGATTGCCATAAGACCCCCGGGAGCCTACAGCCACCCCTGAACATGGCCCAGCCCACCAGAAGACTCAGGACCCAGCCCCACACAACAGTGAACAAGCACTAGACCTGGGACCCCCCAGAGACCTGCTGCCAGAGACCCCAGGGCTAGCTCCACCCACCAGCAAGTCTGCTTGAGACAAAGCCTCAACCACCAACAGGATGACACAGGGACAACTGCAGCCCTGCAGCCTGTCATGGCAGGATCTAGCCCCCCCACCAGCAGGCCAACACAAGCTTCAAGATTCCGTGAACCCTACAGCCAGCTACATCAGGAACTAGCCATGCCCACCAGTGAGTCCACACTGGCCCTGGGACCCCTGGCCCCGCAGCCAGACCACAGGACCCCGCTCTGCCTGCCACTGGGCCAGAACTAGCCCCAGAACCTGGCTGCAGACACCAGCCCCAGGATCCCCTAGACTCTGACTATGCTCACCAGTGAGCCAGCACTAGCCCCAGGGCCACTTGGAGATCTGCAGCCAGCTGCCTCATGACCCGGCCCAGCCATCCAGTGACCAGAATGCTCTGGACAAGGCAGGACCTGGCCACCAACTGACCTTGGGGCCAGCAATCCCTATCAGACGTCCCAGAGTAGTCAGCCCACCACAACAAAAAGACCCATGCAGCCCACATAGTGGGGCTGGGCATATAGCTCTAGTGTCCAGAGGTGAGTGCACTTCTGGGAAGCATAGGACATCACCTACAAAAGGCCATATCTCCAAGGTTGAGAAATGTAACCAACCTACCAGACACCCTCCCTGACTTCAGACTATACTACAAAGCTACAGTAATCAGAACAATACAGTGCTGGCACAAAAACAGACACATAGATCGATGGAACGGAATAGAGAGC
Source organism: Delphinus delphis (assembly GCF_949987515.2). NCBI lineage: Eukaryota > Metazoa > Chordata > Mammalia > Artiodactyla > Delphinidae > Delphinus > Delphinus delphis. Next base: position 48,817,574 of record NC_082692.2, on the reverse strand, counting down.
CCAGAAATAAACCCACACACTTAACGTCAATTAATCTATGACAAAGGAGGAAAGAATATACAATGGAGAAAAGACAGTCTCTTCAATAAGTGGTGCTGGGAAAACTGGACAGCTACATGTAAAAGAATGAAATTAGAACACTTCCTAACATCATACACAAAAATAAACTCAAAATGGATTAAAGACCTAAATGTAAGACCAGATACTATAAAACTCCTAGAGGAAAACATAGGCAGAACACTCTTTGACATAAAATGCAGCAATATTTTCTTGGATCCATCTCCTAAAGCAAAGGAAATAAAAGCAAAAATAAGCAAATGAGACATGATTAAACTTAAAAGCTTTTGCATAGCAAAGGAAATCATTGACAAAATGAAAAGACAATCAACTGAATGGGAGAAAATATTTGCAAATGATACGACTGGTAAAGAGTTAATATGCAAAATATATAAACAGCTCATACAACTCAACATAGAAAAAACAAATATCCCAATAGAAGACCCAAATAGACATTTCTCCAAAGAAGACATACAGATGGCTAACAGACACATGAAAAGATGCTCAACATAAATAATCATCAGAGAAATCCAAATTAAAACCACAATGAGATATCACCTCACACCTGTCAGAATGGCTATCATCAAAAAGAACACAAATAACAAATGTTGGTGAGGATGTGGAGAAAAGGGGTCCTTTGTACTCTGCTGGTGCAAATGTAAATTGGTGCAGCCACTGTGGAGAACAGGATGGAGTTTCCTTTAAGGACTAAAATAGAGCTACCATATGATCCAGGAACTCCACTCCTGGGTATATATCCAAAGAAAATGAAAACACTAATTCTAAGAGATACATGCACCCCAATGTTCACAGCAGCATCATTTACAATAGCCAAGATATGGAAGCAACCTAAGTGTCTATCAACAGATGAATGGATAGAGAAGATGTTAGATAGATAGATATATGATAGATAGATAGGTAGATAGATAGATAGATGATAGATAGATGATAGATAGATAGATAGATAGATAGATAGATAGATAGATAGGTAGATAGATAGATACAATGGAATACTACTCATCCATAAAAAAGAATGAACTTTTGCCATTTGCAACAACACTGATAGACCTAAAGGGTATTATGCTCAGTGAAATAAGTCAGACAGAGAAAGACAAATACTGTATGTTATCTGTGGAATCTAAAAAATAAAACAAATGAACGAATATAATAAAACAGAAATAGAATCACAGATATCAAAACTAGTAGTTACCAGTTGGGAAAGGGAAGGGGAAAGGGGCATGATAGGGATAGAGAATTAAGCAGTACAAACTACTACGTATAAAATAATTAAGATACCATGATATTATGTACAGCACAGGGAATATAGCCAATATTTTATAATAACTATAAATTGAGTATAAGCTATAAAAATGTTGAATCACTATGTTGTACACCTGAAACTAATTGAAACTAATATAATATTGCAAATCAACTATACTTCAATTTTTTTTAAGTGTTTTGTTTTTGTGTTTGTTTTGTGAAAATTGTTCGATTGATGCCTTGCCACATTCTTCTGTCCTCCACCTTCCCCCACCCCCACCCGAGGAGTGATTGCTACTTCTGGAACTTGTAGTATGAAAACCATCATATTAGGAAGTTTTGGATTTGATCATTACCCCTAGACAATGTCAAGGAACTAACAGATCTAGAACTTAAAACTCAAAGTTGATTTCATTGGCCAAATTCACAAACTGAAGATTTTCTGGCAAAGTGTGTTAGAAACTTATAAGACACACATAGTAGTGTCAAGCATGGTCAGAGTTCTTTTAAACAGAAGAAACCTTTAAATTCCTCAGTATTGGCCTATGATTATTGGTGACTGTTGACCAAACAGGCCAATCCTGGTACAATGTGGGAGGGGACAGTGTGTGAAGTCCAGGAGAGTAAATCACTGGAGGAGGTCTCTTGGAAGCTGCCTGTCACATAAGGTCTGTGGGGAAAAAATGGGAAGCAGGTATTTTATCTCCTGAATCTGATACTAATTCTGTGGCATTAGCCAAGTCATTTCTGCTAATCTATAAATTGGGGGTTTGAACTAAAATCAAAATTTTGGTAACAATATAAATCTATCAATATTTATACATTACTTAATATATTTTCAGTGCACTTTCATATTAATGATACCACATGGTGGACAATGTTGAGTGAGAAGGGTCTGGCCACAGGCTGGCTAGAAGCCAGTTTCCCAGAATGCGGCTGCCTCTGAGATTCCAACCTAATCGTTTCTTCCTCAAAGCCATGAGAATCTTCAGGAAAGTCAGGCTATCCTGAGCTTAGATACCACCAAGGCCCTATAATCCACAAGGCCTTTCAAAGCTTGAACTTTTCAAAGCCTGAGAAGAGACTTGGCAGTTCCTGAATTTTAGGAGTGGTTTAATCACTGCCCCCCACCCCATCAAATTGGAGAACCCCCTTCTATCTCCTTTCCTTCATCACACAGAGACATGTAGCTCTCAGAAGTTTCCCCCCGTAAGAACATGTCCATCTTTATCCAGGGATTGCCTCCCGTCCCTTTATTTTCATTATGAAACAGAGTAGGAGGACCACGTTCTCTGTAAAAATAGCACCAGATGCCACAGCTGCAATGGGCCTCCCAGACACGGACACTTGTGACAAGGCTCTCATCTGACCATGTGTGTGGCTGTGGGTTGTGGGGAGAGAATGGCCACAGCTGTCACAGCGAATCAGGTTTATCCTTGGTGCTAATGTCCATGTACCAAGCACCCTTGGCCTGTACTCTTTCCAGGATGAGTGTGTTTACAAGTGGAAAACGTTTGAAGTCTTTGCTCTGTGACTGAATGGAATATGTCAGAGAGAACACTTTTATGACTCTTCCTGAAAATTATCATGTGGCTGATCCTTCTTTTGGGCCTAAAAGTAGAAAAATACACTTTAGTTTTTCTCTCTCCAGGAAACTAAAGATTTCACAATTCTTAAAATAAGGAATAAACTATAAAGTTTAAAACTTTATGTCGAAATAAGCAACTGTATCCTATGAAAATACTCATAAACTGGGGATTAAGTTAATTCTTCCAAATACAGCCATCTATTTAGAAGAATTTTGTTGCCATCTACATTATTCGAAACTTAAAAAAAATTGGGGATTAAGTTAATTCTTCCAAATACAGCCATCTATTTAGAAGAATTTTGTTGCCATCTACATTATTCGAAACTTAAAAAATATATATACAGGAGGAGGGAGGTGAGGTAGAAAATTGAGCCTAATTTTAAGAGAGTGGGGTTTAAGGCCAGCACATATAAAAGCATTCACAAGCATTAAATAACAAAAGAAATTAACTACCCCCTGCAATGTGTATTTAAGTGCAATCAATTCTAAGAAATTGTGGAAAGACTGCCCTCTTCAGACACACTACTTTTTCTTTTTAAGTTGCTACAGATTTTTTTTCTATATAAGTCTCTCTAGGGGAAAATGGAGTATGGAGTAAAATAGTTATAAATCAGAGGTTTATTCTAAGAAATAAATGTCAAAGAAGTACATGGAAAAAATGTTCTTAAGTGCCTAGTTTGCCTGTCTGGACTTGCCTAGAATATGTATCTTATAAGTATTCCACTTGGCTCTTGAAGCATCTAATAAGCAAGCTTTAGAATCCTGAGTGGTAATTAATTAATGCAACTGTCAGGGCTGAAATGTTTACCTTGGCTGTCACATAACTCAGTGTATTCAGAATAAACACCTGAGGTCACAATAATTGGCTTTCATGTCATTAGAATTTTTAATAGCCATGATGAACTCTACTCATTCCACACCAAACTCTTGTTTTCTGTTTTATTCCTGTCATTTGGAGCAAGCTGAAATGACAGAAAGTCCTGTCATAACGAAAGGTATTGTGCAGATTTGGGTCCTTGGGCAGGCCCTCATCTGGCTGTCGGCAGAGTTTCCTTAGAAACTCTATAGGCAGGTCTTAGGGAGAACCAAGTGGGAAATTTCATTTGAAACTCAACTTTCTTTTCTACATTTCCTGATCTGGGCCTTTCCCCCACCCCCAATATTTACTTTTTCAATGATCAGATGCAAAATATGAGTCTCATATAATGAGGAGTCCAAGAACCACACTCAAAAACCAATTTCAGGGCTTCCCTGGTGGCGCAGTGGTTGGGAGTCCGCCTGCCGATGCAGGGGACGCGGGTTTGTGCCCCGGTTCGGGAGGATCCAACGTGCCGCGGAGCGGCTGGGCCCGTGGGCCGTGGCCGCGGGGCCTGCGCGTCCGGGGCCTGTGCTCCGCGGCGGGAGAGGCCACGGCAGTGAGAGGCCCGCGTACCACAAAAAACAAACAAACAAACAAACAAAAATTTCAATTCCTTATAGTCAGTCCAGAACAAATTAGAGCAAAAAAAATGACCAACAAATGAGAAAATACCCCCATTGTATCACCTTCCACAAGAGGGACAGGAAGAAATCTAGTTTGCAAAGTGGCCTCTTTTGCTTCCTAACTGTGGTGAAAAGAGAAGGCACATTATATACTCAATTAAACAGAGGTCATTGCAGAGGGAAATTCTAAACATGTTCAAGAAACAGTAGTTTATGAAAATCGAATTAGAGTCTGTAGGAAAATGGTGTGTACGGCGGTGATAACTAGTGATTTACATGATATCTGACATCTGTAATATACACTTGCGTTTTTGCAGTGGGACATAAACACGGAACTAACTTGTTTATGATTGGAGGCAACTTGCTGAAAGGAAATGTGTGCCAGCATGTTTCTCCTCTAGTTTGAGTATTCAGTTTCATGTATAATTGATAGATTACCATTTTTATGAAGGGTAAAACAAGAGTAAATAAATTATGAGGATTTAAAATATCATCCATTAGCCAGGAATACTCAGTTTTTCTTTGAATGAACACTCAACAATTGCCATTCCTGAGGGCACTTCTAGCAGACCAGCAATTTCTCTGGCTTCTTGGCTCCCAAATTACTTGGGTCCAAAACTGAGATTGGTAGACAACCAGACTGCAAATACCACCCAGGCCTCATATTTATGCATAGCTTAAATTCATAGCGTTTGGGCAGAAAAGCCAGCATAATTCCAAATTCTGAACTCAGATTATACCTGTATACAGGGATAAAATGAATAAATTCCAAATGGAGCCATTAGAAGGAGCTTTTTACTCTAGAGCAAAGCCTTGAAGTGAAGAAAAGCTGATCACATGTTCCATAATGTCTGGGATTTCAAATATAGATATATTTACTTATGTAATTAAAATTCTATAAAATTACATTTTGAATGTGTATACAACTATAGATGCTACATATACAAGTATATAAATTTATAAACTTGCACAGTTCATATGTGTACGCAATATATACATTATGTATTCTGGATAATATGTTTGTATTGTATATTATAAATGTGTTATGTGCATTATTTATATTTATTGATTGTTTTTTGTTTGTTTGTTTTGTTTTTTGTTTTTTGCGGTACGTGGACCTCTCACTGCTGTGGCCTCTCCCGTTGCGGAGCACAGGCTCCGGACGCGCAGGCTCAGCGGCCATGGCTCATGGACCCAGCCACTCCGCGGCATGTGGGATCCTCCCGGATCAGGGCACGAACCCATGTGCCCTGCATCAGCAGGTGGACTCTCAACCACTGCACCACCAGGAAAGCCCTTGATTGTTTTACTTATCTATTATAAATATATGAATATCTCCTTGTATGTTCAATACATAAATATATACAATATACTACATATTATTTACAATGCATTACACTATGCAATACATATTATACATAATATTACATATTAGATGTAAATTATATATAATATACTAATATTAAATATAGAGTATCTATTGTACATTATATGCACATATTATATAAATGTTATATAGGGATATTACATATTTTATACACTATATATTATATTGCTGCATAGATGTGTACACAAAGCTGTAGATACTGAACTTATTTTGAAGTTAAACAGATTTTCAAAGGTAATCTTAATCGTATGCAAGTTCTAACTTCAACAAGGATTTCACAAGGAAATCCCTTCACAGAGGAGACACCACTATACCTGTTTTCAACAGAGCACTTCAATAGCCTTCTTCCTCCTGCAGATGCAAACACATCTTTAATATTTAGAGTAATATAAAGCTCAGGAACTTCATACAATTTCAGATCTAAAACCAATTCGTTTTTTGAATTGGTGTTGGCTAGCCTGGCTTTCGTCTACTGGCTCTTTTAAGTACAACTACTTTAAATACAGCTTTTAAGAACGATGTTGGCATCTCCAACGTGATGAAAGAAACACCAAGTTGCCCAGGATTTGTGAAGAGGTGAGTTAATGGCCAATGTTGGGACAAGACCTCTCAATGGGCAAGTACTGTAACCACAGGACCGCCCAGCCTTTTAGGTCTCCGTGCTTTGATTAGCAAATGTGATGCTCGACCGATCAGCACAATCATTTTAAAAGGCTCTGGAAACCCTTCCTCCCCGGCGTGCACATGAAACACACCAGCATTCATGTCAATCTCCCCTCAGACGCAACATCACCAGCTCCCGTTACCGTGGCGCGGACATAAGCCAGGGAAGAGCCACGCACAGAGGGGTCGTTCCTGTGATTAACTGGTAGAATCTAAAGGAGACAAAAAGAATAGAGCCCGAGCTCAAGCCACGTTCGGCCATTTGTGCCTGTCAACACAATATGCATATAAGCAAACAGAGCGTGGAGCCAACCTCGTACATTCCAGACTTGAGCATGTTTTTATAAATAATCACTCATAAAACTGGGGGAAGAAGGAAAAGGAGCCAGGGTGTCATTGTCCCGCGCTCTGCGGCCCCTGCACGGGCTCGTTAGTGCCGGGGACAAGGGGCCCTCTCTTGATGGAAACTTCGCAGCTTCAGGTCTGGGAGCTACAGGGGGTCCGGAAGGGACACGCAGTTCCGGACACGTGCCGCTCCCGGGATCGCCCAGCAAACTGCTCAGGTCCAGACCTAAGGAAGAGCCCTGCAGCTGCGGTGGCCGTGGAGGGGGCTGGCACCTGTGACCAGCCTCCAGCTCCAGGCTCTGTATCACTGGCCAGGTCCAAGGTCCCGGTTGGAGTCAGAACGTCGGGGCTGGAAATCTCTGTAATGGGCGTCTGTTGATGTGCTGGCCTAGGTCCCATTCTCGCAATATTTTTTGTATATAACAACAGTCTATTCCTTTGAGAAGTTCCTCCACCTCCACTACAGGAGGCAGCTCAGGCGCCTGGTCCTCCAGGTGACCCAAGTCTGGCAGGAAGTTTCTTTACCCAAAATTTGGATCTTGAGTGAAATGGCCTAAGGGCAACTAGGGGTGCCCTGGAGAGACCCTTTATTAGTTTCTATAACTATCCTAGATCACTGGAGCTTCCCTCCTTGTTACATTTCCAAGCACTGGAGGCTCAGTTTTTTCTTTTAAATTTAATTCTATGACCTATACCCTATTCTTCCAATAAATTCTATTTTGCTTAAATTAGCAGGATTAGTTCCTATTGGCTTAAAACCAAAAACCATAACTGATACAGACCCTTACCAATGACCCTGCTTTCAATTTCTTTTCTGTTCTTCACTGCATGTTAGTTATCAAGTTCTGCCCATCATAAATATATCATTTTCTCTCTATGTATGATAATATATAATGGTATATTATATTCTACTATATTACATGGTCATATTTTTCTCATCCTTAAAATGCCCTTATGATATACATATTATTATTGCAATTACACTGAGGATGAGGCAGTAACTGGGCTCAAGTAGGTTAAATCAGTGGTGCATTGGGATAAGCTGAGGCCTTGTTAAACGGCGATTCCTGGTCCCCAGGCCCTGACTCCTGATTCAGTGGGTCTGAGGGGCCCCTGGGAGTCACTTTCCTAACAAGCGTCTGGAGGATGATGTGGCTGGTCCAGGGCCATGCTTCATGAAGCACTAGACTGAGTCAGTCTTCTCAAACTCTAATGTGCCTACAAACCACTTGTGGAGGTTGTGGAGCAAACCACCTGACTCCGCAGGGCTGAGGTGATGCCCGAGACTCTGCATCTCCTACAGCTCCAGGAGCAGCTGCTGTTGCTGGACCACTCCCAACAACACGGATCATGTGGCTGCCCCAGATCACATGGTGAGTCACAGCCCCAGCCTGACTTGACTTCAGGCTTGCCTGCTCTTGTTCACTCTTGCCTCCTGGAGGAAAGCCTGGTCTTTACAAGTGAGAATCCAGAAACCCAGAAGAATTCCCACAGCTGGTTAATTATATAGTCAATAGGATGCAACCCCCAGGTCGCTCTGGGATGGGGCAGGCTCCAGAGTTCACAAAGTCCATTCTGCATGAAATCCTGACAAAAACACCAAGAAGTGGGCCAGGCCAGCATCTGGTCACATGTCACTGACAGGGCAGGCACGTGAGGTCTGAGCAGAGAAACCACTTGCTTCCAATCACTCAGCTGAAAGGTGCCAGAGCCTGAGCTAATGCCAAGTAATGTGCTCCCACCACCCACAACAGCCCCCACCCCCCAGAGGAGGCAAGACACACCCTTCCTCTAAAAGAAGAAATGGGAGTACGCCCCACAACAAAGAATGGGGACCCAAGACCCTCGAGACCAGGCGTCAAAACTAGTGGTCCACTAGCCCATCTGGCCTATGGAGGCATCTCCTCTGGCCTGCACAGTGTCAGGTTTGTTGGCTGCTTACTCAGCTGTATGTGTTTAAATAGTGGGAAAATGTGCACTATAATCCAGGATGAACATTGTGAAATACTGACGACACAGAGCCCAGGTTCACATTTTATAAGAATCAGCTCTGGTTGTGAGGCGGGGAACGTGGGGTCCAAGGGTCATCCGTGTAGCCACATGCCCAGCCTGTGGACTCACGTGACAGACACTGGACCTGGGTCTTCAGTGCCCACTGCCCCCCATCAGCCTGCGGCCAGGCAAGCCTGCACCATATGGGTTTGGATGGCTGCAAAAAACTGGAAATCCCTGAACCAGGGCAGTTCACTTGTCAAGATTTTCATGGGATATGAGACAAGGGAGCAGAGTTGAGCCAAGTCACTAGGAAAAGGATGCATTTGTTCAAGCACTGGAAAAGAAACCCCAGAATACATGCCCCTGACTTTGCTGTCACAGGAAGGTGGCCTTTGGTTGGTGATTGTTGCTGACTTCTGGAAAACTCTGCCTTTGTTAAAGAAAAAAAAAATCCCATTTTCTCTCCCCTCATGGATTAGTGGTCCCTGCTGCACAAGGGCAAGGATGTTTCTGAAGGAGGCTGAGGGCCCAGCTGGCAAAACCCTGCTTTAGCATGATTTCAAATTGCCGAGTCAACACAATGCCACTCTTCGGTTTAAATTATTGGACAATTAGGACTTCGTGGGGTGTGAGTCTAGCCCTGTATGCAGCCATATTTGTTGTTATTAAACGGCAACAGGAAAACACATCCAGAAGTAGACTGGGGCAGAGTTTCAGGGCAATCAAATCTCTGCAAGGAATTTAAACACTGACACCCTCTTTGCTGAAGACAAAAGGTTTGCCGGTAATTCATCAGACCTTTAAGACCACAGTCATGCGCGCACGCACACACACACACACACACACACACACACACACACACACACACACATCTATATATTTGAGAGTCAGCCCTGAGAGGAAACAGCCCCGTCCTCTAGTGTTCTGCTGTCGCCTTGCAGCCTGAAGGTAGAAATAATGAGCCTGCAGAAGGGAGTGGCAGATTTTATCTCAGAGACACTGACCCTCGTGACTCTGTTAGCATCGTTCCAAGGAAAATTATCCCTCCCTCTGTGGGGATGGGAGGGAGTTGCAGGGAGACAGGAGGCACAGAGATGTTCAGTTTCCATTTGGAACCAGACCACTGCCCACCACCAAGGACACGTGTGCCCTGATGCCCTCATCCCACAAAAGCCAGGCCTTGTCTATTTCTATGCTACTTGCCTGCAACAGAGCAAGTGCTTCTCCAAACTAGGAGCACTGCCTCCCACTCCCTGTTCTAACCAGAAGCCATAACCCCATTCAGCCCACATCAGTCCAGGCAGCCCATCCCCTCAGTTTATCATTCACCCGATTTCCCTTCTGGGATCCTCTTCTTGAGGACAATCAAAGCCATGTGTCCTCCACAGAGATCTGACTTTCCAGAGAAAACCATCCTTTCCAGTTCTGAACAAGGGAAGGAGAGGGAGATGAAGTGGGGAGGGGGATGCTGGAGGGGAAGGGGGTGTTACACCCACATACACACACACATGCACGCATGCACGCACACACAGGGCATCACTGGGGACTCCAGGAAAAAACACCTCCTGCAACAATGTAAAGACACACTAAATCTGAGATGAGCTCATTGGACTTTCACTCTTTGAGTGCCAGAAGTTTTTTAATCCAGAAATGCTGCTGATGGACATGGTTATGATTCCTAAGCTTAACCACTTACTTTCTGTGGTACCTTGTACACATTTAAATAACTTGATTGAATAACTCTGAGGGGCTAGATTTCTTCATCGCCAAAATGAAGATATTAGTTTCTACTTTGCAAAATTGTCTTGTAAATTAAATTCAGAAAGCAATTGTGCACCTCAAATAGTGCCTGGTGCATACAAGAAGCTCAATAAATGTGGCCTAATCATAAGCATAGAAATAACAATAATATTTGAATAAACCCTATAAATGCACAGTCGGGAATGCCACATGCAGAGGTAGCCCTTCACTGTGTAAGGCTTACAGATGAGGTCCATCCTGCATTCCAACATATTGCCAAAGGAAAGTTTTCTCAGACTATGTTCCTCCCCCAGGACAGTTTGGGGGAGCCCCCCACTGCTAGACCAGGCTTCGTTCACAACTGAACTTGAGCTTGAGGACCCTGTGTCAGAGCTCTGTGCTGGACGGACTAGGAGACACGTCTTAGATAATTCACCAAGCCAAGAGAGCTCCTCACTCAAGGGAAAATCTTGGTTTATTAGAACGTGCTGGAAATCACAGAGTAAATTTACTACTTCTTCCTGGATGGTTAGTAATTTAAAATTTAAATTTTAAAATTACAACAAAGAGGGATATAAATAAAGTAAAAGGTAGGGAAAAAGCATAAGATTTTTAACTTAAAATATATAACTTCAAGAGAAATTCAGGCGTATAGGAGGCTGGTATTTCAGGGTCTTGGGTTGGGAGCAGAGAGTAAGCAGTCTCTCTGCTTTGCCCTTAGAGTGGTTGGGAAACACTGAGTCCCCACTTAACTGCAGGACAACAGGTAGAGTGGATATTATTATTGCCATTTCATTGGTGAAGAATCAGGTACAATTAATCTGCAGTGACAGAAAACAGATTGGTGGTTTCCTAGGGCCAGGATCAGAGGAACTGACCACAAAGGGACATGAAGGAACATCTTAGGGCGACAAATATTCCATCTTGATAGCAGCGGTGGTTACATGGCTGCACACATTTATCAAAAAACCAAACTGGATACCTAAAATAGGTATAGTTTATTGTACATATAGCAAAACAGAATTGATTTTTTTTTTAAGGCTTCAATTTTTAATTGAGAGTTTAAAGGAGGCTGTTGACTCTGAATCCAATTGCAGGGAAAAACAATAGACCCTATTAGGCAGTAGAAGAACATTGTGGGGATGAGGAGGTTACAGATAAACGGCAGGGGATGGGTAGGTGGCATCAGTGCTGAGCCATAATTAGCAACTTAGATACACGGGGAGAGTGCAGAGGAATGGCACATCTAGGGAAGGAGAAAGGAGAAGGAGGCAAGAGGAGGAAAGAGGGTGAGGCACTGGCCCCAGGACCAGAACCTGGGGGAATGGGGTGAGCCGGGGACAAGGCGAGAAGGTTCAGGACAGGTGAGAAGTACAGTATCTGCACAAAGAGGCATTTTCAGATGCAGCCTCTGGTTCTCCAAGCCATGCAGGTCACATGCTGTAAATTTCACCACCCCAGGCCAAGTTCCAGCTGCTTCCCTTAGTGCTGCAAAACTCTAGCAGAGGTTTCAGGGAGCTGAACATGCAAGCTGTCCCTCTTCCTTTGGCTCCGTGGGGGCCATTCTCCCTGGTTCCCTCCACAGAGATATTCTACCGCCAAGTGTCTCTGCACCAGGGAGTTCCATACTCCAAAAGACGGACTTATTTTTAGCTCTTGAAAAATCCCCTAGGTTTTTCAGTACAAAGGAAAGATGAGTGACTAGGCTTCTTTTGGTTTCAGGGATTGGGGCAGGGGGAGGAAAAGAAAAAAGAAAACCAACCTGAAGTTTGTTGCAATGTCGCTCTTCGATTTTCAGTGTTAATTTGGAAATTGGCTTCAACTTGCTGTGAACCTTTGCACAGAAATATATTACGCTGAACACCGAAGTGTTTTAAAAATACCGGTGCACTCTGGTAACCATCTGTCACTCTTTGCGGCACATAGCAATTTAAAATTATTGGAGCTCTTAAATTAAGTGCTTAAATTTGAAGGTGATCACCAGTTTGAACATGTGGATTGCACAGCTATCTCAACCATAACAGTGCTTCAATTTTCTTTAAACAGGTCATTTTGGAGAGCGATAAGGGAGTCTGATTGCCCAGCATGCATTGATTTAAAACTACTGGAGTCGTCAATTCATTTCTACAAGCACTCCTGTTTGGGTGCAATCTTGCTCTGACGACTTAAATTGGGCCAAATTAGCCTATAATGCACATGCCCAAAACGCTAATGTATTTTGGTAATCTAACCTTTTGGGGGGCAAAATTAACAATCATTTCAGCAAGGGCAAAAACAGCACTCAAGCAGATGTATTTGCCTTTCAAAAACACAAGGTCATCTAGGTGGGATTTTCTGTGTGTCTAATGTCAGAAAGATACAAAGGGAATATATGCATTGGTTTTTCAGAGACATTTGGCCCAACATAGTGTATTTCTCAAAAACAATATGAAATTTATCAGTTCGCCTGTTGTCGAACTCTGTGCCCTTGCTAGAACACACAACTTAACATTTCATTACATCTGAAGTAGTAAGACACAAGTTTTAGTCACCTAACTGTACACACGGTATAAAAAATCTTTTCTCAAATTAAATATGCCCTCCTCCAGTTACAAGAAAAAGAAAAAAAATTAACTAGAGTGTTAAAAAGAAAAACAGCCAATGGACAAGATGTCTCACATAACAGATGTCAAAATATCTCATCAGGTAGTCTGAGAAAAAGATTTGCTCTTTAAAAAAGTGAGAAAATGCCGACTTAATTACACTGAAAACAGTAATAATAACTAACATGTATTGAATACCATGCCTTTTTTATTTTTAAAATTTTATTTATTTTATTGAAGTAGAGTTGATTTATAATGCTGTGCCAATCTCTGCTGTACAGCAAAGTGACTCAGTTATACACATACAGACATTCTTTTTTATATTCTTTTCCATTATGGTTTATCACAGGATATTGCATATAGTTCCCTGTGCTACACAGTAGGACCTTGTTGTTTATCCATCCTATATAGTTTGCCTCTGCTAATACCAAACTCCCAGTCCTTTTATCCCCCACCTCCCCTCCCCCTTGGCAACCACAAGTCTTTGAACACTATATCTTTATCTCTGTCATCCTCACAGCAACCCCTGGAGGTAACTATTACAGACCCTTCACCTTTTACTGTCGTATGGAACTTGTTTCTCATTTATTAGGAATAGATTCTCGTATCTACAAAAAAATTATTTTGAGGGGTCATCAGAGTAAGATAATACACAACACACACACACACATTCTCAAAGGGTTTCTTTGCAGCTCTAATGAGGTATAACACACATACCATAAAATTCAGCCATCATCAGTACACAATTCAAATGGCATGTTGTAAATTTATGGTTATATCATCATCTCCACAATCCAATATTAGAACATTTCCATCGCCCCCAAAAGTTTCCTTGTGCCCACCTGGTCTGCAGTCAATCCCCACTGCTACCTCAAGGCCCAAGCCACCTCTAATCTGGGAATTTCATAGAAAGGGGATCATACACTATGTGGTCTTCCATGCCTGTCTTCTTTCACATAGCATAGTGTTTTTGAGGTCCATGTTGTAGCATATACAGAAGTTTTTTTTCCTTTTTATTGCTTAATAATATTCCATTATATGGTTATACACAATTGATAAACATCTGGTTTGTCACCAATTTTGTACTGTAATGAATAAAGCTTCTATGACCACTTGTGTATATGTCTTTGCATGGATGTATGTCGTCAGTTATCTCCTAGGTAAAAACCTAGGTGAACTGGTGATTCCTAAGATAAGTCTCTGTTTAACGTTGTAAGAAACTGCCAATCTATTTTCCAAAGCGGCTGTCCCATTCTTCATATTTACCTTTGCACCAGTAATGAATAAAATCCCATTTTAGTAGGAGGAAAGGGAGGCCCAGCATAGGTATTTCCCAAGACTTCACAAACAGTAACTGCAAAGAGGTGTCTGTAGCTGAATTCCTGACTCTTGGATATCCAGTTTTCTTAACTTCTCAATGTTGCATAGATTATTTGAGGTTAAACAATTGTCCCTGCTGTAGGACTTAAGAAGATGTAAGACTCTGGTAGTTATAAGGAACTTCCAAGTGGAGTTAACGGCATGTAGTGTTTTACCACACAGTTTGCCCATCGGACCCTTTCTCATCAAACTACATGTGTTCTGTTGAGTTCCCTGGAAGCAGAGCCTGAGACAGGGATGGTGGGGATGATTTGTTGAAGAAACAAATGTGTAGTGGAATGAGAGAAGCAGGCTAGAAAGGAGAAAGGGACTCAAGGATGGGATTTCAGGTAGAGTCCATCTTTGGCCCGACTGGGGCCAAGAACAAGCTCTGGAACATAAACTACAGAACAGAGTGATCTTGCCCAGGGCTCCTCAAGTCAGCGGGTCACTGGCTGTGGGCTGCCACTGCTCCTTGGTGGGGGGAGAGCAGGGCTATGACCTTTTGCCCTTGGTGCCTCCCAGTGGTGGAGAGCAATGGTCCAGAGCAGGGGCTCTTGGGAGGCATCAGCAGCTGGCTCACTACGTGCCCTGTGCTGGCAATGGGACCTGGGAGAGCACCCTCTGCGCCCATTATAGGAAACTTCTCACCCTCTCCCAGAGGCTGACACACCAAGCTCTTTCTCACCTCTGGGGCTTTGCACTTGCTCTTCTAACTTGAGAATCTTACCCCAACCCAAACACAAACATATTGGCTTCTTCCCACCCCTCGGATCTTAGTTCAAATGTCAATATGAAAAAACTGAGGGACTTCCCTGGTGGTCAGTAGTAAAGAATCCGCCTTGCAATGCAGGGGATGTGGGTTCAATCCCTGGTAGGGGAACTAAGATCTCACATGCTGAGGGGCAGCTAAGCCTGCATGCCACAACTACTGAGCTCACGTGCCACAAACTACAGAGCCCATGCACTCTAGAACCTGTGCGCCACAACTACAGAGCCCACGCGCCCTGGAGCCTGCGCGCCACAACTAGAGAAGAGGAAACCCACATGCCACAACTAGAAAGAAGCCCGAGCTTTGCAACAAAAGATCCCACATGGCTCAATGAAGATCCCACATGCCACAACTAAGACCCGACACAGCCAAAAATAAATACAATAAATAAATAATAAATAAATCTTCAAAAAAAAACTGAAAGAGAAAAGGGCAGTGCTGGTCATCAAAACTGGCTATACATTCTCTGCACGATCCATGGCCGCTCTGAGCTCTTACACCCCCATCATCACTTGACAAGGAAAACAACAGAGCATGTCGGGGAGGAGGCACTTCCTTCCACTTTGCATCACTTTTCCCAGAATCACAGGCCTCCTGAGTATATATATCACTCAGTACAGGACAGGTTATCCTGCAGTAACAAATAGCCCCCAAATCTCAGTGGCTTAAAAGAAAGACTAGTTATTTCTTGCTTATACTACACATCCACTGTGGATCAGCAAAGGCAGGGGGATGGAGGCACTGTGCTCTCAAAGACATTCAGAGGCCCCCTGGCGGATAGGCCATCTGAACGTTGCTAATCACTAACTGCCACACCAGAGGCCGAGTGTTGCAGAGGCTGTAGCATCAGCAAATAAATGGGTCAGCCTGGAAGCAGCACATGCCA
The DNA here is from genome assembly GCF_949987515.2 of Delphinus delphis. Classification (NCBI taxonomy): domain Eukaryota; kingdom Metazoa; phylum Chordata; class Mammalia; order Artiodactyla; family Delphinidae; genus Delphinus; species Delphinus delphis. Next base: position 48,801,458 of record NC_082692.2, on the reverse strand, counting down.
CTCCTGATCGGGACTTGTTGTTCCAACTGCTCACAGGGTCTGAGAAGTGCTATCTCCCATGAGCTCAGAAGAGAGACCAGTGGAGGAACATGTGGCCTTCCGTTAAGGTTTGACTTCATCTAATGATGAACAGTACGGCTCTGCTTGCTGTTCACAGTCAATAACGTAACTCCCTTTCTGATGGCCTCCCATGTTAAACTGGGTTTGGAAAGAACAGAACTTTCAGTGGTGTAAAGATAAAGAGCAATTAAAGGGGCCATGAGCAGTGGTTAATGAGCTAGCAAGCCCTTCCAAGAGAACACTAACTCAATCCCAAGTCACCAGCCAAGGAAGTTCTGCAGCATTTTAAAATGTTCAGAGCTTTTCTACTTTCACTTTGAGGAAGAGAAAGTTGGCTTGCTTCTACTTCTAAGGTCAATAAAGGTCAAGAAGCCATAAAACTTATTTTAAGACCAAGCCAGGACAGTGATCTGACAGGGTTATGGAACACAAAGCCTTAATTAAAGTTCCCATGTAAAGAGAAAGAATTTAACTACTTGCTTATATTACTCTCTGTGTAAAGAAAGTCTTTCAAACTTCTGTATCACAAAAAGTCTTTGCAAAAAATTAACTTAAAATAAGTCATCTTTTTAAAGGTACTCTCACACAACAGGCGATTAGGAAAGCCTTCTTTTGCTATTCATCATGTGTGTAGCTGCTGCAGCGTTACTTTAGAGCCTTCCTCTTGAAATTAGCTAAATTTAGGATCCTTCCCCACTTGCCTGTGAGTTGCCTAGAAAGACAAGAAATTCTATATATTACGCAGAAAAGAGGGATGTAAGAGATCATGATCTATGGACACAGAATTGAGGCCATGTAAGGGTCAGCCATGCAAAAGTGTTCCCAAGGTTTAAATTAAGAAGGATCACCTCAATCGAAAAATGGGCAGAAGACCTAAATAGACATTTCTCCAAAGAAGACATACAGATGGCCAGTAGGCACATGAAAAGATGTTCAACATCACTAATTATTAGAGGAATGCAAATCAAAAATACAATGAGGTACCACCTCACATTGGTCAGAATGGCCATCATTAAAAAGTCTACAAATGACAAATGCTGGAGAGGGTGTGGAGAAAAGGGAACCCTCCTACACTGTTGATGGGAATGTAAATTGGTGCGGCCACTATGGAGGTTCCTCAGAAAACTAAAAATAGAGTTGTCATATGATCCAGCAATCCCTCTCCTGAGCATATACCCAGACCAAACTATAATTTGAAAAGATACATGCACCCCTATGTTCATAGCAGCACTATCTACAATAGCCAAGACAGGGAAACAACCTAAATGTCCATTGGTGGATGAATGGATAAAGAAGATGTGGTGTATATATACAATGGAATATTACTCAGCCATCAAAAAGAATGAAATAATGCTACTTGCAGCAACATGGATGGACCTAGAGATTATCATGCTAAGAGAAGTAAGTCAGAACGAGAAAGGCAAATGCAATATATCACTTATATGTGGAATCTAAAATATACAAATCAACATATCTATGAAATAAAAACAGACTCACAGATATGGAGAACAGACTTGTGGTTGCCAAGGGGGAGGCGGAGTAGGTGAGAGAAGGAATGGGAGTTTGGGATTAGCAGAGGAAAACTATATAGGATGGATAAACAAGTTCCTACTGTATAGCACAGGAAACTATACGCAGTATTCTGTGACAAACCATAATGGAAAAAACATGAGAATATATATACATATGTATGTATGTATAACTGAGTCACTTTGCTGTACAGCAGAAAGTAACACACTGTAAATCAACTATATTTCAGTAAAATTTCAAAAATTAAATAATTAAGAGGGATCACAGAAATTGCCCATTTGTTTCCACCGATACAGGAGGAATTCAAGAATTTTGATGATCTACCCAAAAGTCAAATCTCAGAATGTCTAATTTTGCTTATATTTGCACTTATAGTTGCTCTGCAGTGAAAGTGAGTGAACATCTGAAATAGGAAATAACCCCCTGAGTCACTTGAGCCGCTGACCACTTCTCATCAGTTCTTTGGCTGTGCACATCTAACCCAACAACATGAAAGAAATGTCACTTGCCCAGGCTGAAGAAGAAGGCCATGGTTGGGGCTCTCCCTGCTTGTGGAGGCCATTTGGTCATGTCTCTTAGAGCATTAATAGGCTCTAATAATATGCTGTTTGACTGAGGTGCCTGTCCCCTCAGCCCTTCTACTCTGGCCTCCTTACTTTTCCTCAAATGTGCCACAGCCACCGAGGCCTGCATTACATCACCTATAAAATGAAGGTTTTGACTCTTGAAAAAATTAGAACATCCGGAAATAATGAGCCCCCAGGCCCCTGAGGCCACCAAGGTTGGCGTTGAGCAGCAGTTGCACTTTACCTTGGCATGAGTGAGTGCTCTGATCTGTTGCAGGGCCAGTGGGGTCTGCTGGAGGAAAAAGGGCCCTGATTTGTGTTATTTGCCAATTTCAGTGGTATAAATACCCTGCCATGTTGATTTCACGTGACCACTGGTACGTCTGCCAACTTACACATTTCCTGTAATCAAGCAATCGGCTTTCATGAGCTGGTACAAACATGTGCAACCACGTTTCCAGAATACCCTAGACAGTGCCTGACACTCTAGCCCATGCGAGGTGGTTGCCTGAGTTAAAATCAGACCTGCTTCACACACTACTTGACCCATCTGGGCTCTGCAGACATCCACACCAGCCACTACAGGAGGAGATGACCTTGGATCTTTCCAGCTGCAGCTCTAGCTGATTCCATGGCTTATAGGGGGACTTCTCAAAGGACACTTCCTATACTAACACCAGCATAGGCTGATATCACCTCAATAATTTTGGATCTAGAAAGGGCTGCTAGAAGATTGAAATTCTTATCTGGATTCAGATTTGACTTTGCAGTCTCCACTACCTTATCCCTGAATTATTGTAACAGCTTCTTGGCTAGTCTCTGCCACTCCAGTCTCTCCTTACTTCAATGATTTCTGTAGCTGGGTGGCCACTAGAATAACTGTCCTCCAACAGCTGTAAGAATGAAGTCCCCCATCACCATTTTCATCTGTCACTTCCTCACTAGGTAAGCCTCTGAAGCTTCCTGTGGCTTTTCCTATCTAATCAAAGCCCTGAGCTCGGCATTCAAACTTGTCTGACCATAAGCAAAAGCGATAATCCTGGGCTTTTGTGGCCTCTCATAATACCAGCCAACGTCTCTGAAATCCCTACAGACCCTCCACACTGCGTCTCAATTTCCTTATTCACAGAAGACAGCATTAACTCTCACTCCCACCTTTCATCAGACCTGCTGGAATACAGAGCATCTAGTAAGCATGCTGTCTGCATACTAAGTCCCAGGGACACTCCGCCTACTCTTTTCACACACATGTCCCTAATAAATCACACACGCCTTGTGAAAACAGAGAACATGGAAAGGATACACATTTCCTTGTCACACTTTCAGAGCCCCCAGAGAACAAGTCTTCAGCCCCCTTGGCATTTGCAGAAAGCACTCTCCCCTCCTTCCGCTTGTAGAAGGATGGTGGTCAGAGACTGTCCTGCAAGTCAGGTCCCTTTGTGTGTCCTACCTGTCATGAGCCTCATTCGTCTACAGCAGAAATCTACTCACTATACATTTCATTAACTTTTCCCTGTTTCCAGTCTCACTTTCCTCACTTTTTCCCTTGTGTTTCCTTGGTGTCTGAACCCACATCTTGGGCTCTGCTTTTGGATAAACCAGAATGGAGGCCCGGGATCTGTGAGGGAAGAGCAGGCACGTGTGCTCAGGTGTCCAGTCTCTCTGAGGCATGTCTTCAGGGTCCTGGGCAGCCACCTGTCATGGGGTCATGGAGTCTGATTCCCACCCACGCTGAGTCTCCCTTGTTATAGACCAGTGGTGCCCCACTAGGGCCAATTTTCAGGCCCCCAGACATTTGGTAATATCCAGATACAGTGTTGTTTGTCACGATGGGGGATGAACATAACTACTGGCATCTAGTGGGTGGAGGTCAGGGAGGCTGCAAAACCTCCTGCAATGTACAGGACAGCTTCCTACAACAAAGAATTATCTGGGCCAAAATATCAACGTTGAAGTTGAGAAATCTTGTCATAAAGGAAGCATGAGAGCAACTCTGTCCCTGGGGAGCAATCAGACCATTTGGGTATCAGGCTAGATGTGGGGCTCAGCTACTTACAGGAGGTATCTGGGGAGACCATCTGGCCGGCACTGGAGGCCTGAGGCCCATGGAGAGGAGAGGGGCCAGATTCCTACTGGAAGCTGAGCTGGGGTGGCCCCCGGCTGGGATAGGACAGATTCTGGTCTAGCTGCACATCCAGGCAACACAGAGCAAAGCCCTGGGGTTATTTTTCACTCTTGCACCACAGAAAGGAGGCATCAGCTTGTCCTCTATCCCTTCCTTCTAAAAGGAATATTCTTAAGAACATTCTCTAGACCTGCAAACAATTGCATTAACATAAAAATACAAAGCCCTCTATAAATGAATAAGTCCTATCCAAAGAGGAAGCCCCCAGTGTCCCTCGCCCTGCTCCCCATCTCCACACACATAACAAACTGCAAGATACGAGGGAAAGCCAGACAGGGGTTTAGCCACTGCCACCTTGGCTGATCCAAAATGAGTAGGATTGGCTCAAAATTTTCTGGGCACAAAGAACATTTTCCTTAAAGGTTCGAACTCTCAAAGATATCACTGTGAGTTTCCTCAGAAGCACAGAGCAGGATCCATGGTGGGATTAAAATCTCTGGCATCCCAAGTGAGAAGGCATCAGACAGGACAATGATCCAGGTGAGCTACCTGCCCAGAGAGACCAGGACGTAGAGATGCTGCCTGGACCCCACTGCATCTGGAAGAGTGCTGCTCAGGAATTCCAGTCAAAGACACCAGGCAGGACTCAGTCGCCACTGAGTGAGCACCTGTCTCCCTGAACAGCTCCCTGGGCTGCGTAATTAATCAGCCCCACTCCTGTAGGTGGCCTCCTGCCAAGGTACAGAGATGGCTACCCAATCCTAGCTTAATTTCGGTCTCACATTAAAGCCTTATGTGCTCTGGAGCATCTTTGCAAATCAATGATGGTTTCTTTTTGGGAAAACAGAGAAGCAGAGAAGGGTAGCAGCCCGCTGATTGACAGAAATCCACAAACCTGGCAGCCAGCTCCAGCCCAGAAAACAAAAGGGTCTTTGGTTCACCTGTCAAGACTGTGCCCTTCCTCGGCTTCTTCCCTGGAAGCTTATCTGATTCCTTGAGCCAGGTGTGATGGAGCGAAGAGCACTGACATCATCACCCAGGGTAAGCGGCTGGCTGGCTGGCTTGGAAGCCGCCAGGGAAACTGGCATAAGATGCTGCTCTCAGCAGTGGCTGCGGCTGCCTGGGAGACAGCGGATTTCTCTCCTTCAAACTGGCAGCTCAGAGAAAAAAGGAAGGAAATTAGGGGCCAGGGCTGTTCCCTGGGAGTGTCTGTATTTACCTCTTGCCCTTGCTTCTACTTTCCAAAAGGTCCTTCCAAGAAATAAAAGAATCTTTCAAAGCTATAGGGAGGCATTAGCCAGACTTAATCAAGCAGAATCTTTAGTTATTATTTATTTTTTCTCTTCCACTCATTTTTTTGGTTTTTTTCTTCCAGTAATATTGAGATATAATTGATATACAGCACATAATTGACATACAGTACAAGTTTAAGATGTACAGCATAATGATTTGACATGCATTTCATGAAACGATTATGACAATAAGCTCAGTGAATATCCATCACCTCATATAGATACAAAATTAAAGAAAAAATATTTTCCTTGTGATATTTAAGTCTTTTCACACCTTTCATATATAACATACAGCAGTGTTAGTTATCATGTTGTATATTACATCCCTAGTACTCATTTTTCTTATAACTGGAGGTTTGCACGTTTTGTCTACTTTCATCCAATTGTTCCCACCCCCAACTCTGATAACCACAAATCTAATCTCTTTTTCTATGAGTTTGTTTGTTTGCTATTGAAGTATAATCAACCTACAACACTATGTTAGTTCCTAGTATGCAACATAGTGATTTGGTATTCCTATACACTTCAAAAGGATCACCACCTAATCATCATCAGTCACCATATCTAATTTGATAATCATCCTTCTGATGGGTGTGAGGTGATATCTAATTGTGATTTTGATTTGCATTTCACTGATGATTAGTGATGCTGAGCATCTTTCCACGTGCCTAGTGGCCATCTGTATGTTTGCATTGGAAAAATGTCTGTTCAGGACCTATGCCCATTTTTTAATTTGTTTTTGTTGTTGAGTTGTATGAGTCCGTTGCATATTTTGGATATTAACCGCTTATTGGATATATCATTTGCAAATATCATCTCCCATTCAGGTGGCCTTTTTGTTTGGTTGATAGTTTCTTTCACTGTGCAAAAGCTTTTTAGTTTGATATAGTCCCATTTGTTTATTTTACTTTTGTTTCCCTTGCCTGAGGAAGCATATCCAAAATAAAATATTGCTAACACCTATGTGAAACAGTGTACTGCCTAGGTTTTCTTCTGGAATTTTTATGGTTTCAGGTCTTACATTTAAGTCTTTCATCCATTTTGAATTTATTTTTGTATATGGTGTGAGAAAGTAGTCCAGTTTGATTCTTTTGTATGAAGATGTCCAGTTTTCCCAACACCATTTATTGAAGAGACTCTCTTTTCCTCATTGTATTGGGCTGGCCAAAAACTTTGTTTGGGTTTTTCCTTACAATGTTATGAAATTTTGGGCCAACCCAATATATTCTTGCCTCCTTTGTCATAGATTAATTGAACATAGACCTACATTTCCAAATATAGGTCTTTTACCTCCTTAGTTAGACTTATTCCTAGGTATTTTAATCCTTTTGATGTGATTGTCAATGGGATTGTTTTCTTAATATCTCTTTCTGATAGTTCATTGTTAGTGTATAGAAATGCAAAAAATTTCTGTATATTAATTTTGTATCCTGCAACCTTATAAAATTCATTGATGACTTCTAATAATTTTTTGGTGGTATCTTTAGGATCTTCTATATATAGTATCATGTCATCTGCAGTGACAATTTTAATTATTCCTTTCCAGTTTGGAGTTCTTTTATTTTGTTTTCTTGTCTGAGTGTTATGGCTAGGATTTCCAATACTGTGTTGAATAAAAGTAGAGATAGTGGGCATTTTTATCTTGTTCCTGATCTTAGAGGAAATGATTTCAGCTTTTCATCATTGAGTATGATGTTAACTGAGAGCTTGCCGTATATGGTCTTCATTATGTAGTAGAGGTATGTTCCCTTTATACCCACTTTGCCAAAAGCCTTTTCTGCATCTGTTGAGATCATCTTATGACTTTTATTCTTCTATTTGTCAATATGGTGTATCACATTTATTGATTTGTAAATATTGAACAATCCTTGCAACCCTGGGATAAATCTCACTTGATCATGGTATATGATCCTTTTAATGCATTGTTGAATTTGGTTTGCTAATATTTTGCTGAGGATTTTTGCATCTATGTTCATCAGCAATATTGACCTATAATTTTCTTTTTTTGTAATATATTTGTCTGGTCTGGGTATCATGGAATGAATTAGGAGGCATTCATTCCTCTGCAATTTTTGGAATAGTTTAAAAAGGATAAGTGTTAACTATTCTCTAAATGTTTCATATAATTCACCTGTGAAGCTGTCTTGTCCTGGACTTTTGTTAGCTGGAAGGTTTTGTTTTGTTTTTGTTTTCTTTTACTTCTAATTCAATTTCATCATTGGTAATTGGTCTATTGAAATTTTCTATTTCTTCCTGGTTCAATATTGGGAGATTGTACATTTCTCAGAACTTGTCCATTTCTTTTAGGTTTTCCACTTTATTGGCCTATGTATGTTCATAGCAACCTCTTATGATCCTTTGCATTTCTGTGGTATTGATTGGTGTTGATTTTCCTTTTTAATTTCTGATTTCATTTATTTAGGTCCTCTCTCTTTTTTTCTTCATGAATCTGGCTAATGGTTTATCAATTTTGTTTATCTTTTCAAAGAATGAGCTCTTAGCTTCATTGATCTTTTCTATTGTTATTTAAGTCTCTATTTCATTTATTTCTCCCTGATCTTTATAATTTCTTTCCTTCTACTAACTTTGCATTTTGTTTGTTCTTTTTCCAGTTTCTTTAAGTGTAAGATTAGATTTGGGGGTTTTTTGTTTGTTTTTTTGTTTCCTGAGGTAAGCTTGTATCACTATAAACTTCCCTCTTAGAACTGCTTTTGCTGAGTCCCATAGATTTTGGATCATTATATTTTCATATTTATTTTGTTTTGTATTCGTTTGTCTCCAGGTATTTTTTTATTTCTTCTTTGATTTTTTCAGTGACCCACTGGCTGTTTATTAGCACATTATTTAGTCTCCGTGTGTTTGTGTTTTTGCAGGTTTTTTTCTGGTAATTGATTTCCAGTCTCATAGCATTGCAGTCAGAAAAGATGCTTGATATGATTTCAGTCTTCTTAAACTTACTAAGACTTGTTTTGTGGCAAAGCATGTGATCTATCCTGGAGAATGTTCCATGTTCACTTGAAAAGATTGTGTATTCTGCTGCTTTGGGATGGAATGTTATATATATAGCCATCTGACCTAGTGTGTCACTAAGGCCAGTGTTTCCTTATTGATATTCTGTCTGGATGATCTGTCCATTGACATAAGTGGGTAAAGTCCACAACTATGATTGTGTTGCTGTCAGTTTCTCTCTTTATGTTTGTTAATATTTGTTCTGTGTATTTAGGGGCTCTCATGTTGGGTACAAATATATTTACAACAGTCATATCTTCTTCTTGGATTGATCCTTTGATCATTATGTAACATCCTTCTTTGTCTCTGGTTAGAGTCTTTGTTTAAAGTCTATTTTTTCTAAGTATTCCTACCTAGGCTTTCTTTTCATTTCCATTTGCATGGAATAACTTTTTCCATCCCCTCACTTTCAGTCTGTGTATGTCTTTAGATTAGAAGTAAGTCTCCTGTAGACAGCGTACATGTGGGTCTTGCATTTGAATCTATTCAGCCACTCTGTGTTTTTTGATTTGAACATTTAATCTATCTATATTTACTGTAATTATTAATAGGTATGTAATTACTGCCCTTCTGTGAAATTGTTTTATGGTTGTTTTTATAATTCTTTTTTTATTCCTCTGTTCCTTTTTTATTCTTTTGCTCTCTTCCCTTTTGATATGATGACTATCTTTAGTGTTATGTTTGGATACCTATCTCGTGTGTGTGTGTGTGTGTGTATGTGTGTGTGTGTGTGTGTATCTATTATAGATTTTTGGTTTGTGGTTACTATGAGGTTTATATATAGCAATATATATATGATTATATATACACATATATATGATTATTTTAAACTGATGATCTCTTAAGTTCAAAGGCATTCTAACAACCCTGCATTTTTTTTTTTTTTTTTGCGGTATATGGGCCTCTCACTGTTGTGGCCTCTCCCGTTGCGGAGCACAGGCTCCAGATGCGCAGGCTCAACGGCCATGGCTCACGGGCCCAGTCGCTCCATGGCATATGGGATCTTCCCGGACTGGGTCACAAACCCGTGTCCCCTGCATCGGCAGACAGACTCTCAACCACTGCACCACCAGGGAAACCCTACCCCGCATTTTTACTCCCTCCCACATGTTTAATTTTTTGCATCATATATATTTACATCTCTTTGTTTTGTGTAGTCCTTAACTTGTTAGTGTGGGCACAGATGATCTTACCACTTTTGTCATTTAACCTTCTTACTTGTCATTTAAGCTTACCAGTTTTATAAGTGGTTGATCTACTACCTTTGCTGTGTATTTGCCTTTACCGATGAGATTTTTCCTTTCATAATGTCCACATTTCTAGGTATGTCTTTTCTTTTCTGCTTAGAGAAGTCCCTTTAACATTTCTTGTAGAGCCAGCTTTGTGGTGCTGAACTTTTAGCTTTTGTTTATCTGTGAAACCCTTTATGTCTCCTTCAAATCTGAATGAGAGCATTGCTGAGTAGGGTATTCTTGGTTTTTGGTTTTTCCCTTTCATCACTTTACATATATCATGCTACTACCTTCTGGCCTCTAGAGTTTCTGCTGAAAAGTCAGTTGCTAGCTTTATTGTAGTTCTTGTGGCTTCTTACTTGCTATTTTTAATATTCTCTCTTTATCTTTAATTTTGCCATTTTAATTACACTGTGTCTTGCTGTGGACCTCTTTTGGTTGATCTTGTTTGGGACTCTCTGTGCTTCCTGGGCCTAGTTGTCAGTTTCCTTTCCCAGCTTAGGGAAGTTGTTAGCTATCATGTCTTCAAATACGTTCTCTTTCCCTTTCTCTCTCTCTTCTCCTCCTGGGACCCCTATAATGCAAATGTTAGTACACTTGCTACTGTTCCAGAAGTCTCCTAAACTGTCCTTACTTTTAAAAATTATTTTCTTTCTATTCTGCTTGAGTGTTTTCCACTACTCTGTCTTCCAGTTCACTAACCCAGTCCTCTGTAGTTTCTAATCTATTGTTGATTCTTTCTAGTATATTTTTTATTTCAGTTATTGTATTCTTCAGCTCTGTTTGGTTCTTCTTTATATTTTCTAACTCTTTCTTAAACTACTCACTGTGATCATCCATTTTTCTCCTTAGTTTGTTGAGCATCTTTATTACCTTGAATTCTTTTTTGGGAAGAATGCTTATCTCCACTTCACTTAGCTCTTCTTTTGGGTTTTTATCTTGGTCCTTCATTTCAAAAATATTTCTCTGTTGCCTCATTTTGCCTGATTCTCTGTTTTTATTTCTGTGTATTAGGAGGTCAGTTATATATTCCAATCTTGGAGAAATGGTCTTATGTAGAAGGTGTCTTATGGGGTCCAGCAGCACATGTCCCTCTGTTCACCAGAGCTATAGGCTCTAGGGGTACCCTTTCTGTGGGCTGTGTGGGTCCTTGTGTTGGGGCAGGGCCGACCACTGTGGGCATGCTGGTAGGCATGACTGGCCCCCAAACCAGTTGGATGCCAGGTCCTACCTAGTGCAGAGGCAGCTGGCTGATTGTGGATGGGGCCAGATCATGGCATGGCTGGTTGCAAGAACTGGGGAGTCCCATTTCTGGTGCTGACCCACTGGTGGATGGGGCTGGACCCTTGCACTAATAAGCTAGAGGGAGGATTCCAAAATGTTGTTTGCCAGCACCATCGTCCTCATAGTAGAATGAACTTCCAAAAATCACTGCCAGCATCTATGTCTCCCATATGAATCCCAGTTGCCTCCTGCCTCTCCCTGAGGCTCTCCAAAATCAGCAAGTGGGTCTGACACAGGCTACTTCCAAATTACTGTTTCTAACGTGGGTCCAGAATGTGTGAGTTGTTGTGTGCACCCTTTAGGAGTGGAGTCTCTGTTTCTAACAACCTTCTGGCTCTCCTGAAAGCAACCTCTGCTGGTCTTCAAAGCCAAATGTTCTGGGGGCTTGTGTTCTCATTGTAGGACCCCTGGTCTGGGGTGCCCACTGTGGGACTCAGACCCCTCATTCCTTGGGGAAAACTCTGCAATTGTGGTTATCCTCCTATTTGTGGGTTGTCCACTGAGGGGTATGCCTATACCACAACTCTACCCCTCCTACCTATCTCGTTGTGGTTCCTTCTTTACATCTTTAGTTGTGTACGATTTTTCTCCTTGTCTTCAGGTCATTCTCATCAATAGTTGTTCTGTAAATAGTTGTAATTTTGGTGTACCCATAGGAGGAGGTGAGCTCAGGGTCTTCCTACTCCACCATCTTGTTCACAGTCCCCACTTCACCCATTTTGACAAGCAAGTACACTATTAGGATTTTTCTAGAGAAATGGCTCTCAAAGTGTAATTACTGGGACAGGCATCACCAGGGAATTTTTTTGAAACGCATATTCTCAGCCAACCTCCAATCCTCTTGAGTCAGAAGCTCTGGGGGTGGGCTCAGCACTTTGTTTTTACAAGCCCTCCAGGTGATTCTAATGCACTCTAAAGCTTGTGAGCAAGAAGCAGAATTCATTTCCAGTCCCAGGCATCACAGGTGATTTCAGCTTCAGGAGAGTTCACACCTGGCAAATGCATTCCTTCCATTTAAACTTCCTCACTGATATCACTGTGGCACAGCCACCCCTCCCCCCAAAATATTATTTACTGACTTTAAGCTTTTCAAAATTTGCAATTTAAACTTCTCCTTGGAGTGTGAATATTAGCATAGATTTCTCATAGAATGCAAATGTTCCTAGTCAGATGTATTTCGAAGCTGAAAAGCCCTCACACCTGTCATCCAATTAGTAAAATGCTTTTACTAATATAGGCAATCCTATATGAATTCCGTCAGCATTCTTAAAACAAAACAGTTACTTGTCTGAAAATGATTGTACGGTGGGGAGGGGTGGCGGTGATGGAAAGAATGTATATAGTGAATGTAAATGTGTGTGTATAAGGTAACTGTCTTAGGCAAATATCTCACACACAGATTATTTAGAGACTACTTTATTTCTGTTGAATAACAACACCTCTCCTCTCTAAAACGCTTATGATAAGGTCACAATACTTCACCTTGGCTTTCATGGTTCCCTGGAATTATTGCTCAGTACAGCCCTCTACACTCTGTTTTCAAGCCATCCAGAGGGCATCCTCCCTGCCTTTTCCACATCACCATGGACTTCTTGGCCTGTCTGCTTTGCTCTCATGTGCCCACATTGACCTCTTCTCTGAAGATTCCCCCAACCCCTCAGTCAGAATAAAGTCTTCCTACTCCATCTCCCTACTCAACTGGCAAAGATGAAATAAAATATTAGTACTCACTGTTAGCAATAACGTGATGGGAGAAGCATTTCCATACACTTCTCATGGGATATAAATGGGAGCAACTTTTCAGGAGAGTCACTGAGTAATATATCCAATGACCCAGTAAGACTACATTTAAGACTTTATCCCAAAGAAATGTTAGGAAAATAATGTTCACTTTTTAGGGAATCTGTCCAATCCATAGACCACCATCCTCTGTTCTTTGGTAACTGGCTCCTGTGTATACTGGGGATTTAGCATAAAGGTTGAGAGCAAATTTTGGAGCTGGTCACCTGGGTTTGAAACTGGCTCTGAAACATGATACGTCTGTCACACTGGGCAAGCAACTTAAATTCTCTGAGCTGTGGTGTTATCACCCATTTAAAATAATGACATTAGTGCTCTCTCTCCTGTGCAAAGGTGGTGTGAGATGCCCCATGGTGAGCACTTGGTCCAGTGCTGGCATCCGGTTCCCACACAGGAACTGTGAATTAGTGTTGCCTTATGACTTTATGCCTCTCTGAAGCCCACTGGACCAAGGTGATGCACATAACAGAAGCTGGATCTATCAGACTATTCTCCTGGGAGTTTGGAATTGTGATTGAGGATCAGGTAGAGAGTCTGTTGCTGGAAGCATAACATAAAACATATTCTTCCATGTGGACTCAGAATCTGTGAAGACTCTTTAGAGAATAAGAAATTTTACAGCACAACAGCACAGGCAAGAAATGGTGAGAGTCCTGGGGGCTTCCCAAGCCTCGGTTCTGCTCTCTACTGGAAGCTTGGCTTTATTTCCATCCTTGGGTTTTAGGAAACACTAAATTCCTTCTACTGAGTAGATTAGCATGGTGATTATTGTCTGTCTGGTCCAGTTTTTGCCTTCTTCTGCCTTGCTCTGTGCCTTGAGGACCAACAATGAGATTGTGGTCATCCAGGGTCAATTGCCCTTGTGACCACACCCTGTTACCTTGTGATTTCATCTTTGAGTTTTTTTTTAAATTAAATTCGCAATTCTATCACAGTCTTCTATAGCATAAAGGATATGCATGGGATTTTCTTTTATTCCCTGAGTTACAGTGTTCTTCTAGACTAGGTTCTTTGTCTTTTCTTCTTATGTTTTCTCCTCCTTTGCAGTGTATTTATAGTTGCTATGGGGTTTTCTTTGTCATATCATGGTTATCATGAGACTTGTCCAGAATTTCTATTTGATCTGCTATAGTGTGAGAGAGTGAGTTCCCCTTAAGTTCCTTTCCACTGAGACCTATTTTTATCCCTCTAAACGACAAACAGGCATTCCAGGTCCTAGCAGGTTGTTTGTTTTTAATTTTGTTTTTGCTTTTGTTTTGGTGGACCTGGAGAGCTCGAGTGGAGTGGCTGAAAGAGAAGGAAAGAGGGGACTTACTTGAGGCTGAGATCAGCCCTTCTTAAATGGGGATCTTTAATGTCTCCGGATTTTGATAGATGACTGTTTTAAACCAGCGTTTGTGACACCTGTGTAGCTGTGGCGTGTCCTATCACCCTGGCAGATAGTCTGAGTGCTCCCCATCGCTGGGGGAGCCCTGGAGCCTGTCCTCCCTCAGGGAGGGTCATCCTCTGTTTTTCACTTCTCACTTAACTCTTCTACTTCCCCAGTGAAAAGAGAAAATGGAAGAAGTCCTTTGTTTCACTTCTCTCCAGTTTGAGGATGATGAATGGGAATTTTAGGGCTTTTGTAGACTCTGTGATTAAGATGCTATATCTGCCAAAACTTTTCCTTTCCTCCTGGGCATGCACAGACTACATTTTCTAGCCTTTCTTGCAGTTAAGGGGGGCCGTGTCTCAGAGGTCTTCTGACCAGGTGAGGTCAGCCACTTCCAAGATTATTCCATAACAACTTATTGTTTGTGACTTTTGAACTTTCTTCTCCTTAATGGAGAGGACCCTGAGACCTTAGAGGAAGAAGGATCCTGGAGAACCTGGAAGCTACCTCAATGGAGTAACCATGTTGGTGTGTAATGAGCAAGAAAGCAGCATGTAACATGTTAAACACTGAGGTTGTATCATTGCATGTTTCAACAATTACCCTACCCTGAATAGTATACTCACCAGTATTGCTTCTTAAATCTTGGAGATGTGGTTCAGATATATGCCACGTCTCACTATAGTATTTTAATTCTTTTCTTGCTGCCACTTGGGGAAATCTGGGGCATTCAATTATTTTCCCTTTCCTTATTTTATTCTACTGGTGATCTATTTTTTGTTTAGTGCTACTTTTTACTAGCTTTTATTCATTTCATTAAAGATATTTTGTAAACCCATGTCAAGCAGACATTGCTTCCTGAAAGTGATTCAGCATATTTTAAAAAATCTATTATAACCATTTTCCCATTCTATCTTGCAGTATATGTAGGTAATTACAAGACTGTTTCTTTTCCAGACTGTAAGTTTCATGGATTCAAGAATAATGACCTAGTTTTATGGTGACTCTCGTGGGTACCACAGCAGCTGGTTCATAGTAGGCACCCAATATTTTTTGACTAATAGGTATACTTGTCATCTGTAAGACAGGATGACTGAGTCCAGAATTTTGTCTGCAAGTTGCAGCTGAAGGTAAATATAAGTGGACTCATCACTGAGAGAAAATACAAGTATAAGCTGCAAATGAATCTTTCAATGGCCATACAGATGATTCTGCCAAAGAAGCTCAACAATTCATCATTTTAACTGCAATAAGAAAAAGTAAGCACAATCTACTGAAGTGCCAGATTCCTTGTCAGTTATGTAGAAATAATCAACAAATCTACTTTGGGAATATCAACAGAAACCCAGTAAAAGTTTTGAAACTGTTAATGTTCAAACACAGGCATGTCAGCTTTGCTGCCTATTGACACACACATTGTAAGATACAAGTCTCTCAATAAACCTTCAATGTTTTAAACCAAATTTTCCTTTAAAGGGTGCAACCTCATTACTTTTGAAGTACATTGGTACTTTATAGCACTTAAGTGAAAATTCTAAAAACCAACAGACCCCTAGAAGAATAATGAGATGTGCAAATGGGACCAAATGGGTGATTGCCGTCTTTTGCCTTTTCCTGGGCTTCCTGAGTTAGTCTGTCCAAAATCCCCATCCATGCACGAAGTTCAAGGCCATGGCTGGTAGTCACTGGAATCTAAAATTTAGGCTGAATATAAAGCAAGATCTTCCTTCATTCCCTTTTCCTACCTATATATCTATCACTCCTTCATGAAGTAGAAAATGTCATTTCCTACCAGCTGATATTCCCAACTTCACCTCTTCTCTGAGCTCTAGATCCAACTGAATACTCCATGTCTCCAGGGGATGCCCCATAGGCACCACAAGTGAAGTGCATAAGACAAAACTCTTGACTGCCACCATCCCTGTCCTATCCTAAACCCACCTGGGGTGGGGGGTGGTCTCACCATCTTAATGTCCCACACTTAATCACATTGCAATACAGGGAACTATTTTTTATTCCTTACCTTTATTTATCTCTTCAGAATATCCTGTCATCACTTCCTCTGAGGTATATTTCTCTACACCTCTTCTTTCACAAAATAATCTTGGTCATCACCGCATCTCACCTAAACCCCAGCAGTAGCTTCCTAATCAGTTTCCTTCTTCTATAGCATTTACTGCCAGTCTATCTACAAAATACAGCCAATGCTATATTTTAAAAACACACGTCAAATCAAATTAGCCTCTCCTTATGAAAGCCCAAAAGGCACTAAATAATTTCACCCGTGTTGCTCTCCATCCACATCCATCCACATTCCATATCATTTTCCTCCTTCAACATTTCCTTTTAGTGATGATTGTCATCCTTTTAGTTGCCCCTACATGCCAAGCCCTTTTCCTTGCATTTGGCTCTTGCACGTGCCATTTACCTCCTGTTAGATGTTTCCCCCGCCTTGAAATGGCTAGTTCCCTATTCTTCCCATCTCACTTTACATGTTACCTCCTCAGAGAAGCCTTCCCAGATTGCCCTCCTTGATCTTTTCCACCTGGGACATTGTTTTGTTCACTCAGTGTCTTGTATAATGCTTGACACTTAGTCAGTGCTTAATAAATATGATTTAAATAAATGAATAAATGATTAAGAGAATTTCTTTACATGAGAGAGCCACTGTAATTAGGATGATACTTTTATATGCTGTTTCTTGTCGATTTATAAGTCAACTGTCACCCAAGCTTTATAGTGAAACAGGTGGAGTTTTTCATGAAGCAAAGAGTTATTTTTGCTCCCCAAAGGGAGAAAAATTCAGGACTAATTCTGGCAGAGAAAGTGCTAGTAAGGTCAATTTAACAAAGGGAGAGAACAGAAATAGCTAACAGGAGGGATTGCTTTATCTATTGTGGAGTAGACGTGAACTCCTTCTTGGTCCCGACTGTAAAATCTACCTAGCTCACTAATGCATTTTGAGAATATCAAGAAGTGCTAAATCTTGCATCTAGATTCACATGGATTAAGCCAGTGCTTGGGGCCACCTATGAAGCCTGATCTCATAGACAAAGGAACCAGAGAGTGAGGGAGACAGTGACATCCTTACAGCCATGTGAAAGGAAAGGATTTTTAGAACAAGGTACAAAATGCAAAAAACGTAAAAGAAAACTTGATACCTTTGAATACATTGAAATTAAAATTACTTCTAAAACCCACATGAACAAAAGGAAAAGACAAGCCACAGACTGGAAAATGCATTTACTGTGCGTATCACCAACAATGTTTTAGTATCCAGAGTATATAAAGAACGCCAACATTTCTCCTTGGAGAACAATTCCACAATATCTGGTAAAGTTGAAGATATTCATACCCAAAAACATAGAAATTCCATTGTAGTCTGAGCCTCTGAAGAACACTTATATGTGGAAAAATGGATAAGGATGTTCTTTGCAGCATTGTTTGTGATAGTGAAAACCTGGAAACATCCTAAGAAAATAAATAAATTATGGCAAAATCAGACAAAAGAAAACTATAGAGTATTTATAAAATTTTAAAACATGCCTGCCAAAACTATGTACCATTTATAGATATGTGTATTAAAAATATGAAAACGTGCATGAGAATAAAAAACATCACATTCATGAGAATGGTTCTTTCTGGAAAGGAAGGCAAAGGAATGGAATCAGCAAATCTGAGGAAAACAATGACGATCTATGAGTGGAAGGGGCATCCATGGGGGCTTGTTATGTTTGCACTAAAGTCATTTGCATATGTGTAAAGTCTCTAAAAATTACACTAAAAATGTTAAGACTTAGGAAATAAATATAAAGAGAAAAAAAGTGGAATAAAGTAAGACGAAACCTGGGCTGAGGTTAACAAACAAAACCCACACTGTACACTACCACCCACATGGCAAAAAATGATTCTAACTCTAGGACATTTATTGAAATAATCATCTAAACTGTGTTCTCAATTGTAGGAAGGTAAGTTCTGGCATGTAGACCATGGCACTGCATAGAGTCAAAACTTTCAGAACCCCCCATTTTGGGGGTGTCAGCAACTATTGCAACCCCTCTGCTTACCCAGGGAGGAGCAGAAATCAGCCTCTGACTCCACCTCTTGCAATGTAGATGGCAAGAGGGGTGAAGTAGCTTGCCTGTTGGACATATTTCTGAGTTAGTCTGACAGAAGAGGCATAAAGTGCATCTCTAAAAGCAAATGAAATTATATTGTCATAAACAGGTAAAAGCTCTGGATGGGGCACAGCAAGCCCAGTGAATCACTCCAGGCTGCTCTCTTTGCATAAAATAATCCAGGATCTTTTCTGCTAAAGGAAGCCATGAATTTTTCTGCTCCCCAAGCAGCAAGAGCACACCTCCACCCTGTTGGCTGTGAGAAAACCTCCTAAGATATATGGGAGGGGAAAATAAAATAGAGCAAGAATTTGGACTCTGAGGAGAAAAAATATGGGTCATGTTTTTGTCTCATTCTGCTCATCTTTGGAGAAACGAAATTCACTTTGAGTCAACTAGGGATTTAACCTCCTTGTAAAGAGGCCAAGATTTTATCATAATATAAAACCTGACACAATTACAATTGAATTTAAACGAGAGGTGTTTTGGTCTTTATTTTTCCCGGAAGCTCTGACAGACACTAGTGCCCATAAGAAATGAGCAATATAAAAAGACATTCTTTCTTTACAATAGGTCAGGACACATCGCTTCACTTCCTCATCTTTTCCCAGTAGCCAGTAGCCTTGGCAATTCTTGGGCAATGGGGGCTCATCCTGGGGGTACCCCAGCTCTCCAGGAAGACATTCAGACTCATGTGCCTCCTTTGCTC
Source organism: Delphinus delphis (assembly GCF_949987515.2). Taxonomy (NCBI): domain Eukaryota; kingdom Metazoa; phylum Chordata; class Mammalia; order Artiodactyla; family Delphinidae; genus Delphinus; species Delphinus delphis. The sequence continues at coordinate 48,782,361 of NC_082692.2, read as the reverse complement.
AATTCCCGATGGCCAGGGTAAATGGGACCTGGATCCCCAAAGAAGTGTTGCCACTACCCCAACATCCGGAGCCTAGAGACAGGAAACTTTCATGGTGGTGAGTACCATGTCACCCCTGCTTTCCACAGAGAGTGGCAGGCTGTGATATCTCCATTTAGAAACAGGTCACCCAGATTGTGATGACATATATTTACATTTCAAACTACTTCCAGCAAAGCTTGTGTAATCTAAATGAACGTGACACCCTTGGGGAAGATAATTCCTCAATGTGAGGACACTCCAGCGGTAGTTAGTTGACATTTATTCAGAAGACCACACACCAGAGATGGCATCCACAAGGCTTCAGCTACCTTGATCTCTGATCAACCCAGAAGTGTGCTAATTAGCGTCATGAATGTTATAAATGGATTGTCATTGGTGAAATCAATAGTTTGTTAATAAGCAAATGGGTATCAGATATGGGCTTTCCTTTGTGAAAATGACAGTCTTCAAGATACAAGGATGGGTTAGAATATGGCAGATATATCCCTACTCTTACATGAACAGAGAATTTTAAAAACTCTAGCACACCACCTACCCTTAGTAATAGCTCCCTACGTTTAATTCCTACTTCGTCCTGGGATGCTGGTTTAGAAGATTCTTGATCATTTGATTCTAAAAAGAAAAATGGTGAAAAAATGTATGCCACAGAATATTTCACATTTGCCTTAAGTGAAATTTTCATACCAGGTGATTTGGGAGTGGACAAAAGGACAGAGAACCAAGATTTCGTTAAGTTTATAGAACTTTGGGCTTGCTTGTTTTAGATTTTAGATGTATGGAAGAATGCTGTTTAAGACTTGTTTTCCTTATAGCTCATAGAGATACAGGGAGGGAAATAGCGAATCTTAACATCTCTAATACTAAAAGGAAGCTAGTTGTGCATAGCCAATTAGGTTTAAGTCAACTTTTAGCATAAGGACTAAGGCAGACTCAAATAATGACTCAAAGAGAAAGCAGAATTGGAAAAGACCGATGTACGTAATGGGTCAATAAATGACTGATGGGAAAAGAGAGTTAGAGACAGGGGGACTTATAGGGACAAAGAGAAGTAAAAAAAGAAAAATAATTGAAGGTACCAACCCGGAATGGGAATGATAGGAAATATGGAAAACAAATAGGTAATATGAATATGTATATTCAAAGCTTGGTAATAAGATAAAATCATGACCGCACGTCCTTTCAATGTCAGAGGATTATTGTCTAGCCAGACGTCCCCAGGATTATTTAATTTTCTGGGAGAAGTTACCTTTGTTTGATTAGCTATTTCCCTTGATTAGGAATTGTAATCTTTGAAGTTAAATGTTAACTTTAGATTTTCTCTGATACAAACGCAAATGATACCTGAACACTAGAAATGGTAATGCCAAGATGACCATTTTTATTACTTATATTTTCACCATTTTACCAGTTTTATTGCCCTGAAGGAAGTAGACAAATTTTGTATCTAAATTTAACAATCTTATTCCAGGAGTAATTCTTTCAGGGCCTATATAAAATGAGATTTTCAAATTCTCTTTGAATCAGCTTTAACATCCTGCTGGTTCCCTCATTAATGAATTAAATAAATCTTTGATATGATCGTCATGTTTTAATTTTAATTATACTTGTGTATAAAGTTGGAAGAGTTGCCAACACGTTTATATGTAGCTTCCAATGGCTCAAAGCGTCAAGAGACAGATTGTTGTCTTATTATTGCTCTCCAAATACCTACAGGGAAAGATATTACATGTTCTCTTTGGGTGGAAATATTTTCATTCGCATTTCACAAAGAAGAAAACTGAGCTTGAAGAGGTGAAGTACATTTGCCTTCATTAAAAGTACCAGAGTGTGTACTCAGAAGGATGCCTGAGTCTTTTGCCCAAGTTATACAACCTTTAGATTCCATGAATAGAATTAGAAAATGAAATTAAAGAGTCGCCACATAAACACACTTCTACCTGAAGCAGCCTCTTAGTGCAACTGCTCTGTGTTGCTCCAGGCACTTTGCAGAAGCTTCTAGTGCTGTCTAGCAAAGACTTCTGCTGCCTGAGGCTGATTCCTTCCTCTGTGAGATGATCTGCATTCTTATCAAGAAAGCACGTTTTATGGGCTCCTCCCACAGCTCTCTCCTAATAGCCGGATAAAATAATCTTGGCTTTGGTTCTAACTAGGGCATTTGGGGGAAACAATGCAATTACTATTGCAATTTTGGAATTGTCAGCGAATGAAAGAAAATACGTCCAAGAAGAGCAAAATGTTCTAAAACCAACATTCTCCCCGTTTTGAGACCAAGGTTTTAAAAAGTTACATATTCCTCATTTTTTCACTTTCTTTCTTCCTTTAGAACTTGCAGATTAATTTTGATAGACAGAGAGAGGACAGGAAAGTCAGAACTTCAACAAGACTCCCAAAGAGGAGAGAGATGCTGAGAAAGGACCCTTTTATTATCAACTCATCCCATTTGTTGTATTTTTCTGGGCGTCCTGCTAGATATATCCACTTATGGAATTTAGGGTCTATTTATAAAGACAACATGAACATAGAGCAGACAGTTCAATCGTTCAGTATGAAATGTTGTGAGACAGACCCTAAATGTTATAGAAATTCAGAAAGATGTGGGTGGGGTGGGGCAGGGGAAACCAGGTCATCTGTCAACACAGGTAATTGTGAATGTAGAGATCAAAGTCCATGGGGGTCGCCAGTAATTTGTAATGTGGCCACGCAAGAAATAAAGATTTCCAAGGGCAAGGTAGATCAGTTTGCAGAGTTTGTCTTATGTAATAATAATAATAATAAAGTCCTATTTATTGAGTTCTTACTTTTTGCCAGGTATAGTAAGTATCAATTCACACATATGTCATGTGTAGCTAATTTCATTTGGTCCTCAGTCTGTGAGATAGATAAAATTACACCCATTTTACAGATGAGAAGACTGACATGCTGCCCAAGATCTTAACCGGGGGTTACTGAATTCATTCCCTGTGTGTGTTCATGTGGAGGGGGGACAGTACATGTGTGCCTGGGTGGAGGTGGGACAATCAATCACGTGGTGAATTTGCAAGGCACTGAGGAACAACAGGCGTTAGAGAATAACTTTGGATTTTTTTCTTCGGTCCACGGTGTGATTAAATCAGGATGCAGGATAGAAAAGCAGAGAGAGGGAAAGGAGAACCTAGATTGTAATACACATTTCTTGCCAAAAGATTAGTTCCTTCTATTTAAAAAATATGTCTTTATTGCCTTCATATAGTTATATGCTTTATAATTTTTGTTTTAATTATAAATTTTGGTTAAATGTAAACCAATCATAAAGAGTTATTTGGGAAATTATTGTATAATTTTAAAAGCATTTTAAATACTTTTTTTGGTCCTAGTAATGCTGTGAGATGGGAAGGGCAGGGATCACTTCATCCTTTGTACAGAGGAGGGAAATGGGGTAGAAAGTTTCAGTGTCCCTCTTTCTCTGTCTTCAGTGGCCATGAACAACATCATTACTTGTCCACTAGAGTCAAACACACCAAACATTTAAAAATTGTATTTTATATATAAAATAGATAATTAATAAGGACCTACTATAGAGCACAGGGAACTCTGCTCAGTACCCTGTAATGACCTATATGGGAATGGGGTCTAGAAGAGAGTGGATATATGTGTACGTATAACTGACTCACTTTGCTGTACAGCAGAAACTAACCCAACATTGTAAATCAACTACACTCCAATAAAATTTTTAAAATATAAAAATAAAAATCACCCTTGAGTCCTCTCTTTTCCGTATGGTCTCACTCCAATCAGCCACCATGACCAACAGCCGTCCATCGCTTTAATAATGATGAAATGCAATGCCTCCACCCTCTGTTTAGATCAATTGTGACACCACCATTACTCTCCTCCAACAACCCGAACTGACCATCTTGCCTCCAGTCTCACTAACAGCCAATGCCTTTCACCACTACGGCCAGTGGGAGTTTTATGAAATGTCCATCTGATGCTCTCTTAGCCACCACATCAAATGATTTGGGTTTTTTATGAGTATATACAAACTCCTGGGTAGAGCATGCAAGCCCCTTCATGGTCCAGCCCTCATGAAACCCCAAAGTCTTATTCCTTACTGTTTGCCGTCTGCTCACCAACCCTTAGTCATACATCCACCCCGTGCACCGTATCTTCCAGATGCACCAAATACTTCCTGCTGGCCCCAGAGACCTCACCCTGGAAATCTTCCCGTGTGTTGTTCTGTGTGCCTGGAATACCCTTCCTTCTTGTCCACACAGGGCTTTGGATTTCACTTGCTACACCTCCTTCCCCAGAAAGCCTTTCTAACTCCCACAGACTAGAATCAGATGACTTTCTGTATATACTTAACCATGTCATAGCACTCATTACTCTCGCACCACGCTGTTTTCCTGTTTGTCAATCTCATCACTAGACTCCAAAGATATCATCACATGCTTCTGTTCCTCTGCCATCCATTCCTTTCATACCTCTTAAGATACATTAAGATACATATACATCTTTATACATTAAAAGGGCTTTATTGGGTAAAGCCTTCAACTGGGCTCTAGGGAACAAAAGACATATAAAATATGTTTCTTTTCCTTGAGGGAGTTTTTTTAGGAAACTTGAAAAAAGAAAATTTTTTTCAAAGAAAAATAACATGTACCAGATGTAGTAAGTTGAATGACAGCTCCACACAAGATATGTCCACTCAGAACGTGCTCTTATTTGGAAAAAGAAAGGGTCTTTGCAGATGTAATCAAGTTAGAGATCTTTACATGAGATCATCCTGGCTGATCTGAGTGGGGCCTAAATTCAATGGCAAGTGTCCTTACCAGTGGAGAAGATTCTAAGAGAAGAGGAGAAATACAGGAGAAGGCGATATGAAGACAGAGGCAGAGGATGGAGTAATGAACAAGCCAAGGATTGTCAGCTGCCCCCAGAGGCCAGGGGAGAGAAGCCGGGGACAGATTCTCCCCCAGAGCTTCCAGGAGAGCCAGCCCCATTGACACCTTGATTTTGGACTTCTGGCCTCTGGAACTAAGAGGGGATATATTTCTGTTGTTTGAAGGCTTCCAGTTTGTGGTAATTTGTTACAGCAGCCATAGGCAACTAATACACCAGATAATAACAATAACAAGAAAGCAAGACCTCACTTATTTTTAGTGCTTTTGCACATGTTAACTCAGTTCCAACGATTCAATATGTGATCTTTTCCTTTTCCTTGCACACATTTTCCGATCATCAGACTTTAGTGACATGCAATAAAGATGCAGTAAGTACTTCATAAGCATTGATTGACAGGTAACTATATTTTGTGTGATAAGAGAGATACTACCGCAAGCAGAACAAAAGTGCAAATACAGAAATGTGTGCCTCCCTTACCTCTAAAGGGGAAAAAAAATCTATCAGCAATAGGAAAGAACTATCAAAGGTACATGATATCAAGGATCTAAATGGGGAAACATTAAGTCACAGCACAAGCTCTTTTGTGACAGTGTAAAAGTATAAATTTTTCACCAAGTTAGAAAATAAATATCTACCACCTTGTCCAAGTTACACGAGCTCCTCCAACATTTTAATCATGCTCCACAGTGATCTCCAATTCAAGACAGATACATTAGTAACCAATATATTCAGAACTATTTAGGATTTTAACAGTGGAGAAAAGAGTTTCTTTTCCAAAAAAAAAAATTTAAAATGGGCAAACAAAAGAGGGAAAAAATATATAATAGACACTATTGCCTGGAACTGAAGGAGATAAGTGAAAAAGGGGAGCCAAATTTTTCTTCTTTTATGATTTGAAGTTTGATAGCTTACACCATTACTTGGTAGCAAATGCTGTCCTTCCCACTGAGGGAAACAGTCCCTGAACTGAGGGAACTTACATTCTGGTGCTGCTCTTACAAAACTACAAAACAAAGCATTATGTAAATCTGTAATAGAAAGAGCAATGCCATCATCATCTTCTGCATAATATTAACAGTTAATTAGCATTGAGTGCTTATTATGTAATAGGCACTTTTCTAGGCTCTTTTCTTTTCTTTTTTTATTTTATATTGGAGTATAGTTGATTTACACTGTTAAATGTGTTAGTTTCAGGTGTACAGCCAAATGATTCAGTTACACATACACATATATCGATTCTTTTTCAAATTCTTTCCCATTTATAGGCTTTTTTCAAGTTAATTTATTCAATACAACAAACTACTATCACTCTATTTTACAGAGGAGGAAACAGGCACAGAGAAATGAAGTAAATTGCCCACTGGTTGATAAATGGGAAGTGGTAGAGAAAGGATTGAAATCCAGCAGCCTGGTCCAGAGCTCTGGGTTTCAGTTACTATATTATCTTGCAACGAGATGCTATAAGAGTAACTTAGAACAACTGTTAACAATCATTTTACGGAATTAATTAATCAGTCTTTAGTCCACAGCACACAGAACAAATTCAATAACAACCTCAGTCTCATACTCACCATTTGAAAAAAATGTGGAAAATAAGAATACTTATTTTGCAGGATTCATGTGAGGATTCAAGACTAGAATGGCTTGTAAATCAACTATACTCCAATATAAAATAAAAATTTAGGGCTTCCCTAGTGGCAAAGTGGTTGAGAGTCCGCCTGCCGATGCAAGGGACACGGGTTCGTGCCCCAGTCCGGGAAGATCCCACATGCCATGGAGTGGCTGGGCCCGTGAGCCATGGCCGCTGAGCCTGCGCGTCCAGAGCCTGTGCTCCGCAATGGGAGAGGCCGCAACAGTGAGAGGCCCGTGTACTGCAAAAAATAAAAAAATAAAAATAAATAAATAAATAAAATTTTTTAAAAAAGGACTAGGATGGGTGTGAATGTACCAGAACAAAAAAAAAAAAAAAAAAAAAAAAAAAAAAAAGGATTTTAATAAACATTGAGTTTAAAATAATTATACACAGACTATTCTATGGACTCTTCTTTACCTTTAAAACATTAGCTTAAAATTGTGCTGAAAATGTGTAAAGATAATAGTGAAACCTCCAAAGTATATAATAAATCCATAAGTCATTTCCTATAGCAAAAAGAAAAGCTATATTTTCATGAAACTGTCATATTTTCCTCCTGGGCACACAGGAAAACTACATTTCACGGCCCAACTGGTATCTGAGAGGAGCCATGAGCTCTTTCCTAGTTAATGGATCTGAAAGAATGTGACATATACCACTTCTAGATCTGGCCTCTAAAACCTGCACTTCTGCATCTAATGTATCAGCTCTGTCAGACAAATCCTCCTACTGAGGGCAACTGGAAAAAGTAGATGGAATGGGAAACAAAGAAAAACAAAACTAAAAACTTCTCTTCAAAGCAATCAGAGAGGAGGAGCTTCAAGATGGCGGAGGAGTAAGATGCGGAGATCACCTTCCTCCCCACAAATACATCAGAAATACATCTACATGTGGAACAACTCCTACAGAACACCTTTTGAACGCTGGCAGAAGACCTCAGACCTCCCCAAAAGAAAGAAACTCCCCAAGTACACGGGTAGGGCAAAATAAAAAAGAAAAAACAGAGACAAAAGAATAGGGACTGGACTTGCACCAGTGGGAAGGAGCTGTGAAGGAGGAAAGGTTTCCACACACTAGGAAGCCCCTTCGCAGGCAGAGACTGCGGGTGGCGGAGCGGGGAAGCTTCGGAGCCAAGGAGGAGAGTGCAGCAACAGCGGTGTGGAGGGCAAGGCAGAGAGATTCCCTCACAGAGGATCGGTGTTGACGGGCACTCACCAGCCCGAGAGGCTTGTCTGCCCACCCGCCGGGGCGGGTGGGGGCTGGGAGCTGAGGCTCGGGCTTCGGTAGGAGCGCACGGAGAGGACTGGGGTTGGCTGCGTGAACACAGCCTGAAGGGGCTAGTGCGCCGCAGCTAGCTGGGAGGGAGTCTGGGAAAAAGTCTGGAGTTGCCGAAGAGGCAAGAGACGTTTTCTTGCCTCTTTGTTGCCTGGAGCACGAGGAGAGGAGATTAAGAGCGCTGTTTAAAGGAGCTCCAGAGACGGACGCGAGCCTCGGCTATCAGAGCGGATGCCAGAAATGGGCATGAGATGCTAAGGCCGCTGCTGCCGTCACCAAGAAGCCTGTGTGTGAGCACAGGTCACTATCCACACCTCCATCCCGGGAGCCTGTGCAGCCCTGATCAGGGTCCCGTGATCCAGGGACAATTTCCCCGAGAGAACGCACGGCACGCCTCAGGCTGATGCAACGTCACGCTGGCCTCTGCCACCGCAGGCTTGCCCCACATCCATACCCCTTCCTCCCCCCGGCCTGAGTGAGCCAGAGCCCCCGAATCAGCTACTTCCTTAACCCCGTCCTGTCTGAGTGAAGAACAGATGCCCTCCAGCGACCTACCCACAGAGGTGGGGCCAAATCCAAAGCTGAACCCCGGGAGCTGTGCAAACAAAGAAGAGAAATGGAAATCTCTCCAAGCAGCCTCAGGAGCAGAGGATTAAATGTCCACAATCAACTTGATGTATCCTGCATCTGTGGAATACCTGAATAGACAACGAATCATACCAAATTGAGGAGGTAGACTTTGGGAGCAACGATATAGATATATTTTTCCATTTTTCTCTTTTTGTAAGTGTGTATGTGTATGTTTCTATGTGTGATTTTGTCTGTATAGCTTTGCTTTTACCATTTGTCCTAGGGTTCTGTCTGTCTGGTGTTTTTATTTGTTTGTTTTTAAATTTTTCTTAATAATTATTTTTTATTTTAATTACTTTATTTTACTTTATTTTGACTTCTTTTTTTTCTCCCTTTTATTCTGAGCCATGTGGATGACAGGCTCTTGGTTCTCCAGCCAGGTGTCAGGGCTGTGCCTCTGAGGTGGGAGAGCCAAGTTCAGGACACTGGTCCACAAGAGGCCTCCCAGCTCCACATAATATCAAATGGGGACAATCTCGGAGAGATCTCCATCTCAACGCCAAGACCCAGCTCCACTCAATGACCAGCAAGCTACAGTGCTGGACACCCTATACCAAACAACTAGCAAGACAGGAAGAAAAACCCACCCACTAGCAGAGAGGCTGCCTAAAATCCTAATAAGGTCACAGACATCCCAAAACACCACCAGACGTGGACCTGCCCACCAGAAAGACAAGATCCAGCCTTATCCACCAGAACACAGGCACTAGTCCCCTCCACCAGGAAGCCTACACAACCCACTGAACCAACTTTAGCCAGTGGGGACAGACACCAAAAACTACGGGAGTTACAAACCTGCAGGCTGCAAAAAGGAGACCCCAAACACAGTAAGTGAAGCAAAATGAGAAGACAGAAAAACACATAGCAGATGAAGGAGCAAAGTAGAAACCCACCAGACCTAACAAATGAAGAGGAAATAGGCAGTCTACCTGAAAAAGAATTCAGAATAATGATAGTAAAGATGATCCAATATCCTGGAAATAGAATGGAGAAAATACAAGAAAGGTTTAACAAGGACCTAGAAGAACTAAAGAGCAAACAAACAGTGATGAACAACACAATAAATGAAATTAAAAATTCTCTAAAAGTGATCAATAGCAGAATAACTGAGGCAGAAGAACGGATAAGTGACCTGGAAGATAAAATAGTGGAAATAACTACCGCAGAGCAGAATAAAGAAAAATGAATGAAAAGAATTGAGGACAGTCTCAGAGAACTCTGGGAAAACATTAAACACATCAACATTCGAATTGTAGGGGTCCCAGAAGAAGAGAAAAAGAAAGGGACTGAGAAAATATTTGAAGACAATATAGTTGAAAACTTCCCTAATATGGAAAAGGAACTAGTTAATCAACTCCAGGAAGCACAGAGAGTACCATACAGGATAAATCCAAGGAGAAACATGCCAAGACACATATTAATCAAACTATCAAAAATTAAACACAAAGAAAAAATAGCAAAAGCACCAAAGGAAAAACAACAAATAATATACAAGGGAATCTTCATAAGGTTAACAGCTGATCTTTCAGCAAAAACTCTGCAAGCCAGAAGGGAGTGGCAGGACATATTTAACGTGATGAAGGACAAAAATCTACAGCCACGATTACTCTACCCAGCAAGGATCACATTTAGATTTGACAGACAAATTAAAATCTTTACAGACAAGCAAAACCTAAGCAAATTCAGCATCACCAAACCAGCTTTACAACAAATGCTAAAGGAACTTCTCTAGGCAGGAAATACAAGAGAAGGAAAAGACTTACAAGAACAAACCCAAAACAATGAAGAAAATGATAATAGGAACATACATATCGATAATTACCTTAAATGTAAATGGATTAAATGCTCCAACCAAAATACATAGACTGCCTGAATGGATACAACAACAAGACCCATATATATGCTGTCTACAAGAGACCCACTTCAGACCTAGGGACACATACAGACTAAAAGTGAGGGGATGGAAAAAGATATTCCATGCAAAAGGAAATCAAAAGAAAGCTGGAGTAGCAAGTCTCATATCAGACAAAATAGACTTTAAAGCAAAGACTATTACAAGATACAGAGAAAGACACTACATAATGATCAACGATCAATCCAAGAAGAAGATATAACAATTGTAAATATTTATGCACCCAACATAGGATCACCTCAATACACAATGCAAATACTAACAGTCATAAAAGGGGAAATCGACAGTAACACAATCATAGTAGGGGACTTTAACACCCCACTTTCACCAATGGACATATCATCCAAAATGAAAATAAATAAAGAAACACAGGCTTTAAATGATACATTAAATGAGATGGACTTAATTGATATTTATAGGACATTCCATCCAAAAACAACAGAATACACATTCTTCTCAAGGGTCCATGGGACATTCTCCAGGATAGATCATATCATGGGCCACAAATCAAGCCTTCGTAAATTTAAGAAAATTGAAATCACATCAAGTATCTTTTCTGACCACAACACTATGGGGCTAGATATCAACTACAGGAAAAAATCTGTAAAAAATACAAACACATGGAGGCTAAACAATAAACTACTTAATAACCAAGAGATCACTGAAGAAATCAAAGGAGAAAACCAAAAATACCAAGAAAAAAATGACAAGAAAACATGACGGCCCAAAACCTATGGGATGCAGCAAAAGCAGTTCTAAGAGGGAAGCTTAGAGCAATACAATCCTACCTTAAGAAACAAGAAACATCTCAAATAAACAACCTAACCTTACACCTAGAGCAATTAGAGAAAGAAGAACAAAAAAACCACAAAGTTAGCAGAACGAAAGAAATGAAGATCTGATCAGAAATAAATGAAAAAGAAATTAAATGATAGCAATGATCAATAAAACTAAAATCTGGTTCTTTGAGAAGATAAACAAAATTGATAAACCATTAGCCAGACTCATCAAGAAAAAAAGGGAGAAGACTCACATCAATAGAATTAGAAATGAAAAAGGAGAAGAGAAGTAGCAACTGACACTGCAGAAATACAAAGGATCATGAAAGATTACTACAAGCAACTATATACCAATAAAGTGGACAACTTGAAGAAATGGAAAAATACTTAGAAAAGCACAACCTTCGGAGACTGAACCAGGAATAAATAGAAAATAGGAACACACCAATCACAAGCACTGAAATTGAAACTGTGATTAAAAATCTTCCAAAAAACAGAAGCCCAGGAACAGATGGCTTCACAGGTGAATTCTATCAAACATTTAGAGAAGAGCTAACACCTATCCTCCTCAAACTCTTCCAAAATATAGCAGAGAGAGGAACACTCCCAAACTCATTCTACGAGGTCACCATCACCCTGATACCAAAACCAGACAAAGATGTCACAAAGAAAGAAAACTACATGCCAATATCACTGATGAACATAGATGCAAAAATCCTCAACAATATACTAGCAAACAGAATCCAACAGTACGTTAAAAGGATCATACACCATGATCAAGTGGGGTTTATCGCAGGAATGCAAGGATTCTTCAATATATGCAAATCGATCAATGTGATAAGCCATATTAACACAATGAAGGAGAAAAACCATATGATCATCTCAATAGATGAAGAGAAAGCTTTTGACAAAATTCAACACCCATTTATGAAAAAACTCTCCAGAAAGTAGGCATAGAGGGAACTTACCTCAACATAATAAAGGCCATATATGACAAACCCACAGTCAACATCATCCTCAATGGTGAAAAACTGAAACCATTTTCACTAAGATCAGGAACAAGACAAGATTGCTCACTCTCACCACTATTATTCAACACAGTTTTGGAAGTTTTAGCCACAGTAACCAGAGAAGAAAAAGAAATAAACGGAATCCAAATTGGAAAAGAAGTAAAGCTGTCACTGTTTGCAGATGACATGATACTATACATAGAGAAACCTAAAGATGCTACCAGAAAACTACTAGAGCTAATCAATGAATTTGGTAAAGTAGCAGCATACAAAATTAATGCACAGAAATCTCTTGCATTCCTATACACTAATGATGAAAAATCTGAAAGTGAAATTGGGAAAACACTCCCATTACCACTGCAACTAAAAGAATAAAATATCTAGGAATAAACCTACCTAAGGAGACAAAAGGCCTGTATGCAGAAAACTATAAAACATTGATGAAAGAAATTAAAGATGATACAAATAGGTGGAGAGATATACCGTGTTCTTGGATTAGAAGAATCAACATTATGAAAATGACTCTACTACCCAAAGCAATCCACAGATTCAATGCAATCCCTATCAAACTACCACTGGCATTTTTTCACAGAACTAGAACAAAAAATTTGTATGCAAACACAAAAGACCCTCAATAGCCACAGCAATCTTGAGAAAGAAAAACAGAGCTGGAGAAATCAGGCTCCTGGACTTCAGACTATACTACAAAACTACAGTAATCAAGACAGTATGGTATTGGCACAAAAACAGATATATAAATCCATAGAACAGGATAGAAAGCCCAGAGATAAACCCATGCACATATGGTCATCTTATTTTTGAGAAAGGAGGCAAGAATATACAGTGGAGAAAAGACAGCCTCTTCAATAAGTGGTGCTGGGAAAACTGGACAGCTACATGTAAAAGAATGAAGTTAGAACACTCCCTAACACCATACACAAAAATAAACTCAAAATGGATTAAAGACCTAAATGGAAGGCCAGAAACTATCAAACCATTAGAGGAAAAGACAGGCAGAGCACTCTATGACATAAATTACAGCAAGGTCCTTTTTGACCCACCTCCTCAAGAAATGGAAATAAAAACAAAAATAAACAAATGGGACCTAATGAAACTTCAAAGCTTTTGCACATCAAGGGAAACCATAGACAAGACCAAAAGACAACCCTCAGAATGGGAGGAAATACTTGCAAATGAAGCAACTGACAAAGGATTAATCTCCAAAATTTACAAGCAGCTCAATATCAAAAAACAAACAACCCAATCCAAAAATGGGCAGAAGACCTGAATAGACATTTCTCCAAAGAAGACATACAGATTGCCAACAAACCCATGAAAGAATGCTCAACATCATTAATCATTAGGGAAATGCAAATCAAAACTACAATGAGATATCATCTCACACCAGTCAGAATGGCCATCATCAAAAAATCTAGAAACAATAAATGCTGGAAAGGGTGTGGAGAAAAGGGAACCCTCTTGCACTGTTGGTGGGAATGTAAATTGATACAGCCACTATGGAGAACAGTATTGAGGTTCCTTAAAAAACTACAAATAGAACTACAATACGACCCAGGAATCCCACTACTGGGCATGTACCCTGAGAAAACCATAATTCAAAGAGAGTCATGTACCAAAATGTTCATTGCAGCTCTATTTACAAAAGCCAGGACATGGAAGCAACCTAAGTGTCCATCAACAGATGAATGGATAAAGAAGATGTGGCACATATATACAATGGAATATTACTCAGCCATGAAAGGAAACCAAACTGAATTTTTTGTAGTGAGGTGGATGGACCTAAAGCCTGCCATACAGAGTGAAGTAAGTCAGAAAGAGAAAAACAAATACCGTATGCTAACACATATATATGGCATCTAAGGGAAAAAAAAGGTCATGAAGAACCTAGGGGCAAGATGGGAATAAAGATGCAGACCTACTAGAAAATGGACTTGAGGATACGGGGAGGGGGAAGTGTTAGCTGCGACAAAGTGAGAGGGTGGCATGGACATATATACACTACCAAACATAAAATAGATAGCTAGTTGGAAGCAGCCGCATAGCACAGGGAGATCAGCTCAGTGCTTTGTGACCACCTAGAGGGGTGGGATAGGGAGTGTGGGAGGGAGGGAGATGCAAGAGGGAAGAGATATGGGGACATATGTATATGTATACCTGATTCACTTTGTTATAAAGCAGAAACTAACACACTATTGTAAAGCAAGTATACTCCCATAGAAATGTTAAAAAAACAAAAAAAGCAACCAAAGATGTTTGAAGGCATTGCAGAGTTATCAGGACAGATGGAACTGAATGACCATGATGCTACTGACCAGAAACAAGAAATCACTGAGGTGAGAATAGCTTTCTACACCACCTCTATCAATCTAATCATCTATCAGTGTACATAACAAATTGGCATATTTGGAGAAAAACAGCAGAAAGCAGCTGCCAGCTAAGCAGACCTACTGACCTTGTGTCATGCTAGGGGGGAACTAAATCAGAAGTTTAGGGCTCATCTGGTACAAATCTCTACAGAATTACACTCCATGGTTACAATAAAGCAGATCTTACAAGAATTGAAATGCAACCTCAAATCAGCTCTAATCTTTTAGCCAGAAACTAAACAAAATCCTTTCTGGAGAAAGAAAACAGCATCCATAGACTCTAACATTTATTAAATACAACTTCCAGCATTCAGTTCAGAATTACCAGGCATATAAAGAGACAGAAGAGAAAAGGCAATGAAAAGAAACAGACATTAGGGTGATGCAGATACATGAGCTACCAGACACGGACTTAAAATAACTGACTTTTATGTTTAAGAAAATAGTCAAGATGATAATTTCACCAGAGAACTTGAATCTATGACAAATTAAGGAAATTCTAGAATTAAAAAAAATACAATTACTGAAGTTAAGAATACAGCTTAGAATTCCATACAAAGTGAATACCTCAAAAGTGAAGGTGAGGAGGGTGTAAAGAGTTTGGAAGTTGTCACTCTTTCCCAAGAACAAGTAAAAACTAAACACACTAAAAAATCAGCAACTCTTCTTGGATCCATAAGAGAGGGGAGGACAAAGGGCAAACTGCTGCCCCCAAGTTTGGAGAGACAGGACATACAGATCATCATCGTTTTTCAGAGCAGAGAAAGAGGAAATTGCTGCAGGACGAGTACCAGGGTAGGAAGACCTGATCTGTCATTGATGAATTGCTGGAGGCTCACTGTGGAGAACTCCCAGAGTTAAATCCTCCAGGGGACCCAGTCACAGGGGGACCCCACAACACTGTGAGATTTATCTCCAGGGACTCCACCAGATTCTCATGTAAATACCTGAGAAAAAGTCCCTCAGGCTTCTTCTAGGGAGAGGGAATCATGAACAACCATTTTGAAATATAAAAGAGCTCTCTGTTCTTCTTAACAAGGGCTGCCCTCAGGGAAAGCTACAGTCGACCCTTGAACAATACGGGGTTTAAGAGCACCTACCCCACTTGCAGTAAAAAACCCTCATATAACTTTACTGTTGGCCCTCCAGTATCTATGGTTCTGCATCTGCATATTCAACCAACCACAGATCATGTAGAACTGTAGTGGAAAAACCCACGTATAAGTGGACCCTGCAGATCAAACCCACGTGGTTCGAGGGTCAGCTGTATTTTAGCACAGCCTAACCTGCTGAGGGCATTATCAGAGCCTAACCGACCTGGGGAAAGGGAAATCCCTAACTCCAGCCACTCAAGCCATCCTCTCCCACCTAAGTGGCGAGAAAACTGAGAAACACTTGTGCGTTCACAGTCCAGAGGCACAGGCTCACTGGGAGCCTGAGATCTAGAATGCTTCCCCTCCCCCCACACCTCACCCCCACATCACTAAAGATCTACTCACAGCAGTTCCTCTTACCCAGTACATCATGGCCAGCTATAAAGAAAGAATCATAAGACATACAAAAAGGCAAAAAAATGCAATTTGAAGAGACAGAGCAAGCATCAGAGAACCAGACATAGCAGGGATGTTGGAATCATCAGACAGGGAATTTTAAACAACTATGATTACTATGCTAAAGTATCTAATGGATAAAGTAGATAGCAGGCAAGAACAGATGGGCAATGCTAGCAGAGAGACGGAAATCCTAAGAAAGAACCAAAAAGAAATTTTATAGATTAAACAAAAACAACAACAACCCTCTGTAAGAGAAATAAAGAATGCCTTTGACATGCTCATCAGTAGACCGGACACAGCTGAGGAAAGACTCATCGAGATAGAGGATATTTCAATAGAAATCTCAAAAACTGAAAAACAAAGGGGACACAGACTGAAAAGACAGAACAGAATTCCAGGGACTGTGGACAACTACAAAAGGTGTAACAGATGTGTAATGGGAATACCAGAAGGAGAAGAAAGGGAGAAAGGAACAGAAGAAATATTTGCAACAATAAAGACTGAGAATTTCCCCCAAATTAATGCCAGACACCAAACTACAGCTCCGGGAAGCTCAGAGAACACCAAGGAGAAAAGATGTCAAAAATCTACACCTAGGAATACCATCCTCAACTACAGAAAATAATGATACGGAAAAAATCCTGAAAGAAGCCAGAGGGAAAACATATTACCTACAGAGGAACAAAGATCAGAACTGCATCCAACTTTGCCTCAAACAAGAAGAGTGGAGTGAAATTTTTTAAATCTTGAGAGAAAAGCAGTGAAGGTGAAATAAGACATTTCACAATGAATGGAAACTGACGAATTTGCAAATACACGAGTTTTTATATTTTATCTTTTTATGTATTACATGAGTTTTTATGTATTACCTGAGTGTTTTATTTTCTGAAAATTCATCAATCTATATACATGACATGATAAAATTTTATTTTTAAAAAAGGTCTGCAGATGGGCTTCCTTGGTGGCGCAGTGGTTGACAGTCCGCCTGCCGATGCAGGGGACACGGGTTTGTGCCCCGGTCCGGGAGGATCCCACTTGCCGTGGAGCGGCTGGGCCCGTGAGCCATGGCTGCTGAGCCTGCACGTCCGAGGACTGTGCTCCACAACGGAAGAGGCCACAACAGTGAGAGGCCCACACACCGCGGAAAAAAAAAAAAAAAAAGGTCTACAGAATGATGAGTGAAGATTGATAAACAGTGAAGCTTTAATGACTATATCCAGCCTCTCCCACTAAACTGACCACCAGCCACCAGCTCAAGTTCAATGTTTTAAGAATTGGGCAATTTAAAAAAGTGTTGCATTTATGATATTTCGTAAACCCTCCTGAGATGGTCTGCTTGCTCTTTCCTTGTCTCTGTGCTGAAGGCAGAGGATGTTGTGGAGGACTTGAGTCACAGCTGCCAGATCAAGGAAATCCACTGTGGACTTCTTGTGAATGAGACATAAGCTTTCACAATATTTCAAGGCTGTGACAGCGTTTAGCCTCACCTAATTCATTGCTCTTAGAAGTTTCCAGGTAAACCAAATCACCAAAGCCTCAACAATGAAAAGGCAGAGTGGCAGACAATGTAACATGTTCAACAAGTACCGTTCTGGGCAAAACTCTCTGCTGATAATAACTACAATGTCTCAAGCCTTCATCACCAGCCTTGAACAATGTTAACTTCTTCACATATGTTATTTCATTTAATTTCTACAACCACCCTTTCAAGTGAGTATGACCATCATCTTTCTATAGGTAAAGGTAAATGAGGCCCAGACCCCCATTTAGAAAGTGATCTGTTCCAGGATCCACTCCATTCTAGATTCAAAGCAGGTCTGTCTTAGCCCAGAGCCTGTGAATTCCATTAAACCAGCATTTCTCATGCTGAGCAATCTGATGACTGCAGTCTGATTTCTTAAGGGACCCTGTGACTTAGGAAGTTACTGTAACTCTCTGAGCCTCTGTTTTCTCATCCATAATTCTCAAATAAAGATAGTAAAACTGGGATTTTTATAAAGGAAGGTTATAAGGTGTTTGGAATAGCCTGGTTGCATGGGAGTTGTCTAACACTGGTTAGCTACTGTTTTATTAATGTCGGTGTGATTATTGAGTAAGTAGATGATCCAAGGAAAATTTTAAAAGGTTAGGGAGGTCCATGATCAAATAAATTTGGTAAATCCTGGAGTGACAAAATTCAACAGGTCTTGTATGTAGGACAGTGACTCTCCAAGTAGGAAAAGTAAACTACACAGTGTTTCCAGCACTTATTTGCAGAGAAAATTTTTTTTTCAGAGCATATTTATTAACACCATTAATTCATTGAACAGACATTTATGGCACTGATACAATGACAAACACAACTTGCACAGTTCCTCCCTCATGAAGCTGGTGGACAGCAGGGGAAAGATACAAAAACAAGTGAAAAACAAATTTAAAAGTTACAAACCATGAAGAATTCTATGAGATGGAACTTGAGTGTACCTTTGAAGGCTAGGAAAGCATGGAGAGAAAGGAGGTATTCCAGGGGAGGGGCAGGGTACTGGGGACAGGAAAATAACCCATGAAAAATTTTCATGGAGATCAGAACCGATCTCAATCTAACAGCTTTAACCCTGTTTGTTGTTTTCAAAGACTGATACTTAATCCCAACAGAAGCTATGTCCACTTAGGACAATTATGTCATTTGCCCAGTTACCTTATTGTTGCTATGATAATCAAAACACAGAATGGTACAAATAGAGAAATTAGAGACTTTAGTACAAACATGAATTATGCAGATAAGGAAACCTAAGCCTGGAGAGGTTAACTGACTAGAACCCCATCTCTGGGTGCCCTAGACCCACACTATTGTGGTTCATTATTCATCATTTTCTGAACTAGAAAAAAGCAAACATTCATCAAGCTTGGTACAATGCTAGGTGCTGTGGGGACTAAAGTGAATAATAACACAATCTCTCACTCTAGGGTACTTAGAGTGCTGTTGGGGGAATCTGGTTGAAATATAGGAAAATAACATGATCAAGTTGAAATAGGAGCTCAGGGGAGCAAGAGAATAGAAAGAACAGATAGTGCTTCACAAGGTCCAATGAATCTAGAAGGAATAATTATTTTACGAGTTTAGAGGAGGGTTTGGGATACCAGGGGAAGTCTTTTGCAAGAGATCAAACCTGAGTTAGCTGTAGAGATTCTGGAAGGACTTGAGAGGCAGAGTGAAAGAGAAGGTTTCCAAATGAGGGTGATGAATGCGTTATGGAGGGAGGGGTGGTGTGCTGTGCCTGGATTGGGGGAGGTGGTAACCAGCATGGGTGCAGCCAAGCAGAGGGTGGGAAACTCCAGCCCAGCCAAAATATCAGTTCAGTGGGTCACTGGTCATTGGTGTAAAAGCAACCTTAGAGTTCATGAGAGGAATATTCAGGTCTCTGTGAATGTGGTGAAAGGTGCAAATAATAAGTGAAAGGGGCAAATCTAGAAAGGCTACAGACTGTAAAATTCCTACTATAGGACATCTTGGGAAAGGCAAAACTACAAAGACGGTAACAAGATCAGCGGTTGCCAGGGGTTCAGAGTGGGGTAGGGAGGATGAATGGGTGGGGTGCAGGGGATTTTTAGGAAAGTGAAACTATTCTGTACAACGCTGTGATGGTAGATACATAATAGTATGCATTTGTCAACACCCATAGAATGTACAACACAAAGTGGGAAACCTAATGTAAACTATGGACCTTAGATAATCATAATGTGTCAATATTGGTTCACCAACTATAACTTAATGAGGAAGAAAGAATGTATGGGAACTTCCTGTACCTTCAACACAATTCTTCTGTTAACCTAAAACTGTTCTAAAAACTAAACTATGGGTATTAATGATCTTTTAAAATTATAGATCTTATTAAAAAATAAGACCTGCACTCTGGCACCATCTGGAAATCTGATTAAATAAGTGATGGGTCTCAGATACTCTTCTAAAGTACCCCCCATGCTTTTTTTTTTTTTTTTTTTTTTTTGCCACACTGTGCATCATTTGGGACCTTAGTTCCCCAACCAGTGGTCGAACATGCACTCCTTACAGTGGAAGTGCGGAGTCTTAACCACTGGACCGCCAGGGAATTCCCCACCCCCCGCCATGCTTTTAAACCTACAACACAGGCGCTGGCAAAGATTAGGACAAATGGAACCCTCACACATCGCTGGTGAGAATGTAAGATGGTACACCACATTGACAGTTTCCTATAAACAGTCTGACAGTTTCCTATAAAGTGAAACATAGACTTAGCATATGACCTAAGAATCCCACCCCTAGGTATTTGCCCAAGAGAAATGAAAACTTATATTATCCTAAAAACCTGTACAAAAATATTTATAGCAGCTTTATGCATTATCACCCAAAATTGGAAACAATCCAGAAGTCTTTCAACTGGTGAATGGATAAGCAAACTTAGGCATTTCCACACAGGGGAACACTGCTCACCAATAAAAGGGAATGAGCCACTGATACACAACACAGATGAACCTCAAACGCATTTGCTAAGTGAAAGAAACGCTGTTCTCACTGTGAAGTGAGACAATCAACAAACAAATAAGCAAAGCATGCAGTAAATCACATAGTGATAAGTGTTATAAAAGTAACAAAGCAGAGAAGGGAGATGGGGAGTGCTGAGGGTGAACTTGCAAATTCAAACGGGATGGTCAGGTGAGCTCTCTCTGAGAAGATGACATTTGAGCAAAGACCTATGGGCATGAGGGGTGAGACCTTGTAATACGGGGGAGAGTTTGGATTGTACACGAAATGCATGAGAAAATCCTTGGAGGACATTACTGAGAAAGATCATGAATGAATTTCTATCTTAACTGACCACTCTGGCTGCTAGTTGGAAAACAGATTCTTGCAGTTTAAGAGAAGCAGGGGATGAGTGAAGGGACTATTCACAGTAGCTCAGGTGGAAGCTGACAGCTGAGGGAAAAATTCTTACTGCACAACTCCATAGACACACACACACACACACACACACACACACACACACACACACTTTTGAAAGGGGACATTCTCTCCCCTAAGGAAACAAAGATAGAACAGCTCCAAAAGGCGTGATGTAGCTTGAGCAAACTGCTAATTAAGCCAGCAACACAAGGAGTGAAAGCAGAAAAATGCTAGCTTTTAACGTCACTGAGACAGATGTTTACTGTCTCCAGGGAAGATGGGCAATGGAAAATGAACAGAGCTCAGTCTGATTAGCACTGATCTGTCTTCCCCAAGCGTGTGTTGTTGAGAAGGCTGCCAGACACAACTGATGGGAAGAGAAGATGACAAGGAAGACCCCCATCTGTCCAGAATGTTCCTCTGTTAAGTCCTACCCAAACCACCTCCTCAAAACTTTGAAACCCGACGTGCCACCTAATGGGATTCTATAACTAGTACTTCTGAGTAGGAGCTAAAATATCAGGCCCTGCCAGGTTCAACAAAGAATAACAGGTACACAGAGACCACACCACATTCTTTGTGCCTATCTTAGTTTGGGTTTTCCCAGAAGCCAACTCTAAGCACAGATTCAAGTGCAAGCATTTATTTGGGAGATGCAGGAAGCATTACTAAGAAAGTGGGGAAGTGACACAAGGAAGAGAAGGCAGCCCATCAAGCCAGCTTTTCTTGTAGGAAAATGGAGCTTGATCCTTTGTAGAAATGCCGAGATACTGTGTAAAATAATACCTAGGAGTTACACCACCCAAGGAATGCAGAAGCGGGGTATTGATACACCAACTGCTATTCCTCATTGGTTGAGGGCTGCTGAGGAGCAGGGAATAAGTTAGTTTCCACTCGCTGCCAGCTTCCTAAAGTGGAGGCTTTAGAAAAAGGTCTTCAGGCAAAGAGATGCAGATACTAGCATTTGTATGTCAAAGGGAGCTCTCTGAAGTCAAAAGGTCCAAGGATAGAGCAAAGCACTCACAGATTTTGCTACACTGCATGCTTCCCCTCTGTGCCAAGAGCAAGACATTTCTTTACCTCTGACTGACATTTCCTCTGCAGAGGAAATGATTTCAACAAACTGCAAAAAGGAGGAACTCTTCTCTCTATTCATTTCTCTCAAAGCACTCCTCATTGATTTATCCATTACATTATTGTTATAAATTAATAAAGTAAGGCACACATTAATTTACTTTATGGGTTTCTCAGCCACTGATTTCCTATTATCCCTTTCTATTACTCAACTCACTGACTCCTGCAGATAAATTGTCTGCAACACAAATGCATCCCAGACTCTTGGATTTTATTAAGTATATAAAAGGTGTGTGATTTTTATTAACAACTCAACTCATCACTCCGTATTCAAAACTTAGCCAACTAAGCTCAAGTGCATATCAAAATAGGAAAGAGATTCCCAATTTCTACTTAATATTCTTATTGCCTAATGAATTGTTCATTCTTTCTAATTCTAGTGTCATTTACTTAATTTTCTTTAAATCTCTAAAATGTAAGAAAAACATGACTAATTTTCTAGACGTGTGAAAATACACTGGCTTGATACTGCTTGTGAAAATTTCCTAAGAACATTGAAGAAAAGTGCCATCATGCATGATCAGTAATATATACACCACCTGACACAGTGCCAGGTACACAGTCGGCACTCAATAAATGCTTGGTGAATGGATGAATAAGCCTACAATTATGTGACCAACGCTCATGCACAAATCAGGAGACCAGTTCTGTTGTCACTATAGCAGCTTTTTAATTTATCTGAGAGCTATTGTCCTCCTAGGTTTTTGGTGAGCTTGGTAAGGTGAAAATATATGTTTGTATTTCTTAGGGCTAATTGGTAGTTTTTTATTTTTATAGTCCTTTGATACATTAATAAATTTCAATAAGAACAGAAGCCATTATTTCACCCATTTATTCATTCAAATATTTACTAAATGCTGACTATGAGCCAGGACTTATGAACAATTTTATAATGCATATAAGGTTAGAATAATGCCTAACCTTCTAGAACATCATCTGTGGTGAATGGTTTATAATGCAATGATAGAGCAGCCCACAGAACAAGGAAACTGACACCAGAGGAAATCTGGAAAGTTTCATCCAACATGGAATATTTGAAATGGGTCTTCCTCTTGCTCAGGAGGCTTCCAGACGGTGAGAAAGTAGGGAAAGGCATTCGATGTGAAAGCCCAACATGTGCAGAGTTGTAGCCTTTTAAAAAAATATTTTTAACATCTTTATTGGAGTATAATTGCCTTACAATGGTGTGTTATTTTCTGCTTTATAACAAAGTGAATCAGCTATACATATACATATATCCCTATATCTCCTCCCTCTTGCATCTCCCTCCCACCCTCTCTATCCCACCCATCTAGGTGGTCACAAAACACCTAGCTGATCTCCCTGTGCTATGCAGCTGCTTCCCACTAGCTATTTTACATTTGGTAGCATATATTAGTCCATGCCACTCTCTCACTTCGTCCCAGCTTACCTTTCCCCCTCCCCATGTCCTCAAGTCCATTCTCTACATCTGTGTCTTTATTCCTGTCCTGCCCCTAAGTTCTTCAGAACCATTTTATTTACTTCTTTTTATGTTCAGTATATATGTGTTAGCATAGTATTTGCTTTTCTCTTTCTGACTTACCTCACTCTGTATGACAGACTCGAAGTGCATCCACCTCAATACAAATAATTTCATTTCTTTTTATTGCTGAGTAATATTCCATTGTATATAGGTACCACATCTTCGTTATCAATTCATCTGTTGATGGACACTTAGGTTGCTTCCATGTCCTGGCTATTGTAAATAGATCTACAATGAATATTGTGGCACATGACTCTTTTTGAATTATGGTTTTCGCAGGGTATATGCCCAGTATGGGATTGCTGGGTCGCATGGTAGTTCTATTTTTAGTTTTTTAAGGAACCGCCATACTGTATCAATTTACATTCCCACCAACAGTGCAAAAGGGTTCCCTTTTCTCCACACCCTTTCCAGCATTTATTGTTTCTAGATTTTTTGATGATAGTCATTCTGACTGGTGTGAGGTGATATCTCATTGTGGTTTTGATTTGCATTTCTCTAATGATTAGTGATGTTGAGCATTCTTTCATGGGTTTGTTGGCAGTCTGTATATCTTCTTTAGAGAAATATCTATTTAGGTCTTCTGCCAATTTTTGGATTAGGTTGTTTGTTTTTTTGATACTGAGCTGCACGAGCTGCTTGTAAATTTTGGAGATTAACCCTTTGTCAGTTGCTTCATTTGAAAATATTTTCTCCCATTCTGAGGGCTGTCTTTTCGTATTGTCTATGGTTTCCTTTGCTGTGCAAAAGCTTTGAAGTTTCATTAGGTCCCATTTGTTTATTTTTGTTTTTATTTCCATTTCTCTAGGAGGTGGGGCAAAAAGGATCTTGCTGTGATTTATGTCATAGAGTGTTCTGCCTATGTTTTCCTCTAAGAGTTTGATAGTGTCTGGCCTTACATTTAGGTCTTTAATCCATTTTGAGTTTATTTTTTGTGTATGGTGTTAGGGAGTGTTCTAATTTCATTATTTTACACATAGCTGTCCAGTTTCCCCAGCACCACGTATTGAAGAGGCTGCCTTTGCATATCCTTGCCTCCTTTTTCAAAAATAAGGTGACCATATGTACGTGGGTTTACCTCTGGGCTTTCTATCCTGTTCCATGGATCTATATTTCTGTTTTTGTGCCAGTACCACACTGTCTTGATTACTGTAGCTTTGTAGTATAGTCTGAAGTCTGGGAGCCTGATTCCTCCAGCTCCATTTTCCTTTCTCAAGATTGCTTTGGCTATTTGGGGTCTTTTGTGTTTCCATACAAATTGTGAAATTTTTTGTTCTAGTTCTGTGAAAAATGCCATTGGTAGTTTGACAGGGATTGCATTGAATCTGTAGATTGCTTTGGGTAGTATAGTCATTTTCACATTGTTGATTCTTCCAATCCAAGAACATGGTTTATCTCTCCATCTGTTTTTATCATCTTTAATTTTTCTCATCAGTGCTTATAGTTTGTGGCATACAGGTCTTTTGCCTCCTTAGGTGGGTTTTTTCCTAGATATTTTATTCTTTTTCTTGCAATGGTTAATGGGAGTGTTTCCTTAATTTCTCTTTCAGATTTTTCATCATTAGTGTATAGGAATGCAAGAGATTTCTGTGCATTAATTTTGTATCTTGCTACTTTACCAAATTCGTTGATTAGCTCTAGTAGATTTCTGGTAGCATCTTTAGGATTCTATGTATAGTATCATGTCATATGCAAACAGTGACAGCTTTATTTCTTCTTTCCTGATTTGGGTTCTTTTTCTTCTCTGATTTCTGTGGCTAAAACTTCCAAAACTATGTTGAATAATAGTGCTGAGATTGGACAACCTTGTCTTGTTCCTGATCTTAGACGAAATGAGAATGATGTTTTTTCACCATTGAGAACAATGTTGGCAGTGGGTTTGTCATATATGGCCTTTATTATGTTGAGGTAAGTTCTCTCTATGCCTACTTCCTGGAGGGTTTTTATCATGAATGAATGTTGAATTTTGTCGAAAGCTTTTTCTGTATCTATTGTGAAGATCATATGTTTTTTCTCCTTCAATTTGTTAATATGGCTTATCACATTGATTGATTTGCATATATTGAAGAATCCTTGCATTCCTGTGATAAACCCCACTTGATCATGGTGTATGATCCTTTTAATGTGCTGTTGGATTTTGTTTGCTAGTATATTGTTGAGGATTTTTGCATCTGTGTTTATCAGTGATATTGGCCTCTAGTTTTCTTTCTTTGCGACATCTTTGTCTGGTTTTGGTATCAGGGTGATGGTGGCCTCATAGAATGAGTTTGGGAGTGTTCCTCCCTCTGCTATATTTTGGAAGAGTTTGAGAAGGATCGATGTTAGCTCTTCTCTAAATGTTTGATAGAATTCGCCTGTGAAGCCATCTGGTCCTGGGCTTTTGTTTGCTGGAAGATTTTTAATCACAGTCTCAATTTCAGTGCTTGTGATTAGTTGTTTATATTTTCTTTTTCTTCCTGGTTCAGTATTGGAAGGTTTGGCTTTTCTAAGAATTTGTCCATTTCTTCCAGGTTGTCTATTTTATTGGCATAGAGTTGCTTGTAGTAATCTTTCATGATCCTTTGTATTTCTGCAGTGTCAGTTGTTACTTCTCCTTTTTCATTTCTAATTCTATTGATGTGAGTCTTCTCCCTTTTTTTC
This sequence comes from Delphinus delphis, assembly GCF_949987515.2. Classification (NCBI taxonomy): domain Eukaryota; kingdom Metazoa; phylum Chordata; class Mammalia; order Artiodactyla; family Delphinidae; genus Delphinus; species Delphinus delphis. Next base: position 48,756,078 of record NC_082692.2, on the reverse strand, counting down.
TTGATGAGTCTGGCTAATGGTTTATCAATTTTGTTTATCTTCTCAAAGAACCAGCTTTTAGTTTTATTGTTCTTTGGTATTGTTTTCCTTATTTCTTTTTTATTTATTTCTGATCTGATCTTTATGATTTCTTTCCTTCTGCTAACTTTGTGGTTTTTTTGTTCTTCTTTCTCTAATTGCTTTAGCTGTAATGTTAGGTTGTTTATTTGAGATGTTTCTTGTTTCTTGAGGTAGGATTGTATTGCTATATCTTCCCTCTTAGAACTGCTTTTGCTGCATCCCATAGGTTTTGGGTTGTTGTGTTTTCATTGTCATTTGTTTCTAGGTATTTTTTGATTTCCTCAGTGATCTCTTTGTTATTAAGTAGTGTATTGTTTAGCCTCCATGTGTTTGTACTTTTTACAGATTTTTTTCCTGTAATTTATATGTAGTCTCATAGCATTGTGGTCAGAAAAGATACTTGATATTATTTCAATTTTCTTAAATTTACCAAGGCTTCATTTGTGACCCAAGATATGATCTCTTTAAAAAAAAAAAGTTAGTTTTTTTCTTTTTTTTAGGAAACTTGTTTGTAGTGTCACTGTATTAGTCATGGTTCTCCAGGAAAAAAATCGATAGGGAAAGAAAGAAAGAAAGAAAGAAAGAGAAAGAAAGAAAGAAAGAAAGAAAGAAAGAAAGAAAGAAAGAAAGAAAGAAAGAAAGAAAGAAAGAAAGAAAGAAAGGAAGAAAGGAAGGAAGGAAGGAAGGAAGGAAGGAAGAAGGAAGGAGGAAGGAAGAAAGGAGGAAGGAAGAAAGGAGGAAGGAAGGAAGAAAGAAAAAGAAAGAAAGGGAGAGAGAGAGAAAGAAAGAGGAAGGAAGGAAGGAAGGAAAGAAAGAAGGAAAAAGAAAAAGAAAGAAAGAAAGAAAAAGAGAAAAGAGAGAAATAAAGGAATAAAGAATTCCTTTATTTTAAGGAATTGACTCATATGACTGTGAGGGCTTGCAAGTCTGAAATTTGTAGGTTAGGCTGGCAGGCTAGAAATTCACCTAAGAGTTGATGTTGTATCCATTTTTCAGGCCAACAGTTTGGAAACTCAGTCAGGATTTCTATGTTCCATTCCCGAGGCATAATTCCTTCTTCTGGAAACCTAGTCTTTTCTCTCAAGGCCTTCAACTGATTGGATAACACCCACCCACAGTACAGAGGGTAAGCTGCTTTACTCAAAATTTACTGATTTAGGTGATAATCACAGCAACATCTCGAACAAACAGTTGAGCACCATGGTCTAGCCAAGCTGACACATCAAAATAACCCTCAGTCATGAAGCAGTGGTCCTCAACGTTTGGTCTCAGCCAGCACAATCAACATCTCCTGGGAACCTGCCAGAATCATGAGTTCTTGGGCCTTCCCCAAACTTCTCAAATCAGAGGCTTTTGTGGTGGGGCCCAGCAACATGATTCTAACCAGCCCTTCAAGTGTTTCTGGTGCATATCAGAGTCAGAACCACTGGACTAGAGTATTAGTTCTAATGTTTAGGTCAGAAAGAAAAGTGCTAACACAGGAGCAGGTTATTAATTGCCTTACTTTTCCTGGGCTTTAGTCACTTGATAGAGTCCATGTTTAAATGGCATATCTGATAGTCCCAGATATTTTCAAGAAACAAGAAAAGAGAGTACTATTGATTGTTTGTAAATCTTTACTCAGAGATACTACATAACTCATCCCATTGAAGTATTACTCCATCACCATCTCCAACTCTTTAGCTATAGACTCTGCTAAGCTGGCTTCAAAATTCTTTGACTAAGGTCAGTCAGACCCATATCAGAATTTGCCTGGGACTCCCCTGGAAGTCCAGTGGTTAACAATCTGCGTTTCCACTGCAGTGGGCACAGGTTCGATCCCTGTTCGGGGAACTAAGATCCCACATGCTGCACAGTGCAGCCAAAAAAAAAAAAGAATTTACCTCATGGCTCTTCATTCGCCCTTCTGTTGGTATTGATCATACAATGGAAACTCTCTCTAAACTGTTCACAGCAGCCCAGAGACAATATGTTGAGAAAACAAATGGGGATGGTTACTGTTTGAACTCCTTTTAGTGATTTAAATGCCCTATTCATTCATTGCCCCACAAGCCTCCTATCAGTTATCTGTTGCTAAAATAATGCTGCATAACAAACAAGCACAAAACGTCAATGGCTGCAACAACAGTGGGGACACAGCAAAATTGGCAACAGGCCTGATTCATCCATCCAGAGAGGGAAAGAACTGAAGCCATGTTTAATATCTTCCTCACTCTGGTTGGGAAACTCTTCTCAGTCTCCTCTCTGACTCACCTATTGGAGGCACCTTAGGTATCCCTTTCATAGGAAACCTCCATTGACTCCTCAAGCCTGGATTACATGGCCCCTCCTGTGAGCTTTTCTGAGCCCCCTAGAATTCCCATTATTGTAGCCCTCATGGCATTGACATGACTTAGCAAATCCAAGAAAGCTGACTGAGAGAGATGCTGACAACATATATTTGAAAAAGTTTGTGGTACAGTCAGCCCTCCACAACCCTGGGTTCCACGTCCACAGACTCAACCAACTGTGGATAGAGAATAGTAAAAAAAAAAAAAAAAATCCAGAAAATTCCAAAAAGCAAAACTTGAATTTGCCACATACCAGTAACTATACATAGCATTTACATTGTTTTAAGTATTATAAGTTGTCTAGAGATGATTTCAAGTATATAGGAGGTTATATGCAAATACTACACCATTTTATATAATGGACATAAGCATCTGTGGATTTTGGTATTTGAGGGTGTCCTGGAATCAACCTCCCCTGGGTACAGAGGGTCAACTGTATTTGATTACTAAATGATTGAAGATTACATTAAATTTAATTACTACATTAAAGATTTATTAGGTTTTTGAGAGTTTAACTTCTAGAATAAGTGACACAAAATTCTGTTTATTATGAAGACTGATTTTCCTCATTAACACACACACACACCACTCTACTTCTCCATACACTACCCCTTCCACCTGTCACCTTTCCACCCTAACCAAACAAAATCCTTCATCTTTCAAGGTTCCACCAGGCTTAGGAGGTAGCTATTTGATGATCCCAGAGCAATTCACTTACATTTATTTCAGCACTAATGACTCTGTTTTGGAATTGATGGTATGAAGGCAACAGAGTGCTTACACTTGCTAATGTGAAGAAGCTGTAAGGGAACAAAATTCGTCACCCCAAATTGTGTCTCTTTGGCATGAAGATTAATGTAGGCTGATTATTTTTAAGAAACAGAAGACTCAAGTTTTTCTTGTTACCTCCTCCTAACTGCCTAAAAGAATTTAGACAGAAGCCCTGTCCTTGGAATAGAGCTATCAGCAGAGATGTCTGCAAAGAATATGGGCTGGGTGTGGTGGAGGGAACTTGGCAGGCCCTAGAGATCAGAGTTCACTCTGTATCCCATTGTCTCTGCAGGTCCAGCACACATTTATTTTCCAAACATTTGCTTTTCCATCTCCATGTGAATTGCCTTCCTCCCCTTTGAAATCCCAAACGCCTACCCTCAACATCCTCTTTTGTCTTTAGCTGAAGATCGCATTTAAGGTGAGAGCTTTAGCCATTGGGAGGAGTTACTGAGTTTTCCTAGGTCTTTCCCATGCGTTCATGTTATTAAACTTTGTTTTACTTTCTCCTGTTAAACTGTTCCATGTCGCTTTAATTCTTAGGCCAGCCAGAAGAACCTAGAAGGGCAGAGGGTAATGCCTTCCTCCCCGACAAGGCTTCTAGGATACCACCAGACTGTGCCTTCAACTGTGCAGAGATGGAATGGAAACACACCAGTGTGCCCAGCATGGACTGGTACCCAGGTGAGGGGGTGAGCAGAAGGCAGCAGCCTCATTCTCTAATCCCCACCATTTAATTCCAATGATCTTAACTAACTTTCTCTCAGTCTCTAATTCCCAATTTCCTTTCCATCACTAAAGCCTCATTGAAAATCCTAGCTTGAGCCCACACTCTTCATTTCTCTTCGCAGATGACTAGACCCTTTCCATGTAGTTTCCTGACCTACAATTCAAACACTGCAGCAACACTAGGACTCTACCCCTACATGCACCCAAAGCCTCAGTTTTTTGCACAACAAGCCCCTTCATCCTCACCTCCAAAGGCCATTTTTCTTATACGGATTTCCTGCCTCTGCTTATTCCCACTGAGACTCCAGCATCCTGCTCAGTTGACAACAAACTTTTAAATTGCTCTTATCTCTCCTTCCTTCTCATTCTTTCTCTGTCTTCGCCATCTCTTCTATAAAATATTCATTTCCTGTAATGTTTTAGTTCCCCAGATTTGTGTTTTCCATCTGCATTTTCTCTTAGGGAGTTCCAGCAACTAAAGAACCATGCCCTGCCTGCTTACCTGCCAGTCTGAAGTGGAAAACTAGATGATGAGATCTTAGGGAAAAAACAAAAGACAGACTCAGCAAGTACACATCATTAGCAGGAAGCAAGTCAGTCCCAGGAGTGGTGATTAGGCATTTAAGGAAGTCATAAGGATGGAAAGCCTGCAAACTGTACAGCAAAAGCATTAAAAATAATCACTGACTGGATGCTTTTATGTAGTCAATGACTTGCAAGCAGTTTGATTCATAACATAAAAGGTCCTTTTTAAAAATTAGCAGATCAACGTGCTAGCAGCTCCCTAGCTACTCTCCAAGGGGACAGTGGAGGCCCAATCAGGAGAGTTTCTACAGTGGATACAGGTGGTCCGGTCCTCAAGGCTCTGTCTTACGTTACACACTCTTCCTAGGAGCTGTCACCACTTTGATGGATTGCATTTTCACTTTTAACCATTGACTCCTACATCCTTAGCTATAACCCAAATGATCCCTCTGTGTTCCAGACCAGTATAGGCAATAACTCACTCTGTGTTTCCCCCTGGATGTCTTCGAGGCATGTTGCACTGGTCAGTTTTCACTTGTTGCTCCAAACACAGTCTCCACCTTTCTTCACTCTGCTCTGGGTGCCAGAAGACTGTCTTTGTGAACCTCGTCAACTACTTCCCCAACCTTCTGAACTCTAGGGGCATTTAATCAGTCACTGGCAGGTGGTCAGAGGAGGAGAGAGGTTCCAATTTTTATTTCCCCAGTTTCCTTCCTGCCACGCTAAACTTTGACAAGACCACAATACTCCACCTAAGGCCATAAGGCTTGTTGGGTGACTCTTTCCTACTGGTAAAGCAAATTCTGAAAACCATGCCTTCTCTTTGACCTTCAGACTTATAGATGGTGGCAGTGGCTTTCCATTACCACTGACGTCAGAGCGCTTCCCTGGCCACTGTTGATTTCCCTTTACCCTGATCAAAACTTTGTAAAGAGACTCTAGTAAAAGCTCTTCAATGATGCCTTCTGAGCGTGCATCTGTACTCTGATTCACTATATCTGAACTAGGCATTCATCATCCCTCATCTCCCCATGCCTGGCACCCCACCTGACTCTCCTACAGCCCCTGCCACAGTGAATGACCCACCATCCATCCTCTAGGACTTTCCAGGACCCTGGACATCCTGGGTGACTCCTCCCCATCTCACCCACTGCAGTCTGTCAATCATCAGCTCCCAGACAGTCTAAGGCTCTCTCACACCCTTCCATCCCTTCCATCCCAGGCCAGGGCAACATCATCCCTGACCACATTTCTGTGGTAGCCTCCCAAACGATCCCCATGACCCTGATCAACCCACTCTGATCCATTCCACATCACTGTTCCTAAGTGCAAATCTGATGAAGTCTCTCACCTGATTAAAGCCCTTCAGTGCTTTCCACTGGCTTTGAGATCAAGCCTAAATTTTCAGTTAGGGTTAGGGTTAGGCAGACTCAAGGACCTTCATTACTGGCTTCCAGTTATCTCTGCAGCCTCTTCTTTCACTGTTTGCTTTGGCCTCCCTTTTCTCCCTGAAACTGTATTATTCCATTCCAAAGCTCACATGTCTCTCCCCACTGGACTTTCACGTATGTTGATTCTCTGACCAGGACATTCCTTCTTTCCCTGCCCAGCTAACAACTGCTCACAACCAGACTATGTGCTCAGTTAGGGCAGGGACACACTGCTGTACACTGAGCACCTAGTCCAGGGCCTGGGACCTACCACACCTGTGACATCCCATATGCAAGCCACTTGCTGTTCGTGACTACTGAGCACTGAAATGCACTGAGTCTGAATTGAGATGTGCTGTGAGTATGGAATACATACTTGCTTTTCAAAGACTTAGCACAATAAAGCATAAACTGCCTTAATATTTTTACATTTATTACAAATTGAAATATCTTAGCTATTTATATTAGATTAATTAAAACATGTTATTAAAATTAATTTCACTATCCATTCTTCTGTCAATGGACATTTAGGTTGCTTCCAAGTCTTAGCTGTTGTAAATAGTGCTGCAATGAACATTGGGGTGAATGTATCTTTTAGAATTATGGATTAAAAAGATGTGGTACCTATATACAATGGAATTTTACTCAGTCATATAAAATAATGAAATAATGCCATTTGCAGCAAAATGGATGGACCTAGAGATTGTCATACTAAGTGAAGTAAGTCAAAGAAAGACAAATATCATATGATATCACTTATATGTGGAATCTAGTAAAAAGTGATACAAATGAACTTACTTACATAACGGAAACTGACTCACATATCTTGAAATCAAACTTATGGTTACCAAAGGGGCAACGTGGGGGAAGTGATAAATTAAGAGATTGGGATTAACATATATACACTACTATATATAAAATAGGTAACTAATAAGGACCTACTGTATAGCATAGGGAACTCTCCTCAATATTCTGTAATAACCTATATGGAAAAGAATCTGAAAAAGAATGAATATATCTATATGTATAACTGATTCACTTTGCTGTACACCTGAAACTAACACATTGCAAGTCAACTATACTCCAGTAAAAGTTAAAAAATAAAACAAAGTAGCCTGTAAAATAGTAGTGTTAGACATCTGTGAAATAAAACACTACCTGCTTCAGACAAAAAAAATTAATTTCACTTGTGTTTTTAATTTTAATGGCAATTTCACATTAGAATTCATTAGAAAATTTTAAATGATATATACAGCTCCCATGATATTTTTTATATCTTTATTGCAGTATAATTGTTATACAATGTTGTGCTAGTTTCTATTGTACAACAAAGTGGATCAGCTATAAGTATACACACATCCCCATAACCCCTCCCTCGTGAGCCTCCCTCCTATCCTCCGTATCCCACCCCTTTTTGTCATCACAAAGCATCAAGCTGATCTCCCTGTGCTATGTAGCAGCTTCCCATTAGCCATCCATTTTACATTTGGTAGTGTATGTATGCCAATGCTACTCTCTCACTTCGTCCCAGCTTCCCCTTCCCCTACTGTGTCCTCAAGTCCATTCTCTATGTCTGCATCTTTATTCCTGCCCTTCCACTAGGTTTATCAGTACCGTTTTTTTAAGATTCCATATATGTGCGTTAGCATATGGTATTTGTTTTTCCCTTTCTGACTTACTTCACTCTGTATGACAGACTCTAGGTCCATCCACCTCATTACAAATAACTCAACTTCGTTCCTTTTTATGGCTAATATTCCAATGTATATATGTGCCACATCTTCTTTATCCATTCATCTGTCAATGGACATGTAGGTTGCTTCCATGTCCTGGTAATTGTAAATAGTGCTGCAATGAACATAGTGGTACATGTATCTTTTTGAATTATGGTTTTCTCAGGGTATATGTCCAGTAGTGGGACTGCTGGGTCATATGGTAGTTCTATTTTTAGTTTTTAAGGAACCTCCATACTGTTCTCCACAGTGGCTGTATCAATTTACATTCCCACCAACACTGCAGGAGGGTTCCATTTCCTCCACACCCTCTCCAGCATTTATTGTTTCTAGATTTTTTGATGATGGCCATTCTGACCAGTGTGAGGTGATACCTCATTGTGGTTTTGATTTGCATTTCTCTAATGATTAGTGATGTTGAGCTTTTCATGTGTTTGTTGGCAGTCTGTATGTCTTCTTTGGAGAAATGTCTATTTAGGTCTTCTGCCCATTTTTGGATTGGGCTGTTTGTTTTTTTGATATTGAGCTGCATGAGCTGCTTGTATATCCTGAAGATTAATCCTTTGTCATTAGCTTCATTTGCAAATATTTTCTCCCATTCTGAGGGTTGTCTTTTCATCTTGCTTATGGTTTCCTTTGCTGTGCAAAAGCTCTTAAGTTTCATTAGGTCTCATTTGTTTACTTTTTATTTTATTTACATTACTTTAGGAGGTGGGTCAAAGAAGATCTTGCTGTGATTTATGTCAAAGGGTGCTCTACCTGTGTTTTCCTCTAAGATTTTATAGTGTCTGGCCTTACATTTAGGTCTTTAATCCATTTTTTTATTTTTGTGTATGGTGTTAGGAAGTGTTCTAATTTCATTCTTTTACATGTAGCTATTCAGTTGTCCCAGCTCCACTTACTGAAGAGGATCTCTTTTCTCCATTGTATATTCTTGCCTCTTTTGTCAAAGATAATGTGACCATATGTGTGTGGGTTTATCTCTGGGCTTTCTATCCTGTTCATTGATTTATATTTCTGTTTTTGTTCCAGTAGCATACTGTCTTGATTACTGTAGCTTTGTAATATAGTCTGAAGTTCCATGATATTTCTATTGGAAAGGACTGTCCAATAAATATTTGTTGAATGAGTGAAGGTGAAAAATGGAATAAATGAAGAAGAGAAATCTTCAGTTTCCAAATTTGGCTTTTCTTTCTGTGGGAACTTTCTCCAAATCCTCTAAGTCTGGGTTAGGTGGCCTTTTATGTGCTCCCATAGCATCCTGCACTTCCCCCATTATGACAGTTGTCACATGGAGCCACATGGTGTTTTTACATTCACGAGGGCAGGTGCTGTACCTGTCTTGTTCAGCTCTGGATCCCAGTGCCTGGCATGATGCTGACCTTACAGTAAATGCTCAACAAATGTCTGATGAGTGAGAGCACTAAGTCATGCAATGAGAGGAGAGACACCAGTGACAACAAGGAGATGGTGATGACATGGGCTCTGAATGTGTGCTCCTCGGGGACAGACCCTCACATTCCTCGTGATGGGCCCTAAAGGGAGCCCAGGGCCTGTACAATGACATCCCAGGAAGATGGGTTACCACCTTATTCTCCTTTGGCAGCTCTGGTTCAGGAAAGTATTTGGCACAGGCCTGGAAATCAGAGGCCCATCAATGAGAGCTATGACCCTGCCCAAGGGCAATGTGCTAGTCCCTCTTCTCTGTAGGACTCTGAGTCACAAGGTGGGTCAGAGGACGTGGTGCTAGGCCCCAGTCCTGATGATCCTGGGTATAGAGGTCTAGGAGGGCACAGAGAGGGGCACTGAGACATGCTTCTTCTCACTCAATGCTCTCCTCAACCGCATCCCCAATCCTGAGGCTGTTTAGGAGTAAGTGAGAAACAGCTCTGTCTGGACTTGGGAAGTGTTGACCTCTCTTCCCTGCTTTCAGAGTGTCTGAACCTCCACCTGTATCCTTTAAAGGAGTCACCCCTCTGTGTTTGTCCCAGTTTTCCATTGCATCTCATCTTCCATATTAACCTCCAGTTGACATTTGCCAATATGATGGCCATGTAGTGTGTTAGCTCTCATCCTCATAGGAATTAGGCTAGATGTTATCCTCATTTGGCTGAAGAGGGAAATAAGCTCAAAACACATGAGCAAATATTTTGGGGTCACATGGTAGAAAATGACATAATGGGAATCCAACTTTATGAGGCTCTCATGGCCACGCTCTTCCCATCCCTGCAGCTCTGTGGGTCACGCTACAAAGGAGAGATGGGTCCTGTGGTTAGTCTCTTCCCTATAAAGAGCCAGTGAAGCAACTGGCAGAGGAGAAGCCATGACTCCTTTTCCTACATACAGCAAGGCTTTCACAACCAGCAGAATCAAAAGCCAACAGTGGAGCCCCAACCTCTCCAGGTGTTCTGGGAAAATTCATATCCTGTGATAAACCATAATGGAAAAGAATATAAAAAAGAATGTATACATGTATAACTGACCATTATGAATTTGCTCAGAACACCTGGGGAGTTGGGATTCCATTGGAAGTCATGAAATCCTGTCTCTGTGAGTGATCTTTGTGAGCCTTTGATTCTGCTGGTTGTGAAAGGTTTGCTGTATGTAGGAAAGGGAGTCATGGACCCTCCCATAATCTCAGTTTTCTGAACTCCATGCACTTTGTGAGGCTCTAAAAAGATGACAAAAAGCTGCTTGTACATTACAACAATAACAATAGTAGAAGCAGGCCCTCTCAGAACTTCCTGAGTTCTAACTATGGACCAGGCACCATTCCTTAGCTTACATACATTTTTCAGGTGACGCATCCAAGGACGCTATGAAGTAGACACGTTCTAATTACTTCCATGGTGGTGATGCAGACACTGAGGCCCCTGTGGAATTAGGGCATGTGGGGAGTTCGTGAGATTAGAAAGAGTTGAGATTCAAAGCAAGACCAACAGGAGACCGGGAAGGGCTGGGTTAAAGGATGGGACAGAAAGCATGTCAACAGGGCAGTGGGGGCCCAGTGAGGTGAAAAGAGAGAGAACAGAAACAGCCAAATTGTTCACAGAGAAAGGCAGAAGTGAGCAGAGTGAAGGCTATGAGGTGGCACTGTCCTCCTGGGAGCGAGAAAAGAGGCTGTGATGGAGGGCAACTTGGCGGCCCTTTCTTAGAGCTTATTAAAAGCACAACTGCATGGGGCCCAAATGGGAATTTTTGTTACTAATTCTCCCTTAACGGTTTCTGGAAATGCTTTGCCTTTTAAAAGCTAAAGAGCTTCAAGTTGGTTGGAGGCTGTGGAAGAGAATTTTAAAATTAAAACTCTCTCAGGTAGAGTAGATTTCTACCCAGAAGATGGGTAGAAATAAAGTTTCTTTAATGTTCCCTTGATGACCCTGGAAAGAAAAGGTAGAGAGAGCTCACAGGGGAAGGAGCCAAGAAGACTCTAAGGACAGCCCTTCCAGGTGCCAGCTTGGTGGAGGCTGGACCCGAGGGTCCCAGCCTTAAATCAGACCCCTACCCAAGAACGTGATGCATGGACTTGCCTCCCAGGTCAAGAACCAATTACTTCTTACCACACACTGGTGCCACTTCTTTGAAGAGTAACTTGGGAATATCCATCATAACATTAAGAATTAGCAATTCCAACTACTCAGTCATAAAAAAGAACTAAATAATACCATTTGTAGTGACATGGATGCAACTAGAGATTATCATACTAAGTGAAGTAAGTCAGAAAGAGAAAGACAAATACTATATGATATCACTTATAAGGGGAATCTAAAATATGACAGAAGTGAACATATCTGTGAAACAGAAACAGAATCACGGACATAAAGGACAGACTTGTGGGACTTCCCTGGTGGCACAGTAGTTAAGAATCTGCCTGCCAGTGCAGGGGACATGGATTTGTTCCCTGGTCTGGGAAGATTCCACATGCCACAGAGCAAATAAGCCCGTGAGCCGCAAATACTGAGCCTTCATGCTGCAACTACTGAAGCCTGTGCACCTAGAGCCCATGCTCTGCAACAAGAGAAGCCACTGCAATGAGAAGCCTGCACACCACAACAAAGAGTAGCCCCGACTTGTTGTAACTAGAGAAAGCCCGCACACAGCAGTGAAGACCCAACACAGCTAGAAAAATAAATAAATAAAATAAAAATTAAAAAAAGAGCAGACTTGTGATTGCCAAGGGGAAGGGGGTTGGGGGAAAGATGGATTGGGAGGTTGGGGTTAGCAGATGTAAGCTTTTATATACAGAATGGATAAACAACAAGGTCCTACTGTATAGCACAGAGAACTATATTCAATATCCTATGATAAACCATAATGGAAAATAATATATTTTTTAAAAAGAATGTAAAAAACAAATTAGCAATTCCAATTTAATAATGTTGCCTGTAAGATACACAGATACATAGGGACGTGCATGTGAAGTTATGTGTTACAGCTCCATCTATAATACTGAAAATATGGACAACCTAAGTGGTCATCAACAAGGCATTAAAATAAATGATGAAATATTATGCACCTTTTGGTATATTTTTGGCAATATAGAAAGATCTTCAAATATATTTCTTAAAAATAGTAACATATAACATGAATAATCTCATTTGTATTCAACGAATTTACACATATAATACACTTTTGTGTGCATAAAAATGTCTAGAAAGATTCATTTAAAGAGTTGTTTTCACAGTGTGGGGTAAAGTTAGTGCATATTTGAGATGGGAGAACTTTTAATTTTCATTTCATATCCTTCTGTACTATTTGCATTTTAAAATCATGAACATAGTTTTTTTTAAAAAAATAATATTTAAAAAGTTGAAAACATATTTCTCTGTGAGGAAGTATAGCTGCAAAACGAGTCTCTTTAAAATTAAGACACAGATCCCTGAGCAGAAAGCTATAGTAAAATGGAGTCAATACTTAAATACATTTTTTTTTTTATCCTTTATGACCAACGAGAGTTTGTCCCAGGGGTGTAATAGAGGTTTAATATTAGAGAACCTATTAACAAAATGTATTACCTCATTAGACCAAGGGAGAGGAATTACATAATCATCTTTTTGGATGCCAAAGGACATCTGGTAAAAAGCAAAAACTGATTAAAAAAGAAAAGACTCTTTATAAATTGTCAACTGTCATAATGGATAAACAGTAAGATTGAAAAACAACAGCCAGCATCATAATTGAAATTATGGAGACATTCCAATTATGCAGGACATTTTATACTTTTGAACTTTTAAATCATGTCCATGTCTGAGTTTTATACTATATATATATATATATATATATATATATATATATATATACACACTATAGATATATATGTGTGTGTGTTTATATGTATGTTTATACATATTTATATATATTTTATATTTATATATGCTTATATATTTATATAAATATATTATATATATATATTTATGTTTCAGAATCTGTCTAGAAAATCCCTCTGAGTACTGAAAAGACCCAACTCACTCAGCCCCAAATCAACAGGCCAAGGCACTGTTTTAAAACTTAGATGATACCACTGACATATTTGAGAACTCTTAAACTATTTTTGTGTATTACCCTATGCTATCTTAGTAACATGCTTTCCTTCAAAATCAATAAGAAATTAGCACTTTCTCTGTAATCAAGACTATGCCGGGTTTGAGATTCACAAAACAGAAAAAAAATTAAGAAAAGGAAGTGGGGGACCAGAAAGTTCCTCAGAGGTGTCAAAATTCAAGGTGAGGCCGTGGATTGTAACCAGTGCCCACGTAAGGGGGATGCTTTCAGCAGACGAGCGAGCTGGGGAGAAGATGCTGATGGGAGTTGACAGCCTCCTCAGTGTTTAACTAAGTGTGGGGTATTGTGAAAGTGGCAGCCAGGAGCCAGAAAAGATGGGTGCTTCCCTGGAAAACACAGCAAGGCAAGAAGTTGCCTCCTGGAAAAACGGGTCCATCAGGCTCAGGGAGGTGGGGAGGTCGCTCAGGCAAGTGTGAAAATGTAGGGATATTTGTTCACAACGGGACACAGGCTCGAGAGATGGAAAGAAGATAAAAGATTGGGTTTCAGGGTACAAGTGGCTTGAAAGGTGACTTTTCATTCAATAACTAAGAATCGTCTAAATGAGGAGCCTCATTGGAAATAAAAATCTTGACTCCCCTCCCTCTGCCACAGTGATGTCACATCTGCCTGTGGACACTGGCTCTGTGTTAATTGTTAAGTAACAAATCCAAGACGTGGATTGAGGTCGGCTGGCTCCCGATCTGGCAGTCCTCACACCCCCTCCACCCCCACCGCCTCACTTGCCCATGGTTATCAGGCACTTCCTACATGAAAGACACTATGAAGACCATAACAGGAAGAACTAAGGCACAACCCCTGCTCCCCCAAAATACTCAGCAGGACTAAGAAGAGCTAAGAAATTTTAGAGTGTTAGAACCACCTGGAAGGCTCATTAGAACATATAAAAAAAGAATGTGTACATATATATATATATTCAGTTATATATGTATATAAAACTGAGTCACTTTGCTGTCTAGCAGAAATTAACACAACATTGTAAATCAACTATACTTCAACAAAATTTAAAAAAAAATCAAAACACAGATTGCTGGGCCCCACCCAGAAGGTTTGATTCAGGAGGGCTGGAGTAGATCCTGAGACTCTGCATTTCTAACAAGTTCCCAGACAGCACTAAAGCTGCTGGTCCAAGGACCACACTTTGACCACAGCTGACTTATGAGAAATAGTTAACTATAGCTGCCATGGGAACTGAGAGTATGGAGATACTCATTTGTGGACATTAAAATTGTACCATAAATAAGCATTTGCTAAGTTCCCAAAGTTAAGACTTTTAGGTCTATGATGTTCTCTGAAAAATGCATGTGGTTAATGTACTTTTTGTAAAAGCAAGTTCCAAGAGTGGGGAGCATATACTACCTGATTTGGTCCTATGCAAGCATTAGAAACCAGGGCCTGAGGATGTCAACTTTACAAGAGCAGATCCTGTGGTATGAGAGTCGTGACACAAGCACATGGTCACTGCGTGTGCAGGCCAGGCTGGACCACACGAAACATCTCTCTTCCTCAAGCTTTCCTGGGGAATATAATAACCACAAGAACTACAGTTTTATAGCAGATCGAAGTTTACAAATACTTTTCCATCGTGTTTACTTGAGGGACCAATTGAGAAACATATGAATAAGTGTGCTATAAACTGTACAGTCTACTTAAATATTAGTTATCATCAAATTTGATCCCTACAGATTCCCAAGTGTGAGTATTGCTATATTGTACCCATGAATAAAGTGAGACTGTGGCCAGTAAACTTCCAAGTAACAGAGATACGATTAAAATTAAGGCTTCGAAATTTGGCCCCCAAATCTGTGCTGTAGTAGATAGAAGATGTACCAGAAATGCCAACCTTTGCACTTGCTCTATCCATGGTCACCAAGGAAGAGACAGCCCTGGTAAACGTGTTTTATACCATGTCATCTCTGCTCTCTCTTTTTCCCCCAAAACCTCCTGACAGGGCCCCCAGCATCACTAGGGGAAAACTCTCTGCCTCCTCTTCTTTCTGAGTCTGGGTTCTCTGCTTCTGGATACCCTCTCAATCCTCTCACCCCTATTAGACATGGAACCTTGAGTAAGTCTCTGTCCCTTTCAAAGAAAGAACGCCATTGATCAAGAGAGGAGATGGGAGCATTCTTCAATAATCCACCCTGTGTGTCCAACCACAGCCAGCGCCTAGATTTGGAAGCACTCTCTTCACTAGCGTTGCTTTGCAAAGCACGGTGGCTGCAGAGTGACCCTGGACCACCAGGTTCCTTAACACAAGGCCATTCCCCATCCTCTGGTGCCAACAAGGTCGGTCTGATCAGCAGTCATCACCTGTCCCAGGCTTCTACCTGGCCAAACTTGGCACGTGTTCATCCCCTCATCACATGTCTTCTCCTGGAAGAATTTCTAGCACAATCTCCCAGCCTGGTAGAGAGAACGAAAAAATAGCCAGTGATTTAAAAAATACACACTCTGGTTCCTAATATTTTAAATGACTAGTTTCATGATTTGTGGTCATTACCTTTTTAAAAAAATGACGCCCTTTTTAAAAAAATGATGCCCAGAATACCTTTAAGGTGAAAAGCATGTTTAAATCATAGATCTATTTCCTTGTCGATGCCAGTGCATTGGAAGTGACTCCCTGGAGTACTGTCTTGAGAAGGATGATAAGCCTGTGTTCATCACAGGTGTCATAACTGGTTAATAACTGTCACTGCCTGGGAAGGGGAAGTGACCATCTGAATGCTGCATCTTTGCCCTCCCCTATTCCATTTCTTAGTTCTATGATTCTGTGTTATTATCCTTAATGTGAAGGTATCAAGCATATATTTACCTCTGAGATGTTAGCTCTATTTCTCCTGAAGGGTCATCTTTCTGGTTTTTTCCTGCTGCTTGGTGTTGGGCTCCATTTTTCCTCAGGTCAGCATCACAATACACTAGCTCCCAATGCACAGCAAATGCATAATAATATAGTGTCTGCTAAACAATTCATAAAAAGTGGCATTAATAACACAAACCACATCCCTGCTTCCTTAGAAAAACCTGCATGGGGCAAACAAGTTCAAAATCCCAGTAGGAGGGATGCAGCCCTGTGACCACAACTCTGGGATCCAGATTAAGTGGCTCTAAGAAGAGAACTTTGATGAAAACCACCTTGGTTTTCCCTATTTCTTTTCTTCTGGAGCTTCTTCAAGTGTGGTGTCAAATTAGCCCAATGCACCGTGGCCTTGTCTCTGTAGAAACTGTATCAGCATAAAATTACACAGCGGAGAAAATCATTAGGTCTAAACACTCTTCCAAAGAGCATTAGAAACACAGCACTATTTACCTTGTGCTGCCGGCATCAGTGGGCCGCCTCCAACCTGAGCCTCAGTTTCCTCATCTGTCACAGAGGGTTATGACAGATGATTTTTCAGGTCCTTTCCACCTGTGACATCTTATGAAACCTATGACCTCCTCTGTGACAACCACTACGCGGAATTGGGAAATTGAATGTAGTCTTTAAAAAGGAACTGGCCTGTGTAGCTAAAATTAAACATTCTAATTGTTCTCTGCCACTGAGAATCTCATTTAAAAAAAAAATCAATTGGTTAAATATTGGCTAGCTTCACTATGGAGAACAGTATGGAGGTTCCTTAAAAAACTAAAAATAGAGGCACCATATGATCTGGTAATCCCACTCCTGAGCATATATCCAGAGAAAAATCTAATTTGAAAAGATACATGTACCCCAATGTTCATTGCAGCACTATTTACAATAGCCAGGACATGGAAGCAACCTAAATGTCCATCGACATATGAATGGATAAAGCAGATGTAGTACATATATACAATGGAATACTACTCAGCCATAAAAAAGAATGAAATAATGCCATTTGCAGCAACAAGGATGGATCTAGAGATTATCATACTAAGTGGAATAAATCAGACAGAGAAAGCTAAATACCATATGATATCACTTACATGTGGAATCTAAAAAAAAATGATACAGATGAACTTATTTACATGGCAGAAACAGACTCACAGACATAGAAAACAAACTTATGGTTACCAAAGGGGAAAGGGGAAGAGGGATAAATTGGGAGATTGGGATTAGCAGATACACACTACTATATATAAAATAGATAAACAACAGGGACCTACTGTATAGCACAGGGAACTCTACTCAATAATCTGAAATAACCTAAATGGGAAAAGAATTCAAAAAAGAATGAATACATGTATATGTATAACTGAATCACTTTGCTGTTCACCAGAAACTAACACAACATTGTAAATCAACTATACGCCAATATAAAATAAAAATTAAAAAAAACTTATATATATATATATATATATATATATATATATATATATATATATGTATATAGGCTACCTTCAACTCAGTTGGTACCCACCCCTAGTTCTCAACCTGGGGGTGGAAATAGCAGCAGGGGATATTTGGCAAGATCTGGAAACATTTTGATTGTCAAAACTGGGCCAGAGAAGACATGCCACTAGCATCTAGTGAGTCATGTCCATGATGTGCTGAATATACTGTCATGCTCAGGACAGCTCCCCAGCAAAGAAGATGGGTCAATGTCAATAGCGCTGAGGTCAGGGAACTCTGCACCACTCCACCACATCCCAACGAAGTTCACAAAGATGATGAGGGTGAGAACAAGATCTTCAATCTGATATAAAAACATGTTTCAGTTGTTTCAATGGACACAAATCAAGGTAATGTGTGGCTTATGTCAATGCTACCAGGCCAAATGAGGCACTACAACAAGCTAAAATATTCCAGGTCTCCAATATTCCCAAGTGATGAAAAAAGATTCATGCTTGGCAATATCTGAGCCAATGAGCGCTACTTGAAGCAATGCATTTTCCTATAGTAACATGCTTTGCTTGTATGAATTTCAATCTCTCATAATTTTATTTTTAACTTTTTTCAAGAAAAGCTGCAAGGTTCTCTTTAATTATCACTAAATGTGATAAATGAAACAGTTTTCTATTTCCCAGCCTCATTCAGCTAAAATACAAGAATGGAAAAACTTGCCAAAGGAATGTGCCTTCTCTTTCGGAGGGGAACCAGAAGCACCCTCCTATATCCAGTGCTGAGACTGCCAAAGTAGAAGCTAGAAGAAAAACATATTTTTGCAGCTCTGCTAAATTTTATTTTTGCATGTTAACTATCTTTAAAGGATTAGAAAGATTCCCACAGTAAAGCCTTAAAGCCACTACCTGCTTTCCTGCCTGATCAAAGAGGAAAGAAATAATATTTTCTTGTGCTAAACCCTTGAGGTTGGAACATGATTGTTACAGTAGCATAACCTAGCCTATCCCGACTAACACATTCAGAAATCAGAACCATCTCTCTGGAACAGGCCTACAAGTGTGAGGCCCACATTGCCTTGGGAGGATGAGAATATCTAAGACCTCAAATAATCTAACTCTTAATCACAAATATGTAAATCCCAGATGCTGCCCTTTCTATACCCCCCATGCCTCTTTGCTGTATATTAATCAGGGTCTAAGACCCTCCCAAATCAGTGTCTCCACTGGCACAAACTTTAGTCCCAGTTACTACGCATCTCAAAAAGTACATTTCTCTGCTAAGTGATAGAGAATCTACATTTGAGTGGTTTCCTGCTCCCCACTTGAATTCATCCCAAAATACAGACTTTCCTCTACAAATTTTCCCTTTGTTTGACAAAGACTCTAATGCCAAGTATCCCTACCTGATAACAGTCAGAGACCATCTCTATTTCATATTCTTGGGATACTTTATATGCAGGGTTTTCTCAGGCATAATTAGGGAATTTGATGAATGATTTGACCTCATCTTTGCTCATGTATCACTTTATGTTTCAAGTACTGTCTTGATGGCAGGCTTTCTGTGGTCCTGGGGCCCATCACAAAACCTTCACAGGAGAGCTGAGTCATTCATCTAAACTTCTCCATCTGAATCTCAATTATCCAAATAAAGCACCCCACTCCGTTGCCAACTGCCCAACTAAACCAAGTTATTACCAAGTTGCCCATTTTCTTTTAGCAGCGGAAACCTGATTTTTGAATTCTCAAACTTTCGACAAGTCATTCCTCAAAAGTAAGCTCTTCCATTGCTCTTAAAATCGTATGAGATTTTTTTTTTTTCAGAAAACACTGTGAGGGGCTTCCCTTGTGGTGCAGTGGTTAAGAATCCGCCTGTGGGTTAAGAATCCCACATGCCGCGGAGCAACTAAGCCCGTGCGCCACAGCTACCGGGCCTGCACTCCAGAGCCCACGAGCCACAACTCTGGAAGCCTGGGTGCCTAGAGCCTGCGCACCGCAACGAAGAGTAGCCCCTGCTCACTGCAACTAGAGAAAGCCTGAACACAGCAACAAAGACCCAATGCAGCCAAAAATAAATAAATTAAATAAATAAAATTTTTAAAAATGTTAAAAACAAAAACTCTGTGAATAGTTTTACACTTTGCTGTGGAAAACCCTCCGAAGTCTAGTATTAAGTCCTAAACTGGAGGAATTAGAATGCAACAGATATTTTTTTGGCTGAAAGAGCAGACAGCTCCTTGCAAGGAAGATACAAGGCATCTAACCACAGCAGATGGCAAGAAGGAATAGGTCATGGTATCTGAAACCCCTCTCTGTTCTCAGGCTGTCTCTCTAAAAACAGCACGGATGGAGTGAAGTAAGTCAAAAAGAGAAAAACGAATATCGTATATTAACACATATATGTGGAATCTAGAAAAATGGTATAGATGAACTGGTTTGCAAGGCAGAAATAGAGAAACAGATGTAGAGAACAAACGTATGGACACCAAGGGCGGAAAGCAGCAGGGGGATGGTGGGGTGTGATGAATTGGGAGATTGGGATGGAAATGTATACACTAATATGTATAAAGTAGATAACTAATAAGAATCTGCTGTATAAAAATAATAAATAAAATTAAATTTAAAAAAAACCATGGGCGACAGAATGTATAGTAATCACCTGTTTACCTGTGACAGAAGATAGCAGTTTATCTGTTTACAAGTCTGTTTTTCCTGGACTCCAATGCGAGCTCTTGAGGGCAGGGAATGTGTCCCATTTATCACCTCAAGGCCTAGAATAGCACATGACACCCGGAAGGTATTTGATTGATTGAATAACTACATGAATGAACACTAGTTTTTCAACCTGATTTATCTGGCCTAGATACACTGTTTTGCTCTGCCTCTTAGACTGATTTTGCATTAAGGAACTATCACTAGAAATCTCCAACAGCTTCAGAAAAATTTTTCCTTCCCCAAGGAGAGCCCCCCATGACTGTATCCATTTTGTTAATGGTGGTCTTTGGAAGATGCTGGCCGTTGCATTCTATGCCCTTGTAAGACTGAACAAGAAGAAGTGGCAGGTGTTAGGGTTGCACGTGAAGAGGACTTACCTGTCACAGTGTCAAAATATTGAAATGGGGATGCCAAAGAACATTCCAGAGTCTCCAGAACCTTCTCTTTTGGCGAGACCAAATGAAAAGTCCCCATCCTTTCTTTATCTCATGACCTCTCAAAGGCCCTCTGGCTCTATAATAATATTCAAGGGGTAACAGTAGGAAAAGAGCGTGACCACACTTACTCGGCTATAAAACAAAACTAAAAATACCAAACTACTCATAGAAAAATAAAAATAAAGGAGACTGTAAAGCACTTTGCAAGCATAAAGGATTCTAGCAATGCTGAATAATAACTGTAATGCCTTCCAACAGAGCCATTGCCTTTGACAGGATTATCTTGAAATAGCAAGTAGGGGTCTATTCGGCCTAACAGAATTAACAGCTGTTATCAGTGCCCTGGAAATCCATAAAGTCTGGATTTCATAACACAAGGCTGTTCTCTCTCTCTCTGTCTCCCTCCGTCCCTCATTCCTTCCCTCTCTCCATTTCTTTTCTCTCTCCCTCCCTCTTTGTTTCGTAGTCTTATTTCTAGGAATATATGATGACAACAATTTACCTACAGTCAAGAAAATACTATCCAATTACCTTAAGACACAGAGAAAAATCTCACAAAGTTCTTTATAATTTTAAGGAGCAGAAAGCTTTTTAAAGCAAGCTTCAGTAATTGAAAAACAAATGACTTCCCAGTATTCTTGTTTAAGGAATCAGGGAGACTAACTGCAGTCATGACCTAATTCATGGCCATGCTGTGTCTTCTCCCACTGCAATGTGACTGGGCAGCTCCTCCCATCAAGAGGGGAGTGTATTTCCTCACTCTTTATCTGGACTGGCCGAGGATTTGCTCTGTCCAGTAGAATATGGCAGGAGAGAGATATGTCCATCCTAGGCTTAGGCCTCAGGCCCTTTGTGTATTTGACTCTCCAGCTCAGACTCCAACCGCTGTCACACAGTGAGACCACATGGGAAGATCCACATTGTTCTGGCCAAGGGCAGTATCAATGACCAGTCAGTCACCAACCAACTCCTCAAATATGGGACAGGGCCCAGCCAATGTCCACAGAGCTGCTGACCCAACATGGAACTCACCTCATTCACATGAGTTAGTTCAGCTGAGACCAGAAGAACCATCCAACTAAACCAAAGACCTGTATGCAATAATAAATATTTATGGTTTCATGCCCCTAAGTTGTGGAGCATTTGTTATGCAGGCATAGCTAACTGATATAGGCCTCATCTTCATCTCCTCACCATGTGATCATTGGTCTGCCTGACATATATTAACTTCAGTGGAGTTGACACACACCAAGACTCTGGACATATACTTTGTACCTGCTACATTATGATAGGTGATTGACATTTGGAACATCACCTGTGGTGCCTAAATGGTGTCCCTACATTTAGAGGGATGTTTATGATGATCACAATCTCTAATTACATGGAACCCCTCTACTATTATTTATAGTAAAGCAGCCATGCCCAAGCCTGGGCAAAACTGTGAAGTATGCAAATTGTCAACACCATCTCATCTGTGATGAAGTCCTCTTCCCTTCACAGTTATTGCCCTACTTCAAGACTTTATCAGACAATCTCTGTTACTTATGGTATGAAAAAGAGTGAAAATCTCTATCAAGACCAGAGATTTTAAATAGAGACTATTGTCCCTATAAGAGCAATAGAAAACTTAGAAAATCCTTGAAATTGTGTGCAAATAACTGTATGCATGTTCATATATGTTTTGTTTGTTTGTTTGTTTTACTGGAAAAATTGTCCAGTATCTCCTGTTAGTAAGAGATAGAATTTCTAGGCAGAAATTCGGCAAGGATATAGAATATTTAAACAACACAATCAACCAGTAGGATCAATAGAACACTCCATCCAACAATAGCAGAATATACATTCTTTTTCAAGTGCACATAGAACATTCACTAAGATAAACTGTATTGGGGTCATACAAAATCTCAAAAAATTTTAAAGAGTTGAAATTATGTAGAGTGTGTTCTCTGAACATAATATAATCAAACTAGAAATCAATATGGAAAGACAACACAAAAATCTCTAAAAACATGAAAATAAACAATACACTTCTGAATAATCCACAGGTCAAAGAAAAAGTCTCAAAAATGGAAAAAAAATACATGAAACTGAATAAAAACAAGACAAAGCATACATTTTATGGGGTTCAAGTAATGCAGTGCTAGAGGGACATTTATAGCACTAAATGCTTACAATAGAAAAAAAGAAAAATCTTAAATCAATAAATTAAGTTTCTACCTCAAAAAATTTAAAAAAGTAATATGAAATAAGTCCAAAGCAAGAAGGAAGGGAATTATGAAGGTAAG
The DNA here is from genome assembly GCF_949987515.2 of Delphinus delphis. Taxonomy (NCBI): domain Eukaryota; kingdom Metazoa; phylum Chordata; class Mammalia; order Artiodactyla; family Delphinidae; genus Delphinus; species Delphinus delphis. Next base: position 48,733,208 of record NC_082692.2, on the reverse strand, counting down.
AACAGAATTCAGTGAAACAAAAGAGAAAAACAATAAAGAAAATCAACAACAGAAAAAGCTGGTTCTTCAGAAAAGATAATAAAACTGATAAACCTTTACTAAGAATAACAAAGTTTTTGTTTGTTTGTTTGTTTTAAATAGAGAGAGAGAAGGCACAAATCACCAATATCAAGAATGAATTAGAGAATATAACTACAGCTCCTGCAGCATTAAAAAGGTAATAAAGGAATATTATGAATGACTTTATGCTCATAAATTTGACAATTAGAAGAAATGAGTCAATTGCTCAAAAACCACAAATGACAAAAATTCAACCAATAATCAGTAGACAATCTGAATCAGTCTATAACCATGAAAGAAAAGGAATTTGTAGTTTAAAAGTTCCTAAATAAGAAATCTTCATGGCCAGAGGGTTTCCCTTAAGAATTTTACCAAACATTTAAAGAAGAATTAACAACAATTTTACATAATCTGTTTCAGAAAAGAGAGGAGGAAACACTTCCCAACTCATTTTCTGAGGCCAGTATTTCCCTGATACCGAAGGCAGACAAAGACAGTTCAAGAGAGAAAGAGAGAAAGCACATGGGTACAGGAGAGAGGGAGGAAGAGACATGGGGGTGGAGCCCCCTGGGGTCAGGCCAGGTCCCAGGCACAGCAAGGAGGGCCCTTTTCCTCCCCAGGAGCTTTCTTTCCCTTTATCTGCCACAATGTAGAAGTGGGCGAGGAACGAAGGATCAGAGAAGGGGCCTCCACTCCTGCTCAAGTGGAGGATAAGAGGATAAGAAAGACAGCTTGGGCTGGGAGGGATAGGGGTGATGTCTCCACCTCCCTGTGCTTCCCCACTGCACCCCACCCCCCACCAGAGATTAATTTGTGTTCAGTGCATATTCATTACATTTTTGTCTCCTTAGTAATTTTTCCTTTGGAGAAATGCCCCCGTAAACCTGGTGGGCCTACCCATCACAGGATCCTGACTCCCCAGGCAAGAGCATGAACACGTGACCCAGGAGGGCCAGACTATGCTGCCCTCTAGGTGGAGGCATTGACTTGGGGTTGAGCACATGACCCAAATAAGACAGCCTTTTTCATTCTGAGATAGGAAGGAGACACCAAAGTGTCCAGAAGCCTGGAGTACACAGGCGCCGTCTGTGCTGCCTCATGAGAAGAATGACCCTTAAAGTGAAGTCTTCATAGTGGACAGTAAAGTCCCAAGATGGAGATGGTCAAAGTCCCTATGGCAGTTGGTACCTCTCAATGCAACTGTACCTGAAGCAGCTGCCTCTGGGTTTTCCCAACGATCAAGGCCAATAAATTCCCTTGTTGCTTAAGCCAGTTTGATGTAGATTTCTGTTACTGGAAATCAGGCATCTTCTAATATATGATGTTACTCAGATCCAGCTGAAGTAACCTCATCCTTTGAGATTTAAATAAAATGTATTTGTGTCCCCTTCCCTTTATTCTATAGTAATTCATTTGTCTTTCCCAAGATGTCTGCGAGTTTGCCAGGATTTACAGTTTCCTACCTGTATTTAGCTCTGGGACCTTACTTTGTGTCAAGTGAAGTCTGATGCTCCCATGTAGATGCATTTCTCTGCACACTACACTGATTCAGCCATGGGATTTATCCCCTTTACTTTGACATTGCCAAAAACTACTCACAAGGGGTGTCTCTGTGTGTGTGTGGTGTGTGTGTGAGGTGTGTGTGTGTGTGTGTGCGTGTGTGTGTTTACAGCACAGAGAGACATATAGCCTGAGTTGACTGAGTGTTAGACATACCTTCTCTGTAAAACCATGTAGAGTCTCCACCAGGAGTGGAATCTCTCACAGGTCACTTATCTCAACCATCTCTGGTCTCCTACTGTTTGCTTGGTAATCTTCCTCTTCCTCTAGACTCTACACCTTTTCTGGCTTTCTTATTTTCCTGATCTCTCAGACTTGGATTCCTTCGCCCAGAAAGCCAACCCCCTCATCCTATTATACTGAACAAGTTACCCTCACAGGCCTCCCTGTGCAAATCCCAAAACTCATCAACATCCTCAGTTAAACTAAAGGGCCATTTGTTCAGATCCTCATCTTCAGAAACCCAGAATTTACAACGCAGGCTCGCCTGCTTCTGTCCTCAATATGTCGCTGTGAAGGGAAGAAGCCTTATACGAATTTATTTTTCATGATAAGAATTGTGCTGCCATCATCTATTCCCGCCCCCACCCCCCGGCCCCTTCTCCTAGCAGGAAAGGCAGCTACAGTCAGTTGGGTTTCAAATAACAATGTCCTCTCCTGGCCACGCGTGTTTTGATTGACAGATCATGATGAGCACCTCTGTTCTCCACTCAGCTATGGAGGCAGCATCATCACAGGCACAGCCACTACGTAGCAAGATGGAAGAAATCCTAAGCAAAAATCCCCCTTAGTTGAAATGACCTGAAGTTAGTAAGGTGTTCGCCCTAGTCTGGGGTTGGAGAGGGGTTGGGGTAGACAGCCTGCAGAAATGGCAAATCACAAGGTTTCTCTCTAGGGCAGGGCTTCTCAACCTTGGCATTATTGACATCTTGGACTACATCCTTCTTTGTTGTAGGGGTCTCTCTTGTGCATTGTAGGGTATTTAGGGTATTTGGTCTCTCCCCACTAGATACCAGTAGCATACTGACCCCTCTCTTCCCTATCGGGGAAAAACTTCTCCAGATGAGTATTATGCTAAGTGAAATATGTCAGACAGAGAAAGACAAATATTGTATGATAGCACTTGTACATGGAATCTAAAAAATACAACGAACTAGTAAATATAGTGAATATAACAAAAAAGAAGCAGACTCACAGATATAAAGAACAAACTAGTGGTTACCAGAGGAGGCAGGGGGAGGCAAAACTGGGATGGGTGATTAAGAGTTACAAACTATGAGGTTCAAAATAAGCTACCAGAATATATTGTACAACACGAGAAATATGACCAATATTGTATAATAACCATAAATGGAGTATAACTTTTAAAAATTGTTAATCACTGTATTGTACACCTATAACTTATATAACATTATAGAGCAACTATACTTATAAATAAATAAGTAAATAAATTAATTTAAAAAAAATGTCCCCAGACATCACCAATATCCCAAGGGGGACAAAATTTATGCTGGTTGAGAATCTCTGCTCTAGGGGGTCACTCTGTAGAAATATACAACAGAAAAGAAATGGGCATTGACTATAACATTATAAAATGTCTACATATAACCTAGTCTATGAACCCATTGAGTAAAACTAATTGCCTTGATTGTGTAGTTTTAATTGATACTCCCAAAATCCAATTTAACTATTAAGGCAAAAGCAGAATGCTTATTCACTATACTAATTTGTTTTATAAATAACCCAGTCTGGCACACACCTCTGGTAATGATACATGCTTCAGAAACATGCTGGGACAATTAGCACTTAGAAAGTGCTTTAAAGATAAGACCATATTAAAATCATTAGTGTAGCTTTTAAAACCTATATTGTTTTAAAAATGGATTTTGCTAAGAGATATTCTGAGTTTCTAAACCAAACCTCTACTCATTTCTCCCTAATTACTTGTTAGTGGATTTTACAGATGTAGGGCTGGCTGTAGTGCTATGTTTATTGGTCCCTGACATTTAACAGACATAAAATTTTTGTTGACAGAAGGTGACCTGTTATATTACACTGTCATAACTGGTTCAGATTCTTCCCCAAGCCATTGCTGGACCTTAACTGAAGGGCATAAGGAAAAGGAAAGAAAGAAGAGATTGGGTACAGCCTAAGCCAGAGGACAAAATTCCAGGGCCTAAGAGGCTTGAATCCAGAATCCATGTAGCCCTCTATACTTGAGATCAGGTCGGGTGGCAGGGCTATGATTCTGGGAAGTTTGTACAATTAAGAGAAGGTCTCCAGGTGTGAAATGAGAATACCATAGGAGCAGATGCAAAGTGCAGAAATTATAGTAAAGGATAGGTTTGGTGGGCATCTTTTCAAGCTCACCAGAAATACGGGTCAGAAAAGGCAGACAAACTCCTATCCTACTGTTGAGAATAAAGTTTCTGGTACATCCTAAGAGGTCAGGCCCAGTTCAGAAACTAGGAAGAACTAAGGCTTCTGGATGTGCAGAGCCTACTGGAGATGGCAGCCTTATATACTCATTAAGACAGATAACCAACAAGGACCTTCTGTATAGCACAGAAGGTCCCGCTACTCAATATTCTGTGATAACCTATATGAGAAAAGAATCTAAAAAAGAATGAATATATGGATAACTGAATCACTGTGCTGTACACCTGAAACTAACCCAACATTGTAAATCAACTATACTCCAAAAATATTTTTAAAAAATAAAAAATTTTAAAAAGATATTCTTGCACCCCATGGGTCCATGGGATAGTGCTTAGTAATTAGAAACAGGACTCTGGAGACTGACTTGTCCAAGAAGATCCTGACATCCACCAAAAGAGAAACAAGAGAATATGAGGAACACTCCTAACTACAAATTAGAAACCTTTCTTTAGAGACAAGTTCCTTCATTCAGAGATGGAGAGATGGCATTGCAAGAGCTAAGGAGGAAGGGAAAGAGTATGTAACTCTCAGGGTAGAAAAACAAAATCACCCCAAATATTTAAAATCAAGAGACAGAGCTACTGGGGGCAAGAGTAAGGGATGTTGAGGCATCTGGCATTAACGTTAAGAAGCCAAGGCAGCAGCAGAGACAATCAGCATCATGGGAGCCCCCGCACAGGGCTTTCTGGATACACGTGGGACCACACAGAGACACAGTTCTTGTCAGAGGTGGGCCTGCAAAGCAGGGAGGGAATGTGGAAGAAACAGCCTGACCTCACTCTGCTCTGATCTCTGATGGTTCCATTGGCTACACCCTAATGGAAGTCACCTGGCGAGGGAGCCTGGCTGTGTGGTCCAGAGGAACCACCCTTCTGTGTCAGAGTGGGTCTAGGTGGGAGGCAAATGGGGAATAACTAGCACAGGAATAAACATTTACTGAATGCCTACTATGCAGACACCAGACTAGGCATTTTATCTAATTAAAGCCATATGTAGAATTGGTGGATGATTTGAGAAAACCTTTCCCCAAATATTGTCACTATCAACGTGAAATGTCCAGCATTCAATAAGATTTGGCTTTATTTTTGTGCCCTGAGTCTTCTGGAAGAATAACATTTTATATAGGTAAGAAACAGTTTGGCAAAGTTTTCCAAATAGTTATAACCCTTGAGTTATTTCATAATCCTTGTATGGATGTCACCTAATCACAATTATTTACTGGCAGTGTGTGGATTAGGTCAAGAATCTCCTGCGAGTTTGGCTGAAGTGATGCTTAAATGAAGGAAGAAATTATGGAGAAGATTGTGGTAATGAATGATGGTGACTGGATGTTGGGCTGTCAAGTAAAAGAAAATTTGCATTCCTTCCTTACAGCTGTGGGGCTCAGAACAAAGGTTGGAAGTGAATGGCCCACAGGCCAAATCCAGCTGTAGATGTGTGGTTTCCCTCTCAGAGTGTTGACCCACAGAATATTTTCAAGGTTTTGAATTGGTTGCCAATTTAAAAGTCAGACCATGCCACAGAGACACATTGTTAAGGCCACATTCTGGTTTATTTGAAAAAAAACCCATAGGAATATTTGGCCCACATTTGGCTTAAAAAGACAATAAATGAGAGCTGAAAAGTGTCCTACTCTTCAGTTTACCATAGTCCCTACCATTCTCTATTGTCCTCACTACACTGTGGCCACATACCAGCTGTCACTTGAACTTCTTAATTTTAATACCTGGATTGCTTAACTCATGTGTACCATCTGCCATGTCTCTGTAGGAATTTGGATTTGGATTTCTTGAGTTAGAAGGATAATCCCCGGGTAAGCTCACAGAGAGAGAGATTTTCACCTGATAATAAGCATGAGCTTCCCAGAGATGCATTGATTGCCATGGATGATAACAAGGTCACTGACACTGAGGATTTCCAAGGGAAGCTGGATCACAATTTGGCAGCAACTCTACAGAGAGAATTTAAGCTTTGGATGATAATCCTTAAAATCCCTTCCCTGAGATTTTACTGGAGTTTAGACTGTGATCTTTTAGAGTCATAGACTGTTCCTCCCCTCTGATTCTAGCACACAAACTAGAACATAGCTGAAGCTAATAAACATACGTTACACCAGATAATACTTTGATTCATTAACTATTCCTTACTTTAAGGCTATGACGGCTGAAACAACTTATTTTTTAACCTGGGGAAAATGCTATATCAAGTTATTATTGTTCATCAATAAATTAATAATCTTACCTAAGAATGATCCAGCAGTCATGAGACTCAAAACAAGTAAAGTTTAAAAAGCCACGAAAAAGTAAATTGTAAAAAGATCAGAGAAGTTCCTAAATAATGTTTATATCCTTTAAAATTTTAAAAAGGAGTAACTAACACCACAATTAGTCACTTGTAGGAAAAAAAGAGGTACAGACTATGCTGGACTCAGCAAAAAACAATAGGGAGAGACTTTAACTAATAATGCAAAAACTCTAGAGTGTGACCACCTCTGAGTGTCTGATTAAAGACAGTGGCTTATAAAATATTTAACTTAGTTTAGCAGTTATATATTTTGTGCCTATTATATACATGCCATTCCTAAAAAGGAATAAAAAATTGAAAGTCTTTATTCCTAAAAAGGAATAAAAAATTGAAAGTCTTTATGAAGAGCTCAAGACCCTTTTCTGTCCATCCCTAAGAGGGGATACTGACATGGGACACAGGCCAAGATCACTGTTTGGCTTTGTGGATAGAGCATGAAACTTTGTTGTAATCATAGAATCTACAGTGTTATAAGCCAAAAAGTTAAAAACTGTAGGATCCGCATAGCCTAGACTCTTTGGATTTCCTGTATTTTTAGAATTTCCCTTTTCTGAAAGTTTTCCCATGCCCCTGGGTCCTTGAGCATCTTTGGGATATTTATCTTTGAGTTTGTTCTTTCCCTCCTTTTCCTGCCCTGGGATCCACAAGATATCAAGGCCAAGGTAAGCTTGTGGCCAATGGGGAAAGAGGCCAAGATGGTAACTTGACTTGCTTTTGATCTAGACTACAAAGCAAAGGGAATTTTTGAGACCCAACCATAGACCAGCTCACCCAACCTAGAGTTTCCAAATAACAGTTTGAAGTTAACATATTAGGACAATAAACCATCTGCTTGCTTCTTCTTCTGTGCCACTCTAACTCCATCCCCACAGAGCATTAGCCTGTTTTTAATTCCTTTAATGTTTTCTCACAATACTTAGAATAAAATACAAATGCTCTCCCAAAGTCTACAAGGCCCAGTATGATCTGATTGCCACCTTGTACTTCAATCTCATTTCATACAACTTTTATTTACAATACTCCATCCCACTGGCCTTTCATCTCTTCTTTAAACATACCAAACTCATTCCTGGCTCATGGCCTTTCACATGCTGGTCCTCAGTTTAGAACTCTTTCCCCCAGTCGTCTGCCAGGCTAGCTTTTTCTCATTCTTCTGATCTCATATTAAATTTCACTGACTCAGAGGAACTCACCCTAACTACATACATCTCATACCCACAACTCTCTTGAACATCACTTTGTTTTCTTTTTTTGGTACAAATCACAACCTACGTTAATTTATTTCTTGTCTTTGTCTCTCTTCTAGAATATAAGCTCTATGAAAGCCTGAACTGAGTGTGGCTCCAATGCCTGACACAGTGCCTGGCCAAGAAAAGGTTCTCAAATGTGCGAGTGATTGTAACAGCATGCATTGCCAGGAATGTCCACCTCAACACTTCCCATATAGATGCATGGCAGGATTTGAGAGTTCAGGAGCTAACAAAGAATGGTCTGCCTCATCACAACCACCCAGTACAGGCATAAGTGAAAACCCCAGAGAGTAATGTAGGAGTTTAAGGGAAAAGAAGTTGGTATTGGTTGAAGTGAATTAAGCAACACTCTATAGAAAAGTAGCATTTCTTATCTATCTTTAAAACGTGCATTGGATTCCAATAAGTAAAAAAAAAAAAAGAGAGAAGATGATATGAAGAGGAATAATACAAACAAAAGATTACATTGAAAGACATGTTTAGAGATAAATATTACCCCAGTGGAGTGAGAGGGTTCATAAGCAAAGAGTGAGAGAGAAAAGTGAGAAAGCCAGTCAGGGCTGTCCTGGGAATCCAGAATGGCAGGATAGAGTTTGGCCACATCTCATTATATACTGGGCGTCCAGAAAAATCCCAAATTTGTGTTGCAATGATGTTTAAGATGGATTGTAGTGGAGAGAGACTGGAAATCAGTTAAGAGGCCTTAACACCTAAGATCCAGTTTTGTCAGTAGAAGATGAAATAAAGATACCAATGTCAGAGAGACATCCTGGAGGCTGAATCTTGTGGATGTCTGAGATGATAAATAAAGAGAGAGGTTTTAGTGAAGCAAATAATGTGGCTCATATTCAAAGAGAAGAAAAAATAAGGATAAACTGGGTTGGGAAGAGGAAGCACTGAGTCCTGCTATGGGCAAGTGGTTTGAGTTCGCAGAATGACATCTAGATAAAGATGCCCTACAGTCAACTGGAAATGAAGATTCAATACGGGGAGGGGTTGGTTGGACTGTGAAATCATCTCCTCTAGAGATAACAACTTAAAGTGTGCAGAAGAGTTCACTGATAGAAAAATACAGAGGTGAAGGAACAAAGAGAAAAGGCAGAAGAACCTCAAGGAACATCTACATTTGGGGGCAGCTGGAGGAAGAGGGAAGCAAAGAAGTTTCATCAGGAAGTTCCAAAATAGACTGAACACGTGCTCTGTGTGTCAGAAGTTCAAGTTCCTAACAGTAGTATCAATTAATGCATCTATTTATCTTACAGCATGATTCTTCCTTCAGGATTGCAAATATCTTATTAATGTCACCCACAACATCCATTTATCATGGCTGTTTATTATTCATCTCGAAGTGACAGCATACCTGGCACTTGTTAAAACACTTAGGAAGAGATTTCCTGCTGTAACAGATGTCAGGGAAAAGGAGTCAAGGTGTACACTTCCACCTTAAAATAAAATCAGGATTTAGGATCTGGGTTTTAAAGATACAAAATTCCTTTGTTTGTGTGAATTCTTTCCCCATCCAAAGAATATGGGGAGAGAAATTTCATTGGTGTTTGTTTACGGTGAAAATAATTTTCTACGTGAATTATGAAAATTCTGTTAATTTTTCATTGAGGTTTGTATACCTCTCTGCACTTCAGTCTTTATATGAGATCTACAACTGATAAGCAGTCAGAGTTGCCTGAAGAAATTGGTACCAAGGAGTAGAAGACAGACCTGGTTGAATATGCAAGATTCACAATGATAATTTCAATTTTTATAACCTCAGGATTTGTCTTTCCAGAAGTTACTATTTTTTTAACTTAATCTTCAGCTTGATTAATAGCCTCAAAGTTCAAGGTCCCAAAGGCTAGCCCTACCTGGCCAACAAACCTACTTTATGTTCCCTAAACCCGTGGTCCTCAGAGTGTGGTCTCTACCTTAGACCAATGATAAAAATTCCAAGGATTAGCCCAGTGCCCAGAGGACAAAATCTCCATTCTAAACCTCATCAGCACATTCCTTTTACAAATGAGAAGATTGATCTTTCTACTGTATTTCATAGCTATGTCCACTTGCATCCTTTCTTATGTTTGTTAAGAAAAGAACTCCAAAATGGTGATCAATAAAACATATAAGGCGAATAACTGAGAAAGGAGCATGATTACAGTTTGAGTTGATAATCCAAGAGGGCCTGGTATAGAAAATAAATTTTTAAAATTAATATTAGTTAAAAATGTGGGATGGGTAATAATATTAGTACTCTCCTATTAGTAAATGATAATAAAACTTATGGTCTTAAAATATATATGTTTCAGCATTTCCATAACAGTGGCCAAAAGTAGCATTACTTTATCTACCACCACACTCATGGGGATAAAACTGATGCAACTCTAGTGCTATTCTCTATTAATAGGAATCAGGGCTTCTCAGGGACTAAAAGCTTAGCTAATAGTAGAAAAAAATTAATATGGGTATGAAACATCTCATTACCTTTAAGAAACAGACTTTCAAAAATGCCTCAGGAAGACAAAAGAGGCAGCTTACTGGAGTGTACACATTGCAATCATTTGAGCAACATGAATAATTATAGTTCACTGGGACAACATGACTATGAAATGCCTTGATGCATAATAGTACTCAACGATGAAAAAGTGTAAGGTACACAAAAAGTTCACTGGAAAACAAAAATAAGGGCATATTTATTTTTTTTAATATTTTTAATAAGTAGGTTAGAGAATTTATATAGAGATAGATATAGAAATATAGACATGATATAGATGTTCTGTTTCTTTGATTTTTCTTCTAAGTAAATAGAAAAGAACAGATAGAGTTAATTTTAAGTCAAATAACTCAAGGAAAGTTAGAGATTTTTCTTGGTTAACCAGAGGAGTGATCACTTCCTATGGCCACACTTAACAATCAATAGGAAGTCCAGCTGTGTATTAGAGGCTGATGTATGAGGCAGCATCCAAAGAAGAGGGTCTGCTGCCTAGACTCCCCCTTTCACTCCTTCAATGAGGAAACCACTGGGTGTTTTTATTCCAAAAATACTGAGAAACCAAGGCATCGTGAGGTAAAGGCTCACTGCCTGGGACTAATATTGGATGGACGGGGCGCTCTCGGGGGGGCTCCATGTTGCTAGTATAAGGGTTTCTGATGACTCATTGCCATAGCAACTGAACCTTGACTCTAAGACAAAACTCAGGCCAAAAAACATCAGCTCAGGATGGAATCAATTTTGAAGATATCCACTAAGATCCCATATGCCAACCAAAAATAAGTGACTGATAACCCAGAATCTGTAACTCAGCTGGTCTGACACCTCATTCTGTATTACTGTAGCTCTAGGAGGGTAGAAACACTGAGAAGTATAAAATACAGGGAAGGTATAAAACAAGTTTATAAATAATGAAGACATAAATCAAACCCATAGTATAAATATTTCTTGATCATATAAGTATAGGTGTAATACATTTTGAATCCCATTGTGATTACTTGTGTGTTTATATGCACGTATGTGCATGCTGTCTGCTTTTGAATTTTCTGAAGCTTTTAAATGAAATTGATAGAGATTTTATCAAAATATTTAGGAGCAGCTGTCTACTTAAATTTGTAATCAGCAATTAAAGATTTAAGATGATTTGATTCCTAAAGTATGTTTTGATTTATTACTGGCAAAAGTAGTGTTTGAATGTTGAGGAAAAAATTTAATAATGAATAAGATTACAAATGTGAGCAATTAAAAAGTTACCAATAGTAGCAAGTGTTTTCCCTACACCTGGTCACTAAAGATCCTTGATCATTAAAGATCCTTGGTCACTAGAGATCCTAGAAGATGTTATTCTCTGATTTTTTTCCTAGTAGGAATTTTGCCTTTCAATATCAGATCATACACCCAAGGATGGGGCTCTGATTTCTCCTTCTTTCCCCCAGAAGTGCAGGGCTGGGTACACACTCCTGTTGGCTTAAACTGAGATTCAGTAGGAAATCTATAAAATAATTATTTTCCATTGTCTACTTCAGTCATTTTTGAGTACAGGTGGAATGGTTACCAATAATGAAGGAAGCCCTGATCTCAGTCATACATTGAAAACAAAGAAGCATAAAATATAGCCCTACCCTCCAAGACCTGAGCAAGGAGTGAAAAGAGGTAAGGCAGACTCTGGTACAACCATAATCCTGTTTACATCTCTGATACACCAAGTCTTTACTGGGAACACTATAGAGGAAACGTGGGTTTTTGTACGTGTCCTCCACCCAACAACAAGAAAACAAATGAGGTGTGCGATGCCTCTAACAGAGATTCGGGGACATTTTCAACAGAGATTCTGGCACATTTTCTTACTTTACAGGGTCAACATTTTCAACGTTTATCTTGACAAGTAGTCGTGGGTTAGTCTGACATGCTTTTTTGGAGCATCATAACTTGAACTTAGAGAACTGGTTTGGGTTGATCACAATAAAGGCAGAGATGAAATCCCATTTACAAAACTGCAGTGCCAGAAAAAGCAAACCTCTTGTATAACAGTCCTGATCAATGTGTTAGCTACTCCACACAATATGCAATATTCCCACAAAAAGGTACCGGCACAACAAAGGCTGTGGACAGTGTCTTGGAGCCTCTCGTAATGGGATTTGACAAAAGCCAGGCACTTTGGGCAGGCTCCATCAATGTTAATTGAAGCAGAAGTGATTCAAAGACAAATAGGAGTCCTTGAGAGGTGACAGGGTGGCTTGGGGATTGTGACTCTTTCCTTTTCCCATTACCCCTTTATATTTAATTACTTGTTCTAGCCAGTGAATTGTAATTTGATTTGCCATTAGGTGACTCTCTGCTTGGTCTCATATGCTAGTTGAGTCTTTCACTTAAAGGAAAAAATGTCTCATAGCCTGTGACGGTGCCTGTTTCACAGGAAGGAAATTATCCCCTGGCAAGTGGGTCTCTAATTGATAAGGTCTCCTTTTCAGTTCCTAACACTGCAGAGGTATTTGTATTTGTGTGCAAGTTAGCTACTTATTGGAGAGGTGATCCCAGCAAACACTGGTTGAGAAGTGAGGTGTTAAACAAGGAAGGAAAGGCAGCCAGCAAAAGTGGGTTCACAAACTAGTTCCCACCATGGGCCACCGAAGTGTCACCTCATTGGGGACCTCAGAGCCAGCTTAGAATGCACCTCAGTCCATCTCTCCAAAGGGTGAGGGAGGTGGGGCATTTATATACCAACGTTCCTCAGTCCTGGTTGAGGGCTAGACTCACTGGGGAGGGGAGAACGCCCTAGAACTTCTGGCCTGGGATGCACACAGGTACCCCAGGCCGAGAAAGCCCTCAGAAATAGGGACAAGGAGCCAACTGCGTCCGCTACAATCTGCCTGCAAATATGTAAACTGCTTTCAACGCCGGTGGTCCTTCAGAAAGACATGCCATAACACCTCCTCCTTGATAAGATGTTGGAGGGAATTAGGAAGAGGTTATTTCTGTCCCACTTGATGATACCCTTAATACAGACCTTAGGAACTAAGGTTAGAGTCAGTATAGTTTTGCTGAAGAATCTAACATCGTGTCGCCTCTGTAGGTGTCCGTTCATTTACCCTTGAGGTAGTTCCTGGGCTCAACGGTCCTGTCCACTAGGCCCTCCCCTGGGTGCATCACTCTGGAACATCAGAATGCTAAAGAGAGGTCGAATTCAGCACACAGTGGGCTGAACCTGGATCCCACTCAGAAATAGGCATATTTTTTAATTTAAAAAATACTAATTTTTAAAATAAAACCTTTAATTTTCATATTGATTCGCTGTTAGTTGGCATACATTTGCCAAGCTTAGACAATAATTGTAGGAAGCAGGCAGGAGAGGATGGTAATCAATGGCCCCAAGTTACAAGGAAGGACAATGAAGTTCCCTAGGTGAGGCTCAAAGTCAGAAGGCAGTAAAGCAGACAGGGGCTGGGACCCAGGTGAGGGAACAGCTGAGCACAGTGGTAAAGAACCCAAGCTTTGGGGTCAGGCAGGCCTGGGGCATCCCAGCTGGGACTCCCACCAGCTGGGGGGTCTGGCCCAGTGACCCAGCCATTCGTACCTCAGTTTCTCATCCAAGTAATGGGAGGTGACAGGACCTACCTCATGTGGGTTTTGTGACAATTAAATGAGCCAGTGCTTGTAAAGTGCTGTGCCCAGTGCCCAGTATGTGGCAAGGACTTAATAATTGTTACTTGCTCTTGTGTTATTATTACCATTTTAATGACTTCAAGGTAGAAAGTAGGAAATGTTCTTTCTACTGTGCATGGCTTGAAGTCCAGCATAATATCTGTGGGACTATAATACGTACCACGGCAATCAGGGCAAATTCTGCTTGCCACCCAACACGGAATGAGTTACCTTAGCTCTGGTCTGTGTGTCACATTTGAAATCTCATGTGTGCAAGCGGAGAGTGCTTGGGGTTTTCTGGAAACTGCTCGCTTGGGGTTTTCTGGAAACTGCTTTCTACTTAAGTGGCAGATCCAGTCTGATGAGGCCTGGGTGGAATTCTTCCCCGAGGTGAATGAGACCTCTGTGCCAGTAATTAGAGAGACTCGACTGCCCTTGGATGCCCTGGGCCTGGTGGTGAAAACAGGTGAGAAAGGTGGCATCTCACACACCCGAGTGCATGTCAGTTTCACTTTGTGTAAAGGCAGCAGCGTCGTCCCTGAGGAGGGCGTGCAGCCCTACCCTGTCCTGCAGGAGGGACCAAGGTGTCTGGGTACAAGGTCCAGGCAGGGGCTGGCAGTCTCCTCCCCTGACTTCTGCCCATGAACCTCCACCTTTCCTTCTAAACGCTTTCAGCAAGGAGACCTAAGATGACACTCAGAGGTTACTCGGTGCTCTCAACCAAAGGCCAACTCTAAGGAATTCAAATGTTCTTTCAATTCTTTATTAAGAAATAAAATCCCCACCATTTATTGAGTGCGGCCCCAGCCCAGTGTGTGTATAATGTGTGAGAACCATCCCTGTGACATCCTTTTATGGGCACTTAGCACCATCACTATGGGAAGCACCATTATCCTCATATTTTCACATATTTTGTGTATGAAGAAAAGGAGGTTCAGAGAGTGTCTGTCCTCAAGTCTCACAGAAATAAATGGGGCTCCAGAATTAGAGCATGCTGGCAGACGGCAGCACACTGGCCTCACAGGGCAATGCCTGACTAGAAAGTTCTGAAGGTGACTATAATAGCGAGAGCAGAAGAGGTGGACACACATGCTGACCCCATTTGCAGACATTCCTGAAGGACCAATAGCGTTGCATCCAGCTGAGATCTCTGGCAGGACAGCCACTCGCATGCCTACCCTGGACTTTCTTGCAAAGCCAGTGAGGACACAGGACTGCAGGAAATGGACAGAGACCTTGTTGCTGAGTCAGTGGAAGGTGTTTTATTGCGAGGCACGCACAGTTACAGAACACAAGTCAGAAACGCCACAGGCTACGCAAACGCAAACACAGAAGTGGGCCTTGTTCTCAGATTCCTCCAGAAGGGGCACGGTTGATGGGGCAGGTGATCTCTGGTCCCTGCTCTACCTTAGAGAAGCATCCACCTACTCCTGGTTAGTTTACATTCAAAGTATTTGAAGCCACTTTTGATATCCATAATTTCTCCACCATTCTAGCTGCAGGATCAGATAGGAATTAAATTTCCACCTACAAGGTTTGTGTTTCTTTGTGGAGTATCATACATCTCAAATAGCATGCAAGAGCCCCGGGTATAATATATGTTTGATTTATTTCAACCGCAAGCGTTGCCGCACTGATGTCGCTTCAGTAGCAAAGCAAATGGGACTCGGGCCATTACCTGGATCCAGATGTGAAAAAAAGGAAGAAAGAAAATGTATTTTTAATCTAAATATCGGTACTACACACATCAAACCATGCAGCCCCATTTACTAGGTAATCTGGGATGACAATTCAAATATCCCTAGGGACAGAATTGGTTCATAAACAAGGCTAATTTCAGCCACAGAATTATATTTTCCAAAGCAGTTCTTCTCTTACAATCCCCAAGGTCAAGGAAGAAAGAAGAAAAGACAGGGGGGGAAAAAAAGCCAACCATTCAAAAGCATCCAGAACTGGTGTCAATTGGGTGATGACAAAGCAAAGACAGTCCAATCAGGAACCGCAGCTCAGGGTGCTCCAGTCTGAAGGGTGCTGGGCTTGCGTCCCGCTCTGGGTGCTTCTCCGTTCCACCTGCTGTGCTCTGTCTTGGGGACCCGCAACCTCCTCCTCCTCATGGTCCTTCAGCAGATTCAGGACACCTGAGAAGATGGTCCATCCTCCAGATAAAAAGTAGAACCTGTGGAAGGACACACAGGAAAAGGCCTGTCATGCTGGGGCCCAAACCAACTGACAGCTAAACGCCGATGTAGTCAAGGGCAGAGGGAAGAGTGACATTCCTCACCTCCTCCAGGCTGGTTTCCTGCCGCCTCTGCAGGAAGGTGGCTTCATGCTTGGGAGCAGCTAGTGGCGTGGAATCTTTGAGATGCTGTCGTGAGTGCATCCGGGTATCCATCACCTCTAGGGCCACGATCTCTCTGTTGACAAGAACATAAATCAATTCCCCTGCATCACTGGCCTATGGAACCTTGAGGAGAGGGAGACACAACAGAGCAACACAGACACACGGAAAGGAGGGGAGGGAGGACAGGAGACAATAAACTCAGAAAGGATACTCTACCTGACACCTGTCCCTGGGGTTCCCCTGGGCAGCCGGGTGCCGACGGGAGGCTTGAAGTGCTTTCTAAGAGTGCGCAGAGGTCTCAAAGGTCTGAAAGGTCGGGAAGCATCATTCCACTGCCGGGCGGGCACCTGAGCCCAAAACTCAGCTCCTCGAGAACCTCAGCCAGCCTCGCCCCAACTTTCCCGAGTGGGTCCTGCCACTGAGATACTATATAACAGAGAGCAAAACGCAGTGGATATTAGCCAGGGGTGGCAGCGGGCAGGGGGACAGGCAGGGAAGGAGGGGCGTCAACCACCACTTGGGCTTCTCTTTAGTGAGTTCAATCAGCTTCCAACTCTCCACTTGCCACCAGGTGACAAATCTCTAAGAGTGTCCCCCGGGCCAGTGGTCCACACCCTTTGGTTCAACCAAAGCATCCTTTGGTTCCTGAAGGAAGCTTCTGTCACAGTCAGGCTCCCTGCCTAGGGCAGCAGAGCTCCAGACCTGGAGTGAGACAGGCACCTGGCTCCACATCTGCCCCTCCTCTCCCAGAGCCCAGGGCCACTCCTCTGTCCTTCAAAGGACCTGTGTCCCCAGAACACGGGGTAAGGAGCACACCAGAAAGAATGGGGCTGAGAACCCCCAGAACTTGGAGAGCTACCAGGAAGGCGGAGAGAGGAAGGCATTCCAGAGACACTTATCCAAACAAACCTAGCTGCCAGTGGGTAGGCGCTGGAGGGGGTAGTTTGTCCTGGGCACATGTAATAAAGAGGGGACATTGTCTGTAGAGAATTTAAAAGTAATAATAAAACTAAGAGCCAGTGTGCTTTTCACTACGACCATGCACTCACTGGCAACTCTAAGCAGTATGGGTGGCAAAATACTCCTTGCCGCCCAGACAAACCCCCTACTCCTTGGTCTTATCTCGCCAGAGTCTTTGCTTGTGCCCCTTCCTCCACCAGAAATCTGCTTCCCCCAATCCCACCAGCCATATCCCACCCAATTCCAAGATCCATTTAAATGCTATGTCTTCAAGGAAGACTCTTACACGACGCCCCCTGGCTGGGGGGTCATCCCTTCCCCATCTTAACTCCGAGGGCAGCTTATCTACATCTTTCATTTCTACCTTACACTAGAGTTAAACATGCAAAAGTGTTATCTTGCCTACTAATGGCCATGAAGATGCAGTGGAAAGTGTATAGGATTTGGAATCAGGCCTGGGTTAGAACTGCAGCTCTCACACTGAACTAGCTGTGTGATGGTGGGCTGGTTATTAAACCTCTGTAGCTTGTTTCCATGTCTATAAACTGGAGAGACTCTCCCCTCTGTCACAGGGCTAGGCATTCAATTAGAAAATGCACACAAAATGTCGAGCCTGAGATAATAGACGCTCTAAAGTTATTTGTTTCTCTACTCTCCTTAAAGACAGAATCTTATTCTTTAGTCCTCCCTTCGCCACTCCTGAAGGACTTCCCAAGATGTCATAACATGTGGAAGGTATAGAAATGTGGAGAGTATTAAAAATGAGGGTATAGGGGCTTCCCTGGTGGCGCAGTGGTTGAGAGTCCGCCTGCCGATGCAGGGGACACAGGTTCGTGCCCTGGTCCGGGAAGATCCCACGTGCTGCAGAGCGGCTAGGCCCGTGACCCATGGCCGCTGAGCCTGCGCGTCCGGAGCCTGTGCTCCGCAACCGGAGAGGCCAGGCCACAACAGTAAGAGGCCCACGTACCGCAAAAAAAAAAAAGAGTAGCCCTGGCTCGCCGCAACTAGAGAAAGCCCATGAGCAGCAACGAAGACCCAATGCAGCCAAAATAAAAAAAAAAGATAAATAAATTTAAAAAAAAAAATGAGGGTATAGAATACCTACCACATAGGCCTGTTTGGAGATTAAGTGAGGGAATGCTTGTTAGGCTCTTAGATCAGAACCTGGTACATGATATGAACGACAGAAATGTATGTGAAATAAAACAGTCTTGTGAGTTCACATACAACTCCTTGACTCCATGAAGCACTCCAAATACAGATTATCAAGACCTTCCTTCCTCTGCTTCAAACACCCTCCCACCTTCCCCAAATAGAAATATCAGAGGTAAACGGAGATGGTAGAGTGTTTAGAAAATCACATAATGTCAGCGCTAATGTACCGTTTCCCCCTTTAGATAACTAATGCATACTAAGAACACACAACGTGCCAGGTACCACGCTAAGAATGTTACCAAGAGTGTCTTATCTAACCCTCCTCTGAACCCTATGAGGAGCTGCCTGACTATCCCTATTTGACAGAAGCAGCAACTGAGGCACAGAGGGGTTAAGTTACCGGCCTGTGGATGCACAGCCTGTGAGGATGGAAGCGTTCTGTGCCCTCTGGTTCAGGAATCACTGGCCACCATGGCTGCCAAGCTCTTGAAAAGTGGCTAATTCAAGGAACTGAATTTTAACTTATACTTAATTTTAATTAATTTCACTTTAGTCACACATGCCCAGTGACTGCCAGATTGGCGAGTGTGGGTCTATCATATCTAAAGACCTCACAGGGGCCCTTGTTTGATGTTGGCGTCAACATGATTTGCCCCAGACATGAAGTCAAGGCAGAACCTTCATCAGGGGCAGCGGGGCTGTGCTATTTACAGAGCCTGGGCTGTGGGGCAGACACACCTGACTTTGAAATGCAGGTTCTATCACTTACTGGTTGTGCCACAGCACATTAGTTCACCATCCTGTGCATCTGATCTCTTTTCGGTTAAGGAGGCACAGTAATATCATTTCTAGGGTTAGTGCAATCAAGTAATACAGCATCTGAGAGCATTTGAAGAGTGGGGAAGGGAGGACAAAGATAAAAAAAGTAAGATTCTACCTTTAGGAAGAGATTCTAGTGTTTATATATGTTTTCCCCTCATGCCCTGACTTTAGAACTTAATCACCACCCCTCCCCAAGGTAAATAAGGGTCCTTAATGCCAGTCCCCCTGAACCAAGTTCTCGTGTCCAGGCTACTATGATGGCGATTTGTATAACTGCATGGCAGCAGCAGCCGGCTCCAGGAAGAGCAATTGAGGACTCTGCAGTTTCTCTATCCTCCCAGCCTCACTTTCTCCACACCTCCTTCAGAGACCCCAGCACAGCCGCTGTCCAGCTCCCGCTCATCGGGGGTCTGGGTTTCCCTCTGCAGGGCCCACCGGCTAGGTATTTAAGTTTGCATCATGCTAACATCTCCCCTCTCTCCCCCAGCCCTAGAGGCACAGCTGCAGTCACCCCTCTGGAGTCTCAGTCTCCCACCTCACCTCTTGGATTGTCCACTACTGGTTAACAAGGGACGGGGTTCAGGACACGTTCTGCCAGCGTATGGCACCTCTCATATTGAATATGTGCAGCTGAAGGAGTTTGAGAAAACAGCAGCAGCGGTAAGCTCACTCTGCCCTCCTCCCCTCTCACTTCTTCCCTGAAACAGATCATAAAACATTCCTGAGAGAGGTGCCCTCCCTACACCCAGAGAAAAGGAGCATCCTCATCTCCAAAGACAAAGGGATGCAGAGAAGAACCCCAGCAAACAGGTCTTGCTAAGTTCCCTCAGGTCACTGCACTGACCTCATACTCCTAACCTGTCATATTCCTCCACCACAGCCCACCCTTCACCACACACAGCACAGAAATACGCAGGTCTGTTTCTTCTGGTCTTCATTTCCTTATGAGGGCTCCATGTCAGGTAAAACGTATATTAATGTGTATGCCTTTCTCTTGTTAATCTGTTCTTGTCCCTTTAATTTTCAGAACCAGCCAGGGACCCTAAGAGGGCTGAGGAAAATGTTTTTCTCCCTGCACAAGTCTTCCTACTAATTCCTCCTGCTAAAGTAACTTGTGTAGCTTCTGTCTCCTAATCCAACCCAGCCTGAGACACCCTTTCCTCTCCCTATTCCAGGGATAAACTGTCACCCTGCACATAAGGATGTACAAGCACGTCTACTTTTTCCCAGATAAAAGACATCAATACATTATCAACATATTCTGACATCTCTATGCTAGATTCTCTCTGCCCAGCATCTACATGCAGGACAGAAAAAGAAGTCAAGCACATGAAATCATATAATTTGACAGATTAGAGAGAGTAATCAAAGCCCATCTACATGAATGAAGATCAGCACTGGGGACTCCTTGCAGGGGTGTGAGCCAAAGCCCGGGGCCCAGCGACCTGTGTCTGTGGACATATATTTATATATACACAGATCTATAGGTACACGTTTATATACACACAGATCTATATGTACACATGTTTACATATACACAGATCTATATGTACACATGTGTATATATATATATATATACACACACATAGATCTATACGTATGTAAAATTAAAGCATTTGCTGAAATGGTTGAAGTGACTGGAGCTGGAAAATGGTAGTTTTCTACTAAGTTTTAGTTCCCCAGGAGTAACCCTAGGAGAAGGATTTGAGAGCTAATAGTTGATGGGGGCCGTATTGGAAACACCAGTGGGAGGACAGGGAAAGGACAGCGACCAGTAGAGGGGTGTTGCTGGGCCAGCTGTGGGTGACGTGGACACTGGGGCTCGAGCCCACAGGGACTCTGGAGAACAGCTGAGAATCATGTACCTCAAAACTACCCTGGGCGGGCTTCCCTGGTGGCGCAGTGGTTGAGAGTCCGCCTGCCGATGCAGGGGACACAGGTTCATGCCCCGGTCCCGGAAGATCCCACATGCCGCAGAGCGGCTAGGCCTGTGAGCCATGGCAGCTGAGCCTGCACATCCAGAGCCTGTGCTCCGCAACGGGAGAAGCCACAACAGTGAAAGGCCCGCGTACCACACACACACACAAAAAACTACCCCAGGCTCCATCAGCTGCTGGTTGAGGATGCCCCTCAGGAAGAGGTGACACCCAGAGATTCCTGGACTGCCGTGCTCAGATGATTTTTGGAGAAAACCCTCCTGCAAAGAGATGCAACTAATGGCAGATGGAGGTTGGCCTCTGAAAGGCCTGAGGGATGAGGGAGGGACCCTGGCAGCCTCTGCCACATTTATGGTGCTGATGAGAGCCATGGCCTGGAAAGGGGGAGGCGGGAGGGAAGACTGAGGAAACTGCCATCTATGAAGACCTGAAGTGACGGGGTGACACTGAAGCCAGGACCACAGGCTTTCTCCTGCAGGTTCCTCGAGGGCTTGTGGCCCGGCGGCCAAGGGAGGGGTGTCCAGGCTCCCAGCTGCAGCAGACAGGAGGCAGGAGGCAGTTTGGAGTGAGGGTTCAGGCAGTGGTGGTTGCTCAGTTAGAACGCCCGTGGACTCACTCACTGTGCCCGGGCTGCAGGCCACATCGGGGCTGGCAGATAAGATTGGCCCCATGTGGATGTAAGACCATCACTTGATCTGTGGCATGAAGTCCTGATTCATCCACAGGAACCATCACAGAAGGACGAGAGCAAGACTGGCTGGGGATGCGATGGGTCAGCCTGTCCTTCAGCACCTCAGCTGGGTCGGGGAGGTGGGGTGACCAGCGAGCAGTGGGGATTCGGCCTGGTGTCCTTCTGTATTTATAAAGGATGAGACTGACAGCGCTGGCGGAGTGGGCCAGGGCAGCTGTGGTCAGTGCCTCTGAAGTGGATCTGCTGTGGAACAGGCTCACCTGGTACCATGTTGTCTGTATGCGCCCTCCCCAGAGAGCTGGCAGATCTATATATGTACCTATAGATCTATGTATATATAAATATATGTACATATAGATCTGTGTATATATAAACATGTGTACATACAGATCTGTGTATATATAAATATGTGTCCCCAGGCTATGTTAATTGGATTTATAAATAATGAATGATATATATCTGGCTGATATTTGAGCTTTCATGTATTTTACATTGTGCTGGTTCTGTCTCTCCTGTAAGTTGATAAGATGTTCAAAGGCCAAGAGTGCATCACATCCTTTTTCTATAATTTTACACCATGCCTGGCATGATGCTCTGCAGAGTGAATATTCAATCAGGGCCGACAGAGAGGAGGCCACAGAGGTCAGGTCTATTTGGTCCATGGGCTTGTCAAGGGTGAGAAAGCTCCTAAGAGAAGGAAACTGGGATGCTATTTTCAACTCTTTGAAGGATGAGCCTGGAAGCCCAGAATGGATGCTGGCACTGAGACAGGGCACAAGTCAGGACAGCAGAGTCAGGTGGTGCCCTCCACGTCCTCTAGGCCAGCAGAACGGGAGATGCTGCAGTCTCAGATGTGCTCTCTCAGCCTGTTTCTGAGTGAGAGTCCTGTCCAGGTCAACTGAGCCTGAGGGCCTAGACAAAGTCAGGTCCTTCCCCAGGAGACCTTCCCTGAAAATCCTGGCATTTTTGCTGAAAATCATTAGCCCTCTGATTTATTAAGCACCTCAAAGTACGTCACAGAACTGAGTGCTAATAGGTGAGGGACCAAAACAGGTAAAGAGGAGGCCCTACCTTGACCCATCTTATACCCTAGAAGGGAAGATTGGGGGACAATTATCAGAGACTGGTAGGACTGAGCACTAACACCCGTGACTACAAACACCCCCCTTTGCCTGGGGCTCTCAACCCTCTCCTGGCTCCACTATTTCCCTTCCTAAATAAAATAAAGGTTTATCAGCCATTCTAGACCTGGAATCGTTATTAACCAGCTCCCCCAGGATGCAAGGATTCTAAAGGGGCTTCCAAATCAAAGAAAGGTTGAAATGACACTCTGTTTCAGAACTGAGTATTTTGTTGCATTATTTTCTAAACCTTTTACAACTGACAATCCAGATAAGGTATTGATTAAATAGATCACTCACATCTGCAGCTAGGCTGCTAGCAGAGGTCACTGTCACAGCCTTTCGGCCCCCTTCCTGGTTGAATCTGGTGCCTTACAAGCGAATGGCCATTCAAATCCCTGCACTCAGCCCCTTGCAGGGACTCTTGCAATCCTGCAGACACGCAGGGCATCCTACCCACAGGTTGCACCGTGCCCCAGTTCTGGGAACCTAAAAGAACATTTCTAAGGCTTTATCTGGAGAAATCACACCAACATATGGTTTTACATAAATCCTGCTAATTGAGAAAATTTAAATTCTATAGCAGCTTTCTAAAAATAATTCTAATTTGAATAGAAAGTCCAGCCCTGTACAGATCCCAGACTGGTTTGCTTTCTTCCCCCCATCACATGGGAACTTGAAGAAGCTACAACAGTGACAAGCAGACAGAGCAATGGGTAATTCATCTGGGAACGAACAATAAACAGCTGTCACAATGGCTGGAAAGAAGCCAGAATTAAGAAGGGTGTGGAGGGATGCATGTGACAACCAGAGACCTCTTCGCACCGAACGTGAAGACGCATAGCAAACTTCCTCTAACTGCAGGCTGTCTGCAGAGAAAGGCTTCCTCTGACAGCCAGATAAATTGACTTAGCCAACAAACCATCATACACATGAGATACATCAAAAACACACACAACAGCCAGGGCATGTGGTCTCAGAGTGAAGCTCTAAATGATCTTGCCAATTCACAAGGATTTTGCACACTCTTTATGGGAGAAATTCTCTACTAAACTTTTCACACGTGAGAAACACAATGCATGTGGGATGTTTCATTACAGTCACCTTCAGAGCTGCAGGTCAACTTAAAGAGAACCATGGCAAAAGGGAAAAAGGAAACACATTCCATCAAGCTTATTTACTCTCCGGGTTCTTTGCATGCATGTTATGGGGCCATCACTGCCTGAGGATAATGTCACGTGTTGTCAATGACTTTACCCACAAGGAAGGAAGACTTGGGCACTTCCTTACGAGTCATGTGAAAAATATTCCCTACTATCCCAAACTGTGCTCAAGTTTGCACCGAACTTATCATTGGCTATTTGAACTGTAGAAAGTTATCATTTAAACATGGCCTCTTGGTAGCCCTGTTAATGTTGAAAGTAGCTGCATATTAAAGCGAGGCTTATTTGAAGTCAATCTAATTCTGCCTGGTCTCCAATCCTAAGGCAGTTTAACATCTCCCCACCTTAGCTCTAGAGCAATTCTTTTCCTTCACCCATATTGCATCTCTCCTTGACAGTCTCTGGGTATTATGAATCAGGAATGGGCAAGGGATTATTAATTGTGTGGAGTGTTTTTATTATGCTGATGGTCAGTGCCCCAAACAAGACTACAAACTCCTATTTGAACATTTTAGACACATTCTTGTCTTTAGCACCTGGAGTATAAACTCCCTGAAGGTTGAGCCTTCCTAGGCATGTTCCTTTTGTAAGTCTCATGATGCCTAGTAGAGTGCTGGATGTTGAGTTAAGGTGACTATATTTCCTAATAAAAAATCTGATGCTCACTGTAATAGGACATAGCTTTTTTTCCCCCTGTGCTATACAGTAGGTCCTTGTTGATTATCTATTTTATATATAGTAGTGTGTACATATTAATCCCAACCTCATAATTTATCCCTCCCCCACCCTTTCCCCTTTGGTAACTGTAAGTTTGTTTTCTAAGTCTGTGAGTCTGTTTCTGTTTTGTAAATAAATTCATTTGTATAGTCTTTTTAAATTCCACATATAAGGGATATCATATGATATTTGTCTTTCTCTTTCTGACTTACTTCACTTAGAATGGTCATCTCTAGGTCCATCCATGTTGCTGCAAATGGCATTATTTCATTCTTTTTTATGACTGAGTGATATTCCATTGCATGTATGTACCACATCTTCTTTATCCATTCCTCTGTTGATGGACATTTAGGTTGCTTCCATGTCTTGGCTATTGTAAATAGTGCTGCAATGAACATTGAGGTGCATGCATCTTTTCAGATTATGGTTTTCACTGAGTATATGCCCAGGAGTGGGATTGCTGGGTCATATGGTAGCTCTATTTTTAGTCTTCTAAGGAACCTCCATACTGTTCTCCATAGTGGTTATACCAATTTACATTCTCAACAACAATGTAGGAGGGTTCCCTTTTCTCCACACCCTTTCCAGCATTTTGTAGACTTTTTAATGATGGCCATTCTGACTGGTATGAGGTGATATCTCATCGTAGTTTTTATTTGCATTTCTCTAATAATTAGCAAAGTTGAGCATCTTTTTGTGTGCTTTGGACCATCTGCACGTCTTCTGTACTAGGACCTATCTTGCAGTGCTTCCAAACTGGGTGGGGTTAGACATCCCTCAGGCTTCCAAGGGTAGGTCCCAGAGAAGTGTCCCTGATAAGGATGGTGCCAATCAACCTCCTCCCGAAGAGCTTCCACTGTTTCTCATTTACTCCTCTCCCACTTCTACCTGTAACCCACTGATTAAAGACAGAGGCTGGGAAGGAGATTGTCAATGCCAGAAAGCTATATGTGCCACTCACTGATGTCAATACTGCAAAGAATCTGCCAGATCATCACAAAGGGGAAAGAGACCCTAGGAAGTGTCTGTGATTGGCCTCAGGACAAGGCATAGAGAAGACCCAGGAGTTTTTGGTCTCCTAAGCCTGATCACTTCCCTCTTGGCCCTTGCAGACTGTGGTTTACAGAGGACAGGTGGTGCATGTATCTCCTCAGGAATTCTGGGAGTGGAGCTCGTTGACTTGCCTGGGAGAGGCACCCAGGAAACAAGAGGGAATTCTGCCCATTAGTGAGAGGTGCTGGTGATCCATAATGGAAACTTACTGAGCTAATGTAACCTTAGACAATGCTCGGTTTTGACTGCCTCACCTACAAAATGGGAATACCGAACGTCTTCATGACATCAAACATTTTGTATTCAGACATGATGCTCATGCAGTTGGTCTAATCCACTGGAGCCATCAATGAGAAAGGCTCTTTTGCTGTAGTCTGAGGAAGGTTATTAAGGTCAGCTCCCAAAATGGGTTCAAGTGAGTTTTGCATCCAAGAATATACCAGTAAATTTCCAATCTATCAATCTTTCCAAAGCTTGACCCACAGAAATCAAGTTCCCAGGCAGGATATGAATACAAACAGAGTTCACGTTGGTCTGCGTGTGGTCTACCCAGATGCAAACAGATTACTCAACCAGGGCAAACACATGAGGCGGCGGCATCCAAATGGTGACAGGGCCAATTACAACTCCTCTCACCTTCCCGAAGCTGAAATGTCACTGACTCTGGAGAAATCCTCTGTCTATAAAAGCCCCATAAAAGACGTACCACACCACTATGCCTTGCATTCCCATGCATGCCCTGAGGAGGAGGCCAGGGGAATAGCCCACACGCTGTGCTATGCAGCAAACCTGTAAATGCCTTGATTTTGGAGAAGAAATCTTTAATTTAATCTAGAAGCCACAAACTCACATGAACTCAAAGGCCCTGGAGGTAACAGACAATGAAGAGGGCTGGGTGGGTGCATGTGAAACCTGATAATCACATGATTTCCATTCCAGTGGTCACTTGTCATGGAGGGATTAAGGCCTGGGGATGCCAGATCTTTCCATTTTTCAAAAGAGGTCAGAAATCTAGATTATTTATGGCAAGCTTCCTGATATTAAAATATTGGCAACTATAAATTTTTGTAATTCCCGTGCTGGCAAACAAGACACATCGAGCAGGCAGATTTGGCTTGTAAGTTACCAAATTCCTAGGTTTCCTCTATAGATAAAATTATAGAGGTAGAAAGAGTCAAATTGCAATGGTTTCAATGTAAACATATTCATAACCAAGAAACAAGTGTTTAAACACTAAATTTTACCAACAGAGACACAGAGAAAAAAGCAGTGTAGTCTGGTCCCTGCTGGTGGGTGGCAAAGTCAAAATAGAGAGCTAGGTTTCCTGACTCCTGGCCAGTAAACTTTTCCATGAAGCTCTAGTTCCTACTAAACTCTTGGATCACAAAGTGCTTTCTCTGTATTGGTTTCATTGATATATTCAATATTAACCAGTAGGCTGGTGCTATTTTGTTGTTGTTAATGACTAATGAAATTGATGTGACCCTATCTTAATTTATATAAACTGGGAAGAGGCAGGAGGAAAAAACACTAACAGACTTTCTCTCTTATATAAAATCCAAAAGATAATTTATACTTTTCAACAAAATCCAAAGGATCCACTAATTTTCATTTTTTAAAAACTACTGTATGAAGTGCCCTGCATCCTGGTTTATTATATAAAATTAGAATTCGGTTCTCTTTTCGTCTGACAGTTCTGAAACCAACGGTCCTCAGGACCACCAACAGTACTGTCTGATGTCTGCAGGGAAAGAATGATACTTAGGTAGACAAACAAAATGATCCCAAACCACTGTTTGTCTAAACAGGGCTTATGGATATCAACACTGTCAAGGTAAAACACTCAGGAATCCAACATTATCTTCTATGAAAGCAAAACTGCATAAAAATATTTGGAATGCTAGGTAAGAGTCAGCATTGTAAAGTATCAGCAAAATCGATAGCTGCCCAAACATAAAGTTCCCTTCAAATCTAAGGCTAAAAACGGGGCCCTATTTGTTAAAATGTTTATTGGCTACTTTCTCTCATTCATCTGCACTTCCTTTCCTTTGTTCTTGTCTGTTCTTCACATCTTGTCTCCTGTTAGGACCTGATGCTCTAGAATCCCACTCCTCTCTCAGGTTCCCACCCCGGTTCCATGGCCACCACGTGGAGATCAGTCTCTTCAGAAAGTCTGTGTGAAGCACGCACAGCATCGCCATTTAACCAGGCTCTGGGAAGACTCTTCTCTCAGGAAGTTCCCTCCTCTGCTTCCTCATTTGTTTAAAGCTTCTCATTTGTTTAAAGACTTAGTGAACACTCACGGGATTAAACACTGACCCTACCCATTCAGGCCCATTCATCCAACAAATGGCACTCTTTGGCGGCCATTGTCACCTATATCTAAGTAGGTCCTTAGCTTTAAAGCTGCAGAAATAACAACAGTCATACATTTAAGTCCTGAAGGCTTACTTCCAATCCCCTTCTCTGTCTACTTAGCCCTGATTCTATCAGAAAAAGTTAATCTCTCCTTGGCAATTTGGTCTCAGTCACCACAATTTTTTTTCACTAGTATTAAATATGTATTCTGTTACCTGCTAAGTTGCATTTTAAGCTCCTTGAGAAAAGAGACCAAGTACTATTGGCATTTGGAAACATTCCACCTAGTAAACACTGGCTAGAATGTCCTATACTTAGTAGGTGTCCTTGTAGTAACTTGTTGAGTTGAATTAGGCCCAAATTCATGTCTGGTCATCATTTTAAAACACATCGACCTTTAAAGATTCTTCTCGGTGCTCTCACTGGAGAAAGTGGGGTGAGTTCATCACTGTGCTGGGCAACGTGAAAAGCCAAATGGATCTGCCTGGCCTTCTGAGTTTGTTACACAAGCAGAATGCGAAGCTGGTAAGAAATCACATCTTTCCAGGTTGGCAGATCCATGAGGACCCCGTGAAGATACTAACATATGAGCCCGACAGATGAGAGTAGGCATTTCCATTAAAGGTAATAGAGATGAGAAGGAACCTGTCATATCACAGGGCCTATCTGCCCAAGGAGATTATTTATATATGTTCTGTAGAGCTGGAAAGACTCCATTCTTTATACCCCCTTGGGAATCTGGCAACGGACAAAGAGTATGTCCATTTTTGTGGGTGAAGCAAAGAGTAACTCAGTGAATAATCCCAGATCCCTTAGAGATTTAAGCTCTGTCTCCTGAGTTCAGACAATGGAATGTTTAGGCCACAGATTTCAAGACAAAGATTCTTTGGCAGGTTTATCTGTCCCTAATCAGAGTGTAAGAGCTAATGACAATGACATTTACTGTCATTTTCTAGGCATGGCTTTACAGAATGAGGCTATTTATTTCTTCCTAAATACATAAATGATTTAGATATTCAGTAGTGGCTTAACAATGGTTTCCTAGGCTAAAACACATATAACTAGCACAATAATTCCACTTAGGTAAGGTCTTTTTTCATAAAATAGACCTGCTTATTAATACAAGTATCTTTCTTTATATTTAGTCAAACAGAGTAATAGCAAAGAAATTCAAACACCTAGTACCATTAGGTGCCCCGTTTACAAACCTTACACTGTTATCAGTCACTGCTCACTCTAAGCGTGATCACAGATAAACCTGATTAGACCTCCTGCCACCTAAGTTTCTTACCTCTGTGTGTGTCTATGTGTGTCTGTGTTTTGGGTGGGGCTCTTTGCTCAAAAATCATCTATCCAGCATTATGAGTGTCTAACTCCACGTGGCCTTTCTTCATATTTAAGTTTTCACTTTCTCTAACATTGAAATTAACAGAATACATCTCTCCTGTCTGCCAGACTACTTAGCACAGAATATTCCCTTTTTCCCCTTCCAGATTTCCTGGTTTCTCTTCTTTGCATGGCTTTGGCAAAAAGGATAAAACAGGCACTCTAGAGATATGACCAATTTTGTGAACCCTTTTATAGTTTATTTCTAACTTGAGAAAGAGTTCTACAATGAAATTGAGTCACTCTGTCTGTTACTCTAAGGTTTATTCCACAACCCTCCGTAGCTGCTGCTCACAGATACTACACTATTTTCAAAGTACTTGGAATTACTTAAATACTGAAGTACCAACCTATTTCAGAACTTTTCTGTTAAAAACATGTAAATAAAATATTTTCTTTATACACATACACTACACACAAGCACACACAGTATTTAAGTGCCCATAGGAACACACTATATTATATCCTCTGACATTTGTTTTTTCCTAAGAGCTTATATTAAAATAGGCAACACTGACTCAGGCAGACAGATAGTGGGCACTCAGCAAACACTACCTCATCACCAGACTGTGAAGGACAGTGAAATGCCTGTCCCATACACCAGGGGTCCCCAACCCCCAAGACACAGACTGCTACCGGTCTGCAGTCTGTTAGGAACTGGGCCGCACAGCAGGAGGTGAGGGGCGGGCGAGGGAGAGAGAGAGAGAGAGAGGGAGAGAGAGAGAGAGAGAGAGAGAGAGAGGGAGAGAGGGGGGGGAGAGAGAGAGAGAGAGAGAGAGAGAGAGAGAGAAGCTTCCTCTGCCGCTCACCATTGCTGGCATTACCGCCTGAACCATCCTCCCCTCCATCCATGGAAAAACTCTTCCACGAACCCGGTCCCTGGTGCCAAAAAGTTTGGGGACCACTGCCTTATACCACAGCCCCAGGGCTTCTGAGCTGAGAAGCAAAGATAGGTGTAAAACTGAGGAACACACTCCAAGATCTAGTGACACTCATTTCCAGTAGGCTAAGGAGGTTGAAAAATCATAAATACTGAGCTTATCCAACAAAACAAAGAACAAGGACAACATGGCTTGAGAAATGAAAAAGGGAGATGGCTCAAAAGAAGCTAGAGATTATTAAAGGGAAAAATTCTGCTAATATTATCATAAGATCCAAATGAAGAAAACAGGAGTAGATGTGTAGATGATAAGTGGCTGCCCAGAAAGCTCTAATGAGCTAATCTTTCCAAAGGGTAAGAACAAAGGCAGTAAGCATGGGCAACATGAAGGACACACAGTGTCAGAAAGGCTGAGAAAGAACCAAACAATTTTCAGAAAAATATAAAGAAACACAATAGCCTTTTTCTTCATGAGTCCTACTTTTAAGTTCAAGGAGAAAAGGAAAACAAAGGTAGGGCAGTACAGCTACCTGTAGCAGAGCAAATGTTCGCAGCAGACAAGGAGTAGAAAAGCTCTTTTGCAGTCATTTCTCTATCAAGATGGTTTTCAAACAAAAGGGTCAAGCGTGGCAAAGACAAAATCTATTTATTTAGTTATGTACAAGCAGATTGGTCATTTATTAAGTCACTCCCAAGTGCCAGGAATTGTACAGTCCTTTGAATTTCTGCAAACTTTGGAGAGGAAGACAACATGGTCATTGATTGCATGGAACTTGCATTCTGGTGGCATTAACACTGAAGTAAAATTGGAAGATCCTTTGATGCAATCACGCACAGAACCTCCAAGGTTAGAAATGAAGTTATCCATCACTCCTTTGCCAACCTTGGAATATTGAAGATTCACTTTGTTAATGGAGCTGTCAGATTTCTTTCCAATGTCTAAGAGAGGATGAGGAAATAGTCATG
Organism: Delphinus delphis; assembly: GCF_949987515.2. Classification (NCBI taxonomy): domain Eukaryota; kingdom Metazoa; phylum Chordata; class Mammalia; order Artiodactyla; family Delphinidae; genus Delphinus; species Delphinus delphis. The sequence goes on along the minus strand of NC_082692.2, from coordinate 48,701,924 downwards.
AAGCACTTGACTGAGTCTGACACACCAGAGCCCAATAAATCAGATCCTAAAATGCTGAAGGCTTTATGGGGTAATTGTAGAATACTCAGTAAAACTCATTCTGTGTTTTTTTTAACATCTTTATTGGAGTATAATTGCTTTACATTGTTTTGTTACTTTCTACTGTATAACAAAGTGAATCAGCTATACATATACATATCCCCTCCCTCTTGAGACTCCCTCCCACTCTCCCTATCCCAACCCTCTAGGTGGTCACAAAGCACCGAGCTGGTCTCCCTGTGCAACGCAATTGCTTCCCACTAGCTATCTATTTTACATTTGGTAGTGTATATATGTCCATGCCACTCTCTCACTTCGTCCCAGCTTACCATTCCCCCTCTCCAGGTCTGCAAATCCATTCTCTACATCTGCGTCTTTATTCCTGTCCTGCCCCTAGGTTCTTCAGAACCGTTTTTTTTTTTTTTTAGATTCCATATATATGTGTTAGCATATGGTATTTGTTTTTCTCTTTCTGACTTACTTCACTCTGTATGACGGATTCTAGGTCCATCAACCTCACTACAAATAACTCAATTTCATTTCATTTTATGGCAATATTCCATTGCATATATGTGCCACATCTTCTTTATTCATTCAGCTGTAGATGGACACTTAGGTTCCTTCCATTTCCTGGCTATAGTAAATAGTGCTGCAATGAACATTGTGGTACATGACTCTTTTGGAACTATGGTTTCCTCAGGGTATATGCCCAGTAGTGGGACTGCTGGGTCATACGGTAGTTCTATTTTCAGTTTTGGGTTTTTTTTTTAACATCTTTATTGGAGTAAAATTGCTTGACAATGGTGTGTTAGTTTCTGCTATATAACAAAGTGAATCAGCTTTACATATACATATCCCCTCCCTCTTGCATCTCCCTCACACCCTCCCTACCCCACCCCTCGAGGTGGTCACAAAGCACCTAGCTGATCTCCCTGTGCTATGTGGCTGCTTCCCACTAGCTATGGGTTTTACATTTGGTAGTATATATAAGTCCATGCCACTCTCTCACTTCGTCCCAGCTTACCCTTCCCCCTCCCCCTCTCCTCATGTCCATTGTCAAAGTCCATGTCTTTACTCCTGTCCTGTCCCTAGGTTCTTCAGAAACTTTTTTTATTTTTCTTTTAGATTCCATATATATGTGTTAGCATACGGTATTTGTTTTTCTCTTTCTGGCTTAATTCACTCTGTATGACAGACTCTAGGTCTATCCACCTCACTACAAATAACTCAATTTCCTTTCTTCTTATGGCTGAGTAATATTCCATTGTATATATGTACCACATCTTATTTATCCATTCAGCTGTCTATGGACACTAAGGTTGCTTCCATGTCTTGGCTATTGTAAATAGTGCTGCAATGAACTAAAGAGTCATTGTGGTACATGACTCTTTTTGAATTATGGTTTTCTCAGGGTATATGCCCAGTAGTGGAATTGCTGGGTCATATGGTAGTTCTATTTTTAGTTTTTTAAGGAACCTCCATACTGTTCTCCATAGAGGCTGTATCAGTTTACATACCCACCAACAGTGCAAGAGGGTTCCCTTTTCTCCACACTCTCTCTAGCATTACTGTTTGTAGATTTTTGATGATGGCCATTCTGAACGGTATGAGGTGATACCTCATTGTAGTTTTGATTTGTATTTCTCTAATAATTAGTGATGTTGAGCATTCTTTCATGTGTTTTTTGGCAATCTGTATATCTTCTTTGGAGAAATGACTATTTCTGCCCATTTTTGGATTGGGTTGTTTGTTTTTTTAATATTGAGCTGCATGAGCTGCTTGTAAATTTTGAAGATTAATCCTTTGTCAGTTTCTTCATTTGCAAATATTTTCTCCCATTCTGAGGGTTTTCTTTTCGTCTTATGGTTTCCTTTGCTGTGCAAAAGCTTTTAAGTTCATTAGGTCCCATTTGTTTATTTTTGTTTTTATTTCCCTTTCTCTAGGAGGTGAGTCAAATAGGATGATATAGAGTGTTTTGCCTATGTTTTCTTCTAAAAGTTTGATAGTTTCTGGCCTTACATTTAGGTCTTTAATCCATTTTGAATTTATTTTTGCGTATGGTGTTAGGGAGTGTTCTAACTTCATTCTTTTACATGTAGCTGTCCGGTTTTCCCAGCACCACTTATTGAAGAGGCTGTCTTTTCTCCACTGTATATTTTTGCCTCGTTTCTCAAAGATAAGGTGACCATATGTGCGTGGGGTTATCTCTGGGTTTTCTACCCTGTTCCGTGGATCTATATTTCTGTTTTTGTACCAGTACCATACTGTATTGATGACTGTAGCTTTGTAGTATAGTCTGAAGGCAGGGGGCCTGATTCCTCCAGCTCTGTTTTTCTTTCTCAAGATTGTTTTGGCTATTCGGGGTCTTTTGTGTTTTCATACAAATTGTGAAATTTTTTGTTCTACTTCTGTGAAAAATGCCATTGGTAGTTTGATAAGGATTGCATTGAAATTATAGATTGCTTTGGGTAGTTTAGTCATTTTCACAATGCTGATTTTTCCAATCCAAGAATATGGTATATATCTCCATCTGTTTGTATCATCTTTAATTTCTTTCATCAGTGTCTTATAGTTTTCTGCATATGGGTCTTTTGTCTCCTTAGGTAGGTTTATTCCTAGGTATTTTATTCTGTTTGTTGCAATGGTAAATGGGAATGTTTCCTTAATTTCTCTTTCAGATTTTTCATCACTAGTGTATAAGAATGCAAGAGATTTCTGTGTGTTAATTTTGTGTCCTGCGACCTTACCAAATTCATTGATTAGCTCTAGTAGTTTTCTGATAGCATCTTTAGGATTCTCTATGTATAGTATCATGTCATCTGCTAACAGTGACAGTTTTACTTCTTATTTTCCGATTTGTACCATTTTCTTTCCTTTTCTTCTCTGATTGCCGTGGCTAAAACTTCCAAAACTATGTTGAATAACAGTGGTGAGAATGTGTAACCTTGTCTTATTCCTGATCTTAGTGGAAATGCTTTCAGTTTTTCACCATTGAGAATGATGTTGGCTGTGGGTTTGTCATATATGGCCTTTATTATGTTGAGGTAAGTTCCCTCTATGCCTACTTTCTGGAGGGTTTTATCATAAATCGGTGTTGAATTTTGTCAAAAGCTTTTTCTGCATCTATTGAGTTTATCATATGGTTTTTATCCTTCAATTTGTTAATATGGTGTATCACACTGACTGATTTGTGTATATTGAAGAATCCTTGCATTATTTGGACAAATCCCACTTGATCATGGTGTATGATCCTTTTAATGTGTTGCTGGATTCTGTTTGCTAGGATTTGGTTGAGGATTTTTGGGTCTATATTCATCAGTGATATTGGCCTGTAATTTTCTTTTTTTGTGGTATCATTGTCTGCTTTTGGTATCAGATTGATGGTGGCCTTGTAGAGTGAGGTTGGGAGTGTTCCTTCCTCTGCAATTTTTTGGAAGAGTTTGATAAGGATGGATGTTAGCTCTTCTCTAAATGTTTGATAGAATTCACCTGTGAAGCCATCTGGTCCTGGACTTTTGTTTGTTGGAAGACTTTTAATTACAGTTTCAATTTCATTATTTGTGATAGGTCTGTTTATATTTTCTAATTCTTCCTGGCTCAGTCTTGGAAAATTGTAACCTTTCCAAGAATTTGTCCATTTCTTTGAGGTTGTCCATTTTATTGGCATATAGTTGCTTGTAGTAATCTCTCATGATCCTTTGCATTTCTGCAGTGTCAGTTGTAATTTCTCCTTTTTCATTTCTAATTCTATTGAGTTGAATCTTTTCTTTTTTCTTGATGAGTCTGTCTAATCGTTTGACAATTTTGTTTATCTTCTTAAAGAAAAAGCTTTTAGTTTTATTGATCTTTGCTATTGTTTCCTTCATTTCTTTTTCATTTATTTCTGATCAGATCTTCATGATTTCTTTCCTTCTGCTAACTTTGGGGATTTTTTGTTCTTCTTTCTCTAATTGCTTTAGGTGTAAGATTAGGTTGTTTATTGGAGATTTTTCTTGTTTCTTGAGGTAAGATTTTATTGCTATAAACTTCCCTCTTACAACTGTTTTGCTGCATCCCATAGGTTTGGGTCATTGTGTTTTCATTGTCATTTGTTTCTAGGTATTTTTTGATTTCCTATTTGATTTCTTCAGTGATCTCTTGGTTATTTAGTAATGTATTGTTTAGCCTCCATATATTTGTATTTTTTACATTTTTTTTCCTGTTATTGATATGTAGAGTTATAGCATTGTGGTCGGAAAAGATACTTGATACATTTCAATTTTTTAAAATTTACCAAGGCTTAATTTGTGATCCAAGATATGATCTCTCCTGGAGAATGGTCCATGAGCACTTGAGAAAAAAAAGTGTATTCTCTTGTTTTTGAGTGGAATGTCCTATAAATATCAATTAAGTCCATCTTGCTTAATATGTCATTTAAAGCTTGTGTTTCCTCATATATTTTCATTTTGGATGATCTGTCCATTGGTGAAAGTGGGGTGTTAAATTTCCCCTACTATTATTGTGTTACTGTGAATTTCCCCTTTTATGGCTGTTAGCATTTGCCTTATGTATTGAGGTGCTCCTATGTTGGGTGCATAAATATTTACAATTGTTATATCTTCTTCTTGGATTGATCCCTTGATCATTACATAGTGTCCTTCTTTGTCTCTTGTAATAGATTTTATTTTTAAGTCTATTTTATCTGATATGGGTATTGCTACTCCAGCTTTCTTCTGATTTCCATTTGCATGGAATATCTTTTCCCATCCCCTCATTTTCAGTCTGTATGTGTCCCTAGGTCTGAAGTGGGTCTGTTGTAGGCAGCATATACACAGGTCTTGTTTTTGTATCCATTCAGCCAGTCTATGTCTTTTGGTTGGAGCATTTAATCCATTTACATTTAAGGTAATTATCGATATGTATGTTCCTATTACCATTTTCTTAATTGTTTTGGGTTTGTTATTGTAAGTCTTTTCTTCTGTTTTGTTTCCTGCCTAGAGAAGTTCCTTTAGCATTTGTTGTAAAGCTAAAGATGGTTTGGTGTTGCTGAATTCTCTTAGCTTTTGCTTGTCTGTAAAGCTTTTAATTTCTCTGTCGAATCTGAATGAGATTCTTGCCGGGTAGAGTAATCTTGGTTGTAGCTTTTTCCCTTTCATCACTTTAAATATGTCCTACCACTCCCTTCTGGCTCACAGAGTTTCTGCTGAAAGATCAGCTCTTAACCTTGTGGAGATTCCCTTGTATGTTATCTGCTGCTTTTCCCTTGCTGCTTTTAATATTTTTTCTTTGTATTTAATTTTTGAAAGTTTGATTAATATGTGTCTTGGCGTGTTTCTCATTCGATTTATCCTGTATGGGACTCTCTGCACTTCCTGGACTTGATTGACTCTTTCTTTTCCCATATTAGGGAAGTTTTCAACTATAATCTCTTCAAATATTTTCCTAGTCCCTTTCTTTTTCTCTTCTTCTTCTAGTACCCCTATAATTCGAATGTTGGTGTGTTTAATGTTGTCCCAGAGGTTTCTGAGACCATCCTCAAGACTTTTCATTCTTTTTTTTTAATGATGCCCTGTGGTAGTTATTTCCACTATTTTATCTTCCAGCTCACTTATTCTTTCTTCTGCCTCTGTTATTCTGTTATTGATTCCTTCTAGAGAATTTTTAATTTCCTTTATTGTGTTGTTCATCATTGTTTGTCTGCTCTTTAGTTCTTCTAGGTCCTTGTTAAATGTTTCTTGTATTTTCTCCATTTTATTTCCAAGATTTTGGATCATCTTTACTATCATTACTCTGAATTCTTTTTCAGGTAGACTGCCTATTTCCTCTTCATTTGTTTGGTCTGGTGGGTTTTTACCTTGCTTGTTCATCTGTTGTGTATTTCTCTGTCTTCTCATTTTGCTTAACTTACTGTGTTTGGGGTCTCCATTTCACAGGCTGAAGGTTCATAGTTCCCGTTGTTTTTGGTGTCTGCCCCCAGTGGATAAGGTTGGTTCAGTGGGTTGTGTAGGCTTCCTGGTGGAGGGGACTGGTGCCTGTGTTCTGGTGGATAAGGCTGGATCTTGTCTTTCTGGCAGGCCGGACCATGTCTGGTGGTGTGTTTTGGAGTGTCTGTGAACTTATGAATTTAGGCAGCCTCTCTGCTAATGGGTGGGGTTGTGTTCCTGTCTTGCTAGTTTTTTGGCATGGGATGTCCAGCACTGGAGCTTGCTGGTCATTGAGTGGAGCGGGGTCTTAATGTTGAGATGGAGATCTCTGGGAGAGCTGTTGCCGATTGATATTATGAGGGGATGGGAGGTCTCTGGTGGACCAATGTCCTGAATTTAGCTCTCCTAACTCAGAGGCTCAGGCCTGACACTTGGCCAGAGCACCAAGACCCTGTCAGTCACACGGCTCAGAAGAAAAGGGAGAGAACAAAAAAAGAAAGAAAGAAAAGAATATAAAATAAAGTTATTAAAATAAAAAATAAATTATTAAAATTAAAACATTTTAAAGAAAAAATAGAAGAGAACAACCCAACCAATAAACTTATCCACCAATGATAACAAGCACTAAAAACTATGCTAAAAAAATGGACAGACAGAACGCTTGGACAAATGGTAAAAGCAAACCTATACAGACAAAATCACACAAAGAAGCATACACATACACACATAAGCGATATAAGAATTAAGTCTCCCATTTCTCTCTTCCCTGACTCTAAATGGAAAACTCAGTATTTCTGGTCTTTGGTGACCTTATCTACTAGTCTCTTTCACAAGAAGCTCCTGTGCATCATGAGTTCTTTTTTCCTCTTTCTGCCTCCTATACATCATGTAATGATGACCACAGTAAGTTTAGTGAATATCCATCATCTCTAGATTACTCGGTTTTTATAAAAAGATACAGTTGAGAAACAGCCAGACAGAAGAGATGACTGGGAGAAGTATGGAGAAAGGGATCAGAGCTTCCAAGCCCTCTCTAGGTGAGTCACTCTCCCCAAACCTCCACGTGTTCACCAACGTGGAAACTCTCCAAACCCTGTCCTCTTAGGTTTTTATGGAGGCTTCATTATATAGGCACAATTTTCTCTCTCAGATTTTTCATCATTAGTGTATAGGAAGGCAAGAGGTTTCTGTGCATTAATTTTATATCCTGCTACTTTACCAAATTCATTGATTAGCATTAGTAGTTTTCTGGTAGCATCTTTAGGATTCTCTATGTATAGTATCATGTCATATGCAAACAGTGACAGTAGTAAATCTCATTCTTTAACAATTTTTATAAGAATGTCAAAAACTAGAAAAGTATGAAATGTTTTTTTTTAAAACAAGTCTAACAATACAAAGAGAATCCAGAAGACAAAGTTATGGGATCAAAGCAACATTGCAGTTAAGGTCCTTGTGCACACGTCTAGAAGCAGCAGTGTGCTAGAGCGTGTCTGTAGGATTGTGTGCATCTTTCCCCAAGTCTGCATGTTCCTAGTTTGAACTTGGCCATGGTGGGAGTATTTACAGCATAGAAACTGGCAAGTGCTACAAATGAGAGATTTTCATTCTTCTTTTCCTTTCTTCCTCTCTTTTTTTCTTGAGAGCCATTGGTTAAATACTCACCAGTACACTGACGTCTTGATGTAATAAGCTGTGACTTCTATAGAACTATGTTTCCCAGTGGGCTTACTGGGTGTGTATTTTTTAATTTTCATACATGCTACCAGATTTTATTTTCCTTAATAGATAAATTTATGCTGTGACCATAATCATATGAAAGGATACACAAAGCGGAGTCCTCGTCAGTTATATGGTGAATGGTACACCTGATTTTAATCATAGCCAATCGAAAGAGTGGAAAATTTTATTCCAATGTTATTTTAATTTGTGCCACCCAGATTACAAATGAGGTGAGTGACATTTTTGTAAGTTATTGGCAGTTTGCATTCTTTCTTCTGTGAATGGCCTCTTCATATACTTTGCCCACTTTTTAGTTTTATATCATTCGGTGCAATCATATTAGTTACATTAACTTTTGTCCTGCCCTGTGTTAGAAATACTTTTTTCCAAGTCTACTTTTGATCTTTAGATTCTGTCTTTGGTATCTTTTGTCAAACACTTTTTGTTGACCAATGTGTCTCTCTTTCTTCTATAACTCCTAGTTTTCTTGTTTCACCTAAGCAGTACCCTCCCCCACCCAGGTGCTATTTTCTGAAAGTTTTGTGTCCTCCCCAAGTTCATATGTTGAAATCTTAATGCTCAGTGTGATGGCATGAGGAGCTGGAGTCTTTGGGAGGTGACTAGGTCTATAAAAGAGGCTTTTGCCATGTAAAGACCAAGGAGAAGTCACAGCTGGAGGAGGGTCCTCACTGGACCCTGCTGACCCCCAATCTCAGACTTCCAGCCTCCAGAACAAGAAGAAATACATTCTGCTCTCTGTGAGCTGTGCAGTCTGTGGTATTTTGTTATCGCAGCCAGTACAGACTAAGACACCCAGGCTTCAAGGAAAGTCACATTGTCAGGTAACTAAGACCATGGCTCTATCCTCAAACTGCTTCATCTCGATTCCAACTCAGCTACTGAGAATGCTAATCTGCTCTAAACCTGTTTTCCCATTTATAAATTGGTCAAAAAAAAAGAGTAACACATTCATAGAGTGATTTTGATAAGAAAGTATTTAACTATATATTGTGAAATTCACTGTTCATCACTGTCCTCCGTCTTGAAATGTCTATTCTGGTTCAATTTTCATTTGGTTATGTTAGTTCATCCAATACTTTCACAGACAGAGCATAAGAATAGATGGCAGCCTGAGGCTTTGCATGTCTTTTCTCTGGTTGATGAGTGAAATCTCAATGCTCTCTCAACACCCCACTGCTTTCTAGCTTCAGTGATTGCAGGCTAGTGCTGGTCTGATTCTCCTTCCCAACTAAGAAATATATTCTTTCTCTCTGGAAGCTTAGAAAAATTTCTGTGTCCATGTGCTTCCAGAATTTCACCAGGAGTTAGAGATTATACATATATACCATACATTCTGCTATATACACACAGCCCTGTGTGTATGTGTGGATTTTATTTATACATAGTGCTATACATATAAAACATACACACCCACATGTATTCACGGATGTGTTTACATGTGTGTATATATTTATATGTGTGTATAAATATTTGTGGATATATACATGTCTGCACATATGTGTGTATATACACATATATACACATATTTTTGTTTTTTCATGAAACCAGCCTGGACCTGAATTATATTTTTCAAACAAATTTTAAGTCTTTCTTTATCTTAAGGAACTTCTCTTCTTCTTTTTTAAAAATTATTATTGCTCCTTTATCTGTTCCTTCCCCCGTCCTCAGAAAATTTTAATTTGCAAATTAAATGTCTTGGAACTGCCTTCTACATCACATATTTTCACTCAGTATATTCATTTCTTTGTATTTTTGCTCTGTGTTGTGAGATAATCATTACACTTGATCTCCTAGGAATCATAGTTGGTCTTCAGAAGAGACTATTCTTTCAAATTGTGTGCTGATTTTTTTTCTAATTTGCAAAGCATTTTTTCTTACTTCTAGAATTTGGAGATTCTAATTGCATCACTTAAAAAAATCTTCTTACCTTTTTGGTAAAGTTTGCATCTGTCAATTCTGTTACTTCTATCTCAATAGGAAAACCTTTTCAACTGGTTAATTTGGCTGTTCACACATATTTCAGTCCTCTCCATTTTCAGTACATAGTGGGTTGTACTTCCTGCCCACATGAAGTTCAGTGTGACTTGCTTCTGCCATTAAATTGAGGAACGTGTTGTGTGTAACTTCAGAGCAGAGCTTTAAGGCATAGTCATGCTTCATAACACTCCTTTCTCTCTGTCCCAGCAACCACCACTGTTCAGAGAGAAGATTTTCTATCACCTTGAGCCTCAGAGTATGAAAAATGATGCTGTAGAGAAAAGCCCTCTGATCAGCCTTCTGTGAACATAGCAGGTGGGTGAGAATTAAGCTTATTTTAAGCCACTTAATTTGGGGGTCTTTTGTTATTGCAGCGGTCTCACGTGTCCTACTGTACAGCCTACTTAGTCTTCCTCTCTGGTAAAATTGTGCTTTTCTAGTCACTATTAAGTAACTTGTGCAGATAAAGATGTTGGACTTTCTCATGTGGTGAGAGTGAGCAGAAACGGGTATTTCTTACACTAATAGACTAGCTATGAATGAGTTGGTTCTTCTCAGATATGAGAATGAATACTTTCTAATCTCAAGTTCTCACAGTACAAATGATATTCTCCTTTTACATACCGAGACTAGGAGACATTCAGCTTCCCTATGGAGTAAAACACTGTGTTTAAATGGAGTCAGCACTTGGGGACCCTCCAAAGAGCAGAAGCAGTCAGTGGGGAGAGGTGAGCTCCTCACAAATCTCAGAAGTCATCATCTTGAGCAAGCCCAATATTTATGGTGAAGTAACCCACCTTCTGTTGCTTGTCCCTTGACTCTTGTCCAATGACTCTGAGAAGCAAGCTCAATTCCTGTTCTCTTGGGAATCTCTGGGGAATGTGGGGTCACAGGCTCACGCTCAAGGGTTCTCCAGCCTTCTTACTCTGGTTTCTGTAATGCTCCAGAAAAGGAGGTAAGAGGAATAGATGGACAAAATGAGTGACTGGGTAGCTGTCTTCACAGATATCCCCTGGAGATTTAAGAATAGGAGAGCTGCCAGATATCCAGAGAGAAATAAACGTCCTGATTTACAAAGGGAGTGGGGATGATCAATGAGGAAAGAAAATAGACTCCAGAAATTAGTGAGCTTGATATCATGCCTTAATTAAATTCTAATGTGTATCTACTAACCCCAAACTATTACATATAGGATGGATAAACAACAAGGTCCTACTGTATAGCACAGGGAACTAGATTCAATACCCTGTGATAAACCATAATGGGAAAGAATATGAAAAAGAATGTATATATATGTATAACTGAGTCACTTTGCTGTACAGTAGAAATTAATACAACACTGTAAATCATTGATACTTCATTTAAAAAATTTAAAATTCTAAAGCTTATATTAAATAAATTGTGGCTGCTTTAAAAGAAGATGTGATTACTAAGAATTAATATTTGCTTACCTAGATAAAGTTGCCAAATCTGGCTGATTCAGGGACATAAAATACAAGCTCAGCAAAAGATTTTACTGTTTTAAGTACCCTTTTAAAGAACATGGAGAAAGGACTAGGAGTGAGATGGATTAACAGCTGGTTGAAAAAAATATTCCCAAAGAGTGTTGATTAATAACTTCAAATCAATGTAGAAGAAAATCTGTATAAGTTGCAGAAAGTTTTTATCCTTTTCAATGACATATATCAATGTCAGATACAATAGCAGAAATCTGGCTGAACAGAAGCTCATATAAATAAGGCCCAGGGACTTTCAGTAGCCACAAGGTCAAAATGATGCATGAATAATACACTTGCTGAAACAGGGTAGGAAATCTTAGGCTGTATTTTAACAATGCACAGAGTCTAGAAGGTGGGCAAGGTGAGAAGAGGTCAGAGTAATTTACTTGGTACGGGCAGGCCTGTATCATGCCTTTGTGATGACGAGAAAATGGAGGTCCCTCCTCTGTGAAGACACTACCCAGGCAGGGGGTTTAGTGGGAGGAGCGCAGGCTGGAACTTGGCCTCCCTACACCACCTTTGCCAGGCACCACTGCACAGTGTGCAGCCTGCACAAATGGACAGCAGCCTTGGTAATAAACTGCTGTCAACTGCACTGCTCAGACCTCACTTGGCAGATCTTGCTCTGAACTGGGTATTCCTTTTTTTAATTGAAGTATAGTTGATCTACAATGTTGTGTTAGTTTCAGGTGTACAGCACAGTGATTCAGATACATAAATCTAAATATATATATATATATGCATCTCCCCACAACTAGGGCACCTGCTAGATGCTGGTGGGGGGCCTTGACACCCAAAGGGACAGAAGGAACTCCCGAGTGACGGGGTAGGATGTGGGGGGGAGTGAGGGAGAAGTGGAGGCCAGATGGTACCGGTGTCCCTAAGGGGTGGCTGGGGGAGGGGAGGGGGTTCAGAGGATCAGGGGAAATGCAGCTACCATTTCCCCTGCCCACTCGGGCCCCGGAGAGCCTGCTAGGCTCCCGGGCCTGTTCCTCCACCCTCCAAGGGCCCCTCTGGCACCTTGCGTCCTAGGGGCATGTGAGGGAGGGGGGTAAGAATAGAGGCAAATGGGGAAGGACCCTCTGGGATTGGAGGATCAGGGGGGAGGCACAGCAAGTGTTTCTGCCAGCCACTCAGGGCCCAGGGAGGCTGCTGAGGTCCTGGGCCTGATGATCCACACTCAAATGCCAGAGGTACTTCAGGGCACCTCCAGCCATGCTGAGCCTAAGCTCCGCCCCCACCCCCCAGGGCCTTTTCCAGTTGCATGGGTCCTAAGCATAGGCCCCGCCCCCCACCTAAACCCCTCCCCTACCTAAGACTCAAGCCCTGCATAAGCCCTGCCCCCCACAGCCAAGGCCTTTTCCGGTTTTTTTTTCCTTCTCTTTTGCTATTGTGGCTCTGTTTTACCTTCCAGTTGTTTCATCTATATTTTTATTTTTTCTATCATATCTGTTAGTGTTCTAATTTTATTTTATTTTTTATTCTTCGTTATTGTTCTGCTTCTTTTTTTCTGGTCTTTTTTTTTTTTTTTTTTTTTTTGCCTCCCTGTGTGGCTTGTGAAATCTTGGTTCATGGGGAAGAGGTTGGGCCTGAGCTCCTGTGGTGGGAGCTCTGAGTCCGAATCATTGGACTAACAGAGAACCTCAGATCCCAGGGAATATTAATCAGAGTGAGGTCTACTGGAGGTCTTCATCTCAGCACCAAGACTTGGCTCTGCACAACAGCCTACAAACTCCAGGGCTGGAAGCCTCAGGCCAAACAACCAGTAAGACAGGAACACAGTCCCACCCATCAAAAAAAAAAAAAATTGAGACAACAAAAAAATATGTTACAGATGAAGGAGCGAGGTAAAAACCTACAAGACCAAATAAATTAAGAGGAAATAGGCAACCTACCTGAAAAAGAATTCAGAATAATGATAGTAAAGATGATCCAAAATTTCAGAAATAGAATGGAGACACAGATTGAGAAAATACAAGAAATGTTTAACAAAGACCTAGAAGAACTAAAAGACAAACAAAAAGTGATGAAACACACAATAACTGAAATGAAAAATACACTAGAAGGAATCAGTAGCAGAATAACTGAGGTAGAAGCACGAATAAGTGAACTGGAAGATAGAAAGGTGGAAATAACTGCCAAGGAGCAGAATAAAAAAAAAAAAGAATGAAAAGAATTGAGGACAATCTCAGAAACCTCTAGGACAACACTAAATGCACCAACATTTGAATTATAGGAGTCCCAAAAAAAGAAGAGAAAAAGAAAGGGTCTGAGAAAATACTTGAAGAGGTTATAGTCAAAAAGGTCCCTAACATGGGAAAGGAAGCACATCCAAGGCAAGGAAGCACAGAGAGTCCCACACAGGATAAACCCTAGGAGAAACACACCAGGACACATATTAATCAAAGTAACAAAAGTTAAATTCAAGGAAAAAATATAAAAGGCAGCAAGGGAAAAGCGAAACATAACATACCAGGGAATCCCCATAAGGTTATCAGTTGATTTTTCAGCAGAAACTCTGCAGGCCAGAAGGGAGTGGCAGGATATACTTAAAGTAATGAAAGAGAAAATCTACAATGAAGATTACTCTACCCAGCAAGGATCTCATTCAGAGTTGACAGAAAATCAAAAGCTTTACAGACAAGCAAAAGATAAGAGAATTCAGCACCACAAAACCAGCTTTACAACAAATGCTAAGGGAACTTCTCTAGGCAGAAAACACAAGAGAAGAAAAAGTCCCCCCAAAACAAACCCAAAACAATTAAGAAAACTGTAATAGGAACATACATACAGATAATTACCTTAAATGTAAATGGATTAAATGCCCCAACCAAAAGACACAGACTCACTGAATGGATACAAAAACAAGACCAATATATATGCTGTCTACAAGAGACCCACTTCAGACCTAGGGACACAACAGACTGAAAGTGAGGGGATGGAAAAAGATAATCCAGGCAAATGGAAATCAAAAGAAAGCTGGAGTAGCAATACTCATATCAGATAAAATAGACTTTAAAATAAAGACTGTTACAAGAGAAAAGGAAGGACACTGCATAATGATCAAGGGATCAATCTAAGAAAAAGATATAACAATTATAAATATATATGCACCCAACATAGGAGCACCTCAATGCATAAGGCAAACACTAACAAGCATAAAAGGGGAAATCGAGGGTAACACAAAAATAGCAGAGGACTTTAACACCCCACTTACACCAATGGACAGAACATCCAGACAGCAAATGAATAAGGAAACACAATCTTTAAATGACAATAATAGACCAGACAGATTTAATTGATATTTATAGGACATTCCATCCAGAAACAGCAGATTACAATTTCTTCTCAAGTGCACACAGAACATTCTCCAGGGTAGATCACATCTTGGGTCACAATTCAAGCCTTGGAAAATTTAAGAAAATTGAAATCGTATCAAACACTTTTTCTGACCACAGCACTATGAGGTTAGAAATCAATTACAGGAAGAAACCTATAAAAAAAACAAATACATGGAGGCTAAACAGTGTGCTACTAAATAACCAAGACATTACTGAAGAAATCAAAGAGGAAATAAAAAATACCGAGAAACAAAAGACAACGAAAACACAATGACTCAAAACCTATGGGACACAGCAAAAGCAGTTCTAAGAGGGAAGTTTATAGCAATACAAGCCTACTTCAAGAAACAAGAAAAATTTCAAATAAACATCTAAACTTATACCTAAAGCAACTAGAGAAGAAGAACAAAGAAAACCCAAAGTCAGTAGAAGGAAACAAATCATAAAGATCAGAGCAGAAATAAATAAAATAGAAATGAAGAAAACAATAGCAAAGATCAATAAAACTAAAAGTTGGTTCTTTGAGAAGATAAACAAAATTGATAAACCTTTAGCCAGACTCAACAAGGAAAAAAGGGAGAGGATGCAAATCAATAAAATTAGAAATGAAAAAGGAGAAATTACAACTGACACCACAGAAATACAAAGGATTATAAGAGACTACTACAAGCAACTATATGCCAATAAAATGGACAATCTCGAAGAAATGGACAAATTCTTGGAAAGGTACAATTTTCCAAGATTGAACCAGGAAGAATTAGAAAATATAAACAGACCTATCACAAATAATGAAATTGAAACTGTAATTAAAAATCTTCCAACAAACAAAAGTCCAGGACCAGATGGCTTCACAGGCGAATTCTATCAAACATTTAGAGAAGAGCTAACATCCATCCTTCTCAAACTCTTCCAAAAAATTGCAGAGGAAGAAACACTCCCAAACTCATTCTACAAGGCCACCATCACTCTGATACCAAAAGCAGAAAAAGATATCACAAAAAAAAGAAAATTACAGGCCAATATCACTGATGAATATAGACCCAAAAATCCTCAACCAAATCCTAGCAAACAGAATCCAGCAACACACCAAAAGGATAATACACCACGACCAAGTGGGATTTGTCCCAGGAATGCAAGGATTCTTCAATATACACAAATCAATCAATGTGATACACCATATTAACAAATCAAGGAATAAATACCATATGATCATCTCAACAGATGCAGAAAAAGCTTTTGACAAAATTCAAGACCATTTATGATAAAAAAACTCTCCAGAAAGTGGGCATAGAGGGAACCTACCTCAACATAATAAAGGTCATATATGACAAACCCACGGCAAGTATCATACTCAATGTTGAAAAACTGAAAGCATTTCCACTAAAATCAGGAACAAGACAAGGATGTCCACTCTCACCACTCTTATTCAACATAGTTTTGGAAGTCCTAGCCATGGCAATCAGAGAAGAAAAAGAAATAAAAGGAATACAAATTGGAAAAGAAGAAGTAAAACTGTTGCTGTTTGCAGATGACATGATACCATACAGAGGAAAATCCTAAAGATGCCACCAGAAAACTACTAGAACTAATCAATGAATTTGTTAAGTTTGCAGGATACAAAATGAATGCATAGAAATCTCTTGCATTCCTACACACTAACAATGAAAGATCAGAAAAAGAAATTAAGGAAACAATCCCATTTACCATCGCATCAAAAAGAGTAAAATACCTAGGAATAAACCTACCTACGGAGGCAAAAGACCTGTACTCAGAAAAGTATAAAACAGTGATGAAAGAAATCAAAGATAACACAAACAGATGGAGAAATATACCATGTTCTTGGATTGGAAGAATCAATATTTTGAAAATGACTATACTACCCAAAGCAATCTATAGACTCAATGCAATCGCTTTCACATAACCAATGGCATTCTTCACAGAATTAGAACAAAACAATTTTACAATTTTTATGGAAACACAAAGGACCCCAAATAGCCAAAGCAATCTTGAGAGAGAAAAACAGAGCTGGAGCAATCAGGTGTCCCGACTTCAAACTATACTACAAAGCTACAGTAATCAAGACAGTATGGTACAGGCACAAAAAAATAAATATAGATCAATGGTATAGGATAGAAGGCCCAGAGATAAACCCACGCACCTATGGTCACCTAATTTATGACAAAGGAGGCAAGTACATACAATGGAGAAAAGACATCCTCTTCAATAAGTAGTGCTGGGAAAACTGGACAGCAACATGTAAAAGAATGAAATTAGAACACTCCCTAACACCATGCATAAAAATAAACGCAAAATGAATTAAAGATCTAAATGTAAGACCGGACACTATAAAACTCTTAGAGGAAAACATAGGAAAAACACTCTTTGACATAAATCACAGCAGGATCGTTTTTGACCCACCTCCTAGAGTAATGAAAATAAAACCAAAAATAAACAAATGGGGCCTAATGAAACTTAAAAGCTTTTGCACAGCAAAGGAAACCATAAACAAGATGAAAACACAACCCTCAGAATGGGTGAAAATATATGCCAAGGTAGCAACAGACAAAGGATTAATCTCCAAAATACACAAACAGCTCATGCAGTTTAATATCAAAAACAAAAACACAATCAAAAACAAAAACAAAACAGGCACTTCCCTGGTGGCGCAGTGGTTGAGAGTCCGCCTGCCGATGCAGGGGACATGGGTTTGTGCCCCGGTCCAGGAAGATCCCACATGCTGCGGAGCGGCTGGGCCCATGAGCCATGGCCACTGAGCCTGCGCGTCCGGAGCCAGTGCTCCACAACGGGAGAGGCCACAGCAGTGAGAGGCCCACGTACAGCAAAAAAAAAAAAAATCAATAAATGGGCAGAAGACCTAAATAGACATCTCTCCAAGGAGGACATACAGATGGCCAATGGGCACATGAAAATATGCTCAACATCACTAATTATTAGAGAAATGCAAATCAAAACTACAATGAGGTATCACCTCATACTGGTCAGAATGGCCATCATCAAAAAAATAATACAAACTATAAATGCTGGAGAGGGTGTGGAGAAAAGGGGACCCTCTTGCACTGTTGGTGGGAATGTAAATTGATACAGCCACTGTGGAGAACAGTATGGAGGTTCCTTAAAAAAACTAAAAATAGAACTACCATATGACCCAGCAATCCCACTACTGGGCATATACCCTGAGAAAACCATAATTCAAAAAGATACATGTACCCCAATGTTCATTGCAGCACTATTTATAATAGCCAGGACATGGAAACAACCTAAATGTCCAATGACTGATGAATGGATAAAGAAGGTGTGGTACATATATACAATGCAATATTACTCAGCCATAAAAAGGAACGAAACTGGGACATTTGTCAAGATGTGGATGGACCTAGAGTCTGTCATACAGAGTGCAGTAAGCCAGAAAGAGAAAAACAAATATCGTATATTAACACATATATGTGGAATCTAGAAAAATTGTACAGGTGAACATATTTGCAGAGCAGAAATAGAGATGTAGACATAGAGACTGGACTTATGGACATAGAGCGGGAAGGGGAGGGTGGGACGAATTGGGAGATTAGGATTGACATATATACACTACCATGTGTAAAATAGATAGTTATCGGGAACATGCTATAAAGCACAGGAAGCTCAGCTCGGTGCTCTGTGACGACCTGGATGGGTGCAATGGGGGTGGGGGGTGAGAGAGAGGTGCAAGAGGGAGGGGATATATGTATACATATAGCTGATTCACTTCACTGTACAGCAGAAACTAACACAAGATTGTAAAGCAATTATACCCATACAAAAAAAATAAAATAAAATATAATAAGAGGGAGAAAAAATTCTTTTTAAATAATTTTATAGAAGAGACTTCACTAAGCATAGGCTGAGCTAGCAAAGCTCTTCCAAGATTCCACACAATTTCACAGCACACAGTGTTTTGACTTGCACATTCAAGAGGCTGTGAGAGACACAAACATAAATAACAAACATTTTCTGCCATGAAGTTGGTTATAGTGTAGTAACAAAGACAGACATGTACACAGCCATCATGTTAAGCTACAAACAATTATTTCCTGAATGCACCCAGTATACAGAACCTGTACAATAGAAACCACATACCTTATTTATGTTCTCACCTGCAGGATTGGAGCCTGAAGCATCCAAAAATTTGCCATCCATGTTTATTCTCTTGTGTTCCAATGTGTAACCCCAGTAGGAATACGAAGAACAAATTTATTCACAATAACTCCCTAAAGTCTATTCTTAGGTATCAGAAAACAGACACAAACATAGTGTCCTCTGTACAATCTCATTAACGTTCAATCTTATTTAAATCAGAATTATCATTCGTGCTTCCTAGGGATCCCACACATCTGGTTTGCCCTGGAGGGTCCTGCTGTCCCAGAATATTTCTAATACCACCTCCTTCACTCTTAAGAGTGTCCATTTTGGACTATAAATTATACAGTTACCTGATGCTAACCTATCTTCTAAATACCCTATGCTCCATTTTGTGGAATACAAAGAAAGAAGAATAAAAAACACTATCTGGGTAGTTTTTTTAAATTTTATTGAAGTATAGTTGATTTACAATGTTGTGTTAATTTCTGCTGTACAGCAAAGTGACTCAGTTATACATATACATATATATATTCTTTTCCATTATGGTTTGTCACAGGATATTGAATCTAGTTCCATGTGCTATATAGTAGGACCTTGTTGTTTATCCATTCTATAGGTAACAGTTTGCATCTGCTAATCCCAAACCCCCAATCTATCCCTCCCCCACCCCCCTCCACTATGGCAACCACATGTCTGTTCTCTATGTCTGTGAGCCTGTTTCGGTTTCGTAGATAAGTTCATTTGTGTCATATTTTAGATTCCACATATAAGTGATATCATATCATATTTGTCTTTGTCTGACTTACTTTGCTTAGTATGATAATCTCTAGGTCCATCCATGTTGCTGCTAATGGCATTATTTCATTCTTTTTATGGCTGAGTAAAATATTCCATTGTATATATGTACCACATCTTCTTTATCCATTCATCTGTCAATGGCCATTTAGGTTGTTTCCATATCTGGGTAGATTTAAAATTAAACAACATGCTCTCTAGGTGACCACCAGCACTACTTAAATGCCTTTAATACAAAGCAGATTAAAATAGTTACCTAAACAAAATACAAACCTCTCTATAAGTGTGGTGCAGGAGGACAAGAGCCCCACCAACCACAGGAGGCAGAGCCTCTGAGAAGCAGCAAGTGTCCTAAACACTGAGGAGCAGGTGGGGCCTCGGTCAGCAGGAGGGCCTCCCTACTAGAACATGGCAGCACTTTCACACTCATGTTTATTCAGTCATTTCTTTACTCATCTAACAAATAAGAACATAAGTAAAATTGGTTCCAGGAATACTGTATTATGGAGGTAATAAAATAGGGAAATAGAAATACTGGGTTAGTCATTAGAATATCTATTCCTGTATCAACATTCCTTTTTGGTTGTTGTTAGCAAAAGAAATTGAAACGGAAGGAAAATAAGAGTAAATGGGTTTTCCAAGGTCTTTTACATATTATTGTTAGCAAATGTGGTTCAGTGTAACCATCTTAAATGGTAATAGTTTGTCCCACAGTGGTTTTCTTCATAGAAGTCATTTTTTCTCTTTCTCCTTCCTGGGGATTTATGATTTAACAGGCTTTAATAGGCAACATAAAGCCATTCATCATGCAGGCTTAATGTGGGAAAGTAAATTTAACCTGGTGAGCTTGATATATAAATATTGGCCTTTTGGGGAGCACACAGAGTGTGTTTACTTGAGTGTAAAATCTTGTCTACCTACTATGTCCAACAAATTTCTCGGGTCTGAGGTTCAGGGAAGGGTCTCTTTAGGTGATAGAGAACAGTGAGGATACGCCTGGGGGGAGGAAGAGGCTATGTGTTCCCCAGCCCTGCTCTCCTTTTGACAGAATTTTAATAACAGTACATCTTTCTCAGTATTTATATCTATATTTACATTTAAAGGACAATGGAAATGAACATCTTGTCACCTGGAAATTTGAGGGTGGGTCTGTTCTTGGTGGATTTTTCTCAAAGATGGTTGGAATGCCCATGACAATGGCAGGGCAAATGAAAATCACATTTTGTGAGTTTTAATGCCATGTCTCAACATTGTTCATCAGCCACCAACCGTATCATGTTCCAAACAGGCTTTGGGTGGTAAATATGGGGACTGTCACCAGGGGGTGCTGTGGGAAGCTGTACATCCACCAGTCAATATAGAGAAATATTGTCAGCTGATCAGTCAAATGACTTGACTTTTAGCCAATGATTCTAGCATTCTCTAAATAAAGCCAAGATTCAGACTCAGAAATTTGGAAATGCAGCTATACATCTCCATGTAAAGCTTTAATAATAAGAGCCATGCTTACAGTTCCCAGCTGGATGTGCCCCATTCATATAATTTAAAGTATCTTGGGATATTTGTCATTTTATTTTAAAGTATTTAAACTATTGCGAGGCTGTGTACATGAATAATGCAACTCTCATTAGAAGTGGTGATTAAGTCAAGCTGTCATCAGTAGCCAAAGGTTTTGCCAAAGCCAAAGCAGAAGCCATCTCAACTAGGACAACTTGAGTTAAACACAAATAATGTTCAGAAGCCCAGTTATCAAGGAATGCTATGAAATATCCTTTTTCTCTGAACATCTTTGAAACAGGCATGTATATCCTGTTAATTCAGTTCAAGAGGTAATTCAGTTCAGTTCAACAAAATGCAGAGCACCTATAACATGGTAGCCTCTGGGTGCTGGGGATTGAAAGTTATGTCAACCATGGTCCCTGTCCTCAATAAGCTTATAATCTTCTAGTTTAGGGGATCAGGCTAATATAAAGGCAAAGAGATGGACTCAGGATATTAATTTTCAATTTGCCCAACTGCTTCAACTACATATACACATATGTACTGGATAAGGAAGGGATATACACAATTATGGTAGTGAACCTGCCTTTGAGAAGCTCAGAATCCAGAATCTGGATTGTGGGGAGATATGCACACAGAGAAATTACAGGACCGGACGGTCCAGGGGACTGAGAACACAGCCAAGGTGGTCCCTAAGCTGGTCAGCGAAGCCTTCAGAGAAAGGGTGGAACTTAAAAGTGTATTGGATTCAGGAGGAGAGAAGGCATTCCAGGAGGTCAGGGTTAGCAGGAAAATCACAGCAAAGAAATTTGCAAATTTTCTAGAGATTGAAGTGGGACAGGAAAAGCAAGGAGACAGATGCTATGGCTCAGTTAATGTGACAAAGGACTTGAATGATAAGGCCAAAAAACATGTATGGAGCCTTACATTAAATTCACTACCAGGGGGCGGGGAAAGAGCCAAGGATCAGTGTTGCCACAGACTTTCAACAAATCTCTAATTCACACGGCCAGGCCATTCACGGTTATGATGGGTGACCTCATCCTCGCTGAGTGAGGATGCTAAACGGAAGACGGTTACTCTGTGAAATGCACCCAGACACTAAATACTTTGCACGCCAGGAGGAAAGGCTTCAGTTACCTAGGGGATCTGATCATGCACTCACCATTCTGTGCTGGAAAATAAAATCTTGGCTTGTCTTGAAAAGAGAGTTTGTGCATGCAATTAACTCACTATACACTGACTTGTCACCTCAAGGAAATTAGTTCTTTCCATCAATTTTAAGTACATTAGAGCTTTCAAGCAGCAAAACACATCCTGCATTATCAAGGACATCATTAGTCATATGTGTCAAGCCCTGAAATGTCAAAAGTGATTCTAACATTCTCGTAAACTGTTCGAAGTCCTGGAAGTCACAGAGGTGTGACTTTGTTTACAGACAACAGTAAATAACGGTGGGGAAAAAAAACAAAATAAAGAGGTGAGCAGGTAAATTACAACTATACATGTTTATTTCATTTAGGGCTTGAAGGTATTGCCCCTGGTGATAATATGACAGCATAAGCACTAAGCTTTTGATATAATTCTGACAAATGGCTCCAGAATAAGACTTGGGGGTATCAGAATGTTTAGCTGTATGGATTAGAAAAGGCATATGATTCGGGAAAATCATTTGGCTTCAAAATATATGGTTCTTATAGTTGTTTCTGTACAGATAATGATACACAAAATACTGTGTTCAAATTACATTTAGAAGAGTAATTTCCATTCTAGGTTTCTTAGTTGAAAATCTCCTAACTGCGTTTAAAAGCCTGAGAAAGTATTCTCCGGCCCCAGTTGTTCACTCTTCTAAAATATTCTTCTATAAATAAGGCTAATAGCTTCATTTTCTTTACAATAATGGGATTAACTATTTATGGACATAAGGACAGGTCAAAAACCAATTTCCATTAACTGCCAGATGAAAACAATTCAGTAACTGCTTTCGGCTTTTTATTTTTAATGTGTTGGATGTAACACAACATTATTTGAGATAGTTATTGACCTTTGTCAGAATACTATCAGCACAAACCTACCCTGAAACTAACAGGCAGATGAGATGCAGCTTCTGCAAATTCAAGGGGCTGAAGGGCTAGGGGAGTGAACCGAGCCTTGACCGTGGGTCTTTCTGGTGGTGGCAGCTACTTATCCGAACACGATTTACAAAGTCAATACACACTCCAGCGGCTTTTGTGTTCCTTCTCTAATGTCAGTTCTTTCAAGGAGAAGGTGTCCCACAGCATCTGTGTGACAGTTTACCAACATAGCCAGCTACTGCTTGCCAACAATGAAACATAAACTGTTTCCTACAACTAAGAATTTTTAAAAATCAGTTTTCTATTAAAATAATATTGGCAAAGATAAAATTATAGGAATTAGATTCTTTTAGTCAATCTTAACCACACCGAAAGTTTTTCTAAAAAGGCACTCTTGATTATTAATGAGTTGGGAGGAGCTTATGCTGTTTCCTTCATTTTACCTAGAAGACCCATCCACCTTCCAAAAAACCTGTGATCCGAACTGTGGGGTCAGCATTCTGAACTACAGAAAAGAGATTCTGGTCAACACCTTCTTTTTGTCTGCCCTATAGATCCTCTCTCTGTGCATCCTTTCCTAACCCGGCATAGTCAGTAACTCACCCTACGATTGGCTCAGGAGGAATTAACTGGCTGTTCACCGTCACCCTGCGCTTTCTTCCCTCCTTCTCTTAGAGTCCACCCTACCCCCTAATTTGCCACTAGGAGGAGTCATTTCATTTTACCAAAAAAGCCTATAAAACATTGGTACCTCTTCATGGGTGCTTTACTCTTTACTTCGCTGGAGCTAAAGGAGGGCAAGTCTCCACATTACCCAATCAAACAAAATCTAATGCCAACACTAAGCTCATAACCTGCCCGAATTAAGATCATTTGTGTACAACATGTGGATTATCGGGGGCATCACTTGTACAGCAATTCTTTCCAGGACCTTAGTCCATTTCCTATTCCATCCTGACACCACTAGTGGAACTTGGTGGTTCAATGAGTCAAAATGAATCCAGGATTCCTCTTCCAAACGATGCATGCATGAAATTAACAAGATTTTGGAAATACTAGTGTTAATTGCTAATCATCAAATCACATTACATACAGATTACTTAGCAAGTACAATAAGTTTCTCAGTTAATTGGAAGCATAAAATAGAAGTGTTATTTTGCTTTTCATCATCAATCCTTCCCTATTAGGGGGATGATAAAAGTCAGAAAATCCTAATTTGTTAGATCTAGAGATCATCCCTGGGTCATTAGTTTCTAGCCACTTTTGAACACCTACACCCTGAGAAGACCCCTCCCATGCCCCTAAAATGTACAAAGGACAATCTGAAAACCACTTAGTATAGTCCATCCACTTTGCTTAACAGGAAGGATGGACACATGGCTAATTTAAGGTGTAGATTTCTCTC
Organism: Delphinus delphis; assembly: GCF_949987515.2. Lineage (NCBI taxonomy): Eukaryota > Metazoa > Chordata > Mammalia > Artiodactyla > Delphinidae > Delphinus > Delphinus delphis. The sequence continues at coordinate 48,677,513 of NC_082692.2, read as the reverse complement.
CTGGTTTTCTCTCTGTCTTTCTCTCTGTCTCCCCCCCACCCCGCCCCTTTTCTTTTACCCCCTCCTCTTCCTCTGCTTCAAGATGAATTCCATTTGCCTAGGGCCATGTTTCATTTCCTCCCGGTGTACTGCCTTCTTGACACATGGTTCCCTTATTGGTCTGTTTTTTGCACCTACTCTCAAGACCACATTCTCCCATTTGGAAATGAGTTTCAGTATACTTGGCCCCTTCAGTCTCCACCCTTATCCTCCCAGAAAAATATAACTCTGAGCGGTCTTTCTGCTCTGACTCACTTTACTTATTAAATAATAAGAGCAGTTATTTCTCACCTTCACTTTTTCTAATAAGAAAAGACTGATTTCTTGAGACAATATCTCCAGAACAATAAGAAGACTTGTTTTGATAGTGTTTTTTGCTTATAGCCCTCTTCCCCTCTACCACTTTTCAATATTTCTCTCACAGCTATAAAAAACACAGTGACAGTACTTCAACTGATGCCATTTACATTTCTAAGTACTCCTAATCTCAATACGGTTGAGTGTTTTTATTTTTCACTTATTTTTGTTGAAGTATAGTTGATTTACAACATTAGATTAGCTTCAATTCATTGTGATTCAGTATTTTTACAGATTATCCTCCATTAAAAGTTATTACAAGATTATGGCTATAATTCCTTGTGCTGTATAATATATCCTTGTAGCTTATCTACTTTATACATAGTAGTTTGTATCTCTTAATCCCATGGCCCTAATTTGCCCCTGCCTCCTTCCTTCTCCCCACTGGTCACCTCTAGTGTGGTTGGCTGCTTTTAGAATCAATGGTTGTCCCATCTATCTAACTATCCAGCCAGCTCATGGGCACACTCATCATCATTAATTCAGGAACTGCCCAAGGTTTCCTGCCTAAGATGTGATGAGATTGATCAGCCTCTCCTTCAGTCCCTGGTACACAGCAGGTACTTAGTAAATACTGTTGACTGACTGAAAGTGAGGAAAGCAATCTGATTAAACTAAGTCATACTAATACATGAATTCATGTTAACTCTTGTGAAATTCGTATTTCCAAATTCAGCTGTATATCTGGTTCCAGTTTTTTCTAAATGCACAGAATTCTAAAAAGCTTTGTGTTTTCTCACAATTGCTTCCCTACCAGGGCTCCAGCAGCAGGTAAGACATGTACATAGATTCCGATGATCAATTTGTGAGAAGGGATTGTTGAATTTACCCTGGTCCATTTCTGTGGAACAACAACATTATGGAACTGCTCCCTCAAAATCCATCAAGCGTCTGTCATTGGAAGTGTGACTGTTATTTCACTGAAGGATCCTAAAGAGAGCACCCATTTTATATGTTGTTGCTTCAACAGTTTGAGAGACACACCCAAATTCAGCTTTGGTTTCAGAGGGAAAGGGAAGGGAAGAAACCAACATTTATGAAAATGTCTCTTAAGGCCAGACACTGCTGCATATTCCATTTACATCCTAAAATTTACAATCAAACCTATATTTTTGGAAATTCGTTAATTCACTCAATCATTCATTCACTGCACGTTTATGGATTATTTGTTATACGTCAGGTACTGTGCTTAGCACTGGAGATGAAAGGGTGAACAAGACATGTAGGAGGAAATGTATAGGTTAGAATGGTCCTTGTAAAGGCGGAGTCATTATCCCCACTTTCCAGATAAGGAAACAAGGCTCAAAGGGCTTAAACAACCTGTCTAAGTCACACAAGTTTCAAGTCATCATAAATCTCAGAGCCAGAATTCAAACCACCCAGGTCTTCCTGGTTATAAAGCTCAACCCCTTTTTGCTACAAAACATATTCCCCTTCACTGAGTGACTTCTACTCAAAGTATGGTCCTCAGACTAGGATCATCAGCGTGACTCTTAGGCCTCTCCCCCGCCAGACCTACGGAAACAGAAGCTGCAATTTGTTTTTCATTGAACTATAGTTGATTTACAATATGGTGTTAGTTTTAGGTGTATAGCAAAGTGATTCAGTTATACATATATATGCATGTATCTATATCCTATTTTTATATTCTTTTAAAAATTATTTTCCACTATAGGTTATTACAAGATATTGAATACAATTCCTTCTGCTATATGGTAGGACCTTGTTGGTTATCTACTTTATATATGGTAGTGTGCACCTGTTAATACCAAACTCCTAGTTTAACCCTCCCCTCTTCCCCCTTGGTAACCATAAGTTTGATTTTTATGTCTGTGATTCTGTTTCTGTTTCGTAAATAAGTTCATTTGTACTATTTTTTAGGTTCCACATATAAGTGGTAGAATCTGCATTTTTGACAATCCTCAAGTGATTTGTGTGTACATCATAATCTGCACCGATCTAGGTCAAGAAGCTCTTTGGTGAGGTAAGGGAAGGAAAACAAAGAATCACAGCATTTTGTTAAAACTATACCAAAAGGGCTATAATTCCACCAGCGTTGTCTGCCCTTTGAAATAAAAGTTGTAGGCTGAGCCTTCACGTTTATAACCTAACTTAAATAGCTTACGCACTTACACTCAAAGAAAAGCACAAGACACAAAATCAAAGTTGCACTGAGACTCTCAGAACACACGCCAACTCCTGGAAAACATTGATTTGAATATGGCAGTTTGCTAAGAGTCTTCAGGATATGCCAGACTTAGACCACTTCTGTCCTCATTCAATAAATCCTCTTAATTAGAATGACCTTTATTCCCTCTAAGTTACCAAGCTAACCTATATTTCCTTCCAGACACAAGTTAACTACCACTTCCTCAGGCATTCACTCATCAAATTGTGGAAAGTCCCTTGTAACTGAGAAAGGTCACTTGCAGGAAGCAAGGGCTTTCAAAAGATGTCAGTCACTGCAAAACTTCTCTACAGGAACTTTTCCAACCCGCTGGCCAATAACCTCTCTCCATCTCATTCCTTTGGACCTGACCCACTGCTTCCTCTGTTAGTCCTGGGTTCTTGGCTTTAATTGTGACAGATGTCTTCTGAGCTCTGAGTGACTGAGACCTGGACCAGCTTGTGGTCTTTCCCCATCACTATGGAAAGTTCCAGTGCCTTTTTGTATTCACTTAAAACTTCATATCTAGAAACAGCTAACCAACCAACCAATAAGAAAATCCTTCTGAATGCTCTCTGAATCTTGGTCCTAAGACATGGCTTCCTCCAGTTCAGTGTCAGAGGTCACCAATAAACTCTAAATCATCAAATCTAATAACTGCTTTTGGCAGGCTACAGTATTTTAAGGCATTATTCTTCCTGAGAAACTCCTTCCTCAGAACTCCCAGGGCTCTTTCTAGAATGTGAATGAGTCACTCTGGGCAAAATCAGGAAACGGACTACAAAACTACTTCATTGTAAGTTCAAAAGCTACGCTTCAAAATGTACAAACCATTGGCACAAATGAGCAGGAAAAGAGGAAGGAGAGGAGCTGTGTAAGCGGGAAGGCATGAGATTCAGAACCAATATCCTCCCTAAAGTGCAGCATCCGTGGCCAGAAGCTGGGGCTGTGAGGGGCCAGCATCCAGATGTCTCTTCAGTGATGCCACTGAGGACACTGCAGGGCACACGATGCCTGCTGATGTCCCTCAACGATGACATCTGTCTGGTCCTGTGACTTTGCTCCTGATCCCCTTGGACCACTCCACACAGACATCCTTAATGATAAGGATGCTCGTTAACCCCTGGAGGTTCGAGAGATCTTGAACACCAGAAGGAGGTGGCGGGAGCATGATAAGGAATTTCCCACATCTGACCAAGGTAGGACCAGATGGAACCAGTTCAAGATCCTCTCTTTCAACAAGGCCCATGTTGTAATTCACACCCAGTTTTATTTTCCCAGATTGGTTATTCTTGAATATAACTGTATTGGCCATTAACCTTCCTTAAAACATTCTCTCTCCCTCATCAATCTTTAGGAACCGAAAGATCACAGCTCTTCCACTAAGGGTCCCTTCTGAAGCACTGGCTGTTTCTGCTTCTCTCACATCCTACAAAACTACTCCCAAAGCTTCCATCTACAGCCTTCTATTACCTGCTTGCCGCCTCCAAGGCCTTTTCTCCTAACACCTTGGTCAATAGAGCACTATTTCTCCAAATTCTTCAGTTCTTGGTCTTCCATTCCAATGTCTCTCCTCCTTTGTGTGTTTCTACAGTAGTTCTTGATTGATTTAAAGGTGACATTGGAACAATTTAGGCTGTAGATCAAAAGAACCAAGCAAGTAGATGGATAAATAAACACGAATGCTACACTGACTGAAAATGCTTACACTTTGGGAACAGACCCCAATTGTGTACCAACCACATGCAAAATTCAAACAGACTGAGCCTTCAATGGTAAGATAGATTGGAAAATTGGAGTAATTCACTGGGTAATTTAGTAAAAGAAATAAATAAATTCCAGCAATGAGGGGAGCAGTTTTTTTTTAATGAAAGGCATCCAGGTTGCCAGTGACCAAATTGATGAGAAAATTGCTCAATTCTCTATTTCACATTTCCTGGTAAACACAGTGGAAGACATCCAGATGACTGAGCAATTTCATAAAGTGACTAAAGTATATACATTATGCTCAGGCCTTAATGCAATGTACATGTGTGCAAATGCCTTGCATGTACTACCATGGAGAGATGAATCTGAGATGAATCTGTGTTTGCATAATGACCTCTGCCAACAGTAACCCTGTAGGTAGTATTTAAAAGAATACTGAAAGATCAGTGTTACACATCTCTCTCAGCAGCTGAAAGCTGGGTTAGGCTCTCCTTGGGGACTTTCTGGGTACAGTAGACAGTTCAGAATTTTCTAAAGGCAGCCTCCTATCTCCCTCAGGCAATATTCCTAAATTTTCTCAAATCAAAACAGATATTTGGTGACCATGTAGATAGTAGACACTCTAGGCTTTGCAGGCTACGGAGTCTCTGCTGCTACTACTCAATTCAGCTACTGCAACATGAAAGCAGCCCCGGGCAAGACACAAGTGAATGGGCATGTCTGTGCACCAGTAAAACACTATTTACAGAACCTGGTGAAAGGCCAGACTGGATCTGTTGGCCACAGTTTGCCCACCCCTAGTTCAGATTCTGGGGTGTAAAACTGGGTCAGAAAAACAGTCAGTTAATCACTCATCATCCTACGTACCATATTCATCATTATGATCCTCATAATCATCATTCCCATTTTATAGATGAGGAAAGGCCAAAAGATACACTTACAAAGTTGTTTATAGTGTTTGGGACGGGACCCTGATGATCTGTTCTCAAGTCTAATTTTCTTTCCAGTTGAGCACAGTTTATTTTTTATATAACATAAAAATAAAACATTCTAAAATCAACTAGAAAAATAATAAAATAAAAAAATAAAACATTCTAATAGTAACAGTAGTTCAGTACCAGCGTAGAAGAAATGGCAAAAGAAAGAGGGTGGGGCAAAACTAAATTTAAAGGAGTGAAATTAAAGGAGTGCAAATTAACTGTGCACCTCAATAATAGTGTTCACTGGAAAGAAAGAAACATGACTGCCAATAGGAATTCTTACCTGTCTACTGTGAACCACATTCATTTATCTCTTTTTGGAGCTCCTTTTATTGGCTGTACCTCTCATTAACTTGGCTATTTTGAGTTTTAGTTCATAATTAGAAGTGTCAGAGTAACAAACATAGAACATTAGTGACAAAAAAGGTCAGCTTCTTTTAAGCACCTATTTCCCATGTTCAGCAGTAGACTTCATGCATGAGTATACCTGAGCCCACAACAGGTAAAGATAATTCAGAACAGTTCACAGAAGCAGGTAAAAATATTCAGAATAATTTTAGTGATGCTATTGTGTTGTCTGAGCACATATATTTCATTAAAGATAACGAATTCAAGAGAATATTTTTATTCAGTTGTCCTATACGTTTGTTTTCAATAAAGTAATTTGTGTCTTCAGACAAGACATATGTACTAAAACAGAAATATTTTTTCTTGCTCTAAAGCATTCGACTCAAACTCCCTCAAATTTTTATTAGTCACTACTAATTATTCTAGTTGCATTTGGATTTAGCAAAATATTTGTTTTGAGATTGTTCTGTTCAGAGTGAATTGATTGACAAAAGGCAAACACACTTCTTGAATTTTTAATCCACACTAGATTTATCAAAATTCAAATACAGATAGTATTTTCAAAGAGCAAAGTTATTGTTTTTGTCTTTCCCTTCTCTTTGAGCCACTAGGCATGTATTGTTGGTTCACTATGATGCATCTCCCCTACTCCCTGGGCACACAGAAGACTCTGCTTCCCAGTCCCCCTGTAGCCGGTCAAGGCTCTGTGACCAGTTCTGGCCGACAAAACAAGAGCAGAAGACATGTCACCTCTGGGCTGAGGTGGTGACAGCCCCAGCACGGCCCTCCAGTCTTGTTGCCCAGTCTTGGCAAATGTGGAGCAGGTCTGTTGAGATGGCAGAGCCACAGACTAGAGCTGCTTGAATTACTGAGTTACCTGGTAGATGGAAGCTTCCCTGGAGAGTCTCCTGGCCCCCGCACGCACCCCTCCCCGACCAACAGGGCCAGGCTCAGGGACACGCCTATGGAATCACACAGGACCCTACACTCTGTGCTAAACCAAGCACAGAGTGTCCCGCTGTTAATGTTCTGAAATTCTGAATAATTGTTGGAAAGAGAGTTCAATATTTTCATTTTGCACCAGGCCTCACAAATTGATACTCAGTCCCACCCATGGAGCAGACTTTGCATGAGGGGTGTGTGTGTGTGTTTGTGTGTATGTGAGTGAGAGATAGAGAGAGCACTGAGATTTTGAAGCTGTTGGTTTTTATATCATATCCCTCTCCTATGCTGACTAACACAATCGTGAAACACTTCAAGCCTCAGTAAGTAAAACCCTGAGCCCCTCCTCCCTCTGAGACAGATGCTTTCACTTGATGCTCCTACAGTACTATTATCTGTTCCAGCACAACACTTACACAATTTACTGTGGTTATATGCTAGTCTGTCCATCTCCCTGTGGTGGGTACCATGGATTCATTTTCTCCATACACATGCCAGCCTTTCTAGTCTAACTTCTTACATGGCAGAGACTGGAATGCTTAAAACTACATTGCCCAGATGACTCTGCAGTCGAGATCTCTGCTGTGACCTAGGTTTTGCCAAGGAGATGTAACCTGCAGAGGTTTGGAATAAAGAAGAAGGCAATGCAAGACCGCTGATGCTCCTGGGGAGATGGGCTCTTCCAAGCCTGGTGTAGGGGGATCCCTCCTGTGGCAGCGATGGCAGAGGGTCTTGCCTGATGTCACAAGCAAGGCTGTGGTTGGGTACCGCCCTGGCAGCTCTCACACTTGGCTGCATGGCATCCGAATGCAGTCCCCAAGGCTTTCCAAAGATTTTGTCAGCTACCTAACACCCTCAAATAAACAGGTTTTTTTTTTTTTTGGTTAGAGTAGACTCTGTTGTCTGAACAACAACATAAACTTATACTCCCTCCCCACATGCCCCACAGAGCATAAGGTCTTAGAGGACAAGAACTGAGTCCAATCTATTTTCAAAATCACCTCTCTCTCCCACCCAGGACCAGGTTAGTGCTTTGATATTTTAGGAGGAAGGGCAGACAAGTAGGCAGGTAGAAAGGAAGGAAGGAAGGATCAAAGGAAGAGAGACATTCTTTCAAACATTTATAGAACAGGAATACAAATCTGTTAATAAATGACCCTCCTATTTTAAATGGATTATAAATGTAATATATGGCTCTGACACCCAGGGCTTCAAACAGCCTTGCAGCGATAGAAAAACTGAGCATCACAAAAGTCACAGTGGATCTTTCCATGTGCTATGGTATAAAGGTAAAGTTGAGCATCTGTTCCATTTGGGTTTCTGTAAAGTATCTATTTGACCCACTCTGTTTCTCAGATAAGAAAATTCTTTAAAAAACAAAAATTACGCCTATACAAAAACACACCCTGTGCTTTTCCACGACTTGCAAGCCAGGTTTCCACCAGGCAAAGGTGCAGGGCATTGCCCACAGTAGGGTAGCTGCTGTCGTGGGTGGGGAGAGGAAATTTGTCAAAAGATTCCACAGGAAGCCCCTCCCTTCACCCAGGTTCCTAAGACATTTGCTCATAGCCCTGAGGGTAGCTTCTTTGGTGGTAGCAACACCTTGGGCTGCCCCATATTTAAAAAAAAATCTGAAGTCAACATATTCAGCAAATAAGAATCATGCTACCCAGGCAAATACACTCTTTGCTTCTCCAGATGTTCTCCTCAGTGTGGAATCCAGCACTACTTTATACAGTATCAGCTGCTTATTTGTGATTGCACAGTCGCTGCAAAGTAGGTCAAGACATACTGGAGCTTTCCCGTTTCCCCAATAGTATATGCCACATGTGAAAGCTAAGACTTATCAGGGCTGGGGTATAGGAGAGGAGGGAAAAAACAAGCAAAGGGGAAGAAGAAATGCAATCTATTTCCCTCTAAGCCCCTTCATAAATCTTCATCTTCTTTCCGACAATATCCAGGAAAATCACAGCTTCACCCGAGACAGGGATGCTCATTACCCAAGTTCAAAACCTATGAAAAATTACAGTAGAAAAATCATTCATGACTGATTTATGGTGAAATGGAAAGAAGCAGAAGTGTTGTACCAATCACCTACTTTGTAAATATCCTTCAATCTGAAACCTACTCTAGAGCTTGGCTCCAATCTGCTTCTATAATTAGAGTACCAAAACATGAGGCATTAATACCTCCAAGAGATCATTAATCATCCCAGCTCCCTCAGGATGGGGGCCCAGCCACGAGCTGGAGGGAGGGCTGAACAAATAAAATAGTCATTGATCTCTATTTGAAGACCAGAGCAAGACCGTTTACGCCATGTGTGTTTGTTGGCATCTATCACAGTGGAATTGCTACGTAGACCATCAATAACAATACCATTTCACTCTAACAGACTGAAACAGAGACACAATGCACATTTTCTGGTAATCAACAAATTAAGATCCATTTGAGGCGCTTACACTTGTTTAGTACTTAGTCCCTAATAGGTGATTAAACAGCAACTAACATCATCGTCTCCTATTACCTCAGTATTGAGACAACAATTGATGTGTATGCAATAAAACAGTCCACAGCCTCCTTCATGGCTCCTTCATTAATCAACATCTTTTCTGAGAGCAGTAAAATCTCATTAATATGAACAGTGTAGAGGGCACACCTTCTTAACAATGGAGGAAAGTAGTCATTATAGACGCATTTTGCTTAAATAAGTGAGGTTGCCTTCCTTTTACGGTCTGTTAGAAATACCCTAAAATTAGGAGCCAATAGACATGGAATCAACCCCAGCTCATCTGCTTTGGTTGGAAAGATAAAGCCCTAAGTACCCTATTTCCCTCGTCTGTTCATTGCAGATCACGATACTTGCCCACCTTCAGAGGATGGTTTGGAAGATGCTAGGATATAATACTTATAAAGTAGCTTTGCAAAGTTGGGATCATGAAGACAAAGGTAAACTTCCACTAAGACAAGAGAAATAAATTTGGAGTCCTCTAAAGATATGTATTAATGAACAGATAAGGATAATTTACTAGCATATTACTAGTTTATCTATAAACGAAGGCTTAGCTATCATTTGAAAATTATCTTCAAGCAAAGCAATCATTTCTAATTTTACACATTTGACTGATTTATTATGTGTTCTCTCTATATATGATTATAAGTATTAATCCCTAGACCCAGATCACATGGGAAGTAACAGGACTTCACTGTGCTAAAATAGCCCCTGGTCACTGCCATGCCTTAGCCAAGGGCCTCCTGCATCCCCTGTGGATATAGATCCTGAATAGAGGGGCACGGAGTCCCCTGCAAAAACACTAACTGGATGACTCCGAGAATTCTACCCCCATTCTCCATGAGCCTGTAGCAGAACACAGTGAGTGAAAGCCTCTCTGACTCTTTCATCATCTACCTCGTGACCAATAAGGACAGAACTAAGCAGAGATACAGAGTCTGCCTCCTGTTCTGATATTCCAGGTACCCATGTGCTACCGAGCCTGCTGCTGACCTTGATTTAGGATGCAGGCAGCAGTGAACAGTAGCTATAAGTGAGACCTTAGTTCCCTGACCAGGAATCGAACCCTCGTTGCCTGGATGTCCTAACTGTTAGACCACAAAGGCCAGCGGCTAGAGCCTAAATCCCCAGTTCTTGCCTGCCTTGAATAGAAAATTCTGATGAGGAGGTGGAAGGTAAAGAGAAAAGTAAAGCATTTATTGGAAAAGCGGAGTACATGGGGAAAGACGCACGGGCGAACTCAGTAAGAGAGTTGAGAGAGTCACGGCTTTGGGGAAGTTGAAATCGTTTATAAGGGGGCAGTTTTCCAGGTCTTTGTCCTCCCCCTGGCCAATAGTCTTGCTTTGCCCCCATGGCTAATTTGTCTTAGGACCCTCCCCTAGGTGCTCACACACCCCTCAGCCAAGATGGATTTCAGCGCAAGGGCCTCTGAAAGGGGGTTTGGCATGACTTAGTATAGTCTGGCATCCCCTGCTTTTTGACCCCCGAGGAGGCTTTCTGCGCATGTGCAGTGTCTCCCTTGCCCCAAGGATGGGAAACATGTGACCTCTTGATCTTTACTCAAACAGGGGTTAGCGCCTCTCTGTTCCTGCCATGACTGTTATCTTAGAGTGTCCTCAGGAGACAAAGCCTGGCTACTTACCGTGTTTCTGTTGTTATTTCTATTTCGAAGTGTAAACTGGAGACTGATCGTAAATATCCTGGAGCCCACCTATCTCCTGCCTCAACCTGACGGACCTTCGAGAGCTCCTTCCAATACTTTCCAGATGCCCTAAAGCAGGGCTGTTCAATAAACTTCCTGTGACGGAGGAAACATTCTTTAACCTGAACTCGGCAGCATGGCAGCCCTAGCCCTGGGCCTCATGGGGGACGGCCCTGCTGCTTTTACATCACTCTCGCTTCCCCACAAGGATGTCGCCTCTCTCTGCCGTGCTGACCTTCCCATCCTCTTCAATGAACGTTTCCGTATTTCTCTGCTCTGGCCAGCTGGATGGTTATTGTTCAAATTGAATTCTTCTCTGTGAGGAGACCAGTGCTGGGAATTCCCACTCTGCCATCTCACAGACATCACCCTCTAAGATGCTGAGCATTTGAAATGTGGTTGGTGTGACTGAGGAGCTTAGCATTTTTTAATTTAATTAATTGAAACTCAAATAGCCATATGTGGTCAATGGCCACTGTACTAGCTAGCCACTGCAGCCTCCGAGTTCTTTTCCAGTCCAAACCCAGTTTTGCCATTCTCCTGGTGGGACCTTAAAAGTTACTTAATCTGTAGGAGCCTCATCTGCCAAGTGGTGGTAATAGTATCAAACCATGTAAAGTCCTGGTGAGAATTAAAAATAATGTATTAACTACCTGCAGGAGACACTCAGGCTATTATGACCCAAGATTCTCTCCCAACCTAAATCCTCCATCACCTTTGAGCATCACTTCCTCCAGGAATCCTTACCTGGTCTTAAAATTCAGCCTAAAGCCCCTTCCTAAGAGGTCCTTTACTAATTGTCTGTATTTCCTCACTAGACCTCGGGCTCCCAATTTACCACTATATTCCAAGCATCAGTGCCTAGAACACTGCAACTCAAATAAACTATTAAAAGGCCCTTCTACCAACTTCCAGCAGATTCCCAATACAGTAAGGCCCCTGCATACGAACAAGTTCTATTCCGAGATCCCATTTGTAAATCCGATTTGTTCATTAAGTCCAACAAAGTTAGCCTAGGTACCCAACTAACACAATCAGCTAGATAGTACTGTACTATAATAGGTTTATATTACTTTTCACACAAATAATACATAAAAAACAAACAAACACAAAAATAAAGAAAACATTTTTAATTTTACAATACAGTACCTGAAAAGTACAGTACAGTACCAGCTACATCACCACTGCTTTTACGCTTGCTTCCAGACATCCTGGGCTTGAAATAAAGATACTGTACTACTGTACTCTGTACAGTAGTAAAGTAAAGTACACAAAAGGACAACCATTTGTAGAGGATACACGCATGTGACAATGTACGCCAGGCACGTGATTGGACATGTGAACGCACGTTCGCATCTTTGAAAGTACGCAACTTGAAGGTTCGTATGTCGGGGACTTACTGTATACCACACACTGTAGGTGGTTCCTTCAGGGCTTGTAGTTGTTGGTTATCCAGGAACCATTGTCTATATTCTCATCACAGAAAGTAAATCTGGTTTCCTATGACAGTCAAGTAACCCGCTAAAAGCAGATTCACGGTGGAAGTACCCCGAGTGAATCTTCCAGCCTCATGTGGACAGGAGGAGCTGAGTGAGTCTAAGTACTGTCCTGGGTCCTCTTGCTCACCTCTCTGAAGGGCAGCAAGCCCTGAGATCACCAATGAATGACTGTGATGGCAATGCATGCTGGGAGCCCTGTTAAACCAGTAAAGTTAGCACTGCCGGCACCTTCACAAGGACCCCCCCTGCCACCCTCTCCCCCCCCGCCCCCCACCCCCAGTTCAGACAGAAAACACACGATTAAGCTAAGCACACAATAGTCTATGTGCAGCTTATAACCCTACGGCTACACCCAAATGGTTTGATCAGGCTTCCGCTCTTTTGTTTTCCTTCAGAAAGATCATTGGACTTGGAAGAGAGCAGTAAATTAGCCCAGTGCTTAAAGAAAGGATGGCCATTCTAATGCCTCAGTATAGAACCAATCTCATTATTTCATGGAATAACAGAGGGCTTTTACTGTTACTTAAACTTTATGAGACTCCATTTCCACATCTGCCAAATGACAGTAATAGTACCCACCATGCAAGTTTATGGTGAGTATCAAAAGTAATGCATTAAGTGTCGAATCTGTAGATTGCCTTGGATAGTGTAGTCATTTTGATAATATTGATTCTTCCAATCCAAGAACATGGTATATCTTTCTATCTGTGTCATCTTCGATTTCTTTCAACAGCATCTTATAGTTTTCAGAGTGCGGGTCTTTTGTCTTCTTAGGTAGGTTTACTCCTAAGTATTTTTCTTTTTGATGTGATGGTAAATGGGATTGTTTCCTTAATTTCCCTTTCTGATCTTTCATTGTTAGTGTATAGAAATGCAATAGATTTCTATGTATTAATTTTGTATCCTGTAACTTTACCAAATTCATTGATGAGCTCTAGTAGGCTTCTGGGAGCGTCTTTTAGGATTTTCTTTGTATAGCATCATGTCATCTATAAAAGATACTCAGGCTATTATAAGGCAGCATTCTATACCTACTTAATTCCTATGTTGCTTCATCTATGAATCTTTACCTGGTCTCAACATTTGGGAAACGATCCTTCCTATGAGGACTCAAGACACCTGAATTTTCTCAATTTATGTATCTTTTTCCTCTCATTAGACCTTGAATATCCTGTTTACCACTGCATCTCAAGCATTAATGCCTAGAACACAATAGGAACTCACTCCATGTTTAAAGAATGAATGAATGAGTGAATGAATGAAGGAATGGATGCTTATTCCTTAGCCATCAATAGAATCATGCGGGCATGATTTGTTCTAGTTAGTTAGGGTTTATACCCTGTTGCCTTTCAGAACTGGAATTAGCTGCCAGGACAGGCTGAATAATGGCTCCTCAAAGCTGTCCACCTCATAATCCCCAGAACCTATGATATGTTAGGTTACACCACACAGAAGAATCCATTAATTATGGATGGAATTAACATTGCTAATCAGCTGACCTTAAAACAGGAAGATAATCCTGAATTATCTGGATGGGTCCAATGTAATGGAAGGGGTCCTTAAAAGGGGAAGAGGAGGCAGAAGAGTTGGGTCAGAGAAAGATGAGCCACAGAAGGAGGTCACAGTGATGCAGTGTAAGGAGGACGGGACTCACTGATGCTGGCTTTAGAAAAGAAAGGAGGAGGCCACAAACCAGGGAGTGTGGGCAGCCTCCAGAGCCTGGACAAGGTAGGGGGCACCTTCTCTACCAGAGACCCCAGAAAGGAATACAGCCCCACTAACCTCATGATTTTAGCCCAGTGAGACCTATGTCAGACTTTTAACCTGCAACATTGTAAGATAATAAATATGTGTTATTTTAAGCCACAAAATTTGCAGTAATTTGTTATACAGCAATAGAAAACAATCCACCTGGGTAGTTGAAAAAGTATTAATGGCTGAGTCCCATCCCCAGAGATTCAGATACAGTTAATCTGGGATGTCGCCAAGACATTAGGATTTTTAAGAGTGCTTAAGGTGAGTGAGATATGAAGCAAAGCTTAAGAATCATTCAATTATCCAACAGGATTTGGATATCCTATCGCTCTCTCTCTCTCTCTCTCTCTCTCACACACACACACACACACACACACACAGACACACACACACACCTCACCAGAAAAAAAAAATCAACCAACTTCCATGCTCAGTTTAAGAGAAATAGGGGGACAAGCAAGTTTAATATTCCTTAATTTTTAACAGGAATGTGTAAGTTCCTGAGCAGTGTTTTGCTTGGCCATTACAACAACCCAGGTAAATTGGTAACAAAGAGATCACAATTCAGTCCATCAAGGAAAGAGATATGAAGACAGGGGCAGAGCCATTCAGTGAATTCTCCAACCTGGGAGTCAGTAAGTCAGGAGCCCATCCTGAGACCACTTGGTGGCCAGGATCTCAAAAATCGAAGTGCCTTGGACCCTTGGAATTAGAAACCCAGCCTTGAGTGAGCATTCCTGCACACCATGTCCAGGAATAACCAAACTAGGAAACAAGTGGTATGAGCATAAGTCACGAAAACCATTTTCACATTCTTGACTTTGAAATTGTGTCTCTCTTGCCATTGGTTCAATTTAGTAATGTACTCCCGACTCAGTTCATGAGTAGTCCATCAATGGAATTTCATCTTATCTCTTAGATCCGGTGTTAGCAAACCACAGCCCACAGGCCAAATCCATCCCACAGGCCAAATCCAGCCCACTCCTGTTTTTGTAAATAAAGTTTTATTGAAATACCACCATGATTATTTGCTTATATGTTATCTATGGCTACTTCCTTGCTACAACAGCTGAGTTGAGTTGAATAGTTGTGACAGAGACCATATGGCCCACAGGGCTGAAGATGCTTTTATTGTGTGGCCCTTTACAGAAGAAGTTTGCCAACTTCTACTCAGATCAAGTATGGGGGTCCTTCACTCTCCCCATTGCCAGCCACCATAGTTATTCTTCAGTCTGTTAACTTCATGAGGACAATTTAAAGAGCCTGGTAGAAGTGTCCAACAATAACAGTTCATGAATGTAGACAGAATGCCTAAGACTAATTTTTTTATAATAATTTTGATTTAACCAATGATTTCGTTCAGAGAAACTCAGTATTCTTTGAATGTTATCTCATTTTTTTCTGACAGTTTTTATTAGAAAAAAAGTTGGGAATAACCAATATATTAAAGACATCACTTTAATCATTTAAGATATTACCAGTTCCCTTGTGTTTTCTCCCACTGTCAGTGTTTTGAGAATTAATTGCTCATTTGTGCATAACACTGTATAATGCAACCTAAAAAGACATGGTATTTGCCTTCTGGGAGCTTACACAATCTAAGACAGACAAGGATGGCAGAGAAACAGTGCTACTCAAGTGATATGCTAAACAAATCCATAAAACAAACAAATAAGCCTTAGTGTGATATATTCACAAAAGGTGAGTCCAGATTTAAAGGGAAGCAAATAAATGTTCATGAAAGTGACCCAAGCCTTCTAACAAACTAATTATTTAATGGCAGTTTTCCTGGAGATGAAGGTGTAGACGGAGTGATTAAGGTGACCTGAGAAACAATTCTAGGCATATGATTTTTAATTAATTAATTAATTTATTTATTTATGGCTGTGTTGGGTCTTCATTGCTGCGTGCAGGCTTTCTCTAGCTGCGGTGAGAGGGGTCTACTCTTCGTTGCAGTGTGCGGGCGACTCACTGCAGTGGCTTCTCTTGTTGCGGAGCATGGGCTCTAGGTGCGTGGGCTTCAGTAGTTGTGGCGCATGGGCTCAGTAGTTGTGGCTCGCAGGCTCTAGAGCACAGGCTCAGTAGTTGTGGCTCGCAGGCTCTAGAGCGCAGGCTCTGTAGTTGTGGCACACGGGCTTAGCTGCTCTGAGGCATGTGGGATCTTCCCGGACCAGGGCTTGAACCTGTGTCCCCTGCATTGACAGGCAGATTCTCAACCACTGCGTCACCAGGGAAGTCCCTAGGCATATGTCTTAATTACACTGAAAGGGGATAATTATCTGTAAGCATGGGCACAGAAATTCACCCAGGAAGACTAAGGAAAGTTGAAAGCATTCTAACATCCAACACTGGAAAGAAAGACCAGGCTCTGCACATGGGATAGCAAACATGGTGCATGAGTGCCCCCCCAACCCTGTCTCTAACCTCACACGGCAGGCACCTCCAATTGACCACAGCCTTCTTGCTGGCCAGGCGTAGACACGGCCTTAAAATCCTTTTTATCTCAGCACTCTAAGCAGGCTTTATACTGATAAATGATCAGAAGCAGCCTTTACATTTAAAAAGGAAAGATATCACCTCTACTTTAAGTCTTTATTCATTGGACATTGAGAGATGAATAACTCATTGCCCTGATCTCTGCCCAACGACCCAAAAAAAGGTTGACCAATGATAAATAATAACCTATATAGTCCTTAGATATCAGCTCAAAAGGCGCAACATAAGAATTACAGGTCCCCAGAGGAAAAAGCGACTGCTAATCAGTGTGAAACGTAGCATCATGAGAGGAGAAAGGAAGTGGATGCCAGAGGGCAGGGCAGAGCCTGCTCCCCATCACTGGGCAGGCAGTGGGCATCATGGCTGCACCTGGCTCCTTCACACCCAGGCACCCAATCCTCGGCTACCGGAAATGACCCTGCTGGTAGCACCCAATTGCATCCCTCCCCAGCAGAAGCCCTTGGTAACTCAAGGCTACACCGCCTCCCCTGGGAAGCCCCCACTCAATGACTGGTTGATACAGGAACAAAGCCTGGGGATTTTTCCCTGATTCCCAAGGATCATCCTGACTCCAGTCTCCCCTTGGGTTTTGTTGAGGCTTCAGTTGCAATTGCCTTGCAATTCAATTCCTCCTTCTGCCCAATCCAGCCACCCTCACTTTCTTAAAGATGCTGTTCCAAAGACCACTGCCCTCCAAAATCTTTTGCATGTAAATCGCCACCTCAGAGTCTGTTTCCAGGGAAACCAATTTAAGACAGAGCACCATCTGAACAGTGGATACCATTAGGTACTTTTTTTAGGTCTCACAACCATTCAATGAGATTATTATTTCAATGACCATTTGAAAGATGGCCGAGGCTCAGGCAAGTTAAGACACAGGCTTAAGGTACGTGCTATAGCCAGGAGGTGAACCCAGGCAGGTGCTACACTGTTGACATCAAGGACTGATTGGCAGTGTGACAACAAGAAGCCCAAACATTCAGAGGACCAGGTGACACTGGAAAGACGAAGGTTGAAAAGGTCAGAGGAGGCACTAGTCCAAGTCAAGAAAGGACGAGAAGTTTGAACCAACAGTGCGAATGAGTAGAAACTCAAAGCAAGACTAACTCTGAGACAGGAAAGGTTGCCCCTTGAATATCAATTATGTTTCTTACCCATGGGTAATCCCAAGCCTACATTTGTAAACAAAAAGCAAATAACAATAATAATAATAGTAGCTACCGTTTATGGGAAGGCAACCTCCAGCCAGGCACTGTGCTACTGGTTTTATATAAAATACTCATATACATGTATACTACCTGTGTCACACAGACCACCCATACACATATGCTACCTGCATACACATATACCACGCATACACATATGCCACCCACAGACATACACTACCTGTGTCACATACACCACCTATACACATATACCAGGCACAGACATATATTACATCACTGCATGCAAGTATCATGGTACTATTTTGCAGATGAGCACAAGTGAAACTCAGAAAAGCTGAGTAACCTCTAACTGTGAAAGTCAGTACTGATGGAATATTACTCAGCCATGAAAAAGAATGAAATAATGTCATTTGAAGCAACATGGATGGACCTAGAGATGAAGAAAGTCAGAGGAAGGCAAATATCATATGATATCCCTTATATGTGGAATCTAAAAAAATGATACAAATGAACCTATTTACAAAACAGAAAAAGAGTCCTAGACATAGAAAACAAAGTTATGGTTACCAAGGGGAAATGGGTGGGGGAGGGATTTTTTTAAAAAAATCATTATTAAAATCCAGATCTGTCTCAGTGTCCAGCCCATCATACTTCTCCTACCCCACAAAAAGTTAGTCCCAGTGGAATTCTATGAATCTAATATTTATATTAACAATAGCTAACGTATATTGAACACTTATCAAAAACTAGATATTTTCTGCCTCTTAAATCTTTAAAATATCCCTAGGAGGTAGGTACTATTATTATTATTATTATCATTTTACAAAAGACAAAAAAGAGACATGGAGAGATAGAAAAATACTTGTCCAAAGTTGCACGGCTAGTAAGAGGTGGAGCAGAATTTAAACCCAGGCATCTGACTCCTTGTGTAACTGATCAGAAGCTGGGGTAAAGGAGCTGGGGTTTCAGACAGTCCCTTCAAACAAATAATGAATCAAAATTGTTCTCAGATTTGTAACCTGAAATCTCGGAGATACAAGATGCTGCCGTCCACCGGGATGAAGAAACTGGAATCAGGTAAGAATCGTGGAGTGAAGATGAAATTACTACCTTTACCCAAGTAATTTTGAGTAGATGATAAAAATATTCTGTTACACTTCATATTCAGATGGTATTCAATATTTTCAAAGGGTTTCTACTATATTATAGAATTTCTATCTTATATGATCATTTATATGATTTATACGGGGCTGGGTTAAGCTGATGACCATTTAGGGGTGGCCAGGAGATGGGGGTGTCATCTAAGAGTGATCAATAGCCAAACCCAGAGGAACAGAAGCTGGCGGGGGGGGATGTCAGGACAGCAGAGCAGACCCAGGAAAGGAGACACCCCACGCTGGCTGGGGAGGGAGGATGCTGACAGAAGATGCCTTGCCTACCTGAGGGACAGAACAGCCTGGAACATCCTAACGACATTTCCATATATATCAAGCAGCAGTTCGCACTTTTTCCTTCAAATGCCTCCTTCCAAAACAAGTCTGGGATTGCTCCCCTCCCAAGCCTGATGTCACCTCTGGCAGCTTGGTCACCGCAGAAGAATGTTTCAGCCCCCAGGACCTTCACCCAGGCTAACACAACACCGTGCCCTTCCTGGGCGGTAGCAACTTCTCCTGGGCCTGATTCGGAGCTGTAGTTGAACTTGCCCTAAGCAGCCCTTGGAGCTGCTCTGGGAACCGTTTTCTTCACCACAGAGACTCTGCGTGGATGGCCCTTTGTTGGCCTCTGACACTTCAGCAGAAAGAAAGGAGGCAGCATCCTTATTAGAAGGCCCTTGCCATTTATGCTCCCTCAGCTCAGCAGTATAATTTCATTCTCCTTCCTTCTCAGATATTCATTTCTCCTGGATTGCAAAATGCTGTCTCCTCCTCTTTTGGCCCTCCTCCTGGGTGGTGTCTCCCCTAAGAACTGGGGGCCTCAGCTCCTCCTCTGCACTGGGATTTATCTTCCCACCCTCACTTTATGGCCCTTTAGCGTTAGTCCTTCCCCTAGACTTATGGGCCCCAACTTAACCCATCCATTTTGCCCATACAAACAACAGGCATCTCAGCTTCACTCAAATCCTCCTATGGTTCTGCAAACCCGAGAACGACCCCTGTCATGTTTGCCATGAGACCTTGGCGCAAAGGAGTGCAGTGACTCACTGAGCGGTCACCAGCATCGCAAAGGCCCAAGTGGCTTGGCTCCTATTCCATCATCCTCTAGACCAAGGTCTCCTTCCTCCTTCAGAGCAGGATGACAGCAAATATACTCTCATCTTTATTCAAGCCAATAGCATCTCTAAGAGCAAATAGCTTTACCCAGTTTAGCAGTGGCATTCGGGAAGATCTCTCTACTTGCACATTCACGGCATGAAACCATTATCAAGTAATGTTGGCAAACAAGCATCAGTGCCTTCTAAGCACAAGACACTTGTGCCTTCTAAGCACAAGACTCAGTGTCCCACTGAGTCACCCACGATGGACTAGCCACTTTCTCAGGTCTGGTTTTGAAAATGAAGTCACCAAGTGGTTAGAGGCACCTCTGGCTCTGGTTGTCTCTGGCCTACGTGCCACAGGAAATCCAGGCATTTCCTGAAACTGAATGGGTACCAGCTGCCTGCTCGCTGGGTGGTCCACTTACCCAGTCCAGCTTCCTCAGATCTGTTCAGATGAAGACTGGATTGTGATGGGAGACAGGCTGGTCCCAAGGTCCCTGCTGATGGGATTAGTGGGGATCAACCCGGGTCACCTTTCAGAACCACGATGTTGCAGAGGAAATTGCCAAATAATGAGCTTCCTATTGGATTGGAAAAGGGATGGGAAGCCACAAAATCTGGAAGCTGAGGGTCAGGGGAATCTTCAATGAGAAATTTATTATAATACGACAAAATTCATTGTCTTTGAGGTGAGTGACCAAGACCTGGTTTGGCCACTGATTTACTCTGAAAGTTTGGGCAGAGGAGCCATGAAGTGTACCTTCTGCCAAAAGAGAATGTCCTGGATGCCGAAAAAAATGAGTGCTTTACCATTCTGGTTGTAAATGTTATTGAATTGATAGAGAAAATAGACCCTGACCCTAAACCTAACCGCCTCTCCTTCTATACTCCCAGGGCCCCCACCACTCACACACACTCCCCACCAAATGTCCAGAAAAGCCCCCAGACCCCCATTAAGTCCCCTCTCTCCCCAGTAAGTCCCCACATCCAGAAAAGCCCCCAGGTCCCCAGCCAGACTGTGGAGGAGAGAAAACAGCAGAATGGACGACCAGGTCCCCAAAGGAATCAGGACAAAAGCAGCATCTGGGAAGCAAATCAAACAAGTCCAGAACCTCCTGCATCTTAAATCAACCTAGCATTTAAGTTAATATCAGCTAGGGCACTGGGGCCTTGTTGAATTGAAATAAAAATCAATGTGTTTTGCAGAACATTTTCCAGGAAAGGATGAATCTGTAAGAACGATCATTCATGGGGAAGAGAATAAGGGGAGCTGAGATGTCTTTTGGCTCTAATTTCAACCACCACAGAAAAAAAAACAAACAAACATGGAATTCTTCTCATATCTAAAATTTAGGAGAAGCTGAAGAAACTAAACTTGCTTATCCTTTATAAAACTGTGCTCCAAGGTAGGGCAGCATAGATAACCCCATATAAGTCCTGGAAAGTAAACAGTGCTAAAAAAACAAAGGACTCTTTCTATCAATATTGGCTTTAAAACAAGAGAACGGCTGAGGCAGACAAAAGATTCTCCCCACAGAACCACTTGTCTTCCTGCCCCTACCACTAAAAACCAAGCAAGGCTGTACAGTCATAAGGGCAGGTGTGCAGCTCACCACCTGGCAAGTCAGGAGGGCCTCCGACCCACCTTACCCCTTCTGACGAGGCTGGTGCTCAGCTTGTCAGCAACTGCCCCAGCGCACTAGACACCAGAATACTTAAATCAAAACAAAACTTCTAAGCTAGTTGGAAAATGGTTGCAGTCCTGAATCCCTGTGCATGTCCCCCACCCTGACTGCCTTTGGTCTCTCTTTGGGAACTTTCTAGAACCTCCCCACGATTCAGCATCTAAATGATAACAGCGGCCACTTCAGCTGCCACCAGGACCCTGCTTCAGGCTTACAGCCAGGATCTTTAGATTGAGTGGTCCCCATGCCTTACCACTTGGTGAATATTAGCATCACTCCATCCTTTTTCCTCTTCTTGTGGTTCACGAGTAAGAGGATCATACAGAGTTACTTCTTCCCAGGCAAAACCACCACCTCACCATCCCCAGATCAGCCCAGTGGAGCTATGGCTTTCAAAGCATCATTCTAGGGAGTGTCTTGGTTTTCTTCCTGAGCAATACACAGCACCTCAAGAGCGCAGGAAGCCTGGACTTGGCATCAGAGTAGCCTGGGTTTAAACAAAGACCAGATCTTCCCCTAGTTTAGTGGCCATCGTGCAGCCATGTTCCTGAGCGTCAGTTTTTCCACCTGCAATGCTAAAGACGACAAAGGACTCTTGCAGGATTTTAGGAGGATTAAAAATAATATATATAAAGTGCCAAGCATAGTGCTGGGCATCTTCTAGGAGCTTGATTAAATGTTCTAATGTTATGATTACACTAGGATTACACTATGATTACATGATTACACTATGATTACACTAGGAAAGGCAGTAGGTAGGACATGTGGAGTGAACACTCGTATTCAAGATACATTCCTCTCATTTCCTGAATTTTTTGTCTACTGAATCCTTATTTTGTGCAATAACAGTCAACATCCTGCTCTCAGAGCCCACTTGGATAGATGCTACTCTACTGGAAAACTATGCCCAGTCCAGGGGCCCCTGGTACAACCATATCTCTTGCCTCCATGATGTGACAGCCCAGGACCTCAAAGTCAGTGGACCATCCATAACCACCTCCTCACCTGGGAAAGGACTGAAATAATACCCGAGGCTGACACTCAGTGGACTTTGGCCTTGGAGATCCTGATACTGGGAAGCCATTGAATCAAGATCTTGCCCTACGAACTGACAGCCACAAAACACCAAAGTCCAGAAAGACACCCCAGCTAGCTGGGTTCTGCCTGAGAGGTAATCTTAATGGTGCTGCTGCCTGGGCCACTGAAATGTTGCCTTCAGTGCCAATGCTATGAAATTTCATTAAGAAACCAGGTATGATGTGGTGTTGACAATTCACCCTTGTCTAGACAAGCTCAAGGCCAGCCTGATTTATACTGGATTTTGAAATGTCATAAGTTTGAGAATCAGGATATGTATATAATAGGCTGCAATGATAGCAGCTACTGTCCACTGAGCATGTTTTAGGTACCATGCCCTGTGTTCATTATCTTCCATATATCATTTACAATCACTACAAAACATAGCCATTGCCTCGGTTATACAGATGGGATGCTAAGGCCCAGCGAGGTAAAATAACTTGCCCTGAATCACGCAGCAAAGAAACAAAACCAGGATGCAAACCATGTCTGCTTTACCTTCAAAGCCCCTGCACTTTTCAGTGCGCAATACCTCTTATTCACATTTAATTCTGACTTTGGGTGGAAATCATCATCTCCTTTTGGCAGGTGAGGAACCAGAAATACAGAAAGGTCCACACTTGTAAGTGTTAAAGACAGTATAAAAACCCAGGCACACTGTCTCCCTCCATCTAAAATGCACACAAGTGTGCAGACACTAAAAGTAGAAGACTCAGCATTTATTTCATTTTTAAAAAATTGGGGGCAGCCTTGGGTGATGGGCAGGGGAGAAAATATGAGTGAATAGGATTCAGGATCCAGACAATGTGACCTGCCAGGTGACCTGCAAGAGGCCTATCAACTCCATCTTCCCTGGAGACCATCTCCAGGGAAATGGTAACCTATGGGTTTCCCCCAAATCAAGTTTGCCCTCAGTCTTTGCTATTTTTTTTTAACGGGTCTCACATTCCCAGATCAACAGTCTGGTGGAAGAAGGATATTTGTCACCTCCTGGCTGGGCTAACGGACTTCAGATCATCTGTTCTCCAGCCTTCAGGGGCTTGAACACAGATCTCTCAATTTATTTTAATCATGCAAATTGCTTTCTTCCCTTTATTTCTGACCTGATCAGTTCAAGGAGTTTTCCATGATCAGTGCAAAAGGCAACACGTCCCATCTGATAGGAACAGTCAATATTTGGCAAAAGGTTAACATGCGACTCAAATGGTCAAGACAAAATTGAGAATGAAATTAGCAAATGCTGCCTGCTGCATGTGCCCTCCAGAAAGCTCACTGGGTCTTGAATTCAATGCCTTTATTTCAAGCAAGCAACACAACTGCCACTGTTCGAGAATATTAAAAGAGTAAATAATGACACCTTTACACACTTGGCAGGCTCTCCCACCAAGTGGCTTCAACACCACTGCCATGAAACCATCCCACACAGAGTGAAAGGAAATAAAATCACTGCTCTCACCAGCAAAATAAATCAGCAGGCATTCCTCCCAGGGGGGTTTCAGGAGAAGTTTGCTCATGGAGAAGCTAGTATCGTGTAAAACTTAAACTAAAAAAAAGAAAAAAGAACAAGACAAAACTCTCTTCAGGATCAAAGATTTCACAGTCTGAGAGAAGGTTCTGGAGCAGCTTTGCTAGTTAAGCTGGCTGAGGAGGCCTCTGCTGCCTTGGCTGTGATGGGAGATGCATCCCCACACCTCCCAACCCACACAGGACTCAGTCCCCCGGGGCCAGGGCCAAATGACCTTGGCATGCCAGCCTTACGCAAGAGGGTAAGTGTACATAATAAAACTCAGAGCTTCTGAGCCCCTCTTAAGAGTGGTTGCTTTAACTTAATGGGGCCCTTAGACCCAGATTTCTAAAAAAGAAAAATTATCATCAGAGATGATCAAGTTCATTTGCCTCTGTTCTACAGATAGGAAAACAGGAAGGCACGCATGGGAAAGGACTTGCTTAGGGGGCTCTTGGAAATTTTTTTTTTTTTTTGGCCAAACCACACAGCTTGCGGGATCTTAGTTCCCTGACCAGGGAATGAACCTGGGGCCCCTGCAGTGGAAGTGTGGAGTCCTAACCACTGGACCACCAGGGAATTCCTTCTTGGAAAGTTTTAAAAAATATTTTAATAAATATAAGGGAGCCTAGAGTGAACCAGACTGTTCATAGAAAAATAAAAATTAGATTTTTCCCCCATCTTCTTAATGAAAGAAGTCCATCTCAATTAAGGAGACCTTTAACAGGCCTTTATAAATATTAAAATCAACTTTTGCCTAATTAGGTAGTTGATGTTTTCAAAATTTACTCCCCAGTACCAACTTTCACCAATACTCATCTCAAAAAGCGTTAGCCTCATTCAGTCCCTACATTCTCCCGGGCATCCACCCCCAGAGGGGCCTGAGATATGTGAAACGTCTGTCTTTCATTTTCCTTCCACAGAACTGCAAAGGCCAGGGCCTTCCTGACTGTCCTCTGCAGCTGACCACCCACCTCCAAGCCAAGCACAACCTCTCCATCCCCCTCTGTCCATCCCTTGCTCAGTCTTCCTCAGCACAGAAAGGGTACCACCATCATCACAGCTGTTCAAACCAAGGGACAGTAATAGCAACTCCACTCCCCAGCTTTCTAATAAGATACTTCCAATTACCTATGATCCAGAAGAATAGATCAAAAACCTATTAGCACTGGATGCAGTGTAAGCATATATATGCTTTGAATGAAGATCTAAGTAAGGAGCTTGTATTTGGTCCTATAATTTTATACCTGTTCTAGCTGCTCAGGACACTATGCCTGCTTACATCACATTTATAGGTATGCTCTACAGGGCATGCTAAAGGGAAAACAACTTCTAGAAAAGAAGCCTAGTGGTAGTAATAGTAATAATAAATTTAATAATCATATCAAATCATATTTACTGAGCCCTTACTAGTTGCCAGAGAATTTCCTAATCGCTTTATATATTTTAATTCACTCGGTCTTCATAGTGATCTTATGAAGTGAGTACTGCTATTACCTTGCTAATTATACAGATGAGTAAACTGAGGCACAGAGAGGTTAAACAGTAAATTGCCAGAGTGAAACAGTTAGTTAATTAGCAGAGAAAGGATGTAAACCCCAAAAATCTTTACTTAAAATGTGTGCTCATAACCACTATCCCATGCTGCCTCCCAATAAGCCATTACTGAGTTGTAATTCTACACTTTAAATATGAATGGATTAGTCACGTATATATTAAAAATAATGATGTTTTAAAAAAATTTAAAACCAACAATACGTAAGTCCCTCAGTTACATCCCTTGACTTCTGGAAATGTTTAAAAAGACAGAAAAAAAGAATAAAAGGATGTATTTTTAAAAGTGAAGAAATCAATGGCAGGAGCAGACAGAAACTTGAACTAGCACTTTTGTACACATACAATCATGAACTAGAAGAATCATGACTTAGAAGAAATACTTTCTGTTGCTCTTCAACATGGAAAAGATATCACCACCACAATATTGTTATAAAAAAATTTTGACCTCGTATAATTAATGGCAAAATTAATTTAAACGTTAAAATAGTTGATGCCATTATATACCACGTGTCCTTGATGTGCACAGTGTGCAAGGGAGGATTGCTGCGTGGATGACTCAGGAGAGCGCCACCCAGGAGCACTTGAGACAGGCGTTCCCTTTACCACATTCTTGGAGACACACTGGAGACGAGCAGACTCATGACAGAGACGCCTGTTTTTGCCTGAGTTTCTGGAAAACAGAGCCTGGGTTAAAGGGAAATGGGAGCGAGTGACCTGGGGAGTGTGGTAGAAAGGGTGGAGGGCCAACACAGCAGCCACCAAGTGCCACCAATCTATGCCACTCAGACTGTGCCCAGGGGACAGAGAGCAAAGAACACATCTTCAGGCTTTGGTCTCCCTCTGCTCAAAGATTTGTCCTGCGTGGCAGGAAACGCTCACATTCCCAGGCTGAACGTGCACAGGCAAGACTGTGGTCCTCAGGGCATCTCATGCCTCTGTGTCAACAGGAAGGTCTCAGGACAGGCCAGAGGGCAGGCACAGTCAGGGGGCACCTAGATGGAGTCGAGGAGAGTCCACGTTGGGCAAGTCACAGCAGCAGCAGCTGAAGGAAATGCTGAAGCCCAGAGGGCCTGATGCACACAAGGCGTTCTGAGGAAGGGCTGGCAGGGCATACTTGTCACTGGCTGAATCACGGGGCCCAAAGAGGGCTGAGGCGCAGGTCCACTGCAGCCTGAAGAAGCCTAAGCACCAGGAAGCCTGGAGGGGGGTCTCATGCGCATCTTTATTACCTACTTGAATGAAGACACAGAAAGCGAGTTCATAACCATTCAGATGTTACAAGACTGGGAAAGATAACTAGCAGACTGAATGAGTGAATCAGAGCTCTAAAGATTTTGACAGGCTGGAACGATGGGTGACAACTAGTAAGATGAAATTTAATAAGGAAAAAAGATTGCTTGGGTGGGTTCCCTGGCTAGATGAATCACCAGGAGGAATGAACATCTGCAGTAAAAAAAATCACGAAAAGAGAATGTTTTATCTCTAATTCTTTCTCCTGAAGGGCTGGGTAGGGACACCAGAGAGAACGCAGCACAGCATCATCGACCAAATGTCCACGAGCCAGGCCTTCCCCCCTCCAGATGTCAATTCCCTGGTCTCTTTACTCCATCCAGGAAGCAAACAAGAATGGCTTGTTGGATTTGCTTCCCACGTTTTTGTTTTGAAAATGCTCAAACATAGAAAAGTTAAAAGAATACTACAATGAACCCCCATAGGCTTATCACCTAGATTTTAATTATTAACCCTTTGCCATGTTTTGTGTATGTGTTTGTGTGTGTTTACCCCAAGCATTTGAAAGTAACTCAAAACACTTCAGCATAGATCGCATGACCACATGCCATTATCACACTGACAACTAGCAACAATTCTCTAATAATATCCAATGTCCAGTCCAGATTCAAATTTCCCAGCCAGCTCATAACATCTTTTATAACTTTCCTTTTTCACACTGAACCTGGCCAAGGTTCCCATGTTACATGTGGTCATCATATCTCTAATAATCTAGAAGAATCTCGCCATGTTTTTGGTTTTAGATTCATCTGGTTGTTTACTCTTGGTGTCATGTAACTGATTTCTGTATTCTCAGTATCTCCTATAAACTGGAAGGTACCTCTATGTCTTGATTAATTTCACCTTGTGCATTTCTGACAAGAAGGTCCCACAGAGGATGGTTTTCCAAAGCCTTGCATCATTTTAGGAGGCACATTGCATCCATCTGTCTCACTTTTAGTGATAAATCTGATTACACAGATAAGTAGTGATCACAAGATCTCTCCCTTATGAATACTATATGTTTCCTTTTTCAGTTAGCAAGTAATCTGTTGTATCATGTTTTCACACCATGTGAGTATACTTTTTTCCCAACAACACTTTTCATAAAGGTTTTAATATCCATTGACAATACTTGTCTGGGTCAGTTATTTCACAGGGACTGTCAAAATGGAGATTTTCTAATTCTGTCATTACTTTTTTTTTTTATTATTTATTTTTTGCTGCATTGGGTCTTCCTTGCTGTGCACAGGCTTTCTCTAGTTGCGGCAAGCGGGGGCTACTCTTTGTTGTGGTGCGTGAGCTTCTCATTGCGGTGTCTTCTCTTGTTGCGGAGCACAGGCTCTAGGCACGTGGGCTCAGTAGTTGTGGCTCACAGGCTTAGTTGCTCCGAGGCATGTGGGGTCTTCCCAGACCAGGGTTCTAACTCGTGTCCCCTGCATTGGCAGGCGGATTCTTAACCACTGTGTCACAAGGGAAGCCCTGTCATTACTTATTTATTTATTAGCTGCCATTCTTCATGAAAGAATTCATCCTTCATCAACTGCAGATAAACTACAATTCTTCCTAAAAATTCATACTGGATGTGTATATCTTCCTTTTATTTGAGAATTCCAACCAAACAGTGCATGGTCTGTAAGCAGGGATTGGTAGACGTTTCTACAAAGAGCCCAACAGCAAATATTTTAGGCTTTACAGGCCATATGGTCTTTGTTGCAAATATTCAA
Source organism: Delphinus delphis (assembly GCF_949987515.2). Taxonomy (NCBI): domain Eukaryota; kingdom Metazoa; phylum Chordata; class Mammalia; order Artiodactyla; family Delphinidae; genus Delphinus; species Delphinus delphis. The sequence goes on along the minus strand of NC_082692.2, from coordinate 48,648,773 downwards.
CTCTGCCATTTCATGAAAGTAGCCATGGACAACCCAAAAGTAAATGGATGTGGTTGTCATCTGATAAAACTTTGTTTACAAAAACAAGTGGAGGGCCTGATTCACCCTCAGACCGTAAATCGCCTACGCTGATCTATAATAATATAATTTACTTTTGGTGCCTTTCATTTGCCCTACTCAGTGGCTTTCAAAGTCCTTTTATATCCATCATGCAGTCTGTTCTTCACAACAGCCCTGGTCCCTGGGTGGAGCACACACATGATTGCTGCAGGCAGATGACAGGAGGCTCGGGAAGGTTCCAGTGGGGCTGGAATCTAGTGTCCCAACTCCATGCCTGATGCTCTCATTCCCACTGTCTTTCTTTATGTGGATGGATATAGACCCCAAACCCACCAACATGAGCAACTAGCGCAATGTGCCAAAGACTTCTGAAAAATGAAAGGTCAAACACTCTAATCGCCAAAGTATGCCTTCCCCAGGGAGTCAGCTACTGATTTGCCAGAATGAAAAATAAACCATCATGGCATAAATATACTCTGAAGACTAACAGCTATATTTTCATTTCCATGAAAAGAAAACAAAATTTTAACTGTTCTGAAATTCATAACCCATATGTAAAATAATGTCTGGGCTTGGTTTGTTAACAGAACATAAAAGTAAGTAGAAGTGCAAACCCTTCACATTGCTGTTTAACTTTGCAGCTAGATCTATCAAAATGTCAGAAGCCACAGTTTTCTTCCCTGACTTATTAACAGGTGGTAAAAAATACATATATACATGTGTATATATATACACACGTGTGTATGTATATATGTATATGTGTGTGTGTGTATATATATATATACATTTTTATATATAGGCATGTTGAACATTATAAAGTGCTACTCCATAGTCAGTTAATAGTGTTGGTGTCACTGCTGTTGTTAAACACAGAAATGATCCTTAAATGATTACACAAAATGCTTATTTTGCCTAACCAAGTAAGCTTGCATTCACGCCAGGAAAAGAAGACTATTTACATACATAAGAATAAGCTAAAAATCTGGCCTTTTTATTATTGATTCTCACCGGCATACAGTCTTAGTGAAAACAGAACATTTAAGGGATCACATTCTTATTTTTTTTAATGCAAAGTTTGTTTTAAACTCCATGAAAAAAGACCAAATGCTTAGAAAGTCGGAAACATCTTATCCATCATTTTCTAGTCCCATATCCATAAAATGTTGACCAAGTTTCAGAGATACAGCTGTCTTTTCACCATGAAAGACAAACAGATCAGGGAAGAGGAAGGAAGCTAACTTTTAAGAGGCAACTAGTACGACCCGACAGTTACATTAGGCCTAACCCTAATGTTTACAGGGGCAAGAATACAAACTAAAGCCTAAGTACCCTAGGTTTAATGTTTTAAAGTTATATATAAAGCTAAGAAATAGTTACAATTCAGCAGTGCCTGGCTGACACGGCACAGCCCACAAACCCTCATGGCATTCAGGTCAGGCGTCTTTTGTTGGAGACATGGGAAAGCGTGTCCCTGGGGCCCGAGCAGTATTAGGAGTCAGGACAGTGGGTGTTTAGCTGCCCTGCTGAATACTGAATGTTGAGAGGGAGGAAGGATGGATAAGGTGAAGAAATACAAATTAAATAGGAGATTGACATTTTAAGTGGATAACACTGAGACTTGTAAAAACTTTAAGTGGGATTGTTTTACTAGAAGTAAGAAAGTGGGTTTTGAGAGAGCAAATTGGTAGCAGATACTAAACAAAATAAAAGCATTTCAGGATGAGACAACAGGAAACCAGGAAATTCTTAAACATATTCCTGGAGGTCCTGGGGAAGATGGCGGAAGAGTAAGACGCGGAGATCACCTTCCTCTCCACAGATACACCAGAAATACATCTACACGTGGAACAACTCCTGCAGAACACCTACTGAAGGCTGGCAGAAGACCTCAGACCTCCCAAAAGGCAAGAAACTCCCCACGTACCTGGGTAGGGCAAAAGGAAAAAAGAATAAACAGAGACAAAAGAATAGGGACGGCACCTGCACCAGTGGGAGGGAGCTGTGAAGGAGGAAAAGTTTCCACACACTAGGAAGCCCCTTCGCGGGCGGAGACTGCGGGAGGCGGAGGGGGGAGCTTCGAAGCCGCGGAGGAGTGCACAGCAACGGGTGCGGAGGGCAAAGCGGGGAGATTCCCGCACAGAGGATCGGTGCCGACCGGCACTCACCAGCCCGAGAGGCTTGTCTGCTCACCCGCCGGGACGGGCGGGGCTGCGAGCTGAGGCTCTGAGGCTAGGGTTTCGGTTTCGGACGGAGCGCAGGGAGAGGACTGGGGTTGGCGGCTTGAACATAGCCTGAAGGGGTTAGTGCACCACAGCTAGCCGGGAGGGAGTCCGGGGAAAAGCCGGCACCTGCGGAAGAGGCAAGAGACTTTTTCTTCCCTCTTTGTTTCCTGGTGTGTGAGGAGAGGGGTTTAAGAACGCTGCTTAAAGGAACTCCAGAGACGGGCGCGAGCCGCGGCTAAAAGCGCGAACCCCAGTGACGGGCGCGAGCCGCGGCTGAAAGCGCGGACTCCAGAGACGGGCGCGAGCCGCGGCTGAAAGCGCGGACCCCAGAGACGGGCGCGAGCCGCGGCTGAGGGCGCGGACCCCAGAGACGGGCGCGAGCCGCGGCTGAGGGCGCGGATCCCAGAGACGGGCGCGAGCCGCGGCTGAGGGCGCGGACCCCAGAGACGGGCGCGAGCCGCGGCTGAGGGCGCTGACTCCAGAGACGGGCGCAAGCCGCGGCTGGAGGCGCGGACCCCAAGGCGGGCGGGAGACGTTGGGGCTGCTGCTGCCGCCACCAAGGGGCCTGTGCGCGAGCGCAGGTCGCTCTCCACTCCCCTCTTCCGCGGAGCCTGTGCAGCCCGCCACTGCCGGGTTCCCGGGATCCGGAGACGACTTCCCCGGGAGAGCGCACGGCGGGCCTCGGGCTGGTGCAGAGTCACGCCGGACTTTGCCGCCGCAGGCCCGCCCCGCATTCCGTGCCCCTCCCTCCCCGCCGCCGGCCTCCGTACGCCAGAACCCCCGAATCAGCGGCTCCTTTAACCCCGTCCTGTCTGAGCAAAAAACAGACGCCCTCCAGCGACCTACACGCAGAGGCAGGGCCAAATCCAAAGCTGAGCCCCTGGGAGCTGTGAGAACAAAGAAGAGAAAGGGAAATCTCTCCCAGCAGCCTCAGAAGCAGCGGATTAAAGCTCCACAATCAACTTGATGTACCCTGCATCTGTGGAATACATGAATGGACAGCCAATCATCCCAAATTAAGGAGGTGGACTTTGGGAGCAAGATCTATGATTTTTCTCCCTATTCCTCTTTTTGTGAATGTGTATGTGTATGCTTCTGTGTGAGATCTTGTCTGTATAGTCTTGCTTCCACCATTTGTCCTAGGTTCTATCCGTCCATGGTTTTTTCTTAAAATTTTTTTTTCTTAATAATCAATTTTAATTTTAAGAACGTTATTATACTTTACCTTCGTCCTTTCTTTCTTTCTTTCTTTCCTTCCTTCCTTCCCTCCTTTAGACAACGAATCATCCCAAATTGAGGAGGTGGTCTCTGACAGCAAGATTTATGATTTTTCCCCCTTTACCTCTTTTTGTGAGGGTGTATGTGTACGCTTCTGTGTAAGACTTTGTCTGTATAGCTTTGCTTCCAACATTTGTCCTAAGGTTCTATCCGTCCCTTTTTTTTTTTTTTTCTAATTAAGAATTTTTTAATTCAATAACTTTATTATACTCTATTTTATTTTTACTGTATCTTCTTTCTGTTTTCCCTTCTTTCCCTCCTTCCTTCCTTCCTCCCTCCCTCCTTTCGTTCCTTCTTGGCTTCTTTCCTTCCTTGCTTCTTTCTTTCTTCCTTCCTTCCTTTCTTCCTTCCCTCCTTCCTTCCCTCCTTTAGACAACGAATTATCCCAAATTGAGGAGGTGGTCTCTGACAGCAAGATTTATGATTTTTCCCCCTTTACCTCTTTTTGTGAGGGTGTATGTGTACGCTTCTGTGTAAGACTTTGTCTGTACAGCTTTGCTTCCAACATTTGTCCTAAGGTTCTATCCGTCCTTTTTTTTTTTTTTTTTTTTCTAATTAAGAATTTTTTAATTCAATAACTTTATTATACTCTATTTTATTTTTACTGTATCTTCTTTCTGTTTTCCCTTCTTTCCCTCCTTCCTTCCTTCCTCCCTCCCTCCTTTCGTTCCTTCTTGCCTTCTTTCCTTCCTTGCTTCTTTCTTTCTTCCTTCCTTCCTTCCTTCCTTCCCTCCTTCCTTCCCTCCTTTAGACAACGAATTATCCCAAATTGAGGAGGTGGTCTCTGACAGCAAGATTTATGATTTTTCCCCCTTTACCTCTTTGTGTGAGGGTGTATGTGTACGCTTCTGTGTAAGACTTTGTCTGTACAGCTTTGCTTCCAACATTTGTCCTAAGGTTCTATCCGTCCTTTTTTTTTTTTTTTTCTAATTAAGAATTTTTTAATTCAATAACTTTATTATACTTTATTTTATTTTTACTGTATCTTCTTTCTTTTTGTTTTTACTTCTTTCCCTCCTTCCTTCCTCCCTCCCTCCCTCCCTCCTTTCGTTCCTTCTTGCCTTCTTTCCTTCTTTGCTTCTTTCTTTCTTTCTTCCTTCCTTCCTTCCCTCCTTCCTTCCCTCCTTTCCTTCTTTCTTTCCTCATACATCTACTAATTCCCTCTACTTTTTCTCCCTTTTATTCTGAGCCGTGTGGATGAAAGGCTCTTGGTGCTCCAGCCAGGAGGCAGGGCTCTCCCTCTGAGGTAGGAGAGCCAACTTCAAGACACTGGTTCACAAGAGACCTCCCAGCTCAAGATAATATCAAACGGCGAAAATCTCCCAGAGACCTCCATCTTAACACCAGCACCCAGCTTCACTCAACGACCAGCAAGCCACAGTGCTGGACAACCTGTGCCAAACAACTAGCAAAACAGGAACACAACCCCACCCATTAGCAGAGAGGCTGCCTAAAATCATAATAAGGCCACAGACACCCCAAAACACACCACCAGACGTGAACCTGCCCACTAGAGAGACAAGATCCAGCCTCTTCCACCACAACACAGGCACTAGTCCCCTCCACCAGGAAGCCTACACAACCCACTGAACCAACCTTAGCCACTGGAGACAGACATCAAAAACAGGAGGAACTACGAACCTGCAGCCTGCAAAAAGGAGACCCCAAACACAGTAAGATAAGCAAAATGAGAAAACAGAAAAACACACAGCAGATAAAGGAGCAAGATAAAAATGCACCAGACCTAACAAATGAAGAGGAAATAGGCAGTCTACCTGAAAAAGAATTCAGAATAATGATAGTAAGGTTGATCCGAAATCTTGGAGATAGAATGGACAATAGAATGGACAAAATGCAAGAATCAGTTAACAAGGACCTAGAAGAACTAAAGATGAAACAAGCAATGATGAACAACACAATAAATGAAATTAAAAATACTCTAGATGGGATCAATAGCAGAATAACTGAGGCAGAAGAACGGATAAGTGACCTGGAAGATAAAATAGTGGAAATAACTACTGCAGAGCAGAATAAAGAAAAAAGAATGAAAAGAACTGAGGACAGTCTCAGAGACCTCTGGGACAACATTAAACGCACCAACATTCGAATTATAGGGGTTCCAGAAGAAGAAGAGAAAAAGAAAGGGACTGAGAAAATATTTGAAGAGATTATAGTTGAAAACTTCCCTAATATGGGAAAGGAAATAGTTAATCAAGTCCAGGAAGCACAGAGAGTCCCATACAGGATAAATACAAGGAGAAATACGCCAAGACACATATTAATCAAACTGTCAAAAATTAAATACAAAGAAAGCATATTAAAAGCAGCAAGGGAAAAACAACAAATAACACATAAGGGAATCCCCATAAGGTTAACAGCTGATCTTTCAGCAGAAACCCTACAAGCCAGAAGGGAGTGGCAGGACATACTGAAAGTGATGAAGGAGAAAAACCTGCAACCAAGACTACTCTACCCAGCAAGGATCTCATTCAGATTTGATGGAGAAATAAAAACCTTTACAGACAAGCAAAAGCTGAGAGAGTTCAGCACCACCAAACCAGCTTTACAACAAATGCTAAAGGATCTTCTCTAGGCAAGAAACACAAGAGAAGGAAAAGACCTATAATAACGAACCCAAAACAATATAGAAAATGGGAATAGGAACATACATATCGATAATTACCTTAAATGTAAATGGACTAAATGCTCCCACCAAAAGACACAGATTAGCTGAATGGATACAAAAACAAGACCCTTACATATGCTGTCTACAAGAGACCCACTTCAGACCTAGAGACACATACAGACTAAAAGTAAGGGGATGGAAAAAGATATTCCATGCAAATGGAAACCAAAAGAAAGCTGGAGTAGCAATTCTCATATCAGACAAAATAGACTTTAAAATAAGGACTATTAAAAGAGACAAAGAAGGACACTACATAATGATCAAGGGATCGATCCAAGAAGAAGATATAACAATTGTAAATATTTATGCACCCAACATAGGAGCACCTCAATACATAAGGCAAATACTAACAGCCATAAAAGGGGAAATTGACAGTAACACATTCATAGTAGGGGACTTAAACACCCCACTTTCACCCATGGACAGATCATCCAAAATGAAAATAAATAAGGAAACACAAGCTTTAAATGATACATTAAACAAGATGGACTTAATTGATATTTATAGGACACTCCATCCAAAAACAAAAGAATACACATTTTTCTCAAGTGCTCACGGAACATTCTCCAGGATAGATCATATCTTGGGTCACAAATCAAGCCTTGGCAAATTTAAGAAAATTGAAATTGTATCAAGTATCTTTTCTGACCACAACGCCATGAGACTAGATATCAATTACAGGAAAAGATCTGTAAAAAATACAAACACATGGAGGCTAAACAATACACTACTTAATAATGAAGTGATCACTGAAGAAATCAAAGAGGAAATCAAAAAATACCTAGAAACAAATGACAATGGAGACACAACGACCCAAAACCTGTGGGATGCAGCAAAAGCAGTTCTAAGGGGGAAGTTTATAGCAATACAAGCCCACCTTAAGAAGCAGGAGACATCTAGAATAAACAACCTAACCTTGCACCTCAAGCAATTAGAGAAAGAAGAACAAAAAAACCCCAAAGCTAGCAGAAGGAAAGAAATCATAAAAATCAGATCAGAAATAAATGAAAAAGAAATGAAGGAAACAATAGCAAAGATCAATGAAACTAAAAGCTGGTTCTTTGAGAAGATAAACAAAATAGATAAACCACTAGCCAGACTTATCAAGAAAAAAAGGGAGAAGACTCAAATCAATAGAATTAGAAATGAAAAAGGAGAAGTAACAACTGACACTGCAGAAATAAAAGAGATCATGAGAGATTACTACAAGCAACTCTATGCCAATAAAATGGACAATCTGGAAGAAATGGACAAATTCTTAGAAATGCACAACCTGCCAAGACTGAATCAGGAAGAAGTAGAAAATATGAACAGACCAATCACAAGTACTGAAATTGAAACTGTGATTAAAAATCTTCCAACAAAGAAAAGCCCAGGACCAGATGGCTTCACAGGCGAATTCTATCAAACATTTAGAGAAGAGCTAACACCCATCCTTCTCAAACTCTTCCAAAATATAGCAGAGGGAGGAACACTCCCAAACTCATTCTACGAGGCCACCATCACCTTGATACCAAAACCAGGCAAGGATGTCACAAAGAAAGAAAACTACAGACCAATATCACTGATGAACATAGATGCAAAAATCCTCAACAAAATACTAGCAAACAGAATCCAACAGCACATTAAAAGGATCATACACCATGATCAGGTGGGGTTTATCCCAGGAATGCAAGGATTCTTCAATATACGCAAATCTATCAATGTGATAAACCATATTAACAAACTGAAGGAGAAAAACCATATGATCATCTCAATAGATGCAGAGAAAGCTTTTGACAAAATTCAACACCCATTTATGATAAAAACCCTGCAGAAAGTAGGCATAGAGGGAACTTTCCTCAACATAATAAAGGCCATATACGACAAGCCCACAGCAAACATCATCCTCAATGGTGAAAAACTGAAAGCATTTCCACTAAGATCAGGAACAAGACAAGGGTGCCCACTCTCACCACTCTTATTCAACATAGTTTTGGAAGTTTTAGCCACAGCAATCAGAGAAGAGAAGGAAATAAAAGGAATACAAATCGGAAAAGAAGAAGTAAAGCTGTCACTGTTTGCAGATGACATGATCCTATACATAGAGAAGCCTAAAGATGCTACCAGAAAACTACTAGAGCTAATCAATGAATTTGGTAAAGTAGCAGGATACAAAATTAATGCACAGAAATCTCTGGCATTCCTATATACTAATGATGAAAAATCTGAAAGTGAAATCAAGAAAACACTCCCATTTACCATTGCAACAAAAAGAATAAAATACCTAGGAATAAACCTACCTAAGGAGACAAAAGACCTGTATGCAGAAAACTATAAGACACTGATGAAAGAAATTAAAGATGATACAAATAGATGGAGACATATACCATGTTCTTGGATTGGAAGAATCAACATTGTGAAAATGACTCTACTACCCAAAGCAATCTATAGATTCAATGCAATCCCTATCAAACTACCACTGGCATTTTTCACAGAACTAGAACAAAAAATTTCGCAATTTGTATGGAAACACAAAAGACCCCGAATAGCCAAAGCAATCTTGAGAACAAAAAAAGGAACTGGAGGAATCAGGCTCCCTGACTTCAGACTATACTACAAAGCTACAGTTATCAAGACAGTATGGTACTGGCACAAAAACAGAAAGATAGATCAATGGAACAGGATAGAAAGCCCAGAGATAAACCCATGCACATATGGACACCTTATCTTTGATAAAGGTGGCAGGAATGTACAGTGGAAAAAGGACAGCCTCTTCAATAAATGGTGCTGGGAAAACTGGACAGGTACATGTAAAAGAATGAAATTAGAACACTCCCTAACACCATACACAAAAATAAGCTCAAAATGGATTAAAGACCTAAATATAAGGCCAGAAACTATCAAACTATTAGAGGAAAACATAGGCAGAACACTCTATGACATAAATCACAGCAAGATTCTTTCTGACCCACCCCCTAGAGTAATGGAAATAAAAACAAAAATAAACAAATGGGACCTAATGAAACTTCAAAGCTTTTGCACAGAAAAGGAAACCATAAACAAGACCAAAAGACAACCCACAGAATGGGAGAAAATATTTGCAAATGAAGCAACTGACAAAGGATTAATCTCCAAAATTTACAAGCAGCTCATGCAGCTCAACAACAAAAAAACAAACAACCCAATCCAAAAATGGGCAGAAGACCTAAATAGACATTTCTCCAAAGAAGATATACAGACTGCCAACAAACACATGAAAGAATGCTCAACATCATTAATCATTAGAGAAATGCAAATCAAAACTACAATGAGATATCATCTCACACCAGTCAGAATGGCCATCATCAATAAATCTAGAAACAATAAATGCTGGAGAGGGTGTGGAGAAAAGGGAACCCTCTTGCACTGCTGGTGGGAATGTGAATTGGTTCAGCCACTATGGAGAACAGTATGGAGGTTCCTTAAAAAACTACAAATAGAACTACCATATGACCCAGCAATCCCACTACTGGGCATATACCCTGAGAAAACCGAAATTCAAAAAGAGTCATGTACCAAAATGTTCATCGCAGCTCTATTTACAATAGCCCGGAGATGGAAACAACCTAAGTGCCCATCATCGGATGAATGGATAAAGAAGATGTGGCACATATATACAATGGAATATTACTCAGCCATAAAAAGAAACGAAATTGAGCTATTTGTAATGAGGTGGATAGACCTAGAGTCTGTCATACACAGTGAAGTAAGTCAGAACGAAAAAGACAAATACAGTATGCTAACACATATATATGGAATTTAAGAAAAAAAAAAATGTCATGAAGAACCTAGGGGTAAGGCAGGAATAAAGACGCAGACCTCCTAGAGAACGGACTTGAGGTTATGGGGAGGGGGAAGGGTGAGCTGTGACGGGGCGAGAGAGAGTCATGGACATATACACACTAACAAACATAGTAAGGTAGATAGCTAGAGGGAAGCAGCCGCATGGCACGGGGATATTGGCTCGGTGCTCTGTGACAGCCTGGAGGGGTGGGATAGGGAGGGTGGGAGGGAGGGAGACGCAAGAGGGAAGAGATATGGGAACATATGTATATGTATAACTGATTCACTTTGTTATAAAGCAGAAACTAACACACCATTGTAAAGTAATTATACCCCAATAAAGATGTTAATTAAAAAAAAAAAAAAAAAAAAAAAAACATATTCCTCAAGTCACAGTTGGTGAAAAGGTGACAAAACTACATCACTGCACTACAGAGAAGTCTGGTGTGTTCCTAGAAGGGTCCCCTTACAGCCAGTCCGGGGAAGGCCAGCCCTGTTTGCTACCTCTTAGCTGCTCGGATTACAACAGAGATCGGATGCTGCTGGTCTTGATCGGAAAAGGCATTTAAAGTCGACAGAAAGTCTGGTGTACCATTTGCAAATTATTCATTTGCAGCTGGGATCTCTCTCCCCCAAACTGCAGAGGACAGACAATTGCAGTCTGCACTGTTTTCCTTGTACCTTCTTCTTGCTTCTCATCTTCGTGGTTGCCCATTAAAAGTGATCGCCTTTGGAAGGGAGATCAGAAATCACTGCAGAAGGGGTCTGTTCTTCCAAATGACGTTGTTAAGATGCGGGTGTTTTTTTCCTAAAGCTGTTTCTCTTCTGATCTCTTCACTTTGCAGCTAAAATCTTTCAGCCTCCTTGGGATGAAAGAAGAACTGTACAATATTGATTTTTTTCCTTCCCCTTGTAAATTCATGACAAACGGTGAACAAAAGCTTATCTTGAAGTGTAGACGTCCAATTAAAATTTTACTCTCAAGTGAAAATTTCTCTAAAGAAAAAAAAGGGGGCCTCCACTTCTGCGCAGTCCTCCTGCATCTCCATTCCCCCTGGGGACACGTCCCAGGGCGGCTCAAGAAACTAATCTTGAAATTAACTTGAAGAGTGTGCACGTGTGCGTCAAAAGTGAGAAGCATCTGTCAACATGCTTTCTTCCTGGGGGTCAAAAGAGAAGCAAGACACGGCACCTACAGGGAGGATGGTGGGGTTATGTGGATTTGGTGATGATTGGGATCCAGGCCCTTGGCATCTGGCCATGGAGGGCCAGGAGCGGGGGCCTGCCATCCAGGCTGAGTGAGCACATAAGCGTGGAGACAGGAACCAGAGGGCAGCAGGCCTGGCAAGGTGTGAGCACTGTATGTATGACAAGAAGTCAGAAAAACTCTGGAGAACAAATTGGAGCCACCCTCAAATAGGCTCATTTCATAAAGGCTTGGTATTTAAATTAGTTCTTTGCTCACTTTTTGTTTCTTGCCTCTGATTCTCTCTCTCCATCTCATAGCACCCCCTCCTACAACTGTGTCAGATAAGCTTTCTTCACTCCCTCTTTACGCCTCTTCTCCAGCTTGAAACTATTGCTGGAAAGGTAAAACAAAACAAAACAAAACAAAAAAACGCAATAAAAACACCGCCGATTAAGGAAATTGGTGATGAAATATTGAAACGATGATTGATGCTGCACCCCAGAACAGAAAGATAACCGCCTAGATACATGTATATATACAGGCATTCATGCATACACCTGCATGCACATGGCACACATATACACACATTCACCTGCTCTCACACATGTGCATGCACACACTTGCACACACCTACATGTGAACGCGTGCATACACATGAATAGACATGTGTATCTGTACACACAGAGAACAAAAAGACATGAAAAGAGAAAGTGATTCTCCCCTTTAAAATCAACGCTGGTCCTGAAACTGCCTGCCCATCTTTTCACCTCCCAGGGTTCGCTATGTCACCCTAGTGAACTGTCCCACTGAAGAATAACAGCAACACTCTACTGATCATCCAACCTTGACTTGGTTGTCATTTCTTTGCAGTGCCACAGAACAGCTTTGAGTGACAGATTTAGAGGCATAACCTCTAGTGCCAAATCCTAACTTCCTAACTTGGGTTCAGCCTCAGGAGGTCCGAAGTGTTCTCAGGTTCCACGCTTCTCACCTTCCCCACACGCCATGCTAAGGGACGAAGGAAGGCATCTGAAACCCCACAGAATTATCTCGGAGAGGATCCTGGTATTTTGAGCCAAATACATGTTTCTCAAAACCTTGGCTTTATTGTGGATAAAGACCTACAATCCAAAGTTCTCAGCGCTCCATGTCACAGACATGGTTTCGTTAACTCCAGAATCAGAATGCCTGAGAAAGGGGTTTTAAGAGAGACACATGTTTTGAACTTATCTGACCAAGCAAAGTGGGTGGGGGTACTGATTGCACCAGGCAGTTGGGGTCCTTAGCAAAAATCTCAAAAACAGATCTTGAATATTTTCACTGACAGATAAACTAGTTCTCATAGTTGTAGACAAATGCTACACGGCAGGTACTCTTTTTCCTGCTCTCCTGAGCTTTTCCAACAACCCCCATGCACTTCAAAATCTCCTTCATCCATCCATCTGTCCATCCATCCATCCGCTCATTGAACAAATGTTTACCGAGAGCCTACCCTGTGGCAGGCACTGCTGTGTATCAGGGACTCAGCATAGCCCAAAACAGATATAGCCCTTTCCTTCATGGACTTTACACTCCAAGAGGAAATAACAGTTATTCAAAAAGAAAAACAAATGAATATCATAAAATATTGTGCTAAAGACTATAAAGGAAAAAATGTCTCTGCAAGAGAATAAGCAAGAACACAGCCTTTGTGTGGTTAGGTATGGCTTCTCTAAAGGAATGACAACATTGCTGAGAAGGAAAGGATGTGCAGATACTATTCGGTGCGAAAAAGGAGCGAGGAAGGCTTTCCAGGGCAGGTGGGCAGAGACTATGTGAAGAACTGGAGGCAGGAGAGAGCAGAGGGTGTGGTCAGGTCCTGAGGGAGGCAGGTGAGACAGTAGAACAGTGGAGTGAGGTGCTGATTAGTCAGAAAGCCAGGCCACTCAGACCTTGTGGCCTCATGAGCCAGAATACGCAGGGCCCCCCAGGCCAGGCAAGGACTTCGGGAAATGTTACGAGAGGAGTGATGCCATCTGACTTAGTTTTTAAGAGACTGCTCCAGCTTCTGCCTTGACAATGAGCCTGAGGGCTGAGACAGGAGGTGAAGAGACTATTAACGGCACAGATTCCCAGCATGAGGTCTGAGGACTAGTGTCATCAGCATCCCCTGGGAACTTAGAGAAAGCAGATTCAGACTAACCGAATCAGGATCCCTGTGACGGGGCCCAGTGTTTTAACAAGCCCTCCATCAAAGCCTGTAACCACTAGTTTAGGAGGTTACCACGTAGTCCTGGCAAGAAACTATGATGACATAACAGGCTGGTGATGGTAGAGACGAAAACCATTAATCCACGAACAATTCTTAGGTATTAAGAGGTGTTCTTTACCAATATGGCAGAGATGAGTAAACAGAACACCTGTGCAGCTGAAATCAGCAAAACACACCAATTAGCCCCCCATTCAATAAGAAGCACCGATTTCACAGATATAGTTTCTTCTTTAACTGCTAGTTTTAGAAGGGGAACTGAACTGCTTAAGAGAGAACAACTTTGTGAGATGAGGTCCTCAGACGTGTGCATGCAGAATATTAGAATGTGGAGAGGGCACTAGTGGCCACCTAGTGTGACCTTTACCGAGGATGTCCAGGGGTCCAAGGTGTGTCTGAGGTCACATCAACCACAGCAGACCTGACACTAGGGCCGTCCACCTCTCCCACATCTTTTCTCTCCCAACACCCCTTCCAAAGACTCATGATGCTGGCTGGTGTTCATTTATATAAAAAACGTTTAAGTAAACTTCATTTAATGACTATGAAATAGCACATAGTGGAGTATCCCAGCTAAGTGAGAGGCAGCCTGTTCAAATAGCTCCTGAACGTTCCAGCTAAGACTCCACTCCGTGTCCTTAGCCACCATCCTCCTCTCGGTGCAGATATGCTTGCAGGCTGCAAATACACTCATTAGAGGGATTAGAGACACTTCCAAGTGCAGGAGAGGGACCGAGCAACCAGGAGAGGCCTCTTCCTTGGCAACACCGATTAGGTGCTCCAAATTGCCCAGTGAAGCAACGTCTCTCTCCAAATAGAATGGAGATGGGGAAAAAAATCCATGGCAAACATCAAGAAAGAGGCAGCAGCTCCAATAATATCTTCATCCAAAAACAAACCCCAAACCTTAATATCAGTCAATGTTCTTTTTTTACATTATTTTCTCAAAATAAAGAACAGCTGAATGGAGTGGGAGTTTTGATGGGGACAAATGATTTCTATAATTTGTTCTGGTCGTTTTCTTCATTTGTTCTTAACAGATCAATAGCTACCTTCACCCACTCTCCCACAATTTAGCAATGTGGAAGAGAATGAGTTTCTGCAGAAAAGTTGTGACTCATTTGGGGGTTTGGGTTGGGGCATCCACACAGATTTCAATTTGGGAAAACCTTACTGTTCAGTATTGATGTCAGCACCTCAGCTGAGTTTAAATATCAAATATTTACTCAGGGGAAAATGTAATTACTTTTAAATTAAGGAAGCTTAGACATGAATAAAATAACAAAAAAGAATGATGCTTTCTCTTCAGTCCTAAAACAATCTACGACGGGAAACTCCTTCCCATGAAGATGGGGAGCTCACAGCCACTCAACTATGTCATTCCAGGTGTTTCTGGTGACCCAGATGGGCTATGCTATGGTTCTGAGGGGGCTAGCAGAATGTGACTTCAAGGGAACCTCTTTAATACACAGGCTTTCAGTGCCTGCTTTGCCCAGAGAGGCAGAGAAACCCAGAGGGAGAGAAATTAAAGAAACAGACACACAGAGTTGGAACGAGAGAGAGACACACACACACAAAGATTGAACACACACCCAGGAGTGGCTGCTTCAGCTGCCATGGTCTCCATTTCCTGTCCTTGGAATTCTAAAAATCTGCTCATGTCCTTAAAGCCAGGCCTCTCACAACCAGAGCACACTGTGGAGAATAACCCCTGGTTCTGATGACTTTGGAGGCACTGGCTTCCATTTTTTTTCAGTCAACATGACTACACTAATCTACATGATAAATAATCATAATTCAATTCACAAATATTAAACTCACAAAGGAAGCAAATGCAGTCAGATGACTCTCTCCCTAAAATCTGCTGATGCTCTCCACTGCTCTGAGGACACAGGCCAATTTCTCCAACCTGCTTTCACCTCACCACCCACCTTGCATCCTGTGCTCCGCTCAGAACCATGGACAGTTACCCAGACCCACCAAGGCCCCATCTCTTCTCCAGGCCTCTCCATAGGACCTCCACCCTCCCCACAAGACCTCACACTGCCTTTTCCCATGGTTCACTAGCCAGTCCAACCTCTGGTTCTCAGCATTTACAGAACAGCCTTCTCTAAATCCCCTCAACTCTGATTCCTAAGTGTCCCCACAGGACAGTGTGGCTGTTCCAGTCACAGCAGTCTGGACTCTTTCTCCACCTTCAGGACTGGGTTGTACTTTGTATGTTCACTGCTATATCCCAACCTCCCAAAACTGAGGACAGTGTTTAAAGAGTGCAAATTTAGGGTCTCTGTGGGCTAAACCAGTCTTCATTTTCTTTGAGAATAACAAAAAGGAATTTTCACTAAGCGACATCAGCAAAAGAATTGCATCCTCCCAGAATTCCTTATGAAGGTCCAGGTCAAGCAACACCCAGATGTCATGGGCCCAGCTTTAGCTCGCCGCCAGATGTGGGATTTTAAGAGGCAGCACAGCCCTGGACCAGTGTGGTTTGCTGGTAATGGGGGTGGGTGCTGAGGGATGTTGCCTCAATTTTCAGCCAGCCCACTGCACAGATAAGCAGACTATTTGTCTGAGCTTGAGTTCCCTGGGAAACAGAGTCTGAGATTTGTGTGCAGGAGGTTTACTGGGAGTCCTCTTGGGATCACTCCTGGAGGGAAAGGAAGGGAGCAGGATGAAGCAGAGGGAGGAGCTGACCTGTGAGGTCCTCTCAACAAGGCCCTCTGGGTCCCTGGGGGAATTTGGGTGTTTGAAGGGCCTCTTAGAGATTGTCCTGAATTGAGGCAAGGGGGCCAGGCATTTGTGCTCTAGAGGAAAAGTCACTGGATGCTGGGATGGATCACGACCTTGGGCAGCGAGCAATTAGGAGGGAGAATGATGTCTGGGAGCTGTCTGTGGCCTCACTCACTGCAGCTGGGGAACGGGGCCTGGGCTGCACAGCACAGCAGCCACCACTGGATTTTGGAAGATGGAGAGAAAGGCTCTGATTGTTCATCACTTTCCATTGGCCAGAACTCATGGGTCCAGGATGCTCGTCAACTACAACTTGGCTTCAACTGATTAACAATACGATGATGGGACAGATTTCTTCCCAACATTCTTCCAGGGATAAATCTAAAGAGCTAGAAAGCACTTTTCATATGAAAATACAGTTCTCTCAAGAGACCTTTGGTAGTAGAGATGTGTAGCTTGGGTAAAGAGGGGTTGAGGAAACACAGAAAACTTTAGGGGACCTCAATTAAGAACAAGAAACAGTAGCTATGCATTATTCCTTCCACAGGCTTCCCCAGAGAAGGGAACAGAATCAGAATCAATCTAGATTAATCATGAAGATCCAGACCCTCAAAGGGAATTTTCCTGAGGACCTATAAGAGCATAGATAGAAACTTGATGTATATTTGTTTAACCAAATTGAATGAAATCTTACACAAAGTTATGGCACTCAGACTTTTATTCTGAAATAGGGAAGGTTTTAGTTCTAAAATATGCTAAGTCAGTCTTTTAAAGGTAAATTAATAAATATGTCCTGGGGTTTGGAGATGAAAACAGGAGGTAAAGGAAATAACAGAAAAGGAAAGGGGGTCTTATAGGAAGCAGGGAGTAGATAAGTGGAATCTTCTACTGCATTCTGGCTGTGTCTGAGCCAAGGAAGAAACTGGAAAGGCATCTAAGAGGGGCTGACAGATGTGGGCCCCAGGAAGGTAGAAATCAATAATTCTGAGTCATAAAACCAGAAAGGCATTGAACATTTGGATGGTGAAGCAGACTCATGGGGGGGGAAAAAAAAAACCTTGGGTTATGAACAATATCTGCAAAAATAAATAAACAAACACAAGCTACTTGCCACAACTGTTGGGAACAGAGGAATTACCTGACTACCCACTAAAAATGTATAAACTCTCACTAATATTGCCCTTATGTATGGTGCTGTTTTACATTATTTTAGTGGACATAAAAATTTATAAGCTTTCATAGACTCATTTGGACCTTCCACTGCCTTCCCTTATTTCAAATATGATGCCCTAGAATGTGAATTCTCCTACTATGAGGGGTTTTAATACCTAATCTCTGTGGTTAGGGAGAAGCTATTGCATCTACACACGTTTTATTAATGGACACATATGTGTTCGATTGCAGCTTATCAATGTCCACAAACTCAAGGAACTTAACAAGAAAGATGGTGGTCCCAGCTCCGTCATTTACTAGCCTCAAGATCTTGCAAAATCCTCTTAAGACATAGCTTTCTCATGTCTTAAATAATGTAGGAATGAATATTAAACAGTCCCTGTCCATCTTGCAAGGATTTCTGATTCAAAGATTTTGTAAGTGAAAGTAATTTGTAAATTTTAAAATGCAAAACAAACATAAGTAATTATTATGACATGTAGAGAGTATAGGAGCCTATTACAGAACGAACATAGAAAATTTCCAGTAAAATTGGTGAAAAAATATTTTAGATATAAGTTCATTTACATCTGGCCATTTTTCAACCTAGTGATAAAAGCTACCACAACATGAAACATAGTAAGAAATGAATTTCTTCATGGTTACCGTAGAAATGCTTTCCATGTTCTAAATAGCATTACAAAACAGCTGTGTCTGGTGTGATAAAAAAAAAAAGTCAATATTTACCAAGCACACTTAATATGGGTTCACACTGTTTTAAGGGTTTTATATGTATGAACTCATTTAAGAACCCCATTACAACCATCAGAGGAAGGTACTATTATTACATCCACTTTACAGATGAGAAATCTGAGGCTCCAAGAAGTTAAGTGTCTAACCCCAAATCCCAGATACAGGAAGTGGAAATCCTGAGAGGTGCAGCTCAGTGGTCTGTCTCCTAAGCCAACCCAGGGACACACCAGGAGACAGAGAATATCAACACTAACCTTGAAAAGTCATAACTGTGGGAAGCGGGGTGGGAAGCAAGGTCAGGGCAAGAAGGTATTTTTAAAATGTTACCGTGCTTAATGTTTTTACCTCTTTCAAGTGTATAAAACTATGTGATTAAAATCAAACCCCTAGCCCACAACAATCTATTTCTCCTTTATAAAGGAACAGACTTGTCCATGGTGGTTCTCTGCCTGATCTCACACTGACCTACCTCATTCCCAATCTTTAATGACCAACAATTCAACTCGAACCAGGGTAAATGGACAGTTTGGTCATGCCTTCAATCTGCTACCAGAATTTCTATGGCAACTACCCTAGAAAAAGGAAGTGATCCTGTAGCTTGGATCATCTCCTATCTTTCAGAAAAAGAATGCTGGAAAGCATCAATGATCCACACCTTTCAGCCAGCAATCTGTAATAATGAGCCCTGTTCTCCTACAGGTCAGAGCACGATACCCTACCATGCAGGGAGGATGGAGCAAGTCAAAGGTCTTTTGAGCTGATGTGACCACAGGAAAGCATGGTCATTTTCAACTGCCAGGAAAGCTTCATTCACTTCTCAAACACGAGCACCTTCTCTGTGCCAGGCACTGAGTCAAACCCCAGAACACAGAATAAGGATGGCCCAGTCTCTGCCCTGAGAAGTTCAAAACATAGCAGGGAAAGGCCAGAGCATAAATCTCCACCTGTGATGAGTACTATAAAACAGACAGGGAGAGAGGTAATGGGAACACAGAGGAAGGAGAGAACAGAAAGAGATGCATATTCAGGAATCATTTCTGAGTAAGATGGATGGGACTGGGGGTCCAACCACATGAGGTGGAAGAGAAAAAGAAATGGCTTCAAGATTTCTAGCTCCCAGACCAGCTCAGACTAACATAAGGAGACTAGTTCTAAAAAGCTGTACCTGAGTCCATTTGCTCAAAAGTCCAAAGCTTTAAACTACTATTAGCACAACCTGTTGGCCACAGTAGAAGTTGGCATATATTGGGTTGGCATTAAACTTTATCTAAATAAACTTTGGAAGTTTCAAAGTGAAAGACCATTCTGAATATGATGACATCCTTAACCTAGAAGTGGAGGAAAGGATAGTGGTTAAAAATATATGAGCTCTGCACAGACATAGAGAACAGACTTGCGGTTGCCAAGGGGGAGGGGGTGGGGGAGGGAAGGATTGGGAGTTTGGGCTCAGCAGATGCACACTATTACATAAAGGGTGGGTAAATGACAAGGTCCTACTGTATAGCACAGCGAACTATAGTCAATAAAACATAATGGAAAAGAATATTAAAAAGAATGTATACATATGTAAAACTGAATCACTTTGCTGTACAGCTGAAATTAATACAACATTGTAAATCAACTATATTTCAATAAAAAATAATTAAATAAAAGTATATGAACTCATCAAATGGGCAATAAAAAGAAATAAAAGGCATCCAAATTGGAAAGGAAGAAGTAAACCTGTCACTGTTGCAGATGACATAATTTTATAAATAGAAAACCCTAAAGACTCCACCAAAAAAACTATTAAAAATAATAAAGGAATACAGTAAAGTTACAGGGTACAAAATCAACATACAAAAATCTGTTGCATTTCTGTAGGCTAACAATGAGCTAACAGAAAGAGAAATTAAGAAAACAATCCCATTTATAATCACAACAAAAAGAATAAAATACCTAGGAATACATTTAACCCAGGAGGTGAAAGACCTGTACACAGAAAACTATTAAGACATTGTTGAAAACAATTGAAGAAGACATAAATAAATGGAAAGATACTCTGTGCTCACAGATAGGAAGAGTTAACATAGTTAAAAAGGTGATGTTACGTAAAGCAATCTACAGATTCAATGCAATCCCTATCAAAACACCAAGGATATTTTTCACAGAACTAGAACAAAAAATTCCAAAATTTATATGGAACCATAAAAGACCCTGAATAGCCAAAACAATCCTGAGAAAGAAGAGCAAAGCTGGAGGTTTTACCCTCATTTATTTTAAAATACATTACAAAGCTATAGTAATCAACACAGTATGGAATTGGTAGAAAGACAGATACATAGATCAGTGGAACAGAATTAAGAGCCCAGAAATAAACCCAAACATATATGGACAATTAATTTACAACAAAAGAGCAAAGAACATATGATGGAGAAAGGACAGTCTTCAATAAATGGTGTTCAGAAAACTGGACACTTACTCACATGCAAAAGAATGAAACCAGGCCACTATCTCACACCATACACAAAAATCAACTCAAAATGGATCAAAGTATTGAATGTAAGACCTGAAACCATAAAATTCCTAAAAGAAAACTAGGCAGTACATTCTTTGACATTGGTCTTAGTGATATCTTTCTGAATCAGTCTGCTCAGGCAAGGGAAACAAGAGCAGAAATAAACAAATGGGACTATATCAAACTAAAAACCTTCTGCAAGCAAAGGAAATCATCAGCAAAACAAAAACCTACCAAGTGGGAGAAGATATCTGCAAATCATATATCTGATAAAAGATTAACATCCAAAATATATAAAGAACTCATACAACAGCACTTAACAAAAACAAAAAAAACCAATTAAAAAATGGGCAGAGGATGTATACACTAATAGGTATAAAATAGATAACTAATAAGAACCTGCTGTAAAAAAAAATAATTAATTAAATAAAATAATGGGCAGAGGAACTAAATAGACATTTTTCCAAAGAATACATATGATGGCCAACAGTCACATGAAAGGATGTTCAACATCACTAATCATGGAAATGAAAATCAAAACCAAAATTAGATATCACCTCACCTGTTGGAATGGCTATTATCAAAAAGGCAAGAAATAACAATTGTTAGAGAGGATGTGGAGAAAAGGGAATCCTTGTGCACTGTTGGTGGGAATGTAAATTAGTGCAGCCATTGTGGAAAACAGTGTGGAGATTCCTCAAAAAATTATAACTAGAAACACCATATGATCCAGCTATTCCACTTCTGGGTATTAATCTGAAGAACACTAAAACACTAATTCAAAAAGATATATGTACCCCTATGTTCATAGCAGAATTATTCATAATAGCCAAGATGTGGAAGCAACCTAAGTGCCCATCAATGGAATGGATAAATACATGGCATATATATATATATATATATATATATATATATATATATATATATATATATAGACACACACACACACACACACATATAGATACATGGTGTGTGTGTGTGTGTATATATATATATATATATATATATACATACAATGGAATATTACTCAGCCATAAAGAAAGATGAAACTTTGCCATTTGCAACAACATGGACAGAACTGGAGGGCATTATGCTAAACGAGGTGCCAGATAGAAAAAGACAAACACTGTATGACTTCAGTCATACATGGAATCTATAATAAAAACCAACAAAACAAAATCAAATAAATGTACAAACAAAGCCAAACAAAAACAAACATGTAGATATCAAGAACAGAGTAGTGGTTACGAGGGGAAGGAGCTGGGGGGAGGGTGAAATGGGTTAAGGGGGTCAACTCTGTGATGATGGATGGAAACTAAATTTTTGGTGGTAAGCACTCTGCAGTGTATACAGAAGTAGAAATATAATGTTGTACATATGAACCTTACATAATGTTATAAACCAATGTTTACCACAATAAAAGAAAAAATAAAAGAAATAAAAATTTTAAAGGATATAAGCTCTAATACCAGACTGTCTTGGGGGTAAGTCAATAGTACATGACCTTGGTCAGGTCATTTGTCTTCTCTAAGACTCAGATTTATTCAAATCTAAAAGAAAAAATAAAATAGTAAATACATCATAGAGCTGTTTTGTGGATTATAACATGCACAGCATGAACAAGGACTCCCACACACTGCTCAAGGAATATAAGCTGACAGCACTATTTTTGAAAATTGACTGTCAATATCCGTTAGTGTTGTACATACGTTCTATGCTGCAGCAGCTTCACTCTTAGGAATTCACTCAACAGAAGTGTGTACACATGGGCTCTGAATGATACACAGGAGAATTACATAGTGTTCCTACATGTAATAATAAAAAATTAAAAATAATACAAATTTCCAGCCACAGAAAAATGCATAAATTGTGGTGTTCATCTGATGATAAACTATACAGTATAGCACAAGTAATAACAACATACAAAGAGATGAATGAATCTCACAAACATAATATTGAGGAAAGATGCCAAACAGTACCTATTATATGACTCCACTTAAATTACCTACAGAAATATGCTAAACTAATAAATGTTGTTAAAAGAATAATGATTAACCTTGGATTAGTAACTGGAAGGAACACTAAGAAAGCTATGAAGATGCTGGTGATACTCTGACCTTATTTGGAAGCTGCTAACCTGAATGTATTTACTTTATAAAAATTTATATGGCTATACATTATCACTTGAGCATTTTTCAGTATTTATGCTATATGTCACTTAAAATTCATTTTTTAAAGTGATATTCTACCTGTAAAACTCTCACACTACACAATTTCATGGCTTGGTACAAAGCTACAATAATCGAGACAGTGTGGTAGCAAAAGTACAGACACATAGGCCCGTGGAACAGAATAGAGAAATAGACCCACACACGTACAGTCATCTGATTTTTAGCAAAGGACAAAGGCAATTCCATGGAAAAAGGGTGGTCTTTTCAACAAATGGCTCTGGAATAACTGCATGTCCATACGAAAAAAAAAGAGAAAGGGCAGACAGCAGAAGCAAGAAGTACAATCCTGCAGCCTGTGGAACAAAAACCACATTCACAGAAAGATAGACAAGATGAAAAGGCAGTGGGCTATGTACCAGATGAAGGAACAAGATAAACCCCCAGAAAAACAACTAAATGAAGTGGAGATAGGCAACCTTCCAGAAAAAGAATTCAGAATAATGACAGTGAAGATGATCCAGGACCTCGGAAAAAGAATGGAGGCAAAGATCGAGAAGATGCAAGAAATGTTTAACAAAGACCTAGAAGAATTAAAGAACAAACACCTAGAAGAATTAAGGAACAAATGAACAGATATGAACAATACAATAACTGAAATGAAAAACACACTAGAAGGAATCAATAGCAGAATAACTGAGGCAGAAGAACGGATAAGTGACCTGGAGGACAGAATGGTGGAGTTCACTGCCGCAGAACAGAATAAAGAAAATGAAAAGAAGTGAAGACAGCCTAAGAGACCTCTGGGACAACATTAAACATAACAACATTAGCATTCTACAGGTCCCAGAAGGAGAAGAGAGAGAGAAAGGATCCAAGAAAATATTTGAAGAGATTATAATCGAAAACTTCCTTAACATAGGAAAGAAAATAGGCACCCAACTCCATGAAGCGCAGAGAGTCCCAGACAAGATAAATTCAAGGAGAAACATGCCAAGACACATAGTAATCAAATTGACAAAAATTAAAGACAAATAAAAATTATTGAAAGCAACAAGGGAAAAATGACAAATAACATACAAGGGAACTCCCATAAGGTTAACAGTTGATTTCTCAGCAGAACTCTACAAGCCAAAAGGGAATGGCATGATATATTTAAAGTGATGAAAGGGAAAAACCTACAACCAAGATTACTCTACCTGGCAAGGATCTCATTCAGATTCAACAGAGAAATCAAAAGCTTTACAGACAAGCCAAAGCTAAGAGAATTCAGCACCACCAAACCAGCTCTAGAACAAATGCTAAAGGAACTTCTCTAAGTGGGAAACACAAGAGAAGAAAAGGACCTACAAAAACAAAACAGTAACAATTAAGAAAATGGTAATAGGAACATACATATCGATAATTACCTTAAATGTGAATGGATTAAATGCTCCAACCAAAAGACACAGACTCACTGAATGGTTACAAAAACAAGACCCATATATATGCTGTCTACAAGAGACCCACTTCAGACCTAGGGACACATACAGACTGAAAGTGAGGGGATGGAAAAAGATATTCCATGAAAATGGAAATAAAAAAAAAAAGCTGGAGTAGCAATAGTCATATCAGATAAAATAGACTTTAAAGAATGTTACAAGAGACAAGGAAGGACACTACATAATGATCAAGGGATCAATCCAAAAAGAAGATATAACAATTATAAATATATATGCACCCAACAAAGGAGCACCTCAATACATAAGGCAACTGCTAACAGCCATAAAAGAGGAAATTGAAAGTAACACAATAATAGTGGGGGACTTTAACACCTCACTTACACCAATGGACAGATCATCGAGACAGAAAATTAATAAGGAAACTCAAGTTTAAATGACACAATAGACCAGACAGATTTAATTGATATTTATAGGACATTCCATCCCAAAACAGCAGATTACACTTTCTTCCCAAGTGCACACAGAACATTCTCCAGGATAGATCACAACTTGGGTCACAAATTAAGCCTCAGTAAATTCAAGAAAATTGAAATCATATCAAGCATCTTTTCTGACCAAAACGCTATGAGATTAGAAATCAATTAGAGGGTGAAAAAATGTAAAAAACACAAACACATGGAGGCTAAACAATACATTACTAAATAACCAAGAGATCACTGAAGAAATCAAAGGAAATCAGAAAATACCTAGGGACAAATTTCAACGAAAACATGACGATCCAGAACCTATGGGATGCAGCAAAAGCATTTCTAAGAGGGAAGTTTATAGCAATACAAGCCTACTTCAAGAAACAAGAAAAATCTCAAATAAACAATCTAACCTTACACTTAAAGGAACTAGAGAGAGAAGAGCAAACAAAACCCAAAGTTAGCAGAAAGAAAGAAATCATAAAGATCAGAGCAGAAATAAATGAAATAGAAACAAAGAAAACAATAGCCAAGATCAATAAAACTAAAAGCTGGTTCTTTGAGAAGATAAACAAAATTGATAAACCATTAGCCAGACTCATCAGGAAAAGGCTGGAGAGGACGCAACTCAATAAAATTAGAAATGAAAAACGAGGAGTTACAACAGACACCACAGAAATACAAAGCATCCTAAGAGACTACTAAAGTAACTCTATGCCAATAAAATGGACAATCTGGAAGAAACGGACAAATGCTTAGAAAGGTATATCCTTCGAAGACTGAACCCGGAAGAAATAGAAAATATGAACTGACCAATCACAAGTAATGAAATTGAAACTGTGATTAAAATTCTTCCAACAAACAAAAGTCCAGGACCAGATGGCTTCACAGGTGAATTCTATCCAACATTTAGAGAAGAGCTAACACCCATCCTTCTCAAACTCTTCCAAAAAACTGCAGTGGAAGGAACACTCCCAAACTCATTCTATGAGGCCACCATCACCCTGATATGAAAACCAGACAAAGATACTACAAAAAAAGAAAATTACAGATGAATATCACTGATAAATATAGAGGCAAAAATCCTCAACAAAATACTAGCAAACAGAATCCAACAACATATTAAAAGGATTATACACCATGAGCAAGTGGGATTTATCCCAGAGATGCAAGGATTTTTCAATATATGCAAATCAAACAATGTGATACACCATATTAACAAATTGAAGAATAAAAACCATATGATCATCTCAATAGATGCAGAAAAAGTTTTTGACAAAATTTAACACCCATTTATGATAATAACTCTCCAGAAGGTGGGCCATAGAGGGAACCTACCTCAACATAATAAAGGCCATATATGACAAACCCACAGCAAACATCATTCTCAATGGTGAAAAACGGAAAGCATTTTCTCTAAGATCAGGAACAAGACAAGAATGTTCACTCTCACCACTGTTACTCAACATAGTTTTGGAAGTCCTAGTCACGGCAATCAGAGAAGAAAAAGAAATGAAAGGAATACAAATCCAAATAGAAGAAGTAAAGCTGTCACTGTTTGCAGACGACATGATACTGTACATAGAGAATCCTAAAGATGCCACCAGAAAACTACTAGAGCTCATCAATGAATCTGGTAAAGCTGCAGGACACAAAATTAATACACAGAAATGTCTTGCATTCTTATACACTAACAATGAAAAATCTGAAAGAGAAATTAAGGAAACACTCTCATTTACCACTGCAACAAAAAGAATAAAATACCCAGGAATAAACCTACCTAGGGAGATAAAAGACTTGTATGCAGAAAACTGTAAGACACTGATGAAATAAATTAAAGACAATACAAACAGATGGAGAGACATACCATGTTCCTGGATTGGAAGAATCAATATTGTGAAAATTAGTATACTACCCAAAGCGATCTACAGATTCAATGCAATCCCTATCAAATTACCAATGGCATTTTTTACAGAACTGAAACAAAAATAATCTTAAAATTTGTATGGAGACACAAAAGACCCCAAATACCCAAAGCAGTTTTGAGGGAAAAAAATGGAGCTGGAGGAATCAGGCTCCTGGACTTCAGACTACACTAAAAGCTACAGTAATCAAGACAGTATGGTACTGGCACAAAAACAGAAATATAGATCAATGGAACAGGATAGAAAGCCCAGAGATAAACCCACGCACTTATGGTCAACTAATCTATGACAAAGGAGGCAAGCGTATACAATGGAGAAAAGGCAGTCTCTTCAATAAGTGTTGCTGGGAAAACCGGACAGCTACATGTAAAAGAATGAAATTAGAACACTCCCGAACACCATACACAAAAATAAACTCTAAATGGATTAGAGACCTAAATGTAAGACTGGACACTATAAAACTCCTAGAGAAAAACATAGGAAGAACACTCTTTGACATAAATCACAGCAAGATCTTTTTTGATCCACCTCCTAGAGTAATGGAAATAAAAACAAAAATAAACAAATGGGACCTAATGAAACTTAAAGCTTTTGCCAAGCAAAGGTAACTACAAACAAGACGAAAAGACAACCCTCAGAATGGGAGAAAATATTTGCAAAAGAAGCAACTGACAAAGGATTAATCTCCAAAATATATAAACAGCTCATGCAGCTCAATATTAAAAAAACAAACAACCCAATCAAAAAATGGGCAGAAGACCTAAACAGACACTTCTCCAAAGAAGACATACAGATGGCCAAGAAGCACATGAAAAGCTGCTCAACATCAATAATTATTAGAGAAATGCAAATCAACACTACAATGAGGTATCACCTCACACCGGTTAGAATGGGCATCATCAGAAAATCTACAAACAACAAATGCTGGAGAGGGTGTGGAGAAAATGGAACCCTCTTGCACTGTTGGTGGGAATATAAATTGATACAGCCACTATGGAGAACAGTATGGAGGTTCCTTAGAAAACTAAAAATAGAATTACCATATGACCCACCAATCCCACTACTGGGCATATACCTGGAGAACACCATAATTCAAAAAGAGTCATGTACCACAATGTTCATTGCAGGACTATTTACAATAGCATGGTCATGGAAGCAACCTAAATGCCCATCGACAGACGAATGGATAAAGAAGATGTGGTACATATATACAATGGAATATTACTCAGCCATAAAAAGGAACAAAACTGGGTCATTTGTAGAGACGTGGATGGATCTAGAGACTGTCATACAGAGTGAAGTAAGTCAGAAAGAGAAAAACAAATATTGTATATTAATGCATATATGTAGATCCTAGAAAAATGGTACAGATGAACCAGTTTACAAGGCAGAAATAGAGACACCGATGTAGAGAACAAACGTATGGACACCAAGGGGGGAAAGCGGCGGGGGGTGGGAGGGGGTGGTGTGATGAATTGGGATATTGGGATTGACATATATACATTAACATGTATAAAATGGATAATTAATGAGAACCTGCTGTATAAAAGAATAAAATAAAATTTTAAAAAAGCCTAGGCACACAGACACATACCTACACCTTTCCAAAAATAAAGTCAAAATAGATTATAGACCTGAATGTAAAATGAAAAATTATAAAACTTCTAGAAGAAAACTTAAAAGCATGATCCATGAAAGAAAAAATTGCTAAGTTGGACTCTATTAAAACCAAAAATTTCTCTGCAAAAGACAATGCTAAGAGTTTGAAAAGACAAGCTACAGGCTGGGAGATTATATTTGTAAAACACATATCAGAGAAAGGTCTTGTATCTAAAATATGTGAAGAACTCTTAAAATTCAACAATTTAAAAATAAACAACCCAATTTAAAAAGTGGGCAAAAGATCTGAACAGACACCTCACGAAAGAAGATATACAGTTGGCAAATGAGCATATAAAAAGATGTTCCACATCATATGTCATTAGGGAATTACAAACTAGAACAACATTGAGATACCACTGCATACCTATTTGAATAACTAAAACCCAGAAAACTGTTGATATTAATAGCTGGTGAGGATGCTGACTAACAGGAACTCTTATTCATTGCTGGTGGGGATGCAAAATGTACAGTCACACTGAAAGACAGTTTGTCATTTCCTTACAAAGTTAAACATAACCTTATTATGTGATTCACCAATTGTGCTCCTAGGTATTTACCCAACTGATTTGACAAATTATGTCCATAAGTGCAAAAACCTGCACAAAACAGCTGATTTTAGGACTGAGGTAGGAAATATATGAGTTTGGAGCATTTTATAGTGCTAGAAAGTAAGAAGGTGCTCCAAAAAGAATATTCAAAAACATACATGGTAATGGGAGTATGCCAAAGGGAAACAGGAGCCAACTGGAAGCTCCTAATGACCAAAGCTGGAATAATGTGAGCATAAAACAAAGTAGCACTGGATTATAACCAAAGCAGAAAATAAGTAACCATGAGTCCATAATGATATATCTAACTGATTGACTAATAAATGGGAGACAAGACCTAAATCTCCTTTGTAAAAGAATTCCAAATAACATATGTAGATATGCTGCCCTCCAGTGGGTGGAGCATAACGCCCCACTCATGAAGTGTGGGCTGCATGTAGCGACTTCCTTCCAAACAGCACAGTATGGAAGGGGGGAAAAAAGTAACTTTACGGTGGAGAATCCTGAAAAACACCCCCTCAGTCAGGCGATCAAAGTTAACATCAACAATGAAATGTCATGCTGATAATATGCACCTTTGATATGATGTGAGGAAAGTGGTATTTACCTCTGTCATCTTCCTCTCCAAAACCCATAATGCCAGTCTAATCATGAGGAAAACGTCACACAAACCCCAGCTGAGGAGCACTCTACAAAATCTGACCAGCACTCCACAAGGGTATCCCAACCAAGGAAGGGCTGAAAAACCCCACAGCCCAGAGGAGCCAACGTAGACATGACTAATAAATGTAATATGGTACCTTAGATGAAATCTTGGAACAGAAAAAGGTAAAAGCTAAGGAAATTATATTAATTTTTAAATAATGATATCCTGCTTTTAAAGCTCTCAGCACAGAACCTGGTTTGTAACAAGTGTTCTCTGTATATTAGGTATTAGAACATCATGTGGATGAAGAAGAGGAGGAAGAATTAAGTATAAGAGCAGTTGGGGGAGGAGGTTGGGGGTTATAAATTCTGCCACATTCAGAGAGAGACAGTTATCAGGCCAACAGACAGTTATTGAAATCATGGCAAAGTATACAATTGCTAAGGTCAGCTTCTAAGTACAGAACCTGGGAGACATATTATACACAAGGTAGACAGAGAAGGAATAATTTGGAAAAGAGACTTATTAGGAGGTGGGAAGAGAAGCAAAATAGGATCATCGTTCAGAAACAAAGGAAACAGAGTCTCCCAGGAAGGATGGTGTCAAGAGTTTTAATGCTACATAAGACTGGGACAGATGAAAACTATATATAGACTTGTCTGTGACCCCAGCTAGAACTGTTTTAGAAGAGTTGAACTGGGAATGCAACTTAAAGGAGTAAAGGCAGTGAAACATGAACCACTAGGGCAATGAAGGTATGGGAAGAAATGTGACACTGTGTCAAGATGCAGTAGGTAATGGCAGTGTCTTTTTGCAATATTTAAGATGAGCACTTTGGAAAGAAAACAATAGAAGATACAGGAAAGATGGTGTAACTAACAGAGTAAGGTCTGTGAGGGGGCGTGAGGGAAATGATCCAGTTCCCAACTGAAGCCGTTAGCCTTGGAGAGGAGGGTAACCCATCTTCCTCTAAGACAGGCAAGAAAGAAGCAAGGATGAGTACTAATATGGCCTGCTGCTGCCGATTTTGATAATGGTGATGATGATGATGGTGGTGGTGGTGATGATGGTGGTAAGATGATGATGATGGTGTGATGGTGGTGGTGATGATGATGATTTTGATGATGATGGTAGTGATGGTGGTAATGACGCTGATGACGATGTGGTGATGATGGTGATGATGATTTTAATAATGGTGGTAATGGTGATGATGGTGGTGGTGATGATGATGATGGTGGTGGTGATTGTGATGATGGTGGTGGTGACAATGGTGGTGATGGTAATGATGACGGTGATGATGATTTTGATGATGATGATAGTGATGGTAATGATGATGATTTTGATAATGGTGTAATGGTGATGGTAATGAACATGATGGTGATGATGGTGGTGATGATGGTGGTGATGGTAATGATAATGACGGTGACGATTTTGATGATGATGATAGTAATGGTGGTGATGATGGTGATGATAGCTGCAGCTCCATTTATTGAGCTATTCCTTTGTGCTCTGTATTGGATGTCTCACTCATAGCATCACCCCAGGAAGCATGTACTATTGTTACTTTCACTGGACTCAGCTAGGTTAAATAAATTGCCCAAACTGCTAAGTGGCAGAACTTCACTGCTCCTCCCAACACTCTCCTCAGAATATTTCAGACCTTGTCCCCTTTTTGGTGGCAAGCAGTGTGCTTACATTTTCTCCCAGCCCACAACCCTGGGTGTGAGAAGTAAAGGGTACTCTGGTCCACCTTTAAAGTGCTGTGGAGCCTGCGTGAGTCACGTGTCATCTCTGAGACTCAGTCTCTCTGTGGAATGAACAGCTGGAACTAGATGAATCTTTTCAGATTGTTTCTACCTCCAACATTCCTTGATCACTTTTAAAGCCCCCGAAAGACATGGGAAGGCTAGGTGTACCACCTAGCTGCAAAATCTTTCATAGCTTTTAAAGTGAAGAATTGTGGCTACTCAACCCAGAGGTTAGTAAACTTTCTCTGTGAAGGGCCAGAGAGTAAATATTTTAGCTCTTTCCAGCGAGATGGTGTCTGCCACCATGACTCAGCTCTGTAATCACAGTAGAGAAAGCAGTCTTGGACAATACATAAGTGAATGAATGTGGCTGTGTTCCAATAAAACTTTATTCACAAAAACAGGCTGTGAGCTGGATTTGGCCCATGAACTGCAGTTTGCTAACTCTTACGACTTTGGAGCTGTGGCCATTAATACCACCTCTCTTCTATTTAGAGTATGACTTCAGATAAGTCAGTCAAGCTTGCCTCAAATCAGTAAGCTACAGACCACAGGAGGGGAAAAAATCAAGGGCATTTACCTTCGGTGAAAACAGGAGGCAAAGCTACTAACTTTAGTGTCAGTAAAACAATGGAAACAGACTTAGGGATATCACACAGTATGGCAGGGCCAGATGTTCTTCCTTTCCAGTAATAAATAAGAAAAAATAGAATGAAACTGCACCAAGAGTTATTTAAGTTAAGAAAGAAAGAAAAAAAAAATGAATGATTGCCTATGAAACAACATGCTGTCCTCTAAAGTAGAGGATTTGGCTTCTCTGTATATCTTCAAGAATTAAATAGATAATGATGTGATTGTTAAATCATCAGAAATAGGTCCAAACAGGAACTGATAGAAGGAAGTGAACTTGGAGCCCTCTTTCCTCAGCCTATGAAACCGACAAGGCCCTTCACTGCAGTGCACCACCACGGACACCTAGTCACATCCAAAGTATCCATTCAGTCCCTTCTGACACTCCCATTTACATGGGGACAAGCTGATTTCATCCCCCCCTCCAGGGGAACTGTAATCTGGTCTAAGCCAGTCAAGCAAGATGATCAGGAGTCTCGGGCTGATTCAGAAATGAAGAAACATGGGCACAGGAACCTTGTCTGGACAGGACCAGGTGTAGACAGGGGGCCTGGAACCACTGCAGCTGTTTGAGGGAAGCCAGGCCGAAGGGCAGGGAAGCACCAGGGTGGGCAGGCAGGCCAGGAGTCAGGAGAGTCACGAGCAGTGAAGTCAGGGTCCCCGTTACACCATGGCTTCTGGATCAAATGTCACTTGAAGACTGCTCTACTTTCGGCTTTGGACAGTTACATCACTGATACGTCCCCTCTGCTGTCTGAGCCAGAGCTGGTTTCACTATTACTTTCAAAGATTCCACCCTAACTGTTACATATTCTCTCCCTGATTTGTATCTGTAGCATTCTTTAGGCAAGGAGATGAATGTTTAAAACAATCCTAACACTTTTATCTACTTTTAAAGTACTTTCCTAAACTTTACATTGTTTTTCAAGCACAATAGGCAAATGATCACCTTCTTGTCACTGTGGTTACAACCGGTCAGCAACTCATTTCTTCCACAGCTTGTGAAAGCAAAAGACAGACTAGCTTGAAGTCCCCTCCCCTTTCATCTAATCAGAAAAGAATGATCATAATTCAAAGTCCTTGTCCTCATGAGAGAACTGTCTCTTGCTAATCTGTCTTCCAGTCTCTAAGCTCCTACCTCAGAGAACCTCTGAGTGAAAGCATGGTTTCCACCCCTAGAGAACTCCATCCAAAGGCAAGAAATAAGATATTAGGAATCTTTATGTCTTAGGGCACCAGAAAAGAGATTTCTGATTTAGAATGAGGGAAAGGGGCTAGAAAATGTCAGGCTGTGCTGTTTTGTGTGCTCCCTGCCTTCTATTTTTAGTTTCCTCCAGGAACTGAAGGACCACAGGAAATTTTTAGTGTTCAGCATATTGGATACTTTATATGAACATAAAAACAAGCACAGGACAGCCTATTGGCCATCATAACATTCCTCCCTTGCTGACCAGCAGCAAAACAAAGATAATGTATGACCAGCTTCTCCGATCCATTCATCTTCTCAAGATATGCCAAATTCTTAGCCTGGAAAGATGCACGACGGTGAAAATCCATCTTTTAAATGTCATTGAAATAAGGCTACTACTTCAAACACAAAGTCATCTTTTTTCCTTCACTATTACTAAGGAAAACTTTTGCAAATGGCATGCCCTCCTGAAAACTCCAATACAGAGAGAACAGGCCCACTACAAAAGTACGCATGTCTCTACGTGCCCAGAATATAAAGGGAGTCAAGTAGGCCAAGTGGAAAGCAAACAGGAAAGCCAGTGGAAAGCAGACACAGGGACCTCAAAGGTAAAGCTGGCTTCTTAAGTTCTGTTTCTGATGAACTTTCTTGGGATTCTATGCCTGTGAGAGAACGTAAAACACTGGAAAAGGAGGGCAAACAGTCTCAAAGCATAAAAAGGTGCCCAGTGGGTCTCTCAGACTCTGGCTGCAGCTTCTGCTTCTACCTGTCCTGATCCATCCATCCCCCTTCCCATCACACTACGTTTTCCTTCATCTCTTCCAAGGTAAAAAGCTCATCTACCAATGGCCCTGTCCTCTCTGGTGCCCGTGGGGCCTGAAATCCCATTAGCATTATTCTTGTATTACTTTTTCTTTCCTATGGGAACACAAGGGAGTAATGTTATAGCCATTATTCTAAGCAAGGAAGGCCAAAAGCCATGGTGCCTTTTCTTCGATGTATCTTCATGCTTGCTTTAAGAAAGAAGAAATAATGTTTGCAAATACCCTGCTGGAAATTCTTTGTATAAGAATCCTACCTGCTTTATCTTTATTTCTTCCTAAATAATTTAGAGAAGAACTTTCTCCTTTATATCCGCCCCCCACCCTGCCCCGCCAAAAATCATACAAGGACATCATGGGTCAAAGTCACAATTGGATTATGGTTAAAATTATTTCCAAGAGCCCATACCTCTGACACCAAAAATAAAATTATAAAAGGTCCCTTGGGATTATTGAAAAGACCCACCTATGAAAGAAAGCTGAAAGAATTTGGAGGATTACACAAATACTTTGTGAATGTAGTCAACAGTATGTCCTATATTCATATTCTTCAATTCTTTTTCCTTAGCCCATTTTATCAGTGGACACACAACTATGCTAAGCATTTTACACATATTTTTTCATATAAATATTCCATCAACATATTTGCCATTTTAAATAGCTTTCTATCCTTAAGGACAGAAGAGAGATAGACATGGCAACTGTCCCACATACACATATATACACGCATATTTGCATATACAACTCTTCTTCTCCTTACGAGGAATGAAGCAACTTTAAACAAAAAGCTGAAGATAATGGGAAATGATGACTTTTTCTCTTCCCAGTCTGCATCTCTGCATCTCCACAGATAAACCAAATCACAAAGTTGGTTTCTTTACTTACTCTCATGAAAGACAAAATGGTGCAAGTATAGCATTTTCCAACCATAGCTCTATGTTAGAACCTCCAAGAGGATCTTTTAAAGAATATTATACCTGGGCCCCACTCCTGGAGATTCTGATGTAATTGGTTGCATGGAAAGGGCCTTAAATATAGAGTCGGATGGACCTGTATTTGAGCTCCTTCTCGATCACTATGAAGTATATACCCTTGGGTAAGTCACTGAAATTCTCTGCCTCAGTCTTCTAATCTGGACAACGGGAATGGTATTACAGAGAGAATCAGAGAAAATATACTCAAAATTCCCAGCATACTCCCTGGCAAACAGTACATCTCCAAAATGGGCAGCTTATTATTTTTCATACTCACTAGTCTTCATGTTTCCTGACAGTAAAACAGAAATCACTGTAAAAGAGAAGGCTATGCAGCCTTCAAGGATTCAAACATGTTTTAAATGTCATGCTGTTTAGGAACTATGTCCATGAAAAATTGTACATGATCCGAAATACTATTGTGACATCTTAAAGAGGTAATACAATTCAGTGCTAAGCGATGATGTATTCTGACTCTTTTATCACACATTTCTTTTTATTAAATGTCTTTATCTAATTTAACACAAATATATTAACTGCCTGGGTTTTTACATGACCAATGTTTTTTTAACCACAATCGAGTATAACAGAAAGCCCTTTAATGTTTATTTAACAGTAGAGCATTACTTGTGTGTAAACAAAGCCCGAAATTGGTGGTCTCTTGTATAGTGGTATTGTTCTTTATTTTTACTTCCTAAGTTACATGTGAATTTATGCTGCATACAAATCTGAGTGGCTATAAGCTGGACACATTCCCAAGATGCTATTAAGTTGTCATGGTCTGATAGCGCTCAGTGTCATCTCCTTTGTGTGGTGCCTTGCTACCAAATGCCTCCAATGTAAAATGCGTGACTGCAAAAATCAAGTACAAACAGGAAGAAGACAAACATGTGCAAATGTGGGGGGAAATCTTTTCCTTTCGGTACATTGACCTGAAATACAAACTGAGTTTTTTTGCTAAAGCAATCCCACGTTTCTATAAACACAGCCCTCTAGTAGAAGAATACCAAAGAAAAAGATGCAAAAAGAGGTACATTGATGACACCATAGGTCCTGACTTCTACAGGACGGCATATTCTTCCTCCTTTTCAGAGAAAAAGTTCCAGCCCAGTTACTAAAAGTGAAAATGAAGAATCCACAGGAAGAAAGGGTGTAGGCTGGTGTGCAGAATCTGAGCACTCAGGCTCACAGGAAAGGGAGCAAGGGGACAATGGTCGTTCTCCATCCTCACATTCTAGACACTGGAAGGAATAAAAAGGGTACTGGGAAAAGTGCCCCGAGGCACCACCCCAAATGTTTTCAATTACTATTCTGAACATTCATGAGCATCAAAAACATGCTATATGCTAAACACAGTCTTTGGTAGGTATCAATCAAAAGCACACTTTTTCACAAATGAACAGTGGGAAAAAAGCTGCAACTCTGGCATCTTTATGCCTCCTGATTCTTTTCTCTGGGAAAATATTGCTTTTAATTGATGTTTGTTCTTATAATGGACTCGAGCCTTTGAGGTCTTACTGCTTAGAGTGCTCTTAATGTACAGTCAGTCTACACAGAAAGTTCGTGCTGATTATATGCAGCTCAGAGGATTTCAAAACATCTCCCTAGAAGCTTTGCCTTTCTCCTCAGAATTCCCAGATGAATTTCCTGGAGACTGATTTTCAACAGAGTCTCCTGTCGGATATGGATTTTGCACAGAAGTGAGATGCATCAAAAGCGGTGAGGGAGATGGTCCTGATTCCACCACACAGAGGAACCAAAGCAGCCTCTTCCCAGACACCACCAGTGTTGTGCAGGCATGAAGCACTCCCTCACCCTTCTCCCCTGTGCTTTCCTGGCCATTCTTCCCTCTGGTTTCATCCTTCACGTTTGGCTGGGCTTATTTCAGAGGTCCTGGGCCCTCTCTCTTGGAATTTCTACTAAATTCACTGGATTAGTTTGGTGTGCAGCTTTCTTGTACCTCTTCAGCATTTGGTGGGGTTAATTCATTTTTTTTGGGGGGGGGGTCCTTATTACTACTTTATTTTTTATTTAATTTTTATTTTATCTTATAGTTGATCTACAACGTTGGGTTAGTTTCAGGTGTACAGCAAAGTGATTCAGTTATACACATACATATACCTTTTCTTTTTCAGATTCTTTTCCCATAGAGGTTATTAAAACTATTGAATAGAGTTCCCTGTGCTATACAGTAGGTCCTTGTTGATTATCTATTTTATATATAGTAGTCTATATATGTTATGATGGGGTTAATTCTTAAAAATGTGTTCACGCCAATGCAATGCCACATGTAGGCCTCAGTCTCGTTGGGGTCCTTCCCCTGCACCCTCACTTGTGGGGTCTGTACCAGCCCTCTCCCATCTCACCCAACATGAAGAATGACTGAAATGGAAAACACAGTATCAGTGATGCAGGAGGAGTAGCCAAGATGGTGCAGTAGGAAGACCCTGAGCTCACCTCCTCCCTTGGGTACCAAAATCACAGTTACCTACAGAGCAGCTATTGATGAGAATGACCTGGAGACTAGCAGAAAAGAGTTCCCACAACAAAAGCAGGAACCACAACAAGATGGGTAGGAAGGGCAGAGATGCTATACCGCAAGACCCCAGGAGGGCAACCCACAAACAAGAGGAAAATTACAACTGCAGATTCTCTCCAAGGAGCAAGCCCCACAGGCTCCCCAGCCTGGGGATCCTGCACCAGGAAGATGAGCCCCCAGAACATTGGGCTTTGAAGACCAGCAGGGCTTGTGTACAGAACACTGCAAGAGCTATAGGACAAATGCTCCCTCATGAGCACACACAAAATCTCACACACTCAGAGACCCAGCACAGAGACAGGAATTTGAAAGGAGCCTGGGTCAGATGCCCTAGCTGATCTTGGAGAGACTCCTGAGAGGAAGGAGGCATCAGGACTCCCCCAGGGACACACATGTTAGTGGCAGCCATTTCTGTCAGCTTGTTCTACCACGAGGAGACTGGTGCTGGAAAGAGCCATTTTGCCCTCTAGTTTTTTAGTGCCCTGGGCTTACTCACCTACCAGCCAGTCAGCCCAGTCCCAGGACACCCAGGCCAAGCAGCCAGCTGCATGGGGTCCCAGCATCACTCACCAGGGGGATGGCACCAGTTGCAGGCTCCCCCAGGTCCCCAATCAAGTAGCCTCAGGACCCAGCACTGCTCGCCAGCAGCCAACAGCCTCCACAGGAGGCAGGACCTGACAGCCAACTGGCCAGGGACCAGCCCCACCTACCACCATGCCCACAGTAGTCAACCCCACCATCACAGAAGGGCCCATGCAGCTCACACAGATGGCACCCCTATATCATGTCACTCTGAGGACCAGAGCGGAGTGTGCTGCTAGACCCCATAAAATGAGGGGATAGAAAAATGTATTCAATGAAATGGAAACAAAAAAAAGCTGGGGTAGAAATACTTATACCAGACAAAATAGACTTTAAAACAAAGGCTGTAACCAGAGACAAAGAGGATATTACATATGATAAAGGAATTAATCCAACAAGAAGATATAATAATTGTAAACAGTTATGCACCTAACATAGGTGCATAATGTAAATGGGGTGTTATAGTCCTGTACTATGATTGCATTACTCTCAATTTCTTCCTTTATGTTTTTTAATATTTGCCTGGCCTTAAACAACACATTAAATCAGATGTGTGTGTGTGTGTGTGTGTGTGTGTGTATATATATATATATATATGATATTCCATTCAAAAGCAGCAAAATACCCATTTTTTTCAAGTACACATGGAACATTTTTCAGAATCAATCACATGCTAGGCCACAAAACAAGTCTCAGTAAATTTAAGAAGATGGAAATCATATCAAGCATCTTTTCTGACCCCAATGCTATGAGACTAGTTGAGACAATGGTATAAGAAAACAACTGCAAAAAATACAAACAAGTGGAGGCTAAACAATATGCTACTAAACAACCAATGAATCAGTGAAGAAATCAAGAGGAAAGCAAAGAATACCTGGAGACAAATGAAAATGAAACAAAATAATCCCAAATCTAGGGTCACAGAAAAAGCAGCTCTAAGAGGGAAGTTTATAACAATACAAGTATACCTCAGGAAACAAGAAAAATCTCAAAAGAAAAAAGAAATCTTTACACCTAAAGGAACTAGAAAAAGAAGGACAAACTAAATCCAAAGTCAATAGAAGGAAAGAAATAATAAAGATCAGAGTAGAAATAAATGAAATAGAGAAAAAAAAACAGAGGGCTTCCCTGGTGGCGCAGTGGTTGAGAGTCCACCTGCCGATGCAGGGGACACGGGTTCGTGCCCCGGTCCGGGAGGATCCCACATGCTGCGGAGCAGCTGGGCCCGTGAGCCATGGCCACTGAGCCTGTGCGTCCGGAGCCTGTGCTCCGCAACGGGAGAGGCCACAACAGTGAGAGGCCCACGTACAGCAAAAAACAAAAAACAAAAATTTTAAAAAAAACAGAAAAGATCAATAAAACTAAGAGATGATTCTTTAAAAAGATAAACAAAACTGATAAACCTTTAGCCAGACTCATCAAGAAAAAAAGAGAGAGGGCCCAAATTAATAAAATCAGAAATGAAATAGAAGTTACAAGCAACACCGCAGAAATACAAAGGATCACAAGAAACTACTATGTACAATTATACACCAAAAAGACGGACAACCTAGAAGAAATGGATAAATTCTTAGAAACACACAATCCCACATGACTGAATCAGGAACAAATGAAAAACGTGAATAGACCAATTACCAGTAATGAAATTGAATCATTAATTTTAAAAACTCCCAACAAAGAAAGTCCAGGACCAGAGAGTCTCACAGGTGAATTCTACCAAACATTTAAAGAAGAGTTAATGCCTATCCTTCTCAAACTGTTCCAAAAAACTATAGAGGAAGAAAGGTCCAAGCTCATTCTGTGAGGCCAGAATCACCCTGATAACCAAAATGAGACAAAGACACTACAGAAAAATAAAAATTATAGCCCAATAGCACTGATGAACATTAATGCAAAAATCCTCAACAAATTATTAGCAAACCGAATCCAACAAGACATTAAAAGGGTCATACACCATGATCCACGATCATCACTGGGATTTATTCCAGTGATGCAAGGATGGTTCACTAATCAGTCAGTGTGATACACCACATCAACAAAGTGAAGAATAAGAATCATGTGATCATCTCAGTAGATGAAGAAAAAGCTTTTGACAAAAGTCAACATCCATTTATGATAAAAACTCTCAACAAAGTGGGTATAGAGGAATCAAACCTCAACATAATATAGGCCATATCTGATAAGCCTTCAGCTAACATCATACTCAACAGTAAAAGCTGAGAAACAAACCCACACTTATATGGTCAATTAACCTACAACAAAGGAGACAACAGTATACTATGGGGAAAAGAGCTTCTTTAATAAATGGTGTTAGGAAACTGGACAGCTACATGCAGAAGAATCACACTGGACTACTTTTCCACACCACGTACAAAAATAAATTCTAAATGGATTAAGGACTTAAATGTAAGACCTGAAAACGTAGAACTCCTAGAAGAAAACATAGCCAATAGGCTCTTTGACATCTGTCTTAGCCATACATTTTTTGGCTATGTCTCCTCCGGCAAGGGAAACAAAAGCAAAAATAAACAAAAGGGACTACATCAGACTGAAAAGCTTTTGTATATCAACACAACAAAAAGACTGCCTACTGAATGGGGGAATACATCTGCGAACTATATATCTGATAAGGGGTTAATATCCAAAAAACACAAATAACTCATACAACTCAACATCAAAAAATAAAAGATTTAAAAATAGGCAAAGGACTTGAATAGACAGATTCCAAAGAAGACATACAGATGGCCAACAGACACATGCTCAATATCACTAATCATCAGGAAATCCAAATCAAAACTACCATGAGATATCACCTCACACCTGTCATAACAGCCATTATTAAAAAGACAACAAATAACAAATACTGTCAAGGATGTGGAGTAAAGGGAACGCTCATGCACCATTGGTGGGAATGTAAATTGTTGCAGCCACTGTGGAAAACAGTATGGAGATTCCTCAAAAAAAATAAAAATAAAAATAGGACTACCATACAATCCAGCAATTCCAATTCTGTGTATAGTTCCAAAAAATCCCCTCAAAATCATTAATTTCAAAAGAAATATGCACCCCTATGCTCACTGAAGAATTATCTATAATAGCCAAGATACGGAAGCAACCTAAGTGCCCATCAAAAGATGAATGAAAAAAGAATGTGTGATATATATGTGTGTGTGTGTGTGTGTGTGTGTGTGTGTGTGTGTGTGTGTGTGTATATATATATATATATATATATATATGAAGAATGAAAGCTTGCTACTTGCAACAACATGGATGGACCTAGAGGGAATCATGCTAAGTGAAATAACTCAGAGAAAAACAAATACCATACGATTTCACTTATGTGGAATCTAAAAAACAAAACAAATGAACAAACATAACAACAGAAATAGAATCATACATACAGAAAATAAACACAGGGGACAGGGATAGGGAGATGAGTGAAATAGGTGACGGAAATTAAGAGGTACAAACTTTCGGTAACAAAATAAATGAGTCATAAGGATGAAATGTATAGCATGGGGAATATAGTCAATAATAATGTAATATATTTGTATAGTAACAGATGGTGACTAGACTTACTGTGGTGATCATTTGTAATATATCAAAATATTGAATCACTATATTATATAACAAGAACTAACAGAGTGTTGTCAGTCAATTATACTTCCAAAACAAACAAACAAAGAAATTTATAGAAAAAGAGATCAGATTTGTTGCTACCAGAGGCAGGATGTAGGGGAGGGGGAATCGGATGCAGGTGGTCAAAAGGTATAAAGGTAAGATAAATAAGTACTAGGGATGTAATGTACAACATGATTAATATAATTAACACTGATGTATGTTATACATGAAAGAAGTTAAGAGAGTAAATCCTAAGAGTTCTCATCACAAGGAAAACATTTTTTTCTTTTCCTCTTATTTTGTATCTATATGAGATGATGGATGTTCACTAAACTTGTGGTAATCATTTTATGATGTTTGTAAGTCAAATTATTATGCTGTACATCTAAAACTTATACAGTGCTGAATGTCAATGATATCTTAATAAAACTGGAAGAAAAAAAAGAAAAGAAATAATATTATCTAATTCAACAGGATACACAGGAGGCAGGAAACACTCTCTTTTACCTAAGTCTAGAAAGTATCTTCCTAATAGAAAAGGTTATAACCACAGAGATAAACCAATTATAAGAAAGATTATTTTCCTATCTGAATCATAAACATGGCTCCAATTTCTGGCTTGCGCTTTTAATGTTCATAGCTTCCCATATTTTACACACACACATACACACACACACCAGCCACTGTATCTGGCTCAATGCATCATTTGATTTCACCAGCCACTGTATCTGGCTCAATGCGTCATTTGATTTCATGTCTTGGAACACCAAGATGTACTCAACTCAGGCAGCCCAACTGCCCTAGTGCAAGATCAGGCTTAGGAGTAAGGGGAAAGCAAAAGGGATGGGGAAGTAGTTTAAATTCCAATAAAGGAGCAGAAAGCTAGAAACATTACTTGGATCCCACC
Organism: Delphinus delphis; assembly: GCF_949987515.2. Classification (NCBI taxonomy): domain Eukaryota; kingdom Metazoa; phylum Chordata; class Mammalia; order Artiodactyla; family Delphinidae; genus Delphinus; species Delphinus delphis. The sequence continues at coordinate 48,606,285 of NC_082692.2, read as the reverse complement.
CCCTACAGCTTTCTAAACATTTTGGTATTTCTTCAAAATAATGGATATTGTAAATCAAAGTCAGGAATCCAAATACTACAGAGGCCCAGGAGATAAGTGATGGATCCTGAGTCAGGGGCCTTGGGTGGTCGCAGCACAGGGCACTGTGCAATCTAGAAACATCCTCCATTATCCGATGGCATTTGTCTTGGCTTTTGTCCCACAGCAATATACCCTGCACTTGCTATATAATAGAATTCCTGAAGTTCACCCTTGGCCCAGTGTGTTATGAATATTCTATCTGGGCAGGCGCAGAGTGAATTCTAACATCCAGCTGGGAACTCCAGCTGCCACGTCTCCTTCTTCCTTGCCAGCTTCAGGTCTTTGCTCAAATGTCCCTTTTCAGGCAGACCTTCCCTGACCTCCTCTGCCAGCAATTCCCCTTCCCTGCTCTACTCTTCTCCATAGTTCTTCTCATCTGACTTAATATAACTGTTATTTATGTGTCTGCCTCTCCTTCCTTTCGGAAACAATCTTTGTAAGGGTAGAAATTCGGTCCATTTTTTTTACTGCTCTATCTTCAGCACCCAGAACGGTAGCTGGCACAGAGCAGATGCTCAACTACTTGTGGGTCGGATGAAAGACTTCATCCTTGACCGGGAGATGTCAAGAGCGACTGGCCCCATCCAGGTCTTCCAGCTGCTAATGGAGGAATGACAGAACACAAGAAGCTGAGAAGTCCACAAGATGAAAATGAACCCTAAGAGCAGCAATGAAGCCCCCACTACACCTCTCCTGATAATGGAATCAACTGCTTCGTAAGGGATGTGTGTTGTCATGGTGACACAAGGCAAGAGAATGGAGAAGATGGGAGGGAGCAATAGCTATACCATTCGGAATGGTTTGCTTCTTCAAGATGGATTTAACACACTTCACAGCCTACGACCATGGGACAGCAGCCAGCTCTAAGTTAGTACCTAATGCTTAAGGTTTGCAAATCAGACTATCTGCCCTGGAGAAATAGTAGGGAGGGCTCAAGTCCCACAGGTGGCGATGGGGCCAGAGTGGTGCTGTGATACAGTGAAGTGAGGGTCAGAATGGACTTGGTCTGGCTTCCAGTCCCAGCCACGCTGATTCCAGCAGTGAAAAGCTGGAAGAAGGACCTCAGCTCTCATCTCCTCTGAGGAAAGAATTCAGCAAAGGGACCAATACTGTGAAAGAGATAAAAGCATTTATTAGAAGCAGAGCACGTGTGAAAAAAACACATGGGCAGACTCAGAGTGAGTTACACGCCATAGGGGTGGCTTAGATTGTTTATATAGGGGCAGTTTTCCAGGTGTTTTTTTTTTTTCCTGGCCTATCATTTCCACATTTGGTCCTGGTGTGGGCATGCATCTCTCAGCCAAAATGGATTCCAGCTGGCACAGGCCCTAGACTGAGGGCCTGTGTCTGGCCGGGAAATCCACAAGAGTACACCCAATCAGGGCCCAATGCTCCCGCTGGTATCCCATCTCAGAGCAACAGCAGGAGGTCAGCTACAGCTGCTCAGTCTGGGGTCTATCTCCTACCTCAATGCCATGGACCACGTTGCCTCGTTTGCTCAGTAAGGTACATACTGTAGTTCATTTACTGCTCACCCTATCTCTGAACCCATCACTTCATTTGAAGCATTTTTTGAGAATGCCTACCAGGTACAAAGCATTGTACCAGGTACCATAGGGAAGAGAGCAGAGAATCAAGTACCTGCCCTCAAAAACTGAGTTATTCTTTGGAACGCTGAGATTGCTGGCTTGTATGAGCCTCTGAGTTGTATCTGGGTCAGGGGACCTATGGTGAAACCCGGGCCGAGAGAACTGTGTCTTTCATATCTGCCTTCATTGGTCCCTTTTAAATCTTTATCTATATTCGCATGTCCAGGAATGCTAGAGACGCCTATTTCATCATTATTTTGTTTTAAGAAAGCTGTGTACTAGAATCAGCGCAGGGCTTACTGGCTTTTTGTGACCCCAGGCCTTCCAGAAAATTAATACAATTACGTTGTTAAGCACTCCCAAATGTGACTGAATCATTATATTCACTACGCCCAAAGGCAAGGAGCCCAAAAGAGAATCTACAGTTTTATAGGAAGGTGCCATAACACCCCGTGACCACTATCACCCCCAAAATAAGACTACCCACCAAGTAAATCAGGTCACATGTGAAGGGAGTGGTTACTAGAACCTTTCAAACCAATACACAAAAAAAGATGGGAGAATGTAAACTAAGAACCATTTTGAACAAGAGTTGGGTGGGTGGAAAATGACTGGTAACAGGCTAAATCTGAACTTGTAGAGTGACTGCCAAGTCAAAGGCCAGCATCCAGAAACAGTCACAGGAGCCGTAATGGGTCAGCACCACACTGACATTTACATGGAAGGTACTGCTCAGAGGTCAGGGGATCTTTACATGGCAATCTCCTTAGATGGTGTAGTGCTACACACTCCATTTTGAACATGTCCAGAGACGGGAGGTAAAAGAAGGCAAAGGGATAAGAATTGGCTATGATACCTAGAGAAGAGGTTAAAAATAATACTTCTTAATTAAAGAAATGAGACATAGTCAGGACTATGTCTGCAAAGAAACAATCCAAAGCAAGAGCTTGGGGAGGTTGGTACCTTCATCTAACAGCTACTAAGTCCACCCACCAGAGACAAGATTTCTCCTCCTAGGGGAAAAAAAACACCAGCAGCATATTGTGGACATGGCAAATCTGAGTGCTGAGATCAGAGATTCCTCCTGAAGGAAGACGTTGGCAAAAAGGAGAAGCTGCGATCTCCTGGGTGGGACAGTCAACACGAGGTTACATAAACCCCTAGGCAGAGTGGTACAAAAGCAACCCCTCAACAGCCCTCTCCTGTCATCTTGTTCTGAGATGCAGAGGGAGAAAGAAACAAATAAATCCAATTTCCAATAACATTTTTTAAAATAAATTTATTTATATTTGTTTGTGTTGGGTCTTCATTGCTGCGTGCGGGCTTTCTCTAGTTGCGGTGAGTGTGGGCTACTCTTCGTTGCAGTGTGCAGTCCTCTCATTAAGATGGCTTCTCTTGTTGCGGAGCATGGGCTCTAGGTGCGCAGGCTTCAGTAGTTGTGGCACAGGGGCTCAGTAGTTGTGGCTTGAGGGCTCTAGAGCGCAGGCTCAGTAGTTGTGGTGTGCACGGGCTTAGTTGCTCCGTGGCATGTGGAATATTCCTGGACCAGGGCTCGAACCCGTGTCCCCTGCATTGGCAGGTGGATTCTTAAGCACTGCGCCACCAGGGAATCCCCTCCAATAACATTTTTGAACAGTGACATCACAGCCTTACATTTTGAAGTGCTAAGTAGTTGCCCCCTAGCGTGACAACACAGAATCAATACCATTTTTCAATTTACTTCACAAAACAGAAAAATTGAGCATTTCCTAAAAGATACAGCAAGAAATACTAGCAAGAAAAACTTAGTTTCAATGTGTTTGTATATTAAAGTAATTGAATAAAAAACATGGGGCAGGGACAAAATGATTCTTGTATTAAAAATTGCCTTCTCAAAAACCTCACCAAGCAGTATCATACAATGAAGAACTTAAAAGGACTTAACCTTTCTGCTTGACCCATGGGAGAATTAAATTATATCTTCCCAACCTGATTTCTCCCATGAAATCTATTCTGTTTAGGATGAAGGTCAAGTACCAAGTAAGAATGATTTAGTGCTGCCCTTCAAACCCAATTCCATAATCACACTCTTGTCTCAAAATACCAGCCGGACATCAAAGATGAAAAGAAAAAATGACACCAAAAAATGCAGCCACACTCTCAAGAAAATTATGAAGCTAGAATAGGACCATTTCAAATTCTATCATCCTCAAGTACAAATAGCATTTTCATTCATCAAATACTAAGCAAACACAGAGTCCATAGCTGGCCCCACTGTTAGCAGCATCTCACCTTTCACACTGAGCAGCGGAACTTGACTTCTTTTGAAAAGCTGCAGTGCTTACATTAAATTCTTTTCTTTCCCTTTCTGCCCATGCATAATAGTCACTTGACTCCAGAGAAAGGAAAATTTGACAACCCATGGCATTACTGAAAATTCTTCAAAAACAGGCAGGACCAAAATAGCACAGAGGACAAGGAGAGCAACCGTTTGGTCTATAACATAAACCTATCAAAAGTGTGGAATGGAAAAAGAAATAGTCTTTATTGATTATTACCTGCACAATGATGAACCAGGAGAGTTTGGGAGGAGGAAGATGTCATTTAAATAGAAGCCCTAAATCAAGTTTGAGCTAGGCAAGACAACTGCACATTAAAGGAATTTTTTCCGCTGCTCTCTCTTCTAAAGCATTGTTGAGGCATGCCAGAGATTAAAATTATTCTTCATGGATAAATCTGGGTTTTAATTAAATAAAGATGAATTAACCAATATAAGTTTATTGAGTACCAACTATGTGCTCTGCTTTCTACTACATCTTTACAAAGTAATAGAGGAAATGTTGTTTGGTTCTAACTAGGGTCATCAGACACCTTGGTGTCAGAAGCTAAATTATAGGGCAAAACAGCAAAATGTAAGTTGTCTCCAGGTAGTACATGACATAACTTATGGTTGTGTGATCAGAAGCGGTATAAATTCAAAGGAACAGGATGGCACCATGAACTTGGCAGACTGAGATGGACCTTGACATAAGGTTAAAAGTTCTGGCACTTTTGCAGGAGAAGAAAGAACAAAAGAGTTGGGGAAGGATCACAGGAACAGAGCCTGAAGGCAGAACGCCTTGAATCCACTTTAGGAAGCAGACAGAGTGCAGCTGGCTTGGCAACTCCCTTGAGGCCAGTTCACAGCTGCTCAGGTCTAGTTCAGGACATTTTATATATTAGGGGCTACACATCTATGTGACTATCTGCCTAACACCCTTCTTCTCATGCTCATGGCAATGGACAAGTTTACCTACCTCTTCACCTGTTGTTTCTTTCTTTCTTTTTTCTCCTTATGATTGAGCATCTTAACCATTTTTAAGTGTATGCTTCAGTGGTACATTCACATTGTTGTGCAAACATCACTACCATCCATCTCCAGATTCTTTTTTAGCTTGCAGAACTGAAACTCTGTACCCATTCAGCAATAACTCCCCACCCGGCTTCCCCCAGCCACTGGCAACTACCATTCTACTTTCTTTCTTCTTTTATATATAAAAAAAAAATCTCCTATTTTCTCCTGTGCCCCAGCCTCCAGTAATCACCATCCTACTCTCTGTTACTGTGAGTTTGGCTTTCTTTTTTTTTTTGGTAAGATCATGCAGTATTTGTATTTCTGTGTCTGGTTTATTTCAGTTAGCATAATGTCCTCCATGTTCATCTATGCTGTCACTAATGGCACAATTTCCTTCTTTTATAATGCTGAACAATGTTCCATTGTGTTTGTATACATCTCACCACATTTTCTTTATCTATTCATCCATCGACTGACACTTAGATTGTTTCCTATTGTGAATAATGCTGCAATGGACATGGGAGTGCAGACATTTCTTTGAGGTAGTGATTGTATTTCTTCTGGATATAGACCCAGAAGTGAGATTGCTGGGTCATATGGTAGTTCTATTTTTAATTTTTTGAGGAAACTCCATACTGTTTCCCATAATGGTTGTACTAATTCACATTCCCACCAACAGTGCACAAGGGATTCTTTTTTCTACCTTTGCCAACACTTGTTATTTCTAGTCTTTTTGATAAATGCCATCCTAACAGGTGTGAGGTGATATTTCATTCTGGTTTTGATTTGCATTTCCCTGATGATTAGTGATGTTGAGCATCTTTTCATGTACTTGTTGGCCATTTGTATGTCTTCTTTGGAAAAAGTCTAATCAGATACTTTGCCTATTTTTTAATTGGGTTTTGTTTTTGTTTTTTTGTTTTTGCTATTTAGGTGTAAGCGTGAACTTACATATTTTGGATATTAACATCTTACCAGATACATGGCTTCAAATATTTTCTCCTGTTCCGTAGGTTGCCTTTCCATCTTGATTGATTCCTTTGCTATGTAGAAACTTTTCATTTAGTCCCACTTGTCTACTTTTGTTTCTGTTGCCTGTGTTTTGGGTGTCAAATCCAAAAGATCATTGCCAAGACCAATGTCAAGGAGTTTTTACCCTATGTTTTCTTCCAAGAGTTTTACAGTTTCAGATCCTACATTTAAGTCTTTAATCCATTTTGAGTTGATTTTTGTGTATGGTGTGAGATAAAGGTCCAATTTTATTCTTTTGCATGTGGACATTCAGTTTTCCAACACTATTTATTGAAGAGACTATTACTTTTCCTATTGTGTATTCCTGACACCTTTGTTGAAAATTAGTTGACTGCATCTGCATGGATTTATATCTGGGCTCTTGATTCTGTTTCATTGATCTATGTGTCTGTTTTTGTGACAGCACCATACTATTTTGATTAATATAGCTTTCTAATATAGTTTAAAATCAGGAAATGTGATGCTTCCAGCTTTGTTCTTCTTAATCAAGATTGCTTTAGCTATTTGGGGTCTTTTGTGGTTCTATATGAATTTTAAGAAATGTTTTCCTATTTCTGTAAAAAATGAAATTGGAATTTTGATAGAGGTTGAATTGAATCTGCAAATCACTTTGGGTAGTATGGACATTTTAACAATATTAATTCTTCCAAACTACGAGCATATGATAGTTTTCTGTTTAGTTGTGCCTTCTTCATTTCTTTCCATCAACATTTTACGTTTTTCAGTGTACAGATCTTTCACCTCATTGGTTAAATTTATTCCTAAATATTTTATTCTTTTTGATGTTACTATAAATGGGATTTTTTTCTTAATTTCTTTTCCAGATAGTGTCTTTTAATATCTTTTTCAGATAGCTTGTTGTTAGTATATAGAAACACAACTGATTTCTGTATGTTGATTTTGCATCCTGCAACTTTACTGAGTTTATTAGTTTTAACAATTTTTTGGTGGAGTCTTCAGGGTTTTCTATAAATCAGATCATATATTCTGCAAACAGAGACAATTTTACTTTTTCCTTTCTGAAATGGATGCCTTTTATTTCTTTTTCTTGCCCAATTGTTCTGTCTAGGACTTCCTCTACCATACTGAATAGAAGTGATAAGAGCAGGCACCCTAAGATCAAGTCCTGATCTTAAAGGAAAAGCTTCCAGCTTTCCACTATTGAGTATGATGTTAGGTGTGGGCCTATCATTTACGGCCTTTATTATGTTGAAGTACATTCTCTTTTTATATCATTCATTTAGAGTTTTTATCACAAAATGATATTGAATTTTGCCAAATTCTGCACCCATTGATATGATTATATGATTTTTATCCTTCATTTTGTTAATGAATTTTGTATCACAATTATTGATTCGTATATGTTGAACCCAAGTGTACCTTGCATCCCAGGGATAAACCCCACTCGATCATGGTGTATGATCCTTTAATGTGCTGTTGAGCAGACATTGTTGATTGGCTAAAGTAACAGTCATCCTAACCTGTACTAGAGTGCTGCCTCTTACAACAGAGGCTGGTAAGCTAGTTGCTTGTTTTCCCAGACTCCCTCACAGGTAGAGACATTCACATGGCTCCATTTTGGCTGACAAGTCATAAAGGAAAGTCTAGTGTGGGCTTCCAAAAAAAGTAGGTGAAAAAGATAGGAGGAAGAAGCAATTGTGCTAAACCATGCAAGCACTTCTCTTCTTGCCTTGAATATGTACATGAACCTTGGACCTCTCTGGCAGCCATCTTACAATGAAGAGATAACAAGCAAGAACATGAAAAGTCCATCCAGGGAAGACAGAGTGAAAAGGTAGAAGGTCACTCATGCTGTAATTGAAATAATGGTTCAACCTTAACTCCAGATTTTTTGTTGTAATAGTAAATAAGTATTAAGCCACCATTAGTTTACACTACTTTGTTGTCTGCAGCCAAAAACATTCCTAACAAATTTACCTGCCCTCATCCTCCATAATGCCAAGTCTACAAGGATGCCTCAGGAGAAGCTATATGCTTCATGCCTTTACTCTCAAACTACAGTTAACTGTTCAACCATGAGGCCCTGACACAAGTTCCTTCCTGGGATTTTTTAAACTGAATCTAGGAAGGAAACTCAGTCCTCTCACATGGCTAGAGTCTTATAAAATGTTAAACTTGGGTCACAACAGCAATGGTTTTTGCACTGAATAGAATGCCTGTCTACAGTGAGAAACGTAAGTGTCAATGTGCACATAAAGGAAACGCGAAAGAAAGTCCTGGTGGGACTCAGTTCTCTGGTGCTGGCTGCTCCCGAGCCCAGCTGCATTGGTGCCCTTTCTATAGTTTGCTGGGTCAACCATTCTTTGAATTCTCATAAATCTGCCTTTTGGCCTAAATTAGTTTTGAGTTAGCTTTCCTTAATTTATAACCCCCAAAATGTAAACTATATATAATATTTCATATTCTTCCCAGAAGAACTTTCTTATGTGTTTTCCCTTAAACTAATATGAGATGCAAGTATGAATTTTCCACAAGGTCAAAGTATAAGAAGAAGGTAGAGTTAATCTTTTCTCCTAAATCAGGCTGGGAAATACTATTATTATTCTGGGTTCAAATTCTAGCTCTATCCTTAGCACTTTAGTGACCTTGGGTAAGTTATTTAACCTCTCTGGGCCTCAGCTTACTTATCTATAAAATAAGGATGACAACTGTAACTAACTCAGAGTGTTTCTAAGAATTAAATAAATCAATACATATAAAGAACTTAGGACAATGTGAGGTAATAAGGGCTCAATAAATGTGAATATTCTTAGGCCTACCTCAAAATCCTAAAAATAATGAGATACGTGATCCATGAAAGATAATAAATGAACTTTCAGCCGTGGGTCCAACAAATTAATCTTTTAAGAATCTACTGTTTTTGTAGCACTTCATAGTGCTTAAAATAGTGCCTGATACTAATTCTTAAAATAAACCTATTAAGTAGCTTATAAGTATAATCATTCTAGAGGCAAGTAAACCAAAGATTCAGGAAATTTAAATAGTATGTCCACTAGGGCATAACTAGAATTTGAACCCAAGGTTGTATGAATTATAAGACTCAACTTTTCTCATAAAACCATACAGCTACAGGATAAGAATACATTCAATATTTTGGTTCTGGGTAGTAAAGTAGAACAATTATAGTAGACTAATAGGGTCTAAAATTATATTTTAAAGCAAAAATTAAGTACAGATAAAATGGCCCTTGCAAAATCTCTTAATTCATCTATAAATTTCTAGCACTTGGGTCCTTAAAAGCACAAACGCCAAGAATTTATTTTTTTAGTTTTTCTCTTTTTTTGGTTTTAAAAAATCTTTGAGGGAGGGAGTACATGGAGCCCCATGGGGCAAAGGGACATCTTTTTGTAAGTTCTTTTTTTGTTGAATTGGTGTAGCTGAATCTGTGCCAGTAGAATATATAGTGTGACTTCATGGTGACCACTACTCAGGAGAGCACAGTCTTCATTGAATAGCATGGCTACCCACTCTGGATACAATCATTTAACTTCCCTTCCACCTTCAGGAAGGATGAAACAGCTGACTCAAGGTCAGGGAGAGAAAAAAAGAGAAAAGTACAAATATTCAAATATTTCTGTTTCCTCAAAAGAGTTAAGTAATTACATATTTGCCTTCTCACTCTATGGACATATACTGCCTTCATACATCTTTATGTTTTAATAAATTTTGACATTTTAGCTAATATTGTCTGTTGAGCACATATGTTTATTACCACTCCGGCTCAAAATCCCACAAATCATAACAGTAGAAAAAAATTTTAAGGCCAAAAAAGAAAACCACACGAAGAAGAGGAGAAAAACAATGATTGAATTTTGAAAGCTGGAGAGGAATTGAAATTAGCAGACCAGATGAAGTGTTTCAGCAATGAGGAACCCCCTTTCCAAGAGGGTCTGTACCGCCAGCCCCCAAAGGACTCAGGATGGGGCGCAATGGATATGGATGAAAGATGTAAGTTAAGCAGAGAATAAGGGAATGGTTGGAAGTCAAAAAACAACCAGATCCCCTAGACTCCCTCCACCAAACTCCCTTATGCTGTCAAGCTACATCACACACCCAAGGGCATCTTCTTGGCAGGAGTAACAATGGTTCCAGGCAGCCCCCTTCCTGGGGCCCCGAATGTTCACAGGACACACCTGAGCAGTCTTTGCCCCACCAAACTCAGGCTATATCCTCCCATTTAACTGGATCTTTCCTTTCTCTCTGCAGCATGCCCTGTACAGCAACTTATTCTTCACTGCCCTGCACAGCCTGTCCTCAGACACACATTTCAGTCTTGCAGCTGACTTGGAATTTTCTGTATTTTGCTACCTAGCACCTTGGATGAAACAGAATTTAATATCCTATCACACTTACATAATCAAATATTATAAACCGAAATACTGTTTTTTAAAAACATCATGACACACCTATAATAGGGGAGGTGTCTGCCTTGTCGTGAGGGGAAGAGCTAAATCCTTATTTGCCAAAGGAGAACATTAATAGATAATACCTAAAACTGAAAAATACATCAAGAAATGGGAGTATACATCGACAGATGAATGGATAAAGAAGATGTGGAATATATATATTCCATATATATATGCAATGGAATATATATATATATATATACACATACACACAGATATGCAATGGAATACTAATCAGCCATAAAAACGAATGAAATAATGTCATTTGCAGCAACATGGATGGACCTAGAGATTACCATACTAAGTGAAGTAAGTCAGAAGAGAAAGACAAGTATCATACAATATCACTTATATGTGGAATCTAAAATACAACACAAACAAACATATCTACAAAATAGAAAAAACCTCACAGACATAGAGAACAGTCTTGTGGTTGCCAAGGGGGAGGAGGGTGGAGAAGGGAAGGATTGGGGTTTGGGGATTAGCAGGTGCAAACTATTATATATAAAATGGATAAAAAACAAGGTCCTGGGCTTCCCTGGTGGCGCAGTCGTTGAGAGTCCGCCTGCCGATGCAGGGGACACGGGTTCGTGCCCCGATCCGGGAAGATCCCACATGCCGCGGAGCGGCTGGGCCCGTGAGCCATGGCCGCTGAGCCTGCGCGTCCGGAGCCGGTGCTCTGCAAAGGGAGAGGCCACGGCAGTGAGAGGCCCGCGTATCACAAAAAAAAAAAAAAAAAAAAAAAGGTGCTACTGTATAACACAGGAAACTATATTCAATATCTTGTGATAAACCATAATGGAAAAGAATATTTACAAAAGAATATATATGTATAACTGAATCACTTTGCTGTACAGCAGAGGTTAACACAACATTGTAAATCAACTATACTTCAATAACAAGAAAAAGAAGTAGGAGTATAAGCTTGTTTTTTGGAAACATGGAGATTAAACAGAAGAAACAGCTCTAAAAGCTGGAAGCAGTTGGCTCTGGAAACTAGGAAAGGAGCTGAGAGGGCTACTGTCATTCATGGTGAGTTTTGCAGGACTGTGTGATTTTAAAATTATATGTAACCTTGAAAAAATAAAAATCAGACAAAATAAAATACATATGCAGTAATCTGTTCCCTCTCCTAGTTGCTAACTCCGTGTTCAGTTTTGCTTTCACATCCAACGTGGGTAAGTCACATCAGGATGTCAGAGTGATTAACCACAAGTGGACACTTTAAACAAGCCTGAGAAAATCCACACTGAAATACTATAAACTAGGAGATGACACATCAGTCCATAAAGTCTTTCCCAAATGTATTCTTTCACACAGTGAGGTTCTCTAATATATCAAAAATGACTCAATCGGTTTTTAAATGTGACTTACATATAGCTTTACAGCAATATATTCATTGAATGTAGAAAAGAAGGGCTGTATTCAATCTGCAATTTCCACACTATCACACTGAAGATGATGTGATTATGTGAGATTACTACCTTAAAAAACTTGAAACAGTCACTGGTTATATTTCAATCAAAATACCCACTTTTCAAAATTTTTTGAATGAGGTGATCAATCCGTTATGATATCGCTTAAAGCTTATGAGTTAAAATGAGTACTCTGTGAATGATTTTCTCACCTTTACAGTAGCTCTGAAACACAGATTCACAAGCATTATTAGAAGTGTGATCAACCCCACTGAGGACTGTGGCAAATATAGGGCTTTAGTAAAGCTGACTGTTGAAACCTGCATTCACTGTCAACATTCAGCCGTTTTCCCCTCGTCCACAAAGATTGCCCTCAGATCACACCTTGTTTGATAACTTCCACAGCCCTGGATATTCTGGAGTTGTTCAAAACACTCAACTTAAATTTGTTTTTCATTACATCATAGTGACTTTGGCTTCTTGTGTTTGACACACCATAGGTTTCAAATTATCTTTTTTCACTTCAAAGGAACATGTGTCTAGAAGTTCATTGCCTGTACTCACAAGATTTCCCATGTACATTTTCACAGATTTATAAAGATGCCTAGAACTACTGAAATCTCTGGGCATATGTCAACTGTGGACACCAAATTTCTACCATGAGCTTAGCTTAAAATTCACTACTGTACAAGGTCTAGTATACAGAAAGTTCTAAAATGGTATCATCAAATGTTATTCTTTTTATACTTTTAAGAAGGTAAATCATGTAATATTTAATATAGTTTTCAGGAAATTATTTCCAGGCACAGATAGTAATTGAAATAATTGGAGTGGCTAAAATCAAAATTTTTCAGATAGTGCCAGTAGGCAGCATTAGCATGTTTTTATAAGGCTTTTTTCATTATCCAACACATGTTTAAGGCTGTACATTAAATTCATTATCATTTTTTTCCTTATTAGAAAGCTTTATCCAACTGTCCTGGGGTATTCCACACTATATGTGTAGGCTTAAAAATCATTCTCCTAATCAGTGATAAAAATGAACAAAATCAGTTAACACAATATTGTAAATCAACTACACTTCAATAAAAAAACTAAAATAAAATAAAATAACAAAAAAAATAAAATGAACAAAATCAAATCAGCAATGAATAATACATCATCATTATCATCAACAATGACATGAGGCAATGGTCCCACATTTCCAGCAATATAGGTGCCATAAATGATCTCCTTTGAGCTAAAAGAATATAGCAAAATTTGGCATTAACTCCCCTTCCCGAGAAAGCAGTGCAGTGTAACCAGGAAATGCTAAAATGTCTCACCAGCACCTCTCAAGTGTGAGGTTCCAGTGAGAAAGTGGGTAAGAGTGTGTCAAGAAAGATAGGAAACCCTACTTGGAATCAAGTCATCCCTCCTATCCACAGCACTCAGGCCACAGGTCCTTAACCAGGAAAGACACTCCAGGCGCCATCACTGAAACTGGGGACAAAGAACTTCGAGAAAAGTCAGCTGTGCAGGGATGGAGTACATGCCCCCTCCCCTCTAACAGGCCCTGAGCCCACAGCATCACTGTACCTCCCTTCTCACAGGATGCCCATGCCCCCTGAGCAAGGAGAAGCCTTGAAAGCCCAAAGGGCAAGGAAGGCAAGGATGACACATGAACATACTCCCTCAAGTTGATAAATCAAGTGATAGAAATGATATGATAACATAGACAGATGCCCAAAGGCAGCTGATAAAATTCAGCATCCATTCCTAATTAAGACACTTTAAAAAATTGGAATAGCAGACACTTCTATAACATAATATCCTTAATAGTGAGAGTTGAAAAAATCCTCATGGAAAGAAAGATTTCAAAAAATCAAGGATGAAGGCTGGAAGTTTTAGCCAATTCAGAATAAGAAAATGAAGTAAGTGGCAAACATTTTTTGGAGGTTATTGGCAACATGCATCAAAAGGCCTTTGACTAACCACTTCCACGTCTAAGACTTTACCATTTGAGATAAGCCACCAGGGGTGTGCACACATGCCTAAGGGCCTGTCACAATGGGAGGTGACACAGATGTAAACACCGAATAAAAGTAACTGCAAAGGAACGTGTGTGTGTGTGTGTGTGTGTGTGTGTATGTGTGTGTGTGTGTGGTCCAGCTAACTGTTAATACTATGCAGTCATTAAAAATGTTACCCAAACTACATAAGGATATGGGTAAATGATTACTATATTTTAAGTATTGTAAAATAAGCTGAATAACAGTATGCTCTTCATTCTGTAAAAAAACAAACAAACAAAAAACAATGCCCACGTCTACCTATGCACAGACATACATAGAACAATGTGCCTAAATTTTTAACAGTCAACAGTACAAAATTATAAGTAATTTCTAATCTTTGTACTATTTAAGTATTTTCCAACCTTTATCTAGAGTAGACAAATATTCCTCATAAATTCTGGAAGAGCAGTAAATATGAAGTGGTTTTGAAGCATCACAGTAGGGTCTGTGCCAAGCCAGGCAGCAGGCTGGAATTTGGTAAAGTCCCAAAGAAAAGGCTTCCTCCAAGTGACACGACTGAAATAGACGCAAAGACAAGACCATGCTGAGTACCGAATGCTTGGAAATTCTCGGTAACCCAGGAGGAAATAATTAGAAAACACACAAACACAGGATAATGGCTAGATCATCATGTTAAAAGCCAAGAAAGACCTTGTCAGATGCCTTTTAAAAGAGGCTGTGAAGCAACCTAAACGTCCATCAACAGATGAATAGATAAAGAAGATGTGGTACATATACACAATGGAATGTTATTCAGCCATAACAAAGAATGAAATAATGCCATTTGCAGCAACATGGATGGACCTAAAGATTATCAAACAAAGTGAAGTAAGCCAGACCAAGAAAGACAAACACCACATGATATCACTTATATGTGGAATCTAAAAAAAAATAGTGATACAAATGAACTTATTTACAAAACAGAAAGAGACTCACAGACTTAGAAAACAAACTTATGGTTACCAAAGGGGAAACATGGCAGGGGAGCGATAAATTAGGAGTTTGGGATTAACATATACACACTACTATATACAAAATAGATAATCAACAAGGACCTACTGTATAGTACATGAAACTCTACTCAATATTCTGTAATAACCTATATGGGGAAAGAATCTGAAAAAGAATGGATAAATCTACATGTATAACTGATTCACTTTGCTGTACAGCAGAAAGTAACACAACACTGTAAATCAACTATACGCCAATATAAAATAAAAAATTAAATTAAAAATAGAGGGTGTGATAGTTACCCCAGTTTCAACAACGCCCAAAAACCAGCGTGAAGGATGGCCTGGCAGGCTACGCTGTAGCATATTCTACTTCACAAGAAGGTGAAGGGAAAGATCACCAGAGGTGGGTACAAGATGCAGGGCAGTGGTGGTGTCTTTTGCACCTGTGCATCTGGCCGCAGGCCTTGGGAGAACTACAGCTAGAAACCAAGTGGCAGGGGCTCTGAAGAGGAGCGTGTCTGAATGATCACAATTCAAAAAGCAAAGCAAGGAAGTCCATGATAAAGTTCACCGTCTGCACATCATGAGACAGAACCCCACAGATTATAGGCATCACCTACTGGAAGAAGATGAAGATGCTTCCAGTAGACACATCTCTCTGTGCACAGAAAACAAGGCACTCCAGCCACGGAGGAGATGCATAGGAAAGCGGGTGCTTGGAGGCAAGACAGTGCAGTCTGAGACAAACCCGAAGAAAGAGGTTTAAATAAAAGGTGGAAACTGCCCCCAAATGTCTCTTGTCCAGAAAATAGATTGGGTTGTTCAGAAAGGCTCCTCAGAATTTCATGAAGATTTTAAAGCATAATACACATTTATTGACTCAGCAAAAATATATGTATACTTTAAAACTTCCTAGTTCTGGTTCATGCCTTGTTCATGAGTTCTAAGAATAGAGTTCCAAGAACAGAGGTGAAACTCTTTAGATCAAAAAAATGAGGTCAAAAGTCTAACATGCTTTCAAATAAGATATATTTTTCAATCTTAAAAACAAGTCTCTGGCCCCTCTACCCACTAGATTCCACCAGCAACCTCCACTCTTGCAGTTGTGACAACCAGAAATGTCCCAGAGGAGGGGCAAAATTCCCCTCCCCCCATTTGAGAACCACATACCTAGCAGCATTTTGACCACACACTGGGATATTTCAAAGTCTGTATATTATAGACAGTTATTGGGGACTTTATAAACCTCAGTGCACTTGCTTAAAATTGAATTTAAGGAGAATAACAACATGATTTTTAGTTGTCTGCTGTGATTTAACCTAATCTGAGGAAAATGTAAAATTTACCAGAGGGTGTGTTGAAGGGTGAATCTCTTATCATAAAAATAAGACCATCTCATAAATTTTACAGAAAGTTTCAGTCATTCCTTTATGTTTCCATGGCTGGCAAGAAAAGTAGGACTAGGCTAGAAGGCAGAAGTATAACATCCTGTTACCAACACAAACTACTGCATAATTAGCAGATACAGGTTATGTTAGAATGAGCATATGTATATATCATCAATGGATTCTCCATTATATGCACACAAGAATGTTCTATTTGGTGAAAACAGTCACTAAGTGTGAATAAAGGGGTTTCTGCCGCAAAGTAAATCTATGGAAACATATTGAAATCTTGATACTCTGCTCTAATCTCTACCCATCTCTTTTCTTTAGATCCTTTTTTCAGTTCTAACATACACTTTAGACACCAAGCACTTTCTGAGACTTCTTTCTGTGAGAATGACACTTGCATCATTCAGGGGTATCTTTCAAGATGCCATAAAAATTGTATTCCTTCACAAATCACATTCACTTGTTTTTCATACTCTAAACATCCAATCCTCACCTCTCCAGGACCTTTTAGTTTAGATTATTATAATATTTATTACTTATTATTAATTACTATTGACTCAGAAAACTTTTAGTTATTTAAGTTCCTTCTCGAATTTTCTTCTCTCCCTCCTTCTGAAGTCTGAATTCTTATCTTCAGCCTGTTCTCTTCTTTCTCCACATGTTTCTCTCTCAGAAAACTCAGACACACTGACAGTAAAAGTACTAATCAAACAAAAACACTCAACAGAGTGTTTCCTAAGAGCCCAGCCCTGGACCAGGTGCTATGATGCAGATGAGTAGATACGGAGGTTCCGCCCTGGATAACTCTAGAACACAGGTTCAGCCACAGAGTCAAAGGGCAGGAAATAAGAGCACAGGTGCCCCTTTGCCGAGTCATCCCCCACCTCCAAGCAGGGCTGCTCCTCTGAGCATAAAAGTCCAGGCAGCTCAGCACCAGGCGGGGCACGCAGGCTCCTGGTCCAGGCCTCAGCTCCATCACCTACAGTGTGAGGCGCACCGGGCATGTAACTGCACGAGGGTCCACATCTCTTAGGCTGAACCATATTAAACCGCCGGTCTAGGACTGTTCTGACCTACATCAATCACAACAGCAATCTCACACGGTTCAATCTAATATAAAATGGGAATACTCATCGTACCAACACTCCTGGGATCATTGGAAGGTTCAAATGAATTAATGCAAAAAAGCACTTAGAACATTCCCAGCCCATAGTGAACACGCAGCACAACTTTATTATTGTCATGACTAATTTCTGATATTCATTTCCTTCCATGAATTTGAACTTCCTGATGTCTAAGCCTCTATGTCACTCACCTCTGAGTTTACCCTTACCCTAACTCCAACTCCTAGAACAGTACTGGACACCTAGTAAATGATTAATACATGTGTGTTGATGAGTGAATAAATGAAGTGGAGCTGCAGAACGGACCACAAAGGTGAAGGAGGATTTGCACAAAGGGGTCGGCCCATGAAATCGACAAGATTCAAATGTGTACAAAGGACTAGGGAGAGTGTGTTAAATGGCATGAGGGAGGAACTTGTACAAAGAATGGAAAGAATTCTGTGCAGGCTGGCCAGGGCCCCAGCTCTACAGAATGACCTGTGTGAGGGAGAAAAAGGCACTTCTCTGGGCCACTGCAGATATCAGCCGCCACTAGCCAAGGATCAGGAGCCTTGGGCAGTGTGCGCCCTGCACTACCATCCAGAGTGGCCCTGAGGTTGGCTCCCTGAGAGGCAGCAGAGGACTTCGTTTTCCCAGCAGGTGCGCAGGACCTGAATCTGCTTGTAAAGTGGCTGCTGCCATCAGCAAACCCTCTCCTCAAGGCTCCAGGTGGCCGCTCTCATTTGCCTCTCTACCTCTAGACCTCAGCTAACAGACAGCACCCCACAGGGTTTGAATTCAGCTCTGCTGCTATGTGACCGGGGGTGAGTTAAACTTAACCTGTCTGTGCCTCAGTTTCCTCATCTGGAAAATGGGATGGTTGACACCTGCCACACTGCTGCTGTGAGGAGCAGGCTGAGAAGCAGGTGTGCAAGACCCTCAGCACAGCCCAGGCTCCAGCGACACAAAATGAGGGGCCCCAGGTACCACAGACCCAGCTATATGATGTTACCTGCATTTCCAATACGAAGCATTTGGAAAGCCAGCTATTCAAAATGAAAAGAGTTCTTTATACCCCCTTGGAGATGGGGGATTATACATTCTCACACTTTAAATTACCTTTCTTATTGAGTACAAGAAGTTGGTGCTATGTTCTTAGCTAATAAAACACTAATATTAGAACACTTCTGAGGATCAGAAACTAGGAGAAAGCATTTAGGTTTTTTAACCTAAATGTTCATAGTTGCACAGTCTCTTATCCTTGAGAAGTACCCCAGAAGGATGGTTAGAATTCTCTTCCTCAATTTACAAATGAAGAAACTGAGGCTCAGAAACACAGAAGGGCTGGCCGGAGGGCACACAGGACTAGTAGCAGAGCCAGCTGGAGCAGGTCAGGTTTTGAGGGATCTGGAGCTTATACAATAAGCGATGACCAAGAAAAAGAATTCAATGTTATGAACACAAAAGGAGGTACAGCACGTTGGAAGGACCCTTGCACGTGAGTGGGCTTGAAGCTTTAACTTTATTCACTGCAAGACAGTTCCTCCTCTGGCTGGGATTACAGGTGATTTATTGCATTCAAGGCCATGTTACGGAGTGTGTGGGGCCTATGCTCAGTGCTTTACTGACCATAATTCTGGAAGCACCCACCCACCCTCATGCTCCCCAACCTCCCAACACCACTAACCCTGAGTGTGATGGTCAGTTTTATGTATCAACTTGTCTGGGCTGCTGTACCCTATTATTGAATCAAGCTCTAACCTTGGTGTTGCAGGGAAGGTATTATGTAGATGTGGTGAACTTAAAGGAAATTACTGCCGATAATGTGGGTGGGCCTCACCCAATCAGTTGAGGACTTAAGAGCAAAAACAGGGGCTCCCCAGAGATCAGTTCTGCCTCAAAAGTGTAACATAGGAATACTGCCTGAGTTCGCAAGCTGAGAGCCTGCCCTACAGATTCCACACTTGCCAGCCCACAACTGCATGACCCAGGTCCTTAAAATAAATCATCTGTGTACACACACACACACACACGTATATCTTTTCTATATTTATAAATATCAGTACTTATAAATGTTACATAAATATACATTATACACACACATACACATGCACATGTATATCTACATATCTCCTCTTGTTCCTATCTCTGTGCAGAACCCTGGCTGAAACACTAGGCCCCCTCCTGCTCAGGGGGTGGGTATGGTCAGCTCTTCGCTGGGTGTGCAGCTCGGGGTGATACACGGCACAGCACCGGGCCACCTCTTCTAGATGTCAGGACTCTGTTCCATGAATAAGCATCCCCCCCCGACCCTTTCTCATCACACCTGTCCTCATGGGAGAGTGTCCCTCCCATCAATTCTTAGCCTCACGCTTCCCAACCTCCCAACACCATGACTACACCCACCCAGGTGGGAATCATTCTAAAATAGGACAATCCAGGACTTTGCCCTGCACATACCCCCACTATTCAGAAGTCATGAACTCTCAGCAGGAGGGCTGAATCCCATCCAGAAGTGTTTCATTTGTCCCACATTGTTTCAAAATAATTCAGGCCAACATTTAAAAATTCATTACAGTTCATGTCAAAAACTAGCATTTCCAGTTTCCTCTGAAAATACTGCAATGCCTAGAAACACCACGGGGGTGGGGCTGGCTACTGCTTCCTTTAGGAGAAAGCGCTCACCTGTCCATGCGCATCTCCACCACATCCTTTATCACACCAGCCTCCTTCTTTTATTAAGGTTGCCCACTTGAACCCTATAATCCATCATTGAGGGGGGGATTTAAAAGTGACTTTGAAATCCTGCCACCAGCCAAGAGAGAAGTAAGGTTAGTTGCATGAAGCCTTTGGCTGTGGGCTGGACGGGCACCCGGGAAGGCTGGACCCAGTTCCCCTGCATCTTTGTACCCACCCCCCATCCCAGCAGGAACTCCCTGAGGGCCTGGCTGATGTGCAGCCTCCTGCACTCCAGCCCATTTATTGGTCATTAGAGCAAACAGGAGATGCACAGGGGAAAAAATACAAGTTATTCATGTTTTCTAATCAGCAGTTCTCAAAATAGAATCAGTGGGTGCAGGAATTGGAAAATCTTGGTTGAGAGGGCAATTAAGGATTACATGAGACCTTTACTTTTAAATTCCTTCCAGCTCACCTACGTACAGTTGGTGCTAAAAAAAATCATCATTAGTAGGAGATGCTTTTAAAGTTAATATTCTGGTAGAGAGGAAAGGACTGTCACGAGTTATCTATATGATTATGAAACCACTTGAAAATAACAGCTGACTGCTCTGAAGTGTAGACTAGATCATGGGGTGGGTGACAAGAGGAAGCTGGTATTCATACTATGACAGATCTTTATTTGGGGCAACAGGCCTAATGAAACAGGGAATTTATCTACTCTTCATATTCTCCTTCAGCTGTTGGTAATCATGGAACAGGATGATGAAATCCTGAATTTACTACCATTGCCACTAGCAGACTATATGGTGCCTGTACACAAATTAGATACAGCTCTCCCCCCACCCCGAGCAGAACAGTGAGTACAAGGTACCGGGGAGGGGGCGGGGTGTCATACATGGGGGAGAAAAGCCCCACGGACACTTGAAGTGGCCAAAGGACAGTTGTGCCAGGGGAAGAAAAGGCAGCTCCACCTCTGATTAGATGGAGCTACCTGCCAGGGCACATGGCTGGTGAGCAGAGCGTAGGCTGAATTTCAGTGCCAAGCTGTCTTCCTGTCTGGACACATCTATGCAAAACTAAAACAGCACCGCTGTCCTCAGCAGTCCTACCTGGGGGATAAAATATTATACTTTCTTGTCTACAAGTAAGATACAGGAAAAGGAAGGAGAGACAGAAGTCGGTTCTTTTTTTTAAATTAATTTTATTGAAGTAGAAGTGATTTACAATGTGTTAATTTCTGCTGCACAGTAAAGTGACAGTTATATATATATATATATATACATACATTCTTTTTTATGTTCTTTTCCATTATGGTTTGTCACAAGATATTGAATACAGTTCCCTGTGCTACACAGTAGGACCTTCTTGTTTATCCATCCTATATACAATAGTTTGTGTCTGCTAATCCCAAACTCCCAATCCATCCTTCCCCCACACCCCTCCCCCTTGGCAACCATAAATCTGTTCTCTATGTTTGTGAGTCTGTTTCTGTTTTGTAGATATGTTCATTTGTGTCCTATTTTAGATTCCACATATATGTGATATCACATGGTATTTGTCTCTCTTTCTGACTTACTTTGCTTAGTATGATAATCTCTAGGTCTATCCATGTTGCTGAAAATGGGATTATTTCATTCTTCTTTATGGCTGAGTAATATTCCTTTGTGTATGTGTGTGTATATATATAGCACATCTTCTTTATCCATTCATCCACTGATGGACATTTAGGTCATTTCCATGTCTTGGCTATTGTAAACAGTGCTGCTATTTACAAGAACATAAGGATGCATGTATCTTTTTGAATCATAGTTTTGTCTGGGTATATGCCCAGGAGTGGGATTGCTGGATCATATGGCAACTCTATTTTTAGTTTTTTGAGGAATCTCCATACTGTTCTCCATAGTGGCTGCACCAGTTTACATTCCCACCAACAGTGTAAGAAGGTTCCCTTTTCTCCACACCCTCTCCAGCATTTATTGTTTGTAGATTTTTTAAAGACGGCCACTCTGACCCGTGCGGGGTGATACCTCATTGTAGTTTTCATTTGCATTTCTCTAATAATTAGCGATGATAAGCACTTTTTCATGTGCCTATTAGCCATCTGTATGTCTTCTTTGGAGAAATGTCGATTTAGGTCTTCTGCCCATTTTTTGATTGGACTGTTAGTTTTTTTGTTACTGAGTTGTATGAGCTGTTTGTATATTTTGGAGATTAAGTCCTTGTTGGTCACATCATTTGCAAATATTTTCTCCCAGTCCATAGGTTGACTTTTCATTTTGTTTATGGTTTCCTTTACTGTGCAAAAGCTTATAAGTTTGATTAGGTACCATTTGTTTATTTTTGATTTTGCTTCTATTGGCTTGGGAGACTGACCTAAGAAAACACTGGTACCATTTATGTCGGAGAGAGAAGTAAGTTCTTTAAGTGAGTAGGAGCTAAACATATTTTATGACAGACCCAGACACTAAAGTCATTTACTCATCTGTTTATTCAACAGTGATTGAGCAGCTAATATGTGTCAGTTAAGGAGGATTCAAAGGTGTCTTAGACATGGTCCTTCAAGATGCCAAGGAGAAGGATGTGTCAATAAGAGCTTAGCAGGTGTAATGATTTCAGAAGAACATTGGAAGGTTGGGATTACTGGTGGGTGGGAAGGCTGCTGATGGTTAGGCTAGTGCTTTCTAGCCTTCATACTCACAGGCATTTCTGAAGGCTCTACCTGCATATTCTGCTTAGAAGGTGCAATGCTGAAAAATGGGAATTAAAACCAACATATCCAGTTTTTACCCATTTCCTTAGAAAGTCAGAGAAAGACAGCTAATTTTAAAAGTGGTAGGCATCAGAGTGCAAAATTACATGATGAAAAATGTTCCCTACAATAGTAAAACTGGCTCTATTAATAAACAGAAAAGATTCATTTCTTTTTGCAACATAGCAAGCCAGGTACAGAAGGTTTGAGTCTAAAGCATGAATGCAAGGGGAGAGATATATTGAAAGTACCTTTAAGGGTCCAATACTGTATTTTTAGTTACTAAAAATAATCTCATGAACCAGAAACTGGCTTCTTATTAACTGCTCTGAAAAATCCTCCAGATTCCAAGTAGTAACCAACCCATATTAAGTTCTATCTTCCTTTTCAAAGTTTAATCCCATGAATATTCTGAGGGATATTAATAACAATAGACAATGGTTATTGAGTCATTTTCTATATGCCAGGCATTCTTATGGCTGTTTTGCTATATTAACTATCTTAACACTTTTACAGCATTTCCTTTTCCCTGCTAAGGAAAATAAGATACAGACTGTTTAAGTAATTTGCCCAGAAACACAGCAATAGTTAGCAGTGAGACTGAGATGTCAACCAAGGCTGTCTGGCTCCAGCATCTGGGCTGTCAACCACTGCACTTCACTGCTTCTATGACAGTCATCATCTTTCTATTTCACTTATCATACTGAATTATAATGATTGGCTTAGATGTTTAAGTGCCCCAGGACATCATGTGTTCCTTGAAGACAAAGACTCACCACTCACCACTCACTAGCACAGGGCCTGCTACATATAAGGCAGCCAGTAAATATTTGCTAAATAAATGAATGACACATACATATGCTTATGGTTCTGTCTTAAGCTCTGTGTAGCCCTACCAAAAGAACTTACCACATATACCACAGGAAACAGGCAGAAGCTGGGAGAAAAGAAAATCCTAAATACACAAAGGCAGGTGGTTGAAGAGTTTTGTCAAAATTTTCTGACAGCCTGCAATGCAGTCCCAGCTCAAGAGCATCGTCCAGGATGCTGGGAATAATCGCAAGAGGCCGACAAGGATCTGACTTTACAACCAGGTTAAGAGTGAGTGTTTGCATGTGTGTGTGTGTGTGTGCGCGCGCGTGTGTTTGCGTGCGTGTGTGTTTAGGGGTGGGGAAGTGGGGGCAGGGAGAATGAATACCAGCCTTTATAAGGTGTGGGCTGTAAATGAATGTGGCTGAAATATTGCAAATAGAATACAAAAGTTAACCACAGTGCCCAGACCAAGAAACCCAAAGGAACAATCCAGAGCTGCACAGAGAATGCAATCAACACCAGTCAGCACAATCAAAGCATAATCACAAGCTCATGCCAGATATTCTGCTTTCACAGAAACCAGATAGAAAAATATACCCAGAAACTAGCTTTTACTCTTGACTGTCTAAAGAGAGGGTAGATTATAGCTTTTAAAACTTTAGAAGAGCTAAAATGTAGAAAGTGAGACACTATCTCCCAAAGAAGTAAAGAAATGCAATGTCCTCTTGGTGTAAAATCCAATGGAATGGACCAAAGATTTCACGAAACCTAATTCCAATCATCACCATCTCCCCTACCAACTCTAACGTGGCTTCAAACCAGACCCGAGCCCAGTAACTTCCCCAAAGTTCCACTGGAAGATACGAGAACAACACCCAGCCGCAGCCTTCAGGTTGAGGACCTGCCCATGACTGCAATAAACTCCACCAAAATATTCCCTGTCCAAACAATGGTCAGAGTGATTTTTTTAATCACACATTAGATTACACCATCCTTGTTTAAATATTTCCGTTGCATCTATAATGAAACACCATGTGTCTACAAGGCCACGGGTAAACCCACTCATCTTGTCTTACTCCCTGCCAAGCAGCCTGCAGTGGCCCTTCTGTGATTCAAACACTCGTAAGAAGTTTGCACCAGCTGCTTCTTCTGCTTCACAAAATGGCATTTCCCTAGATCATTTCCTTGTTCTTTTCTTCTTAGCATTCAAACTTCCCCTCCAATATGTTATCACCTTACCATTTTTTTAAATATTTTTATATATTTATTTATTTATCTATTTTTTTTTGGCTGCATTGGGTCTTCATTGCTGCGCATAGACTTTCTCTAGTTGTAGCGAGCAGGGACTACTCTTTGTTGCGGTGCGCAGGTTTCTCTTTGCAGTGGCTTCCCATGTTGCAGAGCACAGGCTCTAGGCACATGGGCTTCAGTAGTTGTGGCACGTGGGCTCAGTAGTTGTGGCTCGCAGGCTCTAGAGAGCAGGCTCAGTAGTTGTGGCGCATGGGTTTAGTTGCTCTGCAGCATGTGGGATCTTCCCGGACCAGGGCTCCCACCCGTGTCCCCTGCATTGGCCGGCGGATTCCTAACCACTGCACCACCAAGGAAGCCCCCGTTTTCTTTTCAATATTTTATTTTCACCATCTAAAGTTATCTTGATCTGATTCGTTGATTTCTTTAGTATTGTTTTATCCATTCAGATCCAAGCAGGAAATAGATGCCACAAATAAATCAGGCGTCACTTAACGGAAAGGGCTCCTTACAGAAGTACAGGCAGAATGTGGGAAACTGCAGGACAGCACAGTCCCCAGGCCACGGGACAGGAGGGATGTGAGGCCTGGAGGGGAAGGGTGGGTGCAGATCTGGTATATGGAGGTGGAAAGGGTTTTGCATTTCGAGGGCCACCTGGTAGGAGCTGTGACCTTCAGAAGCTGGTTCAGCCAACCTGCAGACTCAAGGAGAGACAGGCAGGGAGTAAACGTCCTGAAGCCCACCCTCCCCTGCCCCTTGACCTCCAACACCTGCTCCCCATTGGCCAAGCTCAACAAAAACAAGAGGGCAAGGAATCTTTGAGTGAAAGCCAGGGATCAGCAATTTTTTTCAATAATGGGTCAGATAGTAGATATTTCAGGTTTTTTGGGCCAAAGGGTCTCTCTCAGTTCTGCTGTCTCAGGGAAGAAAGCAGCCATGGCCAACAGTAAACAGATGAGACTTGTACATACTGACACTGAAACTCAAGTCTCATGTTATTTTCATGTGTCACGCAATATTCTTCGTTGGATTTTTTTCATGCATTCAAAACTACACAAATCATTCTTACTCACAGCCCATACAGACAAAAAAAGTACTCCCACTCCCTCCATTTCTATTTAACATAGTATTGGAAGTCTTTGTCAAGCCCTGGACAAGAAAAAGAAATGAAAGCCATCCAAATTGGCTGCTGGGAACCCACGAGGACTTGACACACAGGGGGCCTGGCTATTTCAGGGGGTCCATGCCAGAGGCCCTTCTAACCAGGAAGCCTCTAACAGCCTCCTCTAAACTGCCCTCAAGGTCCTGATTTTTCCTCTGATGGCACTGGCCAGAGTTACACCACTGTCCTGTACAGATGGAAAATCTGGGCTGTAGACCCTAAGTTAATGATGCAATGCCATGCTGCTTGTGTGGCGTCCTTGTCTTATTCCGGATTTTAGAGAAAAAGCTTTCAGCTTTTCACCACTGAGTATGATGCTAGCTGTGGGTTTGTCATTAATGAGTACTTAATTTTGTCAAATGCTTTTTCTGCATCTTTTGAGATGATCATGTGACATTTATCCTTCCATTTGTTAATGTGGTGTCTCACATTGTTTGATTTGAGAATACTGAACCATCCTTGCATCCCTGAAATAATCCCACTTGATCATCATGCATGATCCTTCTATATATTGTTGAACTTGATTTGCTAATATTTTGTTGAGGATTTTTACATCTATATTTATCAGAGATATTGATCTGTAATTTACTTTTTTTGTAGTATCTTTGTCTGGCTCTGGTATCAGGTAATGGTGACCACCTAGAATGAATTTGTTCCATCCTCTTCAATTTTTTGGAATAGTTTGAGAAGAATAGGTATTAGCTCTTCTTTATATATTTGGTAAAATTTCCCTGTGAAGCTGTCTGGTCCTGGACTTTTGTTTGCTAGGGTTTTTGTTTTTTTTTTTTAATTACTAATACAAGTTCATTACTAGTGATTGGTCTTTTCAGATTGTCTATTTCTTCCTAATTCACTCTTGGAAGGTTGTTTATTTCCAGACATTTTTCCATTTCTTTGAGGTTATACAATTTGTTGGCATATAATGGTTGACAGTATTCTCTTATGATTGTTTGTATTTCTGTGATAGTGGTTGTAATTTCTCCTCTTTTATTTCTTATTTTGTTTATTTGGGTCCTCTCTCTTTTTTTCTTTATAAGCCTAGCTAAAGGCTTATCAATTTTTTTCTTTTCGAAAAACAGCTCTTGGTTTCATCGATCTTTTCTATTGTTTGTTTGTCTGTTGACTTATAACTGTATTTGTTTTAAACAGTTAATCCTTTAAGTTCAAACACATTCTAAAAGATCCACATTTTTTTACTCCCTTCCCCCACACTTTGTGTTTTTGATGTTATACACCTTCATGTTTATCCTTTTACTGATTATTGTAGTTATACTTGATTTTACAATTTTTTTGTCTCTTAATCTTTATACTAGCTTATTTAAGTGGTTGATCCTCAGCCTTTACTATATATTTTCCTTTACAAGTGTGATTTTTTTCCTTTCCTATAGATACTGACTTCTTGTTATAATCTTTTCTTTTCCACTTGGAAAAGACCCTTTAACATTTCTTTTAGGGTTAGTTTAGTACTGATGAACTCTTTCAGTTTTTGCTAACCTGAGTTCTTTATCTCTCCTTCAATTCTAATGATAATCTTGCTGGGCATGTATCCTAGGTTGAAAGTGTTTCCCTTTCAGCACTTTAAATATATCATACCACTCCTATCTGGCCTGCAATGTTTCTGCAAAAATGTCAGCTGATAGCCTTATGAGGGTTCCCTTGTATATGACTCTTTGTTTTTCTCCTGCTGCCTTTAGAATCCTCTCTTTATCTTTCACCATTTTAATTATGATATGTCTTGGTGTGGGTCTGTTTGGGTTCATCTTGTTTGGGATTCTCTGTACTTCCAGTACCTGGATATCTATTTCCTTCTTTGGGTTTGGGAATTTTTCAGCCATAATTTCATTAAATACATTTTCCACCCCCTTTTCTCTCTCTCTCCTCCTTCTGGAGCCCCTATAATGTGAATTTTGGTATGCATGATGTTGTCCTAGAGTTTCCTTAAATTTTTTTAAAATTTGTTTTCCTTTTTGCTGGTCTGATTGGGTGATTTCCATTATTCTATCCTCCAGACCACTTATGCATTCTTCTGTTTCACCTAATCTGCTGTTCACTCCTTCTAGGATGTTTTTCATCTCAATTATTATATTCTTCAGTTCTGACTGGTTCTTTTTTATATATTTTTTTATATTTTCTAGTTCCTTGTTAAAATTCTCACTGTGTTCATCTAGTCTTTTCCTCATTTAGTTAGCATTCTTATTACTAATTCTTTGAATTCTTTATCTAGTAAATTGTTTATTTTTGTTTTATTAGTTTTTCTCAGAGGTTTTCTCTTGTTCTTTCAATTGACACAAATTCTTCTGTCTTCTCATTTTGCTTATCTTTCCCTATCTCTATAGAATTAGGTGAAACAGGCCTATTCTGGTTGTGAAGGGGTGTCCTTGTGTGGAAGCGTCCCTATATAGTCTGCGTGTGCCAGCTGCTTTGGTGGGCGAGCTGGTGAACACAAGTCACATCTTCCCCCAGTGTGGGCTGGCAGCTCTCACCTTGGTAGGAGATGGGGCTGGAGATGGATGGGCTAGAGCCAGAGCCGGGTGTGAGCTGGGGCTTCTCCTGTGCTCAGTGGCCAACATCACTCTACCAGGGGCGGGGGCAGTTCTTAAGCCGCTGGATCAGAAGCCCTGAGGGTTAGGGTCCAGGCTGGTGCAGTTCTTTTTAAGGGTGTGCTCTTCCCCATCCTAGCACCCCCACCCTCATCCCCAGAGGGGAGCCATGCTGAAGTAAGAGGGGCTGGCATGGATATTTGGTGAGGACCAGGACACTGGGTGTGGCAAAGTGGCCACTGTCAGAGATTCAATCTTCCTCTGATGCACTGTCTGTACAATCACCAGTAACGGCTGTCCCTTCCCTGCTCAGACACCACTTAGAGTTTGAGCCACCACAGCATCTCACGGCCGAGCTTTTTCCTCAGTCATGGCGGCCCTCGCTCCCGTGTGGAGCTGCGAGATGAAACAAGACTTTAGGGTTAGGAGCATTCACCTGACTCAGGCTGGGGTGTACACCGGGGCAGTCGAGGGAAACCAATCAGCTACCCTCCTGGTTTCAGTCCACCCTCTCCAACCTGCTTCAGGAGGAAGCAAACATTTGTGTGCTCCTCATGGCAGAATCCAGGCTTCCCACAGCCCTCCTGTTAGTCCCACCAGCCAAGGGGGCTCATCTTCCCTGTGTCAGACCCCAGGACTGGGATGCCCAATATGTGGCTTGAACCGCTCATTCCCAAGGGAGGGTCTCCACCTCTATTATCTCCTGTTTCCTCTGAGTCCCCTCCCAGGGGCACATGTCCTGACCCAATCGCTTTTGCTCTCTTCCTACCTAATTACATATATATCTTTCTTATAGCCTTGGTTGTGCAAGAGTCCCTCTGCAAGTTTTCAGTTAGTTTTCAGTGAGAACTGTTTCACATGTAGATGTATTTTTGGTGTGTTTATGTAGGGAGGTGAGTTCTGTGTCCTCCTACTCCACCATCTTGATCCGATTTGAGGATACATAATTATTTTAACAAAATAGCAGATTTTCATTTAGCTTAATATATAAATAAATGTGGCATAAATAGTCATTTTTGTACTAGGAATATATCATATTTCTTTTTAACATGACAAGGCTCAGACTTTTACAAAAAAAACTAGCTGAAGTTCCATATTAATAGGAATTTGTTATTTATACCACTTCTGCAAAATTCACTTGTGTGATTATTTTGGAAAGCTTCCTGACACTGAGGTCAGGCCTAAATTCTAGAAAAAGCTTTCTTCCGTGGGTGCTCTGCCTCAATGAATTTCCTGAAATAGCAGTCCCTTTGCCCCAGCTCTCACGGGTCTCTGATGACAGTGGCCCCTGAGAGCCCTAAGTCTGTGGCAACTCTTTCCCATCAAGCACTCAATCAGATGACTGACTCCCCATGTAACCTTTAAAATGTACTAGACAGCTTTAAACACAAAGTCAACAATGAAATATCCTAAGAGTGAGAGATATCTTCCCACCCAAATGATCACATCATCTTCTCTTCTCCACCCAAAGATAGACCCCTTCATCATCATGCTTTGTCCCTACTCTCAGCTGCTCTCCTATTCATCTTCCTGCATCCAGCAACAAGGATTTAAAGGTCCTGAGTACTGCACTGGAGTTACAGAAATTATGACAATTCTGGCTCACAAGGAAAAAGCAAACAAATGAATATCCTTATTGAGGAGCAGAAATATATACGCATTAATTTTTGACCCAAGTAACAATGCATTTTGTGGCATTAGTATTTTTACTAAGTATTTATAACAAACAATCTTCAATTAACACAGTGACCTTGTTTTCAGAAGCATATAGCACCTCACAACAAATAAAAAATAATTTAAGAGTAAGCAGAATCCAAAGTGTTTTAAGTGTTCCCACTTGAAACAACAGGAGAGCAAGAAGAAAATTCAACATGGAGGCAACAATCATGGCAGCATGACTGAGCCCCAAAGCAAAGCAGAGTGGAATATTTATAAAATAATTTCAACAGCCCTATACATGGACTTATCTCCAGTTTCATAACCATGAAGCCCACATGGTCCATGACTATGAATTCACTCCAGTATCCTGTCCGAGACGTGAAAAGGCCTCTCCATTTCCAGTTCCCATGGGGAGTCAGCATCTGATTTTATCACAGAGACTCAAACTTAACATGACAACTGATTTTAAATATACAATTTCCTAAGAGTTCTGAGATTTGGCATACGGAATTTTGCTTTTTAGCATGGGAAACACAATTCCCTAAAAGAGAAACCAATTTGTTAATCAACAGGCCTGAGTCTTGATTATCAATTAAACAGAATCTAAAAACATCTAAATCGATGCTAAACATATCTATGCAGATGGTCTCATTCAGTCCACAAATCTCAAGAGAGAAAACTCGAGCCCATTCATGGAAATTTTATCTCCTGCAAAGTGATGGGAACATGCCATTGAATGCAATTGGTCTTTTAAAAAGAATAACATTTGATATTTGTATGAGAAGTGATTTAAGAAAGTTGAGTTAGAACATGGCCTGGGATTGGGTGCAGCAATAGGATTTTGAAATAAACAAAATTCTACAATCTTTTATTGGCAAAAATCACAGTATTCTTGACTTATGTGAGTATAAAATATTCAATGTTATCTTTAAAAATGCAATCTTTCCCAAGCAAGATTCGTATTGACCTCCATGGAACTTCTAAACTTGAAATAACTTTAGGGTTGCTTCCAGGTACAATTTAACAAACTCACTGAAAGACAGTCAAGCCTTTAAAAATTTTCCCTGAACGCCAGCAATTTTCTTTCAGGGATCATTATTATGGGAGATACTAAGAAAGCTTGTTTTTAATCATTCATAAGATTTCATATCTGTATTATACTAAAATCTTTCATTTTAAAACTATATCAAAAACTGTTCCAAAGTGGTGAGGATTGTGCTTTGAAATATAAAACTTGATTGGTAAAATTAAAAGAGGTACTCTGTAAATATATGGACAATTAAAACACATTTGCAATAAATGTCTTGTTTATGCACAAACATGGACCACTTTGTACAGTAATGAATATTTTCCTCGGAGTTCTCTATCTGTAAAGTTTGCCACGTGGGACAAGATGTGAATTTGGCTGGGCTGTTTACCAATTATTCCAGAGTGCTTGCAAATAGCTTCCCGTGTTTGATCAGCCAAATTTTCCTACATTCACAGGTGTGAGAATAGGAGAGATTTGGGGAAGGAAAAAAAATGGGACTGTCATGTGATGATAGAGCTTTCATTTTCAGAAGTGGTACTACTCCAAGAACCATACAGCTCTCCAATCTGAGAACATTCATTCTTTCTTTCCTGTTTTCTTAATCTTCACATTTGCTTTCTCTCTCCTTTACCCATGTGGGGTTAGCTGACAGAAGATCAACAATAGAGAATTTCCTTAGAAGAAATTTGGCAAGGATGTCTTTTTTTTTAAGCACAGGAAAGCAAACCTTCCAAATCAATGAAGAAGAAATTACATTTTCAACCAATATTGCCTAAAAATTTGCTAATTTGGTAAAAGAAAATCAAATTAGAGTCTGACCTTATACCACACACTCAAATAAATTCCAAATGAATTTAAGAAGTAATGTATAAATGATAGAGCATAGGCAAATATTTAACTTATTTGGGAGAAAGATTTTCTAAGAAAATATGCAAAGGAAAAGGTAGGAGGAAAAAATCTTAAATTATTTTCTTAAAGAATGCAATAATAAAGTTCTTTTACTACTCAGGTGTAACTACAATTAAGATAATTTTTCTACTTATAAAACTTTTACACTCTCACATTTGAAAATTTAGAAGCCACAAAAAGTAAAAACAAAACAAATAAATGCTTAAATCACCTACAATGCCACTCCAAGAGATAGCCACCATTCATGTTTCCTTATGTCCTTTTATTTATCTAATTATTTAATATTTTATATCAAAAAGGGAGGGACAACTTAGGGGTATGGGATTAAGAGATACAAACTACCATATATTAAAAAGATAAGCAGCAAGGATATACTGTATAGCACAGGGAATTATACCAATAATTTTCTAATAACCTTTAATGGAATATAAGCTGCAAAAATACTGAATCACCATGCTGTACACCTGAACTAACACAATATTGTAAATCAATTATACTTCAATGAAAAATAAATTAAATTAAAGCAACTGTCTTTCAAAAAAAAGGATACCATATATATACACTGGGCCAATGGGATTGTGCTTTGAGGTTGTTTGAGAGGGAATACACCCCCAGACTCCAGGCATGAGGCGCATAACCCAGATCCAAGACAGTTAAGACTTGATATGCACCGTGGCCACAGTGAACCACGCGGGGAAGGATACATGACCCATTCGGAGCCAGTTAGACTGCTGGGACTTCCAAAAAAAGAACCTCACTCCTCCTAACTGGCTTGGGGCCATGCTTGGCAGCCATCTGTGACCAGAAAGGGAGCTGCTGTGTGAGCACAGAGCAGAGGCACTAAAAGCAGAGCCAAGAAATAAGGAAACTCAATTCTAATTTAAGCCCTGAAGCCAACGGAGCCTAAAGCCAGCCCTACCCCAGAACTGCTGAATTATGTGAGCCAATATACTTAATTTCTCTTGAATTGATCATGTTGAGTTTTCCATCATTAGCAACTGAAAATGCTCCCACATTCATCTGTGAGCAGGGGATAAAAATAACCTCCATGAAGAAGAAAAGAGAAGCCTCCTACACTGTTGGTGGGAATGTAAATTGGTGCAGCCACTATGGAGAACACTATGGAGGTTCCTTAAAAAACTAAAAATAGAGTTACCATATGAACCAGTAATCCCACTCCTGGGCATATATCTACAGAAAACCATAATTCAAAAAGATACATGCACCCCTATGTTCATAGCAGCACTATTTACAATAGCCAAGACATAGAAACAACCTAAATTTCCATCAACAGAGGAATGGATAAAGAAGATGTAGTACATATGTACAATGGAATATTACTCAGCCATAAAAGAGAATTAAATAATGCCATTTGCAGCAACACAGATGGACCTACAGATTATCATACTAAGTGGAATAAGTCAGAGAAAGACAAATACCATATGATATCACTTATATGTGGAATCTAAAAAAACGATACAAATGAACTTATTTACAAAACAGAAACAGACTCACAGACATAGAAAACAAACTTATGGTTACCAAAGGGGAAAATGAGGGAGGGAGGGATAAATTAGGAATTTGGGATAACATATACACACTACTATATATAAAATAGGTAAAAAACAGGACCTTCTGTATAACACAGGAGACTATACTCAGTAACTTTTAATAACCTATTATGGGAAAAAAATCTTAAATATATATATATATATATAAAAAACTTAAGTTTTAACTTATGTGATTAAGTTACATATATAACTTAATCACTTCGCTATACACCTGAAACTAACACATTGTAAATCAACTATACTTCAATAAAAAAATAAATTTAAAAAATGAAAAATAACTTCCATGAAGTTAGGTTTCCAATAATCAACACCTCTTTTTCACCAGTAGTTTCCATTTTCTTAGCTTAAACCTATGAGGGATACATTTCTGGAGATGCGGATTCACACAGAATTGAAAATTAGCACAAGAGCTACCTGAAGAAAAACCATGAGGAAAGGTAAACAAACGATGGACCATAAAACTGCAGCCATGCTATAAAAGTTACTAAGCAAAGTCTGGGGACATACGTAGGAATTTCTGTGGCAGGTAAGGATTTGGCCTGTTTTCCTTGGATTATGGGACTGTTTGGACCAGTCACTGTAACAGAACCTGTGTCTTCTACGGTTTTCCTCATATTCTCACTCTGAGACTCTCCTATACACGCAGCTCTGGCTAAAGAAGTCCAAAAATGGTAATCTCTTCCAGAGGAAAGAAACAAAGGAACAGCAGCTCTAACCACACTAAGGTATTTCACAGCTTCTGTTACCAGCTAGATGCCAATCACTGCCTTGAAGGATGAATAATTATGCACTAAAGTGCCACACCCATCAATCAGTAATATGAATTTATTTTATTTTTTTAACATCTTTATTGGAGTATAATTTCTTTACAATGTTGTGTTAGTTCCTGCTGTATAACAAAGTGAATCAGCTATACATATACATATATCCCCATATCTTCTCCCCCTTGCGTCTCCCTCCCACCCTCCCTATCCCACCCCTCTAGGTGGTCACAAAGCACTGAGCTGATCTCCCTGTGCTATGTGGCTGCTTCCCACTAGCTAGCTATTTTACATTTGGTAGTGTATATATGTCCATGCCACTCTCTCACTTCGTCCAAGCTTACCTTTCCCACTCCCCATGTCCTTGAGGACATGTCCATTCTCTATGTCTACGTCTTTATTCCTGTCCTGCACCTAGGTTCATCAGAACCAATTATTTTTTTAGATTCAATATATATGTGTTAGCATATGGTATTTGTTTTTTGCTTTCTGACTTACTTCACTCTGTATGACAGACACTAGGTCCATCAACCTCACTACAAATAACTCAATTTCGTTTCTTTTTATGGCTGAATAATATTCCATTGTATATATGTGCCATATCTTCTTTATCCATTCATCTGTCAATGGACATTTAGGTTGCTTCCATGTTCTGGCTATTGTAAATAGAGCTGCAGTGAACATTGTGGTACATGACTCTTTTTGAATTATGGTTTTCTCAGTGTATAAGCCCAGTAGTGGGATTGTTGGGTCATATGCTGGTTATATTTTTAGTTTTTTAAGGAACCTCCATACTGTTCTCCATAGTGGCGGTATCAATTTACATTCCCACCAACAGTGGAAGAGGGTTCCCTTTTCTCCACACCCTCTCCAGCATTTTTGTTTGTAGATTTTTTGATGATGGCCATTCTGACTGCTGTGAAGTGATACCTCATTGTAGTTTTGATTTGCATTTCTCTAATGATTAGTGATGTTGAGCATCCTTTCATGTGTTTATTGGCAATTTGTATATCTTCTTTGGAGAAATGTCTATTTAGGTCTTCTGCCCATTTTTGGATTGGGTTGTTTGTTTTTTTGATATTGAGATGCATGACCTGCATGTAAATTTTAGAGATTAATCTTATGTCAGTTACTTCATTTGTAAATATCTTCTTCCAGTCTGAGGGTTGTCTTTTCCTCTTGTTTATGGTTTCCTTTGCTGTGCAAAAGCTTTTAAGTTTCATTTGGTCCCATTTGCTTATTTTTGTTTTTATTTCCACTTCTCTAGCAGGAGAGTCAAAAAGGATCTTGCTGTGATTTATGTCATAGAGTGTTCTGCCTATATTTTCCTCTAAGAGTTTGATAGTGTCTGGCTTTACATTTAGGTCTTTAATCCATTCTGACATTATTTTTGTGTATGGTATTAGGGAGTGTTCTATTTTCATTCTTTTACATATAGCTTTCCAGTTTTCCCAACACCACTTATTGAAGAGGCTGTATTTTCTCCATTGTATATCCTTGCCTCCTTTATCAAACATAAGGTGACCATATGTGTGTGGGTTTATCTCAGGGCTTTCTATCCTGTTCCATTGATATATATTTCTGTTTTTGTGCCAGTACCACACTGTCTTGATTACTACAGCTTTGTAGTATAGTCTGAAGTCTGGGAGCCTGATTCCTCCAGCTCCATTTTTCTTTCCCAAGATTGCTTTGGCTATTCAGGGTCTTTTGTGTTTCCATACAAATTGTGAAATTTTTTGTTCTGGTTCTGTGACAAATGCCATTGGTAGTTTGATAGGGATTGCACTGAATTTGTAGATTGCTTTGGGTAGTAGAGTCATTTTCACAATGTTGATTCTTCCAATCCAAGAACATGGTATATCTCTCCATCTGTTAATATCATCTTTAATTTCTTTCATCAGTGTCTTATAATTTTGTGCATACAGGTCGTTTGTCTCCTTAGGTAGGTTTATTCCTAGGTATTTTATTCTGTTTGTTGCAATGGTAAATGGGAGTGTTTCCTTAATTTCTCTTTCAGATTTTTCATCATTAGTGTATAGGTATGCAAGAGATTTCTGTGCATTAATTTTGTATCCTGCTACTTTACCAAATTCATTGATGAGCTCTAGTAGTTTTCTGGTAGCATATTTAGGATTCTCTATGTATAGTATCATGTCATATGCAAACAGTGACAGCTTTACTTCTTCTTTTCTGATTTGGATTCCTTTTATTTCCTTTTTTCTCTGATTGCTGTGGCTAAAACTTCCAAAACTATGTTGAATAATAGTGGTGAGAGTGGACAACCTTGTCTTGTTCCTGATCTTAGAGGAAATGGTTTCAGTTTTTCACCACTGAGGACGATGTTGGCTGTGGGTTTGGCATATATGGCCTTTATTATGTTGAGGTAAGTTCCCTCTATGCCTACTTTCTGGGGGGGGGGGGTTTATAATAAATCGGTGTTAAATTTTGTCAAAAGCTTTTTCTGCATCTATTGAGATGATCATATGGTTTTTCTCCTTCAATTTGCTAATATGGTGTATCATATTGATTGATTTGCGTATATTGAAAAATCTTTGCATTCCTGGGATAAACCCCAAATGATTGTGGTGTATGATCCTTTTAATGTGCTGTTGGATTCTGTTTGCTAGGATTTTGTTGAGGATTTTTGCATCTATGTTCATCAGTGATATTGGCCTGTAGTTTTCATTCTTTGTGACATCTTTGTCTGGTTTTGGCATCAGGGTGATGGTGGTCTCACAGAATGAGTTTGGGAGTGTTCCTCCCTCTGCTATATTTTGGAAGAGTTTGAGAAGGATGGGTGTTAGCTCTTCTCTAAATGTTTGATAGAATTCACCTGTGAAGCCATCTGGTCCTGGGCTTTTGTTTGTTGGAAGATTTTTAATCAGAATCTCAATTTCAGGGCTTGTGATTGGTCTGTTTACATTTTCTATTTCTTTCTGGTTCTCAGAAGGCTGTGCTCTTCTAAGAATTTGTCCATTTCTTCCAGGTTGTCCTTTTCATTGGCATAGAGTTGCTTGTAGTAATCTCTCATGATCCTCTGTATTTCTGCAGTCTCAGTTATTACTTCTCCTTTTTCATTTCTAATTCTATTGATTTGGCTCCTCTCCCTTTTTTTTTTGATGAGTCCGGCTAGTGGTTTATCAATTTTGCTTATCTTCTCAAAGAACCAAGTTTTAGTTTTATTGATCTTTGGTATTGTTTTCTTCTTCTCTATTTCATTTATTTCTGATCTGATCTTTATGATTTCTTTCCTTCTGCTAACTTTCGGGTTTTTTGTTCTTCTTTCTCTAATTGCTTTAGCTGTAAGGTTAGGTTGTTTATGTGAGATGTTTCTTGTTTCTTGAGGTAGGATTGTATTGCTATAAACTTCCCTCTTAGAACTGCTTTTGCTGCATCCCATAGGTTTTGGGTCATTGCGTTTTCATTGTCATTTGTTTCTAGGTATTTATTGATTTCCTATGTGATTTCTTCAGTGATTTCTTGGTTATTTAGTAGTGTATTGTTTAGCCTCCATGGGTTTGTATATTTCACAGATTTTTTTTTGTAATTGATATCTAGTCTCATAGCATTGTGGTCAGAAAAGATACTTGATATGATTTCAATTTGCTTAAATTTACCAAGGTTTGATTTGTGACCCAAAATATGATCTATCCTGGAGAATGTTCCATGAGCACTTGAGAAGAAAGTGTATTCTGTTGTTTTTGGATGGAATGTCCTATAAATATCAATTAAGTCCATCTTGTTTAATGTATCATTTAAAGCTTGTGTTTCCTTATTTATTTTCATTTTGGATGATCTGTCCATTGGTGAAAGTGGGGTGTTAAAGTCCCCTACTATGATTGTGTTACTGTCAATTTCCCCTTTCATGGCTGTTAGCATTTGCCTTATGTATTGAGGTGCTCCTATGTTGGGTGCATAAATATTTACATTTGTTATATCTTCTTCTTTGATGGATCCCTTGATCATTATGTAGTGTCCTTCTTTGTCTCATAACAGTCTTTAAGTCTATTTTGTCTGATATGAGAATTGCTACTCCAGCTTTCTTTTGATTTCCATTTGCATGGAATATCTTTTCCCATCCCCTCACTTTCAGTCTGTATGTGTCCCTAGGTCTGAAGTGGGTCTCTTGTCGGCAGCATATATACGGGTCTTGTTTTTGCATCCATTCAGCCAGTCTATGTCTTTTGGTTGGAGCATTTAATCCATTTACATTTAAGGCAATTATTGATATGTATGTTCTTATTACCATTTTCTTAATTGTTTTGGGTTTGTTATTGTAAGTCTTTTCTTCTGTTTTGTTTCCTGCCTAGAGAAGTTCCTTTAGCATTTGTTGTAAAGCTAAAGCTGGTTTGGTGGTGCTGAATTCTCTTAGCTATTGCTTGTCTGTAAAGGTTTTAATTTCTCCATTGAATCTGAACGAGATCCTTGCTGGGTAATCTTGGTTGTAGGTTTTTCCCTTTCAACACTTTAAATATGTCCTGCCACACCCTTCTGGCTTGCAGAGTTTCTGCTGAAAGATCAGCGTTAACCTTGTATGTTATCTGTTGCTTTTTCCTTGCTGCTTTTTATATTTTTTCTTTGTATTTAATTTTTGATAGTTTGATTAATATGTGTCTTGGCATGTTTCTCCTTGGATTTATCCTGTATGGGACTCTCTGTGCTTCCTGGACTTGATTAACTGTTTCCTTTCCCATATTAGGGAAGTTTTCAACTATAATCTCTTCAAATAGTTTCTCAGTCCCTTTCTTTTTCTCTTCTTCTTCTGGGACCCCTATAATTTGAATGTTGGTGTGTTTAATGTTGTCCCAGAGGTCTCTGAGACCGTCCTCAAGTCTCTTCGTTCTTTTTCCTTTATTCTGCTCTGTGGTAGTTATTTCCACTATTTTATCTTCCAGGTCACTTATCCGTTCTTCTGCCTCAGTTATTCTGCTATTGATCCCTTCTAGAGAATTTTTAATTTCATTTATTGTGTTGCTCATCATTGTTTATTTGCTCTTTAGTTCTTCTAGGTCCTTGTTAAAAGTTTCTTGTATTTTCTCCATTCTATTTCCAAGACTTTGGATCATCATTACTCTGAATTCTTTTTCAGGTAGACTTCCTGTTTCCTCTTCATTTGTTTGGTCTGGTAGGTTTTTACCTTGCTCCTTCATCTTCTGTGTGTTTCTCTGTCTTCTCATTTTGCTTAACTTACTGTATTTGGGGTCTCCATTTCACAGCCTGCAGGTTTGTAGTTCCCATTGTTTTTAGTGTCTGCCCCCAGTGGGTAAGGTTGGTTCAGTCAGGCTGAACCTGCAGGTTGTGTAGGCTCCCTGTGTTCTGGTGGATGAGGCTAGATCTTGTCTTTCTGGTGGGCAGGACCATGTCCGGTGGTGTGTTTTGGGGTGTCTGTGACCTTATTATGATTTTATGCAACCTCTCTGCTAATGGGTGGGGTTGTGTTCCTGTCTTGCTAGTTGTTTGGCATAGCTTGCTGTTCATTGAGTGGAGCGCTGAGATGGAGATCTCTGGTAGAGTTTTCACTGTTTGATATTACGTGGAGCCGGGAGGTATCTGGTAGACCGATGTCCTGAACTCGGCTCTCCCACCTCAGAGGCACAGGCCTGACACCCGGCCAGAGCACCAAGACCCTGTCAGCCACATGGCTCTGAGACAGTCATAGCTGGCTTTAGGATTCGAGACAGGGATTCAGGGAACAATGCAAAGATGGTGTGCTCCACCCAAGACAATCTCCTTTTCATACTAAAGCCATCTGTAGAGAGTTACTACACCCTGGTGACCAATTGCACTCTGGTGACCAAGGTGGTGGAAGTGGAGGGTGACTCAGGCCAGAACGCCTGGCTGTTGTAGCAGCTGTTCAAGGCCATGGAGCCCGGGCTGTTAGGCTTGTGGGTGCTCAACAGCGAGGTGTGCATGGCCTGGCTGCTCAGCGAGTATGACGTGGCCAAGCATAGGCTGGTGGTGCTAGTCAAGGACAATGGTGAGCTGCCACTGTTGGCCAGCATCACACTGTACGTGTTGCTGGTGGACGGCTTCTCGCAGCCCTACCTGCCAGCCCCAGAAGCCAGTAACATGAATTTACTGACCTCCTATTATGTGCCCAGCATCATGCAAAGTGCCCTCTAAATCAGAATGTGTATTGACACTGTATTAAAATGTCAAAGTTATTTTTGCAGCCCCTAAAGTGACATGTGGGAAACTCCATGCCGGCCTTTCCACTGTGTCCACCAACCGCACAGTTCTGTGTGACACTGGCCATGGGCACCAACTTACAAAGACTGATCAGATTTCATTTCTAGAGAAAAAAAATCACCTTGATGACAGTTTTATAATCATGTCACTGTGTGTGTGTGTGTTAAAGGTAATTGTCAAATGCAGAAAATAAGAAAAGAGGGATAAGACTAAGATACTAACAGTGTATAAAGACCATTATGAGTAGTGTTTTATTGTATTTTTACAGATTTAGACTTAAACTGCAGAATCCAGACAGCTCTCCATATCCTTAGGTTCCACAACTGTGAATTCAACCAACTGCAGATTGAAAATATTTGTAAAGAACAATTCAGAAAGTTCCAAAAAGCAAAATTTGAATATGCTGTGCACTGGCAACTATTTACGTGGCATTTACATTTTATTAGGTATTATAAGTAATCTAGGGACTTCCCTGGTGGTCCAGTGGTTAAGAAGCCACCTTCCAATGCAGGGGACGTGGGTTCAATCCTTGGTCGGGGAATTAAGATCCCACATGCCATGGGGCAACTAAGTCCAAGCTCTACAACGAAGAGCCTGCAGGCCACAACAAAGTGCCCACATGCCGCATCAAAGAGCCCGTGTGCCACAACAAAAGATCCTGCGTGCTGCAACTAAGACCCGATGCAGCCAAATAAATATTTTAAAAAAGAACTGAAGAAACTAAAAAAATTATTGTTAATAAAAAAATAAGTAATCTAGAGATGATTTAACATATATAGGAGGATGTGCATAGGTTATATGCAAATAATACGCCATTTTATATGACACTTGAGCATCCTCAGATTTTAGTATCTGCCCAGGGTCCTAGTACCAACCTCCTGCAGAAACCAAGGAATGACTGTGATTTGTTCTTTCTTGTCTCTCTTCTTGCTTTGGGAGCATATAAGAGACAGAGAACAGAAAAACTGTAAGGAAAAACAGCACCATTCCATTGAGAAATTTTCAACAGCTGCTGAGATTGTGGCCTGCCACAAGAAGGTCAAAGTTTTGAAACACACCAAAGCACCAGAGACACAGCAGTTGGCTATGCCACAGAGAAACCTGTGACCCCATGAAAGGAAGCAAGGTGAATTAGGACATCAGGATTATTGAGAGTTCAAGGGAAATTAGGACAAATGGAAGCAGTTGTTAGCAACTGTTTTTCCTAAGTGAAAACTGCATCTGTGGTGGACACTTACTGACCGCTTGGCTACTGAGCGTCCAAAAGTACTCTTTGGTCTTGGTAGAATAACAAAGCCAGGCACACCCCAACCCATCCCAAGAGCCAGTCATGTAATCCAAGCTTCAGCCATTGCACACTTTAGTGTAACTTACAGTCTTCAGCAAAGTGGCACGAGGTCACAAATGATGAAACAGTTAGGTAGCCCCTGTCGCTGGATGCCCAGAGCTGCCTGTTCCTCAACTATCACAAAGCATCATCCTTCAGTCTACTATCCATTCTGCCATCTACTCAGTATCCCTTCTCTAAATGCCCTTTTTATTTTTTACCTTGGACAGCATTGGATCTGTTGCTTACAGAAAAGGCTCTTAGCTGATGAAGTATCCAACCACACCTCAGTGTTTGTATTTCTTTGACTCTTACTCTAAGATGCATGGCATTCTTTTAAAGCTCAATAACAGATACAAATTAAGATTAGGAGCATTTGCAGGATAGGTACCCATTACCTAGACGTTGGTGGCTCAGAGTAATTTGTTTCTTGACTAAAAGTACCCCCACAGCCATAATCCACACATATTACCATGATCTGTGGGTTACTTTTATAGCCACAAAACCTCAAGCCCAAACCTCCAACCAACCTAACCCATGTCCTTCTAAGAAGGAAAGAGAAATGAAGGAAGGGAAGAGAAAGAAGGAAAGGATAAAAGAGTTAAAAAGGCAAAGGAGGAAGGAAGGAATGGAAAGAGAGAGAGAAAGAAAGGAAGGAAGGAAGGAAGGCAGGGAGGGAGGGAGGGAGGAAAGAAAGAAAGAAAGAAGGAAAGATGAGGGATCACAATATCTTTTAATACTATTTTGCAGGGGAAATATATACATGTTCTTGATT
Organism: Delphinus delphis; assembly: GCF_949987515.2. NCBI lineage: Eukaryota > Metazoa > Chordata > Mammalia > Artiodactyla > Delphinidae > Delphinus > Delphinus delphis. Next base: position 48,563,509 of record NC_082692.2, on the reverse strand, counting down.
TTTTAGCAATCTTTCCACTCCTATGATATCAAAAAGTTCTACTTTTTATCCAATATAATTCTACTAATTTGTGTCTCCTTTATCCTAATTTATCTTGGTAACTTAATTCATTATTTTTCTGGTAAAGATACTACTGTGTTTCTAATAGCACAAGTTATATAGTGGGATCATTACCATCAGTACTAGAAGACAGTTTTTGTTAACAGTAAACCATAAATGTTAATAGCTATATTTTGACAGAGGGAAAAAAAAGTAAACCCAACTCAAAAAGATATGCCTATCAGGTGTATTAGTAATGCTGATGGCTGCAATTTACAGATTATCTACATCCGCCAGGCACCAAGTGGGATGCGTTACATACGTTCTCAGTAGTCTCCCATGACAATCACAGGGAGCAGGGACCATGCTCCCACGTTACTGATAAGGAAATCAAGACAGGTCAAAGCTAACCTAAGGCCTGTCTTCTTCTTCCCAAAACACTATACCACTCACAGCTGCCTTTGCTCCAAGGAAACCAGGCCACACCACCCAAGTAGCATCACAAGGTTGGCTGCCCAGGCTGCAATAGTCATAATCAACTAGTAATTAAAGCTCTAAAAACCCTTTCAAGTGATGTCATCACTTCCCAGAGAGTTTCAAAAGAATCTTGAACATTCTCCAAAAAGATACGACCATTTATAGACTGATGACATTCAGTCTGATTCATACCTTATTACCAAAAAGAATGAAGTGGATTATTTAAGAAAAAAATTCTATAAATTAAATTGAATTCATTAAGTCATGCTAGCAGGCACTGCAAGAAGATGAGAGCTGGGCTCAGCCTGTGTTTTTGTGTCTAACTCTGCAGAGCATAAACATCATCCAAAGTCCTTGAACCAGTCGCCCATGGAGGTCTTTAAGCTTCTGGACTGCAGGACTCTTGCCCAGAAATGCTGAGAAGTTTAAACGTTCTTTGGTTTGTGTCTTATGGCCTCTCAAGTTCTTTGTCCACCCTTGGCTGAAATGCAAAGGACAGAAGGAATGGTAAAAAGACTAAATGACCCACAGAATCTGACAATCTATTAACATAGCCATTCAGACTGTGCATCACCAAAATGTTGCTATATTAGTAACAATGCTAACATGCCCTTTGTATGCAAAAACAAAGCTTTCATAATTACCCTGAGAGCAGCCAGAGGGAACCATGTTTGGAATTTCTGATCCACCTGATTGTTTCTAATGAGATTTTCTTAATCAAAAATGAGGTGAGTGAATTCAGTTTATCCTTTCAGAACCAGTATAGGGGGTGGTGGTTATGACTTGAGACACTAGAACTGCATTGTTTAAACCACGAGCCACGTGTGGCCGCTGAGCACCTGAACTGTACCCAGTCCAAGTGAGAACTAGCAGGAGTGTCAAACGCTCGATGGATCTTGAGGATTAGGTAACAAAAAATCAAAAGAATGTAAAATAGCTCGATAACATTGAAATAATTCTTTGGATATATGAGGTTAAATAAAATGCATTCTTAAAAATATTTTTGCCTGTTTCTTTTTACTTTTTACAACATAGCTACTAGGAAAGTTAAAATTACATTCTATTTCCTTTGGAAAGCACTGCTCCACTGCCGCAGAAGGTTTGGGATCTGTCATTCACCAGCTGGGCTGCCACACAGGCTGTGTGGACTGTGTGAAACACAAGGGTACCTGGCAGGGGACCTAAGCAGAGGCTGAAATCCATCCTCTGCTCTGGCAGCCAAGCCATCACCAGAACGGAAGCCTTTTCCTAATTTGCACACAGTGCTACATGGGCTAGGCGTAGCCCTGCTTATTAGCTGCCCTACTTTAAGTTACTTCACTCTCATTCTCATTTCCATCCTCCAAATAAATGGGGCAACCTGGACTTTACAGGGCTCTAGCAAAGAGTAAATAAGTTAATGTCCAAGGCCTAGCCCCTGGTTTAGTACATAGTAAGTACTCAATAAATGTTAGTTACTATTGGCTGTTCTATATAAATTATTCCAAATTTTGAGTCTTCTACAGAGACATTTTGATTCTAACACCAGTCCTTCGAGCAGGTAACAATTCTCTAAGTCAGACAACCATGATTTAAAGGAAAGGAAGAGTGAGTGGCCAGGCATGCTTTCCCAACAGTTGACTGATGAAATGGAATCAACCCAAGAAACTTCAAACGTTGGATTTCACCAAAAGAAACTGTACCATAACAATTGAGAAAGATGTATATAGATGGAAATTTTCCTTTTAAGAGTCAAATGGAAATCTGAGGAAAGAGAAGAAATGCCAAATAAATTATATCTCATCAACTCGCAGTGACTATACATTTTCCCCTTGAAATGAATGCCAGGTGTATAAGAAGGATAAAATTTCAATTAAGCTGCTACATAAAGATTAAATGAACTTTAAAACAACTAGTATGCTTGAAAAAGTTATTCTTCATCATTAGGGTCTGTGTCAACCACGATCCAAAAGTCTAAGGGCTCAGACTGGGCACAGCATCTCCAAGGTGGTAATATTTCACCTCTAAGTGCAAGGTGAGGAGGGGCACCAGAGGAAGCAGGAGGGTGTTCCCATCAGGGGGGAACTGTCATCTTGGCCTGTTTTCCCACTAGGGGGAAATAAGTTACCGACAGAGAGTTCATTAAGCTGTAAGCCCAATTACTACCACATGGCACCAACCATATTGCAATTACAGCCCTTCCAAGAGGCAGCCAGCCGCCGTTTTCAGTAGAGAAACGCTGGTTTGGACAAGGTTTATAAATGATTTCCATTAACTATCATTTACCATTAGTGCAAATCAAAGCACTAAATGCCCACTTTGCTGTAGAGAGTGACCTTTGGCCTGGATTCTCTCTCTAACTGATGAGGGCTAAATGTATTGTGACAACTCCTAATCACATTTAGTGCAGCCCATGATCTGATGGCACTGGCTGTCCCATCAACTACAAACAGCCCTGGCAAGGCCATTATATTCCATTTCCTTTTAGAGATATGCATATCAGATCCCAGGGACTCAAGAAATAGAAGCCTCTTCCAACCATCCGGAATATATTTCAATAGCTTAAAAAACTCATACAGATACACCATTACCGACAAAGAATTGCTGGCAATGAGAACATATTTCTCTTCTTTATAATTCAGGTTTATAGGCCTAAAATACATTAATCCGATCAGCCCAACTCTAGTAGGATAGATAAAAAGCCAGTCATCAGAACCCACCCGTCAGAAACAATTCTCTCCAAATCCACACATAATGATTGCAGCTCGGCTTCAGCTCATAAAAAGTGAATACAACTGTGTGATATTTAATACCGAGGCATTGGTGCTTGATTTTGTACTAATCCAGGATAACACGTTTCCAGAAACGTCCAGGGGAAACACTGGGAAATCTAGACTCATAACAGGAAAATGATTTCCTCTGAAACACTAACGTCTCGATTTGAAGGAAAGCAAGTAAATGGCTACCAAACGTTCAAAAAATAAAATCCTAAATTATGAGTCTGACTCCACATCGTGGTAGGTAATAGGTTTCCTGTTCCTGAAAGAGACTGGATCATATGCTTCCCCAGCAAACATCTGACACGATAACAGATGCTAAGGACCCAGGCGGAGGCCAAGAGGGAAAAGAGGTAGAAGATTTACAGAGTGATGCAAAGGTTGCTTTCTAATAAAAAGCTAAAGCCAAGAGGCAGTTAACAATACATTAAATACTGCCCGTGCTGGGACCTTCTCAGGCAAGTGTTGGTTCTCATCCATCAATGTCCCTGCATCACTGAGGCCGGCTGTCCCCACCCTGTGTTCCCTGCTCTTTATGCTGGGGGAGCAGCCAGCTGGTGCCCACCCTCTGTTCCACAGGAAAGTGACACCTATTTGTGGAAAACTCAGGAAAAGGTGATGGCTTTTATCTCGATACAAATATTTAAGGAAAAGAAAAACCCCACAAAATCAGAGGCTACTGTAGTGTTTTGGAAGTTAAATGGAGAGTTTACATACACAGGGCCCCTGTCCACAGACATTTGGCAAAATGCTATGTATGTGTTTTATCAACCTCAAAAGAGCTGAAATGATTTTTAACTTGGTTACATGGACATCCTTAAAAACAAACCAAAAAAGCCCCATTATCATTGCTTTCTATACTTGGAATCTGTGAGAACTTAGAAATCAAGGAGAATGTTTCCTCTGCAAGTAAAACTGAAAATCAGAGATGTGTAAAGTCACTTTAAAGGTACAGAATCACTTCTATGTGAAGAAGGGAGCTCCTTGGGCAATTGAAGCATGGATGATACAATGATGATGGTTTCTCTCAGGTCAAGTACTTTGCTAAACCATTTACCCATCCTTTTTCATTTATAGGAAACTTGGAGCACAGTGAGGCAAGTAACTTGCCCGAGGTCATAGGGAGCAATCCCAGTAGGCAGTGCCCACACAAGCACCACTTAAGGGATCTGGTCCCACTCTTTTGTGGAACTGATGTAATCAATGATCAGCCTCATGCCACTGAATATTTAAACCACGTAGCTCAGTCATCTTGGCTGGCTGCAGCTTCACTGGGCAACCAGCTGACTACAGTTTGTTGTCCATGCCTTCAAGGACTTAGTGAGTTGGAGGGTGACACACATCAACCCTTCTGGCAAGTGGGGTTCCCTGTGTGTTCATCAGTTGGTTTTCTGGTTTTACGTATTAGGATCTGAGTTTGTGAGTTTATGAGTCCACAGCCCAGAGAAGAAACCACTAGCAGTGCACAGACAAATGGGTGTGCTGAGCCACTGGGACTGGGCCCAGAAGGTGACAAATTCTCAAAACTAATGGCATCCTGCAATGAGATCCCCAGCAGGTTTGGGGCAGGAAATCAGAACACTGTCATTAGACAAATTAGACCCCTCTTCTTTTAGTTTACTGCACACAATTATACAACTCAGGGTCTCTGATATCCCATGGTTTTCCAAAACATGTTTTAAGTGCAGAAAATAAAAGCCTAAGGTCATACAGTTAACCTACAAAGAGCTCATTACATCACCTTTTAATCCTACCTTACAGAAAGATTCCCCTGAATCTACCAAGTCAGGACATGCCTTATTTATACCTCTTCATGCTATTCTACACTTTGGATATGGATTATAGAATCTTCTACGCTGCTTTTTTTTTTTTATTCAAACAGAAAATCACAAAAATTATAATCATCCTCATCAGTTCACTCAGTCCCATGTAATTAATTTTTTTATCTTGATCTTTTGTTAGCACTTTTATGAATTCATCAGTTTTCCATTAGAGTTCTGAAGATGCTTATTCATTCAGTTCAGCAGTATAGTCAGTTACCAGAAACCTGTGCTTGTCAGAGTCTTTTCCATGAATTCCTTGAAGATGAAACCCTTTTATAGGAACATTTTTACAAAAGCATCAGAGTACACCCAGAACTGTCTGTAAATGACAAAAGACTTAAAAATGACCACAGTTAAAGATTTGATGAAAATTCATAGTAATGCAATTGACAAGGAAATTTAGTTATTTCTGAGATATATATTTTAAAATAATAACTAGAATTATAACTTATAACATTATACCAGAACACATAAGATTTTTAGCAATTTCATGTAATGTCTGAAACATTTATATTAACATATTTCCATACAAATAACCCAAAGAAAGTTTAGTATTAGTTGTTTGTTTTTTTGTTTTTGAATTTTTGAATTTTATTTATTTTTTTTATACAGCAGGTTCTTATTAGTCATCAATTTTATACACATCAGTGTATACATGTCAATCCCAATCGCCCAATTCAGCACACCACCATCCCCACCCCCCACAGCTTTTCCCCCTTGGTGTCCATACGTTTGTTCTCTACATCTGTGTTTCAACTTCTGCCCTGCAAACCGGTTCATCTGTACCATTTTTCTAGGTTCCACAAACACGCGCTAATATACGATATTTGTTTTTCTCTTTCTGACTTACTTCACTCTGTATGACAGTCTCTAGATCCATCCACGTCTCAACAAATGACCCAATTTTGTTACTTTTTATGGCTGAGTAGTATTGCATTGTATATATGTACCACAACTTCTTTATCCATTCATCTGTCAATGGGCAGTTAGGTTGCTTCCATGACCTGGCTATTGTAAATAGTGCTGCAATGAACATTGGGGTGCATGTGTCTTTTTGAATAATGGTTTTCTCTGGGTATATGCCCAGTAGTGGGATTGCTGGATCATACAGTAATTCTATTTTAACTTCAAAGTCACTAAAACTAAAAGCTTTGCTCCCTTCTTTAAAGTGACGCTATTACGAACAAGCTACCATTAGAAAGAAAATATTCTAAATGCTTCTTCAAATAGATGGTCCGTGTTTTAGCAAAACAGGGCAGTTCCACTTAATCCAATTCCCTTTGAAGAAGAAGTGCTTTGGAATTCAATCTTTATAAATGGATCAACTGCAACTGTGTCGATTTTCTAATTTATTCATTGCCTTAACCTTGACCTGTCTGACTGCAGGTCAAGCTGGAGTTGAACTTAGGGGGAAAAGCACCCTGAATGATCTTTAGAAAACAGAGCTGTGAGGCCGAACCCCAAGGAATGGCATTACAGCAGAGGGATGAATATCAAAGACTGAAGTTGGGAACATACAGAGATGAGAATCCCAGCTCTGCTACAGAAGAACTATTGCCCTCGGCAAGTTATCTAACTCCTCTGAATCTCAGTTTTCTCACATATGGACTGGAATAATTTTTAAAACTAACATTTAAGCAATTACTAGTTCCAGACATTATGCTGATTAGCAATTTCAGCCTGCCACTATATAATGAAGGTGGTTTATTGTTGCCATTTTACAGATGGGGGACTCAAGGTTCAGTGAAATTAAAAGACTTGCCAAGGACACACAGCTAGTCAATAGCAGAGCTGGGCTTGGGACCCAGGCTGTCTGATGCTGACTTGCCTCCTTAATCATTTTACTTAATACCACCCAGGGTGGATAATACAATTAAATGAGATGATACATGTAAAGCATGTTATCCAGCATGCATTAAGTATGCAGAACTTACAGGTGTTATTTTAATTTTTAATTATTAGTTTATTTTGCTGAAGTGAAAAAGAAATGTAGACCCTTATTCTTTCATGGGTAAATGCCTGTTTATGGAATGAAAATATTACTTATACTACTATAATAGCAGAAGCAATAATGCCATAATAGTCATAGAGTAGTTCAGGGCATGGCTCCAAGCTCAGAAGGTCTGGATTCCAAATCCAGTGTCATGGACTGAGTGCTTGTGTTCCTCAAATCTGTGTGTTGAAGTCCTAACCCCCAGTGTGGTGGGCCTTTGGGAGGTGATTAGGTTTGGATGAGGTTGTGAGGGTGGGGCCCTCGTGATAAGATTAGTGTCCTCATAAAGAAGAGGAAGAGAGGGATCTCTCCCTTCGTGCACACACTGAGAAAGGCAGTGTGAGGAAACAGCAAGAAGGCAGTTGTCTACAATTCAGGAAGGGAGCCTTCACTAGGAAACCACCTGCCAACACCTTGATCTTGGACGTCCCAGCTCCAGAATTGAGACATAAACACCTGTTGTTTAAGCCACCCAGTCTGTAGTGTTTGCTCAGGTGCAGCCTGAGCTGATGAAAACACCAAGTCTGTTTCTTACTGGTGAGATTGTGAGCAAGTTCCTTAATCTCTTGGAGCCTCATCTATATAAGGTCCCCTACTTCATAAGACTGTAGTGAGAATTACATGAGATGATACAACAAAAGCACTTAGCAGGTGCCTGGCAGAGAGTAAGGACTCTCTAAATATCAGCTGTTTCTTTCAGTATGGCCCCCTTCTCTCATAGACTCCAAGTCTGTAAAATCAAATATTCCTGTTGATATGTCTGTTCATTTGGGGGCCAACACTCCTAGGAGGTATCGCTCATCCACCTCCAGGATGTTTTCTCTCCTACAACTGTTCACCATCACAGCTCCAGCAGTGATAACATATACACACAGGAGCCACACAGGCTTTTCTGTTTTCCCATTTTCCTTCCCATATCCTCTCAGCAAGTATTTTTTTCTTTTTAATGAACTCCTCTAGAAGTAGGTTCTTGGATCATTCTCTTTTTTTAATGTACTGATTTCTAGAACATCCCCTGTGCTGCCTCCTCCTGTACTAATCTAACTCCCCAGGCTGCAGTCACACCTGCAGGTGGCACCAGGTGGTCCCTCGATGGCGCTCGGGGGCAGTAAGCACCTGCTCTGAGCATCACAGCTCCAGGATCTCTGGTTCCACACATGAACATGACCCACTCCTCCTCTGACCAACCCTGGCCTCCAAAGAAGTCCATTTCATGTCCTGGAGACTGCAGATTTCCTCTACCTGATAATATCTGAAGTTAGAGAAACCAAATTACAGCTGTGTGCTGGATGTTGAGGGGAAAGGCATCATTTAGAGAAAGTTATTTGTTCTGGTGCAGAAAGAACAACCTAACATTTAGGCTGAATTTTTTCATTTTTCAACCAGTGGAGTCAGTATGGCATACATCAAGCCTTAAAACCATCTTTATTTCTCCCCAGCTATTTTGGATTATTAAAAAGTCTTTACTATTCCATTTCCTTTTTGCCCTGTAGTCTTTGGACCTCATTAGAAATGTTGATTATTGAGAATGTAAGCTTTTGCCATACAGCCAAAAAATACTGAACGTCTCTCCTTTAATCACCGATTAGCATCTTTTGGTTTCTCTTTTCTGTTGTTTATGCACTTTGCGAGTTAGACTCATTTCTCTGAAATGAGGCTAAGCCCTCTCACACCGATTTTAAATGGGGAAAACGAAAGTGGAACATTTCGGCTTTCTCCCTCCCTTTCTCTTTTTAAATATTTAAGACACAAGCGCCAGTCCTTTAAAAATGCATCATTTTATAATATATAATCCTTCCCAGAAAAGTGACTATATCATGCACCTTCTAGCCAAAACCACCTCAACAACAAGACTACATAATCAATTCTGGGTAACAGGGGGTCCTCAGGAGTGAGGATGCTCTAACAGTCCGAATGTTTCCCTCGAGAGCAAACATTGGTCACAGCCAGGCAACTTGCCCCCGCTCAGCCTCTCTCCCAAGGGAGCTGTCTCAGGTCCTACACAACCAAGTTCCCAACTGCCCTGTCCCCATCTTCCCTTCCCCCTATTTCTTTTTTTTTTTTTATTTTACTGAAGTAGAGTTGATTTACAATGTTGTGTTAATTTCTGCTGTACAGCAAGGTGACTCAGTTTTATATGTGTGTGTGTGTGTGTGTGTGTGTGTGTGTGTGTACACACACATTCTTTTTCACATTCTTTTCCATTACGGTTTATCACACGATATTGAACAGAGTTAGTAGGACCTTGTTGTTTATCCACTCTATATATAATAGTTTGCATCTGCTAACCCCAAACTCCCCATCCATCCCTCCCCTAACCCTCCTGCCCCTTGGCAACCATAAGTCTATTCTCTGTGTCTGTGATTCTGTTTCTGTTTCGTAGATAGGTTCATTTGTGCCATATTTTAGATTCCACATATAGGTTATATCATATGGTATTTGTCTTTCTCTTTCTGACTTCACTTAGTATGATAATCTCTAGTTGCATCCATGTTGCTGTAAATGGCATTATTTTGTTCTTTTTAATGGCTGAGTAGTATTCCATTGTATATATGCACCACATCTTCTTTATCCATTCATCTGTTGATGGACATTTAGGTTGTTTCCATGTGTTGGCTACTGTGAATAGTGCTGCAATGAACATAGGGTGGCATGTATCTTTTCAAATAAGAATTTTGTCTGGGTATATGCCCAGGAGTGGCACTGCCAGATCATATGGTAGCTCTATTTTTAGTTTTCTGAAGTACCTCCATACTGTCCTCCAAAGTGGCTGCATCAATTTACATTCCCACACAGACCTTCACCTTATTTGTAATGTGCACACATAGTCGTTGTTCTATTCAGATGCCAACTCCACCACGTTTCACTCAGAGGAGTTATATCTATCTCATCATTATTTAAAGCCAATCGCTGTGCCCCCAGTTCCAATGACTGCATTATAAAACAAATACATTTTGTCTTTAGACTATAAGGTCAGTCTTCTGGGCTTTGACCCGTTAGCTTGATTCCAAGAACAGAAAACCAACAAAGAGTATTTATCATTTTCATAAATATGTAGGTATCACTCACTTTAGATCAAGAGTGACACGTAAGGAATGTGTAACATAAATCCCTTCCAGCTGGAGATGTTTCCAGGCATCCATGCCAACAGACCTCTGCCTTCTGTCCAACTTCTGTTCTCTTGACTCACCTCTTGTTCATGCTGCTGAGATACTTCCTATTACAGTCTTTTCATAAACTGCCTAAATTTTTACACATCCAAAAATATCTTATTTTGCCTTCCTACTTGATTGGTAATGTGACTGAGAATAGAATTCTAGCTTCAAAACCTCCCCTGTTTGGGACTTCCCTGGCGGTCCAGTGGTTAAGACTCTGCACTTCCACCTCAGGGGGCATGGGTTCAATCCCTGGTCAGGGAATTAAGATCCTGTATGCCATGTGGTGCAGCCCCCAAAAAAGAAGTACCATTTGATTGTCTCAATAAAAGCAGAAAATTATTAAAACAAAACAAACAAACCCTCCCTTGTTAGGTAGCTAGTCAGACATGAGTAGGTCCCACCCCATCCTGGACACTCATCATGTTTCCCTCCACCACCTGGACACTGGTGACCAGAACACGCCCAGAGATCCTCCCTTTTGTGGTTAAAGACCGCTAAGTTTCCAGCCTTATCAGGGCCAAACGAGATATCAAAAACCCAACAGGCTTTCCAAACCACCAGCACTGGCACAGGCGCACCAAGACCTAAGAGGTGACTCAGAGTAACCTGGGGTTCATTATGCCATATTTATAATAAATTAGCATTGCGGTTTTTTGCCCCCCCCACCCCCGCATTGGATTTCGCTTGGGTGCTTATGGGTAAGTGCCTGTGCACAAGGAGAAAAGTTGTATAACCTAAAGTTGTCAATCAACTTGTGGTAAGTGATGCAGGACACAGGAAGGGACCTTCCTTCCGTCACTCTGAAATACCAACCTACCCCCATTGCGGGGTTACTTCTGGTTCCCAGACAGCCCGCTCTCCTACTTTTCTCGAGACTATACTTTCACTTTGCTTAATAAAACTCCTGCTGCTTGAAACTGCTCTGTGTCTCTTGACAGAATTCTTTCCTTTGGGAGGACGAGAACTGAGATATCACCATTCCATCAGTGATACCCCCACCCTCTCTGCATCGTGAAGACACTGCTTCCTTGTCTTCTACTGACAAAGGCAGTATATCACTCTAATTCGGATACCTGGGTAAATAATTTGTTTCCTCTCCTCTCTAGAAGCTTTTGGGATCTTCTCTGTATCCTCAGAGTATTAGAATTCCCTCAGGATATAGTAACTATATTATCATGACTTTTGAGACAGAAACCCATGTCAAACTCTTCTGTTCTTAGTGGGAAGCCCAAGGGGTAGTGTAAAATCAGCTACAGCCACAGGGATGCTTTAAACAGTGCTATCAGCTTGGGTCTTTTTCTTCCCATCTCTCAGAGCTGGTCTCCTGTGTGGAGATTTTCTCAGCCTGACATGGTCCTTAACAATGACCCCTTTTGGTTTCATAGTCACTGGATCTGTAAGTGCTGGAAACCTCGGGAAGAGTAGGAACCAGTTTCTCGCAGCTTCTGCATGACTCCCTAAGAAGCACTAATTGGGCAGTTCTAGAACACGGTAGAGGAGCTCTTAGTTACCAAAAGGAAAAAAAAGCTGAACCGACAACAGAAGTCCACTAAATTGGCAGTGGGTTTTCTTTTCCTTCGTTCTGTTTGGCACTTGCTGGAACCTTTTAATCTAAGTACTTGTATTTCTTCTGCTAAAGAAAATTTTCATCTATTATTTGTTAGCTAGGTCCTCTCTTCTTTTTATTCTCTTTCTGGAGCTCCTGTTAGAATCAGCTTGGATGTCCAGACCTCTGCTTCCTGTCTCAGTGCTCTTTCCCAATTTCCTGACTCTGCCTCTTTACTAGTCAGTGTGGGAGGTTTCCTGGGCTCTGTCTTTAAAACACCAACATGGTCTTCAGCCCCATTCATCTTATTACCAAGCCAAGACTGTTTTAATATCAGCAATCTATGTTTTGATTTTCAGAAACTCTTGCCTGTTTTCTGGATGAAAACTACTCTGAGAACACTAATTTGAACTTTTCCCATCATTTGAATTATTTCTATTTAATTTAGATGAGTCATTCTGTTCGTCTTTGTCCTCTTGTGCTTTTCCTGATGGTTTTCATCAGATATCTGCTAAACCTTGTTTGACCATTCCTATTTTTGGATGTGTGTCGACTGAAAAAAAAAAAAAAACTGCACAACCTAAAAGTTGAGAATTATGTTTTATTTTGCAGACACTCTGAGGACTTAAGCCCGGGACACAGCATCTCAGATAAAACTGAGGACAGCTCCAAAGAGACAAGGAGGAGCCAGGATATACAGGAGTCTTTGCAACCAGGTAGTTGGAACATCAAAAGATTCCCATTAATTAAAGAAAACCAGACATCTCAAGTTAAGGAATTTAACGATATTCTATGTATGGGAAGATACAAGAAGCTGGGCTCGTTGAAATCATTCCTTTGATATGCACCTCAGCTCTCTGGGGCCAGTATCCTGCTTTTCTCCATCTTGAGTCCCCTCAGGGTGCACTGTTTGGTTGGGGTTGGGGGGGGTGTGCAGTGGCTGAAGGCTTGGCAGTGGGCAGCCTGTTTGCCTCCAGCCTGAGTTCCCTCAATGCTCACGGTCCCAGTAGCTGTAATGTGATGGCTTGATGGCTGCAATATCCTTTGTTTAATGATATGACAGGCAATATTTTTCATTCACATATGGTTTAGGAGAGGCAGCGTGGATTTTCTTTAAAGTTTGTTACACCAGCATCTGGGCCTTGAGGAGAGGCTGAGTGCAGGTTCCAGGTGGAACAGTGGAGCATGGAAGGGTATCAGCGGGCACACACCCTGGATACGCCCGGGCACGGGGCCTGCAACGGACAGGGAACAGCCACGACCACCATTGGGGTAGACTAGTCTGTTACATTTCCTTCCTGGGTGCTGCCTTGTCTTCTGTTTTCCTTACCATGTCTGTCCCGGCGATCAGGATTTCCTGCACACATACCACCACCTCACTCACAGACTCCGACAGTCTCACTGGGATGTGTCCCAAGACAAATCACTTTCTTTAGGAAAGTCCTTTTGCCTTAGCTCAAGGGAAAAGCCCATTCCAACAAGCTGTTCATATGCATAACGGCTGGGCTGTCAGAAGCACCGTCTATACAGTGAACAGCTCTAGTGGTTGCTCCATGGCCCAGTCTAGCCCCTATGTTGATGTTGACCTTGGCCTGGAAGCTGCCCTGGACTGGTTTCTACCTGAGCTTTCCCCACCAGGCCAACCCCATCCATTTTCTACCTTCCACACACTCTTCAAAAGTTCTGGCCACAGAAAGTACCTTCACTTGTTCTTCTTATACCTTAATTCTTTAAAAAACTTTTTTCTGTTATTTTAATGGAAGGGAAAAGAGTTAGATGCATATCATCAGACTACCATTTTGAGCCAGAAGCCTCTGGGTACCAATTAAATCCTACTGGATTGATAAAACTTAAGTGATTAGTAACACTGGGAGATGGCAAATGTGTGAGAAATGAGCACTTTGCCTGTAGAGAAAAGGAGTCTAGAACATCCTTCTTGGAGGGAATTTGACAGTCACCATCAAGAAATTAAATGTCCACAATCCCTGATTTTATAATCACACATTTATAATCTACTGTACAGAAACACTCGCATGACTATTAACAATATATTATATAATTATGTTTACCAAAGCACTCTACCCAAAAGGTGGAGGCACACAGAGGGCAATGATTGAACAAGATTGTGTATCCCTAAGATGGGTAAAGAATGAGGTAAATCTATTTGTGATGGCTTTGAAAGATGCCCATGATATATGATTGACAAAAGCAAGTTGCACAAGAGTATGTTTATGATGATGTTATTTTAAAATAATAAGATAAAACAGTATGTATTAATGATGTGCCTTGCACATCCTGACATATTATAAAATGCTTCTAATATATTTCTTTTGCCTTTCCTACTTCTTTCTTTCTTAATTTGCAATCTCTGTATAAACCAGACATAGTTAGTAGCTATCAATTAAAATCAAGCAACAACAATGCATGAAATGCAAGATTTCTCTGGAAAAATAGAAAGTACTGATATGATATACAGACCCCCAAAAAAGTGTTATAAATCATAAGTAAAATATTTTAGTATTCTAGAACATTTTATTTCCTAAAATTTTCATATTCACGCCTCCCAAATTTTAGGAATGCCAATTCTATAGCTAATGTCAGTATCCTTCATGCCAAAATCTGAATTCATCTTCATTAAGGCAAAATATTTTCACCAAATATCTGTGTGACAACTTACTGATTTCACCAAGAGTCAGTTTCTAGTTGTACATCACGTGGCGAAAGGCACTGTGTACTGTTCTCTTTCCCTTCACTTCCTCCACAAGCTCTCTTTACCCTTTTCTTGGACATTTTAGAGTAAGAATAGCAGAGCCAGGATTGGAATTTATTAGGTGAAAAGCAAAGTTTTTCACCAAAACAATAAAGCTTAGACTTGTTTTACAATTTCAAAGTGACATTTGAATACACTCATTGCATCTAGAGGCACTTAAGCAAGTTTTACTAATAAGCCCATCAAAGTCATTCTCCATTTCTGTCACAGCAGTTTTGATTCAGAAAAAAGAGTTTCTTTTTTTCCTTTTTTTTCTTTTTTTTTTTGCGGTACGTGGGCCTCTCACTGCTGTGGCCTTTCCCGTTGCGGAGCGCAGGCTCATCAGCCATGGCCCACGGGCCCAGCCACTCCGCGGCACGTGGGATCCTCCCAGACCGGGGCACGAACCTGCGTCCCCTGCATCGGCAGGCGGACTCTCAATCACTGCGCCACAGGGAAGCCCTAGAGTTTCTTTTTTATTCTTTCTTAGAATTTGCATCTCTCTGCTTACATTGCCCACCTGTTCTTGCATGTCATCCACTTTATCCATTACAGTCCTTAGCGTATTAATCACTCTGATCATTCCAACATCCCTGCCATATCTGAGTCTAATTCTGATGCTTGCTCTGTCTCTTCAAACTGTAGTTTTTGCCTTATAGTATGCCTTGTCATTTTTTGTTGAAAGGTGGACATGATGTACTGGGTAAAAGGAACTTTAGTAAACAGGCCTTTAGTAATGTGGTGGAGAACGTGGGGGAGGGGAAGCGGTCCATGGTCATGTGATTAGGTCTCAGTCTTCCTGTGAACCTGTGCCCCAGGCTGTGACCTTTACACATGCTTTTCAGTCCCCAACCCACCCCTCTTAGGTGAGACAGGAAGGCAAGAGGGGGCTTCTCTTCCCCATGGTGGGTTTTGATAAAACACCAGTCAATTGTGCTCTAGTGAAATAGTTTATCTTGAAAGCAGGTCCTGTTAAGAAGAACAGAATGCTCTGGCATATTTCAAAATGGTTACCTTTCCCCTCTCCATGTCGGAAGCACACAGGGATTTTTCTTCTATCTTCACTGTGAGAACCTGGTGCTCCTGGAGCTAAAACACAAGTGTGGGGATCCCCAAAGACGAGGCCCCCTTAGAGTTCTTAACTCTCAAACTTGGCCACACTGGGTCTCCAGAGATTCATCAGTTCTGCTTCAGGTATTCATACTCTGGGGTTGGTTCCTGCAGATATTTTTGCTCCAGGGTTTCTCCTCTGGTAAGTTGTGATTCTCTGTATTCACTTGTCTCTTCAAATTGGGGGCAGCAGTTTGCCCTGCAACCTTGGTTCTCTGATGGATCTAAGAAGAGTTGATTTTCCGTTTGTTTACTGTTTCTACTTGTTGGGCAGACAGGGGAGAAGACGTCCAAGCTCTTATTCACCACACCAAGAAAAGGGAAAATTTTACAACCCTTAATACTGGATGCTTACTTGAAATGTCTCTGTGATTTGGCAGTGTCTACTCCAAATCATATTATTTATTTTTTTAATGACAAAATGAAGGACGAAATCTTAAACTTATTCAATAAATTAGCAGCAGGTCACATGAGAAGAATAGGGTCAAACTTACCTCCAGTGGGATGCCCGGAACTCTTTCTGGCTGTTAGAAACTGGTGGTTACAAAGACTTTAACTCTAGCTCGTGAGGGTGGGGGTAGGGTGGAAGAGAGATCCTACTAATCATTTGCTTTTACTAAGACTAAGTTACTAATGAGATTAACAGTTCACTCCTTCAGGTAGACAAGGAAGCTATTAAGAATTAGGGCAGCTTCCAAAATCATCCCAAATTAAACACACACACACACACACACACACACACACACACACACACCCCACAGAAGGGGAAAACCAAATGGCTAAGAAACACAGGAGGTGTTCAAATTTATTATTAATAAGAGGAATGAAACTAAATGTCAGTAGGGTGGCCAATTTAGAAAGGGGGAAAATTTCAAGTGATGTTACGAATGATTCTCATATATATGTCTCATAAACCTGCTTACACTACTTATAGAAGATAAAGAGGTATGACCATTCCAGAAAGCAACGTGGCAGTATCTACCTCATGTGTCAACCCAACCCCCAGTACACGCCCCACAGCCATGCTGACACAGCGGAGCACTACCTGCTGTAGCTGGGAGTGCAAGGTACTCCGGATGCCTCCCACTAGGGAGATGAACCAGCAAAATATGGTGACGCACACTTGGAGTATCACGCAGCTGTTAGAAGCAAATCGGCTGTACACAAAGCATAGGCAGATATTAAGACATTGTCTTGGGGTAAAAGAAAAAACCAAAGGTGAACGATAGTATAAAACACAAAACAAGATAACAGATTTTGTGGGTATCTTTAAGG
Source organism: Delphinus delphis (assembly GCF_949987515.2). Classification (NCBI taxonomy): domain Eukaryota; kingdom Metazoa; phylum Chordata; class Mammalia; order Artiodactyla; family Delphinidae; genus Delphinus; species Delphinus delphis. The sequence goes on along the minus strand of NC_082692.2, from coordinate 48,546,583 downwards.
ACAACACATTAAAGTCGGTGCCTATGTGGAAGAGAAGAGCTGAAAAGGGCAGGGGGTGTCATGGGGTAAAGGTAAAAAATGAACAAGGAATAAGAGAGAAGCTTTACATGGGAAAGAACAATAAACCCATGCAAGCCCTCTCTAGAAGACTCTACATTTCACCCAACTTCTTCTGCTGTGGATCTGCCAACTCACAACAGAAAGGGACCCTATGCCTAGGTCTGTCTTTTTCCTCTTAATTTTTCCCAGACGCCCCTTGTGTACCTGTTGAGTTCTCAGCCACGTAATCATTTGCCTCCCATGGGCTGGTTCACCACTGAGTGAGTCAATTTTAATAAATCACTTAATTCATTTCACAAATTTTGACTTGTTTTGTCATTTCAAAAGTGACATTATGGAAAACAGTATGGAGGTTCCTCAGAAAACTAAAAATAGAGTTGCCATATGATCCTGCAATCCCACTCCTAGGTATATACCCAGACAAAACTATAATTCATAAAAGTACAACCACCCTTATGTCCATATCAGCACTATTCACAATAGCCAAGACAGGGAAACAACCTAAATGTCCATGAACAGATGAATGGATAAAGGGGTGGTATATATATACAATGGAATACTACTCAGCCATAAAAAAGAAGGAAATAATGCCATTTGCAGCAACATGGATGGACCTAGAGATTATCATACTAAGTGAAGTAAGTCAGAAATAGACAAATATCATATGATATCACTTATATGTGGAATCTAAAATATGACACAAATGAACTTATCTACAAAGCAGACACAGAAACACACATAGAGAACAGACTTGTGGTTACCAAGGCGGAGGGGGCTGGGGGAGGGATGCAGTGGGAGGTTGGGGTTAGCAGATGCAAACTTTTATATGTAGGATGGACAAACAACAAGGTCCTACTGAAGAGCACAGGGAACTATATTCAGTATCCTATGATAAACCATAATGGAAAAGAATATTTTAAAAAGAATGTATATATATATGTATTACTGAGTCACTTTGTTGTATAGCAGAGATTAACACAACACTGTAAATCAACTATACTTTAATTTAAAAAACAAGTGACACTTCATTACACTCAGAGCATTTAGGGGCACTTAAGAAACTTTTATAATCCTTGATACTAAATGCTTACTTGAATGTGTCTAATCTGAAAGCATGTATTCCTATTATTGTACACATGAGAAAATCTTGCTTATACAAATAAACCTAGTAAATTAGCATCAGGCTGTAAGTGAAAAGTTAGGATCCCTGCCTCTCAGACGAGCTCCTCTACTCGCAGGGTAAAGCCCAGGGTGGCAAGCGTTGCCTAAGGCCTCAGCGCTACTTCCAGGCCGTCAGGTATAGACCACAGGTCTCGAAAGTCCCAGTTCCAAGAGCTTTGTCTCCTTGTTGTGCATCTCTTCACTGATTCCAAATGACTAGGTGTTGCTCACAATGCTCCCTTTCTGGTGAAACCAATACTTTTTTTTAAGGAAGGATACGCAGCTCTCTGATGCCTACTGCTGTCAAGGGGAAAGGACCACAAACACACATACCAGTGTTGGAAAAAGACAGAGTCAAGGGCACAAAAAAACAGGGACTTTTGAGGGTGGTTGGCAGTTCCATCCTTTTATGCTTTTCATATGAAATCCAAAAAGGCAGAACTTGGTTACCTTTTAAATATTTTCCCACAACCAAATAAAAGCTTCATGCTGAAAAATCCAACATGATACAGTCATATTTCCCTGAAAACCCCCACTTTCTTCATTTATTAATCACATTCTGCCATCGTGGTAGCATTATAAAATTAAATTAGTTCTCACTGACCAAATACTTAAAGGAAAGAAAGAAGAGGCTCAAACTGCCTCCCAAAAAAGTAAAATAGTCCCAGCTGACTGAATTAAAATGCTCATTTTAGTTTTCCCGGGGTCTAAATCTCCTCAGGCACCTTCTGTGATCTTTTATTTAGAGGAAAAAATTATTCAGCTGCCCGCCTATACTTTCTCCTTAAGGCATTTAGCCCTAAAGAAAGAGGAAACAGGAAAATATTTCTAAAGAAAGCCCAAAATATAAGAAATGAAGAACCAGATTAGAATCGAAGCAATTTCTGCAGGAGGTGGACCATGGTGTCATTTGGAGTAAGCCTGAATGCACAGATGACATGTGACCCACTCTGATCTTTCATAAAGAAGTGGAATTCCTATTGATAGAAAGAGCTCCCAACTCTAAGAAAACAAAAGTAGCAACAATCAACAACGCTGATCTCTTTTCTCACAGAAGCGCTATTCATGGACAAAGGAATTGAAGTGGAAAAATAACTTCAGATTTCAATCTACTCTATGGAGTGATTCACACGAACATACACAGAAAAGAGGCTTAAATGGTAATCACCTGAACAAAGTACAATAAACCTGGGTAGCGGCGCCTCTCCCGGGGTGAAGACTGAATTCGTACACTTACCAACAGCCCAGAGGTCACCAGGAGGAACGTCTCATTCTAACGTGAGCTCACTTAACCACTTCTGCCAAAGGAGATTCTAAAAAATGCTGAAGGTCTCCAGATAACACTGCCCACTGCCGAGTCACAGCCAGGAACACAATGCAAAGCTTAAAAGCCTCCACTAACAGGAAATGATCTCATGTGGGGAACTAACTGAAATCTCCCACCCCAGCGACTTCACCTGTCTCTTCCCTTGTTGATTTCAGAGGCTGATGGTGCTCCGGTGATGAGCTGGTCCCTAACTGGAAACGGGTCATCAGCTTGTCCTTTGGGATGAGTTGCTGTGCTGTTTGACCCCTGCTTCTGGTTCTCCCTTCACAACACTCCAGACACATTGGGGGCTCCTGAGGAAACCCTCTGACTCATGAAAATAAGTCACGTGAAGAGAAGAGCAAACAGGTCCTTCCTATGAATTGTAAGGAGCCGGGAGATGGCCACGGTGGGGCCTCTGAGATGCTGGGGCTGTGGCGGGAGCTCAGGACAACTTTCCAAAGGATGTGGGGAGACCAGTGATTCCTTTCTAACCTTCATCCTGAAGACAATTCCTAACACTAACATTTACCTACTAACATTTATCTACAGGCAATGTTCACTGCAGCCCTGTTTACAACAGGGGAAAACTAGAAGTCATCCAAAGTCCATCATTAAGGAAATAACTGCTGATACTTATATGGACATTGAGTAGGATATTATTCATCCATGAAAAGCAATGCTGCTAGATGCATATTAACACAGAAATATTTTATATTGTGTTATTTAAGAAAGTAGGCTGCAATACTACATACACGGAGCATTCTGTTTATGTTTCATTGTGTATGCGTTTGTGTGTGTATCTAAAAATACGGGTCTAGAAAAATACACACCAGGATACAGGCAGTGGTGACTGCTGGGTGGTAGGATTATGAGAGTTTTGCTCTTCTTGTTCTTACCTGTGAATATGTTCTGATTTTTCTCAAAATGAACATATATAGCTTTTGTAGTCAAAAAAAATTCTAGTAGTTCTCTCATGTTTGAAAACCTCTCTTAGGGAAGGTGACTTGCTACTTTGTACAAAACTAAGTAGAAAAGTGGAACAGTTCAGATAAATAAATTCGATAAATTTATTAGTGTCAGATCAGTAAATTAGGGTGTAGACAAGGGTACCTTCCAAAATGGGGGACATGTCAGAGAAACAGCAAATGAAAAGTTAAATGAGGTGAGAATCATCGGTTTCCCCACATCCTGCAGGGTCTCTAAAGCTCCTGGGGATGCCCCACCCTCCTGGCTGTCCTCACCCTCTACTGCCCCTTCATTCTGGCACCCACTCCTCTTCCCGTGGCCCTGGGCTTATCTCAGCTATTGCTCTGTACCTGGACCTTCCACCACGCTCTCTCCTGGCCTGTAGAAATAGACTCCAACCCCCAGAAGTCCTCTGGATGCACGCAGCTCTGTGTACGCAAAACCACGCACATCACCCCCCACCCCAACAACCATCCCCTTTCCCAGGATTCCTTCTCTACTCAGGGGCATCATCAGCACCCAAGCTGACATCTCAGGGTTACTTTGAACCCTTACTTCTCTCTTATTCTTCAAGCAATTCAGGACATGTGATGCCATGCCCACTACCTAAATGCCTCTGGTGTCTGCTGTCTCCTCTTAATTTCCTCCCAGCCTTAGCCCAATCCCCCATCATCCCTAACCTGCATCCGATACTTCCTCCTTCCAGTTCAAAACAGAAGTTCATTATCTCTTCCCTGTGCAAAGCCATCTGGCACCCACTCGCCTGCAAAATCAAGTCCAAATTGCTTTCTGCTATGCACAAGGCCCTTTAAAATCTAGTTCCAACTTGCCTTTCCAGTATTAACACTCCTCGACCACCACCACCAACATCATGCCCCAACTTACACACACACACACAAAGTACCCACCAAGTCCCAAACATGTAATGCATACAACGTCCACATCACTGCATCCCATTTCTACTGCCTGAAACACCCCCCCCTTTCCTCTCCTATCATCCGTTCTTTAGCATCTTTCTCAGACACTGTCTCCTCTCTGGTCACTAGTCTCAGCCCCACTCCTGTGCAGTCGTTTTTTCCCACTCTGCTTTCACATCAGCACCATCCTGTTTTATGCTTCTTATACCTTCATTCCCACGCTGCCCCCATCCGCAAATGAGACTATGAGAGGGTCCTTGCCCAGGTCTTCTGTTGCAACTGGGAAAGCTAAATAGTCCTTCTCCAGCCTCTCTTGCAGCCAGGGACAGTTGTGTGACACAGCTGGCCGAGGAGACACCAGTGCAAAACTGCTGGGGAATCTCTGCATAATTTTTCTGTTTCCCTGATAATAGAAAAAAGCACAGCTGACACTTTCCTCTTGCTCTCACCTGGCACATGGATATGACAACTGGGACTGCAGAAGATATCTTGCCCACATGAGGGCAAAGCCCAGAGCATCACAGAGGTTACAGCCTGACATCTTGGAGCCCCTGAACAATACTTACAGCCACCAATCTGCAGACTTATAAGGTGAGAAAAGTCAACTCTGGTTTTATAGCTATTTTTCAAATTGTCTGTTGCTTGCTGCATCCCTAACTGATATTTTTATAAGCAAATTAATGTAGCAATAACTACTGGGGATCTATCAGTCTCCTGACACTATACTGTGCATCTTTGGACTCAGCTGCTCCATTTCTTGGCCCTTGTGGACCAGTCAGAGCCTTGGCAAGGGCTCTCCCGCAGAATGTAAATGACCTTGGCTTCCCCACCCTTTCTCAGACTGGATGCATCTGACAATTTGCCCTTCAAGAATGCCCGACCACAAGATGCAAGGAGTCTGGTGTCCTGACTCACTGCAGGAAGAAAAGCCACCACTGATCGGGAAACACACATCTTGGACTGTGACGTTAGTGAGAAAGTTTTATAGTGTTTGAGACATTATACATCTTTAGGTCTTCTTTTTTAACAACAATTCTGCCTCTCCTAACTAATAAAGGTTCCAGAGAGGAAAGTTACATGAAAGATTTGAGTCAATAAGACCAGCTGGGATACTTACACAAGAGACAAAAAAAATCTAGGTACATAATTGCAACACTCTAGGAGAATTTTTTTTAACTGAACAGTCAGCATCCACTAGGATGTCCAGCTAGCGTATCTGACAGGGGCTATCAATGGCACAGAAAAAAATTCTGTACCCATCAGATATATGTTAAGTTTTACGTCTCTGTATGAAAAGCCTAGGTTAGTATGGCTTCCATAGGTTCAGAAAGGACCTTTGCTGAAGTTTCTATCTTCATGCAAATGAAAACTAAAAACAGATAGTTAATTGAAGAATCTTTCAATCTAGTAACTCGCTAGAGGAGCCCACCTCCAAGATCCCGACCTCTTGGTACTCACACTCCTGTGTTGTCCCCTGCCACACTGAATAGGGCTGACCTGTGTAACCAGTAGGGTACTGCACACAAGACCAAGTGTGACCAAGTCTGTCAGAAAGACACTGTCGCTTCCAACTTCCTCTCTCTTGGATCGCTTGTTCTGGGAGAAGTCAGCCACCATGTTGGAAGGATACTCAAGTAGCCATATGGAAAGATTTAACTGGTAAGGAACTTAGGCTCCCACCAACAACCAGCACTGCCTTTCCAGCCACATGACTGGGCCATACTGGCAGCTAACGACCCAGCCCCAGTCAAGCCTTGAGATCCCTTCAGTTCTGGTTGACATCTGTGTGCTGCAACTTCATGAGGGACCCTGATCCAGAACCACCCAGGTGAGTTGCCTGAATTCCTGACCTACAGACATTGTGTGCATTGAAAAGTTTTTATTGTTTGTTAAGCTGCTACGTTTTGGGGTAATCTTTTATGCAGTGATAGGTAACTAATTCACTAGCCTCTTTTATAGATAAATAAACAGACAGAGAGGTGGTCCTACTACGGCTGAAAAGCTTTGCTCATCTTTAATTCTTTTTAATGCTTCCTGGAAATATGGGAATAGGCTGTGCCAGACATCATGTATCATATTGAGTTTTCTTCAACCGAGTCACACGATGAAATCAGTTCCACGGCAGCAGAGGTTTTACTCTTGAACTTGTTCATATAAAACTTGCTCATATGAAAGGCAAATGTAAAGGTTTCTTTGTGTGTGTGTGAAATGTGTGTATACATGTGTGTTGGTTGTGAGAACTGAAGAAAACAGGGCTAATTATTCATAGTAGAAACTTCATTCAGGGAATCAGAGACTCTGTCTTAAGAGCCTCACATGTCACATGAAGTGAAGACTCAGGGCATTCTTATGCTTGTGCTCCGCAAGGTATGCGGGACGTCTCCCACCCCATGATTGAGAACCCTCACACAAAACTCCTGCAGTTTTATCTTTCTTGACTGAGTGCACTTAAGGTAAAGTGGGGGAAATCTCTCCTTGCCTCACAGGGCAACTGGCCAGCTGGTTGGAAGCGTCACAGTGTCTGGTTACGCTGGCATGATCACTAATCATTTCTCTCTTTACATTTTTAGGAACCCTCACTCGTTCTGACCTCATATCAGCTGACACTGACCAGGCCTAGCAACAGAGCCCCACAATGGAAAACTACGTCAGGAAGGCCCAGAACCTACTGAACAAGACTGTGCCACACTACTACCAGGGTCAGAAGCCAGGATGTCTGATGACCATTGTGTGAGATCCACCACTCTGACCAGCAGGCCACTGCACAGCTCCAGTCGTCAGGGGATCCTCATTTGAAATGGCTGATTTCTTTTTTTCCCAATCTAAATCTTCACCAAATCTGAAATCTAGCAAATATTAAAAAATGACTTGGTATTTTTATAGTAACCTAACAGACCCTATGAGATCATTTCCATGAACACTGCATCACTTTTTAATAAAAAGTGTGTGTAAGGTACCCTTTGCCTTTTACCTTGTTGATGGTCTATAGACCAGCACTTAAGCACATCCTGCAATGATTCCCCACCTGGAGTCTTTGAAGGTGGTCCTGCAGTTCCATAAATAATCCTCATCATTGCAAAAAACATAACAGGAACTCTGTACTTGCCCGTGATAAAGCTGCCTGGGGTGAGTTAAGCAGGGGTGGGCACACTAGGGTCTGGTGGCCAAACGGGGCCCAGCACCTGTTTTTGTGAACAAAATTTTATTGAAGTGCAACCACATCCATTTATTTGTAGGTTGTCTGTAATGGCCTTCATACTACAACAGCACAGTTGGGTAGCTGAGGTGGAGAATTGTATGGCTCACAAAGCCAAAAATACTTATTATCCGGCCCTTTGCAGAAAAAGTTTGCCAACCTCTGAAATAAAGCATCACACTCACACTTCTCACCTTGGGCTCAGCAAGCGTTATCTGATGTGGAGCCCTTCCCTGGCGCCTCACACAGATTGAGAGTTAATTTCTTGGTTTAATAAAGTTAACATAAATTTTATACATTAGATCATTTAAGATTTAGGGTGGAGTCAGCAGAATTTTCCTTGTTAACCAAGAGTTTCCTTACTCGTGCTTATCAAAATTAAAAATGGAATCTGGACTGCTCATATACTTTTAACAGTTTTTAGATCCATTGGGCAAGTTTAAGCAGCTGTCTTTTTTCCAACATGACTTATTTAGTTGGACACCACTACTTTACAGAGCTAACTGTTCTTACTTAGCCTTACAGTGTGTTTTTAAAATGAAAACATGTAAACTATTTGGGATACAATGTTTTTCTTGATTTGAAAAGTCATAAGCATGGATTAATCCACATTGTACAAGATAGAAAATGCTTGTAGCAAAATTTGATACAAGTATAACTGCTACAGGATTTGAATTCACTGGTTTGGAAACACGAAGCATGTATTTTTTGGCACTGAGAGAGAGAATCTTTGTTACAGTCTAAGAAAATTATTTTTAGGGAGGAGGATTCCAATCTTCCACCTTCAAGGCAACAGAAAGAGTCTCAATGGGTATCAGTTTTATTAAAAGCAAAGACAATGCTTGGAATTCTTGGTGTAAAGAACTTTCTCCTCAGACTTGCCTCTTAGAATTAGATCTGACAAAAGGATGAATTCACAGATTTGGGAGTCCTGACAACTCTGTAACAAGGAAAAGCCTTAGACATTCTGTTTAAAGCTTCCCCTCACAATACTATCCTCATGAAGTATATATGAAGACACGATCCAAATATCTAGAACATTCTCTAGATCAGGGTTTCCAGCCTTGGCACTGCTGACGTTTGGGACCTGATGATTTACTGCTGTGGGGTCTTGTGCATCACAGGAAATGTAGCAGTGTCCATGGCTTCTACCCACAAGATGCCAGGAGGACCCCACCCCTGGTCTAGAACCAAATATCTGCAGGTATTGCTAAATATTCCAGGGGGGCAAAGGGAGGAGAGAATTGTCCCCGCTTGAGAACCATTGCTCCAGAGAAGATCAGACCTTTACCTTGTCAAAAGATGGTTATTTCATTCAAACTGTACAAACCAACTTATCCATACAGGTGGAAGCAAAATTTATTCCCTTCTGAGAGGACGTGGCTACATGTCTTGTCCCAGTTTTCATCGCTCCCCCACTAAAAAGGAGAATACTTTGTTCAGAAAATTCCTCAGAGTTAGTTTCTCTGGTTGTCATCTTCTGCTGCGGTGCCCAGGTTTCCTCCCAGAGGAAATCTGCATCACAGGCATCCACAGAGAGACCCCCCTTCCAACTTGGTGTCTTCGCAGCCTGCCCTGACTCCGCAGCAGTGAAGGACAGACTCTTGTAACTGATCAGGACCGGAAACTAAGCAGGCTGCATCCACTGAAGGGTCCACCCGCGATGGAGTGTTGGCTCGCACGCTGACATTAACAGAATTTCTCATGACAGTGCCAACAGTTGGATGTGGCTGTTTTCCTTATGATCCCTTTAAATCCCCAATTCAATTACCAGGCTCATTTTTCTGATGAATCATCAGCAGAAAACCAGACTGTCTTTTAGAGAGAACTGTGACCCTCAGCTGAAACATCTCTTCTGTAAGACTCCATTTTACCTACTTGGCACTAAACAGACACTCTCAGTCTGGCCCTGAAGAAGGTTAAACCTTAGTACTTAACCCAGCGGGGAATTAACCCTTTCGAGAACTTGCAGTGTCTCTTACACAATTGAAGAGAAAATGAAAAGGGAAAAATGAAACTAAATAACGGAGCCAAGTGTGTGGTTACTGGACTGTTGTGTCTACATTTGATGGCCTCAGAGATGCAAATCTCAGCTCCAGGCCACAGTTAAATTGATGTATCAGAATAAGAACTTCTCGTATATTTTCAAACATCACAGCAGTTGTGAATGCTAGGTCCTTGGGATTGCTTTTCCCTCCAGAAGCTCCTTTTCTCTCTCCTCTACTCCCCTCGCCAGAGGGATCCTCACCAAGAAGGCAACATCTGACATGTCTACAGTGACGCAGAGACAAAATCCCTGTAGAATTCAGGGCCTGTGCCGCGAATGAGGATGTTTCTTGGAATTCCAAAATTGTCTGAAAACTGAAATAGGAGAAAAAATGGACAGGTGCCTGCCTAGCACTTAGGCTATGACTCCAAGCTGAGTGTCTTTGTTACAGCGACGCACAGGTCGCTCACTACACACCTGCGAATGGTGAGCATGAGAAGCCTCCGTGGTTACAGCAGGGAGGCCCCAGGGACTAAAAACCTAGTTGTGACTCGATTTTCCCTTGTATGTGCACCTTGTTAGGTTCCAAGGGGCTTGAAACTGTTGATATCACAGCCACCATGATCCCATCTTTGCATCCTCAGTATCCCAAGGGTGAGACATGGGCCCTCAGCATCCCGGGGGCGACACGTAAGCCTGCCTGATGTTCGGGACTCCGGAGTGAGCTGGACTCCTGTCCTCAGTGCAGAAAGAAGGAAAGAAGAAGGTAACAGCTAACAGGAGATTGTCGTTACCTTGCCTACAACTCTAACTTTTGGCAAATATGTTCTTTCCATACCTCTGTGATTTTAGTATTTGTTTAAATACTACCTAAAAATACCAAAGAGGTGTCGTTATTACTGACATAGGCCTGTCCCTTTTTCTTTCTGGACTACTGTTCTATTAGCTGTGCTCTCATGCGCAGGCCCAGATGACCTGCCTCAGCTGGACTGAGGGAGCACTCACACCCTCACCCCATTTCCAGGCTTTGCCACGTTCTGACTGTGGAGCCCAGGGGCCACCCTGCTAACCGCATGTGTAAATAAAAGAGTTTTAAATTACTTCCAGGTGTCGTTCAAATTTTCATCCTTGCTCGAAGGGAGTAGAAGCACCAAATCCTCCCTGGGGCCATTTCCCAGCTCTTCTCCTGCAGACACTCCTGCAATGTGCTAGACAAAGGCGCAGCAAGCCCCATAGTTGAATCTTTAAGGACTAACTCCCCAGTCCTTCCTCCAACCTCAAGAAAGATCACTTTTCTCACTCACGAATGAAAAAAATGTAATACAAGAAGCACTGAAAAGGTAGCTTTTATTATCAGACTTTTAAAATTCATATCCTCTTTTCCTTATTTATCCATCCCTGAAACCACTATTAATTGTAATGTACTTGGAATTTTACTGAGTGAGATAGAAGGATAGAACACCTTAAGGGTGTAACTTTGGAATTTAGTACTCTTAATCCATTATATAATTTGGAAATTATTCCCTGAATGGTTGTTGCAAACATAGGGGTTCTGTAATGACACTGGACTTCTCTGGCTGTGTATCTGATAAGTACCATCACAATAACCCCACAGTGTGACGACTGTCATCAGTAAATGGCAAAGAGGAAGTGTCAGTGTGGTTCAACTCCCCCCTAATAAAGGCTCTGAACTTGGATAATAGAAAAGCCATCTCTTGGAACCACTTTACCAGAGACTTTTTCTATAATGGCAGGGGACAAATACCAAGATTCACTGGAACACCTAGATAAAAATAGTAACACCATGACTCAAAGGTTATGAATGAGATCTTGCTCTAAGCAGCCTCTATACACGACAATACAGGTAGTTCAAAAACAATTTGCAAGTAATTCACCAAGAACCTAAAGCAAACCCCAGGAAGTTGTAAAGTCTTCACCCTTGTCAAAGGATTGGTTTCAGAGCATCTCAGAGGGATTTCAGTCAAATAGGGTAGGCCAGGAGAGATGAAGTCACCCTCTACCACACTGCTCTCCAGTAGAACTTTCTGCAATGACAGAAATGTCCTCTACGTGCACTGCCCAGCATGGTAGCCATTAGACTTAGAGATTTTGACCATTTGAAGTATGCCTAGACAAATGGAGAACTGAATTTTTAATTTTAATTACATTTACATTTAAATAGCCACATGTGTCTAATGACTGCCATATTGGATAATGCAGGTCTAGAAACTGAAGAGGAGGGTGTTGAGGATTGAGTGTCTGGTGAGTGCAGGTGAGAAGGTTTTTGGAGGAAAGCTGTAAGCCCAGGGCAAGGACAGCACCAGCTTCACTTTGCCAGCCACCCACAACTGAATGTCTGCTCCCAAGACTAAGGCTGAACTCATTAGGAAAGTGTACTTAGTTTAACCAGAGAGGCATGACCTGACCACAAGAAAGGGCTGGGGGCATATATGCTGTGATTTCCTGATGCCAATGTGACAAGGAGAACTTATACTCTGCAGAGGAAGTAGAGAGAAGCAGAGGAGAAGGCCAGGTTTTGAGGCCGTAAGATAGAAGGCAACTCTAGGAAACAAACTGGATGATGGTTATTTCTTCACTGCCCTGAGCTGATGCTCTTGTATAAATAGGGTTCATCAGGGCTTCTAAAAACATGCCTGAAACCTGACAGCCAGGGGGCCACTGGTGTCAGGATTTATTTAGTTGTTTATTCATTATCTATCTTGTTTATTCAGTTGTTTACTAATTTAGTATCTGTCACTCCCACTAGAATGTGTGCTGCATGAGGACATAGATCATTCTGGGCCAGAAAGTAGGTATTGGGTAAAAGGTTGTATGAAATTAGTATTCATACCCAATTATTGGTCAAAATATAGTTGAAGGCCTACTCCATGGAATGTACTATGTTAGGGTTGGAGAAATAGCCATGGAAAACACAGGCCTGGTCCCTATCCTCATAGCTTACATTAAACAGCTAACGATACAATTAAAAATGTATGCTGAACATTGCTAATTATTAGAGAAATGCAAATCAAAACTACAATGAGGTACCACCTCACGCAGGTCAGAATGGCTATCATCAAAAAGTCTACACTTAACAAATGTTGGAAAGGGTATGGAGAAAAGGAAACCCTCTTACACTGTTGGTGGGAATGTAAATTGGTACAGCCACTATGGAAAATAGTATGGAGGTTCCTCAAAAAACTAAAAATAGAGTTGCCATATGATCCAGCAATCTCACTCCTGGGCATATATACAGACAAAACTATAATTCAAAAAGATACATGCACCTCTGTGTTCATAGCAACTCTATTCACAACAGCCAAAACATGGAAACAACCTAAATGTCCATCAACAGATGAATGAATAAAGATGTGGTATATATATATACAATGGAATACTACTCAGCCATAAAAAAGAACAAAGTAATGCCATTTGCAGCTATATGGATGGACCTAGAGATTATCATACTAAGTGAAGTAAATCAGACAGAGGAAGACACATACCATATGATATCACTCATATGTGGAATCTAAAATATAACACAAATGAACTTATCTACAAAACAGACGCAGACTCACAGACATACAGCACAGACTTGTGGTTTTCAAGGGGGAGGGGGGTGGGAGAGGGAAGTACTGGCAGTTTGGGATTAGCAGATGCAAACTATTATATATAGAATGGATAAACAACAAGGTCCTACTGTATAGCACAGGGAACTATATTCAATACCTTGTGATAAACCATAATGGAAAAGAATATAAAAATGAATATATGTGTGTGTATGTATAACCGAGTCACTTTGCTGTACAGAAGTAATTAACACAACATTGTAAATCAACCATACTTCACTAAAAATTTTTTTTTTAATTTTAAAGGAATGTTTAGTACCCTATCAGCATGGACCTGACCTATGGGGTAGACAGGGGAAGGTTCTAATAAGGGAGCACTTCCTTGAACTGAATTTTGAAGGCTTAGTAGGAATTAAGCGAAGGGGTAGGGGGCAGGTGGTCAAGGGAAATGTCTTGGCCACAGGCTGGTATTACTGTCATCCAAAGAAGAAGCAAGACAGAGTGGCAAGAGGACAAGCTGTCTGGGTCAGCCAGCGATGTCCCCAGAGGAACATCACAGCCCAAACCCAGCCCCGTGGGCCTTCCAAACACCTGACCCCACCCAGTGCCATCTGAGGGCACCCTTCCCAGAAAGACCACATGCTCCTATGGACCCCAACTCCCAGCACCTTTAACTCCAATGAGATACTTTTTTGATCAATTTCTTAAACAGGGTCCCAGAAAATCATGGGGGAAACTCACTTATCCCACAAAACCAGAGAGACTTACACACACACATACATACACACAGACACTCACACTCAGACTTGTGTAAGAGTTTACAAAAGGCTTTGCCCAAGTACTATCAAATTTGAGTTTCTAGTTCAGACAGTTCTTAGAAAAGTAAAACCATTTCACAGTTGAGGACCCTGAGGCTCAAAGAAAATGTGACTCTTTGAGAGGTCCATTAGAAGGGGCAGAGCCAAGATTCACAGTCACAGCACCCAAGTCCCATTGTCTTCCGAACGAGAGCAGTTTCTTCCTACCTGAGAACCTCCTGGGAAACACTGAGCCTGATTCTTTGTGACGCGAACCCTACCAACTATGCGATTTCTAAAAAGTTATTTGTTGGGGTGATTCTTGTCCTGCCAGTGCAGGCCGTCCTTGAAAGAGCCCTTGGTCCTCCAGCCAGGGAGACTTTTTGGGCTCACTTTCTAAAGCACACTTACTTCCTGGCTGGAGGCCTTGGGGAGCTGCCTTGAAAAGTCCTACAGCCACTTACTTGGAAAGGTGATGCTATTCATCCAATTCAAATCCATAGCCGTGCTTTTGAACTATTTTTTAAGCCAATGTGGAGAACCTGGAATCCTTCACAGGGCCTCATTAGTTCTGAAACACCTTAAGTCATTTTCATACTCATGGAGAGAATGCCCCGAAGCCCGTTCAACAGTGACAGCTCTGAGAGCCTGTGAGGGTCCAGACACTTTACAGGTGTCCTGTAATCGGGATGACCAACTGTCCTGGTTTACCTGGGACCCAGGATTTCCTGGGATGGAGCAAGTTGGTCCCCCTACTGGTTAATTCAATCCTCACAACGCTCAGGTGTGGTAAGGGGGACCTTCTCCATCATCTTTACTGATAAGAGAATCCAAACCAGAGCCTTCACAGGGTTTGCCCATATTCCTCCAGCCCGTAGAAACAAAACAGGGGTTTGAACTGAGCTCTGATTCCCAGGGCTTAGTCCCACCCTGGCCCTCTGGGTACCCACAGCACCGAGATTTACCTGAGAGAGATGGACATCCTTGGGTCCTGACAGATAAATGATACCTCAAACCTTCCATGTCTCTGGAGAATTCTCACTTTTCCACCTTATGAAGTGGATAGGATTTTTTCAGGACTGAAATAAAACTGGGAGCACTCTTTTGCCCTAAGCTCAATGTCCTGATTTGCACGTCAGTGGCAGCAGTGTCATTTCACCTGAGGGCTGCTTTTACAACACCCAGAGCAGTGCAAGCAGACTGGGCTGGGAAACTAAGGGGAAATTGTGGAGAACAGGCCTTGAGTCACACCTGGTGAAGTGGAAGAAGTAAGAGTAAGACAGACTTAAATGTAAGGCCTTCCTCTGCCATATCCTAACTGTGTGACCTCGGGGCTAATAATAAGTTATTTTGCAGGGTCGCTATGGAGTCTGGAATGAGATGACCCCATCTGAATCTACCTTCCTCCATGACTGGCACAGGATAAACGCCCAGTAAGTGTTAGTTCACCAACAACCCTCAAGAAAAGAAACTCAAAAAATGTCCCTTGCTTTGTAACCTGTTCAAACTTCTACCAGGGTTTCTGGAGCCTAAACCTATGTGAAAATAATAAATTGTATCAAAACAATAAGAATACAAACAACCCAATTATTTTAAAATAGCCCAAAGATTGGAGCAGACTTTTCCCCAAAGAAACATACAGATAACAAATAGGCACAGAAGATATTCAACATCATTAGTTAACAGGGAAAAACAAACTAAAGCCACAATGGGCCATTATTACACATCTACTAGAATGACAAAAATTAAAGATACTGACAATAGCAAGTGTTGACAGTGACGTGGAGCAACTGGAATTCTCATGCATGGATGGTGGAAATGCACAGTCTCAGCACATTTTAAATGGCTGCTCTTGAAAGGAGATTGGCAGCTTCTTATAAAGTTAAACATCCTTACCATACGACCCAGCAGTCCCATTCCTGGGAATTCACCCAAGAGAAATGAAAATATACAGTCCACAAAAAAAAAAAAAAAAAGAAAGAAAAAAATTATAGAAGCTTTATTCACAAAGGCCAAAAATCTGTAAAGAACCCAAATATCCATCAACAGGTGAATGGATAAACAATACACATCCAAACAACGAGATAAGACCCAGTAAGCAAAAGCAACCGCTGATACACACCAAGGTAAGTGAATATCAAATACATTTTGTTAAGCAAAAGAAGTCAGATGCAAAAGGCTACATGCTATTTGATTCCATTTATGTGAAATTATGGAAAAGGTGGGGTGAGGGGATTATCTGCAGAGGGACACAGAGGAACCTTTTGGGGGTAATGAAAACCTTCTGTATCCTGTTTGGGGTGATGGCTACACAGATGTATACATTTGTCAAAACTCATTGAACTGTACACTTTAAAAGGGTGAATTTTACCATCTATAAATGATATGCCAATAAATCTTTCTTTAGAAAGAAAATAGATTATAAAATACAGGGGGTCTAACCTGGGGAGGGGAATGCAAGCCTGCGAAAGGGGTGGAGATGGGAGCCTGGGAAGGATGGAGGGGCTGACCAGCCATTAGTTTTTGTGAAGGGGATGTGATGTGGGCCTTCAGTTATTGGGGGAGCAAACCAAGAAAAAGGAAGTCACTCACTGGCCAGTGTCCCTAGGTGTCCCACAGTCTCATTCCACTTGGCTACTTCCAGTGCCTGTTAGGCCAACACTTTACCTTAAAAACGTGTGAAATGGCCCCACTTGTAAAGAACGAGAGGCAGAGAGGCTGTACCTGCTGTGCCCCCAGGTACCTTTCTGGCTGAGCTCAAGAAGGCTTTAAAAAAATGCACAAGACAACATTCTACTCTGAGAAAATGGACCCTCTCACCACTGATTTCATTCACTTCCACCAAGGCTGCACCATGAGGAAAGGAAGAGCATCTCAGTAAAAACACCTCTCCCTTGAGCACAGGCTGCCGTCCGGGCACCCAAGCAGCGCCCAGACACGGAGCATCCGTGCACAGAGGTGCACAGAGGATGCAGAGAGTAAGGCCAGCAGGCAGGACTGGATGGGATGTACCTGAGAACCAAGGGTTCAGGGCTGGGGGCCGTGCTGGGTGAAGGCTCTACCTACTCCTTCTCAAGAAAGGTTACTCTATTCTGAAATAAATTCTATTTATTTGTTCTTTTTTCTGTGCTTACATGTCCTTTATTCAGGCAATGATGTAATGTCATCTCTTTGTCACGCAATAAATAGGATTTAATTCTATTTCTGTCTCCTTGAAATAGAGGAGACATGTATGGATCCATGAAATTCCCCCATTAGGGAGCCTTTCTGGGCCGTGGAAACAGTCTCAAACCTCCACTCTGAACCTATTCTTTATCTGAGGGCGTCCAAACTTCCTGCCACCCTGTCATGTGGCCTCCACAAGAAATACACCTCCAGTCAAACCTCCGTAGACCCCACAACGAGCTTCTGAATACTTCTCAGCCCTTATGACCATGGACGCCCTCCCTACATTCCCAGCATTCCTTTTCCTCCAAGACTCCACTCCACACAGCCTCCATGCAAGTAGCTCCTGTTCTCACTTCTCTGTGGCCCTCAGCTCCTTAGAGCATCAGGGTCTGTGTATAGGTGTGTGTCCTCCATGAAGCTGTGGGCTTCCCTCTTTCAGTGTTGTAATCCCAGCATCTAAGGAAGGGCTTGATGTGCTGAATGGACACGGCCAGGCAGGAGTCAGTGGACCTGCTATTCCCCAGGTACCCACTGTGTGCCAGGCCTGGTGCTGGAACAGTGTGTGTGCCCAGGAGTTGAATATCTGCCACCCAACAGTGAGAAACACACGGCCTGGGGTGCCTCCTTCTGTAGGACCTAAGATCCAAATATGAGGACAGAGATACCTTGACATGAAGATTCAAAGTCAAAGAAAAAGCTGTAGGGATTTGAGCAGGAAACCAACCTGCTTTAATTTAGGGGCAAACAAAAAAAAATGTTAATATATTCATTCTAATGACATGAGAGTCCCATAGAAGGTCTATGTTTTAAAACATCAGCGCCCTATCACATTCATCCTCAGATTATCTGCTCAGCAGATGTGAACTATATCATTCATTTCACTTTATAAGTGGGGAAACTAAGAATGAATTTCAGAAGCAGACTCCATGTCTTAGGCTAAAGGGCCTTCAAGTGCCAGCTCTGTGTTTGGGCAAATCACTTGTCATGGTGCCTCAATTTTCCCATGTAAAAATGTGGGGGGCAGGGTCCAGACTCGGTAGGCCATGTATTCCATTATGGTTTCCTAATTCTGGGGGTCTCACATGGCAAATCAGAATAAGGAGCAAGTCATCATTTATTCTGGATTCTTTCTTTTCAAATGGTAGGAAATTAGTGCCAAAAAATATTCCAGTTTCTTGGATAAGCTCATTGTCTGTTTCTGTCTGTTTGGTTCTCTCCTTTTCTCTTTCCCTCTATTTCTCTCCTTTTTTCTTCTCTCCCCACTCCCTCTCCCTCCCCCCAACCTCCCCTGAAGAGAAGTTATACTGGCTATTTTGCCCCTAATATCCATTCTCCTTGGTCTGGTAACAGTACCTTGATTTTCTCCCCCATGAACTATACCTCTTCCAAAGGACCAATTTACCAGAACCTTCTATGTGGATGTCCACTCTTCCCTGACCAAGAAACAGACATCTGACCCAAGCAAGACCAGTTAGATAAACTTCCATGGACTCTGCTCATCAGAGTGACAGAAAGGCAAAAAAAAAAAAGGTTGGAATTTATTCTTCTTATGTCAGTGGCCTCAAGGGACCATTCATCACTTTCTACTGCTCAGATCTTCTGAGATTCCCTGGCTTCAGTATTTCCCCAAAACCACTTTTATCACTTTTCCTTTGATTCCATGATTACCTTATAATAAAATACCTTTTTGCTCAAATTAACGTCAGTTTCTGTTGCTTGCAACCAAAGAGCCCTAAAGGATACAACTTCTTATCTCAATCATTTTTTTAACTCTTAAAATTTGCTACCTACTTCTTCTAAGAAGTCACAAATGTAATGTGTAAAAGTAGGGCAATCCACTTGTTTTATTAATGTCCTGTGTGTACCCCTGGGACCTGGGCCAGGAGGCAGGAGCCTTCCATCCCGGTCTTCCTTGGTTTTCCTGATGAGAAAGGAATAGTCTATTGACAAGTCAAGATAAAGAATAATTCTTTCCTAAGGTCCTGCCCACCAGGAAAAGAACTGGGAACATCTCAAAGCCCACAGGGCAAAGTCAGACCAAGGAGCACCAACCTGGTTTGATTGTAGAACAGTGTGTCTGCATCATTTCCAGCCCCACAATTCTCTGGGAAACTGAAAATTCTAGGTGAACTTGGCCCCAACTCATTCTCCTCTTCAGAACCCTGGACCACAAGAGCAATAATAATCATCACAGTTATTACTAACAATTACTGAGTGGTCAATAGCTATGAAGCATTGAATCAAGAACTTTATATATTTTACCTCATTCAAGCCATAAAATAATAGGTGGTGGGCCCTATAATTATCCTATTTTACAGATGAAGAGACTGAGATTTAAAAAGGGTAGGATCTTCTCTGAGGTTAGTAGCTAGTGAAAGGCGGAGCCAAGACCAAATGATTTATGATTTCACTCTTCATCAAAAAGCCAACACTGATCACAATGGCATCCTGCCTAACATGGGCAAGTTTCTGCTTCTGTGCTCGAAATCAGAGTTCCCCGGGTGAGTACAATGCAGAAAGGAAAGGGTTTCCGCTACTTTTCATGCCAGGAACAAACACCCAAGGGTTTAGGCATCAAAGTGAACTGTCTTGATTTTATCCATCGCCTTTTCTCCTCTACTTGCCACTTGAGACTCTGCTGTCCTCTGTGTACTGACAAACCCTGTCTTACTTGGAGCGGGAAATGTTTTTCAGGATAAAATAAAAAAGAAGACTATCATTCCCCACAGCACTCAAGAGTTTTGCCAAAGGTGTAACTCCCACAGGGCTCAGGGCAGCGCAGCACAGGACCCCAGGACCTCAGCCTCTGACTTCGGGAGCTGCCCACCCGCCAGGAACAGGGCGCACAGTTAACCTGAAGTTAAATTTGGCTCTTAAATACCCTCTCACAGAGTCTTTCAGGTGTAAAAAAAAAACAAAGTCTTAAGTCCTGGGAGGACAGAATGAAAAACATTGATATGTTACACATTCACTCAACAAAAACTGGACAGAGGTTAGTTAATGGTATTGTACCCATGTTAATTTCTTCATTGTAATATACAGACCATGATTAAGTAGGATGTGAATATTAGGGGAAGTTGGGTAAAGGATATATGGGAACTCTTGTCTTTCCAACTTTTCTATAAATCTGAAGTTATTTCAAAATAAAAGGCTTTCAAAAATGAACTGGATGAGAGACTCCCGACAGCATCCTCTGTGAGACTGATGGTTTAGGACAGTGTCACTGATGGGATGCAGGCAGGTGAGCATCTTGGGTCATGTCCATCAGTGAAATATCACTGAGAACAACAGCACAGGCTCTCTCTAGTCCAAATCACAAGAATAACATATCTTGCAGACCAAGGCTTTAATGAGAGCTGAACACAAAAGAGAGTTTGGTCATGACACCTCATAGCTGTGCCATTAATACACACTTCTATAAAAAACATCACAGTAAGTGGTGTGTGTGTGTGAAAGAGAGAAAGAGAGAGAAAATGGGGGGAGGGAGGCAGGAAAAGGGCGAATACATGAAGCTGAAGCAGACAAGAAAGAATCATTTATACATCACTCACCTGGGGTCGGGGAAGAACCCACACATTTGTGAAAGCAACTTGATAACAGATGGAGTAAGAAACTGGGGTGTTAGTCCTCAACACAAGGAACTTTAAAACAAACTTTTCCAAACAAAGTTTCAGAAATACCCATCTTAGATTTACTGAGCACAAGCAAAACATTTCAGAATGGTTTTAAACATCACTAAAAGGATGGAATGTGATGGCCTAAGGAAACGCTGCAAGAAAGTTTTGAGGATGGTCCAATCCATGGTTGAGAACACTTTCAAGGATTTGGAGGTCTCTTATTCAAGGTGAGTGACTATTTAATCTTCATCTGCAAGACTGGAAGAAAGGAGTTTGTCCAGGTGGGAGAACCTCTTTTCAGATATGAGGAAGAAGTTCTTGAGCTCATGGGTGAGGAAACATCTCACTAGGTCCCCACAGGGGGTCATCACATTGTCTTTGCCTGTCATTGCAAGGAGAGGAGACTGCCTTTCACAGGGTTTAAGGTAAGCCTGCCTTAAAGCCCAGGGGACTGGTTGATTTAGGGTCTTCTCCAATTCATGGAATCAAAGCATACACAGCATGTAGCTGCTATAGCATCTCTCTGAAGAGCAGTTGCTAGAGAGGAATCAGGCATTGCAATTCTAGGAACAGAAAGCACCAGTCACGTCATGAAACTGTGGCATAAAAAATCCCTTGACTGATCCAGTTTTCTAACCTTCCTTCCTATTTCAGAGACTTTCTGAGGACATATGAACATGAACCTGCAATTTAGGAGACAAGCTGATCTGGCACTAAGCTCCAATTTCTTTTCCAAGAAGATAACTGGGGTAAACTCAAGAGAAAATAAAATCATGACCCCAAACCAGAATCTGGAAAAAAATGCCCTGACACTTTTGCGGGAAGAGGAGATTTAAGATAAATAATATAGTACTGAAAATTCATTTTTTATTACACTTGTGAGTAAGAAACAAATATAACAGTCCAAAATATTACATTTGTACATTACTGTGTTTATATCCTATCATGATCATCTCCCTAACTTCACCCCAAACAGCTTGGTGAAACCACATTCCACTTTAACCCAGTTTGTCTTCCATTTATATCTTAGTAGAATAATTTGATCAGATACCCAAAGGCCTTCCCACTAATGAAACAAGGATTTGCTAAGAAAAATCAATGTATAACTTGCCTTAGTATCCATCAAAGACAAAAAGAGTTATTAAAGTCTGAGACACAGCCACCATCCTCAGACTCTTAGAAGAACCGGTAGGAGAGTAGCAGAGACGAGCAAAGGGTTAACACAGCTGATTTCTGGGTGGAGAGAAGGATGCAACATAATTTTTTAAGGCAAACACCTGGAGGCAAAAAAAGTAGTATTTTGTTTCCACCGCAAGAAACTGCAGACATACAGAAAGCCAATCACATCGGTGGAATACTCAATTATCTGCACATGCTAATTAACGAAATATAATCAACCCACTTTCCGTCCATCCTTTCTTCACCTGCTCTAGTATTTGTCATGCACTGGCTTCCTCACTCCTCACAACCCACAGAACATCAGAGAGTCTGCGTGGTGTATCAAAGGGAAACAAATAAGCACAGATTTTTTGCTGATGGCAGGAATTTCTCATGCTCAGAGCATATGAACAAACAACGTGGAAATGGCAGCACTTGCTGTATATTTTAATGATTGCCCACACCTATTTTGCAAATGAGACTTAAAGTTCAATTAGGTAATACGATGCTCAGTTACGGTTATTTCATTAAACTGGGCGCAGTCATTTAAAGTAGTAAATATGCAGTCATGACAGAATTAAATATTCATGAAATCAAATGCGACTGAAAAGCTGAGGATGTTAGAATATTAAGATTCCTCATAGTTTGGCAATGTAAATCTTGTATGCATCACCCCGGCCCAGTCTAGAGAGTGTTCAAATGACAGTTCCTTGGTAGAATGCCATATAAGTTATAATATTGATCTTGGTAGATAAACCACAATCTAAATCCTTAGCTCAGTATCCAAATGCAAAACAATTTTGAGGATTTGCAAATACCATCTTGTTAAGGTAAGCCTGTCTGCAAGTACAGAGAGGCAACACTCAGTGTGATCCCAACATGTTTGGGATACTGTTTAGTCTACTAGCACCTCTAGGAACGTCCAGCAGAAACCCAGGCAACCTCCCAGGAGGAGCATGTCATGACTCGCTTTCCTAACCAGGCACGGTGGCTGTTTCCTTGCACGCTTCCTCCAGTGAGCCACAGTGAGAAAGTACCTCAGCTGACTCCTCTTTGGTTGGTTCTGATTTGTTGAACCAGCTTTTCCCCAACACTTGCAGCCACTTCCAAAATGCATTAACAAACACATGTATGCACTTCACAGAGATACAACTGGCCGGCACTAGCATCCACAAAACTCAACTCCAAGTGTATATGGAGAAAGAAAACCCTGCTCAGAAACCAAGCTGCAATAAATACACTCCAAGAATATCACACCAAGGCATTATTTTCTATGCCACTTCCTCTACCTTACAATTTTCTCAACAGGAAAAAACATCAGCACCAGAGAATGGCATTTGAGCTATTTCTTACTGGAACCCAATTACCTGAGGAGCTCCTCTCTCCACAGTCAGTAGCCGCTATCCCGGGGCTACAATGACACAGCAGGGCTTCAAAAGGTTTCCAGAGCTCACCTGGTGCCAGGCACCTGGCCCCTGCCCTCCCGGGCAAGAGGATGCCAGGGCAGGAGCAGGTGTTCCAGCTTAGAGCTGGGTTAGGCAGAGCTCTCCATTCTGCAAAAGAGCCAAACTTTGCTCCCACTGTTGTCATCTTTAGGTTGATGCCACCTCCCTTCAAGGAGTCTCAGAAGCCACTTGGCAGCTCCTGAACACATGTTTCCCCTTGACCTAGATCATCCACATAAGCTGTGGCTATACGGTGCGGGCGAGCAAAGTCTCTCAATCTCGCTCTCCCGGGGTGCTGCGCTCCACCCAACATCACGTTGCCTGGACCAGAAGACTTTTCTCTGCACGAACACTGAATACGGAAACCAGGAGGGACTTCTGCACGCGCCTTCCCGTTCAGAAAGTCACTGTCGCCCAGCGATTCCCTTCCATCTTACGCCTTCCCTACATCTGCAACCCTCACCACCTCCCGGACGAGGGAAGGGGGTGGGGGAGCGCAGGGGTTAAAGTGACAGCCGCTGCCAGAGCTCCGTGGTTTTGTTCAAAAGGTGTCACAGCGCCAACGCGGCGGACCTACCTTGCTCTCGTCCTTCTCGCCGCTGGCTCTCGCTTCGGGATCGTCGCTGTCCTCGGCGCCGGCACTCTTGTCGGGCGGATCATCCGGAGCCGGATGCTGCGGCGGCGACGGCGGCTGTGGCGGCGCCTGGCAGGCTCCGCCAGCCCCCTGGGAGCGGGGGATGGGCTCTGGGCACGGAGAAACTCCCTCTACATCCATCTCCATCTTCCCATTCACTGGAGGACAAGACAAAAGCGGAGCGCAGATTTGACAGCGGCGCCGGCGGCGGCTCAGCTGCCGGTGGCACGCATGGCTCGCCGAGGAGGAGACGCCTCCCGCGCGCCCTCCCTCCCGCTAGCCTTCGCCCGCGCGCCCCGCAGCTCCGCTCGCCGCTCGGCTCCGGCACCAGCGGCGCCGGCCCGGGGAGCGCGAGCAGCGGGTGGCCGCGCGTCCTCGGAGCAATGGCCTTCAGGAGCCCCCGGCAGTCCCGCTAAGCCGAGCGCATCCCGGAGGCGGCGGCAGCGACGCCTCCCAGCCACGCGCCCAGCCCCGGGGCCGCCCGAGGACTCCCGCCTCAGCTGGGCCTCCCGATCCTCGTCGCTTTCCAGCCTCTCCGGGGTCCTCTCGGCGTCTCCCCTCCCCTCCGCCTCTGAACAAAGTTACTGGAAGAACAATCGCATCGCTGGGACCTGCCGGCGAAACTGACAGGAGTGGGGCGGGTCAGGTGTAAGTGAAATCTACCATCCCCGCCAGCTGACCAGGCACCGACCCCTCACCCTGCCCGCTCCATCAGAGGAAGGCAAGGCTTTCCGATTTGTGCCAGGCGGCGGCGGAGCCCTAGAAGGAGGGGAGCCGGCAGAGGGCTGGCGTCCGGGGCGCCCACTCCAACCCCGGGCGACCCCCACCCGCACGCTGGCCCCAGGCCCCTCCCGCGCTCCCTCCCGCGGCCGCACGTGTCCCCGGGGTCACCCCTTCCGCGCGCGCGAGTGCATCCCCGCGCTCCCGCGGCCCCGCGCCGCCCAGCCAGCGCCTGAGGACTAGGACCGAGCAAGCGGTAGCCAAGGCCGGGCCAGCAGTTCACCTACCCTCGCCTCCGTCCCGGTCGCGGGCGGCACCCGCAAGGGGTGGGGCCCCGCGCCCAGGGCGAGGACGCGAGTCTCGCAGCGCAGCAGAGTTCCTCGTAAAGGTCGGCAGCAGAGGGGCAGAGGGGGAGGCGGAGGGAGAGCGAGGGGTCGCGGCCAGGCATCGGCCGCCAGGTGCCCCGGTTGGCGCCAGCTCCCCGCCAGCCCTCTGCGCTGGAAGGGCGTACTCCGCCGGGCAGAGCTCCGGGAGGTGCCGGCGGGGACCCCAGGCGGTGCGGTGAGCTGCGTTTGGTAAATCTAGAGAGACAGATGGAGATGACAAGGGTAGACTTGGGAATTCTTACACGGGGCTCTCCGACAGTCAGGTGATTAGGGTGACTTCTATATTTAACACTACTTGGTCCTGGGGAGTAGCTTACAACTTCACGGGGACTGCTACAGCGACTCTGCACTCCCGAGGGACTTTCCGGCAGCCATGGAAAGAAATAACAGATTATTAAGAAGCTGTTTAATGTTAAATAGAGCCCATTGTTCTGGGCTTTGAGTTCCATAATGCCCCCAAATGGATCAGCAGATAAATGAACTCTCCGTGCATTTCTTAGCAGAGCTTACTTAGCTTTCTTCCTCCAGCAACAATTGCCTCCTGAAACTAGAAAGTTAAGTTGTTTATCTCCTGACTGCTTTGCATTAACTTAAAGACAACTTGGACTATTTCAAAACACACTGTCCCAATAGATGCAGTTACACAAGAACACAGCATGAGTCCTATCCTTCAATACAATAGCTTTAATCTCTGACTCTGTGATAGGAATTAATTGCCACTTTAATTTCATCAGTGCAGACAGTCAATCTAGATAATGCAATGTGAACATGCTTTTGGAAAGAAAAGTTTGGGGATGGAATTACTCATTTTTTTCCTTCAAAATTATGAAAAATTAGATTTCAAGCTCATTTTCTAAATTGGGAACTTGTTCAAAATAACATGAGCTTGCTTTAGTCTGACATTCACTATACTTTTAAAGTGACATTATGACCTTTCATGTAGTAATGTGCCAGCCAAGAAAATACAGAGCTTTGTACCTTTAAAGAAGTTACTTGCGGACTTCCCTGGTGGTGCAGTGGTTAAGAATCTGCAGAGTGAAGTAAGTCAGAAAGAGAAAAACAAATACCGTATGCTAACACATATATATGGAATCTAAGGAAAAAAAAAAAAAGGTCATGAAATACCTAGGGGTAAGACGGGAATAAAGACACAGACCTACTAGAGAATGGACTTGAGGACATGGCCAGGGGGAAGGGTAAGCTGTGACAAAGTGAGAGAGTGGCATGGACATATATACACTACCAAACGTAAAATAGATAGCTAGTGGGAAGTAGCCGCATAGCACAGGGAGATCAGCTAGGTGGTTTGTGACCACCTAGAGGGGTAGAATGGGGGGGTGGGAGGGAGGGAGACGCAAGAGGGAAGAGATATGGGAACATGTGTATATGTATAACTGATTCACTTTGTTATAAAGCAGAAACTAACACACCATTGTAAAGCAATTATACTCCAATAAAGATGTTAAAAAAAAAAAAAAAAGAATCTGCCTGCCAATACAGGAGACACCGTTGGATCCCTGGTCCAGGAAGATCCCACATGCTGTGGAGCAACTAACCCCTGTGTCATAACTACTGAGCCCGCATGCCACAACTACGGAAGCCCACGTGCCTAGACCCCATGCTCCGCAACAAGAGGAGCCACCGCAAAGAGAAGCCCGTGCACCGCAACAAAGAGTAGCCCCCACTCCCCGCAACTAGAGAAAGCCCCCGCGCAGCAAAGAAGACCCAACGCAGCCAAAAATAAATAAATAAGAAAAAGAGAAAAATAATATTTGTTTAAAAACAGTTACTTGCTCTCCCTTTCCTCCCCGGTACATTGTAATGAATCAATCCTTATAGTATTTTTATAATGGTAAATTCGATGATCTGTGTAAAGAGCTTAGGAGAGTGCCTTAGGGCATAGGGAGCACTCAGTGCCTGTTCTACTGAAAATAGTTAAGATGATAGAAATTCACCATGAGCACTCATCTGAGAAGAAATTGCTAGTTTAATTAATCTCTTTCTATAAATTATTCTAAAAGATATTTGGCATCTTCAAAAAATGAAACCCCTTCTGAAGGCAGGAAGAAAGTCAATGGTGTTCTGTGCAATAAAGTTTTGAATTTGACAGATTTTCCTTTTACAGTGTAGAAATAAAAAGTACATGTCAGTTCCAACAGGAGCTGGAAGAGCTGACTGGAAAGTTACTATTCTTACATGCTTGTTACTTCCAAAATGTGTTTGTGAACTTCAGTGAAGAGTAAATCAAAACAAAGATCCAATACTTCAACTAAATTTGTTCTAAATTTAGGCAAGAGCTTGTAAAGATTCCCATTGTCAAAGGCAAGTATTTTTCCTTTCTCTGCCCTTCTATTTTTGGGGGGGACACAGTTTCTTTTTGCATCTGTCATAAGTAAATATGGGCTCAGAAAATATATTACATTTCAAAACTGTTGATTGCACCTAATTATGCATGTAAATTGCTACTTCAAGCATGCAGACAGCTTGCAACATTTTGAAAATTTTGCCCTGGTAGTCATCTGAGGTATTTATGTTACTATTTTCCTTTTGCCTTAAATGACTTCATTTCCCCATGAGCTTTCCAGTAATGATGGGTCTATGAACAATTCTGACCTCTTGATGTCTCTCTTTTGGATGATTCAAATGAGCAAATCAGCACTTTCAACAAAATCACCCTTATTATTGTTTATACCAGGCCACTTGATTTTTTGAGTCACTGAAATGAGAGTTTACGAGAAGGTATCCTGGAAGAGTCATCTAACCCCTTGCTACTCAAAAGGTAGTCGATGGACAGGTAGTGTCCCAATACCTGTATTGTGTGAAATACAGAGTCGCAGGCCCCTGCCCCAGACTGACTGCATCAGAGTCTACCTTTTAATAAGATCTTCAAGTGTTTCCTACCACGTTTAAGTCTGAGAAGTGCTGCTCTAACTCATAGCATAGTTGGCCTTTCTCCATTATAATTCTTTGGCACTGTACCTCTAAAATACCACTCAGAAAGACCTATCAGGAAAACACAATGTTAGACCCTTTTTTGTTTTGGTCAAGACATTATAATCCCTTCTCACTCTCCCCCAACCCCTGAGGATCTGAGATCTGAGTGTTGTATGATGAAAAATTACATCAATTAAGAATCTACCTATGTTGTATATATATCTCTTCTAATGAATTAGAAGTATACAGTTTTCTAAAATCAAAAGGAATTAACCTAAAAGGGGAATTACATTTTATCTTGAATAATAAATTTTATACAAACATGTGGAACTAATTCCTAAAAATCTTGGTTATTCTTGACCTTCTAGTTAAGATGTGAAAGTCCAGTGCCCACACTGCTGGGATTATTGATACTTTCTGTTACAATGCAAGCAGAAACCATCACATTAGCGTCTGTGCCATGACAGTCTATTAAAGCTTCAATAATTAGGCATAAGAATGGACTAAATTATATGCTCCAATATTTTTAGGAACTAACAGAAGTTGTTGCTTTAAAGAATTTATTTAAAGCACATGTACACAGATCAATAAGTTGTTACTTTTAAAGCCTACCTGGGGACTTCCCTCGTGGCACAGTGGTTAGAAATGCACCTGCTAATGCAGGGGACATGGGTTCGAGCCCTGGTCCAGGAAGATCCCACATGCTGCAGAGCAACTAAGCCCGTGTGCCAGAACTACTAAGCCTGCGCTCTAGAGCTCGCGCACCACAACTACTGAGCCCATGTGCCACAACTACTGAAGCCCACGCACCTAGAGCCTGTGCTCCATAATGAGAAGCCACCGCAATGAGAAGCCCGTGCACCGCAACTAAGAGTAGCCCCTGCTCGCTGCAACTAGAGAAAGCCCACACGCTGCAATGAAAACCCAACACAGCCAAAAAAATAAAAATAAAGGCTACTTGGAACAGTAGTTCTCACCTGTAAAGTACATGAAATCCCCTGGTGAATGTCCCTGGAAGGCAGATTGGGACTTGGCAGGATGGGGTTCAAGTCTGAGAATCTGCATTTCTAACAAACTTCCAGATGAGGCCATGTTTCTGGTCCTCAGACTTAATAGACTTGTTTTAACTCCATCAATGGTTCTCAAATATTAATCAGTTGGGGAGCTTTTTAAAATTTTCAGTGCCCAGATTACTACCCAGACAAGTTACATTAGAACCTCTGACGTTGAGATCTAGGTGTCAGTGATGTTTAGATTCCAGCTGATAACGATGTATAGCCAAGATTGGTAATCAGTGCTGTCAACCTGTGCTTCTCCAAGTGTCCTCTCCAAGACCGAGGCAGCAGCATCTCTAGGGGAGTGGTTTATGAACACTGACTTTCAGGCCACACCCCAGACCTACTGAGTCAGTATCTGCACTCTAAGCTCTCCAAGTGCTGTGTCTGCACATTTCAAGTTTGAGAAGCACGGCTCTAGCGTAGCCCATGGGACACAGGGGTGGCACTCAAATAGCTGCAACCTGATGGTAACTACTTCACCTCTTGGCTCTTTACAGATCTATACCCATTCTGAGAAGCTTTCAGAACCCTTACAGATAAAGTTCCCATTGATGAGAGAAATCTACGAGCATCCCTGGCTGTTTTAACAATCCCGTGGTTAGCAGCGCTGCCCAATAGGACTGCCTACAATGACAGAAATGTGCTGTGTCTGTGCTCTTCAGTAAGTGACTGAATGATGGCCAACGTGACCAAGAAACTTTTCATTTTCATTCTATTTCATTGTAATTACTTTAAATGTAAACGGCCTCATGTGGTTGCTGGCCCCCGTACTGGACAGAGCAGCTCCAGGGTAATCATCCTTCCTGTTCCTCAACCCTTTTTCAAATTCCCAGGTTGAACCCAGGTCTCCTGCTCAGCCTGTGTATTTATTAATCCCCAGTGAATGCAGAGACGACAAACATCTGCCTCACCACCTCATCTACATAATAAGTAACATTATGCTTATTATTTTGAATAAGAGGAATTTAACTTGAATTAAATGCCACCGAAAGTTGTCAAAACCTTTTTCATAGTATTCATAATCACGTAGCTTGAATTTTACAGCCTTTTCAAACAGCAGCAGACATGGGGCGCATTTGGAACTGCCTTAAGAAAAAGAGACAAAAGACTGCAAATGGATTTGGGGTAGAAGACACAAAAAGACACCTCAACTCCACCATCTTATTGGTGCACCAGAGAAAGTTCCATAAATTCAGAGGGTATCTGTGTTGAAAATAAATATCAAAATTCGAACATTCCTCCCAAAATGGAAGATGAGATGCAAACAAAGGAGAGGTCAAGGTGGCAGAAGATAGCAAATGAAATTCAAACTAGAAATGTACTCAACAGTTACCTTGAATGTGAATATCTAATCTGTGGAATCAATGGGCAGGGAGGGGGGTAGGGCAGAGAGGGGACAAAAATACATGTGATTTGAAACAGGCACCAGCCCCCTGGTGCCTTCCCTTTTCCAAGGTGAGAAAATCAGCACCACCGCCCACAATCACAACACACTGCCTCCACCACGCAGGCTCCCAGGAACCCCGTGAGGTGGATATGTTCAGGAAAGAGATTATTCAGGGGATATGGTTTTTTTTTTTTTTTTGCGGTACGCGGGCTTCTCACTGTTGCGGCCTCTCCCATTGCGGAGCACAGGCTCCGGACCCGCAGGCTCAGCGGCCATGGCTCACGGGCCCAGCTGCTCCGCAGCATGTGGGATCTTCCCGGACCGGGGCACGAACCCGTGTCCCCTGCATCGGCAGGCGGACTCTCAACCACTGAGCCACCAGAGAAGCCCCAGGGGACATGATTTTAACTGACACATCTCAGAGCAAAAATAAGCAAATTCCTACTTGAGAGGGAAGAGGACAGTGTCAGCCCTTGCCTTTGATTGAAAAGGTGAATTCGCACAACCTACCTCATATCAGGAGGCCAACATCAGGAAAACAGTTCATCAAGGTCTGTGCTTTGCTCAGCTGCCAGTTTGTTACCGTGTGATGCAAGATTATGCCCATAAAGAAATGTGTAGCCAAGGGCAACAGCCTCACTTCTGAGGATGGTCACTTCTTAGCAACTGAAACCAATAAATAAAGAAACTCCAGGGGACTTCAGACAATAAGCTTTCAGGAGGTTGGCCCTGAGCTCAGAAGCCATTCAGAACTGTCCTGACATTCAGGCACCTAAGATCCCCATCACCCAGGCTCTCCTTTCCTTCAGAAACTGAGGGCAAGTTTCTTCACACTGATTGATTCACACCAATCCAGCTCAGAAGGGAGCAGGAAGATTGACATGAAAGAAGAAAATATTCACTCCCGTCATTAATGGTCTGAAGTTATCTGTTTACATAGCTTTACGGATGCCCTGCCTAAGACACAGCTAATAAAGATCAGGTCACAAGCCCCAGTCATTGCTCTAGGCAATGTTTGGAGGATTCCTCTACCCTTCACTTGTTCAAACACACACGTTTCTTGGCTAAATTTTTAGGTGTAGTTTATGAACATAAAGAATTCCAGGGATTCTGAACTTTAACTTCTGGGTCACCTAAAAATATTCCAGGAGATTGCACTTTTAAGAGCAGAGGTCCCAGCAACATGGGACCAAGTCTGCCTAGGAAGAGGGTCTGTTTGTCTTCCTGACTCTTGTACAGAATGAGAGTTTCGCTGAGTTGGTTCTAGATGTGACCAGTGTCAAAATATCCCCTTTATTACTGATAAGGAAGGAGCTGCTATCTGTCAGCAAATGGGCTTCTTATTTCTGAACACCTGGATCAGACAGACAAATCCACCCAGTCACACACCTCTCCTGGATCAGAGAGAGGAAGAGAGTAGAGAGACGCCAGGAGTGCATCCTGAACTCCCTATGCCTGGAAAGAACCCTCAGAAGTGGAGAAGTGTTAATCCCCCAAATGACCTCTGCTTCACTATCAGCCCCAGACCCACATCCTGTGTCCCAGTTGCCCTTGCTGCTTGGTGCCCCCAGTGGTGGGAGAATTCTGGGAGCCCACCCTGGACAGCTCCTCTTCCCGCCTCTTATATCCCTCACTGGTCCTAGGGGTCCCCAGGCCATCATCAGCTCTGCCAGCCCCACTCCCCTCAATTGTAGAACTAACTTACTGGGTCTTAGACGTGATTGGTCAGAATTAACATTCGTCACACAAAGCTCTCAGGAATCACATTCCTCCCCTGGCTCCCATTAGCATCAGACAGACATCAACTGAGCCAACCAGAAATTTCATGGAGGGGTAAAACTGGCAGAGGTGATGCTCCAGCAAGTGCCTTTTTTTTTTTTTTTTTTTTTTTTTTTGCGGTACGCGGGCCTCTCACTGTTGTGGCCTCTCCCGTTGCGGAGCACAGGCTCCAGACGCGCAGGCTCAGCGACCATGGCTCACGGGCCCAGCCGCTCCGCGGCATGTGGGATCTTCCCAGACCGGGGCACGAACCCGTGTCCCCTGCATCGGCAGGTGGACTCTCACCCACTGCGCCACCAGGGAAGCCCCAGCAAGTGCCTTTTATCTTACAGGTGCCTAATAAATATTACATTTTCATAATTTGGCTTTTTAAATCAGAAATTATCTTTCATTCTCTTGCATAGTACATTTTAGAAGACCCACCTAATGCAGTGCCCTGCACAAGGTAGCCACTAAATAATGTTTGAGAAGGAATATTAAAAACCTTGTATGTGAAGGCTTAGAAATGACTGCATCTCATCTTGGAAAATTCAGTCTTCAATAAAGTAAAACAAGAATAGGCAATTTGGAAACTAGGCTTTTACCATGGACTTCCCGTGATCACGTTTGTATCAATGTCACTGAACCATTGCAAGAGGGTAAATAACTGTAACTTTGCACAAGGGCCTTGTCTGAGTCTCCATCTCCTTTTTTTATGAATCGAGGAACCTATAATTCCTTTTAGCTCAAAGACTCTGAGATAACAACAGTAGATATTTTCTGACCAGTTAATTGAACAATGAAAGCATCCAATAATCCAATGATGGGGAAACCCTCTTTCGTTTGGAATGATATATTTTCATGTATTAAATATCAAATCTCATATAACTACATCACTTTGCTGTACACCTGACACTAACACAACATTGTAAACCAACTATACTCCAATATAAAATAAAAGTTTAAACAAATAGCAAGTCTCTTCCCCTATTTCTAGACATGGCCATTGGTGTCTGGGTCATCATGTCCTTTATCTGTAACTTTGCTTTTCACTTTGGAACCAGAGTATAAGTAACATGTAAAACTACAGTCATAATTAGGTAAGACATTTGGGGGAACCAGGAATTTAAATGTAAATACAAAACACACAGGAAACAATCCACAGAGACAGCAATAAACATAACAAATGAGCACGTAAGGAAAACCAGTATCATGTGGGTGATGACCAGCAAGATTCACCTCGATGTATCTCCAGAGAAAAGAGAAGGACCACTTGTGGTGAGGAAATGGAAATTTCACTGGGTGATTTATATCTTTATAATGGTGCTCATGTCTCTTAGGAATATCATACAAGCTTGGAAATTAAGGCCTAAGTGAACACAAATTACTTCTTCTCACTTCTCCCTCAGTGTACAGGCTGTCAGCCCTGTGCTCTGTGGGCACGGTTGTGTTACATGTCACTGGTCACCACTCTACTGCCTAAATCAATGCCTTTCTGGCTCCTGATCTGAGCTGCCCTGTATTTCACTCCAAACATCCCAGGAAGCTCCTCGGTCTTGATTCCCTCCTCATCCTCTGACTGCCCCCTTACCAACCATATTTTTCACTCTTCTTTTCCTCCCCATCTTCAAGCAACCTGTTCTCCATGTGTCCTTTCTTCAGAGAGCTCACAAAACATCCTCATCTCGGGGAAACAGCATCCCTGTCAATCACCAGAGAGATCCAGCAGAGCATTAGGTATCAACAGGTAGCATCTCTTTTAATGATCATGACACCTCTCTGCAGAGCCATTACAAGCCCCATGTTATACACAAGGAAACCAGGGTTCTGACAGTCTGGATAACAAGCCTAAAGCCACCACCCTGGTAGTGGCAGAATCAGAGCCTGAACTCAGGCCTGCCTGACTCATTTCACGATCATACACCTATGCATATCAATTATCAGTGAACTCAATGCTCTACAGCACAATAGTCATTTGTGTTGCTCGCACACCTGTGGTGCACACAGAGCTGGGTGGCTGTGATGTGCTCCCGGCACTGTCATCCAAGCGGCTCAGCTGGGCTCACTCTGGGCACTGGCCACTGGCTGGGACTCCGGGGCCTCACCAGAGGTTAATTGGGCTTCCTCACAGCATGGAGGCCGGATTCCAAGAGCAAAGAGCCTAATGGAAGGAGGCAGTAGCACAGGGCATTTTTATGACTTAATCACAGTGTCATTCCTGCTGTGCTGTTGGTCGAGGCAAACACAAAGTCCCGCCCAGGTTCAAAAGGAGGCTGCATAGACACCACCTGTCAATGAGGAAGAAAGTAGCAAGGTACTAGATAGAAAAACCTGTAGAGCAGGAGGAAACCCTGTTGCAGCCATCGGTGGAAGAAACAAGCTGCCGCATCATGAGTCCTCTCAAAAGCCCACCTGTGAAGATGACTTTCAAACTTTTATCTCCAAGCCCTGACATCTCTGTTGAAGCCAGTTTCACAGTTCTGATTGTCTATTAGAATTTTTCAAAACCCAGATTCACAAAGCTCTTTGTTAAAACCAAGGTTTACTTATTCTTCAAGATTTACCTGAGCAGCTCTGTTCTTCCTCATCCAGTGCTGACCAGCTCATGTGCAGCTTTGACTCCTTGGTTCCCAGGTCCCGACAGGTGCCTGCTCAGACCTATTCCTCCTACTCATCAAATATAATAGTTTATTCATTCATTCAAGAACATGTATTGAGTACCTACTATGTAATTGGCCCTGCCTTGGTTATTGTTAATTAGTGATGGAGATTCAATAGTACACACGCACACACACACAAATATGTGTGGGAAAAATATATATATAAATATACATACTGTCTTTGCTGTCAAGTAATTTAGAGGCTTATGCAAAACGAATAGACAAGTCAACAAATCACAACTGTTATAGGTATTAGATTCCAAGTAAACTCGGATGCTGAGGTTGCAAAGAAAAGGCACACTAACCTAGATTTGGGTGAGGGAAAGGAGAAGGAAGTGAGTTCTGAGCCAAGTTTGAAGGAATAGTAGGAGTTGTGGTCCATCTGAGCTCACACATTACAAACAGAAATCCAAACAAAATGAAATATATGCCGTTCAGCTCAGGATGACTTTGAGTTGATCGCTGAGAGACAGTCTCTGAAGCACTGAATGATACCCAAAGCTGAACCTCTGACTCTATTTGAATGTGTCCAACCTGTAGAAGGTAAGTTAATCTAATTGAGATGAACCAGCATCACTGAGCACCATCCTGTTGGCAAGTCAGTGAAGGGAGATTTTTAAAAATTTTTCACAGAAATTTGAAGAGCTTTTTTCAGTGATGGGGAAAGACGTCTCTCATGGCCTGTACGCTTGAGCTTTGCCAGCTTCCTCTGACACCCATTCCTCACCATGTCTGTTGCATGCCCTGCTTTGCATGTGTCACAGGAGATGACACGTCTGGACACCGTTGCGTACTGTCTTAATGTAAGTCTGTGGTAGGATGTGGAAAGCAGAGGGTGCAAGAGGGGGCTAGGGGCTTTCTCCCTTTCCTCTTGCCCCCACCCCTAGCCATCGGCTGGGGCAGCACCCACCCCCGCCCCCCACCATGTAGCCCGATTCTGGGATTAGGTAACACACCCTCCCCTGTGGACCTGCAGCCCTGGGGTGCACCCGCCTCCTGCTCTGGCTAGTTTCAGCATCCCCTGGCCGCCACCCCATAGCTGACACCTTCTATCACAACCCCTTATATCTGAAAGACTGGGGTGGTGTCAGCTTTCCTGACTGGACCCTGACCGATGAACCGAGCTAGCTCGTTTCAAAAACTTATTTTTAATTGTGGCACAATGCACATAACACAAAAGTGACCATCTTAATCATATTTAAGTATGTAGTTCAGTGACACTGAGTACATTCATGTGGTTGTACAACCTTCACCCCATCCATCTCCAGAACTCTTCTCATTTGTAAAACTGAAACTCTGTCCCCACTAAACACTGACCCCTCATTTCCTCTCCCCCAGCCCCTGCAGCCACCACTCTACTCTCTGTATGAATCTGACTACTCTGGGTACCTCATGTAAGGGGAACCATACAGTACTTGTCCTTTTGTGACTGGTTTATTTCACTTAACATAATGTCCTCAAGACTCATCCATGTTGTAGCATGTAGCTCATTTTAATACCAGAGCAGTTGGCTTTCAGTGACAGAAATCATTGACTCAACCTTGTCTTCTAATCCTATGCTGAGTAATAAGTAGGATTTCTGGCATTAAGCCTACTGATCCTCTATGTTTCCATTACAAGTTTAAGTAAGAGACTTGCCAGGGTCCAGCAATTGAGGCCCCAGGAGGATTTCAGCATAAGACGGCTCTTCTTCCTATCCCACGTCGGCCACTCTGTGACCTTGGACAAATCAGCCTGGTCTCTCTCTGATCTCAGTTTTGTCACCATTACTCTTTGAATCATAAACCCTGCCTTGCACAGCTAGAAGAATTATATTTTTCCTGCATATTTACTTTTATTCCATATTCTTAGTTTTAAATATTTGATGCTTCATATCTTGCTAGCTTGTTTATATAGTTAAAACTTCATATGCCTTTGTTGACACAGTATCAATAAAAAGAACTGAAAATGTGCACAT
The DNA here is from genome assembly GCF_949987515.2 of Delphinus delphis. NCBI lineage: Eukaryota > Metazoa > Chordata > Mammalia > Artiodactyla > Delphinidae > Delphinus > Delphinus delphis. The sequence goes on along the minus strand of NC_082692.2, from coordinate 48,509,739 downwards.
TTCTTTCCCTGGTGGCAAAGTTCAGAGAGGTGATTAATTAAGAGTAGAAGCTTCTGATGTCTGACAATATAATTTCAAATCCTAACTCCACCATCAGTAAATGTGTGACTTTGGAAAGTTACCTAAATTATTAAATTTCTCTGGGCCTCAATTTCCCCATCTGTAATATGGGTATAATAATAGTTCCTATACCTTTGGGTTGTTGTGGGGATTAAATGACAAAATTACCTCAAGCCTTTACTTATCACATTTATAAATATACATTAGGGATTATTAGACTCCATTTTAATTGCAAATTTAAAATCTTAATGGATCCAGCCTTGAAAGATCCCTTGAAACTTTTCATCCCATAGAGAGGATTCTAGTGTGGGTATATTAGGACACACTGATAAAGGATACTTCTGCCCCAATTTGCAGCCCTCACCTGCCTTTCCCAAACTCCAGGGTGCATGTAATATCAAGTTAGGTCGCCTGTCTGTGTGGGTTGGACCAGCTGCAGGGGCCTGATCTGCCCTCGATATGCTTGAATGGTGGGACTCCATGGTGCTATACTTTTTGTGTAGTCAGAAGTCTAGCTTTTGACTAAAACCCAAAACAGGGCCAACCGTGGTCTTCTTACAAGGGCAAAACTTTTGCTCAACCACAGTCCAAAACTCTCAGGAGTGTATAGTGAGACTTACCCATTCATTTCTTCTTTGAGAGAGAGAACAAAATATCTACCTCATGCGTTCATCCATTCATTCCACAAGCCTTTCTGAGGCCTGTCCAGGAACTAAATAAAGATACCAGAGATACAGAAATGCAAAACACAGCTCTAGCCTTCCAGGAGCTCGGGAGACTGATATCCAGCCCAAGGTGCTGGGGGAACCCAGGGGTCAGGGAGGAGGTGATGGCAGGGCTGAATCTGGAAGATTGAAGAGGCCTTAACAAGGAAGAATAAAAGGGAGAGAGTGTAATTTTCAAGGTAGAGGGAACAACGGGACAGGGCGTGGAGGTTGAGAGTGACAGGGCACATTGCAGGCACCCACGCATGTACAGGAGAAATGAGAGGGGGATGACAAAGGTTGGCTGCATCCAGACCATGAAGGCACTTCCATGTCATGTAAGGGGTCCAGACATTACACTACGCATGCCGGGGCTAGGGGGGATGTGGTGGTGTTTTAAGTTGCAACTAAGAAGAGGTAGGAAATTCTATGACAACTCTATGGAGAAGATAAGACTAGGAGGCAGGGAAACCAACTAAGATACCATAGCAGTAACGGAAGCAAGAAATAAGATTTTTAATAAGTCAAGTGGCCACAGAAAGGAAGAGAAAGCATTGGATTCTAAATTAGAATTAGCAAGTATGATCAACAGTACTGGGTGAGTCATTAGATGTACTTGTTTGCTTCTAAGTTAAGAGTTCTAGGACTTCCCTGGTGGCCCACTGGGTAAGGCTCTGAGCTCCTAATGCAGAGGCCCCAGGTTCAATCCCTGGTCAGGGAACTAGATCCCGCAAGCATGCTGCAACTAAAAGATCCCGCATGCTGCAACTAAGACCCGGGGCAGCCTAAATAAATAAATAAATATTAAAAAAAATAAATGAAGAGTTCCAAGGTCACTGAGCAAACTATAAATATCCTTGGGTCACGTGTGAGGACACCAAGCAAGGTTTCCAAAGCTGGTTAAAGTAAGAGCAAAATCTATGGGCCATGCGGTTATCAGATTTCAACAAAAGCTGACCTACTGTACCATCAGCTATGCATTGGAATATCAGAGGTCAACAAATTTATTGTTGAGGAGAAAAAAGGAAAAATCCATACCTTCAACATGTGGCACACTTTTGCTTCTATGTTTATAGTGTTACTCATTCTGAAGTTTCCTTTGAGTCCTTTGCCATGAAACTAAGTATATGCTTTTCTGTGTCAAATCTCAAACCTCCAAAGACTCTATTTTCCACTGTCCTTAAGCAACTCTTCACTTAACCATGTTCAAACAATGAGAATCCACTGGTTCTATTCTTAAGTATTACCAAATGCGAATGTTCCCTAACCTCCCTGAATAACCCAGACCAGTTCTTAAAACCTTTCACATGATGCAAACTGTGCTCACAGCTGTGGTAACTCCCTCCCATGACCAGGTGAGTCTCCCCTCTCACGTTATGTGGAGTGCACTGCAGAATAGCTCTCGTACCAAATGTGTAGACTTGCATTGGACCAGATTGTATGAATGGAAATGACTTTTCCCTCAGAGGTCAAAGCAAGGCGAACTACACTAAATATAATTTGCTAAAATATTGCACTCCCCAGGTTCCAAAGCTAATCATTCACTTTTCACAAATAAAAGAATTTTGGTTTGCAGTGGGAGAAGTAATGACCCTGAACACCAATTCCAGAACAAGAGGCTTATCTTCAGCATTCTCTGGCCTCACAGTTTGTATATATAATTAGGATAAGGCAACCGTTTTGGATTATATGATTGAAAGACACTACGACAGGACACAATTATCATATGTTTTAATTTGCCAGGTCTAAGAAGGTCTTAGTGAGTGGATGACTGGCCCTTTCCATGGTCAAGCACTAGCCACATTTTGAGAAGGTATTTGGCAAGTTGGGCCGTAGGTATCAGGTGGCCAGGATCCAGAGTTGGAACCCAGTGAAACAACAAAGGAGATCAGGAGTGAAAGGTGGAGTCAATTCAGGGCTGAAACCAGAAAGGAATATTAGCTATCAGTTTCAGTAGAGATGTTTTTGGGCTGCAAGTAACAAAAAACGAACTCAAACTGTTTTAACAACTAAGGGAATTTATTGGTCCTTGGAACTAGAATGTCTGGAAATAATATAGTTTCTGGCACAGATTGAACTGGGCTCTGCTTTATTTCACGACCATTCTCTTGGACGCATCTTTATCTGTTGTATCATCTTAGCCCTCATGCTGGCTCCACAATTATTAGACTCACCCTCCCAGGAACTAATCACCACGGCCAACAAAGTATGATAATCTGATCGATGTAAGCCAATCACATCCTGCCCTGGATCTGGGGTGGGGGTCCATCCCACCCAACCACACGCCTGCCACAACAGAAAAGGGATGGGATGGATGCTGGAGAGGAGTCAGTGGTCACTGAGAGCAGGAGGGTGAAGCCAGGGAGGAGGGAAGCAAAAGAACCTGAAGGCACAGCAGCCACGGCACTGGCATCAGACTCAACCCACTAAACACCAGAGGCCCTCGTCCTAGAGCAAAGCCAGCAGGGAATGGTAGGTTGATTGCATCCTTCCAGCTGTAACAGGTGCCTAAAAATAACTCCTGAGGGAGGATTGCAGCTAAGACCTACATTCACTACAGTCACTTCCACATTTTAATTATTACAAAAGGAACAGAAAAGAACAATGACAACTATAATGCCAGAAAGCTCACAGCAGTAAATCATTGCTCTAGAATAAGAAAAGAGGCATTCATCCTTGCAAGCATCTAGTGGACTATTTAGAAAATACTTTGTCTGCTCTTCGGACAAAGTAGAACTCTGAAATGCTAAACATTTCATTAAATAAAACAGCTTGTTTCCTAAGAACTGCACTGTGAGCACTGACAGGATGTTCCAGGACTGATCCTTCGATAGGAACATGAAGTGTACATGGTAGTGTCCTATAGGGAAGGGTCAGCGTCACCACCACCAGGAAAGTGCATTTTACAGTATATCAAGATCTGAGTACAGAGTAGTGAGCAGCGTTCCCTGTGCTATACAGTAGGTCCTTGTTGATTGTCTATTTTATATATAGCAGTGTGTACATGTCGATCCCCAAATCCCAATCCAGTCCTCCCCCCAACCCTTCCCCCCACATCCTCCGTAACCACAAGTTGGTTTTCCAAGTCCATGAGTCTGTTTCTTTTTTATAAATAAGTTCATTTGTATCATTTGTTTTAGATTCCACGTATAAGCGATAACTGAATCACTTTGCTGTACACCTGAAACTAACACAACATTGTTAATCATCTATACTTCAGTATAAAATAAAAAGATCTGAGTACAAATACCATTTGTTTTGTTTTTGTTTGTATCAAGGAAGTCCATCTAAGAATAAGTCAATTCGTATTTAAAAACCTTGCAGAGGGCTTCCCTGGTGGCGCAGTGGTTGAGAGTCCGCCTGCTGTTGCAGGGGACGTGGGTTTGTGCCCCGGTCCGGGAGGATCCCACATGCCGCGGAGCGGCTGGGCCCATGAGCCATGGCCGCTGAGCCTGCACATCCGGAGCCTGTGCTCCGCAGTGGGAGAGGCCACAGCAGTGAGAGGCCCGTGTGCCACAAAAAAAAAAAAAAAAAAAAGTAAAAACCTTGCAGAGTACTTGGTAAGTAGTAGGTACTCAGTAAATGTTCATTGAATTAAAGCATTTACTGAGCACCTCATAAGCACTGTGACAGGCACTGGTGGTCATTTAGCAGACCCTGTATGTACTCCTGGGCACCCACCATTCCTGAGTACAGGGATGGCTTTTGCTTGGATTACAAGCATCCGAGACTGTGCTCAAGGGAGGCGCTTGGTCTGCACGTGGGGAGGCTGGAAGTGCTGGGCGGTCACTGTCCCTGCCAGCAGCTCTCCACCAATGATGTATGGGGACGGGGGCAGAAGTGCCCCAGGTTCTTTGCCTCCCAGGTGGGGCAGCTCTGAGGTGTGTCCTATGCTGTCTCACATATGTGTTGAGTTGGCCTGAGACCAGTTGCCTGCAGCACTAACCTGCTCATTAATATACATGGGCTTCCTTGCCTTCATTTTCTCATTTTCCTGCTCTCCTGCCAACGCTTCCTGGGATAACCTACTAAATAAGCCCTTTTTGTTTGTGACTTTGTGTCATGATCACCTTCTGGAGGAACACAGCATATGACGTAGCCCTTCTAACAGCCATTTTTTCTGTCTTCCTGAAAATGAGAACCCTAATATTTGGGGGCGGGGCAGTAAGCCTAGCCCCAGGAGATGGACTGTTACTGGGATACACCAAACATCACAATTTCATTTTCAGCTTTTCCAACCAATCTTGCAACCGCAAGGGTATGACCACCTTAGCCAGTGAGATATAAGCATAAAGCGGGTGGAAATCTTCTGAAGAAGCTCCTGTTCTCCTGATAAAACATTATAGATGCAACCGCCCTCTTCCTGCCTCGAAAGTATTGATAACTGTGGTACCATTTGACATTTTCTGCAACAAAGAGCTTCATGGAAAAGAATGTGCTGCCCCAGCACCCCTGCCCACCCACCACCAGAAAGAGCAATGGCCTATCCCACAAGAGGGGAAGGGAGAGCCCTATTTACGTCAACTTCATTCCATTTTCTGTTACATGCAGCCCAAAGCAGTCCTAACCAATACAAATACCTAGCATTGTGTTATGAGTTGAAAGAGATCAACAAGGAACAACCCATGACTACTGTTTCACTGAGGAGTGAAAACTAAGTTATAAGATAATTAGAACCAATTTTATTAACTCTAAGATAATGTGTGTGATGCAATAGTTTGTTCAAGCACAGGCTGAACAACTAGTTGGCACAGACTTGAGTGCTGTGAAGTGTTTGAGGCTAGAGGGGTCTTTAGATCCCTTCCAGCTGCAAGTTTCTATCATCCTTTTACTTGCAGGGCAGGAACAAATCAGAGTAGTATTCCTGGAAGTGCTCAGGGAAAAAGAGGAGAAAGTAATGGGCATTGAGTGTTGGACAGGCTGTGAAGAAAGTGAAATAAAGAGCATGGCAACCAGAGCAAGGGGTTGGAAATACACGCTGCAGAAATGCTGGCCACAACTCGGGAGTCTCATTGTTGAAAACCCTGAACTTGGACCCTCCACTGCACACGTGTGCCTGCACACACACACGCACACACACACACAGAAAATGACGGGGCAGCAGAGGCAGGTGTAGATGTCTTAGCCATCTCAGAGGAGCATGTTTCCCCTGGAATGTCTGCTCTGACTAGATACAGCTGATCTTGCTTTAAGCTCTCCTAGGAATCTCAAAGTCAGCTCAATGGATAATGACAAAAGTGTGAGCTTCTGTTCCACCACTTTCTGCTGATGTGACGGGGATGTCCTCAGGTGTGACATTCAGTGCCAAGTGAAAAGAGAGTGGGAGAGATGGAGGCTGGACCCCGAGGGAAGCCTGGCATTACAGCACCTGTAAATCATTAGCCATTCCTAATCAAAACTCTGTGAACTGGCAGGCACCTCCTGCTGCTGGGCTGGGGTCACAGTGGGAACCATGGACTTGGTGGTGAGCCTGGACCCCCTGATGGTCAGTGACCTGAGGTCCAAGAATGGGAATGTGGAGAAGGGGAAATGGGGCCAGCCAGCGCCCACGGGCACTGCTGAGTCTCTCTCACCACTGCTGCCTCCCTGATGGCTTTTACCGTGCAGTAAAAATTCAGTCAGAACCCTTTCATCAAACAGCTAAAAATTCAACCAAAAGATAGATATTCATACATAGATATAAGTAAATGTTCATTCAATATTATTCATGAACAGAAAAACATGTTCCCTATTATGAACAACTAAAACAGGAAAAGGTTACATGAGTTATAGTGTAGCCATCAAATTATGTTGTTTTTAAAACTATTTAATGATATGGGGGAAAGATTATCACATACAATTAAGCGGAAGAGCTTGTGTGAGAGGGGTGTGTGTGTGTGTGTGTGTGTGTGTGTGCGCCAGTGATGCAACTTTTATAAAATTATTTTCATACACATGCAGAAAAATGGCTAGAAGGAAATATACCACAACCCAAGTGGGGGGTTATGGGTGATTTTTATTCTTTCTATATTTCTCTCCAAGTGATTATATAGTAATAATTTTAAATTGTCTAGTGTGATTCATACACTCATTTACATAGGCTTTTTTGTTTGTTTGCTGATGTGTGTGCATGTGTTCTGACTTATTATAGAAGATATCTACAATTTAAATTCCTGCCAAAAAATCCTCTTTATAAAAATTTATTTATTTATTTATTACTGATGTATAGGTGCCGCACAATACCATACAAGTTACAGGTACACAACACGGGAATCCACAGTTCCCAAAGGTGACACTCCATCCACAGCCATTGCAAAGTATTGGTTCTATTCCCCATGCTGCAGGACACATCCCTGCAGCCCGTTCTATACCTAAGAGTTTGTACCTCCCAGTCCCCACGCCCATTTGCCCCTTCTCCATTCCCTTGCCCCATTGGTAACCACTAGTCTGTTCTTTATATCTGTGAGTCTGCTTCTTTTTTGTTAAAAAATATCCTCTTTTTAAAAAATATTATGCCAACGCACTTATTAAAGACGTGAGGGGACATTTTTATTTTATTTTTTTAACATCTTTATTGGAGTATAATTGCTTTACAATGTTGTGTTAGTTTCTGCTGTATAACAAAGTGAATCAGTTATATGTACACATATATCCCCATACGCCCTCCCTCTTGCGTCAAGGGGACATTTTTAATCTCAGTGAGATAGAGGAACTGTTAGGAGACCACAGCTGGTCCCCTGGTCTCACCTTCAGTGATGCGATCAATAAAAGGGGCCAGGACAGTCCCCTCCGGAGTGAATGGTTAGCCATGCTGCTCAGAGCCACAGACTCGGGTCGGAAGCCCTGCCCTCCATCCTCCCCTGCCCTCCCCCTCATACGCAAGGATGAGGGGACCACACTCTGGATCCTTACCAACTGAGGACCCTCACCTGCTCTCGGGGTCACATCTCCAGGGAGGAAAGGATGGTGCGATACTTCTGGCCACTCTCTCTCACACTTGCTCTCTCCTGATGTCCCCAGATTCCACCTTGTTTCACCAGAAAATAATTCTGGCTGATTTTCTCAGTCTGACGTCCACTATGCTCGTGGCTATGATAAAGCAGAGACGTGGAACAGACAGACATCCTGGAAGGATGCCCCTCGTTGTACAAACTGGGAGATGCTGTCTGTGGACCCTGACATATGGAGGGTGCCCAGGATCGGGGAGGAGAGAACAGGGAGCCACTACGTGGTCAAGCAGAGAAGCTTCTCAGCATCAGTCAGGCCCTGGCCTCCACCCACCGCCCCCCCCACCCAACCCCCAATGATGCAAACGTGCCAGGTACGTGTGGGGAGGCGTATGGAATCGCGATGGGCTTAGACCAGCCTCCCCTGTAGGAGTGTGATTCCTGTACATCTTGTTGATCTGGGAATACAATATGCTATATGTTTTACTTCTATGCCAATGAGACCCTCATCCAATTTCAGAGCCTCTGCAAGACACCCACTCAGTCTCTCAGGGGGTGACTTGGAATAACACACACTTGGCACAAGTGGCTAAATCATTTACATCCTCTTACCAGCAGGTTCCAGTCATGGCAACCTGATCAATCTCCTGGCCATCTACATAAATCCCCAAAATGACCCGGATAATCCGATTAGCTGCAGTGCAGCCCAGTCCCAATTTACAATAGACCATCTGGTGGCAGGGTCTCCTCCAAGAGCAGCCCAGAAGGGCCATCTGCTCCAATGCTCCTTATGTCCTGGTGAAGGAGGCAAAGGTGAGGCCGACCACACACCAGCAAGCCACCCTCCTGACTTTGCATGAATCAAGACATCCTGAAATGCTCTGTAATTTAGCTGCTCATGTCCTGTGGAGCCTGCTTTGCCTTCTCGGTGAACACATCGTAATATTCAGAATGCAAATTAAACTTTATGGGTGCCACAACCTTGGCCATTTATTGCAGTAGATTCCGTAATTGCCTGATGCTGCTAATACTGCCAAGACTACTTTGGCATTTTTTAAAATACTTTTGCAGCTAGAGCTGCCATGTTGATTAAGCAATCCTGGTGTTTCTTTGCACAACTTCTTAGGCTAATGTATTAGTTAAGGTCCTTTTGCTACAAGCAACCAGAGTCAGTCACAGCGAGAGAGTGACAGTAAAACTGAAGATAACATATATTAGTATACTCAAGTTCAAGTGTATTTCTCAAGTACTTGAGAACTAAGTAGAGGTAACATTCTAAGGGAAAATAGGGTTGCACCAAAACACAAGGAGAGTCAGAAAAAAATAGGTCAGTTTAAGATCAACCGGTGACTACAAGTTATACTAGACAGTAAAGTTGTTTCTTTGAATGATTTGCACCACGAAAGCATCTCCGGTTTGTCCCAACTTTGAAGAAAATCACACAACACTAGGATTATGGCCAGAGGAGAAAAGTCAGGGCTACTATTGACTTATGTGATACCTGTGTGTGAATTAGAGAAAGTCCCCATTCCTCTGGGCAGATCAAATCAGCCCTAGCCAGTGGAGCAGGCAGCAGAGTCTCAGGAGACATAAATCTGTGTTCAGGAGCCAGAAAGCCTCCCCAAAGGCGGCTGCCAGTGCCAGGCCCCCCCCCGCCAGGTCATACACTGTGAGTGATTCCTCCTTCAACCTATACCTCCTTGTACTGCCTATTAGTAAACATCTCACTTGGTTCCAAATACACTGTCGGCATCAAGAAAAGTAAATGACAATGAGACCAAAATCTGTCATCATCTCTGCTGCCTGCTGACCCATTCCTGGAATTTCTATTAACCAATTTTTCCCCTCTGCATAGATGTTTATCACCCATTTATCATGGCAAACTGTGATCACTGCACACTTACATCCTCTTATAAAAGGTGGCTTCTGCGGACAAGCTGGGACCTGGTCCTTCTACCAGGAAAGGCAGTTGCTCTGTGCCCTCTGGGCTTGAGCCCCATCCCAGGGGCTCTGCACCCCTTCACAGGTTCATCAGAAAGCCTTATCACAACCTTTAAAAATGCACCCCACAGAGTGGTCTTGAGGATCACATGTTCTATTATGAGCTTAGACACCTAGCACAGTGCCAGGCACATACTAAGGGTTTAATAAATGTTAGCTATTATTACTCATGTAAAGGAAAGTGGAGTGTCTAAGCAAATACACATTGAGCTTGGTTTTTAAACTCTGAGTAATTAAGGCCCTCAAATTACTTGCATCAATCACAAACTGTCTTTTGCTTGAAAAATGGCTTAGATAAAGCTTTCTCAATTTCCCACCATGAACCTCCTATGCTTTTCACTCTGAAATAAACAGAAGGTGTGGCAGAGGAGCAGATGTTATCTGCACAGCCCACATCTCCATGGTCCCCACCATCTCAGTCCATTCTGGTGTGCAGGATGGGACAGGGGCTTGGGGATACCGTCTCCAGGAGTGGCCCTCAACCAATGACCAGTGGCAACTGGTATAGAAATCCCTCAGTCTCCTAACCCCTGGTGGGGGGCAGCAGCTCCCAGAGCTCCCAGCAAAACTGAGCTCCAGGTGCCCATGGTGGAGACCTGCCAACAACACACTGTTAGTGCACCCTTCCATGACCACCAGAATGTGTTGTCTGGAATCACCATCCAAATAAACCACTTGAGCCCTAATCTTGTCTGATTCTGGGGAAAACCCCAACTCAGACAGTCAGCAACATAAATACACAAGCTAAAAAAATTGGGCTTTAAACATATTTGTCTCCAAATTTAAAAACTACTAAGACACACACCAATCGAATTCAAGAAACTCCAACTTATTCATCAGAAAGCCTTATCACAACCTTTAAAAATGCACCCCACAGAGTGGTCTTGAGGATTACATATTCTATTATGAGCTAAGGCACCTAGCACAGTGCCAGGCACATACTAAGGGTTTAATAAATGTCAGCTATTATTACTCATGTAATAAGTACATGTAATAATTCTACTTTATGTAGAATTTGTTTGGGGCTTTAGATATTTAATGGTTTCAGGAGAACTTTACTTCTTTTTAAAATCTTTGGCTCACAAATGCTATCACACAGTGAACATTCTGTTCTTTACTTCGATCTCATTTGAGACTGGAAGAGTGACTTTGACCTTGTTTAGAGACACCTTGCATCCTTGGGCTCCAAGCTTTCTCTCCCGCACCCCAAGCTCCATTTAGTGCCAACAAAACATGACTTTATATTTCAAATAAAAATATCTTTGAAAAGGCTCATTAAAGGGTTCATAATATGTGTTGGTGTTTGAAATGAGTCTAAGGTGTATAAATGAATCAGGAACACACAGATTAAGTTTCCCTTGAAATAGAGTTTTCAAAAGAAAGGAATCCTTGGAAGAAAATAGTTATAAGGATTTACTGCTTTGTTTTGTTTGCTGGTTGTTTCATTTTGTTAAACATTTGAAAGACTGTTGAAATTTTTCTCTTCAATAAAAATACCCCTGAATTCTCTTAAAATTGCTGTTAAGAGACAATCATTTCTATGGGCAATAAATATTTAAAGTTCTTGTTACTTAGAGAACAAATTTCTAGAGGTTCTATCAATCCCCCCAAAATTGTTTTAATATCCTAAAATGAAACATCTTTAAGGACTGGGCAATCTAACATGAATAGACTTCAGCATATGTTTACATTTATGCCAAATTTATAAAGTCATCAGCATTACAGCTCATGAAAAACAATTTGTAAGAAAGACTGAAATTCCTTTACATTTTGCAAATTCATTTGCTTGACTTCCATCAAAGCTAAAAATTTTTTTTTGGTAAATTATTATCATATCCAAATATCTCCATGTTTTAAACACCTCATTGTAATTAAATATGCACCAAAGAAAGATTTAAAAAAAAATACTTTTGCCTATGCATGACTAGGCTAACATGTAAAAACATTAAACGAGATTTAAAAAACTCATTGTTTTCATAACCTGTGCTATAGAGTAGATGCAGTTAGACCTGAGAAAAATTAATTATAAATGATACAACACATGCCTGGTCCTCAAATATTTTAAATTAACTTGCTTTGACAAAAATGTACAATAGTGGGTTTCTGGGTAACCTATTCACTAAGTGCATTTTCTCTTAGGTATTTCTAATATATTGCCTCTTATAGTTTGAATGGTCTATTACTTTTAAGAAGAAAAACACAGACAGTAATTACTTTTTCAATTTATAGATATATATATGTATTTTTAAAAAGTACTCTTCTTCCTTTTCACAAACAAATCCTAGTCTAGTTGTCCTTTTTTCCCTTCTGGTTACATCTCAATGGTGACCTCTCCTGTCTCTTGCCCCTACACACCCCACACATACCACATATATCACACATACACACACACACACCCCCCACATACATACCACATACATCACACACACACCACATACCACACCACACATACACATACACACCAAACCACACACATAAACACACCACACACACACATACCACACACACATACCACAAACATCACACCCCCGCCAGGGATTCTTCTGTCTGTGTGTGTGTGTCTCTCTGGCTTCCTCTCTTGATTCTTTCTCTGTTCCCTACTTCCCTATGTAAACCTCTCAAAGAAACTTACTCTTCAGAATTAAAGCACAAATAAAATAATTAATTTGCCAAGATTATGCTGATAAAAAGGAGCAAATAATAAATGATGATAGCAAGTGATAAAAGCAAGCAAATCAATCAGTTTTATAAAGAGTGAACACCAGCTGCTGCCACAGAACAATACAGGAGCTCGATCATTTAACATGTTAAATGTGAGTTGCAGTTCTGCGTTATGCCTCTCTGAGAGGCGTTAGTTTATTCAATAAGGACAAGCCTGTCTCTCCGAGGTGAGATGCAAGAGTGACAGATTCAGCTGTCTTTGAACCACAGACATCACCATCACCCTGCAATCCAGACAGGACTCACCGTCCAGAGATCCTTCCAGTCACTGTGTTTCTTTCAGCGAGAGGGAGAAGGGGTGAAATCCACGGCAGAGAATGACAGAACATTTCAGAAACAGAATTGTATTTGTTCTTTTGTTGGGAGAGCTAATTACATGTCGATTTGTGACCTTATGTCTTGATAAACTTATATTGATTGAACAGGTTACTTCTTGCTGGTTCAGAAACATTCAGACATATTTGTGTTACTACCTATATAATTTATTGGAGGGCACTGATGGCTTTAATGAAGTCAGAAAGTTTCGAGTAGCAGACGTAATGTAAGGCAGACTGCAATCTATGAATTTTCTAATTTTTCATTCTGGCTAAAACTATTAACCTATTTTGATTCATTAGCCATGTTTATATGTTTACATAGTGATTTATTTACATAAGCAGGTCTGTGTAAAGTAGACCAATATCCAGTGCCCTGTACAAGATCAGGAAACAAGGAAAGAGGGGTCCAAGCTCCCAAGAGAGAGATTTAAATGTGAACTTGGACCCGTGAGACACTCAGGCAACTGACTAGTGAAATCTGCAACAGTAACTGCAGCCTCAGCCACACTGGCTGCACCCCACTTTCTACTTCGATGGTCTTTGAACTTGTGGTTCCCTCTGCCTGGGCTGGCAGATGCATGCATGGCTCTTCCCAGATGTATGCATGGCTCTCGGCCCAAATGTCTATGGAGAAAGCTTTCCTGACACCCTAAGTCAAATATACAAAATAGCATCCTTCATCTTCGTTTTATTTTGTTCTTAGCTTCCTATCTTCATTGGTCTGGCCCATAACTTTAGTTTTATTACTATATATTTTATCCACTAGAATTTATTCCTTTTTGTTTACTGCTTTTCTTAGCTCCTAGAAGGGTGTCTGAAGGGCATTAAAAAAATAATTGTTGAATTGACTAGAAGGTAACTGTGAAGCATTAACATCATTTACCTTGACTAATATCATCTCAATACCATGCAAGTCACTGTGACAAATGAAAGACATGGTCCTTTTCTTCGAGATGCTTATAATCTATTTGGTGAGACAAGCCTGTCATATATTATCTTAGCTATCTATTACTGTGTAACAAATTACCCCAAACATCAGTAGCTTAAAACAATAAATGTTTATTATAACACACAGTTTCTGTGGATCAGAATCTAGGAGTGGCTTGGCTGGGTGGTCCTGGCTCAGGGTGTCTCATGGGGCCACAGCCAAGACATCGGCTGGAGCTGGTCATCTGAAGGTTGCCTGGGGCTGAAGGGCCACTTCCAAGCGAGCTCAGCCACATGCTGTCAAGTTAGAGCTGGTTTTTGGTTGCAGGCTTCAGTTGCTCACCACATGGACCTCTCCAGAAGGCTGCTTGAGTGTCCTCATGACCTGCAGCGGGATTCTTCCAGGTGAGTGACCCAGAAGAGAGCCAAGTGAAAGCCTCAATGTCTCTTCTGACCTGCCTTGGAGGTCGCCCTCTGCCTGCCATGTTTGTAACTCCCTTATGGTCATACAGGTGAGCCCTATCTGCAAAAGAGTGTGAATACCAGGAGGTGAGAATCACCTTGGAGACTGGCTATCACACACATGGAATAAATAACGAAGCATATGTGTCCATGTATAATTAAGTGCTATACTGTGAAAACATTCTAGATTCAATCTGTTTTTAGAACTTGGATTTACATAGTTGGAAAGGCTTAGTTAGATGGCAAATTTAAACCTCATCTGCACAAAGGTTCCAGATATTTTCACAACATAAACCCCATTCATTTATTCAGTAAATATTTATTAAATAATTATTCATTAAATAAATATTTATACATAATATTTATTAAGCCACTGCTTGCTGTGCTAGGTCCAGTGTTTAGAATAAAGCTCAGATCCTGGGAAGGGGGAACTCACAGTCCAGGGTGTGTAAGGTCCAAACTTTAGAGCCATAATGGTTTTGAGTGAATTTAAATACTTTGTGCAGTGGGACAAGGACCATCATCTAAAGCCAGTTTTTCTCTGGACACTAAAAACAGAAATTACACATACACAAAATATCTGTTACTGAAAGTGGGGTCTGGCTGCTCACTGCTCAAAAGCCAATAAAGAGCCAAAGTTGGTAGAAAGGAAAATTTGCTTTATTTCAGATGCTGGCAACAAGGGTGGGGGTCGGGGGGGCAGACTCATGTCCAAAGGCCACCCCCCACACTGACAATCAGTGGGCAAGAGCTTTTATAGGCGGAGGGAGGGGACTACATGCAGAAACAGCACAGTCAGCTCTGACAGTCATCTTGAAACTGGTCATCCACCAATGGTCTGACCATCATCATCTTGATTGTTTTAAGTACAATTAATCTTCAGTTCCAGGGCTGGTTTGCTCCCATTTCTCTGAGGCCAGTTCTTGGAATTGTGTCAGCTTATGTCATGGCTACAGTCTGGTCATCATGCAGTTAATGTCTTCCACCTGGTGGGGGTTTCAGTATCTATAAGACAGCTCGCAGGATATGGCTCAGAATATTATCTCTAGCCCATGAAGAAGAACTAAAGGTTCCTCTTTGCTTCATGATTAAACTATTATTATTTAGTCTTGTTGGACTGTTTTCCTTTGTTTCTGCAGTTTCTCACTTTTCTAATTAAACTAATTCTTTGGCTAAAGTTTTCCCACAGACAAAAGGCAGGCTGAGGACATGGGGGGCAAGGACCATATGGTCCTGCTCCATTTCATATTCACATTATGTGAATGGAAAATAAAATTGTCATCATACTCTCAGTATAAGCAATTTCAATTTAATAGCAGAAAGGTGGATTTTGGAAATAATCAGCTAAGTAATCTAACATCAAAAAATTCACCAATCATGATTACAAAATGTGAAGGGAAGCCACATGTGAAGGGAAGCCACATGCCCACCTTAACAAAAGGAATCAGTAGAAACTGATCTTATTCTCTAAAGCACCTCTACTTCCCCTCCCATGCCCAAATGGGAATGCAACCGATTTTTATGGGTTTTTAATTTATCAGGCCACCAAATCATGTTCAAGACCAACGACTCTCCATTAGTATTTGTCACAACAGTGACTGACCAAAAGGACATTTAGCATCTAAATTAAGTGACCATTGATTCTTTTAACATTTTCTTTTCTCCCTATCCATTGCCTGATTTATTATTCTTATCTCACTTTCAGGCCCAAGTTTATGGCCTATGTTAATGCTAATTTTCCTCCCTCTCTAAGGAATTAGAGAACAACTACCATCTCAGTCATTTGGTCAATGTTCTTTAATACAGAGATTAACCCAATGCACGGTTACAGGTAACATAAAATTCAAGCAGAAACCAAACCCCGAACAGTTATAGGATTGAAGGATCAAAAAAATAAAATAAATTTAAGAACATGAAAAAAAAAAAAAAAAACTCCAGCATAGCAGAGAAATAGACCCTCTACACCTGTGGTGGAGCCAAGGACAGACGTAAGAGCCTGACAACTGTACAGACACACTGACTTACTAATTCCTCTTCTAGGAAGGACAAAAATGTGAATGGACCCAAAGATGGAATGATAAGGATGTTCATGGCAGAGTGATGTATATTTGTGAAAACAGAAACAAATTAAATGCTCATCAAGAGAGTGTTTCATTGTGTGGATATAATTATCTAAGTACACAAAAAAGCAATGGAAACAATCGTGTGATCGATATTACATATGTGCTTTTAAGAGTACATATTTACTTGGAAATGAGGTTGGAAGGATTTTTACAATGCAGCAATGATTTATCTGTAGTTGGTAGGATTGTAGGTGATTTGCATTTTCTTTTTCCTTTTTTTTTTTGGCCATGCTCCTCAGCTTGCAGGATCTTAGTTTCCCGCCCAGGAGCCCTCAGCAGTGGAAGTGCGGAGCCCTAACCACTGGACAGCCAGAGAAATCCCGATTTGCATTTTCTTATTGAGATTTTCTCTTCTTTTTCCACAAGCACACTTAGTGGATGCATCACATCAAACGCTCATCCCTACTCTCAACGACTTTGGCTCTGGGGTAGGCTGTGTGACTTGTTTGGCCAGCAGGATGTTAGCAGGCATGGTGCAGGCAGAGGCTTGGAAAGCACTGGCACGATGGACTTACTCTTGCTCTTGCCCCTCTGCTGTCTCCACAAGGACATGCCCATTGGGCAGATGAAAGGTGGTGGGTGAGTGAGGCAGAGCTGAGCTGCCCGTTTTCCCCCTGAGACTGCCCCAGCTCCCCAAGGGCCGGCCAGTCCCCAGATCCTGAGTGAGCCCAGAAGATCAGCAGAGTCCTGCTCAGGCAGACCTGCCAACCACTGGCCCAGAGCGTGAGACCAGAGGAAGGTAGCCACACCCCCCAGCCTTGCAGGGTCCCTAACTCAATCACATGCTTTGTTCTCTGCTGCTGGCATTTTGTGTTTGCTGGCTGCCCTGCATTCATGTAGCCACAGGCAACCAGGAGAGCACGATGGGAGTTGGAAGAAAAATCAACAACCAGCTCAGGTTCAAACCAAAGTTGTAGTATAGAACTTGCCAGAAGACATTTCTGAACAGGCTAGACTGGAAGAAAGTTTAAAATCAATATAAAAATGGAACTGATGTTCTAACATGTGCAAGGCACTGGGCCACGGTCTGGGTGGGTCACCAAGGGCAAGGACACACCCTGCTCCCCTCCTGGAACACACACTGCAGTCGGGGACCCTCCTGGCACAGACCCGGCTCTCAGACAGTCACCAATGACTGGATGCACGTGCCACCGCACTCAAGAGCTTTAAACTTGAAGGTAGTTAAAAATGCATCAGCTCTTCCCCAACCTGATGCTGAGAGCATCATGAAATCAAAAAGGTTGCTCCAACAACTGGATGAACTTAAAGTAACGAGGTCTCTAAGTTGACTCGAACAGAAGAAAATGATATTACGTTTTCAAGGAGGACAAATGAACGTATCTACCTGTAACCTTTCTGACAGCCAGAGACCCACTGCCATTGAAAATTCTGCGGCTGGGGTGCATCATTCCCAGCCAGCTGAGAGTTTATTAAGACATCGCAGAGACACCAAACCTTCCAGTCCGAGGCCGCCTGCTGGCAGCCCCAAGGCGCTCACTTTGGAAGCTGACAATCTGAGCTAACATCAGGGAATGGAGATGCTCAGACATGGGGCACAGACTGGCACAGGGATGTCCGCCCACTGGTCCCTCCCTCCCCCCGGTGCCTGAAGATTACAGAATGGTATGACATCCCAAACTTGTCCAGCACCCAGCACGCTTATGTGTTCATCCTGGAGATGCTGGGGGTGTTGCCAAGCCCTGCTGCCCTGTGGAACGAAGTGCTGCCTTTGGTGTGATGGACAAATCTTTCCTCGAGCAGAGTCCAGCCTGCCTGGCCAGCCCTAACTCCCAAGATCCTTTCCCTCCACCCGCTGCACTCCGCTTACCCAGGTTAAGTATCTGCTCTTCCTGCTTTTCTCACCTCTGTGCTCTGTGCTCGTTCAGCCTGTGACTCTCATCCCCTCCAGCCTCCCCCTCTTCTATCTTCCAATTTGGGCTTTGCTTCCTAGGACTCGCTTCCCAACTAGACTGTAAAAACGATCATTAAAGGACTTCCCTGGTGGTGCAGTGGTTAAGAATCCACCTGCCAATGCAGGGGACATGGGTTCGAGCCCTGGACCAGGAAGATCCCACATGCCATGGAGCAACTAAGCCCGTGTGCCACAACTACTGAGCCTGCACTCTAGAGCCCACGAGCCACAACTACTGAAGCCCGTGTGCCACAACAACTGAGCTTGCGTGCCACAACTACTGAAGCCCACGCGCCTAGAGCCCGTGCTCTGCAATGAGAAGCCACCACAACGAGAAGCCCGCTCACCGCAACGAAGAGTAGCCCCTGCTCGCCGCAACTAGAAAAAGCCTGTGCGCAGCAATGAAGACCCAACACAGCCAAAAAAAATATTATGAATAAATTTTAAAAAAATAATAAAAACGATCATCACATAATATGCAACAAGCCAGGCACTTTGTTAGGTGCTTTGCCTGTCTTAGCTCATTTCATCCTGTTCTACAACTCTAGGAGATTAGCATCATTACTATTATTATCATCACCATGTATCCTAGTTTTCAGATAAGGAAAGTGAGGCATGAAGAGGCTGAAGCAACTTGCCCAGAGCACCAGTACCAGTGGGTCTGGAGGTCACATGTTCACTACAATATTACCAGTGCCCATCGCACTGAATGAAGGAACGAATGAAACTTCTCCTTGAGGGTGTTCCTGCAGGCAGAATTAATCGCACTCTCCTTTGCTTTCAAATCTCCACCTTAACACAGTCTACCTCATAAAACTGGAGCCCAGTTTCCAAATAATCTGCACTGTCATGCATTGCTGTGCATTCATACCCTAGACCTCCTTTGCCGGAAAGAAGTCAGGCTTGCATAGATCAGGTGACCTCCAGCTCTGGCACTGCCGGACGGCAGCTGCTCCTGAGACAGGCCCAGGAGACCACAGGAGAAGTGGGCAGAAGGGCTGTGGGCAGCCCTCACCATGAAGAAGCACAGCCTTTCCCCCTCTGATGAAGGGGCTCCAAGAGCTTGCTGGTTCACTTAGAACCACCATCTAAGATGCAGGTCCCCTGCCAGCCTCCCCTCCTATGCCTCCCACATCTTAGCTTCAACCACAGCAGTAGGTGAGGTTGTGGTGGTTATGGAGGAACAGGAGCAATGGGCTGCAGGCAGACAGCTCAGCAGGAAGTGGAGAGAGGAAACGGTGGTCATGGGAGCACCTAGAGTCTGAGCCAATTGTGTAGTGGAAGCATTGAGTCCCCTCAGGCCAAGACCTAGTGGGGTTTAAACATCAGGTGTTGCTGTCATTGGCCTTCTCTGCAATTCAAGAGGAACCAAAAAAGGGATTTAAGGGGGGAGTCCTAGTTTTTGCTTAACCCGCTCCAAATGAATAGCTGAATGAACATCTGTTGAATAGCTATTGACAGCCCAGGTCTAAAGCTGTCTGTTGACCTCAGAGTCTGTGAGGTATGGCATCTCACCTCTGGCAGGGGACACCTAAGAGGGAAGGAATTGTATGAAGGGATTTTGTAGCTATCTGGAAAGAGAGCTCCCTCTGCTTTGAGACATCCAGTTTTCAAATGTACTTTCTGCTTGGAGGACCCCTTATATTTTTCCGTTGCTCCATCACTAGATAGAAAATTCCAGAAGAAAGGGGTACAGCCACACACATTTCTCTCCTGCCAGCTCCTTTCCCTCTGCAAATTGCAAGAGGGTTATTTTATAAAATTTAAATGTATGCAATTTAATTGCCTGTCATAATAAGCAAGTGTCACTGCTAAAACAGACTAATTCTGATCAAATATTTTGGTCAGCTTCCTGGCTTTCAAAAGGTCTTTGGAGCCAGGGTCCAAATTCCACCTTGCTGGTTGAGGGTGTGCTTAAACACACATGGGCTCCCTGTGAAAGGCATTCACATATTTACTGGAATGCATCCAAAGAGACAAAGAATCCTGACACTGCCCATCAGTATTAAGACCCTCCCCCTCCACTGTCTTGAACTGAAAGTCTGTGAGGAAGGCAAGGTGATTTAAACCCACAGCTAAAGTTCAACAGTGAGATGTCCCTTAGAAGACAGACGTTGCTGTTCACATACCCATTAGAGAGAAAATGGTGATGCTGCTAGTGACGATTTCCAAAGATTAATTTCAAAAAGAGAAAAAAGGAAATCTGATATTGATGACTAGCAGATGGAGTAATACAAAACTAAGACAAGTGATCATGTCAAATGCATAGTTACATTTAATCTCAATAACTATAACTGCAATGTCCTTAAACACACACTTGGTTTCCTTCTAAAAGAATAGTAGATAAAGTTGGTTTACAAAGCACTTTCACATAACATTTCTCATTTTTTCCTCACAATGCTTTGCTTTAGAAAGTTCCACCCCCATTTTACATAAGAGGAAACCAGATGAGCATTCTACCACCCAGCTAGTAACCAGGTTATTAAACAATATAGACAGTAATTAAGGGCATGGGATCCAGAGCCAGACAGAAATGTACTCAAATTCTGGCCCTTCCATTTACTGGTCATATGACTTAGACAAGTTAATAGTTAAAATCTGGACCCAAACTTACATTTTGCAACTCATAATCCTATGACACAATATCAAAGTGCTAAGGAAGACACAGGCAACACAAGGGGGAGGGAAAAACATGCCTACTTTTCTTTGTCAAATGAGACGTCCCACCATCATGGGCATATCTCCACTCTATGTGATTACTGTAGTGTCTAAAACTACTTACAAGGAACAAGTGACTCACTCTTACAAGCCCTTAGTGATATGTTGGTTGTGTTGGTATACTATTTATTTGTAATATCTATACATATGCTGCCTCCTTGATAAAGCAATAAAGTTTCCAATAAAACTTACCACTGTGGGCGGTGCAGGGGTGGGCTGAGCCAGTCTGAGGGGCCAGTCTGGGCCAGAACCAGGCAAAGCTGGGAAGGTCCAGGCAGAAGGCCTCAGGCTAGCACTCTGGGTCTACCCAGGAGGCAGGACTATTGTGACAGTAGTTCTAACCTAAGGAGAAAATGTTGCAGGTACAGCTGGGAAGCTGACACCACAGCTGGTCTGTGAGATTGTTGCTGGGACCAAGAAGCTAAGTGTGTCGGTTAACTAGGGCCACAATAATGCCGTGTAATAAATGACCCCAAAATCGAGTGGCTAAAAGCAACACTCCTTTATCCTATGGCTCTAGAGGTCACCTGGGGCAGCTCTGCTTCACTCTGCAGGTCTACAGTTCTGAGTTCTTGCCACGGTCTCGGTCTCTCCCTCTCCCTCTCCCAGAGGGCTTGTGGGGGCACATTCCTCTCAAGGTGATGGCAAAGGCACAAGAGAAAAAGAAGAAACATGCCAAGTCTTGTAAGGCCTTGACTAAAAATTGGCACTATCACTTCAGCCCTATTTCATGGAGCAAAGCAAAAGGCCAAGCCCAATGTCACAAGGCAGAGAAGGACACTCTGCCCATGACAGGGCCGTGGTAATTACGCAGGAGACTCAAAGAACTAACCCGAGCCAGTAATCCAATTAACTCTGCCCACCTCCACGGCCACATCATTATATCCCTCCAGTACAAAAAACATCCCCACCTCCATCAAAGGGCACCCAGAAGTCTCACCCAATTGTGGCATCAGGAAACATTTAGGACTCCATGATTACATATGGTCCAGATGTGAAATGGACCTGGGAACTAAAAGCACAAGCTACTGGCCCACCCCCTCCCACACCCACACAACAAGCAACACTGTAACAGAGACAGGATAATCACAATAGGCACCCCTATTCAAAACAAGGAAACTTGATCTTCAGCAAATCTGAAGTCCCTCTAGGCAAATTAGAAGAGTTCCCCTGCCATGGGAGTAGGAAGTGTTTCTTTCTCTCTTTTTAAAAAAAATTTAATATATATATTTTTTAATTCTTTTTTTAAAAATTTTATTGGAGTACAGTTGATTTACAATGCTGTATTAGTTTCAGGTATACAACAAAGTGAACCAGTTATACATATATCCAATTTTTAGATTCTTTTCCCATATAGGCCATTATAGGAAGTGTTTCTTGATTGGATCTTGGTTCTGTTCCCATGGGAAAGGGAGGAGTGGATGGGGGAGGGGGTAAGGGTTGGGACCCACAGTCCATGCTCTCTACAGCTCCCGGCTCTGTCCCAAGATACCCTTGCCATCATGTTCCTCATTGCTTCTGAAGAGGACACTGAAAATTATACCTTTCATTGGTGGCTACGTTTTCCCAGCCTGCTTCCCACCTGAAGAAAATTGGACACACTCAAAAAGTGTTTCAGTCTTTTTAGTTCAGGCTGGTAGGACTTTGGTAATATCACTCTCTCTACAACTTAGTGGGCTTTCTATGGATTTGATTGCAGTTCATTCCATGTGTTAAAATCACAATGTTTTTCAAGACACGTTTCTCTCCAGATTTGAATTACTAGCACACTTCGGGCACATCCAGTGGCTGTGGACCCATGCCTCTGTCCAGCTGAAAGAGCTACAAAAAGTCATTTTGTCATATTTTGCAGTGTTACAGCCACACCCCTGATTGGGTCTTTGCCCTGAAGCCATGTTTTCTTGCAAGTCACCTGAATTTGGTCTTTGTCTTTCCTGTTATATAATTCAACAACCATTCCCTGGACTTAATCTTTGTCCCCAGGCTGTATCTTAATTTAAGAATCTTTTCCTGCCTAGACTGGCTGAAGATAACAGTTTTATTTTCTAAGTAGCAACTTCTGGGCTGCTTGCAAACTGTTCTTTTCTTTTGTTTGGTTTCTGTTTTGAGCGCATCTCTTCCTTGTAGTAACTTACTGTATGCATTTAAAAGCAAACAACTCATTCTTTCAAAAATTTTCTCTGTCTGCCCTTTCCTTTGGTTATGTTGCTCACTTCTTTGAGTGATTTTACCATGCAACAAATAAGTGGATGGAAAAATCCTAATATTTAGATTTGTTCACAGAGAATGTTGCACTTGGACCTTAAGACCAAATTTATCTGTACTAACCAACTCTTCTAGAACTCTACTGAGAGGTATCAAGAACTGGTTCAGCCCTAAAGAAATATTAGAATTTTTAAATTGTACTATTTCTCCTGTTGGGACCCAACAGAGAGAAAAATGATAGAATAGGACTTGATCATTTCAAAAATTTTCAAAATCTTACCTTCATCCTTTGGAAGGGCCACAGCAAATTCTACTGGTCTGGAAGTATCTGGAACAAAATGCTACCATTTGTCAGCCCCAATACGGTGGAGTCATAGATTACCTGCTATTTGGTAAAGGCAGTAGATGGCAGAATGATCTGGTTCTACTTAAAGCAGCAGTCCCCAACCTTTTTGGCACCAGGGACCGGTCTCGTGGAAGATAGTTTTTCCACGGACCCAGGGAGGGGGATGGTTTCAGGATGACTCAAGCACATTACATTTATTGTGCACTTTATTTCTCTTATTATTACATTATAATATATAATGAAATAATTATGCAACTCACCATAATGCTGACAGGAGGCAGAGCTCAGGCGGTAATGCAAGCTATGGGGAGCAGCTATAAGTACAGACAAGCTTCGCTAGATCGCCTGCTGCTCACCTCCTGCTGTGCGGCCCAGTTCCTAATGGGTACTGGTCCGTGGCCCGGAGGTTGGGGACCCCTGACCTAAAGCACTACACAGGTCACCTCAGATTCATGAATGCAAGGTTCTTCTAGAAAGAGCAAACAACCATTTTTTTTGTATATATATTTTTTATACAACAGGTTATTAGTTATCCATTTTATACATATTAGTGTATATATGTCAATCCCAATCTCCCAGTTCATTCCACCACCACCACCCCGCCCCCCCTGCCACTTCCCCCCCTGGTGTCCATACGAGCAAACCACCATTTTTTTCCACAAAGACTCTAGACTGATCTGCAAAGTTTATGACTTTGTAGCGCCTAGGTCTATAGTAGATGGGTTAACTAACTGTGGCCCATTGGCCTCCACTGCAGAGCCAGTAAGGTCAAGGCTATAGACATTACAGACTCTTGCAAGACTTTGTCCCACTGGAGGCAAAAAGAGACTAATCCATTCAATGTACACAGTTTGTCTCCAGTAAAGATAGAGCTAAGCCTCTTACCAATGGAAATCCCTGAATGAATTCGGCTTCTAGCATGGGGCAGATGGACCAGGTCTTCCTAGAATATAGGGTAACGGAGCTGGCTTCAGTGCTCAACTCTACAGCGTCTGCAGGTCTAACTGGGGACTCAGCTTCCAATGGGTGCTGACCCTCCCTAAGTTCATGGAGGCTGTAGACTGGGATGACTTGGCCCAAATCATTCCAAAAAGGATCAGGTAGCCTCCTCAAACTGGACAAAGAGGGGCTCTTACTCGAATCCAAATGCTTGGGCAGAAGGCCCTGACATATTGCCTTACACCTCACATATCAAACCTGGTGTAACTAGTGTACATAGAGTTTAACTTCCCTTGGAAGGCAGATGCAATTTCCTTACAATGTTTTCCTTGGGGCACAACTAGATGCTCTGGCTATAAACGTAGGGTACTGCTCACCTCTACGCCTGCCCTAGAAGGCAGCTAATCATATCCTTGGTCCCAGACCCGCAGAAGTAGGTGTCACCTCTGGCTGTGCTGAAAGGAAGATGTTAGTCTATTAGGACCCAGAGAAGCGTGGCAGCGGCAGTCAGAAGAGAAAGGCTCTGAGCCAATGACATTCATAGTCATAACTTGCATCTTTTCCATGTGTTCCAATTGTTACACACACTTTATGTAGCTTATTATGTTTCCTTTCACAGTAACCTCCACTCTACAGATGGAAAGAAGCCTAGGCTCGAAGAAGTTCAATAACTTGTCTCGGGTCTCCCAGCTAGTAGATGGCAGCACCGGGATCTGAAGGCAGGCATTCTGTTTCCACATGGGATGTTATCTGCGGGGAGGGTCTTCAGCCACGTGTGATTCTCAGCCCTGAGGACAGAGATGTTAGTTGACTGCACCTTCATCCTCTTCCTGGGCACATGGCATCTGGAAATTTGAAAGCCTGTATCTTCACATGAACAGAGGCTCCCCCAGCCTCTTCTTGGAAGGAGACTGCAGTTTCCTCTGCCGAAGAGCCAACTCAAATGTTTGTTCGCAGCAGCATTTTGAGCTGCCCAAGCTCACAAAGACTCCAGTGGACATTCCAGACTCTATCACTTAGACCACTGCAGAGTCGAATTCAGTCTGGAAATTTCAGTATCTTACGTACAGACTCTCACTTTGATAAGCACCGGCTGCTCCACCAAGAGGAATTAGCTATAAGTGATCTAACCGACCTACTAGTTGGGGTTTAGATTAAACACCTGAATTGTGGATAAAGTCTTGCAAATACAGTTGAAGTCATTTTTATAGTTGATTCTAAGGAGTAACACACAATGGGATCAATTACTTTTGAGATATTTCGTAGGCTGTGAATATAAAATCATACTGCTAAGGAAAAGTGAAAGAGTTTTTCTAAAATACTCTGGAGTAAATTCAGCTGGAAGAAAAAGGAAGCCTTAGCCTTCACTGTTTTAAACCACTTAGAATTGAAATACGATGTGTGGAGAGACTGTTCCTAGTCACTCTGGTTCGTAGTGTGGTGCTGAAACATAGATTTTGTTAAAGCATTAACAGCCTAGACTCTCAGCTGAACTTACACAGTTTGGCCCAAAGTTGACATGTGTCCTACGTTTCTAATATGCATGTGCTCCTACCTCAGTGAACAGCACTGTGAACACCAGAAACCTGGTCCCATGCCTATATCCAATCTCCAAGTCCTGATCATCCACTCATGTTAATCGAGCCTGACTCTACCTGCCTCTCTCCATCAAGGTACCACCATAATACAGGCCCCCATGCTCTCACAACCAAATTACCAAGTAGCCTGCCCGCTGACGCTCTTGACTCCACAGTCTCTCCTGCTCACTCACCCACACTGCACTGCTTTGAGTTTCCTCAAATGTTTGAACCTCTTCCCCAGGTTGCTTAGCCTGGGTACACAGCCTCCTCATCTGCTGTGGCTCAACTTCCCCCCATCACACTCCACTCCAGCTACTTCAACCAACACCAGGGCCCAGATGCTCTCTTTTCTTCTCTGCTTAAGCTTTGGTTTTTGTTTTTATGTGCGTGGAATGCCCTTTCCCCTACCCCTGCCCCCAGGGAGAGGGAGGTATAGAGAGGGAGCCAGAGCTAGAACTGGAGATGGATGTGCAGACACACAAGTTGATGAGCACAGAACATGAGTGAGAAGGACACCCACCGAAACCATTCATGGGGACCTCTAAGGAATGGGGCTCCAGGCGGGATGTTAAGGAAGTGGTACTGCAGGATGTACCTTTTACTTTTGTATATTGTTTAGATTTTTCTAGAGTGAATACGTTTAACTTACCTCTATATATTTTAAATTACATTTTCCCATCCTCACCTCCAGAGATACTGATTCAGTGGGGAAGGGTCCAGGATTCTAATCTTCCAAAGACCCTTCATAGACTCTGTTACTCAGTTAGGGAACTGTAGCTGAAAAGATTGTTTCCAGTATAATAAGGCAATTGACATTTTTGTTTTTTAAGAAAAGCTCCAACTCTATTACACAACCATTTTTTATTATTTCCTTTTATTTTACAGTAGCTTCTTTCTACTACAAATTCACATTCTCTAAGTATATTAGATTTGAAATATCTGTAAGAATTATAATAGCATTGGCAGTCATTTTAACAGTTAGCCACATTTGAACAAAGGGCCTAAATAATCATTGTAAAGCATGTATTTGTGAAGTAGGTTTCATAAGCCATTTTAAAATTAAGGCAAACAAGAAAAAAACCCTACAAATACAAATATCAGGGTTTCTCAGATTCTAAATTTATAACACTAACTTAATTACCATTTGATTGACTCTCAAAACAATGGATATTTTCAAAACACGAAGTAGAAAGTTATTAGAAATAACAACTTCAGTATAATGTATACCTATTTCACTAAACATTTTTAAGTTTTGACTTTGGGAAAATGTAAAGATGTAAATGTTTTTATAATTAACTTTTGAAAATATCTGTAATGCCCTAAAATGCAGACATCAACGCATCTATTTCTTTAAACTTGTTAGTTATATTTTCAATACATTCTCCAGCTTTTAATCTTAGCCCATCAATTACAAGATAGTCCTCGTCACAGTGGTTCTCAAGCGAGCTGCCAACAGGAGCTTCAGGGCCACATTTCGATAACTGTAAAAATAATCATACAAGTCATCAAATTTACTTGAAGACCAGGCTTAATTATTTGAACAAAACATAAAGTTGTCAGTAACTCCTTAAGAAGGTGTTCCATTTGCTGGTGGTCAAATAATGATCCCCACATAAAGTATAACGTACAGTAAGTGTGTGAGTGTAAAAATAACACAGTATTTGGTCCTGTCTCTACTCTCCAACATCACACATTTTTAGTTAGTTTTAATTTTATGCTTTGGCAAAATGTGGTCATTAAAATTAAACTTCTGAGAGTTTTCTATATTTGTTTATTTTAAAAATGATTACTATGGGGAATACAAGTTAAAACTGTTTTAGTCACACTTTTCTGTTCTCATTTTCTCATAAGCATCTGCATTCCTTATGAACAGTGAGAGTGTGTGCTAGCTTAGTGGGAAAGAACACAGGTAAAAACAATGCAAACACACACACACACACGAGATTTACAACTTCAAGGGTCATTAAAGGCAGAGGTAACTTCCCACACAATGAAAGAAAAAAAATACATGCAGTTTATGGGACTTCCCTGGTGGTGCAGTGGTTAAGAATCCGTCTGCCAATGCAGGGGACACAGGTTCGAGCTCTGCTCTGGGAAGATCCCACATGCCGCAGGGCAACTAAGCCCATGCGCCACAACTACTCAGCCTGCACTCTAGAGCCCATGAGCCACAACTACTGAGCCCATGTGCCGCAACTACTGAAGCCTGTACACCTAGGGCCTGTGCTCCGCAACAAGAGAAGCCACTGCAATGAGAAGCCTCTGCACTGCAACGAAGAGCTCGCTGCAACCAGAGAAAGCCCACGTGCAGCAACAAAGCCCTGACACAGCCAAAAATAAATAAATAAATAAATTAAAAAAGAATACATGCAGTTTAGACAAGTGCTTCCATGTATCAAAAATGTACCTTTCATTACAATAATTATTAAAATAATTATTATTCAGTAAACTCTGTCTTATCTGTATATGGACTATCTAATTTGTGAATTATTCAGGTGGATTCTTATAATAATCTGAAATTAATTCCTTCCCATTTTTTTCCACGTCAGGTCATGTCAACTAGTGTTAATATTAGCTAAGAACATAAATTAATTAGAAAGGTGACTCTACTGAGGAAAATAATCTCAACGACAAATAGAAATGGATTTTGATTAGCCATGTGTGTATGCTTTTTGTTCATGTTGCTACTCTCAATTCATTGGTATAAATGCTTGAGAGTAATCCACCTGAAACCTCATACATGAAATGAATGATGAAAACATCATCAAATGTACAACTTTGAAAATAGCTCAAACACTATCTGCCCAGAGAATAAACATGCTCAGAACTTTAAAATTATCAGATGGCTCCTTTTGATGTGTTAGTTTGTAAAGGCCATTTTCTCCTAAAAACAAAACACATCTTCAGTGTTAAGTGGTATTACCTTTGGAAGATATATTAATTTTTCCTACTAACAAAAAAAAGAAATCCCTTAGGTGATCATTTT
This sequence comes from Delphinus delphis, assembly GCF_949987515.2. Lineage (NCBI taxonomy): Eukaryota > Metazoa > Chordata > Mammalia > Artiodactyla > Delphinidae > Delphinus > Delphinus delphis. The sequence goes on along the minus strand of NC_082692.2, from coordinate 48,480,812 downwards.
TTTATTTTTAAGCTGTAAATTGCTCCAGCTTTGACAGTTGGTCTCATTGCTATTCTCCTTATTTAAAAGTGAACAAGGCCCTAAGTACCCTGAACCTGCCATGAATTCCAGACTTGTAAAGCTCAGTGTGGAGAGAAGCTTATGAACCAGTCAGCAGGTGGCACTCACCTGCCTACTACCAGCAAGTTAAAATGGTTAAATTTTATAATTTCTAAATGACTTTGAAAGCATAAAATATTACAAGAATCTAAAACAAAGAGCAAGCTCCTGGCTGGTGATGTATAAAAACTATGTATTTTACCTTAAGAAATAAAAATCAGAAGTAATTTTCTGTTCTATGAAGTTACTAGTTATAATGGCAAAATAGAAGCCAATTCTGTGGCTGTAAAAGCTCCAGGACATTTCTATAAAAATCAACCTGGCTGTATTTTTTTTTTTTTTTTGCGGTGCGCGGGGCTCTTACTGTTGTGGCCTCTCCCGTTGCAGAGCACAGGCTCAAGACGCGCAGGCTCAGCGACCATGGCTCACGGGCCCAGCCGCTCCGCGGCATGTGGGATCTTCCCAGACCGGGTCACGAACCCATGTCCCCTGCATCGGCAGGCGGACTCTCAACCACTGTGCCACCAGGGAAGCCCCTGGCTGTATTTTTGAAAAGACAAACTGATAAGACTGAAAAAAAAGAAAAACCACTGCAAAAATCCATATGGTGCTCAAACAGAACACACATTTGCTAGAAAAGAATAATTTGTATATTAACTACATGTATACAACATATATATCACCAATCTATAGCTCTTGTTTTACAAAGGGTAGGATCTATATAGAGACAACAAGTTTTTTGTTTTTTGTTTTTTTTTTTTTAAAAAAGGAACTCTAATTGGAAAAATGGCATTCACAACCCATGGAAATTCAAGTACAAGTTGGTATCGCTGACCAAGAAAACATTTATGTTTTTCAGCTCAGCAAGTGTTTTTATCATTAATTTTATTTTCCTTGACATTTTGATCTCAACTGTAAATTCTGTATATTTCTTGATTTCTAACTCAGTCAAGAAGGTATTTAAGAATCATCTTTATTCTTCTTGAAGTTCTGAATGAAATCAGCCAAAGTGGGTAAACAACCTTGTCCACTTACAAATCCACCTTTTCTGCATCTCAGAATAGACAGACTTGGGGATGGGTAGTTCCGCAAAGTGAGAATATGGGAAAAGAGACAAAGTGACAAATTCTTAGCTCATACTCTCTCCAGCGGCTGCCACTGACAATTCTCATCTGTAATAACAGCCAACCTTAGGTGTCAATTACTCTGCAAAGCACTTTTCCTGGTTTGCCTTGTTTCACCCTTGGCTAGGCAACCTTGCCAAGTCCCCCAAATCCTCACTGGCAGGACCAGGATGGGCACGTAGGCACTGTATCCTGAGCCTGTCTCCTATCCACTGCCCTCCTGACTCCAGGCACACTATATACCCAAATGAGGGAATGAGAGAAGGAATGAAACCTTAAGGTTCCAGGGCTCCCCACTGCTGTTTTTCTTCCTAACTACATAGGGAACAGCTGTACCACCTTGTGGAAGCGTCTGCCCCATGACTTATTTTTCTCACACCTGCCACACTGCTGCTCTGTGTTAATGAGCTGGGCTTGTACCTCATTTTATTTGCACAGACATGGAGCTGATGTGCTGAGCAGTGTGTCAACCAACTCAAAATTTCTGTTTTCATATATAAATATTGAATACAGTAAGCACACATGGCCTTTCTCAGTCCAATATAGCTGACCAAAAGAAAAAGACAATTTGGTTAAGAATGGTGAAATAGAGTCCAGTGAAAAACCCCACCTCCAGGATGTTACTAATGAGGTTTGTCCCCATGGAGGTCAACCCTGTGCATGAACCAGGTAGAGCAGGTTTCCTGAGCGGTTCTTGTCCTGGCCCTTCTCCTGACTGTAAAGATGGGCACCCCCTCGATGACGGTGAGCCCCTCCATCTCTCTTCATTCCAGCCTTAAATATCTAAAATAAAAGAGCTCCTTGGCTCAAATATACTTTTTTCAAAGACTGATAGATGCATCTTGATTTCTCAACAGGCTACTAGTTTATTATTCACCTCATGATAATCAAGGGCTCAAGTTTCAGAAGTGAAAAGCATTTCCCATATAGTGAAAATGAAGATCCAGGAACAATTTCTGCTGTTTAAGGAGTCTGGAGTTGCTGTTTAGGCCTGATGGTCACTATGGACCCTACCTTTTCTCCTGTATCTGTCTCCTCTCTGCGCTCCCCTTCGGACTCATCAGGGGCGGCTGTGGGCTCCCGCGCTTGCTCTAGCATTTGCTCCAGCTCTTTTAGTAAAAGTTCTGTCTCAGAGACAACTAAAGAAACAATGTTAATATAGTCAAAAATGTTATATCTTAATTAATTCAATCTAATTCATACTATTAACCACCCCCAAAGAGGACATTTTCTAAAGTTATGAGATTAAAAAATAAATACTTTGTATAATTTTCAGATAGGCCTCTGCTTGATGTGAAATTACTATGGATTTCCAGGTGAATCTTTTATATTGAATAATTATTCCTTGAAAAATGTAGGTTACATTCTTGCTATGTGTAGACTATAAAGTATCCCTGAAACATCAAAAGCTCACTAGAAGTTTGCATTTTTAAAATAAGGAGCCAAGGGCACCAAACTAAATTGTTATTTATAGACCGAGGGTCAGCAACTTTTTTTCTGTGAAGGACCAGAGAGTAAATATTTCAGCCTTTGTGGGCCAGATGGTCTCTGTCACAGCTACTCAATACTGCTGTTGGATGCAAACCATACACATACACTTAAACCAAATGAGAGTGGCTGTGTCCCAATAAAACTTTATTTACAATAACAGGCAGCAACTCGTGGACCGTGGGCCACAACTTGTCAATTCCTGCAATAAACTATTAAAGCTACTGTTTAAAAGGGGAAGCCATGTAATTAAGTGGCAAGGCTAAGTCCAGACTAGTCTATTCCTAATCAAAATATCAATGCATCTTAACTGCCTAATCTGATTAAAAAAAAAACCCACACACTTATAAAAATTGTGGTTTTTTGGTGCTACTGTGACAGAAATATGTAAGTATGTAAAAAATCTGGTAATTGATTGAACTTGCTGAGATAAAATAATATCCCCATCAAAGAAATAAACACCTATTATAACTCTACAGACTCAATCACTGATTAACAATATCAACTGAATTCCCGATTTAAATAAAACAAACATTTTCATTTGATACCAAGTCTTGTTGAAGTAAAGATAAGGGGAAGGAGACCCGGATGGCCTGCTTCTGCAAAACAGACTGATGGGGCCCCTGAGAAGTCTTCCAAGGGCAGCATGATTGAAAGAGAAAGGCCACGAACACACACCCCATCACCTTCCACTCTGGTTATACAAATCTGACACACCACCCCTATTATGGACTGCTCATTGGCAAGTAACCAAAAATCACACGAGGTAGAGCAGCTGAAAGTTCATGGAACCCAAGCAGGACACACCCTTCAGCGCTAAAATATTATCAATGAATATATCAAGGTGTTCCCAGCAATCATATTAATTTAATTGTGCATGATATACACATCCATTTGTGTGTGTGTGTGTTTACACACACAGGTATCCTTGTAAACTAAGCATGCTATAAGGTAAAAACAGATTATTAACGTGAGACGTTCCAGCTCAAAAGAATTCATATTTTATTACCATCTTCTTTTATTTAATCAACAAATGTTTATTGTGTGCCTACTAAGGGTCAGGGGCCCCAGAGAAGAGCCACAGACCAACGACCCTTCCTGGTCATCATCTCCATCTAGCCAGTCTTAGGTTTTCTTTGTGGAAAACTCTCACAAACAGTTTGAAAGAAGCTTTCTGATAAGCCATTCCATACCTCAGAACCAGTTCCTATGTTTAAAGACAAACAAACAAAAACCGTAACTGACATGTTAGTTGTAAGCACACAGATCTGTGTTAACTGCCAAAGCCTAAGAACACAGAGGATAAGCTATTACATTCTAGAACAATGATATTCAAAATCTAGGGGCACAAGGATCACCTGGAGACTTTATTAAAAAATATGAATGCAACACCATATCTACTGAATCAGAATTTTCTGTAGGAAAGTACATTTTCACTGAATCAGTTTTGTTAATGAGATTAACCTCTCTTTATGACAGATTTCTTACTTAGTAACCTGTCACTTGTAATAACAACTGTGTGGCTATCTTCACACCAATTCCCCAGTCCCACTCACAGATGTTGGGTTTTCCTACTTTACATTCTGAGTCTATGGAAATTGATAACTGACATTCAGTGCACTGCTGAGAAGGTGTATTTTGAGCTCTGCTGTAAAGGAAAAATGGCACACAAACTTCTTTTTATTTCTAAGGCTAGACTAAAATACAATCAATTTATGATAATGAATGTCATTGCCAAGCGCCATTGCAGGCTCTCTGTTTTCAAGTGATCTGGAAAAGTATGTACACTGCCTTTCGATCAAAGGGAAGACAAAGTAATGGATGACTTCATGAATCAACCAGGGTTCATAACACCAACTTGACTGATGTCAAATTCTGCTTCCAGAGCAACAGGAGGCTTGCTTTTCTAAATGGGTATTCCTATACTGTAAACGCAGAGAGTGCAAAAATAATTCTCAGAAATTGCAGTTACTGTAATCTACAAACTAGGTTATCAAAATTGGTCAATGATCTCCTCCAAAGATAGAGAGAGAATGCACGCCTGTGCTAACTGCATGACCAATCAACTTCTATCAATCCTCATTATCCTGTAGTTTTCCTAACTTGCTTCAATTTGTTGAGTGATAGCTGCTCTATCATGCAGAGAAAGTGGAAAAAAAAAAAAGAAAAGGAAAGGAAAGAAAAAAGTATCTCTCATACTGAAGTCCATATCTGGCTTTTAAAAATGACTTTTTATAAAATAAATCAGTGTTTTTTTCCATTCCTGATAAGAAATAACTTACTGTTTACCTCAATAAATCAGTCACTATTTTTTAAAATAAATTTATTTATATTTTATTTATTTTTCACTGTGTTGGGTCTTCGTTGCCACACGTGGGCTTTCTCTAGTTGCGGAGAGCGGGGGCTACTCTTTGTTGTGGTGTGCATGCTTCTTTTTTTTTAAACATCTCTATTGGAGTATAATTGCTTTACAATGGTGTGTTAGTTTCTGCTTTATAACAAAGTGAATCAGCTATACATATATATATATATCCCCATATCTCCCTCTTGAGTCTCCCTCCCACCCTCCCTATCCCACAGTGTGCATGCTTCTCATTGTCGTGGCTTCTCTTGTTGCGGAGCACAGGCTCTAGGGCCACGGGCTTCAGTAGTTGTGGCACGTGGGCTCAGCAGTTGTGGCTCGCGGCCTCTAGAGCACAGGTTCAGTAGTTGTGGTGCACAGGGTTACTTGCTCCGCAGCATGTGGGATCTTCCCAGACCAGGGATCGAACCGGTGTCCCCTGCGTTGGCAGGAGGATTCTTAACCACTGCGCCACCAGGGAAGTCCAATCAGTCACTATTTTAAAAGCCTTCAAATGTATATTTATGAAGTTTTCTTTACTCTCTATTTCTCTATTAAATGTCTAAAGAAGCTGTTTCCTCCCTTATATAACGAGGCCACTGGCTGGGTTATTTCAAACCTGGCACTGAAAAATAGCATCTTAAATAAACTTTCAGGGCCATTTCAATGTTGAAATTTTGAAGTCATTCTTACAGAAAAGGAGGGTGAAGAGGAGGAAAAAGCACTTGGTTTTGTTTTATTTTCAAGTAACCACAAACCCTCCTCTGCGTGTTCATGATTTAAACGTAGAGATGAGTGAAATATAGGCTGAAGTGGAATGAAGAAGAGGACACCTTTCTGGGACACAAACAGAAACAGGAGGCACAAAGGCCGAGAGGTTAAAGGTGACTCCAAACCAAGAGCAGGTGGGCAAAGTTTGCCTTGAATAGCGAGATAGCACCCTTCTCCCCGTTAGCCTTTTACACCCCAGACCCAGGCCTCAAGCTTTCATCTCCTACTCGGGCTCAGCCACCATCCAGACCTTTCCTATATTAGCCATTCTCTGCCATGCTCACCTATCTCAGACAGCTAATGAACACATCCTTTGCTAACTTATTAATTAATGTTAGTAGATTATTAGTTAATCCAGGGTACTATGTCAATCTTTTATCTATAAAAAGTTTAATACACTGTCTACTTCCCAAAAAGAAATGAGGTATTTACCAACAGAAAACACTGATACAATAAAACAAATGACAAAAACTGAAAGACTGAAAATAAAAGAAGTCAAAATCAATTCATTAAGGAAGATACGAAAGGCATTACATTTAAAAAATGCTTAGACCAACTACCAGTGCTGTAAAGAAAAACCATAAGTTTAGCTTTAAGCTTCTGGTACTCAAAGCAACCAAGGAAATTGTTGCAAACTTTGATTAATTTTAAGACACTATGTGACCTTAGAAAAGTCACGTAACCTATTAAGTACCTCAGTTTCTCCACTGACAGAATGGGCGTTAAAATAATATCTACCTTATCTATCTCATATAGATCTTGTGAGGGTTAAATAAATTGATATATATGAAATGTTTAGAAAAGTGAGGACACATACTAACTGCTACAGGTGTTATCATTATTGTATTATTATTTCATCATCAATGGATTATTTTTTTTTTGGTCCCTAAACACTGAAAAAAAAATATAATACAAGATATTTCGGGTGGCAATTCTCCAAAAAAATACAGACATGCTCCACAAATAGCTATTTCTTAGATTAAATCTCTTTTTATAACCACTTTTTAAAATTGAAGTATAGTTAATTTACAATGTTGTGTTAGTTTCAGGTGTACAGCAAAATGATATATATATATGTGTATATATATTCTTTCCCAGATTCTTTTCCATTATAGGTTATTACAAGATATTAAATATAGTTTCCTATGCTATACAGTAGGCCCTTGTTGGTTACCTATTTTACATATATAGTAGTGTGTATATGTTAATCCCAAATTCCTAATTTATCTCTCCCTCCCAACATTAGATTAAATCTTTATACAGCCATGAATATACAGTTTAATTTATTTAATGATTCCTCAATTTTTTCTATTATTTTCCAGAAATAGTCCTCTCTTTGTCGGATAAGAGGGCTTCTACTGCATCTCTTTATTACAGATGAAGAAACTGATACTTGGAAAGGTAAAGTAGATCCACTTAATTGACTCTCCCTGGGATCTCTAACTAAGGGAAAGAGAGAAGCAACTGTAGAGCATAAAACCCATAATGGAATATCACAGCTGGGGCAGTAGACTAACAGGAGACACATTAGCACCTGGGAGCATAAGGAAAGAGGGTCCAAAAGTGGGGTGGAGACTCAAGAATCTGATGGTATAATTTTCCTCTGTTGCTCGATCTAGGACTGATCCTACCTTAAGCTAAGAAGAAATGAGAGATCTCAGAGGCCTGCATCAAGGGATCCACAGAAATATGGGTAGTGGGTAAAAAATTTGAGGAGGGTACAAACTACTGAAAAAGAACTACTCTTTCAGGAAGTAGTCAGCTCTTACAAAGAACACAGAAGACTAGATGTTTCTGTTCTTTAGTTCAAATGGGATTGAGGAGTGGAACACTGATCAGGTAAACTATTTTAACAATTAACTACTGAGACTTTCAGAGCCATACAGAACATGAGACTACTGACAGGGCTTCCCTTTAGTGGAAGACTACTGAGATGTGTTCACTCATTTACATGGAAGAGTCATTTCCAGTCAGTGGATTCCTGGCAGGCATGAATTTCTTCTGTAGGATCCTGTGCTAGTTGGAGAGGAGAAGGATCCAGCTGTACTATCAGGGTCACCTGGTGGTAACTCAGCCTAGGTCTAAAATGACTTTTGATATTTCTACAGGAATATCTGAACTGATCATGTGAGGCAAAGGAACAAAATAACCAAAAAAGAAAAAAAGCACCTTAAATAGCGGGAAAGCAGTAGCAGAATAAGTTTAAGAAGAGATAGAAACAACAGAATTTTGTAGTGGTTTAGGAGAGGAGCCAAAGAAATTTCTTTTTAAAAAATAACTACCTCGGGCTTCCCTGGTGGTGCAGTGGTTGAGAGTCCGCCTGCCGATGTGGGGGACACGGGTTCGTGCCCCGGTCCGGGAAGATCCCACATGCCGCGGAGCAGCTAGGCCCGTGAGCCATGGCCACTGAGCCTGCGCGTCCGGAGCCTGTGTTCCGCAACAGGAGAGGCCACAATAAGTGAGAGCCCCGCCGTACCGCGCAAAAAAAAAAAAAAACCTACCTCGTCCTTCCTCTGCCTGCTTTCCTTTCTTTTACTGAGACTGAAAACAAATGGCGTATTTAGCCAATGGAAATGAGAGCCCCGTAGGGTCTTGGAGTGGCTTCAAGGAGAGGGAGTGTGGCACAATGACTTCTCTGGGTTTAACTGGCTTTGAAACCTCTTTGTATGGCTGCCAAAGTTCCACCTAGCAAACAAGCATGTGCCTGCTTTTCAAGACCAACGAAAATGTAGGAAAAGTAAAGTGCTTTTGAAAGTGAAGACCTTCTCCCTGCAGGCGACATTCTCCCTACTGTGGTCTAACTCCAATGGCAATTAATTCAGCTGGAAGCCCTAGGCTGCTGCTTTTCTTCCTTCTCCCCCTTTGGCACCCCTAGGACCCCAATAAATGTGGAATAGATAAGTCTGGATCGAAGCGTATTGATGCTGGTATTTCCTTCCACAACTGCTGATGCTTTATTTTAAAAAATTAAATATATGACAAAGCCAGAGAAAATTTAATTCGAGGGAATAGAAACCTGAAGACAATTGAAAATCCCTAGTATGTAAATCAATACCAAAAACCCACTAATGTTTCTCATATATGTATACATGTACATTTTTTTTTCTTCAAAGGAATACAATTATATGTGGTGAAATTAAATACAGGTAAAAGAACTAAAAGCAGGACAGGCCTTCACATACCCATGTTTTCCTTTGATAAGGCATCATCTGAACAAACATTTTCAAAAGATGATTTTAAAATAGCTTTCCTAGAAAAAGAATTTGACAGATTTATTTTCAAAAGATCAGGCATGTATATTTAAATAACTGTTCATGCATATTCATTGGTAACTGTAAATTATGAGTATATATTTCCTAACTTGGGGTACTTTTTCTTTGTTGTTGTACACAGTAAGTAAGGCAGTGAAAAACAAAATAATACTGATCTGAGCTCTCACTAGGTGAAAACCACTAGTAATCTACCCAGCACCTTACACAGCCTTTTTCGTGTAATCCTCCCTCCAAAAACCTACCAATTGTTACTCAGAGGAACTAAGAAATTTGACAACATAGGAAAATGGTTGAACGTGACAGTACTAAATTCTGTCAGACTGCAAAATCCATGCTTTTCCCACTACACCATGTTGCTGATTTAGAGTCAGAAAACATCTGTTCAAACGCATTTTCTCTAACCAGATCTTGAGAAAGTCACTTAAATTCTTTAAGGCACAAATTCTTCATCTTTTAGGTGGAGATAATTATGATATACCCCTATCTATTTGATGAGGTTACTGTGAAGTGTCAAGATTAGGAAGTGAAAGTCCTTTTTAAAAATTTAATTATTCATCTTCTAAAAAAGGACAAAGAAGAGAAGGACTGTCATATTAGGCCAGTCTTTGTCTTTGAGTAGGACTCCTTTTCACATAACACTGATTACTATTCATTAAAAAAATAAATAACCTGTATGGCTGGTTCAGTGATAAACACTAAAACTTGTCATCAGTGACTTATTATAAAGGCTTATTTCTGGTTTGCATTACCTATTTTTAAACTAAAAACCTGCTTCTTATCTGGTTGCTCACATGATATTAATCTTTGAAACTTATAGTTCAACACATTTGTACTAACATAAAACTTTCTCCATAATTCTAAGCCTACTACTTATCATTTTATTAATTCTTTTAGAAAATTTAAAACGTATTTCCCTAGAGAAACAAAATTAAGAACCAGGGGGAAATGTCATATAAAAATTAAACCCAATATATATATATTTCAATTTTATCATAATAGTTTTTAATTTAAAAAAGCATACCTTTTCCTAAATTTAGGCTTTTTCTTTTGAGTATTATTTTTGGAAACTTGCATCTGTAAAGTAACAACACAAAAAGATCAGTTAGTTCATATGGGATACGATGAGTTCAGCATAATAATGGATCCTATATGGTCTGAGTAAGTTAGCCCAGAAGAAAAACTCTGGTCCCCAGCCCTAAACAACATATGTAATTCTAAGTCAGCCACTTCATCATCACTGCAATTCCACTGACCTGCTCAACTTCTAGGAATGGTCGACTCATCCAGTACAAATGCCTACCCCCTATATCCACTCTCCCTTCCTCACCTTCCACAAATACACAAAAATACTAAGTAAAACTACTTTTATATTTTCATTCATATATGATCTTTAAAGAAAGAAAAAGAAATATTCAGATGCCAGAAACATGTGGAATGCAAAGCTATACAGGTGGGAACTGACATGGTGAAGACCCACAGAGAATTTATACCAGAAAAGGGCCAAAAGGGCTTGGGACTGGGGTTTTAATGTCTAAGCAAGGACAAGATGAAGGATGTGGAGGAACTGGAACACTCGTACATTGCTGGTGGGAATGTGAAATGGTGGAGCCATTTTGGAATACTGTTTGACAGTTCCTCAATATGTTAAATGTAGAGTTACCCCATGATGCAGCAATTCCACTTCTAGGTATATGTCCAAGAGAAATGAAAACATACGTCCATGTAAAAAATTATATTTGGTCATAATTATGAAACTATGAATGTGCATAACAGCATTATTCATAATAGCCAAAAAAGTAGAAACAACCCAAATATCCATCAATGGATAGATATGTGATATATCCATGTAATGAAATATTACTCAGCCTTTAAAAATAGTGAAGTACTGACACATACTACAACGTGGATGAATCTTGAAATCATTACGGTAAGTGAAAAGTTGAAAAAAAGTCAGACACAAAACGCCACGTTGTATGATTTCATTTATCTGAAATGTCCAGAAAAGGCAAATCCATAGAGACAGAAGTAGATTAGTGATTGCCAGGGACTGAGGGGATGTAGAAATGGGCAGCGATTCCTAATGAATATCAGGTTCTCTTTTGGTGGTATGAAAAAGTGTTCTGAAATTAGATAGTGGTATTGGTTGACAACTGTGAATATACTAAGAAACACTGGATTTTACAATTTAAAGGACTGACTAAGTTATATCTCAATGAAGGTAAAAAATTCTTTTAATGCAGTGACATGGAAAAATTGAAAGTAAGGAGATACAATATATCAATGATTATTAACAAAGGGAATACTGCTACAGTATTACTGGTAGAAAAAAGCAGATATTAAGGCAAAAAGCATAATCAAGAGATAAAAAGGTTATTACTTAATGCTAAAAGAAACAATCTACCCCCAAAATATAATAGCCCTGAACCTGTATATACCAAAATCTTAGCCTTAAAATATACAGAGAAACAGAATTACAAGTAGAAACTGATGAATTTACAGTTACAAGGGGATATTTTAATTTACTTCTCATAAAAAATTATATCCTAATAATCACTCAGGGGAAGTTTGTATGAAACATTCAGGGAATTCATATTATTATGATGCTAAAGAGTAAGTGATCTTCTTTTTGTGATCTTCAACCTCAAGGTAATATTCAAATAGTTTTTCCAGGACTGTTATATATCTATATGGTAAAAAATACGTATAGAAATACTGTTGTCTAAATCATTGAACTATATCTCCAAAGACAATGTAATGCTATTATTTCTATCTTGTTATTAAGGATCAGCTTATATTACATGCATATTTGAGTATGAATTGAAAGGCTGGTCACAAGTGGAAATGAAATTCAGGTAACAAAGTGAAAACTGCTTTATAGGTACTAATAGAAAGAAATACTGCTAGACGACTACCATAAATTACAGTGAGTTGTGCTGGTCATAATAAATTCCTTTTCTCCTTTGTTAAATACTGCATAGCAGCCAAAATGGACTAGTCAGTATTTGCCAAACGCCCTGTGCTTTCCTGCTCCAGGCTTTGACAACGTATGATGGATGGAGAAGGGCACTGCATCTGGAAGGAGAGGGTCTGGATCTGGATGCTGACTCTGGTACCTACAAGTGGGATCACCTTTGGTAAGTCACTGACTACTGTAACATCCAGCAAGAGCCTGGCGTAAGGTAGACACGTAATAAATATTTTCTGACTAAATGACCATTCTGCATTTCAGGGTCTTCTTTAGTTAAATAATGCTAAAAAAATAACTACCTCAAGGCATTTGAGGGAAGATTAATTACACAACATGCCAGGAAGTATCCAACAGTGTTTGGCAATTAGTTGATGTTCAGTCACTGTTTCATTGTTATACTAGTCCACCAGGTCAGTGTCAGAACTCTACCCTTTTTTCTTAGACCATACGACAGAGGGAACTTGGCACTTTGATATGGCTGGACTTTGGTAGTGTATTAGTTTCCCAAATCTGCCATAACAAATTACCACAGATTTGGTAAAGCATCAGAAAATTATTGTCTTACAGTTCTGAAGGATAGATGTCTGTCTCATAAGAACACTTATCGTTGGATTGAGGGCCCATATTATCCAGGATGAGCTCATCTCAAAATCCTCATCCAAAGGATTTGCAAAGATCCTTATTTCAAATAAGGTCACATTCTGAGGTTCCTGGTGGACGTATCTTTCAGAGGCTACTATCCAACCCAGTACAAGTAGACACTGAAGATTACTTTATCTAATCTATCTCTTCCCCTTCTCTTCCTGTGTTGCACAGCTGATTCTCCTATGTTGTCCAGTCCAATGCTATTCAGAACAAGAGCCACAACATGACAGAATCAGCAACATCTGAGAGCTTGTTAGAAATGCAAATACTCATGCCCATCCCATGCATACCAAATCAGAAACTCTGTGGGTGGGGCCTGGAATCTGTACTTAAATAAGCTCTTCAGGTGACTCTACAGTTTTCCAGGCACTGATCTAGCCCACACCCGTCCACACAAATATATTGCTATACAAGTGTCACTGATTTTAAAGAAAACAAAACAAGTATTAATTCTTTCCTTGGACATAAAAACAAAGAGGTGTATGTATAGACAGCATATGCCATTTACTGAAAAAAAATAATTAGCATTGTGGACTAGAATGGCAAATGAGAGAACTGCCTTTTACTGCAAAGGATAGAAAATGTGTAAGAATTGTGTTTATATCAGATTAATATAATCTGCATAAACTGACTTGATATTGCCCATTTCCTTAAGCCACTATTCATCTAAATTAAAAACCTTTTTTTGGCTCACACCAAGGAGTACTTCCCAGAACTTCTGCTGCCAGTGTCCTTGTCCCCACACTGAGCCACAGCCACCCCCCGCCTCTGCAGGAGACCCTCCAACACTAGCAGAGACCCCTGATGTTGGGAAGCAGTTGAGGTCCCAGACCAGTCACTGATGGTGACCACACGAAGACAAGTTCTGGAGACTAGGAAGTCCAAGATTAAAGTGCCAACCAGAGCTTTGGGGGAAGATGGCGTAAGAGTAAGACGCGAACATCACCTTCCTCCCCACAGATACACCAGAAATACATCTACACGTGGAACAACTCCTACAGAACACCTACTGAACGCTGGAGAAAACCTGAGACCTCCCAAAAGGCAAGAAAGTCCCCACGTACCTGGGTAGGGCAAAAGAAAAAAGAATAAACAGAGACAAAAGAATAGGGACAGGACCTGCACCAGTGGGAGGGAGCTGTGAAGGAGGAAAAGTTTCCACACATTAGGAAGCCCCTTCACGGGCGGAGACTGCGGGTGGCGGAGGGGAAAAGCATCGGAGCCGCGAAGAAGAGCACAGCAACAGGGGTGCGGAGGGCAAAGCAGAGAGATTCCTGCACAGAGGATCAGTGCCGACCGGCACTCACCAGCCTGAGAGGCTTGTCTGCTCACCCGCTGGGGTGGACGGGGCTTTGGTCGGAGTGCAGGGAGAGGACTGGGGTTGGCAGCGTGAACACAGCCTGCAGGGGGTTAGTGCACCACGGCTAGCCGGGAGGGAGTCCGGGGGAAAAAGTCTGGACCTGACGAAGAAGGAAGAAGCAAGACTTTTTATTCCCTCTTTTGTTTCCTGGTGCGCGAGGAGAGGGGATTAAGAGCGCTGCTTAAAGGAGCTGCAGAGACGGACGCGAGCCGCGGCTAACAGCGCGGACCCGAGAGACCGGCATGAGACGCCAAGGCTGCTGCTGGCGCCACCAAGAAGCCTGTGTGCGAGCACAGGTCACTATCCACACCTCCCTTCCGGGGAGCCTGTGCAGCCCGCCAATGCCAGGGTCCCAGGATCCAGGGACAACTTCCCCGGGAGAACGCACGGCGTGCCTCAGGCTGGTGCAACGTCCCACTGGCCTCTGCCGCCGCAGACTCGCCCCGCATCCGCACCCCTCCCACCCCATGGCCTGAGTGAGCCAGAGTCCCCGAAGCAGCTGCTCCTTTAACCACGTCCTGCCTGAGCGAAGAACAGACGCCCTCCGGCGACCTACAAACAGAGGCGTAGCCAAATCCAAAGCTGAGCCCCGGGAGCTGTGCGAACAAAGAAGAGAAAGGGAAATTTCTCCCAGCAGCCTCAGAAGCAGCGGATTGAAGCTCCACAATCAACTTGATGTACCCTGCAGCTGTGGAATACATGAATAGACAACGAATCATCCCAAATTGAGGAGGTGGGCTTTGAGAGCAAGATTTATTATTTTTTCCCCTTTTCCTCTTTTTGTGAGTATGTGTATGCTTCTCTGTGAGATTTTGTCCCTAGAGCTTTGCTTTCACCATTTGTCCTATGGTTCCTTCAGTCTGTTTTTTGTTGTTGTTTGTTTGTTTGTTTTGCTGTACGTGGGCCTCTCACTGTCGTGGCCTCTCCCCTTGCGGAGCACAGGCTCCGGACGCGCAGGCTCAGTGGCCATGGCTCACCGGCCCAGCCACTCCGCGGCATGTGGGATCTTCCAGGACCGGGGCATGAACCCGTGTCCCCTGCATCGGCAGGCGGACTCTCAACCACTGCGCCACCAGGGAAGCACCCGTTTTTTTCTTTAAAAAATTTTTTTTTCTTAATAATTATTTTTACTTTAATAACTTTATTTTATCTTATCTTCTTTCTTTCCTTCTTTCTTTCTTTCTACTTTTTCTCCCTTTTATTCTGAGCCATCTGGATGAAAGGCTCTTGGTGCTGCAGCCAAGAGCCAGTGCTGTGCCTCTAAGGTGGGAGACCCAACTTCAGGACACTGGTCCACAAGAGACCTCCCAGCTACACATAATATCAAACGGCAAAAATCTCCCAGAGATCTCCATCTCAACACCAAGACCCAGCTTCACTCAATGACCAGCAAGCTACAGTGCTGGACACCCTATGCCAAACTAGCAAGACAGGAACACAACCCCACCTAGTAGCAGAGATGCTGTCTAAAACCAAAATAAGTCCACAGACACCCCAAAACACACCACCAGACGTGGACCTTCCCACCAGAAAGACAAGATCCAGCCTCTTCCACCAGAACACAGGCACTAGTCCCCTCCACCAGGGACAGGCACCCAAAACAACGGGAACCATGAACAGCCTGCAAAAGGAGACCCCAAACACAGTAAGATAAGCAAAATGAAAAGACAGAAAAACACATAGCAGATGAAGGAGCAAGATAAAAACCCACCAGACCTAACAAATGAAGAGGAAATAGGCAGCCTACCTGAAAAACAATTCAGAATAATGATAGTAAAGATGATCCAAAATCTTGGAAATAGAATAGACAAAATGCAAGAAACATTTAACAAGGACCTAGAAGAACTAAAGACAAAACAAGCAATGATGAACAACACAATAAGTGAAATTAAAAATACTCTAGATGGGATCAATAGCAGAATAACTGAGGCAGAAGAACGGATAAGTGACCTGGAAGATAAAATAGTGGAAATAACTACTGCAGAGCAGAATAAAGAAAAAAGAATGAAAAGAACTGAGGACAGTCTCAGAGACCTCTGGGACAACATTAAATGCACCAACATTCGAATTATAGGGGTTCCAGAAGAAGAAGAGAAAAAGAAAGGGACTGAGAAAATACTTGAAGAGATTATAGTTGCAAACTTCCCTAATGGGAAAGGAAAGAGTTAATCAAGTCCAGGAAGCACAGAGAGTCCCATACAGGATAAATCCAAGAAGAAACACGCCAAGACACATATTAATCAAACTCTCAAAAATTAAATACAAAGAAAACATTTTAAAAGCAGCAAGGGGGGTTCCCCGGTGGCACAGTGGTTGGGAGTCTGCCTGCCGATGCAGGGGACATGGGTTCGTGCCCCAGTCCAGGAGGATCCCACATGCCATGGAGCGGCTGGGCCTGTGGGCCATGGCCACTGGGCCTGCGCGTCTGGAGCCTGTGCTCCATGGCAGGAGAGGCCACAGCGGTGGGAGGCCCCCATACCTCTTAAAAAAGAAAAAAAAAAGCACCAAGGGAAAAACAACAAATAACACACAAAGGAATCCCCATAAGGTTAACAGCTGATCTTTCAGCAGAAACTCTGCAATCCAGAAGGGACTGGCAGGACATATTTAAAGTGATGAAGGAGAAAAACCTACAACCAAGATTACTCTACCCAACAAGGATCTCATTCAGATTTGATGGAGAAATTAAAACCTTTATAGGCAAGCAAAAGCTGAGAGAGTTCAGCACCACCAAACCACCTTTACAACAAATGCTAAAGGATCTTCTCTAGGCAAGAAACACAAGAGAAGGAAAAGACCTACAATAACAAACCCAAAACAATTAAGAAAATAGGAAAAGGACCATACATATCAATAATTACCTTAAATGTAAATGGATTAAATGCTCCCACCAAAAGACACAGACTGGCTGAATGGATACAAAAACAAGACCCATGTATGTGCTGTCTACAAGAGACCCACTTCAGACCTAGAGACACATACAGACTGAAAGTAAGGGGATGGAAAAAGATATTCCATGTAAATGGAAACCAAAAGAAAGCTGGAGGAGCAATTCTCATATCAGACAAAATAAACTTTAAAATAAAGACTATTAAAAGAGACAAAGAAGGACACTACATAATGATCAAGGGATTGATCCAAGAAGAAGATATAACAATTGTAAATATTTATGCACCCAACACAGGAGCACCTCAATACATAAGGCAAATACTAACAGCCATAAAAGGGGAAATCGACAGTAACACGTTCATGGTAGGAGGCTTTAACACCCCACTTTCACCCATGGACAGATCAACCAAAATGAAAATAAATAAGGGAACACAAGCTTTAAATGATACATTAAACAAGATGAACTTAATTGATATATATAGGACATTCCATCCAAAAACAATAGAATACACATTTTTCTCAAGTGCTCATGGAACATTCTACAGGATAGATCATATCTTGGGTTACAGATCAAGCCTTGGTAAATTTAAGAAAATTGAAATTGTATCAAGTATCTTTTCCGACCACAATGCTATGAGACTAGATATCAATTACAGGAAAAGATCTGTAAAAAATACAAACACATGGAGGCTAAACAATACACTACTTAATAACGAAGTGATCACTGAAGAAATCAAAGAGGAAATCAAAAAATACCTAGAAACAAATGACAATGGAGACACGACAACCCAAAACCTATGGGATGCAGCAAAAGCAGTTCTAAGAGGGAACTGCTCTTAGAACTGCAATACAATCCTACCTTCAGAAACAGGAAACATCTCAAATAAACAACCTAACCTTGCACCTAAAGCAATTAGAGAAAGAAGAACAAAAGAACCCCAAAGTTAGCAGAAGGAAAGAAATCATAAAGATCAGATCAGAAATAAATGAAAAAGAAATGAAGGAATCAACAGCAAAGATCAATAAAACTAAAAGCTGGTTCTTTGAGAAGATAAAGTAAATTGATAAACCATTAGCCAGACTCATCAAGAAAAAAAGGGAGAAGACTCAAATCAATAGAATTAGAAATGAAAAAGGAGAAGTAACAACTGACACTGCAGAAATACAAAAGATCATGAGAGATTACTACAAGCAACTCTATGCCAATAAAACGGACAACCTGGAAGAAATGGACAAATTCTTAGAAATGCACAACTGCCAAGACTGAATCAAGAAGAAATAGAAAATATGAACAGATCAATCACAAGCACTGAAATTGAAACTGTGATTAAAAATCTTCCAACAAACAAAAGCCCAGGACCAGATGGCTTCACAGGCGAATTCTATCAAACATTTAGAGAAGAGCTAACACCTATCCTTCTCAAACTCTTCCAAAATATAGCAGAGGGAGGAACACTCCCAAACTCATTCTACAAGGCCACCATCCCTCTGACCAAAACCAGACAAGGATGTCACAAAGAAAGAAAACTACAGGCCAATATCACTGATGAACATAGATGCAAAAATCCTCAACAAAATCCTAGCAAACAGAATCCAACAGCACATTAAAAGGATCATACACCATGATCAAGTGGAGTTTATTCCAGGAATGCAAGGATTCTTTAATATACGCAAATCTATCAACGTGATACACCATATTAACAAATTGAAGGAGAAAAACGATATGATCATCTCAATAGATGCAGAAAAAGCTTTCGACAAAATTCAACACCCATTTATGATAAAAACCCTGCAGAAAGTAGGCATAGAGGGAACTTTCCTCAACATAATAAAGGCCATATATGACAAACCCACAGCCAACATCGTCCTCAGTGGTGAAAAACTGAAAGCATTTCCACTAAGATCAGGAACAAGACAAGGTTGCCCACTCTCACAACTCTTATTCAACATAGTTTTGGAAGTTTTAGCCACAGCAATCAGAGAAGAAAAGGAAATAAAAGGAATCCAAATCGGAAAAGAAGAAGTAAAACTGTCGTTGTTTGCAGATGACATGATACTATACATAGAGAATCCTAAAGATGCTACCAGAAAACTACTAGAATAATCAATGAATTTGGTAAGGTAGCAGGATACAAAAGTAATGCACAGAAATCTCTGGCATTCCTATACAGTAATGATGAAAAATCTGAAAGTGAAATCAAGAAAACACTCCCATTTACCACTGCAACAAAAAGAATAAAATATCTAGGAATAAACCTATGTAAGGAGACAAAAGACCTCTATGCAGAAAATTATAAGACACTGATAAAAGAAAGATGATACAAATAGAAGGAGAGATATACCATGTTCTTGGATTGGAAGAATCAACATTGTGAAAATGACTCTACTGCCCAAAGCCATCTACAGATTCAGTGCAATCCCTATCAAACTACCACTGGCATTTTTCACAGAACTAGAACAAAAAATTTCACAATTTGTATGGAAACACAAAAGACCCCGAACAGCCAAAGCAATCTTGAGAGTGAAAAACGGACCTGGAGGAATCAGGCTCCCTGACTTCGGACTACACTGCAAAGCTACAGTAATCTAGACAGTTTGGTACTGGCACAAAAACAGAAATAGATCAGTGGAACAGGATAGAAAGCCCAGAGGTAAACCCATGCACATATGGTCACCTTATCTTTGATAAAGGAGGCAGGAATGTACCATGGAGAAAGGAGAGCCTCTTAAATAAGTGGTGCTGGAAAAACTGAACAGGTACATGTAAAAATATGAGATTAATCACTCCCTAACACCATACACAAAGATAAGCTCAAAATGGATTGAAGACCTAAATGTAAGGCCAGAAACTGTCAAACTCTTAGAGGAAAACATAGGCAGAAGACTCTATGACATAAATCACAGCAAGATCCTTTTTGACCCACCTCCTAGAGAAATGGAAATAAAAACAAAAATAAACAAATGGGACCTAATGAAACTTCAAAGCTTTTGCACAGCAAAGGAAACCAGAAACAAGACCAAAAGACAACCCTCAGAATGGGAGAAAATATTTGCAAATGAAGCAACTGACAAAGGATTAATTTCCAAAATTTACAAGCAGCTCATGCAGCTCAATAACAAAAAAACAAACACCCCAATCCAAAAATGGGCAGATGACCTAAATAGACAGTTCTCCAAAGAAGATATACAGACTGCCAACAAACACATGAAAGAATGCTCAACATCATTAATCATTAGAGAAATGCAAATCAAAAGTACAATGAGATATCATCTCACACCAGTCAGAATGGCCATCATCAAAAAATCTAGAAACAATAAATGCTGGAGAGTGTGTGGAGAAAAGGGAACACTCTTGCACTGCTGGTGGGGATGTGAATTGGTACAGCCACTATGGAGAACAGTATGGAAGTTCCTTAAAAAACTACAAATAGAACTACCATATGACCCAGCAATCCCACTACTGGGCATATACCCTGAGGAAACCATAATTCAAAAAGAGTCATGTAGCAAAATGTTCATTGCAGCTCTATTTACAATAGCCTGGAGATGGAAACAACCTAAGTGCCCGTCATCGGATGAATGGATAAAGAAGATGTGGCACATATTACAATGGAATATTACTCAGCCATAAAAAGAAACGAAATTGAGCTATTTGTAATGAGGTGGATGGACCTAGAGTCTGTCACACAGAGTGAAGTAAGTCAGAAAGAGAAAGACAAATACCATATGCTAACACATATATATGCAATTTAAGAATAAAAAAATGTCATGAAGAACCTAGGGGTAAGACAGGAATAAAGACACAGACCTACTAGAGAATGGACTTGAGGATATGGGGAGGGGGAAGGGTAAGCTGTGACAAAGCGAGAGAGTGGCATGGACATATATACACTACCAAACGTAAAATAGATAGCTAGTGGGAAGCAGCTGCATAGCACAGGGAGATCAGCTTGGTGCTTTGTGACCACCTAAAGGGGTGGGATAGGGAGGGTGGGAGGGAGGGAGACGCAAGAGGGAAGAGATATGGGAACATATGTATATGTATAACTGATTCACTTTGTTATAAAGCAGAAACTAACACACCATTGTAAAGCAATTATACTCCAGTAAAGATGTAAAACAAAACACACACACACACACACAAAACAACAACAACAACAAAGAAAACCTTTTTTTTTTTTCTTTTGGCCATGTGGCATGCAGGATCTTAGTTCCCCAACCAGGGATGGAACCCAAGCCCCCTGCAGTGGAGGCATGGATTGTTAACCACTGGACCTCCAGGGAAGTCCCAAAATTAAAAATCTCTTTAAGCAAGAAGAACAAGTTTGTTAGCTGTGCTAAATCTGAGGTTGTAAAATTTTGATTAGCAATTTATGCTCATAGAAGACATAAATATGTTTTGTAACCTTTTGAGAATAATTGTCAGTCAGTAATCAGTAAAGAGCTGCCTACTTTGACAAAAGAAGGAATCTGTATCTTGAATAATGTACATAAACTCCTTGTCAAAAGTCATCATATAGAAGGAAAAGCCAATATTCTCATTCCCCTTTAGTAAATCTGCTGGGAAATATATGCTTGGAAAAGGAAGAAAACTGGCTTCATGCAACATTGTAAAAGATGGTTATTACTTAATCTGAGTATCTGGAGAGTACCAATAATAAAGTTAAGTCTTCGGGTTCAGATAATATTTGTTTTTAACACTTCTTTGAAAACGAAGGAAGGTTGAAATGATCATTTTCTAGCCCTATTTAAACATGATTTCAACAGATCACCTACAAATCCAGTGTTTCTTACATAGATATCTGCTAATGACCAATGTTTCACTCTGGTCAATCATCAGTAGAGGGGTATTCCTGTGAGATTTGGACAATATCAGAGACCAGTCCCTGGCAACATGACTTATAAACATCTAGTTGTCCCTTGCACTCTCTTCAGCCACGTATAAGTTCACACTAAAGCACTGTGGATTTCTCTGCTTTGAGGAGCTTACTAGAAAAAATACTGGAGTGTGTGGTCAAGCAGTGAGCTGAGACACAGGAGAATATTTTCCCCTAAAATAGAAATTGACCACTAGACCACCTTAAACAGAAGGCATGAAAAGGCCTTCTATTAACACCTCCCAATCTTGGCTGAGGACAGAAGTAACAGGACACCTCAAGGAACTATATGACTATGTACTTCACTGATAAATTTTGAAGTCTTGCACTTGATTTTTTTTTTTAAACAGTCTTTGACCATCTAGCTATACCAGTGATAGAACACAGAAATTCAGGAAGTTTATTATTTTTTAAATAGCACAGATTGTACTCACATTTATATAGAGCTTCAGAATACTAAGGACTAATAGGAACAGAGTGTCCAGAGAGGAAAGAGTTCCATGGAAATCAGAAAAAAGCAGAACTTATATCAGTTGTTTATCCGATTGAATGAAGCTGGTAAGTTAGATTATTTGACTTGCAATTGGACACTGTCTAAAAATCCAAGTCTGTTGAAAACAATTCCTATTTGTGTATAGTTTTTCCTAAGTCACTGGATATTTTAGCAAGAGGAATGTTGGGAAAAGGTAAGATTTCTCAGGAAGACTGTCTAGAATCTACGTATTTCAATTAAATCCTAAAAAGCCGATGTATAGAGAACATTCAATGATTATAGTACCCATATTACACTATTCTTTCTGGACTAAAGAACAAATTTTGAGACCTTCATTATCTATTTTACCACTTTTCTCTCCATCAACTTGAGTAGTAAGGATAATTGGCCTGATTCTTTAACCCACAATCACTGTCAAATTCTGAACATTAATCCTCAGCAACATGCAAAAGAAGATGATCTCCCCTACACAGGAATAGACAGACTCTGCACAACAGCACACTTTTTTTTTTAAAAAAAGACTATTCTTTAAAATATTTTATTTGGATCCAAGTCTTTACATCAGCTGAGGATCCCAGAGGTTGAAATGAAAGACATTCTTGAGCCTAGATTCATGGAAGGATATGCAAGATACACCTCCCTTTGTTTGATCTGGGTGACTGTGTTCCCAGTATGTGGGGGAGTACAGATTTAAGATGTGTACCTAATATACATATTTCATAACAGAGCAAATTATTTTTGAAGCAAAGTAAAGGTATTAGTACATAAAAAATATCACCCCAAAGTCATTACAATTTTAAAGAATTTAAAGTAATAATTTATGTGTCTTCAAAGAAAAGAAATAGGCTTGTGTTGTCTAATCTAAATAAAAAGTTTGAAGAAGCTATTATGGGCAGAAGCCAAATGTTTATAAATTTAAAATTATAGATTCATTCTAATAAGTTATATGTAAATTCTACTAATTTTCACTAGCATACTTTTTCCAATGATAACAACTTCCCTCTGCAAACAGGAAAACAATAGCTATTTCTATTAGACATAGAAAGATCATTTTTAATATCTAGTGCAATAGCTACATTCAAATTCCTTTTGTATGTTATATCCACTTTTCTATGGATTAGTAAGATTGGTTTTGGTTATAATGGAATGGGATGAGGAAGGTGACGGTGAATGAGAAATATCCCAAACTTTGGAAGAAACACAGATTCATCGTGTGTGTAGCTTGATGTTGGAGTCATAATTTGTGTGTCTGGATGAGAGAAAGGACTATACTTGTAATGAATATAATCAACAAAACTGAAGAAAGCTGCATAATACAACCTTTAGTCCCAAATAACAAAGGACAACACCTGCTCTTCATGTGATTAGTAGGATTCAAGTTGAAAAGGTTTTTGTATCTTAACAAAAGAGCAATCACATTTTGTAGAATTCTTTTTATTGCCTTCTGGCTCAAAGTTAAAATATAGAATAGAAAACGTGGAGAGTTATGGTTGAAAAGTTTTGAATTTCTGGAATCTGTGACACTAGATTTTAAGTATTACTAAACTTGAATTCCAAGTGAATTAATACCTTGAGTGAATTTTCAAATGGGCATAATGTGCAGAGAAACAAAAATTAATACAATCTTCTATTATTATACATGGTGACATTTTAAAAATGATATTTTGTTTTTTAGTAATTAGGATGAAAACAATTCTTAAAAGTTAAGAGAGGATATTACTGATAAAGATGAATTTCTGTTTACCAAGTACCAGGTCTGCATAACTAAACTTTGAATTTTCTCAGATAAATCAGTGCACTGGGACAAGTCATCGGATTAGGATACCCCCCACCACTTCCACCTCTCAAAACACTCCCTTTCAGACCTGAAACCCCTGAAAACAAGAGGCGCCTACAAGGAGGTCAGTTTGATTGAAGTCAGATCCATAAACTGAAAGTCAAGTCAAAAACAGGGTTAAGCCAATATATAAGTCCCATAGTAGACTTTTCTATTTAAGAAACAAATATAATCATCCACACCAGAAAAGAGTTACTCTAAATCAAGGGGTCTTTGCTTGTTCTCATAAATGGTATATAAAAGTTTCTGGATATCAACAATTAATCCATTTTGTCTAATTTTACTACTTTCCTACTAATAGTTATCCTACAGAATTCCTATAGATTTTAATTCAAGATAAGCTTGCAACCTAATTAGGCAGGTTTAGTTTTTAAGTTACTAAAGAATATCTTGTTAAAAATCACTCCCCTGGAAGGCTGTTTCATAATACTGCCATAGAGTGGCACAGAGTTTGAGAACAGAGAAACTGAAATTAGTACAAAAAGAACTTTCTATGTGAAGGTTTCCGCTGATGATTTAAAGTGATAAATGGACAATTTTCTATATTAATATATATTTATTTATATATTTGAAAATGCAACTCACATCAAAAGAGTACATTTACATCTTAAAATTTTGGTTAGGACACTTTTTGGGGTAATGAAAATGTTCTCTATTTTAATCTGGAATGGTAGTTACATGGGTATATACACTTAAGAAAAACTCATCAAACTCCACCCTTAAGGTCTGTGCATTTCACGGTGTTTAAATTTTACCTCAATAAAAAAATTAAATTACTAAAAAGGTTAATCAAATGAAAGAAAACTACAGTAACTAACAGCACAGAAAATGGCAAAATGATGATGGAATACCTGAATGATTCAAGTTTTGGGAACACTGGTCTATGGAAAGGTGAAGAAAAGTAAAATCCAAAAGGAAATTAAATGAGTTTTGAAACGTGACTGTGACTCTTCCCAAGGGGTTCTTCTACTTACTATTCTTTCCTGAGGTATCTCTCTGCCTGGTGCTAGAAGCCAGCCGTAGAGATCTATTATAATATTTATCTTTGTGGAAAGATGCATATAAAGCTAAGTGAATCAAGTGAGCTGCAGTACATGAATTCTATGTTAATAAGCAAGCTTATTAATTAGCACAAATATCCAGACATCTACTCATAAAATGTAAGCGACTTCTGCAATTGGGCTAATGAAATTTTCCTGCTTATTATGAAGAATTTTTGCAATAATTTGGGGGAAAATTTTTTTTATCCGAAAATATAATAGCTTGAATTCCTTATACATAAATGTATAAATCAAGAAAAGTGGTCATTAATTTTGCCTTTCAAGAGGTATAAGTTAAACTCTTGGCATTAATAAAAATAAAGTGTTAGAAAAAAAGATATGCATACATACATACTTTCTATATATAAGCTAAAAAAGTTTAGAGGGGGCTTCCTGGTGGCAGAGTGGTTAAGAATCCACCTGCCAACGCAGGGGACAAGGGTTCGATCCCTGGTCCGGGAAGATCCCACATGCCATGGAGCAACTAAGCCTGTGCACCACAACTACTGAGCCTGCACTCTAGGGGCCACGTGCCGCAACTACTAAGTAGAAGCAGCCTGCGTGCTGCAACTACTGAAGCCTGCACAGCTGGAACCCAAGCTCTGCAACGAGAAGCCACTGTAATGAGAAGCCCACACACCGCAACAAAGTGTAGCCCCCACTTGCCACAACTAGAGAAAGCCCACATACAGCAACGAAGACCCAATGCAACCAAAAATAAATAAATAAAAATGATTTTCTTTTTCATTAGAAAAAAGAGATCCTTTTCCAATTAGTAACAAATAATGTGGGAAGGCCTTAGTTAGAAATATGTAAAATTCTACATTGAAAAAAACTAAAGAAAAAATGATAAAGAGACATATTTCTACGTGTGTGCATTCACTTTATAAACATGTAATTTCTCTCCAAATGAATACATAGATTTTCTACAATACCAATCATCACCTCAACAGAATTTTTCCTGGGAGAATTAACTAAATATTTCTAAAGTTCATCCGTATGTTGTTAAAACTATTTAAATTGTGCCTTTATTGAGGTTTCCATGGGAAAGGAAATGTAGGGTAGGGTAAACAGTTTAGGACTGGCTACTTTGAATAATTCTGGAAGGCTTTGGTCTAGAGGGGTGGTCTCCATTGGCTGGAACCTGGGCCTGGGATAATTTAGGGCAGGGGCAATACTGGCTTGGTATTTGATAAGAAGGTAGTTGGGTGATGTGGGTTTGGAATTAGTTGGTCCATATGAAAGATGTACCCTGTGCTAGTCTTGGGAGGGACAGTCTCTCCCCAAACAGAAAGGGTTTTTAAAATGTCAATTCATCATAATATACATACAATCTGAAAAACTAAACAGGCAAGAACTATGAAAACAATTTTTGAAAAAGTAGGGTAATGAAGGATCACCAATCCACACATTAAAGAAAAGATAGAGAAACAATAATTACAGCAATTTAGAATTCTTTTAAGACTAGATACGTGATATAGAAACAGATATTTTGACATGTTAAATGCCGTATGTTATATTATGAAGAAGGTATACTATATACTATAAAGAAGATAACAAAAGAAAAACAGTAAAGTAAAGAAGGGAAAGATTATTTATTAGTCAATAAATGGTATTCGGATAACTGGTTTTAGTGTAGGGGAGGAAAAATGTCTTTTTCCTCTATTCTTCTAAGCTCTCAGTTGGGGCCCCTGTAACAAAAGATAGATTAAAAAGAGAAAAGCATACAAATTTATCTAAGGTAAGTTTTATGTGACAGGGGAGCCTTCATAAGGAAATGAAGATCCAAAGAAGCAGTTCAACCTATAAATCAATCAATCAAAGTAAAAAAAGCTCATGGAAGAAATGGGCAAGGATATGCACAGGCAGTTTTCAGAAGAAATATGTCCAATAAATATATGAAAAATGCTCAACCTCACTAAAATAAAAGAATAAATAACAGCAGATTGAAATAAAAATGGCATATTTTTCTCCTTTCAAATATTGGCAAATATGTAAAAATTGGTGATATCTAAAGCTGGCAAGGGAGTGGGAAAAGCATTGATAGTGGTGGACACAAGGAGAGAAACTACTATTCGAGAATATTGTCACTTAAGGAGACTGTCAAGGCTCAACCTATCCCAATCACAGTTTTGACAGTAACTAGAGTTAAACATATCTCCACACACAATGTATAGAATGACATGTTAAATTTTAAAAATTCTTTTAAAATGCTATTAACTTTATAAATTTTCATTAAAAAGATTCATACAAATGTCTGATACTGTTCTCTACTTAACTTTAAGGTAAAGTCCATATTAAGCTGTGAATTTTAATTATTTGAATTTTCCATACATTATAATAACATGACATATTAAAAATATTTTAGTATATGAGAGCATGTACAAATAAAAGCAATTGTTTACTTGTTAACTTACAATTTTCTATTATTCTAATATTTGATAATTCTATAACATTGATAAAAGTAACTATAAATATTAAATTTTTAGTGTCAACTAACATTTAGAAGAAAAATTTGATTATATGTCATTTTGATTTAAAATATTAATTTAATTTTCTTTTAAAAATAGTGTTAATCAGATTGAATTTGAAGTCTGTATATTTGATTTAATAAAACATGATCTTACCCCTTTCTTGGCCACCACAGCAACTTTGCCATCTGCTTTGGATTTGTCTGTAAGATAATAAGGTATGGCTGCTTCAAAAAAGTGAACTACACTCCTATTCAAATAAATGCAACATTACACAGTTAGAATTTTCTACTTTCTCATACCATGATATGTGTTTTCAGTGGTTCTTTTGATCAAAATGCTAACAAACTCAGCTCCCAGAGTTGAGTAAAACAAAGTAATCCAAAAGTAATAACATCAGGGATTGGTATACTTATTTGACAAACCTCCTCCCTTAAATCTGATGGCTGGTTGGATGTCCACCAGCTAGCATCTAGTGTATCTCATTTCTAGACAGCTTATGGTCAGCCTATGTGCTCTAGAGTATGTAGGATCTGGAATTAAATCCCAGCTACCTCTATGTGTACATCTATTGGGCTGGCCAAAAAGTTTGGAAAAACTCTAACGAACTTTTTGGCCAACCCCATACTACCAGCCAGACATGTAATAAAGACTTTATAGAGACAATATCTTATTTAATCTTCATGATAGTTTTAAAAGGGGCGTACTCCATCTGCACTTCACTGCATGAGGTCATGCAGTGGGGGCAGATCCATTTGACTACAAATCCCTAAGTTTTATGCCTGCTGCCTCCATCTGGGGTCCCTGAGCTGCCAACAGTGCATCAGAGAAAGACTCAGCAATAATGAAGAGTCTAATCAAATAGAGAACAGATGACCTTTGAACAACATGTGGATTTAAAGTGCAGACCCCTTGCACAGTGAAAAATCCACGTATAATTTTTGACTACCCTAAAACTTAACAACTAATAGCCTACTGTTGACTGGAAGCCTTAGTGATAACATAAACAGTCGAGTAACACATATTTTATATGTTATATGTATTATACACTATATTCTTACAATAAAGTAAGCCAGAGAAAAGAAAATGTTATTAAGCAAATAGTAAGAGAAAAAACATTTACAGTACTGTACTGTATATATCAGTGCTGTAAGTTATCTGTTTACAAGATTAATCATCTGCCTGTCAGTACCTACAGCAATAATGTCTTCTATGATACAAAACACTGTAGATGTCATATGTATTACTAACACTAGACATCAAAAATTAAAAGATAATGTGAAAATGAAATTCATGTTTAACAAAGAAACAGCAACATGACTGCTTTATGGTTGCCTAGTGTAATTGATATGATTGTTTCACAGTAGCCTTTCCTATACACTAATGAATGAATGGTTATCACATTTTTATGGCATAGAGTAGTACAGTCATACTCATAAGATAGGATGGGAAACACTGTTACATTTTGTTTAAAAACCCTTACCTGTGATGATAGGTTAATATGCAGTATCTCCAATTATGAGAGAGAGGAAGAGAGACATACTGTATGGTAATATAATTCTTTGAAAGCAAAGTTATAAGACAGTAAGAAAACTAACATGTTATTACTTTTATGTTAAACATCACTCACCTTATGCCTATATAAGGTTAGGCTATCCACCTCAAAACACACCTTGCACACAATGTTCTACATGATGAATACTTGGGCGTTGATGATGATGAGGACACAAAAAGTCTCATACAGTACTTGCCACACAAGTATTCGATTTTCACATGAAGATACTCTCATAATACACAACAGATAAGTTTATTAACTGTATGGCAAGATGATTATTTACTATTCATTGAGTAGAAGTGGATCATCATAAAGATCTTCATCCTCATCAACTTCATGCTGACTAGGCCGAGGAGAAGGAAGAGGAGGAGGGGTTGGACTTGCTGTCTCAGGGGTGGCAGAGGCAGACAAAGTGGAGGAGATGGAAGGGGAGACAGGAGAGGCAGGCATATTTGGTGTAGCTTTACAGAAGTACATCTTAATTTCTGTCTGACTTTTTTGCTTTTTCATTTCTCCAAAAATGTTTCTATATGGTACCAACCCTTCTTCCACCGTTTGCTTTAGTTTCAGTGCCTGTATCGTAGAAGGGTTTCTGTTGTTTTGCTTTAGCCCATATCATAGAAGAGTCCATGTCGTAAAAAGTCAAAACCCGTCTTGAATATTCGGAAACCTTCTGCCAGCTTGTCTGATGTCAATTTGTTTTCTGGCACTGCTTCTTCTACATCCTCTTCCTCATCTAGCCCTGGTTCAGAAGCACTCATCTGTTAATTCCTCTCGTGTGGTGTCTCTTAGCTCTTGAATTTCTCCAAGATCCATATCTTGAAACTCTTTGCCCCCCACCCTTTTTGCCTTATCCACAATCTCTTTCATGATTTCCTTGATTGGCTCCATCGTAAATCCCGTGAAGTATGCCCAACATCTGGTCACAGTCTTCTCCAGCAGTGATTTATTGTTTCAGGCTTGATGGCTTTCACGACTTTTTCTATAACAACAATGGCATCTTCAATGGTATAATCCTTCCAGACTTTCACAACGTTCTATCAGGATTCTCTTCCACAGCGTTGACAATCCTTTCCATAGAGCACTGTGAGTAATGAGCCTTACAAGGTCCTTATGACCCTCTGAATTAGAGACGTTGTGTTTGGGGGGCAAGTAGGCCACTTTGACGCCTTCAGTGTTGAACTCATGGGGTTTTGGGTGGCCAGGGGCATTGTCTAATATCAGAAGAACTTTAAAAGGCAGTCCCTTCCTGGCAAAGTACTTCCTGACTTCAGGGACAAAACACAGATGAAACCAATCCAGAAAAAGGCTTCTTGTCATCCAGGCCTTCTTCTTGTAGTACAACCAAAAGACTGGCAGCTGCTGTTTATCTTTTCCCTTCAAGTTTTATGGGTTTGCAGCTTTATGGATAAGGGCAGTCCTGATCATAAACCCAACTGCCTTTGCACAAAATTATACAGTTAGCCTATTCTTTCCTGCTTTAAATCCTGATACTCGCTTCTTTTGCTTACTAACAAATATCCTTTGTGGCATTTTTTTCCAGAATGCACTTTCGTTTGCATTAAAAATCTGTTCAGGCAGACATCCTTTCTCCTCAGTGATTTAATGGTGTCTGGGAACTTGTCTCTTGCCTCTTGGTCAGCAGAAGCTGCTTCTCCTGTTATCTTGACTTTTAAGCCAAACCTCTTTCTAAAATTATCCAACCATCCTTTGCAGGCATTAAATTCTCCAACTTTAGATCCTTCACCT
The DNA here is from genome assembly GCF_949987515.2 of Delphinus delphis. NCBI lineage: Eukaryota > Metazoa > Chordata > Mammalia > Artiodactyla > Delphinidae > Delphinus > Delphinus delphis. Next base: position 48,449,833 of record NC_082692.2, on the reverse strand, counting down.
TCCATTTGCTTTAAGTTGGCAAATAATGACCTCACTTTTTCTTGAATCATATTAGAGTCTAAGGTATGTCCTTCTGATAGCAAACCTGCACCCACATTAAGGCCACATCTTCAAGATAAAAAGGTACTGCACAAAAAGTGCAAGGTTTTTCACATGCTGGTGTAACCACAGTGACAGCTTCACAAATTTCCTTTCCTTCTCTTTTTTATTTTTAAACAATGGTTGGATTCACCCATCTTGAAATGGTGGCAACTTCAGCTGCAGACCTCAATCTATGGTACATACCAAGCATGACTTATTTCTTGGGAGCACTTCCAACATCACGAGTGGCACTTTGTGGGTCCCATGGTGTTATTCAGGGTTTATGGTATTGCAGTAAATATTATGGAAAATATTGGGCTGGCCAAAAAATTCGTTCAGTTAGTGAATACATTGTTCAATAAAATTCTTGGTAAAAATGAAAAACGCGTCTTTTATTTTTACTTAAAACCGAATGAACTTTTTGGCCAACCAAATACATGAGAACCACGAGAAAGAACTTTCTACTGTGATATGCAACTTAGTGGAAAGACGAAGTGCTCATGTAGAGGTGACTGGTGTCACAGCGTTTTAAGCAGATGTGCACTACGTTTGGGCTCACTGCTACAGCAGCAGGAGATGGCTAGGAAAGTATTACCATAGTACAGTATGTATCACAGTTATCTTTATGCAATCATGGCTTAATACTGCATCTTTATGCTTGTTTACATTTCTCTCGACTATGAATGGTTCCACATACGATCTGTGTTTGCATACATTTTGATAAATTTTAACTTTTTATAATAGATTTGTGCATATTTCATGGCAGTAAATGATAAAATAGACTAGTATCTACATATATTTTAATCATTCATGACATACCTTTTTCTTAATTTTTTCAATATTTCTAGGCTATGCAGTTCATCTGTGAATTTTTTCAAGTTGTCACAAATCTCCCCAAAACTTTCCATATACTTATTAAGTGAATTCGTTGAAATCTGCATGTAAGTGGACTCACGCAGTTCCAACCCACGTTGTTCAAGGGTCAACTGTATAGAAAATTACTTCAAGATATCATTTTGATATGAGCAGAAGTATACATGTGTGTGTATTAGTAAAAATCATTGGCACAACTGTTGGATTTTTAAAAAATGTTCAATCTGGAATTCCATAATTGAATAATTATATGTAAATATTTATTCATAGATATGTTTTAGAAACCTTAATATTGTGGTAATGAAAAATGCAAAGAGCTATGGACATTAATTGTAAAGTTTTAGGGTTACATTTAACATTAAAGAAAAATGTATAGAAATTTAATTTATCAATATAGAATTTTAATTCACAATGAACATGTAAAACAAACAAAAAGGATAAATACCCATGAATATAAGAGAAAATAAATGCTTGCTATCTAAAAGCAAATTTTGTAGTTAAAAAGCTATTTGCATAAAACATAGAAATCTAGAGGAGCAGGTTATTATATTTATACCTACAACTGTTTGGCCACATGTAAACTGCCCTTTTTCCTGTGCTCAGCTGTGTGCTTGAAATAATCCCTTCTTCTGGAGTACACTTTTTCCCTACTGATGAACGTACAAGACCATCTACCAACACATCCTTCAACTAGGAGAAATTCCCACCTCTTTTGCAAATCCATAGTCACCTTAGTCTATAGAACTTTCTAACTTGTACTGATATTATGGTTACTTCTATATATGTGTAAACACTCTGCAAGGCTAAGATGTGCCTCAAGGCAGGGACCATTTTTCATATGTACAGGTGCTCAATTTTTTTATAGTTAATTAAATATATATGTATTTTATTCAAAATATTATATGGATCTGAAATATACATTGTACCTGAACAAATTAGTATAATGTATTAATTGAAATACAGAGAATATTTACACGGCATAAGTTACTATACTAGACAGTGTAAAATATAAAACACTGTATATTCTCAGACCTTCAGTTTCTTTACTGATAACCCAGGAGTAATATATTGGTATACTGTGAGATTTAAATAATATAATCTACATAAATAAAGCTCCTAAAACAATGTCTGGTGGATTTTAGATAATCAGAAATGTTCTCTTCCATTTTAGCTAATTGGTATGTGTGTTAGAGAAAGAGAGAGACCTCCTTGTAGTACTAGGAAAAATAGTTCATTGATGATATATTTCACTATTGTCTCTTTTTAAGTGATTCCATCATTATTCCATTTAAATAATTATTTGTCTTTCAAACATAGTTGGAAATAATTGATGAGTAATGATAAAATAGCAAAATGTTTCAAAAGAGAGGAAAAAATAAGATCGTGGTCCAGCGAAACCTGATAGCAGTTACAAGATAGAATAAGTTTTGTTGTATCTAAAAATTTTTTTCCTCCGTTCTTTTGAAGACCTCTGATAACAATAAAAAATCACAATGAAATATTAATCTGTACAAATGGCTAAAACTGCACAAAAAGAAACACAGAAACTAAAATTGGATCCAAAGGACCCTGATCATATATTGAGAGTTAATGATAACAGAATAGAAATTTATGTTTCTCCTCAAAATGTAAGTCATTCTTATGTAAAATTTCCAGTAGGGAGATGAATTGGGAACAGAAATATCCAAACTGTTGTTCAAGGAACATTTTATGCTCAAAAGTTGCGGAATCGTCTTCCAATGCAAGAGAACCACTCTAATTTCAAATGCCAAAGGGAAATTCTAATGTAATACTTAAAAACAAAACAATCACTAGCGGTTTCTCTGATAGTAACAGTAGGTCCATGTTCAACTTCAGCAGCATTAACTACTTTCTAAGAGCTACATTCTCCCTAGTGAGAAAGGTTTAATTTCCTCCCTTCAGAAATCTCTGCATGTAAGGACCCTCACATACAGAGTGAAAAGCAGTTAACCGGAAATGTAGATTTGGATAATTAAAAGGGCCTCTTCTGAGCTACATCCAAATCATATTTTTAAAGTATAAAAGAGAAGCTGCAGGTAGAAAATGAAAATGTTCCAAATGAGTAGTGATGGTTATGCCTCATGACCCATAACATATGTTAAAATTTTTATTTACAACCATATTAGAGAGAGGTACAAATATTAATATAAATCAATGGCTTCTCTTCTTTAAATAATTTTTCTAAAGCTTGTCCATTCATGGCCTCAGAAAAACTGTCAGTATGTTCTTTAAACATGACAGCTGAGAGCATTTTCTTAAATACAAAAAGGACAGTCCAGTTTTCTGTCCGTCAGTAAAGAGCTTGGAAGTCACCACTCCGACCTAACAACAAGTAAAAGGATGAACAGACTGAAAATCAATAACTCTTCTTAGATCCCTCAGGGAGTGAGTTCACAGGGCAAACCACTGCCCCCAAATTTGGAGAGACAAATTGCTTACTGGCAAATTAAAAGAACCACAATTTACTGGAGTTGAAACCTTGCCAAGAGCCAATGCCTGGGAGGGAAATAGGAACTGAAATCCACAAAGTGCTGGAGGCTCAGTGTGAACAAGCCTGAGAGAGAAAAACCCCAGAGGGATCCAGTCCTGGGGGAGGGAGATGTACTTTGGTGAATTTACCTCCAGAAGCTCCATCAAGTTCTCACAGTGCCAACTGGGAAAATAATTCCCTGTGCTTCAGGCAGTGGGAGGAAAAAAGTAAGGGTTCTGAAATATGCCAGAGCTTTCAATTCTTCTAACAAGGCCTGTCCTCAAGAGAAACTATTTTACCAGAACCTAACCTACTGGGGTTTTTTCAGAGCCTAACCAGCCTGGAAGAAGGGAAATGCCCAAATCCAGCCTGTTGTAGCCTTCCATGTGGGGGAAGGGAATTCCAACTCCAGCCCCCTTTAGCTATCATGGACCACCTAAGTGGTAAAAAAAAAATGAGAAGCACTCATTAAACTCAAAGCCCAGGACTGAGGCCTAATCACAGGACTCCAAAATGCCTCCCCTACCTCACACCTTACCACTGCACTAGTAAAGGCCTCTTTAACACAGTTCTTTTTACCTGGTACATCATATTCACCTTTCCACAAAAAATTACAAGGCATACTAAAAGGGAAATCACAGTTTGAAGTGACAGAGCAAGCGCTGGAAGCAGACACAGATATGGCATAGATGTTGGAATTATCAGACTGTGAATTTAAAGCAACTACAGTTAATATACCAAGGGCTCTAACGTTAAAAGTAGACAACTTGCAAGAACAGGTGTGCAATGTAAGCAGAGATAGAGAAATTCTAAGAAATAATAAAAAAGAAATACTAGAGATCAAAACACTGTAACAGAAATGAAGAATGCCTTTGATGGGCTCATCAGTAGACTGGACACAGCTGAGAAAAGACTCTCTGACCTTGAGGATACATCAATAGAAACTTCTAAAACCTATAAAGAAAAAAGAAAAAAGACTGAAAAAAAAACTGAACAGAATACCCAAGATATATGGGACAACTACAAAAGTGTAACACACGTGTAATGGGAATTCCAGAAGGAAAAGAGAGAGAGAAAGGGACAGAAGAAATATTTTAATTAACAATGACTGACAATTTCCCCAAATTAATGTCAGACACCAAACCATAGCCCCAGGAAGCTCAGAGAACACCAAGCAGGACAAATGCCAATAAAAACTACACTTAGGCACGTCCTACTTAAACTGCAGAAAAATCAAAAATAAAGAAAATTCTTGAAAGAAGCCAGAGAGGGGAAATTCTTATCTTTGCTCCTTACCTATAAAGGAGGGAATATAAGAATTTCATCCAGTTCCTCTCAGAAACCGTGCAAGCGAGAGGAGAGTGGAGTGAAATATTTAAAGTGTTGAGAGAAAAAACCCACGAAATTAGAACTCTGTACCCTGTAAAGTTATTCTTCAAAAGTAAAGGAATATACAAATTGTGAGACAAAGAAAAATTGGGGGAATTTATTGCTAGAAGTCCTGCCTTACAAGAAATGTTAAAAGAGAGATAGAGGGACTTCCCTGGTGGTGCAGTGGTTAAGAATCTGCCTGCCAATGCAGGGGACACGGATTCGAGCCCTGATCTGGGAAGATCTCACATGCTGCAGAGCAACTAAGCCCGTCCACCACAACTACTGAGCCTGCACTCTAGAGCCTGTGTGCCTAGAGCCCGTGCTCTGCAACAAGAGAAGTCACTGCAACGAGAAGCCCATGCACCGCAACGAAGAGTAGCTCCCGCTCACCGCAACTAGAGAAAGCCCACGAGCAGAAATGAAGACCCAACACAGCCAAAAATAAATAAATAAAAATAAATAAATCTATTAAAAATTATAAAAGAGATAGAAAATGGTATAAACCAGAAATTTGGATCTACATAAAGGAAAAGCAGCAGAGAATGACTAAGTAAAAGTAAAAACTTTTATTTTTCTCATTCTTAATGTATCTAACAGAAAATACTTTGTTCAAAATGATAGCAACAATATATTCAATAATATATAGTGTGTGTGTGTGTGTATATGAAATGAATGACAACAATAATACAACGGACAGAAGAGGAATCAGGAAATTTTTGTTAATATAAGGTACATTCATTACTCATGAAGTTATAAAGTGTTACTTGAAAGTGGACTTGGATAACTGTAAATGAATATTGCAAACTGTAGGAAAACCACTAGAAAAATTAGAAAGAAAGAATAATTGATATGCTAAGAAAGGAGAGAAAACAGAATTATATGAAGTACTCAATTAACACTACAAAAGGCAGAACAGACTATAAACTACTTCATTTAACAACAGCAGATACACATTCTTCTCAAGCTTGCTTGGAACATTCACCATGATAGACTACATTCTGGGCCGTAAAACATACCTTAAAAAGTTAAAGAAATAGATATCATATAGGGTTGGCCAAAAAGTTCGCTCGGGTTTTTCCGTAAGATGTTTGGGAAAAACCTGAACAAACTTTTTGACCAATCCAATCCAATAATCTGCTCTCATATCACAACGGAATAAAAGTAGAAATCAAAAACAGAAGGATAACTGGAAGATCCCCAAATACTTGGAGCTTTAACAACACATTTCTAAATAACATATGGGTCAAAAAAAATCTCACAAGAAATTTTAAAATATTTTGAATGAGATGAAAAAATAAATATGGCTTATCAAAATTTGTGAGATACAGTGAAAGCAGTGTTTAGAGGGGAATTTATAGCATTAAATGCATATATTATGAAAGACCAGAGATCTAAAACCAGTATGCCAAGCTTCCACCTTAGGAAGCTAGAAAAAGAAGAGCCAGTTAAATCTAAAGTAAACATGAGAAAAGAAATAAAAATTAGAGGAGAAACAAATGAAATTGGAAACAGGAAATCAATAGAGAATATTAATAAAACCAAAAGCTGTTTCTTTGAAAAATCAATAAAATCAGTAAGCCTCTAGCCAGGCTAACTAAGAAAATAAAAGAGAAAACAGAAATACTAGTGTCGAAAAATGAAAGAGAGGGCATCACTACAGATCCCATGGACTTTAAAAGGATAATAAATAAATGTTATGAATAACTCCATGCCCACAAATTTGATAACCTAGATGAAATGGACAAATTCCTTGAAAAACACAATCTGCCAAAAGTCACACAGGAGAAATAGACAATCTGAAGAGCCTGTATCTGTTTAAAAATTGAATCAATATAATAAACTTCCAAAACAGAAAGCATCAAGCCCAGGTGAGTTCTCTGGTGAATTCTACCAAACATTTAAGGAAGAAACTATACTCATTCTCTATAAACTCTTTCAGAAGATAGAAGCGAACAGAATACTTCCTAATTCATTCAATGAAGCCAGTATTACCTGAAATACCCAAACCAAATAAAGATATTACATGAAAACCACAGAGCAATCAATATTTCTCATGAACACAGATGCAAAAATCCTCAACAAAATATTAGCAAACCAAATCCACCAATGTATAAAAAACAATTACACACCACAATCAAGTAAGATTTATTGTATTTGAGGCTGGTTCAACATTCAAAATCAATTAATGTAATCCATTACATCAATAGGCTAAAGAAGAAAAGTCACATGATCATATCAATAGAAGCAGATAAAGCACTTGACAAAATCCAACACCCATTCATGATAAAAACTCACAGCAAACTAGGAATAGAGGGAAACTTCCTCAATTTGAGGAGAATCTACAAAAAATCTACAGCTAACATCATCCTTAATGGTGAGAAATGCAAAGCTTTCCCACTAAGATCAGGAGCAAGTCAAAGACATTCCCTCCTCACCACTCCTTTCAATATTGTACTGGAACTCCTAACTAATGCAAGAGGACAATAAAAGAAATAAAAGATACAAATTGAGAAGAAATAAATAAAACTATCTTTGTTTGCACATAACATGGTCATCTAAGTAGAAAATCCAAAAGAATCAAGGAAAATACTCCTGGAAGAAATAAGTGATTAGAGCAAAGTTGCAGGATACAAAGTTAATATTAACACAAGAATCAATTGTTTTCCTATTTACCAGCAATGAACAAGTGGAATTTGAAATTGAAAACACATTACCATTTATATAGACACCCCCCAAAATGAAATACTTAGCCATAAATCTAAAATATGGACAAGATTTATACTAGGGAAGCTATAAAACTCTGATGAAAAATGAAAGAAGATCTAAATAAATGGAGAGATATTCCATGTTCATGGATAGGAAAACTCAATACTGTCAAGATCTCTGTTCTTCCAAACTTGATCTATAGATTCAATGCAATCTCAATCAAAATCTCAACAAGTTATTTTGCAGATATCAAGCTGATTCTAAAGTTTTTATGGAGCAACAAAGACCCAGAAAAGCTAACACAATATTGAAGAAGGGCAAAGTTGAAGAACTGATCCTACCTGACTTCAAGACTTACTAAAAAGCTACAATGATCAACAGTATAATATTGGGAAAATAATAAAAACAGATCAATGGAACAGAATACAGAGCCCAGAAACAGACCCAACAAATATAGTCAACTGATCTTTGACAAAGGAGCAAAGACAATATAATGGAGAAAAGCTAATGTTTTCAACAAATGCTGTCGGAACAACTAAATATCCACATGGCGTGCACACACACACATACACACACAAAAGAATCTAGACACAGACCTTACACCTTTCACAAAAATTAACTCAAAATAGACCACACATCTAAATGTAAAATGCAAAACTATAAAACTCCCAGAGAGTAACATAGGAGAAAATCTAGATGATTTTGGAAATGCTGATAACTTTTTTTTTTAAATGGTACAGAGAGGGGTAGACTTTATTTATTAATGTAGTGATTAAAAACATTTAAGAAGAGGAGCAAAAAAGCAAAAACTCAGAAAAAAAATATACTCAAGGCACTTATAAGGAAATGTTATAGGAACTTTGAATACCATTCCCAGACCACATGCTTCTAAAACAACAAGTATTCACAGTTCCAAATAATCTCAGCCCTTGATATTCAGATAGTCCAGAAGTGCAGATACGCCCCAAATCTCAGCTTAGGAGAAGGATTTCCAAACACTCAGTTCATCATGATTTACATTCAGAGGAGGAGTTGCTGCAAAGGAAGAGCAGCCCACAGAAACCTTCTGCATCTTTAGCTGAGGCACAAAGAACAGAAGAAGATAGGAAGACACTTTCTATCCATTTCTCCTTTCTCACACCTTTGCTTTACAGTCAGGAAAAACCCTCAACAGAAGTACCCAGATTCCCAGACTGATAACTTTTTAGATATAATACCAAAGGCAAGATGCATGAAAGAAATAACTGATAAGCTGGATTTCATTAAAATTAAAAACTTCTATTCTACAAAGAACACTCTCAAGAGAATAAGACAATCCACAGAGTGAGAGAAAATATTTACAAAATACGTATCTGATAAAGGACTGCTATTCAAAATATACAAAAAATCTTAAAACTCAACAATAAGAAAATGAACAACTGGATTACAAAATGAGCAATAAACAGACAACTTACAAAAGAAGATTCAAAGATGGCAAATAAGTATATGAAAGGATATTCATCATCATATGTCATTAGAGAACTGCAATTAAAACAATAAGATACCTCTACAGACCTATTAGAATGACCCACACCAAGGATGTGTAGCAACAGGAATTCTCATTTATTGCTGGTGGGAATGTAAAATGGTACAGCCACTTTGGAAGATACTTTGACAGTTTCTTACAACACTAAACATATTCTTACTATGTAATCCAGCAACTGCACTCCCTAGTATTTGCTCATTTACTCAAGTGAGCTGAAAACTTATGCCCACACAAAATCCTGCACACGGATGTTTACAGCAGCTTTATTAATAATCGCCAAAACATGGAAGCAACCAGGATATCCTTCAGTGGGTGAATGGATAAATGAACTGTGGTACATACAAACAATGGAATATAATTCAGTGCTTAAAAAAGAGCTATAAAGACATGGGGAAACATAAATGCATATTACTAAGTGAAAGAAGCCAATTTGAAAAGCTACATACCATATGATTCCAGCTATATCACATTCCAGAAAAGGCAAAACTATGGTGACAGTAAAAAGAACAGTAGAGGAGTCAAGATGGTAGAATAGGAGGACATGGAATTCATTGCTCCTCACAAGTACATCAAGAATACACCTACAAATGGAACAATTCTCACAGAGCACTTGCTGAACATGAGTGGAAAACTTCAGACACCTAAAAGGACAAGAAAAATCCCCTCAACAACTGGGTAGGATGAAAGAAAGAAGAAAAAAAGAAAAGAGGAATCAAAAAAGGGACCAGCAGCCCTGGCAGAAAGATGAAGGTGAGGGGAGGTTTCCACACTCAGAAAAACTCCCTCATGGTGGGGAAATCAGCTGGGACAGAAAAGGAACTTCGGGGGAATCAAAGGAGAATGCAGTGGATGGTTTGTGGAAGACAGGACAAAGTAAGAACTGCATGCATGATCTACACCACAGCTCTGCGCATTCCAGTCTGAGTCATGAGTGGCCAGTTGCAAAGGGGGGCTGGGTGCTGGAAAGTGGGATTTGGAGCGTGGACCCAGGGAAGGGACAGCTGTTAGCTGTGAAAAGATAGCCAGAAGGGACAGGAGTAAGGAGATCCACAACCAGGAAAGTCTGTGGAAAAAGCCTGGGACACCACAGAAGCAAGGCGTATTGTTGAGTAGTGCGCAAGGGGCAGAGCCACCATTACAACCCCTTTCCCCACCCACTGGCTTCTTCAGCTTCCGGGGACACTGGGAGGGGCTCCCATCTAAGTGGGCCTGCCTGCCCCTCAGGCCAGGGTCTCCTTTGCCTGTGTAGGTTCTGGGGGCCTGAGCGCTGCCCATCCCAAAGTCTCCTTGGGAATCAGCCCTGGGCACCCATGCCTGGGACAACAGTCTGCCGATGCTGGCGGGCGCTGAGTGCTAAAGTGAGGGGTTGGTAGAATGGATATGGGGAGAGGAGCACTGTTGGCTGTGCAGATACAGCAGAGAGGACAGGAGTGAGGGGATGCATGGCCAGGAATGCCCCTAGAAGAAGTGTGGCCTGCCTGGAAAGCGAGGCGCCGTAGTTGAGAGGCACATGGGGGGCAGGGCCACCACTGCGCCCACACATCAGTGCCTGCCTCCGTGGGCACTGGGAGGGATTCCCACCAGAACGAGTGCACCACAGTCTGTTGCAACTGCCTGCTGGTTCATGCCACTGAAAACAACTCACGCACAACCCAATTGTAGCCGCCGTACCCCTCCCCAGCCTGAGTGAGTAAGTGTGCCCCAAGCAGCTGCTGCTTTTGCTCCCTCTTGCCTGGGCAAGGAACAGATGCCTGAGGGTGGCCCACATGCAGAGGTGGGGCCAAAACCAAAGCTGAGCCCCAGGAGTAGTGTGACTAAGGAAGAGGAATGAGAATCTCTCTGTGCAGCTATACAAGCTGTGGATTAAATCCCTGAGAATGGCTTGGTAAATCCTGTGTCTGTGGAATACCTGAATAGACGAGTGTTCCCACAATTGAGACCAATCTAGCCTTTGCAGCAGTGGACTTTGGGGGCAAGTACACGTGGGAGTTGAGCCAGGTCAGAGTCTGAGCTGGCCCCACAGTGCCCAAAGCAGGTCCAGACCTACCTAGAAGTACTGGAAGGCCTCCTGGGGAGGTGGGGGATGGCTCTGGCTCACGGTGGGAGCAAGGACACTGACAGAGGAGGCCCCAGGAAAATATTATTATTACTGTTATTCTTTTCTTCTTTGTTTCGTTTTGTTCAGTTGTTGGTATTGTTGCTTTTATTTTTCTTTTTTTAATATATATATTTTTTACTTTTCTACTTTTACTTCACTTTTTTGCTGTTTTGTGGGTTTTCTTTATTTTTGATTGTTTTTATGCTTTCTGTTTTTGTTTCATTTTCATTTTTTGTTAGTTTAGTCCTTATTGACTGTTCTCATTTTTGAATTCTTTTGTTTTGTTTTATTTATTTATTTATTCTGTGTCTGTGTGTTGCCGCTGTTTGTTTGCTGCTGTTTTTGGTATTTGTCTTGGGTTTTGTTTGTCTGTTTGCTTTCTTTTTCTTTTATTTTCTCTCAGGCTGCAATGTGCAGCTTGCAGGCTCTTGGTTTCCTGGCCAGGGGTTGGGCCTGGGCCTTTTGGTGGGGGGGCGTGACAAGTCCAGGACGCTGGACCACCAGAGAATTCCCGGGCCCAGGGAAGATTAATCGGCATGTGCACTACTGGAGGTATCCATATCAACACCAAGAGCTGGCCCCACACAACTGCCTGCAGGATCCAGTGCTGGACACCTCACAACAAACAACCAGCAAAACAGGAACACAGCCCCACCCATCAGCAGACAGGCTGCCTAAAGTTGTAGTAAGCTCACAAACACCCCAAACATACCCTGCCCGTCAGAGGGGAAAGATTCAGCTTCACCCACCAGAGTGCAGGCACCAGTCCCTTCCACCAGGAAGCCTACGCGAGCCCCCAGACCAACCTCACTCATCAGGGGGTAGACAGCAGATGCAAAAGGAACCACAACCTTGCAGCCTGCAGAAAGGGGACCATAAACACAGTAGGTTAGACAAAATGAGATGACAGAGAAATATGTTGCAGATGAAGGAGCAAAGTGAAATCCCACAAGATCAAATAAATGAAGAGGAAATAGGCAATCTACCTGAAAAAGAATTCAGCGTAATGAAAGTAAAGATGATCCAAGATCTTGGAAACAGAATGGAGGCATGGAACCAGAAAATATAAGAAATGTTTAACAAGGACTCAGAAGAACTAAAGAACAAACAATCAGTGATATACAATACAATAACTGAAATGAAAAATACAATAGAAGGAATCAAGAGCAGAATAACTGAGGCAGAAGAATGGCTAAGTGAGCTGGAAGATAGAATGGTGGAAATAACTGCCGAGGAGCAGAATAAAGAAAAAAGAATGAAAAGCAACGAGGACAGTCTCAGAGACCTCTGGGACAACATTAAACACACCAACATTCAAATTATAGGGGTCCAGAAGAAGAGAAAGGGAAAGGGCCTGGGAAAATATTTCAAGAGATTATAGTTGAAAACTTCCCTAACATGGGAAAGGAAACAGTCAATCAAACCCAGGAGGTGCAGACAGCCCTATACAGGATAAACCCAAGTAGAAACATGCCGAGACATATATTAATCAAACTAACAAAAATTAAATACACAGAAAAAATTACTAAAAGCAGCAAGGGAAAATCAACAAATAACCAACAAGGGGATCCCCATAAGGTTATCAGCTTGATTTTTCAGCAGAAACTCTGCAGGCCAGAAAGGAGTGGCAGGAGGACATATTTAAAGTGATGAAAGGGAAAAACCTACAACCAAGGTTACACTACCCAGCAAGGATCTCATTCAGATTTGACAGAGAAATCAAAAGCTTTACAGACAAGCAAAAACTAAAAGAATTCAGCACCACCAAACCAGCTTTACAAAAAATGCTAAAGGAACTTCTCTAGCTGGGAAACAGAAGAGAAGAAAAAGACCTACAAGAACAAACCCAAAATAACTAAGAAAATGATAACAGGAACATACATATTGATAATAACCTTAAATGTAAATGGATTAAATGCTCCAACCAAAAGACACAGACTAGCTCAATGGATACAAAAACAAGACCAATATATATATGCTGTCTACAAGAGACCCACTTCAGACCTAGGGACACATACAGACTGAAAGTGAGGGGATGGAAAAAGATATTCCATGCAAATGGGAATCAAAAGAAAGCTGGAATAGCAATACTCATATCAGACAAAATAGACTTTAAAATAAAGACTATTACAAGAGACAACGATCATATGACTATTACAATCATAAGAATCAAGAGATCAATCCAAGAAGAAGATATCACAATTGTAAATATTTATGCACCTTAACATAGGAGCACTTGAATACATAAGACAAATGCAAACAGCCTTAAAAGAGGAAATCAACAGTAACACAATAAGAGTCGGGGACTTTAACACCCCACTTACACCAATGGACAGGTCATCCAGGCAGAAAATAAATAAGGTAACACAAGCTGTAAATGACACAATAGAACAAATAGGCTTAATTGATATTTATAGGACATTCCACCAGAAAGCAGAAGAATACACTTTCTTCTCAAGTGCTTATGGAACATTCTCCAGGATAGATGGATATCTTGGGTCACAAATCAAGCCTCAGTAAGTTTTAGAAAATTGAAATTGTATCAAGCACCTTTTCCAACCATAATGTCATGAGATTAGAAATAAATTACAGGAAAAAAACTGTGAAAAATATAAAAACATGGAGGCTAAACAATACGCTACTAAATAACCAAGAGATCACTGAAGAAATCAAAGAGGAAATAAAAAAATACCTAGAAACAAATGACAATGAAAACACAATGACCCAAAACCTTTGGGATGCAGCAAAAGCAGTTCTAAGAAGGAAGTGTATAGCAATATACTCCTACCTCAAAAAATAAGAAAAATTTCAAATAAACAACCTAACCTTACACCTAAAGCAACTAAACAAAGAAGATCAAACAAAACCCAAAGATAGTAGAAGGAAAGAAATCATAGAGGTCAGAGCAGAAATAAATGAAATAGAAATGAAGACAATAATAGCAAAGATCAATAAAACTAAAAGCTGGTTCTCTGAGAAGATAAACAAAATTGATAAACCTTTAGCAGACTCAACAAGAAAAAAGAGAGAGGACTCAAATCAATAAAATTAGAAATGAAAAAGAAGTTACAACTGACATCACAGAAATACAAAGGATCATAAGAGACTACTACAAGCAACCATATGCCAATAAAATGGACAACCTGTAAGAAATGGACAAATTCTTAGAAAAGTACAAACTTCCAAGGCTGAAACAGGAAGAAATAGAAAATACGAACTGACCAATCAGAAGTAATGAAATTGAAACTGTGATTAAAATCTTCCAGTGAATAAAAGTCCAGGACCAGATGGCTTCCCAGGTGAATTCTATCAAACATTTAGAGAAGAGCTAACACCTATCCTTCTCAAACTCTTCCAAAAATTTACAGAGGATGGAACATTCCCAAACTCATTCTACGAGGCCACCATCACCCTGATACCAAAACCAGACAAAGACACTACAAAAAAAGACAACAACAAGCCAGTATCACTGATGAACAAATCCTCAACAAAATACTAGCAAACAGAATCCAACAACACATTAAAAGGATCATACACCATGATCAAGTAGGATTTATCCCAGCGATGCAAGGATTCTTCAATATATGCATATCAATCAATCTGATACTCCATATTAACAAATTGAAGAATAAAAATATATGATCATCTCAATAGATAATCCAACACACATTTATGATAAAAACTCTCCAGAAAGTGTGCATAAAGGGAACCTAGCTCAACATAATAAAGGCCATATATGACAAACCCACAGCAAACATTATTCTCAATGGTGAAAAACTGAAAGTATTTCCTCTAAGATCAGGAACAAGACAAGGGTGTCCACTCTCGCCATTATTATTCAACATAGTTTTGGAAGTCCTAGCCACAGCAATCAGGAAAGAAAAAGAAATAAAAGGAATCCAAATTGGAAAAGAAGAAGTACAACTGTCACTGTTTGCAGATGACATGATACTATACACAGAAAATCCTAAAGATACCACCAGAAAAGTACTAGAGCTAATCAATGAATTTAGTAAAGTCGCAGGATACAAAATTAATACACATAAATTTCTTACATTCTTATACACTAACAGCAAAAGATCAGAAAGAGAAATTAAGGAAACAATCCTATTTACCACTGCACCAAAAAGAATAAAATACCTAGGAATAAACCTAGCTAAGGAAGCAAAAACCTGTATGCAGAAAACTACAAGAAACTGATGAAAGAATTCAAAGGCAACACAAACAGATGGAGAGCTATACCATGTTCTTGAATTAGAAGAATCAATATTGTGAAAATGACTATACTTCCCAAAGCAATCTCAAAATTCAATGCAATCCTTACCAAATTACCCATGGCATTTTTCACAGAACTAGAACAGAAAATTTTAAGATTTGTATGGAAACACAAAAGGCCCTAAATAGTCAAAGCAATCTTGAGAAAGAAAAACGGAGCTGGAGGAATCAGGCTCCCTGACTTTAGACTATACTACAAAGCTACAGTAATCAAGACAGTATGGTACTGGCACAAAAACAGAAGATCAATGGAACAGGATAGAAAGCCCAGAGATAAACCCATGCACCTATGGTCACCTAAGGTATGACAAATGAGGCAAGAACAGAGAAAAGACAGCCTCTTCAATAAGTGATGATGGGAAAACTGGACAGCTACATGTACAAGAATGAAATAGAACACTCCCTAACACCACACACAAAAATAAACTCAAAATGGATTAAAGACCTAAATGTAAGGCCAGACACTATAAAACTCTTAGAGGAAAATGTAGACAGAACATTCTTTGACATAAATTGCAGCAAGATCTTCTTTGAAACACCTCCTAGATTAATGACAATAAAAAATGAAAATAAAAACAAAAATAAACAAATGGGACCTAATGAAACTTAAAAGCTTTTGTGCAGCAAAGGAAACCATGAACAAGACAAAAAGACAACCCTCAGAATGGGAGAAAGTATTTGCAAATGAAGCAACTGACAAAGGATTAATGTCTAACGTATACAAGCAGCACATAGAGCTCAATATCAAAAAAACAACCCAATCCAAAAATGGGCAGAAGACCTAAATAGACATTTCTCCAAAGAAGACATACAGATGGCCAAGAAGCACATGAAAAGATGCACAGCATCACTAATTATAAGAGAAATGCAATCAAAACTACAATGAGGTATCATCTCACACCGGTCAGAATGGCCAGCATCAAAAAATCTACAAACAGTAAATGCTGGAGAGGGTGTGGAGAAAGTGGAATCCTCCTGTGCTGTTGGTGGGAATGTAATACAGCCACTATGGTGAACATTATGGAGGTTCCTTAAAAAACTAAAAATGGAACTACCATACAATCCATCAATCCCACCACTGGGCATATACCCAGAGAAAACCATAATTCAAAAGGCACATGCACCCCAATGTTCACTGCAGCACTATCTATCATAGTCAGGACATGGAAGCAACCTAAATGCCCATCAACAGAGGAATGGATAAAGAAGATGTGGTACATATATAAAATAGAATATTACTCAGCCATAAAAAGGAATGAAATTGGGTCATTTGTAGAGATGTGGATAGATCTAGAGAGTATCATACAGAGTGAAGTCAGAAAGAGAAAAACAAATATCGTGTATTAGCACATATATGTGGAATCTAGAAAAATGGTATAGATGATCTTATTTGCAAAGCAGAAATAGAGATACAGAAGTAGAGAACAAATGTATGGATACTGAGGGGGAAAGGGTGGTGTGTGTGGGAGGAATGGGTAGATTGCGATTGATCATATACACGACTGACACCATGTATAAAACAGACAACAAATGAGAACGTAATGTATAGCACAGGGAACTCTACTTTATGCTCTGTGGTGACCTAAATGGGAAAGAAATCCAAAAAGAAGGGATACATGTATACGCATAGCTGATTCATTTTGCTGTATAGTAAAAACTAACACAACATTGTAAAGCAACTATACTCCAATAAAAATAAATTTGAAAAAAAAAAAAGGACAGTAGTTGCCAATCAGAGGGGTAGGGATTGGGCTAGGAGAGGAATGAATAGGTGGAACACAGGGGATTTTTAGAACAATGAAACAATTCTGTATGATACTAAAGTGGTAGATACATGTCACTGTATATATTTGTCAAAACCCATAGAATGTCCAACACCAAGAGTGAACCCTAATGTAAACTATGGACTTTGGGTTATAATGATGTGTCAGTGTTGGTCCATAGGTTGTAACAACTGAACCACTGTGGTGCAGGATGTTGACAGTGAGTGATGCTGTGCGTGTGTAGGGCAGGGGGTATATGGGAACTCTGTACTTTCTGCTTAATTTCATTATGAACCTAAAAGTGCTCTAAAAAATTAGTATATTTAAAAATAAATAATTCTGAGAAACAAGGGTAGAGATAAGGACATCTACTCTAAAATGTAGAATATATAAAAAATATTCATCCTACAAATAATACAAAATCCTCATGCTGAGTTATAAAGAAACTATATGAGTAACACCCTATTCATTTAAAAAATACAATTGAAAATAAAAAATAATGAATTTCCTATATAAGAAGAAGTTTTCTAGACCTAACAGAAGAATCACTGATTTGGAGTAATAGTTAATACAACAAAAACACGGTAACCAAATCATGTGTATAGGACATGGAATTTTGTTATACTATGACTGGGTCTATATTTATGTATCATTGACTGACCCTGTAGATTTCAACAATGAAACAATTGCATCAAACATAATAGTGGGTCAATTTCTGCAGGGTAGGAAGAATTTAGGCCAAAAAAATTTGTAGTAATTATTTCTAGGTTGAAAGAATGAATTTTGGGGGTAAAGAAATCCTCAAAGTTGCTGGAATGAAATAAGTGGTTTGCCTCTAAGCAACTAACCTTTTGTAAAATATCTGAATAATGGTTAATTACCTCTCAAAACTACTTTGAATACAGTAAGAAGCTGAATACGTCCTAGAATCCACCCTGGAAGCTAAGCAGGCACGGGACTAAACTGCTTATTTTGGAGACGGTGAAGAGTGAGTATGCAATGAGTGAGCCCATGATGGCAAAGACTGAGCTCCTGGAAGTCTGTTCGTGCCTGTCAATTTGGGCTACTTCAGGCACAAAATGACAGTCCTTAGGCATATGGCTCTCTCTTAGGCATATGGCTCTTACACAAATTCTGCATGCAAAAATCATCAGACTTTCAGCTAGAAAATGGTCTGTTCCTGCAAAACCGATCAGATATAACCCGGCTCAAGAGTCTCTGGACAAGTAAGAATGCCAAAGGACCCAGACATAAACGCCCTGGCACACACAACAACGGCAACGGCATAGTTCCATAACTTAGTGAGAAAGCAGGATATTGCTAGTGTAGAATGGTTGTAATGTAACTTTTAAAGGTAACAGATTATATTACTTCAAAATATTAATGTTTAAAAAAACTAAATATTTCAAAGTTTATTCTGGTTACACAAGAGAAATGTACAGCCCATGCAAAGTATAAAATTGTATTTGTGACAGTAAAGTGAGTTCAACCTTTATGGCTAATAAACAGAGACATTATATTTTCAGCACAAGGAATAAAATCACATTTGTGGTAATAAATGTCTTTTGACCAGAGTAGTTGCTTGTCATTCTTTTTCCACTCTTTTTAAACCTATTTATATGCTTTAAAATCTAAACTTAGGTGGCTAGGTTAACAGTTAAACTTTTTTTCAAGTAAAATGTTTTTACATGTAAGTTTTTAAAATATATATATTAAACTTTTCCACAGGATAAAAAATATCACTCTTACTTTAAAATTCAGTTAGCACCAAAGACCAGATCCTCCCATAGAATAATCTGTTTTAGAACTTTAGGTGGATAAAATGAGAAGGGGCCTTGTAAGATAAAAAAAATTCTTATGATCACTAAGCAGAAAATTTTTTTAATATATTTGTTTATTGAAAAATCATTTCCATGCAACTATTACATTCTTTTTAGAGTTAAAAATGTGTTCTACCTGCTATATGGCTTATGATCAGTTCATTAAAAAAGCTATCCATAAACCATAATATTTATGATTCAAGAGAACTTTCCTTGAAAATGACTTGAAATATTATAATATTTTTTCACCTAATTAAAAACGTTGAAGATTATTTTTCTATCTCTGCCTTGAATTTATTTAAAAATAAAACATTTTGAAAAATACTTTGTTCTGAAATAATATAGCACATCCAAGTAAAAGTTTCACTCCAGGAATATATTTTAAAGCCATGGCTTCTAATTTTGAAATACATGCTTTGAAATACACAAGAGGACCTATGTAGAAACGTTAAGAACAAAGATGACAAAGCGCTAATTAAAACACCTACATTTAAATAGACTGCATGTTTAGTCATGGAAAATAGTTTCAGAGGGCAAAAATGCATACTATTAACCAATATAAGAATGATTTTTCATTGGACAAAGATATACTATTTTCCTATGAAAAGGAGAGCGAAATTTTTAAATGTGCAAATATATTTTGGAAAGCATGAACCTGAATAAATTCTTATTTTGAGGTGGTAAAGAATAAAAAATCACATGTACCCTGTTTCGATAGGCAGCACCTTTCCAGTCTTTGCTCGTGAGAGTATCCATAGAGGAGGTATGCTTCTTGTAGTGCACTTTTATACCACTTCTTTTTATTTGTACATTTTCCTGGCTAAAGAAAGAGAGAAAAATAATATAGAGAGAATAATAATATAATAATAAAATGTTTAAGCATATAATTTTGTTTTAACATCGACTTGATTTAGCTGTTGAGCTGGAACTAAATCTAAGCATTGTACAATATATTCCTTAGATTTTGTTATCTAATTATTATTTTATTAGTATTTTAGAATATAGCAAAGTTGTAGAAATTTTGCATGTTAATAACCAAAAGGGTCAGAGTCTTAATTCACTAATTTTTATCTCATATTTAGAAAGTTACAAAAACTTAAGACCACCAGTGTAACAAAGTAGTGAATATTAATCTATTTTATCAGAATAATGTTGATTCCCTTTTAAGTAACATAGCAATGATAATCAAGTGATAAAAACTGAAAAGCCTAGTTTCTTATTGTAGTAAATAAAATTAATTCCATTCACATCTAATAAATGACTGTTTTCAGGCATAGTAAGCGCTCAATAAATGTTATTCTACTTGAATACGGTACTTTTTCCAAATGTTTATTTAGTTTTTTTCTTTTAGTTCTCTATTTTTATTTTTTAAACTTTTTGTTTTATATTGGAGTACAGTTGATTAACAATGTTGTGTTAGTTTCAGCTGTACAACAAAGTGATTCAGTTATACCTATACATGAATCTATTCTTTTTCAAATTCTTTTCCCAATTAGGTTGTTACAGAATATTGAGCAGAGTTCCCTGTGCTATACAGTTGGTCCCTGTTGGTTATCCACTTTAAATATAGCAGTGTGTACATGTCAATTCCAAACTCCCTAACTATCCCTCCCCCCAGCCTTCCCCCCGGTAACCATAAGTTCGTTCCCTAAGTCTGTGAATTTGTTTCTGTTTTGTAAATAAGATCATTTTTATCATTTTTTTAAAAATATATAATTTGAAAAGAAAAACAGAGTCAAAGAATCTCTAGGTTAAAAATGACTATAAAAATTATCTGGCCCAGTAATTTTGCCAATGTTATTTTAGAGCTTGCCCCAAAAAGGTTTTTATAATGTTTATAAATGTTACGATTTATAAAATACATGCCACCATTTTCTTTTTGAAAACTTCACCATCAAAAAGAATACAGGTGTTACACTGCATGTGGTGGTCCTGGACACCAATTTATTTGGTATAAAAGCAATGAAGAAAACGTATCAAACAAAAACCTAGTTTTGTATACAGAATATTTAAATTTCATTCATTAAGTTATTTCTTAGGAAAAAGAAAACATAGGCGGATACAATTCAATGAACATTAGAAAATTTAAACTAATTTAAGAATATCTAAGTTAACATTTACAGATTTAAGACATTTCTGCAACTCAAATGTTGTAATGATGCTAAGAATTAATGGGTAGTGAAAAATCACCTGTAAGCTGTTATAGCACTAAACAACTGAAGTTAAGGAAATTTCTTGAGGAAAACCAATGTGATACATTGCTAATATAAACTGGCAAGTTTGGGGAACTAAAAAGCATTTTTTAAACCTGTGTCTCTGAATCTTTAAGAATTTATCAGTAAGTATGTGCCACCTAGTGGTAGTAATACAATTAAACATCTTCTAAAGAACTCAAAAAGTTAAAGACTCTTACTTTATAAAGAATTCTGAATTCCAGAATAAGGCTCAGCTATGCATTGTATTTTTTCCAACTAGTTTGTTCTTTAATTGAAGTGATTCTAAAAGTGTAGAATGTGACTCCCTATCCATCCCTAGTACTGAGTGTTTCTCCCAAAGACACCCAATATTACCAGTTTTTTTCACAGTCTTCCAGAGACATCGTATGTACCTACAGGCATTTACATCATTTAAATATCTGCTTTTACAGACTGCTATGAATTTCTATATACTTTGAGTTTTTCTATTTGTCTTTCAGATTGCTTCATTTATGGATTTATTCAACATATTCTAGACCCTTGGGATCAATCACTGCAGAAAACAGACAAAGCTTACATTCTAACCAGTGAAACAGACAATCCACAATAAGCATAACAAATAAGTTAAGGCTACAGTTTAAGAGGTTATAAATACTATGTAATAAAGAAAAGATGAGGCAATAAAGTGGTCAGGGTAACTGTCACTGAAAAAGTGACAACTGAGCGAAGACCTAAAGGAGGTCAAGGAGTTAGCCCTGTAGATGTCCAAGGAAAGAGCACTGCAGGCAGAGAAAAAAGGCTTTAAGATAGGAGAATACAAGTTTATTCAAGAGGTATCAAAGAAGGGAAGGTGGTTGTGGGTGAATGAGGAAGCGAGTGAGTAATAGGGAATGATGTCTAATAAATTAACAGGGGCCAGGTCATGGAGGTCCTTGCAGGCCATTGTAGGGATTTGGGCTTTTACTCTGAGTTAAACAGGAGCCATTACAGAGTTCTGAGCAGAAGAATAACATTTGACTTGATTTAACATTTTACAACAATCACTCTGCTTGCTTTGATGAGAACAGATTATACAAAGGCAAGTGTAGATGTGGATGACTGGCTACTGCAATCATCCAGGCAAGAAATAATGGTGGTATAGATCAGGTCATAGCAGCCACTGTGGTGAAAAGTGGTAGGATTCTGGATATACTCTGAAGGTAGAGCAAAAATAATTTCTTGACCAACTGAAGATTGGTTAAGAGAGAAAGAAAGGATGACTCTCAGGCTTTGGGACTGAGCGAGAGGAGGATGTGATTTGCCATCCACTGAGATGGGGAAGGCTGTCAAGGAAGTGAAATGGGTGGTGGTGGTGGAGATCAAGAGTTCAGACATGCTGAGTACGCATTATGACACCCAAGCGAAGGTACCAAGTAGCAGTTTGGTAAGGGAATTCAGGAGAGAGAACTGAACTGCAGATAAAATGTAGGAAACATAGACACACACACACACACACACACACACACGCACACCATATTTAAAGGCAAGAAATTAGATGAGAAAACCAAGGGAATGAGGATATAGATGTATGTATATCCAAATACGTAGTATGGCATGTACCATTATTTATTTTACAAACACCCTTGTGATGGATTTAAGTTTTTTCAAATATTTTGCAATATGAAACAATGCTGCAATAAAAAATTTTTTGTCTGTATGTCTCTTTACCCATGTGAAAGTGTATTGAAGCATAAATTCCTCAGATGTTGAATAACAGGTTTATACATATTTTAAATTTTGGAAGCTTTTGTGAAATCACTCTTGAGTGAGGTGGTCAAAATTTACCATGCCATGAACAAATGCTTCCTCACACTCTGGAGAACACTTCCATTACCAAACTTAGATCTCTGCCAATAGTTTTAAGGAAAAGATTGGTATTTCCTTTTTATTATCATTTTCATTTTTTGAATTCTGTAATATGAGCAATTTTTCATATTTTTTCCAGCTTTACTGAGATATAATTGACAAATAACTGTGTAAACTTAAGGAGTACTACACAATGACTTGATACACATACACATTGGGAAATGATTACCATATAGGGTTAGTTAACATATCCATTAGCTCACATTAAAACCTTTATTTGTGTGTGTAGTGAGAACATTTAAGATCTACTCTCTTAGCAACTTTCACGTATATAACACAGTAATTAATGTTAACTATAGTCACCATGCTATATATTAGATTCCCTAGAACTTATTCATCAATCTTTCATATTTTAAAAAGTCATTTATATTTTCTTTTCTATGGAATGACTGTTCAAATCCTGTGTTAATATTTATATTGGTTGTTTTCTCATTGATTTGTAAGAGATTTTTGTATATTAAAAAATTGCCCTTTGCTATATGTATTGAGAACATCTTCTCCTGTTAAGTTTATCTTTTAGTATGTTTGTATTTTCTTTTCTGTTCATTTAAATTTTTCATCCTTCTAGAACTAATTTGGATGTGAGGTATAGCTTCTGCTTTATTTTTTCCTAAGTAGCTAGCCAGTTGTACATACATAATTTATTAAACAATACAACTTTTCTTTAATTATTTGAATATAACCTTATCACTAACTATTTTCAAGTACTTTTGGACTGTATATTGTTCTATTAATCTATCAAATAACTGTTAATATCAAACTGCTTTAACTACTAGAGTATTACTATAATTTTATATTTTATAGGTCTAACTCCCTCTTCTATGTTTTATTTTCTTACAAATGTTAGAATTTGACCCTTGAACAACACAGGCTTGAACTCTGCAGCTCCTTTTATATGTGGAGTTTTTCACTAAATAGGTACTGCTGTACTACACAATCCACGGTTGGTTAAATCTGTGGGTGCAGAACAGGTGAACTTTGATGGCCACTGTTAAATTACTGCAAAGTTACAGGTGGATTTTCAACTGCAAAGGGGGTTGGAGTCCCTAACCCCCAGGTTGTTCATGGGGTCAACTGTAGGGGGGTTTTTAAGTCCTTTTTAATGGATGTGGTACATATATACAATAGAATATTACTCAGCCATTAAAAAGAATGACATAATGCCGTTCGCAGCAACATGGATGCACCTAGAGATTATCATATTAAGTGAAGTAAGTCAGACAGAGAAAGACAAATATCATATGATATTGCTTATATGCGGAAACTTAAAAAATGATACAAACGAATTTATTTACAAAACAGAAACAGACTCACAGACTCAGAGAACAAACTTATGGCTACCGGTTGGGGAAAGCGGGGGATGACAGATTGGGAGTTTGGGATTGACATGTGTACACTGCTATATATAAAATAACCAACAAGGACCTACTGTATAGCACAGAGAACTCTGCTCAATACTCTGTAATAACTTAAATAGGAAAAGAATTTGAAAAAGAATAGATACATGTATATGTATAACTGAATCACTCTGCTGTACACCTGAAACAACACAACATTAATCAACTATACTCCAATATAAAATAAAATTAAAAAAATAAAAATAAATAAAAATTGAGATTGCATTAAAATTAATTTAGGGAGAATGGACATCCTTCCATATTAAATCTTCCAAACCAAGAAGAGGATTATATTTTTCCATTTCCTTAAGTTTTATTTTCTGTCTTTTGGTAGCATTTTAAAGTTTTATTCATATAGATCTTGTATGTGGTGCTCCTTAAACTTACTCCAGTACATTATATATGCTTTGTTGCTATTATAAATGCTATTTATCCCTTCATATTTTCACATTTGTTACTGCTTTAGAGTAATTTTACAACTGCCACATAACTGAATCTCCCTATTGTTTGTAACAGTTCTTCTGTTGTTTATAATAGTTTTATTTATAATAGTTTTTCCATTTGAGTTCTACAGGTTTTCCAGGTAAACAATAGTAACAAAACAAAACAGAGACAAGCTTTTAAATGTCTTAAGAAGGAAATCTTCAAGGCAGCTCTGTAACAGATTTCCAAGGAGCTAAAAGCTT
The DNA here is from genome assembly GCF_949987515.2 of Delphinus delphis. Classification (NCBI taxonomy): domain Eukaryota; kingdom Metazoa; phylum Chordata; class Mammalia; order Artiodactyla; family Delphinidae; genus Delphinus; species Delphinus delphis. The sequence goes on along the minus strand of NC_082692.2, from coordinate 48,424,644 downwards.
ATGAAGTCAAGGATTCAGATCAATGACTTCAGATGAGACTACAGGAAGGGCTGGGCATTCTTCAAATTCCAGTAAATTCTTTGATCCCAAGAGAGAATATCAGGGACTTCACTGGTGGTCCAGTGGTTAAGAATCCATCTTGCAATGCAGGTGACGCTGTTCTATCCCTGGTCAGGGAACTAAGATCCCACAGGCTGCAGAGCAACTAAGCCTGCGTGCGGCAACTACAGAGCCCACGTGCTCTGGCGCCTGCATGCCACAACTAGAGAGCCCACGTGCTCTGGACCCTGCGCGCCACAACTAGAGAGCCTGCGTGCCCCAAGTAATGAGCCCGTGCACTCTGGAGCCCGCGTTCACGACTACAGAGAACCCCACGCACCACAACTAGAAAGGAGCCCCTGCTCTGCAATGAAGAGCCTGCGTGCTGCAAAGATCCCGCATGCCGCAACTAAGACCTGACACAGCCAAAAAAATAATAAAATAAACAAATTTTTTTTAAAAAAGAGGGAATATCATATCTTTCATTATGTTTATATTGCTTTGGCAACTGGAGTTTTCTCAATCAGTTTTATTAAATTTAGGGTGGAGGGGGAAAATAATCATCATAGAAAGAGAAGGAAGACATATAGTCTAAAAATTTGTGTGAATTTATGAGCATAAATAAGATAATTCTTGATAGATGTGTTCTTGATAGATGAATAAGCATGTAAATATTTGGAGTAAGGACGAGGTTTGAGACTAAACAGATGGTTAGGCAGGGAAAGATAGTACCCTATGTCTGAGAAAATTCCTAGCTGTATCCAAAATTGAAGTTTGTAAACTACTTTCCTACGTGATCTTGTTCCAATCAAGCATCACTGGCTGACTGAGAGCCTCAGTACCATTTTCATATTTCTTAGGGTCTGAGGAGGAGGCTGAATGTCCCTTCTCAGTAACTTCCAACTCACTGAGCATGTTGTGTGTTATCACCATATACTAATACGAAGTGGCACATTCAAAGAGAAGAATACCTATGTATTTGTCCACCCAGTAAGGCCAGTAAAAAGAAATCTGCAATCTGGCAGAAATTCATATCATCTGTTGCTTTCTATTTTAAGATTGCTTCTCCACATAAAAATTAATCAAGATATAATCATCTGGAGCTGTAGCAGGATAAGTTTCACTTCTCAAACTCAAATGTGTGAGCAATGTCACATTACCTTCTTTTCGCTAAATAAAATTGAATGTGACAGCCGTTGTCCAACAAGGATACGAATTTTGATCTTGCTCATTTTTGGGCCACCCCTTACTTTCTCTAGGTTCCTGTAAATTGGAAGGGAATACATGGTGCCCGAACAGCGAGGACAGATCATTACTCCTCAACGCATAAGGCTTTCACGAGTAACATCTTTGTTCAAGTCCCTTGAAGTCAGGTAATCGAACAGCTTCCTTGCCATGCCTGGTCCAAAGGATCCTTTCCAAGGCTGGGAACCTTGCCAGCGTGGCTTCAACCTCCTGGTGCACCTCGTGCTCTTCTTCTCCAAAGTGTTCCACTCCCCAGGGCACCGGCAGACCTCTGTCCTCTTCCATGTCTGAGGGAATCTCTTCCTTGCCTAGCTGCTCCTGCCTGCCCTGTTCCCATTACTGCCCACCCTCAGGGAACTCAGGTCAAGACAGGTAAGCTCTGCTTTAGATCCCAACAGAAAATGCCCCTGAGACATGAGAACATGAGGGGCCTGACCACTTTTTGGAATAAGTGAAAGGGAAAAATATAATCAAAACAAGAATTATTATCAACCAACCACTGGTATCTGGCTGGCTGTGGGGAAGGATTTCCTAGCGCACGGACTCTGCAGGTGGAATCTTTCTTCCCCACCCCTGCTCCTTCACTCTACCTGCCTATGTCTCTCCCTTCATTTCTCCCCATGGCACTCGTCAACAACTAAAAAAAAATTTACTTGTTGACTATGTGTCTCATCCCACTAATTTAAGTCTCGTGACAGCATTTAAATTTTGTCTGTTTTGATCACTTCAGAGCCTAGAATTGGTAGAAATAATAGGAGCTCAGTAAATATTTTGGGTATTATAAATAGACATTTTTTATTCAGGGTGGCATGGGGAAAGCCCAGACAGGAAATTGGGGATGAAACTAAAAGGCGGGGCTACAATCCTGAATTATGTTATTATCCCTAGAAAGGTAAAAGAAAAATGTATAAGCATAATGACTATCTAGCATTATAATATGGTGATATTACTACTAAGATGATATTAAACTTCATTTTTTATAAGGATGCAGATCTTTAAAGTACTTCATGAGCCACTGATTTATCCTATGATATTAGTGGCATTTTTTTTCTTGAAAAAAAAAGTGGGCCTAATTTCAAGTACTTTGAATGTTATGTAAAAAATAGTATTTAATTTTAAAATTAAATTCAATCAAATGCTTAATATAACCTATTTGGGGGGACAGTAAAGCCTCACTAAAATCCTGTAGGTACAATATAGCATTTACTATCCAAAATTATCAATTCAAATTTTGATTATATAGACATAAAAGTTAGCTGCAAATAAAAGTATTTACAATTTAGAAAATTTATCTTCAGACATAATGTTGAGCATCTATTAAAAATCTGGAAAACTGGAATCATAAGTACCTAGATTGCTTTATTGGGCTTCATAAATTCATTGAAATGGCTTCAAATATTGACAATTACTTTAAGTTATTTCATTACTTTAAGTTATAATATGCCTTTAGAAACATGGGGAGATTTCATAACCTAAAGAAATACAAAATAATTTTCCTTCATAATACATCTCTGCTAAATGTTTGAGGATCATCACCACCACCTATTATAAAGTCCTCTGCCTGGGGATTCATGTTGACTGCTGCTATTTATACATTCAAGCTTCCAGTGCACCTCGCTGGCTCTATGATGCGCCCTTCTAAATATTTACTATCGGGCCAAAGCTATCGTTTTCACTTAAAGCAATCCAACAGAAAGTTAATCACAAGGCTATCTTATCTTCCTTAAATTGGATTTCTCCAACAGCAACCAGTAATCTCGACAGTAAGAACATTCCCATTCCTTTGATGCCAACTAGAAGATAGTCACAGCCATCCCTGTGAACCACACATGCCTGGGCTTCCTAACACCTGTCTCCCTTCTCACCTGCCGTCTTTCACATAGGTTCTGGATTATTTAGACAGCTCATTCAAATTATTGAACACTTGAAGCAATAATGCTTTCAAAATCATAAATAGGAATTTGCTTACTCTAACTCAGCAGGATTTTAAGATAAAAATAACTTAGGTCCCCCACTTCCTATACCACTAGAAAGTGTGAACCAGTTAAGCTGACACCCTCCAATCCCCCAAAAATGTTCTAGCTCTGTTTAGTCTGATCCTTTACATCAATTTGAAAGATAATACCAATGCAATGAGTACTAGGAGAGAAATTAGGCAGAAAAGAAAGAATAAGAAAATGTGAGAGTCAAATCTTTACAGTGTGATTCCATTACTTGGCTTGAAACACTGGGAATTACCAATGCCAGGGCCTGAGCATACCCTGAACCTTGATGTGGGGAAGTGGAAGGAAGCCAAGCAGTTTTAGGTAAAACAGCCCCAATGGACAAATCAGAAAAATCACAGGCTACTAGATAAGCTCCTTATTAACCTAGACCTTAACATATGTTTTCTAAGTATTTTGAATATCTAAGTTCTTTTCCTACCAAGATGGATAAACAACCACTGCATGTTGATTTTAAAGAAGACCCAGTCTAACATTTTAGGCTGGTCTGTTATCTCGACTGACATCATTTAGAAAACAATTTTTTTTTTGCAGTACGCGGGCCTCTCACTGTTGTAGCCTCTCCCGTTGCGGAGCACAGGCTCCGGACGCACAGGCCCAGCGGCCATGGCTCACAGGCCTAGCCGCTCCGTGGCATGTGGGATCTTCCAGGACTGGGGCACGAACCCGCGTCCTCTGCATCGGCAGGCGGATACTCAACCACCGCACCACCAGGGAAGCCCCTAGAAAACAATTTTTATACAACCAATACATTTGTCATTTAGTGTGTGGACCTGAAACCAGATTTTGAGAGAAGGAGAGAAAGAAAGAGGGCTCCAGATATCACAGCAGGGAGACAATGAGTCACCACCAAAGAGAGACACTAATTAAAGGGACAGGGGAATCTAACATCACAATTTTGCTAAAGATTTGCGTGGCTTCTTTAGCACCACAAACTCATAAATATGTTAATAAATTTCACAAAGTAAACATAATAAAATAATGTATGTTTCATATATCTCTTTTTTAGCTAATTCTAGTAAACCAGAAAATAGGTATTATGGTGAGAAAATCCGCTATACAGTGGTTCTTGAGCTTCACTGAGGAACTGTAGAGATTCTCAGCACGCTCCCCAGTATGCAGGTTCAGGAATATATATTTTTAAAGAGCTCTATGGGAGAATGTGATGATGAGCCAGTTTGGGAACCAAAAACAGAGTAAAACAAAACAAACCCTGGCATCAGGATACTAACGTTAATAATAACCAATTATTTCTAAGAGAATTACAAGGGAATGAAATAATAAATACTAGCTTTTAATGACAGCCACGAAGAGGCCCAAAATCTATGGGTGGGAATCAATGCACTAAACGTGAAGAGAGCTTTCACATCTTTGTCCAACTTTGAAAAGCCCTGGTTAAAGGTTAAGTTAATTAATCAAGCTGGCTGAATTAACAACAGGAGACCAATAAGAAGGGCTTTGTGATTTTCCAGTTTATAGATGAGAGCTTATTATGAATTTGGTATGCTTATGAAGATTAGAAACAGATGGTCCAATGTAAGCCTCAAACAGGCTGACATATAATGTAAAAGCCTGGGGCTTGCACTCAGAAGAGCTGGGCTTCAGTCCCAGTTCTGCTGCTATGTGACCTCAGGCAAGTCACTTAACCTGAGCCCTAACTTTCTTAACAATAAATGAAGATCACATGAGATAGCATATGTAAGAGGTACTTTATAAAATGTAAAGCATTTTCAAATGTTGGTTATCAATGTCATAAATGATCAGAATATAAACATTTATCATTTAGTCTCTGCCGTCCAAGAAAATGAGACAGAAACTCTACCTATAATAGGGAGGAGTTGACTGAGTGTGTACTTTATGTCCAAAGGAATTCTACTATTAAGGAGTCCATTGTTATTTTTATTTACTAATTTATCCAATGCTTATATAGTACTAAGTGTCAGGCACAGTCTGAAACACTTTACAACTTTTTTTACTTCCCAACAAGCTTACAAGGTAGGTACTATTATTATCCTCATTTTACACATAAAGAAACTGAGGCACTGAGTTTAGACATTGCCCAAGTTCATACAGCCAGTAAGTGATAGAGCTGGGATTCATACACAGGCAACCTGGCTCCAGAATTCACAGGCTCAATGACTATAAAATGATATTTCACAAAAAGGCATTCTGTTGCAAAAATCTCCAAGATGGTGTTATGAAGAGATTGTAGGTCATTATCATAAGAAATAAATTGTGTTGAAAATGATCGGAAACTACCATCTGGCATTTTCTGTATCAGGTCATAGTTACATTGCTTAGGAAAATTTTTTCTAGGATTATTAATTAGCCGTTAAAAACTTAAATCACCACTGGATATACGGTTAAAATGGTAAATTTTATGTTACATATATTTTAGCACAATTAAAAAAATAAAAAACCTTCATTTTATTTATTGTGTACAGTTTAAAGTATTTTACATATTTTGATTTCAAGCTGTAGAATTTTTATTTTGCAAAACTCAATATATCATTAAGTCTGCAACAAGAAATTATTTCATTGTTCTGTAAAAGTATTAGTAATATATTGATGAAATAAAGCACAGGAAGCAAGTGAGCACTGGGTCAATAGATAATTTTTAAGGCCCGTGCTTATCTCCAGGGCTGCTGTCTCCCACAGCTCTGGCCAGGCTGCCTGCTCCACCTGCGGATGTTAAATAGAAGTGGGAGATGGGTTTAAATCAGCCATGTGCTCATTTGCTCTGAGCCTTAAAAAAGTCAGGATTGGCTTAAAGGATTTTAAGTAACAGTATGAACGGATATCAAGACCTGAGCCTAAATGAGAGTTAACATACTTGGCTGCTATTTTCTACTCCACATTTGCTTGTTTATTAGGGAATATGTGTTTACGGGAAAACAAATGTCGTATTTATTACAGACAGATGCTCGGATTCTGTTTAAAAATAGAATCATACAAGCAGGTGGGAGAGCCAGGAGAAGAGGATGGTTAAATATATGACGTAATCAGTTCATATCCTGTGAGCTGAACAAAATGGTGAGGAAGTGGTAATTCTGGAATTTATTTTCAAAGTCAGTTCAATCTGCATTGTTTAGGGTTTTGCCTGAATCACAGACTGTTCCTGGTAATTGGTTAGAAGAAATTTTTTTTTTAAAGTGGAGAAATTAATGAAAAGAACAGTTAATATATCAATTGTACACTTTCAGTTATATGGCTCTGAGTTTTGGACTTCATCGTTCCCTAATGGAAGAATGTACCAAAAAGTTACTCTGCAACTGTTTACTAATTTAAGAACCTCAACATAGAAGACTCATTATATAAGGAAGCCTTACTCATAAGGGATATGACCCTGAAGGCAATTTAGTGAGCCTTGTATTTTGGCTTAAATGATCTGACTCTGGTTTCTTTAACAGAAAATAAGCACTTCTAGAAAGTTGAGAAGGCTATATAAGGCTAAATGTTTCTAGGAAAGATTATTGTTGTTCCACTGAGGAGTCAATATGAGAAATCTAGCTGACTTAATACATTTTTCATGCATTTGATGATGGGAAAGGTAGCCACCCGTTCCTTCCTTTATCAACTGAGTAAAGTTGGTCATATTATTTGGATTTGGACTTTTAACTTCAATACAAGTTCAGATATCTAAATTCATAAGAGATTAAGTCGAGAGATGACAGAGGTAAATTCAAGAATTTATTTGGAGCAGCAAAGTCAGCATATATAAATCGAAATCGTAAGTAAATCGAAAAGACAGAGGAGAGATATGGAAAAAAACTGGTTTTATTCAGTTGCAAAGAACTTGAAAGATAATATTTCCTAGTCTCTTCCAAATTCCATCAAAGAAATTTAAAGTATCTTGAGGCATTGCTGATATTAGGGACTATTCATTCACCAAGTAGTCAGATTAAGAAGGCTCTAACCTATCTCCTACTTTCAAAAGGTCTTAGAACTTCTGCTTACACTAAACTAGAAAAGCACAGCAGCAATGGCCACTCAATTTCTGGGAGCAATGTATTGGCTGATTAAAAAAACACTAAAATCATGTCATTTTTCACATATAATCTTAGTCAAAAGAAAATATATTATTATCCACCTGATTGTTATTTTTTTTTTTTTGTACTCTCTCCTGTAGATGTGGGTTTCTAGGAAGAGGAAATAAGTAATGTAACTATATATTTCTCCTGTACTTCCAATGACAGTATGAACTATTACTATTATTATTAAGAGCCTACTATATGACAAGCACTGTGCTAAGTGCTTTACATGTATAATCTCAGTTAAACCTGTAACAACTCTATGAGGCATATACTATCATAACCTCCATTTTAAGATGAGGTGTGTGGGATTTGTAACAGGTAAGTGACTTCCCTCAGGTCAAATGTCTAGTAAGTAGTACAGCCAACCTTCAAACCCAAAAAACCTGGCTCTAAAGCCTACCTTTTTAAATCACTATGACAACTTCACTCTTTTCCTAATACATTACTACAAGTTTTCTTGGCAGATTATCCACAAATAGTTCACAGTTATAAAAACATGTTCTAATTCCCTTAAACTTTCTCCAGGCCAAAACTAAAGGATGCTTAGAAAACAAGCAAACAAAAAAATCTTAATCCAATAATACCAAAATTATAGCAAATTTTATACCAAATATGGAATTGGTATGATAAAAATTTGCTGAGAGGTTGGTAGCTATACAGATTATTTGCCAGCAGGAACATGGTACAAAAACACACATATATACATATGTACATTTTTTTTTTTGGCAAATGTGATTTTCCACTGAGAGCTGGCTCAATAGATTTGTATCCAGTTTCACTTCATTACTCTAAGAGTGAAATGTTGCCTGATAATCTAGTTATAAGCTAATTTGCTAATCCTTATTATAGACTACATTCTTAGAATTTGGATCCTAATAAATCTTAGAAGAAAAACACTTGCTCAGATAGATGTTAATCCAGACACACTTGTCAAACGACTACTGCAAATGTAATTTGAAAACATCAAGAATTCTGCTTGGTCACTAGTCCTCCTCCAAAGGGGAACATCAAGCAGTAAATAAAAAACAAGTCTACCAGAAACTGCCATCATTCAACATGTATATTAGAATTAAAAGGTGAAAATGTTCCTCATTTCAATGTGGAAAAACATTCAACAATAAATTAGACTATTGCTTATGTATACGTAAATTGGCAAGGTATAGGAGAGAAAAATTGGACCTCGGGGTTAGACATCCTGATTCTAATCATTGCCCCATCCCTTAGCAGCTGATTGACCTTGGGCTAGACATGAAGCCTGAATCACAGTCTCTTCCATATGTCAATAGTGGTGATGCCTATCTTCATGGGGTTGCTATGAGACTTTAAATATTATATTTATTATATTATATATACATATTATATATTATTGTGCTATATTATTATAAAAGGATCTACCCAATCCTTGGCCTGTAGCAGGGGGTTCAATTACATGATTGCTATTTATAGGCTTGTTTAGTTACTGGAGTCACTGCAGTGCATACTGACAATCAGAGCCCTTTGCTGGAGGATATTTACTGGACCAAATTTAGATTCAATGTATCATCAATGCTGGTAATTTCTATCATATGTTTATCATAATACAGAAAAGAAATCAACTTATTTGATAAATTACTACAGGTTGTGTTAGTTCTACTTACAGACTGGAAAAATTAAGAGTAATGTGATTTCAGTCGTTTGGCTGTATTCTGAAGAGTACTGAAGCTTCAGGAATGGTCCTGCTAAAGATACAGGTTACAAAGAACTGTAACATCCTCTATACTATCATTAGTGTATCTGTTAGGATAATCCTAGGGGCTTAAAGTGAGGCCTATATCTTCTTCATGTTGCAGATCTGTTATTTGTTGGCAGTGGAGGCTTTTGCTAAGAGTGATCAAGGGATCTGGGCTGAGAGAGTAGCAAACCAAAATTTCAATTATCAGTCACAGAGCCACAGAGAAAGAGAGAACTCTGGATGATGTTGCACTGGACACAATCATATGCTCAGATATTCATCACTCACTCACAACTCATTGGTCTCACCCCACCTCAAGAGTATCAAATGTGCATCTCTACTTTATAACAGGAAGGCAGTAACCTGCAACATTTTGGTGAACAGTATTAATGACCACCCCAATTAGGAAGCAGAATTCTAGGAATTGCAGAGCTCAAGTTTAGCAATACAGCACTGCTCCTTTTTCATATCCCTGGAAAACAGAGGCAGCTCCATAATACAACGGGTAAATACCCAAATGACATCTGGTACCCAAAGAAATACTTACACATCTCCAGGTATATCCTCCATACAGTAGTGAGCAGACTGTTAAAATACATAGACAAAAAAAATCCACTCACATCATGGACCAAAAGAAACCTAAATTTTACCACAGGAGCCTCCTAGCATCAGGGGTGAACTACTTACATTTTCTTGGCAGTATAAAGAACTAGAAAATTGTAGGCCAAGCGATCACTGGTTGGAGTACATAATTTATGTCCAATAAAAATTATAATGACTCTATATAACTTATAGATGATCAACTAAAACATGCTATACATATTACATTTAAATTATACATCAGCTTTATCAGCAATATCTATAAATTATGTACAATGTTCAATGACAAGATTGACTTTAAAGCTGTGTTCAGGGAAACTCTTACTTCTGGGTTAGACATGTGAACCTATGGCAGTCAGCATCATCTCCAGGCAAACCAGAGTGAAAGATTAACAAAGGAAATAGGAGAAAGGTGTCGTGAAACAGTGAGCCATGACCACAGTTACATTACTGCACTAGTAGAGATAAACCAACAAAAGTCTGATGCCTCAAGTTGAGAAAACTTAGTCAGTGGTTCTCTCTCTCTGGGATACAGATTCATTTGAGGGACTTAGAAATGCTGAGGCCTGGCCCTACTCCAAGAGCTTCTGATTTAATTGATCCAGTAGAGTACAGCCCAGGCATTGCTGTGTTTTGGTTGCTGTCGTTGCTTTACAAAGCCTTCTAATGCAAAGCCAGGCTTAAGAAATACTAAACTAAGTCATGTAGTCTATCAAGCAAAGAAATAAACTTGCAAATAATGGATTCTGCAGACATGTACCTACTAAATATAAAAGAAACAACATTTGTGCTAACTGGGGAAAGAACTGTAGTCCACGCATCAACTCTTAAATAGCTATCTAGCACATGTTCACATCTATTTTCTCTAAGTGTTTACCAGAGTGACATGTATTTTGAATATATACCATAAGAGAATCAAGGTTTCTTTAAAAGGGGAAGGGAATTTCAGCTATCTTTATACTACTGATTTTATAGTAAATGAAAAAATAAAATGTATGAGTAAACTAATATAAATTACAAATACAAAATCTAAATATTGCCTTCAACTTTTTTCTGAAGTATATCCCAATATATTGATGAGTAATTTTATTTACTGGGGAAAAGCTTATCATCTGTATATTCATATACATATTCATCCACAGTGACAGAGCTCTGTTGTGCTGTCAACAAGAAAATTAATAAGTCACTGGTCCCATAAACATATCAATTTTTCAGTGACTACTAAAAAAAATAAAAGAAAGAAGACAAACTAGACAAACATGAACTAAAAGAGAAGACTTAACATTTTCAGAATCTAAAACTAAAAAATATTTTATTTTTTCATAAATGCATATAATGTCTTTCTAGAAGAGCTTATTTCTCTCTCACAGTAAAACACACACTGCAAAATATAGTCCACAGTCAGTGAAAACTCTGAAATATTATTTAATCATTTGTTAAACTAAGCTTACACAAATTAGGAGAAAGTAATGTTGAAATAATATATATGAAGTAAGATATAGTCAGCTTAAACAGTGAGAGCTGTATATGCCTATCATTCTGTGTCTACTTTTAGAAAAGGAGCTCAGACAACAGGTGCAATGTGCAACCATTCTCCATCTCTTCTACAAAAATCTTTAAGAAGGTCTACATTGTCTAATACACATTATTTATTTTTGTGTAAGTGATATTTTTATGGGGGCAGGGGTGTGAATTTAATATCTGGATCAACCTGGCACAGTGTAGAGACAGTATTTGAGGAAGTAGGAGCTCCAGTGCAGAGAGGACCATAACAGATTAAATTCCTGGGATGCCTAGGCAATTGAACTGCATGTTGGAGTCAATACTATCTCCATCTCCAGGGGATATAGTTTGATATTATTCATTTTCAAACAATTTCTCATAGGTACCATTTTTCTATCTTGGTTGTCAGTTGACCTCTTCGCTTTCTGTTTCTTGACTTCTCATTGGGGCAATCAGTCTTTAATCATCTGTGAGTTTCCTTCTTGGCAAGCGGAGATTCTTAGATAGCCAGGAGTAGGGAATTGGAGCATAGCAGGGCAGCTGGGCATGTGCCAGCTGAATCTGAGGTAAAGGGGAACTAAAATTTCAGCCTTGAATGAAGAGACCCACAGAAGGCGGCATCCCTATTATATTAGCTCCAAGAGAGGAAGTGAAGAAAAAGATACAAACAAGAAGAGAGTAAGAGACACGAGCCTGTAGGTAGACACCATGAATGACAGTAGAGGAGAGAGCCTGTCCCAGAGCCTGTGGTCACCCAGTGAGTTATCCACCCAGAGCACCCAGCCAGCTGGGGGAGTAGGGGACAGAAGAGGTGGAACAAATGCTTTATTTTTCTCTGTTTTCATTCTTGCTTTAGGAGCCTATTTAATTTAAGCAGCCCTGAATTCATGGTCTTTGCTTGTTTCAATGCTTTCAGAAGGTTAAAACCTTATGGCTCCTGATTCTTGAGTTTAGTTTTGTTTTGCATCAGATTTTTTCCTTGTCCCAGGGATTAATGGTATGCTCAGTGGAATGAGACTATTCAAATTTATCCTGACAGAACTCAAATCCTGAGAGTAACATTACTTCAGACAAAAATACACTTTGATTTTTTATGTATGTTTAAATACAATTTCTTAAGAATGCCCTGCTCTTTATCACACTGTCAAATATTTAAGATTCTAATTTCTGCCTCATGAGAAGCTAGGTTTCCCTATCTTTTAGAAAAGGGGAGGGGCACATAAGGAAGAACACTCCTTCCTATCTTCTGTGGTTGCCATCAGAAGTGCCCAGGGACACATCTGAAATGTCCGAGCAGAGAAGGTGCCTCATACTAAAATGACTGGCTCACAACTACCATGAAATGAATGTATGTGATGTTATTCCATACTTAAATATTTCTACTGAAACAGCCTTCCCTTCCAGCTGCTTTCAAGCTGAATGGAACAAAGGTACTGTTTATGCCAGAGAAAAAGTAGAAGTCCATCTGCAAGTACCTCAGATTTCCACAGATTTCCTTATACTGTGGATTAAATGGCATGCCTTAAATGTACATACATGTATATGTATATTTGAATATATATATACTTCTCACTCTAAAATAGGAACCATCCAAATTGAGTCAAAGGCATTCACATTTCTGACATCTACTTTTTAATCAGATTTCTAATGAAAGCATGGTTTGCAGATGAAAAGTTTCAATATTAGAATACAGATACGGATAACTGAATTAATTTATAACAATTAAACCAAACCCATGAGAACAGGTCCAATTCACTTACTCTCATCAACTTGAGAATTGAGTCTATTCATTAATTGTAGTATGTGATTTAAAGTTTAAAAAGAATCAAAAAATACTGAAGGAGTTAGTATAATGAAATACTGTTTGAAATTTGAAAAATCTGGTTGCATTCCATAATTAATCTTCCCTGTGAGATAGGGCTATAACTTAGAATCTTCTCAAGAGAATTAAAAAATTACCGAATGATGGAATCGTAAATCTGTTTCAAAAGGCAATTATGGAGAGTCCTCAGTTGATTTACAATTGCCATTACAGAAATAAAATTTAAAACTACCTCGTGGCTATTTTTATATCCATACTTCCTCTGAAAAAGCTGCTTTAAAAATACAAATATTTGAGTTTAAACAAATAGTACATACTATTTTGTTTATATAAATATAAAAGTAAAAAATTATATCTCTTTTAGGATCTGAGACAAAATGACCATAATTAAAAACAAGTGCAAGAGGAACAAAGTTTTGATGTTACTGTACCTACCTTTAATGTGATACTATAATGTCCAACAAACGCTGCATCTATCCATGATCTTGAATGGGGATCACCCAGGAATTCTACGTGATACTGTTCAACATCTCCATCGAGGTCATAGGTCACATATTTCCCTTTAAAAGGATCAGGGCAAAGTATCCCTGGCCAACTTTCAAAAGAAAATATTTTTATTATTTTGATGCTTTAAAAAAGGTAGACATTAATATATCTGTCACAATCACCTGTCAAACTTTGCCCTTTGAATTTTAATAACTTCTTTACAAATTTTAAACATAGTCATATTTGTATCTTTTAAAAGTAGGATATTCAATTGATGCAAGTGATCATTTGTATCTTTGTAGATATAGAAAGCTTTGAAACAGTCACATACTCAAGACATTCATAAGATATGAGGAGAAAGAATCATAAGACAAAAGAATGATTTCCAGGGTCTATAAGAGACATTTAGGCACTGCTAATAGGAAAGATAAGAGAAAAAAGAGTCATCAGATTCATGGCAGGCTTGAATCAACTCTCACCAATCAGAATGATTAACTACTAAAATGTTAACCCACTGACAGGGCTTCTGATGGGGTAGGAGAGAGCTAGCGATTCATGAGCCAGGACTGCCAAAGTGGTTTGGGCTGTTCTGACACTGAACTTTGTAACAACTGTGAGAAAAGTAGAAATAGAGTCAGCAGTTCTGTGTTATCCCTCCCCCACCACATCTGTTCCACTGGCAGTGACCAAATGGCTAAAAATCCTCAGTACTGCAAATAAGGTTTATTCTTTACTAAAAATAAATCTTAGGGGAATGTACAGCAGAAATCTGACTGAATTTTACAGATCAAGATCCAAAATATGCATATCTAATATACCCAAGCATTCAAAAATCTGTACAATTATCAAGTTGTATCATTTATAATATTATAATTATCTGTACAATTATCAAGTTCAATTATCTGTACAATTAACGAGTTCAGTTTGCAGTACCACAGAGTGAAAAAGGTAGAGAAGTTCAAATGAGAAGATCCAGGCTCTAGTTCTGCCTTCTACCAGACAGGAGGCCTCAAGCAGGTAACTAGGCCTCACTATAACTCTGGTTCCTCACTGCGCTGTTTCAAAGTTCAAACAAACATGTGCTTTACACATTTTTGGTTTCTGGCAAATTAAAATGGTATAAAGCGCCATCATTATGGACTGAATTATGTGATCCCACCAACCCGCATTCATATGTCGAAGTCCTGACCGCAAGTACCTCAGAATGTGACTGTATTTGGAGAGGGGATCTTTAAGGAAGTAACTAAGTTAAAAGGTGAGCCCCAATCCAACATGATTAGTTTCCTTATAAAAAGAGAAGATTAGGACCCAGACACACACAGAGGGAAGACCATGAGAAGACACAAAAAGAGAGACCCACCTACAAGCCAAGGAGAGGCCTGAGAAGAAATCAACCCTCTGACACCCTGACCTCAGAATTTTAGCCCCCAGAACCGTGGGAAAATAAGGGCTAGAGAAATTAAAAATTGAGTCAGACAAGCTTTAAGCCAAAGAAGAATTGGAAATGATAATGGAAAGTCAAGTGAAAGTTCAGGACCTAAATGAAGAGGACCATCTGGTTGTTATCAGGCTCACGCCACAGTATCTTACTGCTATTTGGTGACTCTAACTGGGCTGTGCTTAAGAGTTAAACTTGAGTGCAGTTTATCTTTTAAATCTACAATGGAAATCTACATTGCTGAGGGAACACACTCAAAAGAAGGGGCTTCAACAGGCAAACGAATGACTAAGAATGAGTGGTAGCTGCAATGGAGACCCTCAACTTATCAGAAGTCAAGGAACAAGTGGGTCCTTCAATATGATCAATAGCTATTTTAAAAACAACCAAACTATGATTGTTACATTATATTTGTTTAAACTCTTTATAAAAGGTAAGGGGCTCATGTTTAATACTAGGTGATTTGCACTTCACAGCAATTTTAATATGGATTACTGTCAACCCAATACCAATTTATGAGCAGTACCTACTCCATTCAGTGTAAAACAGTCTCACAAAATGGATTTCTGATATTTAACACATGAAAGAAAGATTCTGCAGTTATTATGTGTAAGATGAGCTGCTACTTTTCTGACACAAATTCTGATACAACTATTTTTTAAGTGGAACCTATTGGGTCCCAGAGTATTCAATTTAAATTATTACTCAATAAAATATAAACAAAAAGAGATGACTCCTAAAAAGAATTAGATACCAAAAAAAGAAAACAGCTTCGGTTCATTATTTAAAACATATTTTATTACAGGAAGTATTGCATACTGATTTAAAGATGAACTATGAAAAGTATTATGAAATGTCCAAATAACTGGGGTACTTTCAGGTGGTGCAAAGGAATTGTCTGACTCCTAGTCTATACATATCAGCTAAAACAGAATGTACCAAACTACAGGAAAAGCTGAGCAGAAGCAATACATCATGTAGAAAACATGATTACTTCTCTCCAGCTGCTCCATCCATCATCATCTCTGACTTCCTGTGATTGAAGAAAGAAGTTGATGTCCATTTTTTGCCCTCACTCTGACCTCAATTTGAGTTCCCAAACTGTCAATAATGATAGTGCATTGTGCATTTCTACTTCCTGATTTTTCACTTTCATATTGAGGAGAAATTCTGAGTGTTGTGTGGGGGCTTAAAGGTGGAGAGGGACAGTAAGAATAGGCCACCCAATGGAAGGGTGTCAGAATTACAAGGAAAGTGTATGGTCAATCTCAGAACCTGTGGGTGGTGGAAGGTAAAATGTACAAACACAACAAGGTCAAATAGACATCAGGTGTTGAAATCCACTTGCAGGAGGAAATGGAAATTTTGGCAGGACAAGAAACTTCAAAGGAAAGTGAAAATACATTACAAAGAAACTGATGTCTTACACATTCCTTATCCAGCGGAAATGATCTTTAATGAGTTGGCTACTGCCTTCAATAAGTTGAAGCTTAAGCATGATAACAGCTGCCATGTATTTATACCGAATGAGAAGAAATATATAACTTTTATTTTCAAACTGCGGTCTGGATGTTTAAGAAGATAGCAGATTTACTTGGGCCTCATTCTTAATCTGTGGGAAACAAAATGGATGAGTTGGAATCATCACTAACTTAATGTCATACTTTCCAAGAAATCTCTTTGTTATACCTAACTGCAGGGACCGTTGGGAAGAGGAAATTTCTCATCCTCACACATATAAATCCATAAGCAAAAGTATGCAAATGAGAAATAATCAAATACTATTTTATAATACTGAAAGGATCTAGTAGAAACCACAATTTATAAATGTATATACTATATCTAAAAAGTATCACTGGATTGGTTCGTTAACTTAAAGGAATATTTGATTACTAAACTGTTTAGACTACAGTATTTAGAATGCAAATATATTTTCTATAAATTAATTTTCATACTTATGAGAAATCATTGTAAAATGTCTGGTAAATATGCCTAGTTTCTGCTTGATACTGTATTTTCCTATACTAAGTGAGAGATGCACTGCTAATTTTTACTTTTAATTTCTTTGCTCTTTCTAGCTAAATACAATGTATTTGATCAATCTTTAAAAATCAAGACTTCTTAAACATTATAGAGATAGTTTTTCTCTTCCTAGTAATGCAGACAGCCCCACCCTCAAGCTCTCATAGGCACTACTCAAAGGCAAGAGGCTGCATAAGTATTTTATAAGTATGTAGGTGTGTGCTATCTTATAATGTGGTGATAAATATAACTATTTTAATTTGATTTTCCATGGAGCTTGACCATAGACAAAGAAAATGATAGTCTCTTAACTATTATTTATTTTTATTATATAAAGATTAAGCAGGCATTTCTTGACTCTGTATCGGTCTCTCTTTAGCTTTTCAGCTTTATTGGAAAGTATGAACTCTTCTGAGAAAGAATAACTCTGAGATGTTGATAAGATTGAACTTCTGAGCCTTCAAAAGCTACGTATAAGGACATGGGCTAATAAGCATTGACCCAGATAATGCTACACTGTTAAGCCTCTCTGTAGCCAGCTGACTGATCTTCCCACTTGAAATTTCAGGGTCTATAACATTTCTTAATTAAGAACTGATGTTTGGCTGCTTTTAGTAGGCTAATTCAGCTTTATATTCTACTACTGCAATTTATCTTGTTATCATCTTTCTATTGTATTTGTGGAACTGAATAAGCAATACAGCAACAGATTTGAGTTTCTTAACCTAAATTTTAAGTCTGTGCTCATGTGTACCTAGTTTATAAAAAGAAATACATGTGACTACATGCCAAATGCAATCTACTCTTTCCAAACAACAAGAAGGTAGTTACAGCTGTATTCTGCAGCATTTTGACGGTCCTAATCATAGATTGGAGGTAACTTAGGGACTAGAGTAAAACATGCTTCATTCGTATTTCAAATCCTAACCCTCAGCTACAAGTACAAAACTGCAAAAGAAATTCCTAATCAAATTTCTAACATAATATTTCAGACATAGTGACAAGACTCAAAACCATTTCTTGAATGAGGGTTATTGAAACTTCAGAATTTCCAGCAGAAAATACAAATGCTCTGCTTTCAAAATGTTAGAGATATGAAAAATGACAATGAGACTACAAATACCTTCATAAGTAACTTCAAAAATGAGTGTTCATATACATAACCATCTAGTTCCTCTTCATGCCCATCCTAGTTACACAGAAGTCAGTTAATATATATATCTTTTTACAACATTTCATATTTGATCCTTAGAAAAACTCTCAGTAACAAAAGGTTACTCAGAGCTGATGTGTAACATTCCAAATCTCTCTGAGATGTGGAAATCTCTCTGACGTAGATATTAAGTGTATTGGTTGAATCTCTCTGCAAAGATATTAAGTGTATTGGTTTGCTAAGGTTGCCACAGGAAAATACCAGAGACTGGGTGGCTTAAACAACAGGAACTTATTTTCTCACAGTTTTAAAGGCTAGAAGTCCAAGATCAAGGTCAGCAGGTCTGGTTTCTCTTGAGGTCTCTCCCTGGCCAGCAGACTGCTGCCCTCGTGCTCTGTCTTCGCATGGTCTTTACTCTGTGCACATGCACCTCTGGTGTCTCTCTGTGTATCCAAATTTTCTTTTCTTATAAGAACACCAGTCAGATTGGATTAGGGCTCACTCTAATGGCCTCTTTTAACTTAATCACCTCTTTAAAGGCCCTTAGTCCAAATACAGTCACATTCTGAGGTTAGAGTTTTAACTTATGACCTTTGGGGGAACACAATTCAGCCCGCAACGGTAAGTGACACAGCAAGAGCACGAATCTAGGTACTGACTTGAAGGCCTCTCATGTGTGTTCTGTGTGTGTGTTACATGAGCCCATCACAGTCTCCCAATGAAAGCAAACGTCTGATATTTTTCATGGAGAATAGTTGAATATAAATGAAAACAAGATGACAGGAGAAAAGGAAGAGGAGGGAGAGGCCCTTCAAGATGGCAGAGGAGTAAGACGTGGAGATCAACTTCCTCCCCACAAATACATCAGAAATACATCTACACGTGGAACAACTCCTACAGAACACCTACTGACGCTGGCAGAAGACCTCAGACCTCCCAAAAGGCAAGAAAATCCCCACGTACCTGGGTAGGGCAAAAGAAAAAACAAAGACAAAAGAAATGGGACGGGACCTGCACCAGTGGGAGGGAGCTGTGAAGAAGGAAAAGTTTCTACACACTAGGAAGCTCCTTCACTGGTGGAGACAGGGGCTGGGGGCGGGGGGGCGGCGGGGAAGCTTCAGAGCCAAACAGGAAAGCACAGCAACAGGGGTGCAGAGGGCAAAGCGGAGAGATTCCTGCACAGGGGACCGGCACTCACCAGCCCGAGAGGTTGTCTGCTCACCCCCCGAGGCGGGTGGGGGCTGGGAGCTGAGGCTTGGGTTTCGGTGGGATTGCAGAGAGAAGACTGGGGTTGGTGGCGTGAACACAGCCTGAAGGGGACTAGAGTGCCACAGCTAGCCAGGAGGTAGTGCTGGAAAAAGTCTGGGCCTTCCTAAGAGGCAAGAGACTACTGTTTCGGGGTGCGCGAGGAGAGGGGATACAGAACACCGCCTAAACGAGCTTCAGAGAAGGGCGCCTGCCGCAGCTATCAGCGCAGACACCAGAGACGGAAATGAAACGCTAACACTGCTGCTGCAGCCACCAAGAAGCCTGTGTGCAAGCACAGGTCACTATCCACACCTCCCCTCCCAGGAGCATGTGCAGCCCGCCACTGCCAGGGTCCTGTGATCCAGGGACAGCTTCCCCAGGGGAACACACGGCACACCTCAGGCTGTTACAACGTTACCCCAGCCTCTGCCAGTGCAGGCTCACCCCGCATTCCATACCCTCCCTCCCCCTGGCCTGAGTGAGCCAGTGCCCCTTAAACAGCCACTCCTCTAACCCCATCCTGTCTGGGCGAAGAACATATGCCAGAGGGCGACCTACACACAGAGGCGGGGCCAAATCCAAAGCTGAATACCAGGAGCTGTGCGAACAAAGAAGAGAAAGGGAAATTTCTCCATGCAGTCACAGGAGCAGCAGATTAAATTTCCAAAATCAACTTGATGAACCCTGCATCTGTGGAATACCTGAATAGACAGCAAGTCATCCCAAAATTGAGGCTGTGGACTTTGGGAGCAACTGTGGACTTGGGGTTTGCTGTATGTGACTGATAAGTTTCTGAAATTTATGTATATCTTAGTATAGTTTTTAGCACTTGTTATCATTGGTGGATTTGTTTATGGCTTTGGTTGCCCTTCTCTTTTTTATTTATTACATTTTTATGTTTTTATTTTAATAATATTGTTTTTATTTTTTACTTTAATAACTTATTTATTATATTTTACTTTACTTTTTTCTTTCTTTCTTTTTTTTCTCCCTTTTCTTCTGAGCCGTGTGGCTGACAGGGTCTTGGTGCTCCAGCTGGGTGTCAGTACTGAGCCTCTGAGGTGGGAAAGCTGAGTTCAGTACACTGGACCACTGGAGACCTCCTGGTTCCATGTAATATCAATCGGTGAGAGCTCTCCCAGAGATCTCAGTCTCAATGCTAAGACCCAGCTCCACTCAACGACCAGCAAGCTCCAGTGCTGGACGGCCCATGCCAAACAACTAACAAGACAGGAACACAACCCCACTCATTAGCAGAGAGGCTGCCTAAAATCATACTAAGTCCACAGACACCCCAAAACACACAATCGGATGCGAACCTGCCCTCCAGAAAGAAAAGATCCAGCCTCATCCACCAGAACACAGGCACCAGTCCCCTCAACCAGGAAGCCTACACGACCCACTGAACCAGCTTTACCCACTGGGGGCAGACACCAAAAACAATGGGAACTATGAACCTGCAGGCTGCGAAAAGGAGACACCAAACACAGTAAGTTAAGCAAAATGAGAAGACAGAGAAATACGCAGCAGATGAAGAAGCAAAGTAAAATCCCATCAGACCAAAGAAATGGAAAGGAAATAGCTACATAAAAAAGAATTCAGGGCTTCCCTGGTGGCGCAGTGCCCCGGTCTGGGCAGATCCCACATGCCGCGGAGTGGCTAGGCCCATGAGCCATGGCCGCTGAGACTGCGCATCCAGAGCCTGTGCTCTGCAACGGGAGAGGCCACAACAGTGAGAGGCCCACGTACCGCAAAAAAAAAAAAAAAAAAAAAAAGAATTCAGAGTAATGATGGTAAAGATGATCCAAAATCTTGGAAATAGAATGGAGAAAATACATGAAACGTTTAACAAAGACCTAGAAGCACTAAAAAGCAAATAAACAATGATGAAGAACACAATAAATGAAATTAAAAATTCTTTACAATGAATCAATAGCAGCATAACTGATACGTGACCTGGAAGATAAAATAGTGGAAATAACTTGCAGAGCAGGCTAAAGAAAAAAGAATGAGAAGAATTGAGGACAGTCTCAGAGACATCTGGGACAACATTAAACACATCAACATTCAAATTACAGGGCTCCAGGAAGAAGAAGAAAAAAGGAAGGGACTGAGAAAATATTTGAAGAGGTTATCGTTGAAAATTTCCCTAGTATGGGAAAGAATATAGTCAATAAAGTCCAGGAAGCGCCAAGAGTCCCATACAGGATAAATCCAAGGAGGAACATGCCAAGACACATATTAATCAAACCATCAAAAATTAAATACAAAGAAAAAATATTAAAAGCAGCAAGGGAAAAGCAACAAATAACATACAAGGGAATCGCCATAAGGTTAACAGCTGATCTTTCAGCAGAAACTCTGCAAGCCAGAAGGGAGTGGCATGACATATCTAAAGTGATGAAAGGGAAAAACCTACAACAAAGATTACTCTACTCAGCATGGATGTCATTCAGATTCGACGGAGAAATTAAAAACTATACAAACAAGCAAAAGCTAAGAGAATTCAGCACCACCAAACCAGCTTTACAACAAATGCTAAAGGAACTTCTCTAGGCAGGAAAGAAAAGAGAAGGAAAACACCTACAATAACAAGCCCAAAACAATTAAGAATATGGTTATAGGAACATGCATATTGATAATTACCTTAAATGTAAATAGATGAAATGTTCCAACCAAAAGGAACAGACTGGCTGAATGGATACAAAAAAAAGACCCGTATATAGCTGTCTACAAGAGATCCACTTCAGACCTAGGGACACATACAGACTGAAAGTGAGAGGATGGAAAAAGATATTCCACGCAAATGGAAATCAAATTAAAGCTGGAGGAGCAACTCTCATATCAGAAAAAACAGACTTTAAAATAAAGACTATTACAAGAGACAAAGAAGGACACTAAATAATGATCAAGGGATCAATCCAAGAAGAAGATGTAACAAGTGTAAATATTTATGAACTGAAAATAGGAGCACCTCAATACCGAAGGCAAATCCTAATAGCCATAAAAGGGGAAATTGACAGTAAGACAATGATAGTAGGGGACTTTAACACCTCACTTTCACCAATGGACAGATCATCCAAAATGAAAATAAATAAGGAAACACAAGCTTTAAGTGATACATTAAAAAAGATGGACTTAATTGGACAGTCAATCCAAAACAACAAAATAATCTTTCTTTTCAAGTGCTCATGGAACATTCTGCAGGACAGATCATATCTTGGGCCACAAATCAAGCCTTGGTAAATTTAAGAAAATTGAAATTGTATCAAGTATCTCTTCTGACCAAAATGCTATGAGACTAGAAGTCAATTACGGAAAAAAAAAAAAGTAAAACATACAAACACATGGAAGCTAAACAATATGCTATTAAATAACTAAGAGATCACTGAAGAAATCAAAGAGGAAAGCAAAAAATACCCAGAAACAAATGACAATGAAAACAAGATGACCTAAAACCTATGGGATGCAGCAAAAGCAGTTCTAAGAAGCAAGTTTTAGCAACAGAATCCTGCCTCAAGAAACAAAAAACATCTCAAATAAACAACTTAACTTTACACCTAAAGCAGTTAGAGGAAAAAGAACAGAAAACCCCCAAAGTTAGCAGAAGGAGAAAAATCATAAAGATCAGATCAGAAATAAATGAAAAAGAAATGAAGGAAACAATAGCAAAGATCAATAAAACTAAAAGCTGGTTCTTTAAGAAGATAAACAAAATTGATAAACCATTAGCCAGACTCATCAAGAAAAAAAGGGAGAAGACTGAAATCAACAGAATTAGAAATGAAAAAGGAGAAGTAACAACTGACACTGCAGAAATACAAAGGATCGTAAGAGATTACTACAAGCAACAATATGCCAAAAATAGACAACCGGGAAGCAAGGGACAAATTCTTAGAAAAGCACAACCTTCTGAGACTGAACCAGGAAGAAACAGAAAATATAAACAGACCAATCAAAAGCACTAAAATTGAGACTGTGATTAAAAATCGTCCAACAAACAAAAGCCCAGGACCAGATGGCTTCCCAGGTGAAATCTTTCAAACATTTAGAGAAGCGCTAACACCGATCCTTCTCAAACTCTTCCAAAATATAGCAGAGGGAGGAACACTCCCAAACTCATTCTCTGAGGCCACCATCACCCTGATACCAAAACCAGACAAAGGTGTCACTAAAAAAGAAAACACAGGCCAATATCACTGATGAGCATACATGCAAAAATTCTCAACACAATACTAGCAAACAGATTCCAACAGCACATTAAAAGGATCATACACCATGATCAAGTGGGGTTTATCACAGGAATGCAAGGATTCTTCAATATACGCAAACCAATCAATGTGATACACCATGTTAACAAACTGAAGAACAAAAACCATATGAAACACTCAATAGATGCTGAAAAAGCTTCAACAAAAGCTTACACCTATTTATGATAAAAACCCTCCAGAAAGTAGGAATATAGGGGACTTACCTCAACCTAATAAAGGCCATATATGACAAACCCACAGCCAACATTGTTCTCAATGGTGAAAAACAGAAACCATATCCACTACGATAAGGAACAGTACAAGGTGGCCCACTCTCACCACTCTTATTCAACATAGTTTTGGAAGTTTTAGCCACAGCAATCAGAGAAGAAAAAGAAATAAAAGGAATCCAAAAGAGAAAAGAAGAAGTAAAGCTGTCACTGTGTGCAAATGACATGATACTATACATAGATAATCCTAAAGATGCTAGCAGAAAACTACTAGAGCTAATCAATGAATCTGGTAAAGTAGCAGGATACAAACTGATGCACAGAGATCTCTTACATTCCTGTACACTAATGATGAAAAATCTGAAAGAAAAATTAAGGAAACACTACTTTTTACCACTGTAACAGAAAGAATAAAATACCTAGGAATAAACCTACCTAAGGAGACAAAAGACCTGTATACAGAAAATTATAAGGCACTGATGAAAGAAATTAAAGATGATACAAACAGATGCAGAGATATACCATGTTCTTGGATTGGAAGAATCCATACTGTGAAAACGACTATACTACCCAAAGCAATCTACAGATTCAATGCAATTCCTATCAACCTACCAATGGCATTTTTCACAGAACTAGAACAGAAAATTTCACAATTTATATGGAAACAGATAAAACCCCAAATAGCCAAAGCAATATTGAGAAAGAAAAACAGAGCTGGAGGAATCAAGCTTCCTAACTTCAGACTATACTACAAAGCTACAGTAATCAAGACAGTATGGTACTAGCACAAAAACAGAAATATAGATCCATGGAACAGGATAGAAAGCCCAGAGATAAACCCATGCACATATGGTCACCTTGTGTTTGAGAAAGGAGGCAAGAATATACAATGGAGAAAAGACAGTGCTTTCAATAATGGTGCTGGAAAAACTGGACAGCTACATGTAAAAGAATGAAAATAGAACACTCCCTAACACCATACACAAAAATAAACTCTAAATGGATTAAAGACATAAATGTAAGGTTAAACACTATAAAACTCTTAGAGGAAAACATAGGAAGAACACACTTTGACATAAATCACAGCAACATCAGTTTTGACCCACCTCCTAAAGAAATGGAAATAAAAACAAAAACAAAGGGGACCTTATGAGACTTAAAAGCTTTTGCACTGCAAAGGAAACCATAAACAAGATGAAAAGACAATCCTCAGAATGGGAGAAAATATTTGCAAACGAAGCAACTGACAAAGGATTAATCTCCAAAATTTACAAGCAGCTCATCCAGCTCAATACCAAAAAAACAAACAACCCAATACAAAAATGGGCAGAAGACCTAAATAGACATTTCTCTGAAGAAGACATACAGATGGCCAAGAAGCACATGAAAAGCTGCTCAACATCACTAATTATTAGAGAAATGCAAAGCAAAACTACAATGATGTATCACCTCACAGCAGTTAAAATGGGCATCATCAGAAAATCTACAAACAACAATAGCTGGAGAGGGTGTGGAGAAAAGGGAACCCTCTTGCACTGTTGGTAGGAATGTAAATTGATCCAGCCACTATGGAGGTTCCTTCAAAAACTAAAAATAGAAGTACCATACGACCCAGCAATCCCAGTACTGGGCATATACCGAGGAAACCATAATTCAAAAAGAGTCATATATGATGTTCACTGAAGCACTATTTACAATAGGCAAGACATGGAAGAAACCTAAGTGTCTACTGACAGATGAATGGATAAAGAAGATGTGGCACATATATACAATGGAATATTACTCAGCCATAAAAAGAAACAAAATTGAGTTATCTGTAGTGAGGTGGATGGACCTAGAGCCTGTCATACAGAGTGAAGTAAGTCAGAAAGAGAAAAACAAATATCACATGCTAACACATATATACGGAATCTAAAAAAAAAATGGTTCTGAACAATCTAAGGGCAGGACAGGAATAAAGATGCAGACATAGAGAACGGACTTGAGGACATGGGGAGGGGAAAGGGTAAGCTAAGAAGAAGTGAGAGAGTGGCACTGACATATATACACTACCAAATATAAAATAGATAGCTAGTGGGAAGCAGCCACACAGCACAGGGAGATCACCCTGGTGCTTTGTTAGCAGCTAGAGGGGTGGGATATGGAGGGTGCGAGGGAGACGCGAGAGGGAGCGCATATGGGGATATATGTATACATAGAGCTGATTTACTTTGTTATATAGCAAAAACTAACACAACATTGTAAAGCAATTATACTCCAGTAAAGATGTTTTAAAAAATTGCAAAATTAAAAAAAATAAAAAGAGAGGCAGCAAAACTCATGAAAGAAATTATAAAGTTTTCAATAAAGACTAAACTGGAAGGAACAAAGAAAAAATAAGTTCAATTTGTAACTCCTTCAGAAAAATAAAAGATAGAAAGGGAAAAATATTTAAATTAAAAAAATGAAAAGATGATAACATTGGAAGAAAAAAGTAATACCAAATCTAACCACAGAAGATTCACTATCAGTACTACAGAAGTCCCAAAATAAAATCAAAGCAATGCAACTGAATAAACTGCTTAAAATTTTAAAAAAACCTTATTGAAATAAAAAGATTTGAAACCATACACTGAAAAGGCAGATTGCATACTTGGGAAATAAACTCAGAACAGGAAAACCTAAGCCATACAGCAGTAAATATACAAATACCTAAAGAAAAAGAAAAAAATCTTTTAGGCATCTAGGCAACAGTTACAGAATATAAATGTTTTTCAGGATAGGTCATGCTGTGCCATAAATCAAGATTCAATGAAACAGACTACAACAGTTAAATTAGGAATCAAAACAAATAAGACATTTTTAGAATCCTGCATATTTTATAATTTAAAAACACATTTCTAATAACTCATTTCAAAGAAGAAATCACAAACTGAATAGTAATAAAATACAACATATTAAAATTTGTGAGATATAACTGAAGTAGTACTTAATAAGAGAAATTTATAGCTTTAATCACTCATATAAGGAGGGAAACAGATATGAGTCAGTTATCTAAGTTTCCAGTTTAAGAAACTAGAAAAAGAAGACTTAAACCCCAAGAAGTCAGGGAAAGAATAACAATGAGATCAAAATACAATAAATAAGAAGTTAGACAACAATAGGGAAGAAGTTGATTCTTTGAAAAGTTTTGAAAGTCAATAAACTTAGCAAGACTATACCTCAATAGTTTACTATAAAACAGCAACAAAAATCTTACCTTGGCCAATTCTGTAATTTTACCAAAACCAGGCTTCCAAGAGGGAGCTGTGAATAGACGATCTTAAATCCACTTTGATGAAGCTGAGACTCTTCAGGAAAGTCTTCTTCAGAAACAGAGCACTTATTGTACCTTAAGTCAGTGTTCATGAAGCAGTACCATGATTCATTGTGATCAACTTTGGCTGCATCCTCACTTGACAACAATCTCCATTTCAAACAACTTTCATTCTCACACTGAACCCACACTTTGTTTACATAAATGTTGTTTTCCACTGAGGAATCCATTGCCGTATTACAATATTCTGCTATCATCTTACTATTCAATTTTCCTTTTTCCATAAATGCATTTAATCTGGAAAATAAATAACAGGAAAATAAAAGAATAAGATTTCAGGGTATAAGGAGAGAAAGTTAAAGCCAAAATCCGAGAAGTGGCTCTTTTATAACTTTTTTGCCCACCTCCTCTCTGTACATGCTGAACATGTTACGTTTCCACCTACCCAGAAACAAAGGAACAAAACAGAAGCATCAATCACTCTGGTCATAAAATGCTCCAAAATTAAAAATAAGAAAAGTATGATGGAGCAGAAGTGGAGTAGAGGTTTACTCTAATATCTATTCTATTACCAGTTAGTACATATCCAGTACTTTTGCCATAATAACAGCTAAGCCTTATTCAGTGCTGACTATGAGCCAAATACTATTCTAAGTGCCTTATGCACACAGCTTATAGTCTTCCCAACAACCTCAGTATGAGCACTTTTAGAGAGAAAAAAAAAAGCTTAGAAAAGTATAGTAATTTATTTAAAGTCCCAGAGGTACTATGTGACAGAGTTGGGATTTAAATGCAGGCAGTTTTCTCCCTAATTGTGTGGTCTTATCCACTGGGCAGTACTGCCTCTTGGGTATATGGTGGACATAGTGTGACTTGATCCCCTCTTCTAATTCTGAGGAAAATCAAAGGTAGCAAAATATTTCACCATGTGAAAATTTGAAATTTATTTTAAAAAAATTAAAGGATTCTTTTGCTTATATAGCTTTGCCTTTTATCCATTATTAATTCAAGTGATTTGAAAAAAATTTCTCAGAGGTTTTTTATTATGAAAATTTTAAACATATAAAACGTTAGAATTATATGAGTTAGCCCCTGACTTCTAGCAAAAATAATAATAGTTACGTGTATACTAAAAAATAAGTAATATAGCTGAAATACAAGAAAAACTATCAGCAACTTTTTTTTTTTTTTGCGGTATGTGGGCCTCTCCCATTGCGGAGCACAGGCTCCGGAAGTGCAGGCTCAGCAGCCATGGCTCACGGGCCCAGCCTCTCTGCGGCATGTGGGATCTTCCCAGACAGGGGCACGAACCCGTGTCCCCTGCATCGGCAGGCAGACTCTCAACCATTGCGCCACCAGGGAAGCCCTCAGCAACTTAACAATAAAGTATTAAAGTATTTAAAGTCTTTTTTAAAAAAAGACTTACATATACCATATTAATAAATTAGTAGAACAACCACTATCCAATATAAGCACCATTTAAAGAAGCTCTTAATCCATGAGTTAATTGTATAATTAGAAACACACTTATAATCACACTTTCCATGATCACTACAAATCGCTTTAGAATAAAATTTGCCAATATATTTCAATAGCCATAGCCACAATTTTTGACCTATTAATCCCACTCATTTGAATGTATACAAAGAAAATAAACTTAAAAGAGACTAACCTAATGAGGAAAACAATAGCAAAGATGAATAAAACTAAAAGCTGGTTCTTTGAGAAGATAAAAAAAATTGATAAACCACTAGCCAGACTCCTCAAGAAAAGAAGGGAGAGGACTCAAATCAAAAAAAATAGAAATGGAAAAGGAGAAGTTACAACTGAAATCACAGAAACACAAGGAATTATAAGAGACTTCTACAAGCAACTATATGCCAGTAAAATGGACAACCTGGAAGAAATGGACAAATTCTCAGAAAAGTATAACCTTGAACACTGAATCAAGAAGAAACAGAAAATATGAACTGACCAATCAGAAGTAATGAAGTTGAAACTGTAATTAAAAATCTTCCAACAAACAAAGTCCAGGACCAGATGGCTTTCCAGGCGAATTCTATCAATCATTTAGAGAAGAGCTAATGCCTATCCTGTTCAAACTCTTCCAAACAATTGCAGAGGGTGCAACACTCTCAAACGCATTCTATGAGGCCAGCGTCATCCTGTTACCAAAACCAGACAAAGATATCACAAAAAGGAAAACTGCAGGCCAATATCACTGATAAACATAGACGTAAAAACCCTCAACAAAATACTAGCAAACAGAATCCAACAACACATTAAAAGGATTATACACCACGATCAAGTGGGATTTATCCCAGGGATGCAAGGATGCTTCAATATATGCAAATCAATCAATGTGATACACCATATTAACAAACTGAAGAATAAACACCACATGATCATCTCAATAGATGCAAAAAAAGCTTTTGACAAAATTCAACATTGATATATGATAACTCTCCAGAAAGTAGGCAGAGAGGGAACCTAGATCAACATAATAAAGGACACATATGGAAAACCCACAGCAAACGTTATTCTCAATGGTGAAAAACTGAAAGCATTTCCTCTAAAATCAGGAACAAGACAAGGGTGTCCACTTTCATGACTATTATTCAACAGTCTTGGAAGTGCTAGCCATGGCAATCAGAAAAGAAAAAGAAATAAAAGGACCCCAAATTGGAAAAGAAGAAGTACAACTGTCACTGTTTGCAGATGACATGATACTATACATAGAAAACCCTAAAGATGCTACCAGAAAACTATGAGAGCTAATCAATAAATTTAGTAAAGTTGCAGGATACAAAATTAATCCACAAAAATCTATTGCATTCCTATACACTAACAATGAAAGATCAGAAAGAGAAATTAAGAAAACAATCCTATTTACGACTGCAACAAAAAGAATAAAATACCTAGGAATAAACCTAACTGAGGAGGCAAAAGACCTGTACTCAGAAAATTATAAGATGCTGATGAAAGAAATCAAAGATGACAGAAACAGATGGAGAGATATACCATGTTCTTAGATTGGAAGAATCAATATTGTGAAAATGACCATACTACCCAAAGCAATCTACAGATTCAATGCAATCCCTATCAAATTACCAACGGCATTTTCCACAGAATTAGAACAGAAAATTTTATGATATTTATGGAAACGCAAAAGACCCTGAATAGCCAAAGCAATCTTGAGAAAGAAAAACAGAGCCGGAGGAATTAGGCTCCCTGACTTCAGACTATACTACAAAGCTACAGTAATCAAGATGGCATGGTACTGACACAAAAACAGAAATATAGATCAATGGAACAGGATAGAAAGCCCAGAGATAAACCCAGGCACCTATGGTCACCTAAGCTATGACAAAGGAGGCAAGAATATACAATGGAGAAAAAACAGCCTCTTCAATAAGTGGTGCTCAGAAAACTGGACAGCTACACGTTAAAGAATGAAATTAGAACACTCCCTAACACCATACACAAAAATAAACTCAAAATGGATTAAAGACCTAAATGTAAGGCCAGACACTATAAAACTCTTAGAGGAAAACATAGGCACAACACTCTTTGACATAAATTGCAGCAAGATCTTCTTCGATTCACCTCCTGGAATAATGAAACAAAACCAAAAATAAACAAATGTAACCTAATTAAGTTTTGCACAGCAAAGGAAACCATAAGCAAGACAAAAAGACTACCCTCAGAATGGGAGAAAATATTTGCAAACGAAGCAACTGACAAAGAATTATCTCCAAAATATACAAGCAGCTCAATCAAATAATGGGCGGAAGACCTTAATAGACATTTCTCCAAAGAAGACATACAGATGGCCAACAAATACATGAAAAAATGTTCAACATTACTAATTATTAGAGAAATGAAAATCAAAACTACAACCAGGTATCATCTCGCAGCAGTCAGAATGGCCATCATTAAAAAGTCTACAAACAATAAATGCTGGAGAGGGTGTGGAGAAAAGAGAACCCTCCTATGCTGCTGGTGGGAATGTAAATTGATACAGCCACTATGGAGAACAGTATGGAGGTTCCTTAAAAAACTAAAAATAGAACTACCATACAACTCAGCAATCCCACTAATTGGTATATACCCAGAGAAAACCATAATTCAAAAAGTCATGTACCACAGTGTTCACTGCAGCACTATTTACAATAGCTAGGACATGCAAGCAACCTAAATGTCCATCAACAGAGGAATAGATAAAGAAAATGTGGTACATATATAAAATGGAATATTACTCAGCCACAAAAAGGAATGAAATTGGGTCATTTGTAGAGATATGGATGGACCTAGAGAGTGTCATACAGAGTGAACTAAGTCAGAAAGAGAAAAACAAATATCGTATATTAACGCATATATATGGAATCTAGAAAAATGGTATATATGATCTTATTTGCAGAACAGAAATAGAGACACGGACATAGAGAACAAACGTATGGACACCAAGGGAGGAAGTGGGGGTGGAATGAATTGGGAGATTGGGATTGACATATATACACTATTGATACCATGTATAAAATAGATAACTGATGAGAACACACTGTATAGCTCAGGGAACTCTACTCAGTGCTCTGTGGTGACCTAAATGGGAAGGAAATCAAAAAAAGAGAGGATATATGTATATGTATAGCTGATTCACTTTGCTATACAGTAGAAACTAATACAACGTTGTAAAGCATCTGTACTCCAATAAAAATTAATTATAAAATACAAAAACTAAAAAAATTTTTTAAAAGTGACTAACTTATACATACAAAGACCAACAATATTCACTGTGCACTGCTTATCATATTGAAAGAGTGGAAAAAATCTAAAAACAGGAAGAACAAAATCTAAAGGAAGATTATGAAATGTTGCTGAGATATATATATATATATATATATATATATATACACACACACACACACACACACACACACATATATATGAATTTGGCTAATACTTTTGCAAGGAAATTTATGAGGAATAATACTGCATTTTATATTGCAGTTGAAGTGGGTCACTAGACAGTAGATTAGAAGTTGTTGACTCCAGACTTTGGAACCAAATGAAATGTGAATTCCTCTGAGGCTCTGCTCCTCACCAGCTCTATATCCTTGGGCAAGGCATTGTTTTGCATTTCACTTCACATTTGGTGTACTTCCTCATGTTTGTGTGTGTATGATAGCTTTCTTTTTCTTTTTCTATTTCCAATCCTTATGTCTTCTTTTATTACACTGGCTAGGACAGGTATAATATTGAATAGAAGCCACTATCCTGATTTTTTTTCTAATTTTAAAGAGAATGATTCTACTATTTGACTATAAAGTCAAACATATACGCATGTTTTTGGTAGAGACCATTGAAAGGGAACAAAAAATTGTTTTCCTTTAGTTACCAGTTAATGAAGAGAATTTTTGTTGTTTTTAAACCTGAAGTGGTGTTGAATTTTATCGAAGGCCTTTCTGTATACTGAGGTGAACATAAGGTTTTTCTTTTTAAATATGTGAATTGAATAGGTTGTATTAATGGATTTAATTAATGATAAACCATATTTGCATTCTGGGTTCACATCATAACATTCTTTTCTTTAACATATGTTGTTGCATTCAGTTTATTAATAATTAGTTAAGATTGGTTCATATATGTGTTTACAGATGAGATTGCTCTACAACTTTCATTTCTACGTTTGTCTTTGTCTGTTTTTGACATTAAGATTAAAACAGCCTCATAAAGCGAAATATAGAATGTTCTCTTTTTTTGGAAAGTTTGCTTAAGGGAGGATTTTCCAATTTTGTCAAATATTTAAGAATTCTAAAGAGGCACAAACTACTATGTGTAAAGTAAATAAGCCACAAGGATATATTATACAGCACATGGAATATAGCTAATATTTTATAGTAATTTAAAAGGACTGTTATCTATAAAAATACTGAATCACTATGTTGTATACCTAAAATTAATAAAATACTGTAAATCAACTATAGTTCTTAATAAAATTAAGCAACCAGAAGCAAATAGAATAAAATGTTAATGTCCGCTAAGTCCAGGCAATGAGTATATAGGTATTTCATTTTTTCTCTAAATTTCTCATAATTAAAAAACAAAAAATTGAAAATATTATTTAACAAAAACATAAATGAGTAGTAAAATTGATAGAAAATTATGAATCATGTAGAAGCATTCTATATAAGTTTTGCACAAATACAAATTTGTTGCTTATTTTCTACAATTCATCATGAAACAAACTTAGAATTTTTCTTGTAATAAATTTCAAATTTGTAAATAATAAAAGAGAATACAAAAAAAAAGAATTCTAGTGCATCTACTATATTTCTCATTATGTTTCTTTCACTCTTAATTTGCTCATACCTTTTCCCCCTCATTTATCTTGTCAGGGCTTTTTAAACAACCAGAGCTCGAGTCTTCTCTTTTATTCTTTTGAATTCTGTATAATTGATAGCTGCACTTTAATCTTTCCTTTCTTCTACTTTCTTAGGGCATTCTTTGTTGAGCTAATCTTTCTCTTCTTGAGTTGATGCTTAGTTAATTCATTTTCATTCTTTTTTTTTTTTTTTTGGCTGCGTTGGGTCTCCATTGCTGTGTGCAGGCTTTCTCTAGTTGCAGAGAGTGGGGGCTACTCTTTGTTGCAGTGCACGGGCTTCTCATAACGGTGGCGTCTCTTGTTGTGGAGCACAGGCTCTAGGCGTGTGGGCTTCAGTAGTTGTGGCACAAGGGCTCAGTAGTTGTGGCTCACAGGTCCTAGAGCACAGGCTCAGTAGTTGTGGTGCATGGGTTTAGTTGCTCCACAGCATGTGGGATCTTCCCAAACCAGGGCTTGAACCCATGTCCCCTGTGTTGGCAGGTGGATTCTTAACCATTGCACCACCAGGGAAGTTCATTTTCACTCTTTTTTTAGAAAAAACTTTATTAATTTTTTTATATTGTGGTAAGAATACTTAACATGAGATCTACCCTCTTGACAATTTTTTGAAGTGCATAATAGAGTATTGTTGACTATACGTACAATGTTGTAGAGCAGATCTCTATTATTTACTTATCTTTCTTCATTAAAACTTTATGCCTGCTAATTTATAACTCCCCACTTCACCATTTCCCTTGCCCCTGGAAACCATTCCATTCTTTGTTGCTATGAATTTGACTACTGTAGATACCACATGTAAGTGGAATCACATAGTATTTGTCTTTTTGTGACTGGCTTCTTTCACTTAGCATAATGTCCCCCAGGTTCATCCATGTTGTTGCATACTGCAGAACTTCCTTCTTATTTAAGGCTGAATAGTATTCCATTATACATTTTCTTTATCTATTCATCCATCAATGGACACATGTTGTTTCCGTATCTTGGGTATTGTGAATAGTGCTGCTATAAACCTGGGAGTACTAATGTGTCTTTGAGATCCTGATTTCAGTTCTCTTGGATAAATACCCAGAAGTGGGATGGCTGAATCATATGGTGGTTCTATTTTTATTTTTTGAAGAACCTCCATACTGTTTCCCATAGCAGCTGCATCATTTTGCATTCCCACCTACAGTGCACAAGTTTCCAGTGTATCTACATCCTCACCAACATCTATTATCTTTTGACTTTTTGATAAGAGCCATCCTAACAGGTGTGAAGTGATACATAGTTAACTGTGGTTTTGATTTACATTTCCCTGATGATTAGTGAGGTGAAGGATCTTTTCATATATCTGATGGCCACATATTTTCTTTAGAAAAACTTCACATTTTTACCCTAAACCTTTTCTTTGGCTGTTACTTGTAAGAGTTCCTTACATATTTTGGACATTAACCCCTTATTGGATCTATGTTTAAAAATATTTTCTCCCATTCTGTAGGCTGCCTTTCATTTTATTGATTGTCTCCCTTGCTATACAGAAACAATTTAGTTTGATGTAGCCCTACTTCTTTATTTTTACTTTTGTTGCCTCTGCTTTTGGTGTCAGATCCAAAAAAAATCATTAACAAGATCAGTCTTAAGGAACTTTTCCTCTATGCTTTCTTCCAGAAGTTTTACAGTTTCAGGTCTTACATTTAAGTCTTTAACCCATTTTGAGTTGATTTTTGTGTATGGTGTGAGTTAACGATCCAATTTCATTCTTTCGCATGTGGACATCTAGTTCTCCAAGACAATTTACTGAAGATACTATCCTTTCCACATTGTGTATTCTTGATTCCTTTGTTTAAGATTAGTTGACCCATATATATGTAGGTTCATTTCTGGTCTCCTTATTCTGTTCCATTGATCTGTGTCTGTTTTTATGTCAATACCATACCATTTTGATCACTAAAGTTTTGTAAGATAGTTTGAAATCAGGAAGTAGAATGCCTCCAACTTTGCTCTTTTTGCTCAAGACTGCTTAGCTATTTGGAGTTTCACATGATTCTGCACAAATTTTAGGATTATTTTTTCTATTTCTGTGAAAAATGCCATTGGAATTTTCATAGGGATTGCATTGAATCTACATATTATTTTGGTTTGTATGGATATTTTAACAATATTAATTCTAATCCATGAACATAGAATATCTTTCCACTTACTTACATCTTCTTCAGTTCCTTCCATCAATGTTTTATAGTTTTAAGTTTACAGATCTTTCACCTCCTAGGTTAAATTTATTACATAGGATTTTATTCCTTTTAACACAACTGTAAATTAGATTGTTTTCTTAATTTCTTTTCCAGAGAGTTTGTAGTCAATGTATAGAAATGCAACTCATTTCTGTTTGTTGATTTTGTATCTTGCAACTTTACTGAGTTCATTTATTAGTTTTAACAATTTTTTGATAGCATTCTCAGGGTTTTCTATATATGAGATCATGTATTCTGCAGAGACAATTTTACTTCTTCGTTTCTGATATGGATGCTTTTATTTATATTCCTTGCCTAATTGCCCTGGCTAGAACTTCCAGTTCTATGTTGAATAAAAGTGGCGATAGAAGCTACTGTTTTCTTATTCCTGATCCTAGATGAAAAGCTTTCAGTTTTCACTAGTGAGCATGTTAACTGTAAGCTTGTTATATATGGCTATCATTTTGTTGACCCACATTCCTTCCATACCCAATTTGTCAAGAGCTTTTGTCATCAAAGTGTACTGCCTTTTGTCAAATTCTTTCTCTTGCATCTATTGAGATGATAACATGATTATTTTCCCCTTCATTATGGTGTATCATGTTTACTGCTTTGACTATAAATGTCAAATCAATGGATGGTTTATATTACACCATCCATGCATCTTGTGAATAACTTCCACTTGATCCTGGTATATGATCCTTTTTAATGTGCTGTTGATTCTGTTTGCTAGTATTTTTGTTGAGGATTTTTGCATATATGTTCATCAGGGATATTGGTCTGTAGTTTTCTTTTCTAGTAATGTTCTTTTCTGATCTTGGTATCAGGTAATCCTGGGCTTGTAAAATGAGTTTGGAATTGTTCTCTCCTCTTCAGCTTTTTGAAAGAGTTTGAGAAGGAATTACCACTAATTATTCTTTAAATGCTTGGTAGAATTCATCAGTAAAGCCATCTGGTCCTAGACTTTTCTTTGTTGGGAGAATTTTTGATTACTGATTCAATCACCTTACTTGTTATTGGTCTGTTCAAATTTTCTATTTCTTCACAATTCAGTCTTGGAAGGTTTTATGTTTCTAGCAATTTCTCCAACCTTCTATGTTATCCAATTTTTTGGCATATAATTGTTCACAGTAGTCTCTTATGATCCTTTGTATTTCTGAGGCATCAGTTGTAATCAGGTGTAAATTTCCTCTTTCATTTCTGATTTTGAGTCTTCTTTCTTTTTTTCTGTTAGTCTAGTTAAAGGTTTGTCAATTTTGTTTACCTTTTCAAAAAAAAAACCTCTTAGTTTCATTGATCTTTTCTATTATCTTTCTAGTCTCTCATTTATTTCTGCTCTGATCTGTGTTATTTCCTCCTTCTACTAAATTTAGGCTTAGTAGTTCTCCTTTTTCTAGTTTTTTCTGGGGTAAAGTTAATTTGTTTGAGATCTTTCCTCTTAATGTAGACATTTATCACTATAAACTTCCCTCTTAGAATCACTTTTGCTGTATCCCATAATTTTATTATGTTGCATTTCATTTTCATTTCTCTCAAGATATTTTTTGAATTCTCTTTTGATTTCTTCTTTGACCAACTATTTGCTCAGGAGCATGTTGTTTAATCTCCACATATTTGTGAATTTTCCAGTTTTTCTCCTGTAATTGATTTCCAGTTTCATACCATTACTGTCAGAAAAGATGCTTGATATGATTTCAATCTTCTTATATTTGTTAAGACTAGTTTTGTGGTCTAACATATGATCTATCCTGGAAGATGTTCCATGTACATTTGAGAAGAACTGTGCACTCTGCTGCTGTTAGATGGATGTTCTGTATATGTCTGTGAGATTCTTTTCATCTAAAGTATACTTTAAGTCCAGTGTTTCCTTATTTTCTGTCTGGATGATCTATTCATTGTTCAAAGTGGACTACCGAGATCCCTTATTATTATTGTATAGTTGTCTATTTCTCCCTTCAAATCTGTTAATATTTGCTTTATAAATTTAGACGCTCCAATATTGAGTGCATAAATATTTTCAACTGTTAAATTCTCTTGATGAACTGACCTCTTTATCATTATATAACAACCTTGACTCTTTTTACAGTTTTTTTACTTAAATTCTATTTTGTCTGATACAAGAATAACTATTGCTGCTCTCTTTTGCTTTCCACTTGTGTGGAATATCTTTTCCCATCCCTTCACTTTCAGTCTACAACTAAAGAATTAGTCCATTTCCAACTAAAGTAATTTTTGACAAGTAAAGACTTACTATTGCCCTTTTGTTAATTCTTTTCTGGGTGTTTTGTAGATCCTTTGTTCCTATTTTCTTCTCTTTCTCTCATCTTTTATGATTTGATGATTTTCTGTGGTACACTTTGCTTCTTTTCTCATTAGCTTTTGTATATCTACTATACATTTTTGCTTTGAGGCTTGCCTAAAACATCCTATAGTTATAACAGTCCATTTTAAGCTGATAACTTCAATAACATACAAAATCTCCATACATTTACTCTCTGTTCCCACATTTTATGTTTTTGATGTCACAATTCCATCTTTTTCTATTATGTGTCCATTAAAAAAGTATTGGAGCTATAGAGATTTTTAATACTTTTTTCTTTTAAACTTTACACCAGATTTACATGTGATTTACACACCACCATCATTATGAGAGTATTTTGAATACAACTTTATATTAACCTTTACCAGAGAGCTTTATACTTTTATGTTTTCATATTCCTAATCAGCATCCTTTCACTTCAGCTTAAAGAACTCCTTTAGCATTTCTTGTAATGCAGGTTTACTGGGGATGAATTCCTTCAGCTTTTGTTTGTTTAAGAATATCTTTATTTCCCCTTCAATTCTGAAGGACAACTTTGCCAGAAACAGTATTCTTGGTTGGTAGTTTTCTTTCTTTCATAAGTTCTTTTAGAATTTTGAATATATCATCCCACTCCATATTTTCACTCTTTTTTGTTCTTTTTGCTTTTTGCTCCTCTGACTGGATGACTTCCAGTGAGTTATCTTCAAGCTCATTGATCCTTTCTTCTGTTTGATCGAGTCTATTGTTGAATCGCTCTTTTGAGTTTTTCACTTCACTTATTCTTCAGCTCTACAATTTCTTTTTAGTATTTTTATACTTCTTCTTTCAGTTAAAATTCTCACTTTGCTCATGCATTGCTCTCTTGACCTCAGTGAGCATCCTGATGACAAGCATTTTGAATTACCTGACAGGTAATTCAGACCACAGGAAGTCTCCACACATCCATTCAGGGTCCCACAGAACTTTTAATTACGTGCTCCAACAGCTCCCAGATGCAGGCTAATCAGAACCATTAGGCAGCAGCTAAAAAAGTGTATATTTAAATCCCTTCCAGGTAAAAACTGAGACTTGTGTTTTTGCCTGCTCCCTCTGTGATAAGCCTGGGGAGACAATGGCAGGAAGTGCTCACACATCTGTTGGAAATTGCCTACTAGTTTTCTGTAGTGAATGGGGACTTGTGAGTGCCAAGCCCTTTTGGCTCTCTAAGCTAGGTGATTTGGAAGCCAGTCCTTTGAGTGGCAGTCATAAAAGTTGGGGTGCTAGATGCATGGACAAGCTCCTTCCAGGAAGAAGCTGGACACTCACTTTTATCATTGGAGTGAGTGAGGGCAGAGACGGGGAGGGAAGTGCCCACAGCACTTTCAGGCTCCTGGAGGAGCACAATCAGCTTCCAGACACAAGCTGATTAGAAACTCTCAATCCTTGGGCAGCAACTAGAAAAGTATGCAGTCAAACTCACACTGAGAGTATCAGGGAGAAACTAATAACCTTGTGCTTTATCCTGTTGCCTCTGTTGAGCCCAGGGGTATAGCCATGGTGAGTACTTACACTTCTGTTTAAAACCATCTGTTTGTTTAATGTGGTCCTGGGGGACTCACAAATGCTGATCCCCACTGACTCTCAGAGCTAGGTAATTTGGGAGCCAGTTCCTTAGGTAGCAGCCACAAAAGTTGAGGAGCTAGCCATGTGGTCCAAACCCTCTACTCCTCAGGGAGAAGCTGGTAGTTGAGGGTTCCCTCCTGATTGCAAGAAGGTTTACAGCATGAATGTATCTTAGTTTTCCTACTCGTTTCAATGTAGGTATTTTCTCTGTCACCCAATGTGTAGAGTAACTCAATTAGTTTCTTTTTTTAAAAAATTTATTTTATTTATTTATTTATTTTTGGCTGCATTGGGTCTTTGTTGCTGCGCACATGCTTTCTCTAGTTGCGTCAAGTGGAGGCTACTCTTCGTTGCAGTGTGCGGGTTTCTCATTGCGGTGGCTTCTCTTGTTGTGGAGCACAGGCTCTAGGCATGCAGGCTTCAGTAGTTGTGGCACGCGGGCTTGGTAGTTGTGGTTCGTGGGCTCTAGAGCACAGACTCAGTAGTGGTGGCGTGTGGGCTTAGTTGCTCCGCAACCTGTGGGATCTTCCCGGACCAGAGCTCAAACCTCTGTCCCCTGCATTGGCAGGCAGATTCTTAACCACTGTGCCACCAGGGAAGTCCCTCAATTAGTTTCTGTATTTCTCTCCAAAGGAATTGATTTGCGTGTAGCTGTTCATTCAGTGCATCTGTGGGAGGCAGAAAAGTCAGAAGCCTCATATTCTGCTATCTTGCTGATGTCCTCTGTATCTTGTTTTCTTTACTTTTAATTAGCTCCAGGAAAATATTAAACAATAGTACTAATAGCAAACATCTTTATCTTGTGACTCTGACAAAACTGAAAAACAACAGTACTAATAGCAGACATCTTTATCTTCTGACTTTCACAAAACTGAAACATAGATCTGGTCACCAAAAATGGAAGAAATTAAAGTTATCTTTGTAAAGGCTTTCCTCTAGTTTTATGTTCCAGAACACTATCACACCATCATCCATCCTCCATGAGCCCCCACTGTGAGCTGCAAACAATGTAGTAGTAGGAGGAGATATGTTGGCCACTGGCCAAAACTCAAATATAAAGAGAGATGAGGGAGATTTAAAGTCCAAGGCAGGTATTGGGGACAACTAAGCTGAGGGTAAGGAGTTGGGGTACAGTTCTACAAATAGTGAAATTATCCATTACATGCTCATTCAAGAACCTTCTATTTATATTTATTATTTAATAAGAAAAATAGGCCTTATTAGTATTTAATATCAAATGACACAAGAATCCTCACTCAGACCACATATAAGTAGGTCATATGTCCTAAATGGGACATGAGGCCTCCTGCGCAAAAGGTGGGAGGTACAACAATGCAGAGGGTTTCACAGAGGTGCCCTTCATTTATCCATTTATTTTTACCATATTGAAGTTATATTTAACTAGTTAAGTTTATGGATTATATTATATAGATTAACTATTCCTCACAAAATGAAGTCACTTTAAAATATTTCTACGAAGAAACATCATATTGAAGAGAATACTAATAATACAAATAAAGTAGAAGAGATATAAAAGAAAGCAAAGCATTACTATCTGTTACTCAACTGCCTAGGATTCTGTCCATCTTGGAACCATCAGAGAAAGCACTCTAAGTTCACTGGCACCTGCATCAATGGAAAGCTTAGGAAAATCCATTATGATAGTCTATTATAAAATGTTAAGGGAATTAAAAGATTACTTTTAAATGGTAGATAAAGTTTTCAGATTTTCTTAGGAAGTTAGGTCTCACAGTGGATAATACTGAGAAGATAAATTAACACCAAGAAAATGTCATTATTACTTAAATAGTGATACTCATTTTCAATTGTATCGAACTTAAACCTCTTGGTATTTTAGATTTGACACAGTTTATCCAGGCTAATAGAATTTATAATACAGATTATAAAATACTTATTCTTTTCAAACCAGATTCTCATTATTTCTTTTACCTTTTCTCCAACACTTGGTTGGTTTTCAAAATTACTGCCACATCCAAAAGGTGCAAATGAAGAGGAGAAAGAGAATGTGGTCAGGAGAGTGCTAGAATCTTTAAGGGGGGGTCCCTATAAAATCATGCCTAAGTAGTCCACACTTCAGTTTATAAAGATATTGACAAAAGCAAAGCTGTGCTAAGTAAACTTGCTTTACTCAACATCTGTTTTTAATTTTTTATTTCATAACTTAGCTAACATATTAAACTAGAGAATTCAGAAGAAAATTTAAAAATTACATTTGGAAAATAGAAAACATTGAATGTTTATTCAAAATCATACAGCCAAAAGTTCAGGCTACACATTAGTTTATTTATTCATTCATTTAATGCAATAATTATGAATGGTTATAGACACTCAATTTTCAGACAGCACTACCACTTTTTACTTCACAAATTAGTTAACCACTTCTCTGGAGATAATAAGAGTACTACCACTCTAGAACCTCTTTTATAAGGATACTAATCCCATTCATAAAGGCTCTGACTTTATGATTTCATCACCACCCAACGGCTCTACCTCTTACTGCCATCACACCGGGTGTTAGGTTTCAGTAAGAATTTGAGGGGACACAAAGATTCAGTCTACAGCATTCCATCTCTGGCCTCCCACAATTCATGTTCCTCTCACATGAAAAATATATTTATTCCATTCCCAACAACTCCCAAATGTCTTAACTCCTTCCAATATCAACTCAAAAAGCTGAAGTCCAAAGTCTCATCTAAATATCACCTAAATCAGATATGAGTGAGACTGAAGGCAGGATTTATCCTGAGGCAAATTCCTCTCCAGCTGTGAACCTCTGAAATCAAATGTGTTCTGTGCTTCCAAACTACAATGGTGGGACAGGCATAGGATACTCATTCCCCCTCCAAAGCGAGAAATAAGAAAGAAAGGAGTGACAGGTCCCGAGCAAGTCTAAACATTAATGCTGGATAATAACCTTCTTTGGCTCTGTGCTCTGCCCTCTAGGCACAATGGGCTGTGGACCCCTTCCAGACCCACTGGGGCTTGGGTTCCACCCCCCCAGTTTTGCCAGGTAGGGGTTGGGTCTCCTAGGCTATAGGTGGCCTTACCCCTTGGCTTTGAGCAGCCCACACAGTAGCTCTCACAGGTTAGAGTCAGGTGCCTGTGGCTCAGCTGGGCTTTACTGGCCTGGGGTCATGAGGGCGGCTCCAACCCACAGCTCCACTGGGCAATGGAGATAAGTCAAGAAAACTTACTTTACTTAGGCAAGAGAGGCTAAGCTGTACCTTCAAAACTTTGCTTAGATATTTCCTCAGCCAAATATCCACTTTCATTACAAGTTCTACCTTCCACGAAACATTAGACATGAACACAAATCAGCCAAGTTTTTGTCACTTTATAACAAGGATCACCTTTTCTCCATTGTTCAATAACATGTTCCTCATTTCCATATGAGACCTTATCAGAATGCCCCCTTTGCATCCACATTTCTACCAAAATTCTGTTCAAGATTACTTAGCTATTCTCCAAGAAAACTGAAGCTTTTCTACAGTTCTCGCCTTTTCTTTCTAGCCTCTCATCAGAATTGCCCTTAAAGGTCCATCCATTCGTGGCAATGTAGGCTTTTTCTAGCATGAAGCTCAAGACTCTTCCAGCCTCTACCCATCACCCAGTTCCAAAGCCACTTCCACATTTTTAGATATTTATTACAGCAGAATCCTCACTTCCCAGTACCAATTTCTATCTTTGTCTGTTTGGGCTGCTATAACAAAAATACCAGACCAGGTGACATATAAACAAGGTGACTTATAAACAACAGAAATTTATTTCTCACAGGTCTGGAGGCTGGGAAGTCCAAGATCAAGACACTGACATATTTGGTGTCTG
This sequence comes from Delphinus delphis, assembly GCF_949987515.2. Lineage (NCBI taxonomy): Eukaryota > Metazoa > Chordata > Mammalia > Artiodactyla > Delphinidae > Delphinus > Delphinus delphis. Next base: position 48,381,220 of record NC_082692.2, on the reverse strand, counting down.
GTAAGAACCCACGTGCTCGTTCACAGACGGCCGCCTTTTTGTGGTAACCTCATTTGGAGGAAGGGGCAAGGTACTTTCTGGGCTCTCTCTTATAAGTGTATTAATTCCATTCATGAGAGCTCTGCCCTCACTACATAATCATCTCCCAAAGGCTCCACCTCCTAATACCATCATATTTAGGGGGACATAAACATTCAGTCTATAGCAATAATCAATCAAACACATGTTGGTTTTGAAAGAGAGGGGAAGGTTCTTAGTGGTAAGGGGAGATGGTGGCAGATTTCCATTCTGGGCAAATGAGAGAACAGTGGAGTTAATAACCAAGTAGGGGACATAAATACAGAGCAAGCTTGGGGTTTGGGGAACAGAAATAATATGTTCTTTTTGGTCTTGAGTTTAAAATACTTGCGAGTCTGCTAAATAGGCAATATGAAATATGGGTCTATTCCTCTAGACAAAAATTCTAGAGTTTTAGAAATAGAAAGTCAGAGTATAAACTGGGTACAAGAAACCCTAGGCATCTATTCAATTCTTAAATGCCTGACCATCTGGATTTTACCAAATGTTTCTCTTAAAGGAGACCAAAGATTTTCTAATCACCTAATCCAAAGGCTTATTCTTAAACATCTAACCACTACTGATTCCTTTACTGGTTGCTCTTTCTCTCCCTGGTCCCTGAATGTAGGCCTTTCCAAGGTTCTGTCTTCAAACTTCTCTTTTTACATTCTCTTCCTTGGGGACTTCAAATAGCTGCGACCCTCTCTTCCATGCAAATAGCTGCCAAATCTCCATCTCTCATCCTTGAACTCCATCTCAAGTCTCACAATCACCTACATTTCAAATAATTTTGACACCTGGATTTACTCAAGCACAGTGAACTTGGGCCAAATTGGGTTCTCTTTTCCTTCAAAACAGTTTCTCTTCCCCAATACTGTTACCTAGACTCAAATTTCACCCAGGGTCAACTTTGACACTGCCTACTTCCTCATCCCCTCCATTTAAATGGTTGTCATTTTGTTACAAGTTACAAAACTAAAAAGGTTTCTGTGTTGTGTTCCCACCTTTCCAATCTTATTGCTACCAACCCAGCTCAGTTCCTCATCAGTTCATTTAGACTGCTATAAACAGCCTACTAACCAGTCTGTCTACTTTCTCTCTCCCCATATTCTTTCAACTCATTGATAACAGATTAATCTTATAAACTCCCAATAATTGGTCCTCTTGCTAAAAAAATAGTTTGACATTGCTAACATAATTGGAAATAAATTCCCCACTTTGTTTTTGAATTCTCCACAATGTAACTCTATAGTGAAGTAGTTAAGAGTACAGATTTTATTACCAGTCAGACCTAGATTAAGATCTAAGAACATCAACTTAATAGCTGTATCATCTTGGGCAAATCATTTAATATCTTTTCATCTGGAAAGTAGGAATAATACTAGCACCATCTCAGAGTGTTCTGAAGGCTCAATAAAATAATGCATGCAGGGTATGTGGCAAGAAGCACAGCATGTAGTAGGTGCTCATTAAATGGTTGCTAGCATTACTTTCTTCTCTTCATCTTCCAAACAGCATCAACTTACGTCATTTGATATTTCCCAAACATATCCAATGTATTCTGTCTCTATACCTTTGCTGCTGTTATTCTCCTTACTCTATCATAACCTATAAATTACCTACTTTCAAGACCCACTTCAGATATCATGTCTTTCAAGAAGTCTTCCTGGATATCCTCAACCAGCTGCAATTTCTCCCTGCTTGACGTTCATGTCCTCTCAACTTCTGGTATTTACAACATTGTGACATAATATAATGAATTTTACTGCCTAATTCCCACCACTAGACTGTAACCTCTCTGAGGACAGAGATACTTTTTTTGAATCTCCAGCAATAAATGAGTTGATGATGGAAACATGGTTCTCTGTTGATCCCCAAATGCCTAAATAGTACTTTACATGCAGGAATCATTCATATCACTTCCCTAATTTTCCTCAATTATTTCTATGTGTCTGTGGAGCATCTGGAACTGGTTAAATATACTAACGGATGGGAAAGGGGTTAGTGAGCCATTTTTTATCTATAACAATACATTACAATGCATTACTACTTAAATGGAATTTATTAAAGAGAACACCAAGGTCTGTAGAATCCCACTAAACAGTTCTAAATAACTTAATATAGTATAATTATTATAGATATTTGTAGCATTAAAGTGAAATTCATGAGCTAAAGAAAATATGGATTTTACATAAATTCTCCAAAGATTTCTGTATTTCATGAATGTTATTTTAGAATGTTATAGCAGTCTGAAAAAACTTAGAAAATAAGATAAATTCTTCTTGAACTGAAATATTACACAGTTCCATTGTTCAACAGAACAAAGGTCTTAAAGATGGAGTATAGCCAATGTGAATTCTTATGAAGCATCACTTATTACAATGTATATGTACTTTATGACTGATGTATCCCAGATGGTAAAATTACAACATATCCAAGGAGTTCTGAATAATCTCAGAATTTAATAAGACAGTGTGAATAAATAAATACAGAATAGGAATGAAGACAAATGGCTACTTATAAAAGAAATTGTTTTTATTGTATGTGAATGAGAAAAATAATGACTGTTCCTTCAAACAAAAAAACTTGCCATTTTTCTTTTGTTCTCCAACATTGTTGTTACAGGAAGTGCATATATTTTTAACCATAGACTAACCCAGACGATGCAGCTCTTTTTGGTTTGTGAAAAGTAATAGTATCTGCATCACTATCTTCAGAGTTGGGGTGTTTCACCATTAAAATTTCAATTTTCATCATTCCCATTTCTAGAAAATATCTCACTTGTAACCAATAATTGAATGACTACAACACTGAACCTGCCTACTTCCAAAAAGAATTTGAAGTGAAAATAAGATAATTTTAATATTATGGATTAAAATTTCATAATATTCAAGAGACAGTAGAAAAAGATCAGGACTTAAGAGTCAAAAATGTAGTTTCTAATCTTGACTATGCAACTTCCTAGCTCTACAATTTCAAGAGGGCCTCAGTGTTCTTATCTTTAAGGTAAAGAGAGTAGGGCTAGATGATCTCCAAAAATTTGTCCTGCTTTCATATTTCTTGATTTTTCCATTCTGACTGTTCTTCGTCGGAAGTCCTCTACTCCTCTTTACTGGATTATCAGCTCCTCTGCTATATTCTTTTTAGCCATGTATCAGAGTCCAAATTTCACCAGCCACACTTTCATCACATTTGTGTTACGTCTTGTCAGCTCTGAAGATTGGTTAAACCTTATTAGCTTTGCAGTATGTGCTGGTTTTCAGTGTTTATTCTGTCTTCAGATCACATACAATCTCCCTTAACTTAGCAATCATATTAGTCTAAAAGCTGTATTTCTTGTCCATCATTAACATCCAACACTCTTCATCACTTTCAATTCCCATCTGGAGTCTTCAGTCTGATATCTTCCATCATCTTTCATGAAAGATGCTTTGATCACTATCTTTAAGACAATTAAATATGACAGATATGAATTCCCTTTGGCAAATGTGCATAGAGTGTTTCACTGTCCTTCCCACCTAAGCAGCCCAATATAATGTTATCAGCTCTGAAGTCAGGCAGTCTAAAAGGAGTCCAGAATCTACCAATTACTACTTGTATAACTTTGGGAAAGACATTTAATCTCTTATAATTTTATCTGTAAAATTATTATTTTATAGGGAGGTTACAAAGATAAATTTTTTAAATTAGCATATGTAATAAAGAACAGTGATAGTAACAAAAGGGCTTCTGTGCTAGGGACAGTCAAGTTTGCAAGTGCCCCCAATACTTCCAGAGTTGTAAATTTTTTTTTTCATTCTTAGGAAGATTACATGAAGAAAACCCAAAATACAGAGAAGGAAGTTAAGATCTATAATAGCAAAAAAAGATAGGAGTTCTACTGGGATGAATCTGAAGACACTATATATCAATCTAGCAAAGTTGAAAACTATTTAAGTCTACAATTTTAAGATGGTAAAGAATTATTTGAAATTCTCATATACTACTGACAAAAGTGTAAACTGGTAGAAACTTTGGGAAGGAAATTTTGAAATATGTAACGAGAGCCTTTAAAATGCATCCATATAGTAACAGTATTTCATCAAAGTAAATTGCTGATCTGGATAATTACATTATAGTCATGTAATAATAAAAATAATTCCTTGTTTTTGGAAATAGCATACTGAAGTATCAACTGGTATACTGAAGTATGAAGTGGTAGAGAGAGATCGAGTCTGCAACTTACTCTTTGTAAAGATTGTATTCTTTGCTGTGTGTGGTCAGCCCCTCTGGCACCAACACACTGCACATGCAAGCTGCCATTCCTATGGCATCTGTGATCTGGGAACGGGGGATAGTAGCTGGGTGTTAAAACTAACCATCGTTAGCTTTATGTGTCAGCTTGGCTGGGTCAGGGTACCTAGATATTTGGTCAAATATTATTCTGGATGTTGCTGTTAAGGAGTGTTTTTTAAATGAGATTAACATTTAAATTGATGGGCTTTGAGTAAAGCAGATTATCCTTCACAATGTGGATGAGTCTCATCTAATCAAAGACCTTAATAGAAAAAAACTGACCTCCCCCAAGGAAGAAGGAATTTTGCCAGCAGAACTGCCTTTGGACTTGAAATGCAACTCTCCCCTGAGTCTCCAGCCTGCTGGCCTACCCCATCAGATTTTGGACTTATTAAGATACAACAATCATATGAGCCAGCTCCTTAAAATAAATCTCCTTTCTCTCTCTCTCTGTACACACACACACACATCCTGTTGGTTCTGTTCCTCCAGAATTACCCTAACATGTGGGAAAGTAAAAACATCACATAACTCACTTACTGAAATTTAGCAGCTGCTTTCTTTAGTAAGCACTCTTCTGGGTGTTGTCAAGTTTTTATCAGACTCCAAAATTAGATTCCAGAGATCCAAAAAAGTTATTTCTAACAGTTTTTTCCAGTTTAATCACTGCTTTAGTGCCATTTTCAGTAATATCACCACAACTTACTCTTAAATGATTCAATATATATTTCCAAATATATATTGAATACATATTCCCAAATCATTATTTTCAAATGTTAACATTGAGAATATTTGGGAAATCTGGGTGTAACACAACTGGAAATTCTTTCTTATATTCTTGAAAATTTTCTATGAGTCTGAAATTAAATAAAAATAAAATGGTTTTTAAAATGTAGCTATCTTGGAGACTGGTTCAAGATGGAAGACTGAATACATGCCAGAGTCTTCTCGTGCCACCCCAGGTGTCAGGAAATTACAGAAGAGTATATATCCTAAAAGATGTAATTAAAAAAAAAAAAGCAAGCAGTACCCCCAGGCCTCCAGAAACTATGAGGAAGCCTTTCATGAAAGAAAATATATGGGAATGAAGAGAAGGAAGCCACAGCCCCAAACACCCACAGAAAAAAAACTCCCACAAAGATGGTAGCTGGTCCAAGGCTGTTCTAAGATAATGAATGCATGAGGGGTCTCGGAAAACTAAGAGAGTGACTGGCTGGAGTACTAAAGTAAAGCATACAGGGTCACCTCTCTTTGGGCCAGGCTTTAAGCAACAGACATGTCTATCGTCAGGTAGAGCGGAGATAGCTAATCCTGGGGAGAAGGGGTAAAACAGAAGCTTCAGGAGGCTAGCAACACCCAGGAAAAATAGAGAGTTCTCACTACCCAGAAGAAGCCACTGGCTCACCCCATCCAGGAGCTTTGTCTTAACCACTCTTCCTTCCATATTTGGAGAAAAGCTAAAGCAAACAGAATTCATAAACAATCTCAAGTACACAGGTGAGCACTCAATCACAATAATCAAAGACAAAATCCAATAATGAGAGAGAGGAAACAAACCTAATAAAAGGAAAAATTCATTACCTATAAAACACAAGTTTAATAAATTAAATAGGATGGCATTTTAGAATATCCACTAACTTCAGAAAGATATGAAAGGATATTCATTTCTTAAAAGAATCAACAGAATATCATGGAAATTTAAATTTTGACCACTGAAATTTTAAAAAATCAATTGATACACTATCAAAATGGTCAAAATAAAAATAAATGAACTATAAGATTGAGCCAAGGGTTTTTCAAAGAATGCAGCCCATTCTTTAAAAATGATGTGTAAGGGACTTCCCTGGTGGCACAGCAGTTAAGAATCCGCATGCCAGTGCAAGGGACACAGGCTTGAGCCCTGGTCTGGGAAGATCCCACATGCTGCGGAGAACTAAGCCACAACTACTCAGCCTGCGCTCTAGACCCACAACTACTGAAGCCCACGCGTCTAGAGCCCATGCTCCGCAATGAGAGAAGCCACCACAATGAGAAGCCCGCGCACCGCAATGAAGAGTAGCCCCCGCTTGCCGCAACTAGAGAAAGCCCGCGGGCAGCAATGAAGACCCAACACAGCCACAAATAAAATAAATAAATAAACAAATAAAAATGATGTGTAAGAGAAACAAATAAGCTAGGAAACAAGCAAGTGGAAATCTAACACATAAATAAGCAATCGAGTTGATCATCGTGGACTGCCATTAAAATAAACAAACAAACAACCGATAAACTGGGTGGCTTAAACAACAGTCTCAAAGAGCAGAACAAAAATTTATTTTCTCATGGTTTTGGAGGTTGGAAGTCCAAGATCAAGGTTCTGGCTGACCTGGTGAGAGCCCTCTTTCTGGATTGTAGCCGGCTATCTTCTCACTATGTTCTCTCTCACATAGCCTTTCCTTGGTGCATGAGCAGAGAACTAGAGAGAGTGAGAGAAAGAGAAAGAGCTTTCTAGTGGCTCTTCTATAAAGTCACTAATCCTATCAGATTAGGTCCCTACTTTTATGACCTCATTTAACCTTAACTATTTCCTTAGAGACCCCATCTCCAAATATAGCCACACTGGAGACTGGGGCTTCAACATATGAGTTTGGGGGGCACACAAACATTCACTCCATAACAATCAATAAAACCAAAGCTGGGTCTTTAAAAGGAGAAAATTCAGAAATAAATCATATTAGAAACACAACTGTAGAACTATAGAAAAATTTAAAAGTTCCTAGAGGATACCTTGTACATATTTAACATAAAAGGAAATTTTAAAGTCAGATAGGGGGAGTATAATAAAAGAAAAGTCTATCTTAATCTCATTTAGGAAAGTAGATTTTTAAAATCCTAGCTAAAGCAGATCAGATCTGTAAAGTAAATCAGATGTGCTGGAATATTAAGAGAAAAATGGATCATGGCCAAACAGACAATGAGAAGTCAGAGTTAATTAGTCTAACACTGGTCCCCTCCAAGCTGGCGTCCCCAAAATGTGGCATCTTTCAAAGCTCCATGAAACTGGCAATGGCCCAGAGCCTAAGGCAATCAATACTGGTAAACCACAGTATGTGGACCCCAGTGCCACCCCTAACCCCCTTCATGCCAGGGAAGGGGATGGTGCTAACCCAGTCGTATACACTGGTGTGGCCCACTGTGAGTTAGGCATGGCAATCCTACGGCTAACTTGCAGCATCTTACAACTGTAACCAACAGTCTTAGATTTCCCTTCAACCTTGAATGCCATGCTGTCAGGACAGTGCTAGAATCAAAGTTCTGCCACATCTTATTACTACTATAGTCTGGTCCCTGATCATGCCAGGGGAAATCATGGTGCTTCTCTAATTATTCATTAAAAGCTCCATAGTTGAATGGTCAAGGGCCCTCTAATGGCATTTGCCCGATGGCCTGAATAGATTGTGCTATGCTCTGCTTCAGAGTGGAATGAGGCAATGGAGGTTCACCATTAAGTTACTGACTCTATCCATGTGAGCGTTCTCTAGTAAACATTGCTCCAGCAAGTCTGATATGTGGGCTGCTTGGCCACTTGCATTGTTTGCAATGACATGTCACATTACAGATTAGAGAAGGAAAACCATTATGATCATCTTAATATTTAAGATGATCCCAAAAGCATGTGAGAAATTTAAGTCACTCATGATTTTTACAACAAAAAATAAAGTTCAATCTCCACCCAGCACCATTTATAAAAATAAATTCCAGACTGACTAAACACTAAGGTAAAAAAGTATCAAACAACATATATAGCATTGAAGTAAAAATGCATTTGTATATAAAATACAAAAAAGTCATAAAAGATTGATAATCTTGAACATGTTGAAATTAAATGTTCTGTGTAACTAAAACTAAAAAAAAGTTAAAACCATAAAATAAGTTGAAAGGCAAGAAAAAGACAAGGATGAAATATTTTCAATACATAGACATAGGGATTAATATTCAGAATACATACAGTATGAAGTGAATGTACCTGGTAGAAGAGCTTCATGAAAACTGGGAAGCCTCAAGGGTGCTTTTCTGTTTATATTGTTTTTAAAATTTTATAATAAGACTAAATGCATTTAATATCCTAGTAAAAGTCTGAGTATCAGTATCTAACAACATAAAAAGCACAAAACAGATTTGTGATTTCTAATATATGATTACAAATTGTATGACCATATATAGTACATTCCACAAGTCAAGAGAGGTAGAAAGGGGAAAAGAAGACCGTGGTTGGGTCTAGTAACAAACAAATACAGAAACAGAGATGATCCACATTAGAGTATATTCTACCAATACCAAGACCAGCCAAAATATACAAAATAAAACTCAAATATTACTCAAGAGAGAGTAGATAATGGCTAAGATTCCTATATTATATCTCAAGGTTACGGGAGCACCCACCCAACTTCACCATGTAGTTTGTGTGTACTGTAGTATGTAGGTTTTTTCAAAAGGACGAAGTATAGAATTTTAATTTTAGATTAATAATTATAAAATTATAGTATACCCATAAAAATGGCTCACTGCTTGTTATTTGTACTAATTTTTAAATCTAGTTTTAAATTTAAGCACTGAGTCACATTTTTATAAGGTAGGCAAAATGTTCTTCCCTCATCAGAAGAAGTCTGGAGACCTTTTTTCCTTGTACTTTTAGAAAAGCTGAAATGAGAGGCTTTAAATGAAGATTTTAGAATTGAAGAGCTAGACTTTCAGGATTCACTAATTACCTAATTTCTAATCTCAATGTTTAGAAAGCCTCACTAAAAGAAGCCATCCCCAAACCAGCCCACTCAGGATTAATACATACCTCTTTTCTTCTAATAGAATTTCTTTAATATAAAATGAAAATAAAATCCTAATAGGTTAAAACAAGCCAAATGCCCACTCTGCATGGGTAAATACTTCACAAAGTCAACTGAATCCAGAGCTATGCCTGAATTGTGCAGGTTCTCAGTGAAGTCATCAGTCATACAATACTAACAAAAGTCAACTAATTACATATTTAGTAAGCCCTCTAAGAAATGTACCCCAAGAGGCAGTAACCTGTATTTTGTGCCATCTTGAAGACATGCACATTTTATTTTTTCATATAGTGTAACATTTCAATAGAATTTCTTAGCTACTAGGTGATAATGCTTTGGTACTATTCATACAGGATCCCTTATCTTAAAAGATGTGGGTTTTCCCAAAAGAGGAGCTTTCTTCTCCTCTTTAGAGCTTTCTTCTCTTCTCCTCTTTCTTCTTCCTGCTTTGGAAGTCTCATATAAATTAAACACCCTATCAAATAGTAACACAGAGGGAGGTGACACAGGACGCAAGTCTCCTCTCTGTATATTTATTACATTCTCATTCAAGGTATTTACACTAGAAAGCTTACTGTGGCTTGATTAATATTTCAGTGGTAAAAGTCTGAGTGATCAGAACCTTGGCAAAACCTGAATTCAAAATTGTTAACAAATACTTCTAGTGACAAGCCTAAGAAATTATTACAAGTTTATTATTATGAGGGAAAACAATCATCTTTGAAAGATGCCTCAACCACTGCTTCTCAATATAGAAAGATAAAACGACATAATTAACCCTATCTCTGTCCCCTGAAATTTCCCTAATTTCATTCATTAGAAGCGGATTTAAAGACTTTTAAGAGCACTTTATAGCAGCATTCAGCTTCCTATGAAATACTCATTATCTTAAATATTATGTATACTTTTTTCTCTTTTAGTAAACTCGATACTGGCTTTAGAGCTTGTGGAAATGGAGAAAAGAACCAATTCAGTACCATCCTAGAAATTGTCTTTTGGCAGAATAGCAAATATCCAAATCAAAAACAGGATTGGAACTGTTAGGGGCTAAATTGTCTCCCCCGACCCCCAATTTACATGTTGAAGTCCTAAACTCCAGTACCTCAGAATAAAACTGTATTTAGAGACAGGGTCTTTAACGAGGTAATTAAATTAAAATGAAGTCATTAGGGTGGGTCTTCATCCAGTCGGAATGCTGTCCTTATCACAAGAGGAAATTTGGACACAGACAAGCACAGAGGGAAGACAATGTGAAGACAGAGGGAGAAGACAAACACTTAGAAACCAAGGAACAGAACCTGACCTTCAGGATCTCAAGAAGGAACCAACCCTGCCAACACCTTGATTTCAGACTTCTAGCTTCCAGAACTGTGAGAAAATAAGTTTCTGTTGTTTAAGGCACTTAGTCTGTAGTACTTTGTTATGGCAGCTCTAGAAAACGAATACAGTCCCTTCTGTCTTTCCAAAATTTAAATAGATTTTTGTTCCCCTTCTCTATAAGCCTCAGTCATCACCCCTCAGTGGAAATGGGTGGAGGCTCTGGCCCTGCTCCTCCAGCTTCTCAGATGCTGCTTTCTTATTGTTGCAGTAAGGCTTAAACAGATGGGCGTTAAGGAGGACTTCCCCCAAATGCCTTTAGAGATAAATCCACAACATATTTTCTGCCTTTTCCCACACGTGAGATTGAATGGGAAAGACAGCTGTCTTGTCAAAACCAGAAGCCATATCCATATCAGAGCTGTCATCTTGAGTGGTAACCGCACGAAAAGGAAGGGCTGGAGAAGTGCTTGATGTGGGGCTGTGGGCATCGGAGTCGAGAGACTGAGGTTCTTCCTGCAGTTTACTGAGCTGGTGGCTTCTTTATCCCTTTCCAATACAGTTTCCACTTTCTTTGGCTTCAAGATAGAGTCTAGACTGGGGAATGCCCTTTCACCTACCACGTGACTCTAGTTTGTTTGTTTTCTATCCTGCTGGCAGCTTTTCCTGTCTTTTCACAAGTAGCACTCACCCATTGCAGAAGTGCTCTGAAGGAGTCTCCTGGAACTGCAAGTAGCTCTAGAAGTCCTTTCAGCATTTACCGTCATTAAAGTGAGAACCGAAGAACCTAGCTCTGCAAATACGGCAGCCTTCTATACTTCAGTACATCTTTGGCTTGTAAAAGTCAACATCTTTTCTTCTAGAAATAGTCTTCCAAAAGCCGCCATTCCATCCTCAGTTAACATTCCTGAGGTGTGGCGTGTACACCATGACATTCCCGACCGCACATCCAGGCCCTCCCTCCTCAACTGTCTTATCTAGGGAGACTGTCTTCTGCAGCTGGTTCTCCATGAGAGTTTTTGGTTTTGCTTCTAACAAAGAAGTAGCACACAGCAGAGCTTCAAAAGCGAGGAAGGGGCAGAATCCATGGTTGTGGATTCTGGCATTACAAGGCGCTGAAGAATGTTTAGTATCTAAATGCATTCTGGACACTTGGTGGGATGTATAGGATAAGGAAATAAAGATTAAACGTATGGCTTCATCTTCATCTAATAGTTTTTTACTGGATTCCTTAGGATTTTCTATTTACAAAATCATGTCATCTGCAAACAAGAGATATTTTTACTTTTCCATTTCCAATCTAAATACTTTCAATTTCACTTTCTTGCCTAACTGCCCTTGTTAGAACCTTCAGTACAATGTTGAATACAACTGGGAAGAGTGGACATTCTTGTTTTGTTTCTTATTTTAAGGGAAACACTCTCATTCTTTCATCATTAAGTATGGTATTATCTGTGAGTTTCGTGTAGGTGTCCTTTCAGACTGAGGAAGTTCCCTTCTATTCCTAGTTTGTTGAATTTCTTTTTAAATCAGGAAAATGTGTTGGATTTTGTCAAATGCTTTTTCTGCATCTATTGAAATGATCATGTGGTTTTCTTTATTGTATTGATATACTACATTAATTAATTTTCAGATGTTTAACTTTAAATTCCTAGGACAAATTTCTTTAGTCATTATGTATAATGTTTTTTATATGCTGCTGGATTCGGTTTGCTAGTATTTTGTGGAGGGTTTTTGTGTCTATATTTATAAAAGATAATGGTCTATTATTTTTTCTTTTTATGTCTGGTTTTGGTATCAAGGCAGACTGATTTGATTTTAAATTCTATGATGACAAACCTCAAAAGGATACTCAACACTTCTCCATAATCCTACCACAGTTCCCTTTAAGTTTACTTTCCCACTCACCCAGACAATTTCTGTCTTGAAAACACACTCTTCTGCCTCCCCACCTTAGCAAATGACCCCAGATAGGAAATATTTCCATGCATTCAATTACTGTTTTCATCTAGGATCAATCATAAGCACACAAACACAAAGATTTGAGCTTAGCTCACAGGCTAGGTCAATGCTAACATATACAAATTTAAGCCTCTTGTGGTGAAAACAGAACTGTTCGTCTTCCTTTTATTATACTTCCTGTGCTGTAGTTTCCAATATTCTGTATAATGCCATCACAATGCCAAGCTATCAGGGAGTCTTCTGCTATTACATGCAGAATATACTTGAAATATATTTATCATGTATACTATACAATTATCTGAACCCGGCATTAAAGATACAAATTTTAAAATAGTTTGATTAATAAAAAAATTAATTAGACTAAAGTTTACTAGTATTGTGACTATTTAATGTTTGTGAGTCTTAACTTTAAATACTTAACATCATAGGTAATGTATTATTAGAATATGTATCCTGTTAATATGTTCATAATATGGCAAGTTAACAGAAATAGGAAGATTAATATATAAAATAATAATACAATATGCAATTTTTAATACCTCTTTACAATTTTAGATATGATTTAACTGGCATTCTTATAATTACTAATGGCCATAATTAGTGTTATATAAGTTTATAACTATTCTAAATATTGTTCTATAAGAATTGAATAGTCTCTATGTTCAAAACTATAACTTTTTCTTAAAACAAAACAAGACAGGTGTTATTTCAAAGTCTACAGCAACAATAATCTACTACTGTATAATGAACTGCAACAATTGAGAACTAATATTTTTAATATAAGTTATTTCTGGTAAGTCAAAAGAAAATGTGACACACAAAAAAGGCTTGCAGCTTTTAACTTGACATGACTAAAGTAAAAGTGGCTGAATTCCATAAAAGAAAGCACAAAAAATGTCAACAAAAGCATTTACTTGTAGTTTGACTAGATACATTATTGAAGAAAAAAATTTTTGAGACAGTTTTCTTGCATTTTCAAACATTGAACAATCTGATAGGCAAATGAACTCTCAAAAACAAAATAGAAAAGTTATAAAACAATTTATATTGCAACAAGACTCCAAAGGATCTAGAGATTTATAATAATGAGAGTATAAAGTTGATATTTATATTTTTAAAAACTGCAAATTATTAACAGATGTTAATTAAAAAGTATCAATCTTATATTTATATATCCAGATAAAATATTATGAGGGCGAAAGCAAGATTATAAATGCATATGATGCTATGACTGAAACTACATTGTATCAGCTAGGATTCATTTCGTTGCAACTGACAGCTTAAGCCAAAAAATTAAAAATTAAAAAGGAAAGAAAAAAAACTATTGGCTCATATACCAAAAGTGAGAAGTATGGCTGACATGAGGCAGAGCTAAATTCAGGACTAAATCAACACAGAAAAATCAGTAGCATTTCTTTACACCAACAACAAACTATCCAAAAAGGAAACCAAGGAAACGATTTCATTTACAATTGCATCAAACATAATAAAATACTTAGAAATAAATTTAACCAAGTAAGTAAAAGACCTGTAAAATGAAAACTATAAAACACTGATGAAAGAAATGGAAGATGACACAAATAAATGGAAAGATATTCAGTGTTCATGGACTGGAAGAACACTGTTAAACTGTCCATATTATGCAAAGTGAGCTACAGATTCAATGCAATCACTATTAAACCCCTGTAACATTTTTACAAAAATAGAAAAAAAAATTCTAAAATTCATAGAGAACTACAAAAGACCCCAAATAGCCAAAGCAATCTTAAGAAGAACAAGTTAAAGGCCTCACACTTCCTGATTTCAAAAATACATTACAAAGCTACAGTAATCAAAACATTATGCTGCTTGAACAAAGAAAGATATACAGATCAACTGAACAGAACAGAGATAAATCCACACATAGATGGTCAACTAATCTTCAACAAGGGCATCAAGAATAGATAATGAGGAAAGGACAGTCCCTCCAATAAGTGGGGTTGGGAAACTGAATATGCACATGTAAAAGAATGGCATTGGGCCATTATCTTACGCCATAGACAAAAATTAACTCAAAATGGATTAAAGCCTTAAACATAACACCTGAAACTAGAACTTCTAGAAGACAATAGGGGAAAAGCTTATGACATTGGTCTTGGCAATGATTTCACAGATATGATACCAAAAGCACAGGCAATAAAAGCAAAAATAGACAAGTAGGACTGTATCAAACTAAAAAACTTTGCACAGCAAAGGAAACAATAAAGTGAAAAGGCAACCTGTGGAATGGGAGAAAATATATACAAACCATACATCCGATAAGGGATTAATATCCAAGATATATAAGGAGTTTCTACAGCTCAATAGCAAAGAAACAAATAACCTGATCAAGAAATGGGCAAACAAATAACCTGATCAAGAAATGGGCAAAGGACCAGAACAGACATTTTTCCAAAGAAGACATACAAATGGCCAGCAAGTATATGAAAAAATGCTCAGTGTCACCAACCATCAGGGAAATGCAAATCAAAACCACAATGAGATATCATTTCACACCTGTTAGGATGGTTATTATCAAAAAGTTAAAGGATGACAAGTGTTGACAAGGATGTGGAGGAAAAGGACATCCTTGTACACTGTTGGTGGGAATGTATATTGGTCCAGCCATTATGGAAAACAATATGAAGGTTCCTCCAAAAATTAAAAATAGAAGTACCATATAATCCAACAATCCCACTTCTGGATATATATCCAAAGGAAATAAAAGCCTTATCTCAAAGAGGTATCTACACTCCCACGTCCACTGCAGCATTATCACAATAGCCAAGAAACAGAAACAAACACTGATGGATGAATGGATAAAGAAATACTAATATATATATTTACTAATATATATGTGTATATATATACACTGATATATATTTGTATATATCAGTGTATATATATACTGATATATATATTTATATATAAAGAAATAGTGACATATATATAAAAGAATTACTGGACTTCCTTGGTGGCCCAGTGGTTAGGAATCTGCCTGCCAATGCAGGGGACATGGGTTCGAGCCCTGGTCCGGGAGATCCCACATGCCACGGAGCAACTAAGCCCGTACACCGCAACTACTGACCCTGCACTCTAGAGCCCGTGAAACACAACTACTGAGCCCGCATGCCACAACTACTGAAGCCCGTGCGCCTAGAGCCCGTACTCTGCAACAAGAGAAGCTACCACAATGAGAAGCCTGCGCACCGCAACAAAGAGTAGCTCCCACTTGCCCCTAGAGAAAGCCCGCGCACAGCAATGAAGACCCAATGCTGCCAAAATGAGATAAAGAAAGAAATGAATTTATTTAAAAAAAGAAGAATTATTATTCAGCCTTAAACAAGGAAATCCTGTCATTAGTGACAACATGGATGAACCTAGAAAGCCATTGTGCTGAATGAAATAAGTCAGGTGCAGAAAGAAAAATACTGTATGATCTTGCTTAATTTGAAAAAAGTCAGAATCATAGAAGCAGAGAGAATGGTGGTTATCACAGGTGGGGTAGGGAGAGGAAAATGGGGATATTTTCGTCAAAGGGCACAAAGTTTCAGTTATGTGGGATGACTAAGTTCTAGAGACCTAATGTACACTCTGACTATAGTTGGTAATACTGTATTGTATACTTGAAATCTGCTGAGAGTAAAGTTTTTTAAACAACGATAGAAACATTGTTTGCAATCTCCAAATATTAGATAGAAGGTAAATATTTTTTTTAAATTTACATTCAATTCTTTTTATTTTTGTCTATTTAATCCTTCTATATTTAATTTTTATTTTATTATAGTTGATTTACAATATTACATTAGTTTCAGATGTATAACATAGTGACTCAGTATTTTTATAGCTTATACTCCTTTTAAAGTTATTATAAAATATTGGCTATATTCCCAGTGCTCTACAATATATCCTTAATTTTTTTTTTTTTTTTTTTGCCACACTGTGCAGCATGTGGGCTCTTAGTTCCCCGACCAGGGATCAAACCCGTGCCCCCTGCATTGAGAGTGAGGAGTCTTAACCACTGGACCGCCAGGGAAGTCCCATTATATCCTTATAGCTTACTTATTTTATACATAGTAGTTTGCTCCTCTTAATCACCTACCCCATCTTGCCCCTCCCCCATTCTTCTCCCCACTGGTAACCACTAATTTGTTCTCTGTATCTGTGAGTTTCTTTCTGTTTTGTTATATTAATTCATTTGTTTTACTCTTCACATTCCACATAAGTGGTAACATACAGTATTTGTCTTTTAATATAGTAAATCTTAAGTGTTCTCACCACAGACACACACACACACACAAAAGGCAACTATGAGAGGTGATGGATATGTTGATAAGCTTGACTGTAGTAACCATTTCATAATGTATATGTACATCAAAACATCTTGTTATACATCTTAAATATAGACAATTCTTATAAAAATAAACTGATTAATTCAGGATTGATTTCATCAGGACTTGGTTTCCCTTAGTCTCTCTACTTTGCCTCCTTCTGCATTAGGTTCAGTCTTAGGTTCCATGTGAAAGAAGATGGCAGCAAGTTCAAGTCCAGTGTGAAAGGAGTGTCTCTTCTCCAGGAGTGTCTCTTCTCCAGGAGTCCACAAAAAACTCAGGGCATCACACTGGTTCTAAGTGGGCATATGTCTATCCCAGTGTCAGTGACTATAGCTGGTGAATATCATGTGCTAATTTTTAGGCATAGGTCACATATCCATCTCTGGAGAAAGATGTAGAGACCACCCCACCCAAAATACAGTGGAGGAGGAAGATTTTCCAGAGGTAAATTGGGGAGGAAGACAAAAAGAGTAGGTATCTATGCAATATTTGAAAATATATATATATATCAGAGACAAAAAGTAGAAGAAAATATAGAAAATAAAAATCTTATGGTGATAAAATTATGAATTGTTTTCTCCTCTATCTTCCAAAGTTTTTAAATGGAAATTTAAATATTGTATTATTTCATATAATTATACAATCAATCCTCATTACTTGCAGATTCCATATTTGCAATTTTGCCTACTCACTATAAATTATTTGTAACCTCCAATATCAATATTTGCTGCATGTTTGCAAGGTAACACTCTGCCTTCTTGCTTCAGCTCTCATACTGTAAACAAGTGTCCATTCCATGGTCTATTCAGGAATAATATAAATGTAAAATTACAAAATTAACATTTAAAAGTTATTTCTAAAGATATTTTAGCAACATAACATTATCTATCTTCGAAATAAACATTGTGAAAAAACGTATTTAGTATTAGACCTACATATATGAAAATGGTGACGACCTGCAGAAAAATTTGCTGCAGAAAATTAATTTATCAGATTTAGTATTATTTTTCTATACATTTTGTTCATAATTACAGCTTATATATCAGACTTTCAATTAAAATCAGTTATTGAAAATTCTAGAGAACTTTTAAAATATGAAAACAGGTTTCCAAATAAACCACCAAACTATAAATTTTCAATAAAAATGGTTTCAATCTCCATTGGCTCTGTAAACACTTGTGTACCCAAAATCTTAGTTTCTGATAAATTGTAACTTCTTGTTGCAAAAGTTAAATTGTAAAAATGTTTTATACACTTGTAAATTTTAGAATTGTAAAGCTGCATCAGGTAATATGCCAATAATGGCTAATTTTACAGTTACCTTGGAAAATGAAGATAATTAAGGGTTCAATAATCTTAGTCTCTAGGAATGTAATTATAATGTATATAAAAAGGGTCAAGCAATATTCCTAGTTCAAGAAAATTGACCTTAACCTACAAAAACATATATTCCTTTGGAATAAAAATCTGGTTTTCTTTAAATATAACAACATGGACAATACCTCAAACTAGATATTAATTTGTTCCTTTGCTCATTCTTTTTTTTTTTATTTTTTATTTTTGGCGGTATGCGGGCCTCTCACTGTGGTGGCCTTTCCCGTTGTGGAGCACAGGCTCTGGATGCGCAGGCTCAGCGGCCATGGCTCATGGGCCCAGCCGCTCCGCGGCAAGTGGGATCCTCCTGGACCGGGTCACGAACCCGCATCCCCTGCATCGGCAGGCGGACTCTCAACTACTGCGCCACCAGGGAAGCCCCTCATTCATTTTTTTAAACAGATAATTACTGTGTACCTCTCACATGTTGCACAAAAGTTCTAGGTACTAGGGAAACACCAGTGAATAAAAACAGACACAGCAGGCATGAGTTAAAATTCCAGTAAGAGGGGAAACAGACAGTATATATAAGCAAACCAATAAATAATGTCAGATATTGATAAATACTAAAGGGAAATATAGGGTGATACGATAGGAAGGTGTGTGTGTTGCAGGAGGTTTGGTCAAGGAAGGTTTATATGGATGTATGACATTTGGGCCGAGACTTGAAAATTGAAGACACAGCCCATAAAGAGCCTTGAAAAGAGGAAATTTCTGGCCTACTTGAAGGGCAAAAATGAAGCCAGTGTGACAGGTAG
Source organism: Delphinus delphis (assembly GCF_949987515.2). Taxonomy (NCBI): domain Eukaryota; kingdom Metazoa; phylum Chordata; class Mammalia; order Artiodactyla; family Delphinidae; genus Delphinus; species Delphinus delphis. Next base: position 48,362,302 of record NC_082692.2, on the reverse strand, counting down.
TAAGTGCAGGGAAGATTTCCTGTCCAGATCTACTATCAATTAGGAAAAAATCAGAGAACCAAATAGAAAAACAGCCAACAGACTTGAACAGGTACTTCACAAAAGAGGCAATCTAAATGACCAACAAATATGAAAAGGTCCTCAAACTTAAGAATTGTAAAGGAAATGCAAATTAAACCTACAATGAGATACCACAACACACCAGCAATGCCAGTGTTAGAAAGACTGACAATGCCAAGTGCTGGCAAAGATATAAACAGACTGGAACTCTCATACACAGTTGATTGAGTTGCCAATTAGTATGATCATTTGCAAATTTGCTTTTCATTATCTACTAAATTTGAACATACTTCTAAGTACATACATACCAAATATCTATATCTAATATCTATATCTATCTCAAGATATGTACAAGAACATTCATACCCAAAACCTGTAAACAATTCAAATATTTATAATCTGTAGAACAAAAATGAAATGTGGTATACTCATACAGTGGAATACTACATAGCAAGAAGAATGAACAAACTCTTGAGACACAAAACTTGAGTGAATCTCAGAAACATACTGATTAAAAGAAGCCAGATATAAGAATACACACTACATGATACCATGTATGTGTATATACACCTATACATACATATATTTAAAACAAGTGGAGCTCATTCGTGGTGTTAAAAGTTAGAATGGCAGTTAGCTTTGGGTCAAGGGGCCATGAGGTAGCTTCTGTGGGGCTGGCAATGCTCTTCTAGGGTCCAGACAACTATGACAGGTAATATGTGAGGGGAAGAGATTCATCCTTAACCTGAATGTGGTTATACGAGTGTATTTACTTTGTAATAATTTTTGAGCTTTTCATCTATAATGTTTGTATATATGGTATAGTTCAACAAAGTATATATTTTTAAAATATATGACAGTATAAAGAATATATTTGAGTAGGGAGATGATGTTTTGGCCCTGGGTAGAAATACGGCTCTGAAGACAAATGGACTTATTCCATGCATGTTTTAGAGATAGAACAGGTAAGACTCATTGCTGTATTGCCTATAGTGAATAAGGGAAAGACAGGGATCAAGATTGACTACTAAGTTTTCAGCTTAAGTAATTAGATCAAAGTTAGTGACATTTATGTTTCCAGAAAGACAGAATGGTTGATCGCATTAGATGTTGTTTAGAATTTCAGTCATGAGGACAGAGAAGTTGCCACTGGATTTAAACATGGAAGTCATTGATGATCTGAGAGCAATGTTAGGTTAGTGCTGGGAATGAAGTCCTGATTGGAGCATGCCGAACTGTAACTATTAAGTAAGGAAGTGAAGAAGAAATTTTAGGTAACTCTTTGAGTAGTTGTTTTTGCTTTCCTGTGAATGGGGCTGAGAGATATGTAAACAGAAGAGAAAGCTTGAAAGCACTGGGGGATCAGAGCAAGTTATGACATGTATATTAAGCAGGTGGTTGAGAGATGGAGCCTGGTATAAAGAAATGAACTTGACTTACCTAATAATTTTGGTGGAAGATTAGGATCCAATACAATTCACCTTATCCTCTACCCCAATACCAGAAAGCTACTTCCTAAGAATCTTCTTTACAGCAAATGGTCAAATTTTTCTATTCTTAAAGTTTTGCTATGTTTGGGGGCGGGGGGGGGAGTTTCCATTTTTCTCTTCGTTTCTTTTGCTTTAACAGCTTTGAGATATAATTCACATACTACAGAATTCACCCATTTAAAGTATACTATCATTTCTTTTGATGTCCTGGGTTCCTTAATGATGTTCAAGTATTATTTGTGTCAGTAACATTCAGCGTAAAACAAAAAAAGGTTTTGGAAACAACAGAGAGATATTTTCCTTCTAAACTTTTATTTCAACAATCAATTTTAATATAAAAAGCATTTATTGTACAAAACAAGATTTCAGACAAACAGAAAACCCATTTCCAATTGTTGATATTCAGGAAAGAACTCATAGAAACATTCTGGAACTGCTATTTTTGTTGTTGTTGCTGCAGTTTTTAACTTTAGGAATCTTACCCTCATTCTATATACCTGCTCTTCTGGATATGTGAGGAAATAAACCTTTACCTTTTAAACCACTATTTGTCTTCCCAATTAGTTGAGGCCAGAAGCATTCTTAGAGAATACAGGCTTAAGGATTAATCTCCAAAATATATAAACATCTCATGCAGCTCAATATTTAAAAAACAAAAAACCCAATCTAAAAATGGGCAGAAGACCTAAATAGACATTTCTCCAAAGAAGACATACAGATGACCAAGAGGCACATGAAAAGCTGCTCAATATCAATAATGATTAGAGAAATGCAAATCAAAACTACAGTGAGGTATCACCTCACACCGGTTAGAATGGGCATCATCAGAAAATCTACAAAACAACAAATGCTGGAGAGGGTGTAGAGAAAAGGGAACCCTCTTGCACTGTTGGTGGGAATGTAAATTGATACAGCTGCTATGGAGAACAGTATGGAGGTTCCTTAAAACACTAGAAATAGAATTACCATATGACCCAGCAATCCTACTACTGGGCATATACCCAGAGAAAACCATAATTCAAAAAGACACATGTGGGGGACCTTCAAGATGGCGGAGGAGGTGAGATCCCAGGGAGAGGACTGGGGTGGGCTGCATGAACACAGCCTGAAGGGGGCTAGTGTGCCACAGCTGGCTGAGAGAGAGTCCAGGAAAAACTTTGGACCTGCCTAAGGCAAGAGATCACTGTTTCAGGGTGCAAGAGGAGAGGGGATTCCTTCCCTGTCTGCCCACAGAAGGCAGAGCACTGCCTAAACAAGCTCCAGAGATCGGAGTGAGCTGTAGCTATCAGCTCAGACCCCAGAGACAGGCATGAAACACTAATGCTGCTGCTGCAGCCACAGAGAATCCTGTGTGCAAGCACAGGTCACTATCCACAGGCCCCACCCTGGGAGCCTGTACAACACGCCACAGTCAGGATCCTGTGATCCAGGGACAACTTCCCTGGGAGAACGCACGGGGTGCCTCAGGCTGTTGCAATGTCAACGCCAGCCTCTGCCACCACAGACTCGCCCGGCATTCCAATTGTAACTACCGTATCCCTCCCTTTGCCCTGGCAGGAGTGACCCAGAGCCCCTAATCAGCCACTGCTTTAACCCCGTCCTGTCCAGGCAGGAAAAGAAGCCTGAGGGCAACCTATATGCAGAGGCACAGCCAAAACCAAAGCTGTGCCCCAGGAGCTGTGAGAACAAAGAAGAGAAAGGGCAATTTCTCTGTGCAGCCTCAGGAGCAGCAGATTAAATCCCCACAATAAACGTGAATTACCCTGCATCTGTGGAATACCAGAATAGACAACGAATCAACCCAAAATTGAGGTGGTGGATTTGGGGAGCAATGGTAGACGTGGGGTTTGCTGTCTGCGACTGATTTGTTTCTGATTTTTATGTTTATCTTAGTATAGTTTTTACTGCTTGTTGTCACTGGTGAATTTGTTTATCAGTTGGGTTGCTCTATATTTTTTTTAATATTTTTTAATTAAAAAAATTTTTTTCTCCCTTTTCTTCTGAGCTGTGTGACTGACACGGTCCTGGTTCTCTGGCCTGCTGTCGCGCCTGAGCCTCTGAGGTGGGAGAGCCTAGTTCAGAATATTGGACCACCAGAGACCTCCCAGCCCCATGTAATATGAATCAACGAGAGCTCTGCCAGAGATCTCCATCTCAACGCTAAGACCCAGTTCCACACAAGGACCAGCAAGCTCCAGTGCTGTACACCCCATGCCAAACAACTAGCAACATAGGAACACAACTCTACCCATTAGCAGAGAGGCTACCTAAAATCATACTAAATTCACAGACATCCCGGAACACACCACTGGACGCGGCCCTGTCCACCAGAAAGACAGGATCCAGCCCCACCTACTAGAACACAGGCACCAGTCCCCTCCGCCAGGAAGCCTACACAACCCACTGAACCAACCGTACCCACTGTGGGCAGACACCAAAAACAAAGGGAACGACGAACCTGCAGGCTGCAAAAAGTAGACCCCAAACACAGTAAGTTAAGCAAAATGGAAAGACAGAGAAATATGCAGCAGATGAAGGAGCAAGGTAAAAACCCACCAGACCAAACAAATGAAGAGGAAATAGGCAGTCTACTGGAAAAAGAATTCAGAGTAATGATAGTAAAGATGATATAAAATCTTGCAAATAGAGAAAATACAAGAAACGTTTAACAAAGACCTCAAAGAACTAAAGAGCAAACAAACAATGATGAACACAATAAATGAAATTAAAAATTCTCTAAAAGGAAACAATAGCAGAATAACTGAGGCAGAAGAACGGGTAAGTGACCTGGAAAATAAAATAGTGGAAATAACTGCCACAGAGCAGAATAAAGAAAAAAAATGAAAAGAATTGAAGACAGTCTCAGAGACTTCTGGGACATTAAACACACCAACATTCAAATTAAGAGTCCCAGAAGAAGAAGAGAAAAAGAAAGGGTCTGAGAAAATATTTGAGGAGATTATAGTTGAAAACTTCCCTAACATGGAAAAGGAAGTCCAGGAAGTCCAGAGAGCCCCATACAGGATAAATCCAAGGAGAAACACACCAAGACACATATTAATCAAACTATCAAAAATTAAATATAAACAAAAAATATTAAAAGCAGCAAGGAAAAAACAACAAATAACATATAAGGGAATCCCCATAAGGTTGACAGCTGATCTCTCAGCAGAAACTCTGCAAGCCAGAAAGGAGTGGAAGGATATATTTAAAGAGATGAAAGGGAAAAACCTACAACCAAGATTACTCTACCCAGCAAGGATCTCATTCAGATTCGATGGAGAAATTAAAACCTTTACAGACAAGCAAAAGCTGAGAGGATTCAGCACCACCAAACCAGCTTTACAACAAATGCTAAAGGAACTTCTCTAGGCAGGAAACACAAGAGAAGGAAAAGACCTACAAAAACAAACACAAAACAATTAAGAAAATGGTAATAGGAACAGACATATTGATAATTATCTTAAACATAAATGGATTAAATGCTCCAACAAATACTGGCTAAATGGATATAAAAACAAGACCAATATATATGCTGTCTACAAGAGACCCACTTCAGACCTAGGGACAAATATAGACTGAAAGTGAGGGGATGGAAAAAGATATTCTATGCAAATGGAAATCAAAAGAAAGCTGGAGTAGCAAATCTCATATCAGAAAAAACAGACTTTAAAATAAAGACTATTACAAGAGACAAAGAAGGACACTAAATAATGATCAAGGGATCAATCCAAGAAGAAGATATAACAATTGTAAATATTTATGCACCCAACATAGGAGCACCTCAATACGTAAGGCAAATGCTAATAGCCATAAAAAGGGAAATCGACAATAACACAATAATAGTAGGGAACTTTAACACCCCACTTTCACCAATGGACAGATCATCCAAAATGAAAATAAGTAAGAAAACAGAAGTTTAAATGATACATTAAACAAGATGGATTTAATTGATGTTTATAGTGCATTCCATCCAAAAACAACAGAATAATCTTTTTTCTCAAGTGCTCAAGGAATATTCTTCAGGATAGATCGTATCTTGAGTCACAAATCAACCCTTGGTAAATTTTAAAAAATTGAAATTGTATCAAGTTTCTTTTCTGAACTTAGCGCTATATGACTAGATATCAATTACAGGGAAAAAATGTAAAATATACAAACACATGGAGGCTAAATAATATGCTACTAAATAATCAAGAGATCACTGAAGAAATTAAAGAGGAAATCAAAAATACAGAGAAACAAATGACAGTGAAAACACAATGACCCAAAACCTATGGGATGCAGCAAAAGCAGTTCTAAGAGGGAAGTTTATAGTAATAAAATCCTACCTCAGGAAACAAAAGAAATCTCAAATAAACAACCTAACCTTACACCTAAAGCAATTAGAGAGAGGAACAAAAAAACCCCAAAGTTAGCAGAAGGAAAGAAATCATAAAGATCAGATCAGAAATAAATGAAAAAGAAATGAAGGGAACGATAGCAAAGTCAATAAAACTAAAAATAAAAGCTGGTTCTTTGAGAAGATAAACAAAATTGATAAACCACTAGCCAGACTCATCAAGAAAAAAAGGGAGAAGACTCAAATCAACAGAATTAGAAATGAAAAAGGAGAAGTAACAACTGACACTGCAGAAACACAAAGATTCATGAGGGATTACTGCAAGAAACTATATTCCAATAAAATGGACAACCTGGAAGAAAGGGACAAATTCTTAGAAAAGCACAATCTTCCAAGACTGAATCATGAAGAAATAGAAAATATAAAGAGACCAATTCCAAGCACTGAAATTGAAACTGTGATTAAAAATCTTCCAACAAACAAAAGCCCAGGACCAAAGGCTTCCCAGGTGAATTCTATCAAACATTAGAGAAGAGCTAACACGTATACTTCTCAAACTCTTCCAAAATATAGCAGAGGGAGGAACACTCTTAGTTTTATTCTACAAGGGCACCACACCTTAATACCAAAAGCAGACAAAGATGTCACAAAAAAAGAAAACTATAGGCCAATATCACTGATGAACATAGATGCAAAAATACTTAACAAAATACTAGCAAACAGAATCCAACAGCACATTGAAAGGATAATTCACCATGATCAAGTGGGGCTTACCCCAGACATGCAAGGATTCTTCAGTATTCGCAAATCAATAAATGTGATAAACCATATTAACAAACTGAAGGATAAAGACCATATGATCATCTCAACAGATGCAGAAAAAGCTTCTGACAAAATTCAACAGCTATTTTATGATAAAAACTCCCCAGAAAGTAGGCATAGAGGGAACTTACCTCAACATAATAAGGGCCATATATGACAAACCCACAGCCAACACTGTTCTCAATGGTGAAGAACTGAAACCATTTCCTCTAAAATCAGAAACAAAACAAGGATGCTCACTCTCACCACTGTTATTCAACCTAGTTTTGGAAGTTTTAGCCACAGCAATCAGAGAAGCAAAGGAAATAAAGGGCATCCAAATTGGAAAAGAAGAAGTAAAACTGTCACTGTCTGCAGATGCCATGATACTATACATAGAAAATCCTAAAGATGTTACCAGAAAACTACTAGAGGTAATCAACGAATTTGGTAAAGTAGCAGGATACAAAATTAATGCACAGAAATCTATCACATTCCTATACACTAATGGTGAAAAATCTGGAAGAGAAATTAAGGAAACACTCCCATTTACCACTGCAACAAAAAGAATAAACTACCTAGGAATAAACCTACCTAGGGAGACAAAAGACCTGTATGCAGAAAACTATAAGACACTGATGAAAGAAATTAAAGATGATACAAACAGATGGAGAGATATACCATATTCTTAGATTGGAAGAATCAACATTGTGAAAATGACTATACTACCCAAAGCAATCTACAGGTTCAATGCAATCCCTAGTAAACTACCAATGGCATTTTTCACAGAACTAGAACAAAAAAATTTCACAATCTGTATGGAAACACAAAAGACCCCGAATAGTCAAAGCAATATTGAGAAAGAAAAACGGAGTTGGAGGAATTATGCTTCCTGACTTCAGACTATACTACAAAGCTACAATAATCAAGACAGCATGGTACTGGCACAAGAACAGAAACAGAGATCAATGGAACAGGATAGAAAGTCCAGAGAAAAACCCACACATATACGGTCATCTTATCTTTGATAAAGGAGGCAAGAATATACAATGGAGAAAAGACAGCCTATTCAGTAAGTGGTGCTGGGAAAACTGGACAGCTACATGTAAAAGAATGAAATTAGAACACTCCCTAACACCATGCATAAAAATAAACTCTAAATGGATAGAAAACCTAAATGTAAGGCCAGACACTATCAACCTCTTAGAGGAAAACATACGAAGAACACTCTTTGACATAAATCACAGAAATATCCTTTTTGACCCACCTCCTAGAGAAATGGAAATAAAAACAAAAATAAACAAATGGAACCGAATGAAACTTAAAAGCTTTTGCACAGCAAGGAAACCATAAACAAGACGAAAAGACAACCCTCAGAATGGGAGAAAATATTTGCAAATGAAGCAACTGACAAAGGATTAATCGTCAAAATATTCAAGCAGCTCATGCAGCTCAATATCAAAAAAACAAACAACCCAATCCAAAAATGGGCAGAAGACCTAAAGAGACATTTCTCCAAAGAAGATATACAGATTGCCAACAAACACATGAAAGTATGTTCAACATCACTAATCATCAGAGAAATGCAAACCAAAACCACAATGAGGTATTACCTCACACCAGTCAGAATGGCCATCACCAAAAAATCTACAAACAATAAATGCTGGAGAAGATGTGGAGAAAAGGGAACCCTCCTGCACTACTGGTGGGAATGTAAATTGATATAGCCACTGTGGAGAACAGTATGGAGGCTCCTTAAAAAACTAAAAATAGAACTACCATACAACCCAGCAATCCCACTACTGGGCATATTCCCTGAGAAAACCATAATTCAAAAGTAGTCAAGTACCACAATGTTCATTGCAACACTGTTTATAATAGCCAGGACATGGAAGCAACCTAAGTGTCCATGGGCAGATGAACGAAAAAGAAGATTTGGCACATATATACAATTGAATATTACTCAGCCATAAAAAGAAACAAAACTGAGTTATTTGTAGTGAGGTGGATGGACCTAGAGTTTGTCATACCGAGTGAAGTAAGTCAGAAAGAGAAAAACAAATACTGTATGCTAACACATATATATGGAATCTGAAAAAAAAAAACCAAACTTTTTTCTGATGAACCTAGGGGTATGGCAGGAATAAAGATGCAGGCATAGAGAATGGACTTGAGGACATGGGGAGGGGGAAAGGTAAGCTGGGACAAAGTGAAAGAGTAGCACTGACATATATACACTACCAAATGTAAAATAGATAGCTAGTGGGAAGCAGCTGCATAGCACAGGGAGATCAGCTCGGTGCTCTGTGACCACCTGGAGGGGTGGGATAGGGAGTAGGGAGGGAGACACAAGAGGGAGGGGATATGGGGATATATGTATATGTATAGCTGATTCAGTTTGTTATTCAGCAGAAACTAACACAACATTGTAAAGCAATTACACTCCAAAAAAGATATTTTAAAAAAGTAAAGATAACAAAGAGAAAAAGAAAAAAACACACATGCACCCCAATTCATTGCAGCACTATTTACAATAACCAGGTCATGGAAGCAACCTAAATGCCCACTGACAGACGAATGGATAAATAAGATGTGGTACATATATAGAATGGAATATTACTCAGCCAAAAAAAGGAACCAAATTGGGACATTTGTAGAGACATGGATGGACCTAGAGACTGTCATACAGAGTGAAGTAAGTCAGAAAGATTAAAGCAAATATCGTATATTAACACATATATGTGGAATTTAGAAAAATGGTACAGATGAACCGGTATGCAAGGCAGAAATAGAGACATAGGTGTAGGGAACAAACATACGGACACCAAGGTGGGAAAGCAGGGGGTTGGTGATGGGGGGGGTGAATTGGGAGATTGGGATTGACATATATATGCTAATATGTATAAAACAGATAACTAATAAGAACCTGCTATATAAAAAATTAATTTAATTTAATTTAAAAACAAAGGAATACACCCTTGGTCGTCGAGGTCTTGAATCTGAGCTGCTGATTCTTGGAGGATATTATGTAGTCACGCCTATTGGTACCACTACAAATTCAGAGACTTCAACCTCAGATGAGGCCTCAGCACATCTTTAAGGCTATCCTTTTTATGTATTCTCTTTTTCCTCTTGCAATTCTTCAGTGATTATTCTAAACCTTTTTAAATCTCAGACCATTCTCCTCAGTCTCAAAAGATAAACTTTCCTCCTACATTACAAGGATTATCTCTGTCATTTCCCACCTCAATACCTAAAAGCTTATGTAAAACTGTTCTCTCACTTGCTTGCTGCTGTTTCAGACCTCAATTCTATTTTCTTTGTTCTAAAATACTTCTTGAGGGTTTGCTATAAGCCAGATAATGCTAAAGGAAAGACAAAATTCCTCTCCTCAAATAACATTAAGTGCTATTATGAGACCAATGCAGAATGATTTGGAAGTGTATGGGGCACACCTGAGACTTCCAGGTAGGGGGTGTGTCAGGCTACTGAGAAGAGGTGATGTCTAAGCCAATCTGAAAAATTACTGAGTAAGAGTCAATGCCCCTACCGTGTGCCCCCAGCAATCTCTACCCCCTCTCCATGCCACTCAACACACTGTATTGTAGTTTATTTAATGAGTTCCTCTACAAGACAAGGAAAATCCACTGGCAAGTCAGTCTATCTTGTTAACCACTGTATCCCTAGCACTTAAAAGAATACTTGCCAAAGAGAAGCACTGAGTGAATATTTATATTACGAGATAATGAAAATAATATGAACTTCAGCGTTAAAGCTGTCCTAGATAGTAACAATATTCAAATTATTTAAAAACTAGTATGGCTGTTTGTGTATCAGTTGAATATCAATCGTAGCTCTGGATTTAAATTTTGGCTTCATTTCCTATGCGATTTTAAAATTAAGGCAAATCAGTTAAATAATCTATCATTTTATCATCTGTTCATGTTGATGGTAATAATATTATAATTCATAGGATGGTTTTAATGATGAAATGAAAAAGCATATGAAAAAACCCATTTCAGTGCTGCTACACTAAATACATATAATAAGTGTTTGACTTCCTTTCTAGACTGCTTTTAAATGAGCTATATTTATAGTTAGATAAGAAAATTAAAATATGCAGAAACCAATGCAGAATGAGAGCACTCTATTTAGTCTTTCCTTCATGATTTTTCTCAAGTGCTCAACTTAACAAATGATTAGGTAGTTTGCTTCTAAACTTAAAATGCATTTATCCTTAATCTTCTCTATAATGTAAATTTAAAATTTGCTGTTCATTCATACCTAATTAACCAATTTGTGCCTGTATGTCAACCTTAGATTATATTTAACAATTCAACAGGAATTTAAGAGCCTATTATCAGTGCAAAGTTGTAATTTATCTTTATCATTCAGGGACTACTTTATGCAGACACTGCTGGGTAGCTTCTAGCTCAATAAATGCTCCAAGATGCTTAATATTTTCTTTTCTTTTTTTGTTTTAATAATGAGTATAACTGATGGATTTCATCCAAAATAAGAAATCAAAATATTGATAGAATGGAAAGAAACAGCTTACTGGCATATTTAAAGGATGGTATCTTTTGCAGCTTTAAATTGTTTCCAGGAAAAAGTTAACAAATAAGTAGAAATCTGATAAATTGTGCTAAATGCCAACTTTAAACCTTAGTAATCAGTTTATATGCTTTATGTCTATATTGGATGGCTGCAAGAATCCTAGTATTTTCTATTATTCAGTATATTAAGACTTGTGAGAATAAAACAACAGATCAAACAAGAATAATTAAGTTCTTCAGGCTGGCTACCAAATGCAATACTGTTATAAAAAGATTAGAATTATATCAGTAGGTTGAACAAGGAGAGTATTAATTTCAGAGCAGCTTAGTTATTTCTCCCTACATGTGCCCATTCTCAATTGACCTTTATCTAAGCTATATTGTCATGTAAATCACACAGCTGATTTGCTTAAAGGTAAAATTTCTTCCACTAATACTGCAGATACGGTACGAGGGCCTCTCACTGTTGTGGCCTCTCCCGTTGCGGAGCACAGGCTCCAGACGCACAGGCCCAGTGGCCATGGCTCATGGGCCCAGCCGCTCTGCGGCATGTGGAATCTTCCCGGACCGGGGCACAAACCCGTGTCCCCTGCATCGGCAGGTGGACTCCCAACCACTGCGCCACCAGGGAAGCCCCGATAATGATTTTTTAACATTTTATTAGTGATTGATTTAGAGACCTTTAGTTACCTATTTTTTCTTTTGTTGCCTATGCTTTTGGTGTCACATCCAAGAAATTGTCAAATCTAATGTCATGAAGTCCTCTCCCTATTTTTCTTCTAAGTGTGTCATAGTTTTAGTTGTTACATTTAGGTCTTTGATCCATTTTGATTTAATTTTTCCAGTGTGAGGTAAGGGTCAAACTTCATTGTTTTGCATACCAATATTCAGTTTTTCCAACCACATTTCCCCATGGGATGGTCTTGGCACATCTGTTGAAAATCATATATGTGAGGATCTTTTTGTGCTCTCCATTCTATTCCATTGGTCTATATGTATGTCTTTACACCAGTACAATGTTTTGATTCTGCAGCTTTGTAATATGTTTTGAGGTCAGCAAATGGGAAGCCTCCAGCTTTGTTCGTCTTTCTCAAGATTGTTTTGGCTATTTGAGTTCCCTTGAGATTCCATATTAATTTTAAGATGAATATTTTCAATTTTGGTTTTATTTCTGATAATAGCCATCCTAATGAGTGTGATGCTAATAATTTTATTCAATCATCTATTTCATTAATGTATTTTTTTTTATTCTATGAGTTAGTGAGGGAAACCTGTTAAAATCTTCCAGTATTGTGGGCATGTCTCCTAGTTCTGCCTAGTTTTGCTTCATATGTTCTGAAGCTGATATCCATTATCTGAAGATATAGGATCCTCTTTTAAATGTGATATCATTTTAGGACAAGTAAGAAGTAGAGCCATAATTCTCACACTAATATTGAAAATTTTTCTGGAGTTCCCCAATTCTCTGAGAATTTTTAAATTTAGAAAAGATGTCAAATGATAATCTAAGAAAGTAAATATTCTAAATCATAATCAGGGTTAACTGAATGAAAACTTATAAAGGAGTAAAGATATCCAATTTCAATGTCTGAGCTGGCAGTGTTTCTAGAAGCTGGTGGTAAAACAGGCTAGGCTAGACTAAGAATAGACTTTTAAAACAAGCTAAGGAGTCATTCCAGGAGTTTAAGAGGAGAAACGTAATGGTAAGATTTACATCTTTAAAAGACCATTTAGCTATCCATATAAAGAATGACTTGGAAACTAAAAAACAAAAAGTTAGAACTAATTAAAGGAAACTATTATAATAGTTGGATAGGAAACTGTGGCATAGTAGAGACTATGAAAAAGATCCAAAAGATTAGCTAAACGGTAAAATCTACAAAATCAGGTGATCAGACTGGCTATGGGATGAGAGGGAGGGGGTTATTAAAGCCAAAAGGGAATGACATAAAATGACTGTCAAGAGAAAATGATTAACAAAATATAAGTGAATTAAAGAAAAACACACATCTTTTTGTTTTTGGAATTTTAAGAATCAACTATTCACAGACAACTGAAAAACCTACAGTTGGAAATTATGTCTGTAATTTTGCAACTGTTACAAAGTCAATGATTTCACTTTTATATCATGTGAGCTGTGAAATGGGTTTGGAAATTTTCCCTCTCTTTTGCTACATAGTCTACTTGAAAAATCTAATTTAACTTCTTTCTATACATCTTACTGAAGTTTAATGTCATCCTTTCATTGTTGTTTATTTGGTAGCTTTATAAAAATGTCTTTCCTCTGAAAAGCTGACTTTATCTTCTTGGTTTTTATAGTGTATATGTGACAGTCACAAAATAAAATTATTTCTTCCTCTCTTCCCATTTTAAACAGGGGAAAAAGTTTATTTTCTTCATAGGCATATATAGAAACTGTCATGAAAAAAAATTAATGGGAAGTAATTTCTCATCATGTTAAATTTCACATAGGTCTTGTCTATGTGACTGACTTCTCTGTGATAGATTTTACTTCTTTATACATTAAAAAGCTATTTTGCCCGTTTCATCTCAGTGCCTAAAACAATGACACATGGTACGTTCTGAATGAATATTTGTTAAGTATTGAATAAACTAATTAATTCATATCTCAGATAGTAAGAGTGTAAGTATCAAGCCTCAGAGAAGGGTTGCTCTTATTTCATTTAGGAAGAAGTGTAGAATTCCCCTTACTGGATCTTTTTTCCTTCTCTGTACAATCTTCCAACACCATCCTGGGGTCTCTGCTGCTGGTCTTCTGTTAGCTCTTCTCATATTTCTTCTCCCTACTCCTTACATCAAAGGCTTTCTAAGACTATTAAATTTTTCTTCACCTACATATGTTTCCAAAAGAAAGTCACTGCATTTAGTTTCTATGCATACAGTTATGACATTCATGTTTATTTTTTAAAAAATGAAAGCTGTCAGAAGCTAATTCCTACTGACTGCAAACATTTCAAGTCACAAAGTTATTATGAAGCACAGATTGCCTGTCCAGGATAAGGCTAGCTGCTAGAGACAGTAAGATATATTCCTTTTATAAATGGAATGTAAATGCCATAGTAATTTGATATCTACTATCAACCCATGCATTTGAAAAGCACATGAACAAGATCTGCTTCCACAGTTAGGAAACTGATATTATTCCTTTTCTCCTTGAATTCATATTATCTCACTTCCCCCACACAAGCTTATCGCAACATATTTTAGTACTTGAAAATACTTTAAATTGATCATATTTCTCTACACAAAAGAGTATATTTTAAAATTCCTGAGAACATAAATTTTAAAAATTGTCATCAGTATTGTGTTATCATTAATTTACTAGAGCACTACTGATCAAATGAGAAACTCAATATAAATTATGATCATTATAAAATATTGTAAGTCAGTTTTATTGGAAATGCATCTCATACAGAAATGGATAGCACCTTCTCCCCCCATTTAGGTCATGTATCAGAATGAATACTATTTGTTGTTAGGAAGAAACAGGGTTCAAGCTGATCCTATTCTTACATTTTGTGTTCTTCCATTCCAAATATTTGGGAGCAGAAGGATTTCTGGTTATATCAATAATCATTCTTCTGAACTACTAAATTATGTATCAAAAATCACATGGGGTATGTCATAAAATTATTTTTAATGATCAGCTGACAACTCAATTGAGTTTTTCTGAAGCATTTTCAAAAGCCATTGGAAATTACTACTCTTGTGAAACAATTAGCTACCCAGTTATTAGAATCATTTACTTTCTAACAAGACTTAGGTCAGATTAAATGTATTGCTTTAATTGTAGAGTGGGAGAGAGACAATTACAAAAGAGGAAAGGGGAAAGCTGCCCTGGTTTAGGCACACTCTGAGGCAGATCAATTTTAGGAAAGAAACATGCAAGTAAACAGCGTGAAAATTAATACCCTTAAACTATCATTTACATAAACCCCTGGAAAGCCTTCATGTACTTTCCAAGGTTAAGGGTTAGGGATCCATGACGCCCAGTTTGCCTGCTGCTTCAGGCATATTCACAGATTCAGATACACAGTGTAACAGAAATCATGAACTTTGATTCTGCAATTCACGACATTCTGTGTGTGTGTGTGTATGTGTTTTGGTTGGGGGGGGTAGCAGTATGAGCAACCAGGTATGGGAGGAAAGAAGGAAAACAGACTATGTAGGCTCAGATACCAGATTTTTCATTATTGGTAGTATTTTTGAATCTGTTTTGTATCTCTGCCACTGAAACCATTCCCTTACCCTAAGGCTTTTAACCTGGACATGTGATAGGTGGGGGAGAAGAGAGGAAGAATGCTTTTAAGACATTAATGGACAAAATGACATTGAAGCTGATTTTAATATGAAAAGTGACATTGCTATTTCAACTTAAAGGTTTTGACATCTTAATTCTGTCCTGCTGACACTGCAGAGCCACACGTACACAGTACTCACAAAACACAGGGTAGAGACACAGAAAACATGATCTCTAGGATGGTATGATTTAATCAAATTAAACTAATATAAAATTTAAATCACTAACCCAAAATTCGCTTTACAAATTTTCCTCAAAAGATGTATTCTCTTTCCTCTAACAGTAAATATTCGTCACAGCTTAGAAATATATAGCTCCCACTAAAAAAACAAAACACAACAGCACTTTTTTTCATTGTTTTAACATAGTGCCTAATTAAACAAAAAATAAGGTTTGAAGCAGCTCTAATGATGCACAGTTGCCTAAAAACAGAAGGAGGCTGAGCCACAGTCAAGAGTTGTGCCAGGGCCTATATTCTTTGTTCAGATATTGTTTTGGAATCCAACCTACCCCAGGGTAAAGGGAATCTCACTGAAGCCAGTCCTCACTCTATCCTTCAGGAGCAGCTCCTGATGGAAAATATCAGGACCTTGGTGAGAGGATGGGAGAAGGCGGGACAGGGTGGGGGAGAATATCTTGTGTTACCTATTTTTTTGTTTACCACAACCTGTAAAACAGGACCTTTTAAAAAGTGCCTTGTGTCAAGTATATGTTTATAAAGACCTGAATCGTTTTGAAAATTTCAGACTTCATTTGTAGTTATAGAAGATGTAATAATGGTTTAAAAAAAATTGTCCCAAACCTGGCCGGTACAGATGCTTTTTTGGATGACTGTAATTCACAACTCCTCTCTTGCGGTGAAATGAACATTCCTGAAAAAAAAGCCTAAGCAACCTTCCAATAAACTTTAATAGAATTAAGATTTGCTCTGGAAAACCATCCACTCACCTAAGCAATTGACTATTAGTTAAGAGTCTAATGTCCCCCAAATTCCTTTCTTTCTGTTATCTACTTTAATGATAATTATCTAACCATTTTCTTTTCCCATAAAATGTCCCTACCAAGACTGTATCTTTTATTTGACTTATCGGAGGTCTTTTTCCTTACAGCAAGATTGTAATAAAACTTCAACTTCTGCTTATAACAAAGCATAAGTGTGGCAAGTTTTCTTTAATAATTTATTTGCTAAACTTAATTAAAGCGGATGCATAAGTGGATAGAAAGTGACCATTTCAGCTCAATTTAACAAATATCTGTATTACATTTTGTCATAACCTACCGTGGGTATGACTCTCCCTGCCCCCATTCCCTGGCAAAAAAAAATTAGGATGTTTTACTTGACTAAATTGATAGGCTTATGCATTCTGAATAAGCAAATAGTATTGTTAATAAGACCCACTTTTTTTCATTATTATAATAGGGAAGTGTGTATTATTAAAACGAAAACAGACTGATCACATATAGTAAAATACTGAGCTAAGTCATCTTATTTACTCAGAGAGAAAAGATAAAAATGAATTTTCCTTCTTTTTCAACAAGTCTCAAATTATTCTAAATTGTGAGTAAAGATTCAACATTTCTAGATCTACAAATCAGAAACCAGATTATCGTTTTACTTTTGATGATTTTGGGGTGCCTCAACCGATTTTGTTAGCATTCTTCAAAAACTAGGCAAAATATACCTCTTGGTGGTTTGCTTTTATTCTGTAAAGCGCATTACCAAGCCAATCGAAAAAAGATTCTTGTCCAAAATATTAAAAACACTGCTCTTACGTCCCAGCCTGATAAACTGAAGTGAATGGATCTTTCTAAATGATTACATTAATACAGATTTTAAAGTATTTTTTAAATGTCATGTCAACTTTAAGTTGTGCTCTTTGCTCATAACAGCTGTGAATTTTCACTTAAATCTAAAGCAAAATGAGAGGCTCAACAACAACAGAAAAATATTTTAAAGTAAACCCTAGAGCCGAATCCATTCTTGATGAGCTGACTGTTGGTTGATGAATTAGAACTGCGATGCGGGGCTTCGCTGGTGGCACAGTGGTTAAGAATCCACCTGCCAATGCAGGGGACACGGGCTCAAGCCCTGGTCTGGGAAGATCCCATATGCCGCGGAGCAACTAAGCCTGGGCACCACAACTACCGAGCCTGCACTCTAGAGCCCAAGAGCCACAGCTACTGAGCCTGAGTGCCACAACTACTGAAGCCCACGCACCTAGAGCCCGTGCTCCACAACAAGAGAAGCCACCGAAATGAGAAAGAAGCCCGCGCACCGCAACGAAGAGTTGCCCCCGCTCGCCGCAACTAGAGAAAGCCCAGATGCAACAACGAAGACCCAACGTAGCCAAAAATAAATAAATAAAATTAATTTTTTAAAAAAATTGATGCAGAAACATCTTCCAACATAACACTGACTCCAACAATATTTAAGTCCTTAGTCGAAAGGGCTGGGGAGGAGTATCACTGTTGCTAACTGGCAGTCAGTAAGGATAAATGCCCTATAATTAACCATTTTCTCCTTTATTCGTTTAATCAAAAATAGGCCTACAGCTGGAGGGGTTCCGTCTGCCTGCGACCTCCAAGGACGGCCCCCAACTCAACTACTCGTGACGCCACAGCTCAGGCCTGTCCATCCTCTACCTGGCGCAGCCGGTACCACCCTCCGAAGTCAACAGCTTCCACAATGTTAACAAGAGCTGTGTGCGGAATAACTAGGGGACCCGGAGCAACGCCCCGAAACTAGTCGGGCTGTTAACAGCTCCCCCGCAGGCGCGAATCGTCACGGGTCCCCAGTTCCCGGCCACAGCTAGGCGAGAACTAGAAACCCACAAGAGCGCTACTATGCGGAGCCAACACGCGCTACAGCGTTCGGGGACCCCCAAGCGGACGCTGAGGGAAAAAGACGGCGCTGTAGGAGGCCAGCGACTCAACCTCCGCCAAGGCGGATAACTTCTTACCACACTGGCGCACCGCCTCCGCCTCCCGCGTCGCCGGGGCCGCGCCAGTCCAGTCGCGGGAGCTCACTATACACGTAGTACGCCGCGGCCCCGCCCACCCTGCTGCGTATGCTCACGACACGTAGCACGCCCCGGCCCCGCCCACCCGGCGGCGGAGGCTCACGGGGCGCGTAGTACGCTGCGCCCTCCTTTTCTGCGCACTTTTCCCCCACCCAGCCCCAGCACTGGCTTGGCGAACGCCCTCCCATCTTCCTCCGGCCTGACTTCCGGTTTGCTTGCGCGGCCCAGGCTCCGAGCCGTGGATTACTGGAGGCCCCGTTTCCGGTCGTGAGTAGGACGCCCTCCTGGCCAGCCCCGTCGCTGCGCTCCCCCTGTGCGGCGCGGGGCTAGGGCGGGCGCTGACGGGGCCGGGTAACCGGCCTTCTCCGGCGGTGGCTCGGCCTTCGGCCTTGGCTCGGCCCTCCTTCCAGAGCCTCCCGGGCTGTAGCCGACTGGCCGGCGGCGCCGGCCCTGGCGCCACCGAGGCGGGAGAAATGGGAGTCCCTCCGCGGCGTTCCCGGAGCGGCTGCCTTTGCCGGGGAAGCGGCGCTGTCTTTGAGGAAACAGGAAGCCCGCGGTGACCCCTAGCGACCCGGTTTGTTTTTGGTCCGTTTCCAAACGCTGGGGAATCGAAACTCGGCGGCCCTGGGGGCGGCCCCACGGAGCCTGTGTTCGGGGTGAGTGACCCGCTCTGGCCGGCCCGGGGGCGCGGGCGGTGCCGGGACCACCCTCTGCTGCCGTCGCCGGTGCGGAGAGACGCGTCATTTCTCCAGACCTTGGACCAGGGAGCGGCCCGCCCGGCATCCTCGACCGCGTCTACTCGCGCGAGCCGGGTCGGGCCCCGCTTGGTCCTCGGTTCTCCCTAGTGCTTGTTTTCTTACCGTGCTCTGGTTTACCGTGGCGCCTGCAGTTTTATTTCATTCATTGGGGCTGCATTTAAATCGGATACCAAAGAGGGGCGTATGGTTAGGACGGTCCTGCTTGGGGTGATGTAAATCGACCCCTGTACATCACCGAGGGCTAACAGTAATGTTAGGTTTTTTCAGGATGGTTTTCCATCATTTGTTGAGTGGCTACTACATGCCAGGTAGGCTGAGTCCCTCGTCTCTACAAACAAGGAACTCAGATACTTATAAGTGAGAGAAAATACAGAAACTGTAATACAGATGAAAACAAACTGCTCCAGGATATATTGGAGATGTGCTGAGATGATCAAAGACAACCTACTAGGATTGAAATTGATCCTTGCCTCTTAAACATAGAAGACGCTTGCTTTCTTACTTTTAGAGCTTTAAGTTTGACTGAATAAGATCTCAAGACATGGTTTACATTACAGTTATCTAAACTTACCGTGTCTAATTTACCAACCTGTTGTGATCACTCCTTACATCGTCTGTAAGTTACGAATGGTACATCCTTCACAGGGTTGTTAAATTTTAATGCTATGTTTTTCTAAGATGGAAAGTTGTACACAAATGTAAGGTTTTAATGTTAAAGAGACATTGTAGTGAAATGGGAAATGCACTGGATTAAGTCAGAACATTAACTCAGAATCTGAGTGCTGAATTTACCACTCACTTGACGCTGCCTAAGAAACCAAAATTCATTTTCCCTATCTCTAAAATGGGAATAATCTTTCTCTACAAGGCATCAAAGCATAGTTTCCAAGAGTTTGCAGCTCTAGAGTCAGCTAGCCATTTTTTCATTACTGGCTGCCACTTTTTTTTTTTTTTTTTTTTTTTGCTTTACGCGGGCCTCTCACTGTTGTGGCCTTTCCCGTTACGGAGCACAGGCTCTGGATGCGCAGGCTCAGCGGCCATGGCTCACGGGCCCAGCCGCTCCGCGGCATGTGGGATCTTCCCGGACCGGGGCACGAACCCCTGTCCCCTGAATCGGCAGGCGGACTCTCAACCACTGCGCCACCTGGGAAGCCCGCTTCCACTGTTTTAATTGCTCCATCTGTGATATAAGGAAATTCGTGCTCACCTCGTAGGTCTTATGCAGATTTAATGAATTGTTATGGAGAACAAATGAGCTAGTTCCCCTAAAAGTCAAAGCACACTGCCTGACATGCCAGCATAAAGCATTGTCATGATTATTAAATAAGGTGATTTGATGGAAGTACTTCATAATTCTTGAAGTAATGAAACCAGTGTCATTTAATTTTTTTCTTTCTTTTGGTACCTATATTTTGGATTAAAATACAGTTGTCATATCACTATTAGAGAATAAATAACACTAATACTAGTAACATTTAGTGTGTGAAGATGCTCAGTTGCATTGAGATGTATTATTTATGAAAGGAATGAAAAGAAGTAGACTGCCTTTCATACCTGTGCTAACCCAGAAAGAGTCTTACGATTCCGTAACCAGGGTAAGCTTTGCTTTTTTTTTAATTTTAATATTTCTTTCATCTTTCCCTTACGGTACTTTCTCTATAGCGCCATTGGTGATTAAATTTCTATCTACTATACTTTAGATGTATGGTGAATGTTTTATTTGATTAGTTTATGGTAGTAGCGGTGGGAGGGGCTATGGGCTAGGTATGGTTCAAGATGTACACGGATCGTGGAATCTTCTAGGTGTAAACTAGATGCTTTGTTTAAGCTATATCTTGTTTTGTCCAAGCACACTTTCCAGTATGCTTACCTTGTTACAACTTGTCTCCTCTCGTATAGTTGCTTAGCATGGGTTAGTGAGCTGGGGCTTTGCTGTGATACTTGAGGAGGGTGACGGGCGGTGTGTGCGTGCTTCATGGCCTTATTCAATTAAGCACTCTGCTCTTAATTTACTACTAAATCCTCCTTTAGTTTTTAGATTTCATAAAAACTTTCGTGTGGATATAAGGGGTGTTCTTAATATAGAAAATGTAGCCCATTTCTTCCCATCCCATAGGTTACACCTTGACCTAACGTTTTTATGTATGGTAGTTATGCTTACTTTCGCTCCCTTTTAGGGTTTGCTGAAGATGGCGGTATATAGACTGAAGTAGCAAGGGTTGGTGAGGTTAATTGGGGTTTATCGGTTACAGAACAGGCTCCTCTAGAGGGATATGAAGCACCGCCAAGTCCTTTGAGTTTTAGGCTGTTGCCAGTAGTACTCTGGCGAATAGTCTTGTTTTGTGACTATTTAGTTTACGACTAAGCATAGTGGGGTATCTAATCCCAGTTTGGGTCTTAGTTGTCGTGTACTCAGATTGTACTAAAGTCACTTTCGTGGTTTAGCTTAGTTTTAATTATGGCTTTTTACAGCTTAATTAGGATTTGACTTTATTTTGTATGATTCCTTAACACTCTTTACGCCGTGTCTCTATTAATTTGGGTCAGTCGTATGACCACGGTGGCTGGCACGAAGTTTACCAACCCTAGTTAACATGACTTAGTCAAACTTTAGTTCATGGCTTACTTTTTATCACTGCTGTGTCCCGTGGGGGTGTGGCTAAGCAAGGTGTTGTGAGCTGCTAGTGTAGCGTGCTTGATACCCGCTCCTTTTGATCTTTGTGATTTGGAGGGCATTCTCACCGGGATGTGGATGCTTGCATGTGTAAGTCTGTTAAGAATTAATAGTAAGGCTGGGACCAAACCTTTATGTTGATGGGGCTGGCGAAGCCCACCCATCTAGACATTTTCAGTGTCTTGCTTTATGAAAAAATTTAAGCTACATTAACCCATGGGGTGTAAAAGATGTTCGTATAATTTCATTATGGGGCTTGTATCAGATTTAGTATTGATTTATGAAAAAAATTGTTCGTAGATCTAGGGACGAAGCTGTCTAGCGGGGTGGTGAATATCTAAGCAGATTAGTTTTGTAGGGGGTAAGGGGGGTTTGATCCACTACGAGATACAGTTTTTTGAGCCTGGGGG